>NC_090937.1:841933260-843201536 GCF_040938575.1 Ambystoma mexicanum | reverse complement strand
GCAAGGCAGCATCATCTTATCTCATTAGAAGATACCGGAGGATCTTCTTGAAATGACTACGGTGTCTACGTGTCACTCGCCTCGAGTTCTGAAAAGTGAAACGAAATTTATTCTGAAGTAAAATGTTTTTGAATGTCTTTACTAGAGATATGAAGTCGACACTCGCAATTGACCTGATTAAAAATGATGCAGTGTTAGATTTGTCAGAGGCGTTTGGATTTAAGGAGCATTTTCATAATGTTCTTTTCTAAAACGAACGAAAGAGAGGCTGAGCTGCTAGTCGAGCACAGTGAGTAGAAACGGGAACTGTTTTATACTTTAAGGCTAAACCATGGGGTCGCAATATAAATTCCTCTTAATTGGCACCAACATCACAACAGACTGCATGCCTCTTTGCAACTGGAGCAAATGCTCTTACCAATGAGACATCTGGGATTAGCTGTAGACATATCCCTGCATCCAAAGTTTCATGAGAAAAGGATAGAAATTATGTTAGTTAAAAGAGTAGAAGATGCTTGGCATCTGTGAACCTTACAATATGGTACTGAGTAATGTTCCCCTAGCAAGATAGTAGTAGGTGTATCACCTGCTCTGTCTCTGTTATTTTAGTGGCGTGATAATACAGACTGCAAGGGTCACTGCATGATATGTTGAGACTTAAACAAATACTTGTGGCCTCTTGCAAAATTAATAAGGCATAATACGTTTTTTGGATACTTCTAATGTGGGTGTACAACTACGTAGCATGTGACGAGCCGTGAGTGATGCCATTGAACACAATCAGATCGCGAGCATTTCCAGGTCAGTCACTATGTAAAGCAAGGTCAGTCCTGAAATCTTTGGATTGCAATGTGGTATTTTGATGGTTTTAGCTAAAGGAAATGCCTCTCTGGATTGCAAACCTCCACTGGCACTGTTGCACAACCAGATATTCCACCTTTTTGGGATGTATAAAATTGACCGGTGAGCATACGCTTTAAAGGAACATTTACCAGGAGGTGAAATTTCCTCCTTCAAAATCAATGAACATGACATAAATATTAGGAAAATTACAAACTATCATTTAAAAAAATCAAAGAAATCCCACCAATAAATCAGAAGTAAAGAGCAAAAGGCCAGTAACATGTTCAAAGGTTCTAGATAACGTGACTGCCTGTTCTTGACTGCCTGCCCAAAGTGTATTCAGTATCTCCAGGAGTAGAAACTGTGCAAGTAAATCCCTGAATGGCTGAAAGTTCCTATAAGGGAGGAATAGCAATACATGGGGAATCTGGACAAGCCATCTATCATATGTGAGGAGCCAGGAATGAGATGTGGACATAGAGGACTCATAGGTGTGGCTATAGACTTTTATTTCAAATCAAAAGGGTTGAGAACATGCCTTAATATCCCTATCCTAGGAGGTATTTGTCTACCTCAACCAAAAAGTAAGGGTTCTATCTGTTGTCAAGATGTCCCAAGTAAAAATATGTCCTGTGTCCGAAATCCCATTCTGGCCCTCTGATTCCACAAATTAACTTTAAGGTGCAAAGGCTATTTTCTCTGGATCTCAAGGTGCAGATATGTTTCAATTCAATAGAAAAGTATAATTCCAACCAAAAAGTTCCAAGTAGTAAATCTTCACAGTTCCAGGGACTATAAGGGCTGCCTTCCCTAGATTCCTGTTACCAATATGCAAGTTTCCTGCAGCCCAAGAAAATGGCCTTTTCAACTTGGCAAACACACAGTTCTTGGGGAATTGTTTCCTTGGCCAGATTCCATTTGTAGAGGCTATGTGACTTCCTGAGGGTTCTCTTGTAGTTTATGTTAGGTAACATTTTCATAGCAATGATACATCTTCCTGACCTGTTTCAACCCCAGGATATGTTGCTTTTACTGGTGGATTATTTTTCTTTATACTTCTGTGAGTGGGAACCTTTTCCCACACTCACAGAATCTTTTACACTTTTTATAGGAGTCATGTTTAAGACTCTCCATAGTGTGTTCTCTTTGACCTCTTTTTGGCAATAAGTGACTGTTGTTGCTGGGTTGCCCGAGGGGCTCCCCTTTTAACTTATATGGCTAACCTTGTGAGAACTGCAGTTCCCAAGGGTAGAAAGGAACTTTGGATCCCTTTTACATTGTATTAGGTGAGACCAGCAAACGCCCCCACGGCCCACCTTATGTGGAGTGCTGGGGAGATACTGAGTATCCCCTTTCTCTTTTTAAATGTACTCCACTACAGGCTACAGAGTGTCTGCGAAGGCAGGAAGCAAGGGAGGAGTCAAAAACTCTGCATCCCTTTGTCTCCCAGCCTGAGTGCGAGATTCCAGTTCAAACTGGAAGGCTGGCTGTCCTGAAAGCATTGCCAATCCCCACAGTTTGAATGTCCCTGCATAAAAGTCCGAACCTGGAAGCTGAAGAGGTAGTTGAGCACAGGAAACAAAACCGAAGAGGAAGATAAATAATTCATGGCTGAGACTATTTCCAGCAACCAGAGAATCAGCTGTATAACTGGAGCCTGCTGCAGCCCTTCCTTCCAATCCATAAATTATGGCTCTCACCCAGACCCTGGTGAGACCCACTTGGCATAAGGGGACCTGCATTTTGAGCCATCCCACGCTGTGCTGAGACCTTGCAGAGCTGCAATACCCCAAAACCCTGGGACCTCTAGCCATTGTACGGTGCATGGTCTTCTGAATTCTGAATCTTGCTAAAACTTAGTGGGCATCCTGCTGAATCTCCAAAGGTACGAATGAAGTCCCAGAAGTCCCCTCACCAGAGTGTTGCAAATGACGAGAATCTGACCAACGATATTCTGACTTCTTCTGTGCTCCTGAAAAAGGCGCCAAATCCACAGAGCCGCATCCAGACTCAAGGCAATCCTTGCCTAGCCTTCTCCATAATCCTTGCTGAAAAGAATTCCTTCCAGTGTCCTGTCTTCTGTTTTCGTACTGAAGAATTCAACAACCAGGTTTTTGGCGGGGGCGTGGCTTGGAAGCCATGTGAAAAGACGCGTCTGTACGGGGGCACCCGCAGATCCGTACATTATTCGACTGAAAACCGTGCAAGGACCGATGCGATTCGGTTGAGAAGGTGCTGACTGCGTATATGAAGTTCGGCTGCACGTGTGGATACATTTTTATCCGGGTCCGCACTGCGGAAGTGTGATTAGAGGCCGGGTGAAGAATTGGAGGCGAGACCTCGACGGATGAGAAAATGGCCGCCGCCACTTGACGAGGGGACAAAGGAGTGGGGGATCGGGACCCCAGTGGCGGTTTCCACAACGCACGTGCGCCCTCGGGGCATTCCGAAGGGTGCAGCGCAACCTGGCCCACCTTGGGACAGCGGTGGACCACAACAGTCGCGAAGATGGTCGGGTGAGCCGGAGAACAAAGGATCCCCAAGACGGAATTGGGGTGAGTGGGCACAGTGCCTCCCTGCCTTGGACCTGAGCGTGGCCCTTCTGACGGGAGACATGTCGAACAAGCTCCTGAGAGCAAAGAACAAACAGCCCACGCTCGACGAATACGCCAAGACGCCGCCCGGCCCAGACGGAGCCAGGAGCAAGGAGAAGGCTCAGGCCAAGGAGATGGCCGTCGGGGGTGCGAACCAAGAGGTCCTCGCTGCGATCGCGGACCTGAAAGCGACGTGGGAGACCAAGCTCCAGCTCGCAGTGGCCGAACTGAAAACCGCGATGGAACTACAGGTTGGGGCGGTGCAGGAGGACGTGAACCTCCTAAGGCACGACGTGCGAGCCCTGGCAGAGCGCACAGAGACCTTGGAGAAGGAGATGGGCCCTACCGCGGCGGACTGCGCCGCGCACAAGCGTGATCTCCATGCCTTGGTGCAACGTGTGGGTAACTTGGAGAGTAGGGCTGAGGAGGCGGAAGGACGCGCCTGGAGAAACAACGTCCGCATTGTGGGCCTGCCGGAGGGGGCTGAGGGCCAAAGTCCCACAGAGTTTATTGAAAACTTGTTGCTGCAGGAGATCACGGGGGGCGCCCTGTCGCAGGGGTTTGCGGTGGAGAGAGCGCACAGGGCCCTGACTAGGAGGCCACCGCCGGGAAATCCGCCCAGGCCTGTGATCGCCAAGATCCTCAATTAATGGGACCGGGAAAGGATCCTTGAATACTTTCGCAAGGGGGGCACTATACGACGAGGAGAGGCGACCATAACTGCTTACCCCGATTATACCCTGCAGGTACAGCGCAGTCGCATGAACTTTGGAGCGGTTAAGAGGCGATTGCGGGAGGCTGGGTATAAATACATGTTACTCTACCCGGCCAAACTGAAGGTTCTCTTTAAGGGCAAGATGCTGTTTTTTGTCACTCCGGAGGATGCCATGGAGTGGCTGGACGCGCAAAACTGCCCTCAGGAGCCAGATGTTCGGACGGCTGTTGGAACGGGACGAGATAAGTGACGCTGCGGGCCCGGTTGGGCTATGAACATTGGGACTGGAATATAGTCTGTGACTTTGTGTGAGAACGTGTACGCGTTAGGTGTTGGAAACATGGTCCGCGTGCACGGATACGAATGCGAGGGAGAGGAGCCTCCAGGGGCCGTTCTTTGTACCCCAGTTTGAGTTTAGGTTAGTCACTGCTAGTGGGGTGACACCCCGTCGGGTTCTCTCCTTGGGTTTCCAGAGAGAACCGAACACGGGGATGCCTGAGATCCAGGGATGGAGCTGGGCAGTTGGTTGGGTTAGGGGTGTGGGGTGTGTTAGTTTTTATATGAGCCTGGGGGTGGAACTGGGAATGGGTGTCTGCGAGGTGGGGGGGAGGCGGGAATCCCTGGAAGGGAGGTGGGAGCTACTGATAGACCATGGGGGACCTTAGGATGCTAACGTGGAACGTTAGAGGGCTTAACAGCTACCTAAAGTGAAACAAGGTCATGTTGTACCTGAAGAGGCAAAAGATAGATGTGGCCTTGTTACAGGAGACGCATCTGACACGGGAAAAATTGGAACTAGTGGGAAGGAAGTGGAAGGGGACAGTAGTGGGATCTACATATTCTGCCTATGCTAGAGGTGTGCTGGTTTGGGTGGCACCACATGTCCCGTTTAAGCTGCTTGGGGAGGTTGTGGAGTCTGATGGGAGGCTGGTCATGGTAAGGGGGCTTGTGGAGAACAAAGTAGTGTGTATTATAAACACTTATGCTCCCAACCAGGACACGGCGACATACTTTAGGACGCTGTGCACGAGACTTAGCGATGGGATGGGGGGTACGGTGATTTGGGGCGGGGACTTCAATTGTGTTCTGAAACCCAGGGAGGATAGGTCGGACGACAAGATAGCCAAGCCCAGCCCGGCGGCTAGAGTATTGCAGACGTTGCTGGCGGACTTTGGCCTGGTAGATGTTTGGAGAGCGAGTCACCCTGGCGTGAGGCAATACTCGCATTATTCGGCCCCGCATCAACTGCACACGAGGCTGGATTACTTCTTCGTCACTCCGGACGTTGTCGCGGAGTGCGACCAGATAGACTACAGGGCGAGAGTCCTCTCGGACCACTCGCCCCTGGTCTTGCGATGGCAGCTTTACCCCCCACGAGCGCGCATTCCAACATGGCGCCTTAGGGCGGAAGCGCTCAAGGATCCAGTCTTCCGAGAGGATATGAGGGAGGAGATAACTGCTTACTTTGAGGTGAATACAGGGAGTGTTAAGTCGGCTGGTACTTTATGGGAGGCCTTTAAGGTTGTAATGCGGGGGGTCGCCATTGCGAAGTCCAAGGGGTTGATGGGGGGAGTCCTGGCCGATCTGCATATGGCCGAGATTGAGTTGGAAAGAGGGTTGGAGGAGGGTGGAATCGATACGGAGGCGGTCTCTACCCTGCAGCAGAGGTGTGCGGAACATTGGGACAGGCTCTGTAATCTAAACTACAGAAAGTATATTGAGAGACTACATGCGGGGGGGGACAAAACGGGCAGGCTTCTAGCTTGGCTTTATAAGAGCGAGACCCCGAGGTCCCCGATCCGATCGGTGATCACTGAAAAGGGTGAAGAGGTGGATACCCAAGAAGGTGTAAATGGGACATTCGCGGAATATTATCAGGCATTATACGAGGATCGTGAGGGGGGAGCCGGGAGGAGATAGATGAAGTACTCGAAGACATAGGTCTGCCCAGGATAAGTGATGAAGAGCGAGAGGAGTTGGATGCTCCGATCACTCTGGAAGAGTTGAAAGAGATTGTGAGGCAGTTACCCACTTGCAAGGCCCCAGGGGCGGATGGGTTCCCCAGTGAATTTTATAAAGCGTATGGAGAGGAGGTGCTCCTGCCCATGCTGGAGATGCTTAATGAAGCGTTCGAGGTGGGGCGGCTGCCTGAATCGCTCAGGGAGGCGATTATAATACCGCTCCCCAAACCCAATAAGCCGGGACACGGTTGCGGCTCCTATCGGCCCTTGTCGATGCTGAACCAAGACAGCAAGATCCTAACAGCTGTCCTGGCGGCCAGAATGCGGAGGGTGATCGGCAAGTTGATCCATCCTGACCAAACGGGCTATGTCCCGAACAGGAATATCACTCACAATCATAGACGCCTTCACAGGGTGGTTGAGGGGGGATGTAGTGACGAGAGCGAAATGGCGATAGTGGCGTTGGACGCGGTTAAAGCGTTCGACTCTGTTCGATGGCCGTGGTTGCTGGCGGCTTTGGGACGGTTTGGACTGGGACCAGGCTACATTAGGTGGGCCGAGATGTTATATAGTGCACCTCTGGCCAGGGTCCGCACGGGCGCAGTGGTGTCAGACAGATGGCAGTTGGGCAGAGGCACTAGGCAGGGGTGTCCTTGGTCCCCAATGTTGTATATATTGGCCCTCGAACCCTTAGCAATTTACCTTCGGCAGCAGTATGACCCGGTGGGTATTGAGGTGGGAGGGGAGTGTCACCTTATATCCCTGTATGCAGACGATATGCTGCTATACCTGAAATACCCGGAAGAGAATTTGCAGTATGTCTTGGAGGTAATGGAGAGATACGCCTGGCTGTCCGGCATAGCAGTAAACCCCCAGAAATCCATACTATTTCCGCTGGGCGGTTATGTGGGGACACCCGTGGAGAGGTTGCCGGTGCTGCAGATCCCGTGGGCAACGCGCTCCTTCCGGTACCTGGGTATTGACGTGTATCACACGACCGAGGAGGAACATAAGCATAATACCGAATTAGCTGTGGGGAAGATTGAGAGGTGCATGAGGTTCTGGGAAAGATTGCCTTTAGCGATGATGGGCCGGGGAGCTATGCTCAAGATGGTGGTGCTGCCCAGGCTTTTGCACTACTTTAATAACATCCCTTATATGATACCTAAGAAGTTTTTTGTGAGGTTACATAGTGTATGTAGGGATTTCCTATGGCACGGAACACGCAATAGAGTTGCATTGTGGAAACTGCAGAACTTTTACGAGAAGGGTGGCGTGAAACTGCCGAACTTCGAGGCCTATTATGTGGCTGCGCAATTGCAATATGTGGCCAGGTGGCTCTCGGATGACGAGACCCCTGAACACAGGCTGCTGGGGAGGGACTGTTCCCCTTTTATTTGCGGGAGGTGATCTGGGTGGCCAATGCCTGTGTGAGGGAACGTCCTAAGATGCTGGCCTTGGGTAGGGACATGTGGCGGCGAGCCTGCCGGATGATGGGCGACCCCTCGCCGTGTGTGCCGCAGTTACCACTGGTCGCACTGGCGAAGGGAGACGGGCAGCTAAGAGCAATCCTTCGGACATACTGGGAATCAGTGGGGTTGGTCACCATGGGAGACATCTGGCAGGACGGGGCCCTAATGGAGTTCGAGGAACTAGAGGCGGTGTCGGGGCTGCATACGGGTCAATACGTAACATATCTTAGGGTGGTGCGGGAGATCCGGAGTATGTGGCCTGAAGCTACCTTGGCCGATGAACCGGATGCTACGTTGGAGATAATATACGACACATCGGAGGGTGGGCATGAGGTCTCCAGGTTGTATGAGATGTTAATGACAAAGGTTGGGAAGGATTTGGGGCACTTGCGACTGGAATGGGAAGCAGAGATGGGGGCCCCGATGGCGGATGGGTTGTGGGAGCGCGCCTTGGGGTACCACAAAATGGTATCGAGGAACGCCAGGTTTAAGCAGATACAGCTCTATATTACGCACAGGGCATATATGACCCCCCTGAGAATATCCAGATTTCGGGATGCTGGGCGCCAGGCGTGCCCCAAGTGTAACGAAGAGAATGCGGACATGATACACATGTTCTGGGCGTGCCCAGTGATCGCAAGTTATTGGGGTGAAGTGGCGCAGGGGCTGGCGGGAAGGGGTATTACACTCGAAGTGGATTCAGCCTGGGCCTGTCTGCTGGGGGGGTATCCCAGAGCGCGTAAACTCCGACACGTTGAGAAACTTAAAGATCTGGTTTATGTGCTTGCCAAACGTAGGATTGCCATGGGGTGGAAGGAATGTCATAAGCCACTAGTTGAGGTCTGGTGGCGAGATCTCCAAAAATGGGCAGATGCTGAGACAGCGGCGTGGCGGGATGCCAGTATGGCAGGGGAGGAGGAAGAAACGGGCTCCCTCATGGCATGGAAGTCATTGATAGCCGAGCTGTTTGGGACAGGGTCGGCCTCGGCTGGATCTGAGGGCGATGAGGCCCCACCGCACGGAGCGGATACCGATGGCGGACACCACACAGGCTCATAGGGGGGAGGGTTGGGGATTGCATTTTTGTTGTTGTTTGGTGTGTTTTATTTATGTTCTGTTGTATTGTTGTTTGGTTTACTTAAAATAAAAATAAAAATATATTTAAAAAAAAAAACAGGTTTTTGGCTGCAGATCATCAAGTCCTCCTGCTGCAAAATCATCTTCTATGCTGAGGTCCTGTGCTGGCTTGGGTTTTTTACCTACCTTAAGCCTTTGTGATTTTGGTATAGCTTTGGGGTGTTTTCTGTGATTGGGAGACCACTCCTCCAGTTCACCCAGGCCCCTGCATATCCTCCTAGGGTGTCTTCTGTGAAGCCCCTGGGCCTCAGCTAACTCTGAAGTAAAGTACTTACTTGTTCTAACAGTCTTCCTTAGGAACTATCCTGACCTTCCTGTTAGACAGTCGACCCTAGTGAACCCCCTTCTGCCACTGTGTCCACTCATGCTCAAATAATAAGGGAAATTCTTCAAAGGATTGGGCTTTTTCCCTAGGAAAGAGAATAAGTGCAAAAGAAGTTGGTTGGTAACTGTAAATCTGAGAGTGAACAGTGTTACAGAAGTTATAACTTACCTTAGAAATGTTCTGCCATTCTGAAAAGTATATGTAAGGTAATTTTACTTACCTTAGAAATGTTTTGCCATTCTGAAAAGTATACGTAACATATTTCTTTCCTAAGATACTGTTTTACTATTCTAACGAAAGTTGATGTAAGGTTATGTTACTCACCTGGGATTAGGTTGTGCCTCTTCCAAAAAGTGATGCTGTTGGTTTCACTTCACTATCCCTGTTAGGATAAATGTATGAGTGTCCCCAACTGGGTCTTCCTGACTTGCTGTTGGCCTGTCCAGAATATATCTACATTAGGTTTTACCTACCTAGAATAACTTTGAGTCATTCATAAAGTGTAACAGTGGGTTTTGCTTTCCCTGGTCTGTTTAAAATAATATGAATGCTTGTCCTGCAGTGCCCAGTGCAGACTCTTAGCCATGTTTTCTTGTGTGGTCATTGCTCTTAATTAGAGTCCTACAGTGCATGACAGCCTGCCATTTACTGGACGGTCACAGAATGACTAAGTCATCTGAGATCACTAAGTGATTGTTCGGTGAGTTCCATATACAGTTATACAAAATTACATTGAAAGCATAATGCTTAATTCAACACCACAGTTAGGAAGGTCAGATCTTTGGAAACTCACAGAAATGCAACTTCAATGCCAGCACAGCAGCTGTGGAACACATATGACCCTAACAGGCACCTACATTTCCATACTAACACATACCCTTCCCATAACTCTCTGTATCATACCTTTTCATATCCTAACTGTACCCATAATATTCCATCCTTCCAATTGTATCTGCATTGCTGTATTTTATTACTTTATCACTTTGCAGCACCACCATCCGTTCCTTTCGAGCGAAGTTTATGCAATATGCAATCCAATACATGTATGCATACATGTATGCATACATACATTTTTTTTTTTTATTGAAACACCAGTCAGCCATGCCTCAATGCGAACATTGTGACATCAGACTTTTATTACAAAAAAAAGTTCCCAAAACTGAGTTCCATGGTACTGTAATCGTCACTTCGAGCCATCTTAGGACATCCTGGATGAAACATGTGTTTCAATTGAAGTTTGTGTCGAGTCGTAAAGAGTCCATGTAATCAACTACAGCGCAGCTTAATTTTATACAGTGGCCAGCTGCCGCGTATGACCACCAGTCTCGACTGTTGCCGTCCACTGGAATATAGCCTCCCAAGTGCTTCATCCGTTTGGCAGTGGTTTCTTTGCAGCTAGTAAGGAGATGTTCCGAAGTTTCAATTTCACAATGACAGAAGCGGCATATGTTGTCTTTCACTTCTTTAAAGTGACGGTACCACATCATTTCTTTTGTTTTTACGGCATTTAAGCGAAACCTTAAAAACTGCTCCCGGTGATGTCGGACGGGCAGTTTTTTAAATAGTTACTTTTCACATTTAGCTTGCGTTCCCCTATTCCAGCGTTTAAGGTGGTCGGCTTCGAAAGACGTGAATCATTATTCGAAATCCAGCACTGTTGTTCGAACTTTTTTTTAACTCGTTGTGGTCTCATCAGCAGATCATTCAGGTTGAGATCAACAGTGGCAACAATCGACAGCATGATTTGTTTCCACTCAGCAAGAAGTTTCGATTTCCCTGTTTCGCTTGTTACAGACAAAATTTGGAAAGCAGGCGCTATTGGAGACAAATTCATCTTTCGCATTACTGTTAAAGATTTCCACATTACATGGGAATGTAGAGAGTTTAGTGAAAGTTCGTATCTGATTTGGGTCATTGAAATATAGGTAGGAAGCTTCAACACACGCCGCCAGAAGATTCCTTCCAACTTTTGCCAGAACGAGACGTCTATATTCCAGCCGGATTCTGAACCGAAGGTGATTGCATGAACCACCTTTTGGGTGTAGAAAATCAAGACCGGTGCTAGCGAAAACTTGCCATAACTTCTGTTCAACAGCTGTCCCTGGATGCCAAATTGAGTCATTCGATTGACCATGTCAACTTTCCAGTGATGTTCATGGACTGAGTTGTTGAAGATAATTCCCAAATATCTAATTGAATCAACTGTATCAAGACAGTTATCATCAATTTTCCACTTAAAGGTTTTTTGTCTTTTTGAACGACCTTGGCCGATGATGATGATCTTAGTTTTTTCAGTGTTTAGCTCCAGGTCGTTTTTATGCAGGTAGTCGTGAAGGTTTGATAGTTGGCGTTGCAGTCCTATCTGGGTCCTGTCCAATAGAAGCACATCATCAGCGTATATTATGCATCCTATTTCGATGTTGTTCAATTTTGGTGGAAAGCATCGCAAGTCTTTGTGATGAGCTGGGATGTCAGAGATAAACAATTTAAAGAGTTCAGTAGCTAGTGGGCATCCCTGTTTCACACCTATGCTTGTTGGTATCCTATTGGATAGGGTGCCTTGATTGTTTAGTCTTATGCTGACGGTGGTTTGAGTATGCAGTGCTCTGATTGGCTCGACGAGATTTCTTGGGCAATTCCATTTTATCAATTTTTGCCACAGTTTGTTACGATTAACGCTGTCAAAAGCTCCTCTCAGATCTATAAAAGCGAGGAATAATCGCGTCTTTGCCTTTTGGCTTTCGAATTTGAGGATGTTTAGGAGCACCAGGTTCACCTCCACCCCCACGCCTTTTGTAAAACCTGTTAGCCGGATGTCAAAGATTTGCTCTGACATTGACCATGCAGCTAACCTTTGACGTAAGAAAGAGGCAAAGATTTTTCCTATAGTGTCTAGCAGGGCAATCGGGCGATAGTTGGTCGGATCTGCCCGATTGCCCTTTTTGTAAATTGGCACAATGATTGCATCCCGCCAGGAGTCAGGTATCGTTGCTGATGTAAGCACACGGGAGAACAATAGTTCGATGAAAATAGCCCATTGCTCCTCATTCTTTTTTAACATCATATTTGATATTAAATCTGGGCCTGCTGTGTGAGAGTTTTTCAAAGATCGTATGGCGACGCTTATATCTTCCCCTGTTATTAGAAGTTTCCAAGATGTCAGCTCTTGTGCCGGTTTGCTATCGTCCTCTTTAGGTTCTTTGCAAAAAATGTTGCCATAGTGCTTTTCCCATGAGTCAGCATCAATCTCGTTTGAAGGTAATGACTGGTGCTTCGAATAACCTGCATTCAGAATTGCCCAGATTTCTCAGGAATTCTTTTGAACTAAATGCCTCATCAGCTGCTCAGCTTTATCTTGCTCTATTATCGATTTTTGCGAATTCATCCAGTTGCGGTATTGTTGGCGACGTATTCGTATTGCATTTTTGATTGCAATTGCGTCGCTGGCAGATTTACTAGACTTCCTTAGGGTTCTTATATCTCGTCTCATCGTCTGTTTTGGGTGTGTTAGGATTAACGATGAAAGGTGTTTGTGTTTGGAGCCCATTATGCGATCAGCAACTTTTACTGTGATGAAATCAAAGAGCAAGGGTACATAGTTTACAGACAGTTCTGTGTCCCGCCGTAATTTCAGGCTTATTCCCTCGATAATTGGTCTATCAATCTTCTACCGATTTCCGCCGCTGTTTACGGATATTACAGGATCGTATTTTCTTTGCTCAATTGCCCATTCCACCATACAGGCCACCCGAAGAAGGTTGTGGTCACTACTTGACATAGGGCTAATTGATAATCTCATGTCGTTTTCAAAGAGACTTTGTGAAACCCAAAAGTAGTCAATTATTGATTGAGCATTTGAGGAAGACCAAGTTTTTTGGGGTGGTTGGTCGCCCGGAACTTGTCCATTTACCATGTTGCAATTTCGATTGCGTAGCGCCTGGCTCCATGCCGACTCCCGACTTTTTACTTCATCGTGTGTTAATAGCTTAAACTGCTTGGTTACGTGATCGTGTTTGAACCAGGAGCAGTTTAAGTCACCTGCGCAGATTATTGATAGGTTCTTATAATTTAACAATGTCTGATCAATGCAAGTGTCGGAATAGAAACAATATTATGCCTCCTATTGTAACAATTGTATGTGTATTGGCCTACGCCAAGTTGTCTAAACATCATGTGCGAACAAACTCCACGGCAAGGTCTTGACCTTAGAGAAAGTAATGTAAGTCGCCATCTTGGATTGAGCCGCCATTTTAGGTTCTCTTCTTATGTAGAAGTCACCCTGAACATCAAAAAGGAGGCCAAATGACATTCTGAGTAAGATTCTGGCCGTTGTGACCTCCGTACAACTGAATAATTAATATGCCTGCAGGCCACTTGTCGGGGTCGCGAACAGAGACCTTGTCCTACCGTTGACCTATATGTAAATGTACAACTATATCAGTGAAACTAATCGAAATGTATATATTAAAGGATTGACCTGGCAAGGAACCCAAAGACCTGTTTCGTAGAATGGTTAACCCGCACGAGGGTTGGCCAAGGGCTGGACAAATTGTATAAAAAGTCCGGGTATTCCAATGTGCGGTCTCTCTCACTAACACATCGAACCCTCGTTGAAGTTCGTTATGTTATTCTGAGAGACGAATAGCTATCCGTTTGTCAATTGACTTGGTAACTGTTGTAGCTTTTAAATAAAGCACTTGTATGTTTCTTTGTAACCTGTGTTGGTGTGTTTCTTTTTGGGCTTCCCGGCCCCATATTTTTTTCTGTTTCCACAGTTCGCGCCCGAACAGGGACCCTCAAGATTGATGCCGGATCATTGAAGGATTGACGCAGACTATTGAACCGGGATCGGACGGTGTGATACTGCGGGCCCGACCGAACGAGACGCGATACCTCGGCAGCGCTACACGATCCGATCCTTGGACGATAGTCGTGTGGTCTGACAAGGCATCTTGACGAGGGTCCATTTTTGAGGCGGGCAGATTTGTCGAAACCACCAAACACAAGGTAAGTTCTTTGGTAAACCGTACCGTCCTCCTTAGGTTTGGTCAGGTGTAGTCGTGACCCGACTCTTAATTTAACCCTGACAATTTGAATTTGGCGTATTGTATCTGCAGACACACTTATTGACCAGGTAACACCAATTTTTTGTGAAATGCCTGGGAAAATGTCTAGCTGCTTTAGGGCTCTGTTCCGCAGCGATCGACAATCTTTGGAATTTAGCCGCCCGGCACCACAGGAGGGGTCACCGGCGTGTACTATGTACTGTAAGCATGGCATTGGAAGTATAGTATTTAATGATATTTGGCACAGACAAACCAGTCATGCCTCCGAATTTCAGTGGCCAATCAATGGTAGTTTCGAGATCCCCCGTATTGAATACCTAGAATCGGTCTTGCTAAAGAAGAAGGCCAGAACTGCAGCATTTGATGTTTTGCAGAATTGGAAAAAAGAAGCGTTGCAGCAGCTTAAAAGTAGGGATAAACATGCGCGCCGTCATAAAACAAATGCCGAAAAGGCGTTGTTATATGATAAGGAAAAACATTCAGAGTCAGTCAAAAATATGGATAGGGCTTTCTCACTCGGTATCCAGAAAATCTATCCCTCTAAAGATTTCCATGTTTCCGAAGAAATTATTGATAAATTGTTAAACGAACGCAGGCCTGGTGCCTCTGCGCCACCTCCGTATGATCCTCTCCCTGGTGCTCTGCCCATTCCGGCTGTTATTCCTGCTGTTATTCCTGTTGCCCCTGTACAACCTATTGTTCCTATTCCTCTAGTTGTTGTTCCTCCACCTATCCTACCACCCCTTCCTCTTACGCCGATAGTTGCACCTCCATTGAATTTATCCGCACCTCTGCTCCCAAGTGGTTCTGTACTGACTGAAGTTGACCAGGGTGCGGGTTCAAAGATTGTTACTCGAAATACTGTCTCTGCAGAAAAGAAACGGGAATTATTTGCATGGGCTAAGCATTGTATTGAGAGAGGTAATCAAGCTGACGTTTTCTCCACATTATCAAATATGGGCAATTTTCCCGAGAAAAATGTTTTCATTGAAGGTTTGGGGGACTCATTTATGTGTAATGTGGGGTAGATTACATAATACGGATCTCCCACAAGGGTTGAGGGATCTGAATACTTTAGCGCTTTCGAGGGACACAGAGGAGAAAGTACATGGTCATGTTGAGAGGTTGTTTGAGTATAGGAGGGACTTAGAAAGATTATGGGATGAGGATGGTGAAGACGACAATATGTATGTACAGAAACGATTCCTTCCGTGTCGTAGATCGGCATCTGAGGAAGTACGAATTTGTACCAAAGATGCGATTCGATGGATCTCGGATTCATCGATACCGCCGGATGAAGTGTATGACACGTATAGTCAGTATACAGTAGTAATGCAGAGGAAGGTGATTCAGGTAATGGTGCAGTACCTGCAGGATGAATGTGTAAGGAAGAAGGTTAGTTGTCCTATAGAGTTATTGGGTATTTGTAAGAGGGCTTTTTCGCCCGACACTTCTTCGACTGCCTTAGCGCTCGACCTGACTCTGTTGCTCAGTAAGCGGTCAGAGTTACCTATATCTCAGTTGCCAATGAGAGAGGTTCCTCCGACATTTGTCCCAAAGGTTGAGATTCCCGCTAACGTTGGGACAGGTGCACCCACTGTGGACATCCCTGCACATTATGTATCGCAATTTGTTCACGTTCCGTTTTCGCGACAGGAAGTGAACACTATTAGACAATCAATTCCCGATATTAGGAAAAATCCGACAGGATTCTACAAAGAGATAGAGTCCGTTTTGCAGTCCTCTGTGGTCACCTTAAGTGATATTGGCCCTCATTACGACCCTGGCGGAAAGTGACTGACCGGACCGCCACAGCGTAAATAGCGTTTCCGCCATTGCACGAAGGAGCAAAGTGCGGCCCATTCCGACCCATCGGGCACAAGCACCACGCCATGGCGGAAGTGCAAAGTCCGCGATGGCGGAAATGACCCCAAAACGGCCCACACCGCCGCCGTATGGCGCCCTAGGTGCAATACCGCCACCCCTCTTAGCGGTCACCGCAGTGTGCGCCTACCGGAAAGTACGGTGACCGGAAATATACGGAAACGGAAGTTAAAACATGGCCCCGGAACGGGAAACATCCCGCCGTACACCTATAAAACCACTAAAACCACACAACCACTAAAATCACTACCCTGAAACACACCCCAACCCGTCATCCACCCTAGCGAAACCAAGAAAAATGGGAAAAGTAGCGAAGAAAGCGTGCGACCGCAAGCGGCAGGTCCACTTCTCCCGTGAGGAACTCACCGTGCTAACAGAGACCCTCCAGGAGAATGCTGCCGTCGTCTTCTCCACGCAAATGACCAGAACGGCACTTGCAAACAAGAAGGCCATATGGGCTCTGGTGGCACAGCGGGTAAGTGCGGTGGGGACCGCACCCCGCACCCCACAGCAATGCCGCAAGCGATGGGACGACCTGCGGATACGCGTCCGCAGCATACTCTCTGCCAACCGCAACATTGCCACAGCCACCGGGGGAGGCCCTGAATCACCCATCAAGTTGACCCCCTGGGAAGAAATCTGTGCCTCCACCATCGGAATGGAGAGCATAGAGGGAGTCGGAGGGATGGAGAAAGGAGTGCAGACATCCGAAGAGTCAGGTAGGTGGGCCAAATAAAACAATGCCAAATCCACACAGTCCATCCATGTGAAGTACCATGCGTCCACATAGTGCAACAGAAACACATGTCCAGGAGAACGTCCACACACATCGGCCTGATAGCGCACGTCAAAACCCACAATAAATACATAAATAATTAAAAACCCCTAAAACACGCACTACACGTGCAGCAGGCACACCCTAACTGCAGGCTGCCAAACAACTGCACCCTCACTCCACACACAAATGAAAGCACCTCCAAGGCCCCGACCCAAATCACCCTCAGGTACCACTCCAATGCATGTGATACAATGCCATTCCAATTCCCACAGACCCATCAATAACCCTCGCCCTCCTTTACTCCACCACAGGCTCCGATCCATACGACGAGCTTCAGGACACCCCTACCAGCACACCTGCAAAGAGGGCCAAGACCAACGGCCAGAGACCCTCCACCTCAGCTGCACGCATCAAGACACGGCAGCAGCACAAATCAGGTGGCAGCACAGAGGAGGGAACATCAACAGGCACCCCAGCAGCCAGCATGCCCACAACACCACCACCACAGGTCCCCCCAATGGATGCCACAGAAGGCACTGCCTCTGGTGGCAGCAGCACCATAGGTGACACCCCATTGATGGCAGCATGCTCGGACACCGAAGACGGGGATGTCGAAGTCAGATCCATCCATGACCTGTCCCAATCCCCCTGTCTGTCCCATCCCGTACAACATGAGGATACCACGCAGGGGCACCCACAAGACGACGACTGGCCATCCCCCACAAGCCCTGTGGCAAGGCAACATGAGGACAACAGCCCCTCTGTGACACCCCCGCAAATGGCCATGGCCCAGCAGAGGCAACAGTCCCTCGACTAGTTAATCGTGCAACAGCAGCAAATGGCCACGCTCCTCAAGGACCATGCCGATGAATGTGGGGGCACTAAGGCAGACATAGAAACATCAACTGAGACACTTAGGGCAGAAATGGAGAGAGGTACAGAGACGCTAAGGGCACAAATGGAGAGTAGCACCGAGAGCCTGAGAGTCCAAATGGAGAGAAGCACCGAGAGCCTGAGGGGGGAACTGCATGCGACGTCCAAAGACGTATGTGCCGAACTTGCCGCAGTGCGCCGTGTGCTCACTGAGCTCTCGCAAACCCTTAGGGACATGCATGGACGTGAGCAGGCAGACACATCATCCGTTGCAAGTTCCGTCTAGGGCAGCCCCCAACGTAGATCTGGGAGGAACCTGCGCTCCACAGGAAGGGGTGCCCCTGATACCCGCAGAGGGGGCTTGCAATAGCGACTGCCCACTGACAATGAGCATCTTTGGACACTGGTGTTCGGGGGGGAGGTAGGAGGGTGGAGGGGGTGTGTTGGGCTCACTTGGGTGGCGGGTCGATAGGGTGTTCAACATGATATCACATATGCCATAAACAGTGCACGATCAACCAATGAGATGTGTGGACATTGATCTTTGTGTACTAGGCCATCATAGGCGTACAGTCCATATTGTGCATGGCCCAGACACACACAGTGCCACGAGTCCCGTGTCCATGTATCAGCCACCAGGCGTGAGTGCTAGAAGCATGCATCAATGAGATGCTGACGAATGTCACGGGCCTCCGGTGCCTCGCAGACTCCATGAGGTGCTGCCACATCCCCACCCTCATCATGACCATCATCAGGTGCTTGCAGTTCTGCGTCAGGGGGCATGGGCACATTTCTACGTACGCACATGTTGTGGAGCATGACACATGCCATGACCATCTTTGCAACCTTCTCATGGCGGTACAGGAGTGCCCCGCCAGACCTGCTGAGGCAGCGGAAACGAGTCTTCAGTAGGCCGAATGCCTGTTCGATGACTACACGGGTACGTGAGTGGGCATGGTTGTAGTCCTCCTCATGCTGGTCCCGTGGGTTCCGGACTGGTGTGAGGAGCCATCTCTTCAGTGGATATCCAGCATCACCTGTATGTGGACGAGAAACGCATGATGTGGAATGCCATTGCTACGTACGCACACCCCCCCCCTCCTGCCAGGTCATTGCCAAATCACATACCCCACATAATCATGCATGTAATGAGACTCACCGAGTAGCCAGGATCTGTTCCCTGCGTGTCGCTCCATGTAGTGTGGTATTGTAGAGTTCCTCAAGACCATAGAATCATGGGTTGATCCAGGGAATCGGGCACAACAATGTGTAATGATCCTGTTGGAGTCACACACCATTTGTACATTCAGGGAATGAAATTGTTTTCGGTTGCGGTACTGGGCCTCCATGGCATGTGGGACGACCAATTCAACATGGGTGCAGTCGATGGCACCAATGCAACCCGGTATGCCGGCAAGTGCATGGAATCCCACTTTTGTGTTGGTAATTTCCTGCTCCGAGCGTGGTAGAGAGATGTAGTCGTCTGCGTGCTGCAGGAGGGCATCGAGCACTTGCAATAGTGTCCGTGAGAACAGTGGCTGAGAAATGCCATGCAACTGTCCGACTGTGTGCTGGTAGGTGCCTGTGGCCAGGAAGTGGATTACAGACACCACCTTCAGTAGGGGTGGGATGGCGGTTGGGCTATCTATCATGCTGACAAGGTCAGCCTGTGTCATGTCCACAATGGCGGCTATGGTGTCCCGGTCCAGACGGTAGAGGGTGTGGATCTGCTCATCAGTGAGGTTGAACGGATGTGCTCGGAGGCGTGGGATTGCGGGCTGCCTGCGTGGTGGTAGTGGCTGTGCTGGCGGCCCTTGCTGGCCCTGCCTTGGCCTCCTCCTCCTCCTGCGTCTCCTCCATGCGGCCGGTTGTAGTTGGTGTTCGTCTTCTTCTTGGAGTTGGAGTACTTGCAGTGCTATCAGGTCCCCCAGGGCCAACATCGCGAGTCCTGCCGGTAGCATTTCGGTGTGGTTGTGGGAGGAGACTGGCTGTGCAATTTATGTGTTTTCAGGCTGTATGGCCTCCACCTGTGGTGATTCATTCCACCTGTGCAAACTGCTCTCTCCTTTGGCCGGGCACGTCCCGCGCACAACGCTGCAATTTGGGGAATGGCATCTTGCTATTGCAATCATGTATTTGTACCCGATGGCCGTGTAAGATTGGTTGATATGTTCATTCTGCTGTGGTCCCATTGTTTCCCATACTATCTGTGCAGTCGCGAACAGACTTGTGAAGGGTCAGTGGAACGTAGTACTCGAGTAACGGTGGGCCCTCATGCATCACTGTACCGAGTTGCAACGACGGGCGAGGCGTCCCATTTGTGGGTGAAGGCAGTTGCCATTTTCACACACAGCCGCACTCGATGGAATAATTAGTGATTTCAAACGGCCACAGATGCCTTTTCGACGTGATGTTGCAAATGAGGAATTCGAAGGGCGGCGCTTTCGGTTTCCAGCTAGCGGCGAGGAGATGCCCACAGGTCTGACTGCAAATATAACGTTCTATTGTTCAATGTCCTTGAGACAGGGGCCATGGCGAGGAAGCAATGATTGATATGAATAGTTTGGGATGCGCAATAGCTACGTGGGCGATGAGGCCGGCCGTTCCCAAATACATGTTACTTCACGACACTGGAATTACGGGCTGGGGCACTGTGGATTTTGCAGGCTGCATAACGCACAGACTCAATGGATGTTTCTAATGTTATGTGAGTAATTATTCAGGCGTTTTGATCCCGGGATGAGGGAATGATGAATGGATGCATGGGCAGGTGATTTGATACAGAGTTTGCCATGTACAGGGCTTCTTGGGATCTATCCGCCTCCCCTACGCTATGTGATGCAGGGCTGCCATAGTGGGACCATCGTCTATCTGGCCTTGTTGAGCCCTCCCTGTCTCGACGCGCCCTCAGACACTTGTGTCCATGCACGTTAACATTCCCATCTGATGGATTCTGTTTTGACAGACGCATGCACAGGTACACTCGTTTGTGATGGTGTTTGCACCTCGATATAGATGGTTATGAGTCGCAAGTGGTTTTGGGGTGGTGATGATCCTTTGGAGTGGGCTAGCATGCATATGGCTGTGGATTTAGTGTGATCATTGAAGTGAGTTGTTCGAATGTAGTTCTGATGGCCATTCTGTTCTTTTTCTTTTCTTTTGGTTGACAGGTATCTCCTCCCCTTTTGCCACTGCCATCTGTATGCCACTCCTGCAGATGGGTTTTACTCCCGACACCTGCTGCTTCGTGTTAATCAGTGGAGCAGCATTACGATCTTATGGGACGATCGCCAATGGCCCACATGCCCTTACGCAGTACTGGTGGCTCGGAGCAACATTTCGGCCTTTCAGCTGGACTAGTGCCTCCCCATTGGGACGGCCCTGCGGTTCTGTGCGCTTCCATGTTGCCTTTTCGTACGTGAATGTGGCTCTGTGTACCATGAGGGAACAGGGCGTCACACAAGTAGTGGCTGGTCATTTCTTGCGGATGCAGCCCACAATGGTGAAAAGTGTTTTGGAGTTCATGGCCTGATGGCTGTATGGGCTTGGTGATTTTGATGTGCATTAAATTTATATTCTGATTTGGCCCGTGTAGCGTTTTTCTTTGCAAGTGATGTGGCATATGCCTATTTGGGGGGCGATGTATTGTGAGGAGATCTGCATTGGGTTCCAGCTTCGGAGTTTAGTTGCGTGGTACTGTACTGGGCGCGTTTGCCTACGAAGCCCGTGAGGTCAGGGATGGGGGCTGCCAATATGACAGTTTGAATGTTGTCATGCTCAGGGGCGGGGGATTAGGTTTTGTGTAACAGATGCCGGTCAGCCAGGTGGACTGGTGGAATGATGTGATTCTCGGAATATTGCTGGTCACAGGTGCCTGTGTTTGCGTGCGTTTCTTGGTGGGGGACTGTGGTCATGTCCATTGGGATGGCTTCTGTATTCGTGCCATCTGTGCCCTGCAGCTCCCATTGGCCCCTGTTGTGTTTCTTTTGTTCGTTGGCATGCATGGGTGACTTGTACATTTCAATGGTTGCATTGTGACTTCATTGCACCTACGGGGAGTTGTACTTTGTGGGCAGGGAGCGGTGTACAGGCACTCAGTGGGGCCGTTTACGGTTGATTCGCGATGCCGTACTTCTCACCATGGCGGAATGGTACATTCCGCCATGCTTGATGGCGTTAGGTACATGTCCGCTAGGGTCGGAATTGGCGTACCCTTGCGCCATGGTGGTGTTTGCGGTTTGGCATGGCGCGCGCGCGCGTGCTTGGTGCAGTTAGCGTTGGCGTTCACTACGGTGTCGCTAATGGCTTCGTACTTTGCGGTGACGGGTCATAGTCGCACCGAGCGCTATTCGATGGCGGTATTGCATTTCCGCCATCGTTTTCTGAATTCCGCAAGGGTCGTAATGAGGGCCATTGACTTGCTATTCCCTGTACTCCTGCCCGTAGATTTATGGAAGCAGGTTCGAACAATAGACGATGTGCCAGGGTTGGGAGATACGTGGGCTAACATGACTAGGTTTGATGGGGAAAGACCAGCTGGTGAGAAACCACCTCAGGTAATACTCACTTTGCCTGATAGAATTCTCAAAAAATTGAAAACCATAATTCCTGAGAAAAGAATTATTTGGGACAAGCTTACAGCCTGTGTTCAAGGAAAAACTGAAGGTGCCACCGAATTCTTTAATAGATTCGAACAGGTATTCTCTGACTTCAGTGGACAGGACTTGGGCACAGAGTCTGGGAAAAGGTTGTTTGTGGAAACATTTGTACGTGGATTGTTGCCCGACATCCAGTCACAGATTATGTCCTCTGAGAGCGCTTGGCAGACGAAATCCCAATCTGAAGTTTTACACATGGCTCAGTATTATGAGAACCGTGTTAATAATGAAAAAGAGAGAATAGAGAAGAGGAAAGGAGATTTGAAGACTAAAGTATTGTTACAACAAATTGTTAGAAATCCCAGAGGAGGTAATTCACAGACCAGAGGTCAGCATGTTCCAAAAGGGAACGTTCCCTTGGGTCCTGTGAATATTAATCAATGTGCCTATTGCCGCCAGGAAGGTCATTGGCGTGCACAGTGCACCGTCCTTCGACAAAGGTCAAACAACACATTTGGGAGTATGGGTAGACGACCTAGAGGTCGCCCCGGAGTGGGGGGCCCTGATAGAGGTCAGTTCTCGCAAGATCCTCAGCAACCTTTTTCACGTGAAAATCAGACTTCGAGTGTGGACACGAGAAACATATTTGATCACCCTTCTGCTGCCTACCTTTCTGAAGAGCTTCCTTCCGATGACATTTTATTTCGTTAGGATTGCCCGAAGCAGGGTTTGGAACCCTCACCTATTCCCGCTAGTCAAAAAGGTCCCTACGTTGAATTGTTAGTGGGGAATAGGAAACATCAGTTCTTGATAGACAATGGAGCACAGAAGTGCTCCATTGATCATTCTCGGGTTCCAAACATTCCACTGTCAGGGCAAACTAATGTTTCTGTAGGGTTTTCTGGCATACCAGTCGCTTGTCCGGTTTCTTCGCCGGTGCCTGTTTCTTTGGGTGCCTTCACGGACCACTGTCCATTCCTCTTGACTTCAAACTGTGGAGAGAATGTGCTGGGATTAAATCTGTTGAAGAAACTAAATGCAGTAATTAATTGTTCCTCTGACGGAGTGCGACTGACGGTTTCACCACAGCAACTTCCCAGTTCTCAGTTTTTGACTCGACCATTGCCTCCTGAGCTTAGCGTTGACCCGGAATGTTTGTGGGCGGTTGACAACAATGATGTCGGGGTACTACAGGTTGAACCCGTTAAAATAGTTTTGAAACATGGAGTTAAACTACCACGCATTCCGCAATATAAAATATCAGTTGAGGGCGAGCGTGCTTTGAAGTGCATTGTCTCCGATTTTGTGCATCGAGGAGTGATTGAAGAGATTGCAGGTAGTTTATGTAACAGCCCGATTTTACCCGTGTACAAGAAAGGCGACAATGCAATCCCATTCCGTTTCATAATTGATCTACGCGCTATTAATAAAGTTGTCGCCCCACAATTTCCAATTGTGCCTGATGTGACAACGATACTAACGATGATCCCTGCTACAGCTAAGCACTTTACTGTTGTGGATCTGAAGAATGCTTTCTTCAGTATTCCTATACATAAGGAGAGCAGATATTTGTTCGGGTTCACCTTGGGGGGACGTTCGTTCACATTTACTCTTGCACCTCGAGGTTATACTGAAAGTCCAAGCATTTATAGTAGGGCTTTGAAAGAGCAGCTTGACACCCTTGAATTGCCATCTACTTGTACACTGCTTCAGTATGTCGATGACTTGCTTTTAGCTGCAGATTCTGAAAGTGCTTGTAAAGAAGGCACTGTATTGTTGCTTATTCATTTGGCTGAACACGGTCATAAAGCTTCGCTTAAAAAATGTCAATATTGTTGTCAGGAGGTTGCCTATTTAGGCTATCTCCTGTCAAAGGAGGGGAGAAGATTGACACTTGAAAGAATAAAACACATTTCTGGCATGTCTGTTCCAAATACACAGAAGGAAGTCAGAGCCTTAATAGGTATGGCGTCTTACTGTAGGCTGTGGATCCCGAACTTCTCACTAGTGATAAAACCGATGTTGGCCTTGACGAAGAAGGGCATTTCTTCGCCGCTGCCATGGAAGTCGGAACATCAACGATCATTTGAGCTTCTCAAAACCGCGTTATGCTCTGAACCGGTTCTGGGTACTCCAAATTACAATAAGGCCTTTGTGTTGTTTGTGCATGAATGTGATGGATGTGCTTTGGCTGTGTTAACACAGGTACACGGAGGGAAGAATAGACCGTGCGGCTACTACTCTTCCGCCCTTGACCCTGTCGCATGCGCTTTGCCAAGATGTTTGCGAGCTGTCGCTGCTGCTGCCGCGTCTTTAAAACAGGGTGAGGGAATGGTCCTAGGCCATGATTTAATCCTGATGGTACCTCACTCTGTAGATGTCCTATTGAATAAAACCCAAACACAGCACCTCACCTCTGCACGGCTGACGAGGTATGAATTAACTTTGTTTGCCCCTCACATTCAAATTAAGAGGTGTTGTGTTCTTAATCCGGCTGAACTCCTACCTTTCCCGCAAAATACTGTTTGCGGTGACAAAGAATCACATGACTGCCTGTATACTACTGAACAGGAAACGAAGGGCAGGATAGACCTTATAGATACTCCTTTGGGCAATGCAGAAGGGGAGCTGTTTTGTGATAGCTCCTGCTTCAAACTCCAGGATGGTACATCTACAGCTGCCTATGCAGTTACTACATTGAGTACGGTTGTTGAAACTAAGAGAATTCCGCATAACTCCGCGCAGGCCGCAGAGATTATAGCGTTGACCCAAGCTTGTGAACTCTCCGAAAGGCATATAGTAAACATATATACTGATAGCCAGTACGCCTTTGGGGTGGCTCACAACTTTGGGAGGCTCTGGTCGGAAAGAGGGTTCCTAACCTCACGTGGGACCAAGATTCAGCATGGCCCCTTGATAGTGCAATTGCTCTCGGCACTCTCGCTCCCTAGTGAGTTAGCGATCATGAAATGTGCAGCGCATCGTAAGGTCATAGATGATGTGGGAAAAGGGAACGCTTTTGCTTACCAGATAGCCAGGCAAACGGCCACAGACCTTAGCGCAGACATGTATGCTCTAAGAGAAACAAAAGGTGCCTATGTAATGGATGAGGGTATTGGGTCTGTGCGAGATATCCAAGCTGATGCCACGATAGAAGAATCTAAAAGGTGGGCCGAAGGGATGGGGAAACTAGATGACGATGGGTGTTGGGTGGATACATCTGAAGGGAAATGGTTGCTCCCTGATTCATATGTGCTGGCGATGGTTACGATGGCACACGGTCCTACGCATGTGTGTGCTCAGCAGATCACGAAAATGTTAGAACAAGTCTGGGTAAATGATAAAATTTTGAAGATCGCACAGCGCTATGTTCAAAATTGTATGATTTGCTTACAGCACAACGTGGGGAAGGGGACAGTAACTCCAAGGGGTAGTTTTGGGCCTCCTTCTGTTCCCTTCGAGGTCATCCACTTTGATTTTATTGAGATGGAACGGTGTAACAATCTAAAATATGTCCTTGTGATCATTTGTGCTTTTAGTAAATGGGTTGAGGCTTTCCCCGTTAATGATGCTACTGCCATGACCAATGCAAAGACTATGGTAAAGGAATTCTTTCCACAATTTGGGCTGCCAAGAGTAATTTGGTCGGACAACGGTCCCCATTTTGTTGCAGCAGTAATTTTGCAGATATGCACAGCGTTACACATTGAAAAGCGATTTCACGCGGCTAGACATCCTCAAAGTGCTGGGTTGGTAGAGAGGCATAACGGTATCCTAAAGAATAAGCTTGCTAACACATGCGCCGGCACCAAACTGAAATGGCCGGACCCCTTACCTATTGTATTGTTAGCCATGCGTGCCACACCTCAAACTAAGACTGGGCTCTCTCCATTTGAGGTAGTGATGAGGAGACCTGCTAATATTTGGGGTCTTCCGAAGCCCAAAGCCCTGAGGGAGGTTGAAAATGTATTGCTTGTAGACTACTGTAACCAGTTGACTAAAAATCTGTATCTCATTTATCATCAGGTTCAATCAGCTTTACCTGTACGGTTTATGGGCCCAGGACACAATATTCAGCCTGGAAGTTGGGTCCTGGTGAAGGCCTACGAAAGGTCTTCCTGTCTCGCGCCTTGCTGGCGGGGACCCTACCAGGTGCTGTTGGTCACACAGACAGCAGTGCGGGTGGCTGGAAAGAAGCATTGGATCCACGCGACGCATGTCAAGAAACTTCCTCACCCGACACCACACGTTACAGAAGAAGCAGAACCCCTCGCTGATGCTACAATCTCAGATCCTGGAGTAGCAAATAGCGCTGTGAGTATGTCGGAGAATCTCTCTGAGCCCGTGGAGCTTGGGGAACAGTCCATTTCATCTCCACACTCTTTGGAAAGGTCACTTCCGGAAAACGTTGTTTCAAGCTCTGCGACTTCCGTCGCCTCTGATACGTTGCTTCCCTCAGGAAGTGACGTTACCTTATTTCCGGATCAAACAGTACCGGAAATCACCAGGTACGACCTTCGACGAAGAAAATAGGACTACGGTACGGGTTTTGCCTGTGCATCTGGAGAAGAAAAAGGTTCATTAAGAGTTTTGTTCTTGCAAAAGAAAGTTTTTGAAAGAAAGGTGATTCTGCTGGCTAGGGTTAGGGAAGGACTAAGAAGTTGCGCGACCGTAGTGTCGCCAGCAAACGAACTTTGGGGTCGTCGATTGAGAAACTACGATGCCTGCCACCTCCACCGCTGCTGCTCGCATTGGACTTGTAAATAAGGGGGTGATCAACTCAGACAATGAACAATGTGCCTGGGCCCCGAAAACGTATTGCTGTGTTGTGTTAATAGTAATTGGAATTTGTATAGCTACTGCCGTGGGACTCTGGTACTTCGAAGAAATGTATCCTCTAGAGCCTCTTCTGCCAATTGAAATTGTACCTACTGCTTTGACTCCCTCTGTACACCTTCATACTTTGTCACCCAGGGACTCCCAGCATAGACGAAAGTACCATAATAACACTTTAATGATAATAATGAATTCAACGCATGTCATTTTTAATAAGAGTAATTGCTGGATTTGCACCCATTTACCGCAACATGGGAACAAGGGGCTAGGATGGTATATTCACCCTTTACCTTTAACGACTGCTTGTTATGCCTCTCTTAGAGCATTATTCTTTGGCCGTTGGAATGACAGCATCTCAGGGAACTTTGATGGAACTAATTTAAATGATTTTGAGAAACGTGAATTGACTCTCCTGGGATGCTCGCTTTTTGCAAATAGAAGTAAACCTAATGTTGCTTCTATTAGGCCATCTGATAAACTGTCCCTTCCTTTCCAAACTCTTATTTCCTTTAAAATGGCTCTGATAGGCAATGAGGACGCTGTGCCTCCTTCCTACTCTATTAACCATAGCCCTGATTCAGTCCCCTTCTGTGTACAAAGAAATGGCACTCGGTCAATGGGAGATTTTGAAGGTTGTGTGAACATTGTAAATTTGACCGGGGAGAATAGGCCTCTATATGTAGGGGGGCCTGTCTATTTTGTTTGTGGTAGTACAGCATTTCCCTGGTTGCCCAAGGATTGGCAGGGAACCTGTTATTTAGGAATCTTGTTACCTGGCGTATTCATAGCTAGTACATTGGAAGTTTCTAAGGCTCTCCCACGGCGGGATGAGGACAGAGATACCCCAGGGCAAATATTGGGATATATAACAAAATCAGTTGTGCCATTTTGGGGACAGATAGCAAATTCTGAAAATATTAGGGGGCTAGCAAGAGTACTGGAGAGAACCATCAACCGGACCAGGGATATACTCTACAATATGACACTGGAACAGAAAGCAATAAGATTGGTAGCGCTCCAAAACCGGATGGCATTAGATGTCATTCTGGCAGAACGTGGTGGAGTATGTAAATTAGTGGGGTCCGCTTGCTGTGTTTTCGTACCAGATTCCTCACCGACAATTTTTAAAGCAATACAGAACTTGCACGTCCTTAGTTCAGAAGTGCATGTTCCTTTGGGAGATTGGAGTATTAGTGCTTGGTTCTGGGATTCTCTACGATCCTGGGGTTGGAAGGTGCTTTCTGTTATACTGGTTATTTTGGGAATCCTGCTATTCCTTTGTTGCTGTATCCAATGTCTACCCAGTATATGTGCAATGCTAGGGGGATGTTGCGCTCAGGCAGTGAGCACGATAGGGCACAAAATGTATGCCCCGGATCCAGCATCTAAAGAGTTTGTGTTACAAGAGGTTCTGGTGAACGACCTAATGGCTATAGATATTACAGATAACGATTCAGGATGTATGGACGACAATGCATGGAGTTATTTACAAAGACATTAGAAATGATATTAGCACTTGGCATAGGCCAAAAGGAGGGTTTGTCGGAATAGAAACAATATTATGCCTCCTATTGTAACAATTGTATGTGTATTGGCCTATGCCAAGTTGTCTAAACATCATGTGCGAACAAACTCCACGGCAAGGTCTTGACCTTAGAGAAAGTAATGTAAGTCGCCATCTTGGATTGAGTCGCCATTTTAGGTTCTCTTGTTATGTAGAAGTCACCCTGAACATCAAAATGGAGGCCAAATGACATTCTGAGTAAGATTCTGGCCGTTGTGACCTCCGTACAAATGAATAATTAATATGCCTGCAGGCCACTTGTCGGGGTCGCGAACAGAGACCTTGTCCTACCGTTGACCTATATGTAAATGTACAACTATATCAGTGAAACTAATCAAAATGCATATATTAAAGGATTGACCTGGCAAGGAACCCAAAGACCTGTTTCGTAGAATGGTTAACCCGCAAGAGGGTTGGCCAAGGGATGGACAAATTGTATAAAAAGCCCGGGTATTCCAATGTGCGGTCTCTCTCACTAACACATCGAACCCTCGTTGAAGTTCGTTATGTTATTCTGAGAACCGAATAGCTATCCGTTTGTCAATTGACTTGGTAACTGTTGTAGCTTTTAAATAAAGCACTTGTATGTTTCTTTGTAACCTGTGTTGGTGTGTTTCTTTTTGGGCTTCCCGGCCTCATATTATTTTTCTGTTTCCACACAAGTTGTTATTGAGTCTATGAATTTTTTAGTGCTTATCTTGGCCGGGTTCCAGTAGCTATTTAGAATAAGCAAATGTGTCCTTGTTTCTGTCTTTGTTGGTGGTTTGGAGCAGTGCACTTTGCACAAATGGATTGGGACTGGAAGAATCCACGAGGCGCCACTTGGTATTTATTTTAATCATGATTACCAAGCCAGAAGAAGGTCGCCCCTTTGCGTTTTTTATTGCAGGATTTAAAAGAGTCATAAAACCGTCCCTTGATGGAGGCTCACGCAACCATGTCTCTTGTAGACAAATGACAAAGACCTTTTCCAGGTCAGCCTCAAATTTGTTAAATAAGTGGGTGAATCCTCTAGTATTCCATGAGATGAATTCACAAATACACTTATTACCATTGTCTAATGGCTAACATCGACCAGAGATGTCAGTGTGACTACCATTTTTTGCTGGATGATTGGGGTTTGAACGTGAGGTTTCTCAGATAAGTGGCATTTCTCTGCGAGGCTCGACCAGTCGTTGTTCTTGCGTCCCTTGAAAGGTGTCTTTTGAATAGGACTCCTGCGTGTTGGACCTGAAGCTCGTCGGTTCCAGCGATATGTCAAATCCAAACATTAACAATTCCTCTGATGCATTCAGAATTGTGTTTCAGACTGATACTGAATAGATGTGTAGCAGAACCTGGTCGCAGCACTTTTCAGTAGCATACTCTACTATTCGTACGTCTTCAGACAAAATCGTTCTGAGTGATGGAATAGAGGTACATTATTTCAGTATGTTTTTGCGGTTCAGGTTCAGGTCGCGATCTTCCCGATTTAGATTTTGTAATTTCAATTTGCAGTTTAAAGAACTTGCTTTAGATCTCAGAGATGAGGAGACATTTGAAAGGTATCGAACCTGCTTTTTTACATGAAGTCGGGGATTTTTTGAGTTTAGCCGTATAAGCAAGTTTGAACAGTCCCCTGACTTTGTCGGCCTGTTCTTGTAATTTATCTCCTGCCCCACTCTTGGATTTAACCTGTGTGGAGGTTCTCGCTGAGTGTCATCGGGGGCCACAATAGAGGGGATGATAGATTGGTCGGCTGTAACTTCGTCAGAGTAAGTAGCATACATACATTACAAACAATCATATCAATGTACAAATGACCGATTTAGCAACACATAAAAACATACGAAAGAGCACACTACTTACTATTTTATATACATATGTTAGTTTGTCTACATCTGGAATTAGCACACTAGATGTAAAACATCCTAGCTTGAAGGGGCTTATGTAACTGAACAATCCAATAGTTTTGGGGTTTTCCTCTGTTCTTTGCATTTTGCATTGATAGGCAACATACACAGTGGGGGTAGAGTTGGTGGGAGTAGAGTGGATGGGTGTTGGTAGACAGGGTGGTGGTAGGGTGGGTGGTTGGGGTGGAGAGAGTGGGCATCGGGTGGGTATGGGTAGAAAGAGTGGGGATTTGGTGCGCAGTGGTACAGAGAGATGGGGGTAGGGTGGGTTGGCGAGTGAGTGGGGGTTCATAGAGAGAGGGGGTTAGGTTGGGGGTTGAGAAAGTGGGGGTGGGGTGAGTGGGTGTGGGAAGGGTGGGCGTGTGGGGTTATTGAGAGTGAGGGTAGGGTGGGTGGTTGGGGTAGAGACACTGGGGCTAGGGTGGGCTGGTGGAGGTAAAGATAGTGTGGGTATGGTGGGTGGGTGGTTTAGACAGTGTGACGGTAGTGTGGGGGTGCAGGTAGTCAGTGTAGGGGTAGATAGAGTGGGGATATGGTTGGTGGTTTTGGGTAGAGAGTGCACAGGTTGGGTGGGTTGGGGTAATTAGAGTGGTGGTAGGATGGGTGGGTTGTATTCAGAGAGGGTGGGGTGGGGTGGGTTGGTTTGTGGTACAGAGTGTGGGATGGTGGTTGTAGTGGGGGCAGGTTGGGGTAGAGAGAGCAGGGGTAGGGTGGGTGGGTTAGGGTAGATTGAGTGTGGTTGGGTGGGTTAGTTGGGGTATAGAAAGCGGTGGAATGGTGGGTGCAGAGAGAGTGTGGTAGGGTGGGTGTGGTAGTGAGAATCCACCAGGGTGGGTGGGTGTTGAGAGCGGGTATAGGGTGGGTGCGTTTGATATAGAAAGAGTGGGGCTAGGGTGGGTGGGTTGGTGTAGAGAGAGCAGGGGATGTCTGAATGGGTGGGTGGAGATAGAGGGAGTGGGCTTATTATGGGGGTAGATAGAGTGGGGGAAAGGTTGGTTGGTGGGGTAGATCGAGCAGGGGTAGGGTGGGTGTGACTATATAGAGAGTTGGGGTAGGTTTGGTGGGGTAGAGAGAGTTGGGGTATGGCAGGTGGGGTAGACAGAGTGGGGTAGGATGGGCAAGTAAGGGTAGAGAGGGTTGGGATTGGGTGTGTAGGGGTAGAGCGGGAGTGGATATGGTGAGAGGGTAGGGTAGTGGTTTAGGTGTGAATGGGTGGGGTTAGAGAGAGTGGGGGTGGGTGGGTGATGCGAGTTGGTTGGAGACAACAAACTTGAAGAACAAAGAAGCTTTGGGAGGACTTGCCAAAAGCATCCTAAAATAGCCCAAACAAAACCCAACCAACTCGCGTAATGAGGTGGAGTGGGTGGATGGGGGTAGAGGGAGTGAAAGTATGGTGGGTGGGGGGCTAGAGAAAATGGGGGTGAGGATAGAGAGTTTGGGTAGGGATGGGTGGGTGCAGAAAGGCAACCTCAGGAGGACAAAAAAACAGATCTGCCATCAAAGTAGCCCAGTATAAATCACTGCACAGCTGGGAAATGGAAAGCTGCTTTGAAGGGTGCAGCTTTCAATTTTCCAGCTGTGCATTGATTTATACTGGGCTACTTTGATGGCAGATGTGTTTTTTTGTCCTCCTGAGGCTGCCTTTCTGCAACGACCCATCCCCACCCACACTATTTATCCTCACCCCCATTTTCTCTTCCTTTAAAGCTGCTGATTTGAGCAAATACTGTTAGGGAATTTCTCATTGGGTAGTACGACAGAGGCGTTTGGAAAATAAAGTTAGTCATTTGGCAGTTTCATGCTGTGGCATTGTCCACTGCTATCCCAATCATTAATTCTCTATTTAGAACCCTCATTCCCTCTCTCGCTCTATTGTAAATGGTTTTTGTAATTTTGTTTTCACCAAAACCGAAAATGGATAAAGTGACAAAATAAAGTTTGCAGAATTATACAGGTAAGCAAGCAGTGTCCCAACAAACCCATCTGGAAACTATTTAAAACCTTCTCACTTAACGATAAATAGCACATCATTAAGAGTGTATTAGTGCCTTAAAACAGTAGCAGTAACTGAATTTTCACTACAACCGCAGAGCAACTTTATTTCTTTCATAAATGAAACTCAACAAACCGTCTGGTTTTGTTTGGCGAAAATGTCCTCACCACAAACCCATTACTGCATGTGTTAATTACCAATCGCCCATGGGGAATAACTGAGGTCCACAAGACTCTGAGCCTGATTCCTAACTTGGGGCAGTGAACGTGCTAAAGAGCATGATTCACTGCGTCAAATCAGGATGCCGAGGCTCCACCACTTCTCAAGTGAGCCTTGGCATACTCGTAGTGGACGACAGTGCACCTTCAGTATTGCACCTGTTTTTGGCTTAACAGGGGCAATCCTAAAATCTCGGCAGCCTTTTTGTAAAATAACTACATATTCGTTATTTTACAAAACTGCTGCCGAGAACACGGGTGTATATGAACACTTCCATATACACAGGGGTGGACTGGCCTTTAGGGAACTCTGGAGATTTCCCGGTGGGCCTCTGCACCCTGGGCCTCTTTTGTGTGGTAATTCCTTATTTTCTCATAGGAATAGTATTGGGCTTGCTGAAAATGTGTCATAAGGGGCCACTTTGAACATTATTTCCAGGGCCTCTTTTGGTCCCCAGTAATTATTTCCAGGGCCTCTTTTAGTTCCCAGTCCACCCCTGCATATACACCAAAGTAAGCAGCTTCAACGTTGCAGGATACAACGTTGAAGCTGCTTATTTTGGGTAATATGAAAGATTGAAGAGGTTTCCATGGAGATGCCCATGAAATTCATTCCAATATGAACGCATGTTCTCAAAGGAATACAGAATTACTGATTTACCGCCTAATTTGCAGTGAAAATGTGCGCATACTTTTGTATTCCTCTGCCTCTGCCTCTTAATTGTGTTGTTCATATCCAAGGACTCAGGATTGAAAACAAAATATCCAATACAAAATGTGGTTATAATGTACCTCACAGCATTTGGCCTCTAATGAGTAGTGAGAGAAAACACATCGGGAAACTAAAGAGCGAGGGCCCAATTTATGGAATAGTTTGCAGGGTTCAAGGTGAATTTGCACTGCCGACACAAACCCTGATTCATGGAACTTTGCAAAGTGTATTTTTGCAGTGCAAAGTATGTGCAAAGTCATTTTGTGCTGCAAATATGACTAAGCACTAACTTTGCATTGCAAAAATACACTTTGCACAGTTCCATGAATCAGGGTTTGTGTCGGCAGTGCAAAGTCACTTTTCAGCAGTGCAAAGTCACTTTGAACCGTGAAAAAAATTCTATAACCCGGACCCTAAGTGTATCCGGTATGAGGCATGCCAAACTAAAGGGTCAGTGTCAGAATATGACATAAAAGTAGCTAGTAAAATAGCACTGACACAGATGTCCCCGATTCACAAGGGTACACGCAAGGATCCTGCAGGCAACCCCTCAAAGCTTACTTAAGTATTAAAATGTGGAAACACAACAAAAAACATGATCCCACTACTCATGCCTATTTCTATTTGTAAATAAATACTGGAAGGGGTCTGTGCACACCCCAGTCAGAAAGGCACTTTGCTTCTGACAGGTGAGCTACAGAGGAAACAGGCACACCGACTGTCATACTATAAAGAGCACCCCACTTTGAATCAAGATGCACTTTGAAGTGTGTCAGCGACTCCAATGACATTTACAGAGAACACATTCAGAGGGTCAGCTGATTAACAAAATTCATCAACCACCTAAAGCCTATTCATCAAGGTATGTTCACTGTTTGTCAATCAGCCTACCCATGAATAAAGACATGTTCTCAACTTGCCTGTCCATATTGCCCTCTTCCACTCCTAGGTTTGCACATTTGGGAACTGGGGGAAAAAAGGCACCCGAGAGAAGTGCATAAGATGATCCCCTTGGGGAATCATTTGCATATTTTATCATGCAAGTAAAGGGAATGTGCTAGCCCATCCATTCACTTGTGTCAAAAAAGGTTAAAGTTGCATCTGCTCTAAAACTGCGCAAATATGACTTTCACCCCCGCTGTGGTGTCCGGACATGCCCTTTAACATCCCGCCAGCCCGAGCCCAGGTAGGGCGAGCGAAGCAAGGGCTGTGGGCTGTTTAAGGCCCAGAGCGGCGGTGAAACCCATTCGCACCCGAGGGTTTACATGGCAGCCTTCGACAACATAGACATGTCTAGGTTGTGGAATAAACTAACCAAGTGGGGCATTTATAAAGGCCTCCTCAGCATGTTACAGCTCCTGTACTCGAATAATACAGCTAGAGTAAGGTTACACACTGAAGGATAGATGTATATCGATTGAGAAGGGAGTCAGAGGCTCTGTGCTCTCCCCAACCCATTTTAACCTATATATGGCTGATTTGTGGAATGTGCGCAGGGGTTGGGGCGGATACCGACAACAATGTGTCAATTTCCGAATTAACGGCATTGCCTATGGTGACAACTCTTTCTTTTAAATTTTACTCTGAATGGGGTAGAATCCAACTTGTCCGCAAATAGATTGGTCATAAATCCATTAAAATTCTGCACAATGGTAGTGAGTGGAAAAAGGAAGAAGAGGTACGTGTGGTTTATAAATAAGATCAAAGTGACTGAAGTGGTCTCATTAACATATCTGGGATTGGTGATCTATTCGGAAAAGGTGTTATGAAAACATGTTAGAGGAGTAGATTAGATCCTGTGTAACCTTAATGAAGGTAATAAAAAGTAGAGTATGCCACTTCTCTTTAGATTCTCTGATAGAGTTCTTTCGCTTGAAGGTTTCCCAGGTGGTGTTGTATGGCATAGAGTTGATGTATTTTCCTAATAGGAAGTATTTAGATTCTTTGGAGGGAAAAATCTTGAAAAAAGGGTTAGGATTGTCAAAATCAGTGCCTATAAGTGTGGTGCGGCTGGAACTGTGCCTATATTCTTGGTGGGTTCAATACATATATATATGTATAAAGAAATCGATATCGCTGCATACAAAGGTAAAGAAAATGGAAACCAATTCTGGACCCCTTCTTAGGCGACATGTTAACAAGTGAATTAAACACTTTCCTGAAACATTTTAACAAGCGATGTGTTAGCTACATGACTTTGTTCGAGATTGCGGAAACAGACTCCGAATTGATCATTAAAAACAAACTTAAATGGTTGTTTTCGAATAAACAACATGGATGACCTAGAGAGACGGAAATTATATAGAAACAGAGGAATTTTACGTTTGGATAAAAGAAAGACTGTACTTATGTAGGTTTCCGTTTCAGGGACACACAGATTGGTATTTTAGATTTCATCTGAATTGTTTGCCTACACTGGGGGAAATGTTGTGTCATGTGGTGCTAAAATGTCTGGACAAGGTCTCTTGTATGCTCATGACATTGGCGCCTTTTGTACACTCAATATCGTCAATTGTAACAAAGGACCTGTGAATGTGACTAATGACGGGAACCAATACATCTCTTTTACTCGCATTAGTAAGACTTCTAAATATATTTGCTGATCTACAAAATGTGACAGTTGAGGGTGAAGAGCTACTTGCCGGACTGATGCACAGTGCACTTAAATGAGAAGTATTTGTGACATGTAAAAGACAAATGGAAACGAGAAGTACTGTGGTTGTGCATGGAAAACATATTTCTTTTTGTTTTTATTTTTATATTATGAATAGGTTGCATGATGGCAGAGCAAGGCATTTGTGATGTTACATACTAAGATAGCACTTGTTTATTGTGAAAGTGTGATAGATTAGGTAATGAGAAATCTCGATGTATGTATTCACAGTGCACTTAACTGGTTTGGACTGTTGATGTGTAGTTTATGTTTTCTTCTAAAGGAAAATAGAAAAAATATTTTAGATGTTGAATTGGTTGTATGAATGTTGTGATGTGATGGTTTAAACTTTTACTATTACAGAATTATTTTGTAGATGTTGGGAACTGTTTTAAGAATGGTTAAAGTGAAGTTGTTGGTGTGTGGAGAGGGGGCCCCACTTGGAGAAAAAAAAAGAAAACACATTTTTCTTTCAACATTTTTTTTAAAAATTTTCTTTTGAAATCACTCTGCCTACATAAAGACATTATTTCTGTAACAGAAATAAGGTCTTTATGAGGGAACAATGACTACAAAAATACATTTTCTTTTTGAAGTCCGAGGGCTCCCTCTACCCCATGACATGGAAGACCCCCAGCTGGAGGCCTCCACGTCATGGGCTGGGGGAGCCCCATGACTTCAAAAAGAAATTGTTTATTTTTGAAGTCAGTCTGCCTTCAAAAAAAAGAAAAGATTTTCATTATGGTTCAGTCCTTAGCAGAAATAATGTATTTATGAAGTCAGAATGATTTCAAAAAGAAACAATTATTTTTTGAAGTAATAGGGGTCTCCTCAAACCCATGACTTGTGCGTGTGTGAGTGTATTGTGAAAGGGGGTAAACTTAAATGTGTAGGTGGCTGCCTCTGTGAGTGTATTGTGAAAGGCTGCACACAAATGTATGGGTGACTGCGTGTGTGCGTGTATGGTGAAAGGGTGCACAATTAAATGTATGGGTGGCTGCCTGGGTGTTCCTTCATGGTGAAAGGGTGCCCACTTAAATGTATAGGTGGCTGCCTGTGTGAGTGTATGGGTGGGTGCATGGGGTGTCTGCCTGTATGGTGAAAGGGTGCACACTTAAATGTTTGCATGGTTGGGTGCGTGTTCATGTATATAGTGAATGGAGGGTGTGCTTGCGTTCAAGGGCACAACAAAACCTACATTTTGGGGGGCTGATCCTTCAAATGTTAGGAGAGGCTTTAACTTCTCAGGCGGTCGGGGACGGGCAAACTTATTTGTGTGGGGGCATCTAATTTCTTTATGTATTTTAATGAGATACTAGTGCAGCTTCATTGTTACAAATAGTTAACTCTCTCCTTTAAATGTGAAAGCACCCACTTACGTACTGCTGTGAGAATGAACGGTTTCTTGTTCCCTTTCTACTCTTCCAATCATTTCCCTTGCATGAAAGTACTAAACCCACATCACAATTTAAAATTCCTAAAAAAATGTGGCATTTGAATGCAGGTGCTAACAGTGGAATGTTTTACATTAGTAATTGCTGGGTCCTTATTAACAGCAAAACCCAGGTGCCACTTAAAATCTGTGTCCTGTTCTGTCTGGCAACTGCTCTGAAGGTCAGCCAGGTTGAGTCAACATAGCCCAAAATGTCTGGTGGTGATGCTGACGCCCAGTCAACTCTTACACAAGTACTGGGATGACGTAGAGGTACATGGAGGTAATGCCTGACTTCGCAACCTGTATCTTCATTACTCCTAATCCCACTCTTCCTCATACCAGTACTTAGCTATGAGGCAAGGAGCCTCAAATGTAAGCTCTGGGACAAGGAAGAGGCATGTGAAGGTAATTCTGAGCCACAGAGCTGATTTTGGAGGTTGGGGTAGGGAATGGGAGGGAGAGAGGGTGTGTGAGGGGCGAGATTGAGTGATAAATCATAATGGTTGAGCAGGCTAACCAGGCATGAAATGTGGCATTAGTGGCTAGAGAGGCATTTTGGTGCAGCCAGTCTAGTTATTCCTCAGTTTGGTATGACTTTTTTTTACTGCGCATTTCTGATAAAGCACTCCTGCTAAGAGTAATTGCCTGGCTAGAAAAGCATTTGGGTGTTGCCAGTCTATCGATTTCTTACTGCGGCATTGTACATTTTTTTTGGGCATCTCTGATAAAAGGATATGATATAAGTCTATTATAACATGCCTGTACACATGTGTTTCTAGGCACGACAAGCAAGGGAGGGAAGATAGAGGGAGAACAAGACAAATTATCTTACTAGGCCTTGTGTCATTCAGATCGTGCAAGTGCGAGAACGTGAAATGCTAGGGGGAAGGGAGGGGGTAAGTGCAAGGAAGGAGGGAGGGGAAAACAGGGCAATAATGCTCTGAGTAAGTGCAGCCAGGGCAGTGTGGCTCTGGGTAGTGCAAGGACAATAAGGATCTGGAGGGTTACAATTACAGCCCCTAAGTGCGTGGTAGGCCGGAGGCAGTGCAAGGGTGACTGATCAAGAAAGAGTCTGAACTCAGTGAGACTCTGAGGGTAGCCAAGAAACCAGTCGGTACAGCAGACTGGTAGGTCATTTAGGTCAGCAGGCGAGGGAGAGAGAAAAAGCAGAGAAGAGGAACATTTTGAGCTGCTTCTGGAACATCAGGTGATCCGCTAAAGTTTGAGGGGGGCAGGGAGGGCATTCCAGAGGGATGCATCTGCAGAGGAGAGAGATGTACCCCCCAGTTCTGCCTGGAGTAGAGTCTAGCCCTTAAAGAGTTGGAGGTAGCTGGGGGAAGGGCTTGAGAAAGAAGGTATTTTGGTGAGAGCGTTGGATGTAGTGTGGGCCCGACCCCAGAAAGCCTTGTGGACAATGCAAAGGGTCTTGAACTTGATTCTTGCAACCACCAGGAGCCAGTGGAGAGATTTCAGGGCTGGAGAGATATGATCCCTGAGCTTGTGGCCAATAATAAGTCTCGCAGTCCTGTTCTGGATTAGTTGCAGTGGGTGCGGAGAGTAGAGGAAGGCTGCTTGAGAAAGAGGCTGTTGCACTAGTTCAGCCTAGAGAGAAACAGGGCTCTGGAGACAGTGAGATTCTGGGGGAAAGTGAGAAAGGGAAGAGTCCCTTTGAGGAGGAGCAGCTGGTAGGTAGTGCGACTTCTTGGCGACATCCAAGATGCGAGGAGAGAAAGAGAGAGTGGAGTCGAAGATGACACAAAAGGTTTTTTGCCTCGCAGGAAGGCAAAGGAAAAGGGCCCAAGGTGGTTGGCTTGAGTGAGAGAGGAAAAGCAGAGGCAGGGGTCCCAATGGGAAGGATCTCCATCTTAATGCATTAAGGCAGAGATCGTTGGAGGTGCACCAATCCTGAATCACAGATAGACAGTCAGGAATGAGCGAGAGATGAGAGGAACCTGAAGGAAAGCTGAGTGCCATCCGCATAACACTGAAAGTTAGAGGAGAAGGTAGAGATCAGGTGGTCCAAAGGGGCCAAGTAGAGGTTGAAAAACCAGGGTGATAGGATAGAGCCCTGGGGAATGTCACAGATAGAGAGAGAGGTGGCAGAGAGAAAGGAAGCAAGTTGGACCTGGGAGGGGCAGTCCAAGAGGAAGGAGGTCAGCCACATCAGGGCCTGTTCCGTGATGCCCAGGTTCTCACATAGTCGATTGATCAGGATGGCGTGGTTGACTGTGTAAAAAGTAGAGGAAAGATCAAGGAGGATTATGACAGAAGGAATGCTGGAATCAAGGTTGAAGAGCAAATCTTCACGGGTGTTCAGGAGAGCAGTTCTGTGCCTCTACCAGCTCTGAAGCCAGACTGATGGTCATGGAGACAACCAACAGATTCAATGTGGAGAGTAAGCTGGAAGATGGTCAGCTTTTTTTGAAGAGTTAGTCCAGGAAAGCGCTGGTGATTGGACGATAGTTTTCCGGACAGCTAGGATCGGCAGGCGGCTTCTTGAGGAGTGGGTGCACAAGGGAGTGCTTAAGGGGAGAGGGGAACATTCCAGTGGTGAGAGTGATTACAGAAATCGGCCAAGGCTGCAGCAAGGATGTCAATATGGTCCTTGATGGTTCTGGAGGAGCAGGGGAGAACCTGTTTGGACAACACTTTCATGGATCAGACTTTTCTAGAAACCTTGTCAAGTGTTCTCAGAGAGAAAGAGGAGAAAGGAGGAGGAGAGGTAGAGATGGCCAAAGGGGGGCCGAGAGAGGAAGAGGGAGAGGAAAAGGAGATAGTGGACAGGATGTCCTGAGTTTTAGCAGAGAAGTGAGAGGCCAGATCCATACAAAGAGACTGGGGGGGAACAGGAGAGGTTGAGACCACAACTGGATTGACCAGTTCTGTGCAGATTTTAAAGAGTTTGGCCATCTTGTTAGAGGCCGCAGAGACCCGGGCCTCAATGTGTGCTCTCTTATTGATGAGTGTTATTGCTTTGACTGGCATTTTGGTGCAACCAGTCGAGGTATCTCTAAATATTGCCTGGCATGCTTTACTGTAATGTTATTATGTGTCTACACTGGTCTACATTTTGCAGCCAGTGGGACATGTTTTCAATGTGGCATGGCATTTCTAATAGCAAAGCATGAATGTTCCTGTGCACTGTTGGTGACTTGCATGTATTGGTTTGGTGTTACCCTACAAAACAATTGCAAATACTCTGGGTTTTTAGCCAATTATTTCATTAAAACACATATTTATATCTTTCTGCTAGAACAGTGTGTGGCATACCCCTTCAGCAGCACGTTCATGCGTATTGTGCAAGCGTGATAATCTAGACCGGCTCAGAGTGTAGCATGACCCGTGATTTGTTGCTGAGTTGAGTGGGGGCTCAGCACGGCTCGCAGGTGGGCTCCCACATTTTGTGTTACGCCACTGGTGGTGTCACAAAGCTGGTGATCAATGAGAAACCAGAACTAAGGTGTTTTAATGTAGGATTACTTTGTATTACACAATGAAAGGTATCAACTTGGAGAAAAAGAGCAGGATGGCTTCTCCATGGATCCCAAAATAAGTAAAGCAAAAAACTGTTCTAGGGATTGCAACATTTTCAGTCACTCACGATCTGGGATGTTTAAATATGCCCTGAACATCTTCTGGGTGTCCAGTAGGATTTATCCTGCTTGGTCATATTTTCAATAGGATCCTGTTTCAGGTGTGACATATTGCTGTCTTCCAGTTCTAAGCACTTTTGGGAAGTAACTGAGATCCAACATTCTCACTCCCAAATCCATCCCACTGGGCTTTGGGTGATTAGCCTTGCTGGAGGAAGGATTTTCTAGCTCTTGTCTTGGGGGCCTCCAACTGATTATAAAGCCCCCATGATCACTACCCTCCTCACATCTCTGTAACTATCTAATTCCTTAGGGGGCCTCATCTATTTCCTTGTTTCTCTACTGATGTTATGCTGAGCCTCGCTGTTAACTCCTGTCACATCTTAGTCATCTAACCATGGACTAGTTCCGTCTCCCACCCACCCGTCTGCACATGAGTTACCTTCCCTGGCTGTCTTCCAACGCTAATATTTCTCACAACATACACCACTATGTCTCTACCACCTCCTATTCTTGTCACCAGATCCTCCTGTTGATGTCAATCCACTTCTTCCACCTTACCTATCACCAGCCTTTCCTACTGTCTCACCACCTCCTCCTGTTGTTTTACTATATCATCCCTCCTCTTGTCTCAACACCTCCTACTCTTGTTATGGCAAGAATTCCTTGTGTTGTCTTTATACCTCCTCCTGTTGTCCCGCCTTTCCCTCTCTGTATGTCTAACCTCCTCCCTATATTGTCTCACCATTCCCTCCTGATGTCTCCCCATCTTCATCTATTGTCTCTATACCGCTCCCTCTTGATATTGTATAATTGCCTCCGGATGTCTCTCCACGTTCACATCATCCTTCACCTGTTGTTTCTAATCTCCCTTTCCTTTCTCCAAGTCCTGTCCTGACCCCTGCTTCAGCCTCCTCCTCTCAGTTGCTCCTATCTCCACAACCCTCATTCGCTATACAGACCCCCACTCCTTTTTTGCATGTACTATCCCTTTTCTAGGGGCATGTCAATATATACCCAGTCCTCCCTCTCTGTCTGCTCTCCGGTGTGTGGATTGTCCTATTGTGGTATGTAATTAATTGTCTTTAAATATCTTGAGCATATTCAATCTGTGTTGCATTATCTGCCCATCCCCTCAGCAAGTCTTTAAGTTTCACGATCCCCCTACCCAAAAGCAGACTTCCTTGTGTGCTGGACTACTGATCCAGAACCAAGTTTAAATGAAGTTAAGTGTGCCTTTCCCATGGATTATGCAGCCTTATAGCAGCTGATGTAATGTCTTCCTGCTGCACAATCGTTAGGCTGGTAGCATTGGAGACCGTTAAAGGGACAGGACAGAGCGTGTTGATGGGGGTTAGTTACATATTCCTGCCACCTAACGAGGGAAGGATGAGTTAGACCAGGTAATTGTTCCCACAATGGCCACGGGTACAGCATCATTTAGTGGGTTGCAATACCTGGCACCTCTGGGCACTCCATCCCTTGCTCTTAGAAACATATTGATAAACATGGCTACCACCAAGAAGTGTATTCTGACCATTGCAGATTACCCAGAGAAGCAGAGGTATATACAGGTGAGGATTCATTATTTGCAAAATATTCTGCTCAAATTCAGAGGGAAAAACAGATCTCTTCATTTGCATTGGGTCTTACTCTATAAATATCTACTCTGCACTTCTCTCTATCAGAACTTTAAGACGTTAACATTTCTACACGTTGGAGCGAGAGGGGCCAAAGACCACAAATTAACATGTTTTTATTTCTTCTATTGGTCATAGTTGTTTAAAGTGAGTGAGAATACACCAACATCCTTCAGTTCTGGAGTCCTAATGCCACCAGCCTACCTATGCTCAGTAGTGAGATTTCCAGTTGGGCTTCCAGTTTAGTTCTCTCTGTAAATGTAGACATCCATATATTTGCAAATGAATACATACTATATAAAAAATAGGCCACACTTATTACATTTACAAATTGTGTTGCATTTCAATAATTGACCTATATGTAATCAAAAGACCATCTAGGGCTCAGTATTTACCAATATTGCAAAAACTCATTGAAATCAGAGGCAGAATAAAACAGGTGATGATAAATTATATCAACATTGAGAGATGTCAACCTATGGTAGCTTCTTCAAAGAAAACAATAACAGTGTGACTCAGAGTTTGAAAACTGGAACAAGTGAGGTGGTGAATCTAGGATGGCGATAAGAAAACAATGCCAGCAATGCCATACAAATCCCTTTCTCTTGAGCAAAAATGTGTAAGACAAATAGCACATTAGTGATCTCATGTTGATGATTTATATCATGCGTAAACTTTGTTTCCCAAACTAAAACCTCAGGATAGGGTAACATGGCTGCTTGTAGCTAGGCTCTCTAGATGTTTGTGTGGATTTGTGAATTCCTCAGACAAAACGCATACTGGGAAAGAAGAAGCGTTGGGTATAATTTCTAGAAGATTCAGACAATATCAGGGATTTCATGTATACTGTCCAAGGAAGAGAGTTCAAAAGAGCTCACTATATATTTCCTCTGGAGACTGTTGCCCCATTCAAGGGTGTTGCGATCCCACCGCTTAGTTGTCTGCAGTGGGTATTCTGTTCCTGATACCCACACAAGATAATGTCACACAGAATCATAGAGGTTATTTGTTGAGCTTTCAGGTTGGAGAGGTGTCTTTCAGAAATTGATCTAGTTGGTGATCTTTGTCTTACTATACGTTATTTCCAGTGGCGAGGATCAGCAGGAGGTGGGCCCCCCTGGGCTGGCATCATCACACAACAACCAGTCTAGATGAAAATAGCAGGTAAATGCTATATTGAGCCACTACTATCTTCAGCCTTTGTGTTTTCTTTCAAACAGAGTTGAGAGGCCATAGATGCACAAAAACATAACAAAGCTCTAGTACCAGACAAGATCCCAATGGACCTCTTTAAGTCTAAACCTCGAATTTGAGCCCCTTATATGGCATGATTATTCAATGCAATAACTGTTATTAATAGTGTTCCCATCTCACTATGGTGGAAATTGTTCCACTCTATAAGAAGGGCGGACGGGAGGACCCTTCTAAATACTGCCCAATATCTTTATCAAACAAAGAGGTACACTATTTGCAAACACAGTATTGGCCCACCTGGAAACATGGGTTGGGGAGAATGGAGTTATTCACCTGGATTTCAGGTAGGAATACATAGATATGTAGATCAATGTCTGCGACTATATCTACTAGCGGAGAAATTGTGCTGCTAAGAAAAAATAGCCTATATACAATGTTCATTGATCTAAAAATTGCATTTGATTGTGTACCCTGAGTCAAGCGAAGGAACATAGTATACAGTTTAGACATTCCCCCTGTTTTACTTTCTACCCTGCTACTATAATATATGGATAATGAAGTCAAAGCAAGATGAGATCTAAACGGAAAAGTATTGCACCTTTCAAGATCCAGAAGGGCTTACGCCAAGGCTGTGCTTGCTCCTAAACTATTTTGTCTCTTCATTAATATTGTAATCGATAACGTCTTGTCCATTCCTACTGATGCATCATCACTAGACTGGGACAAGTATCCAGTGGTAATGCTCGCAGACAGATCAGTGCTTTTATCTTTGACACCGCCAGGATTAGAAAAACAATTTCATCTATTTGACCAATTTTGGAAGGACAATGAATTAAAAATCAATGTTTCCAAGACTGTTACAAAGGCCTGACTCTTGGAATTGTGTGCACTGTGCAAAGTGACTTTTTACTGGTGCAAAGTGACTTTTCACTGCCAACAAACACCCTGATTCATGGAATGGTGCAAAGTGTATTTTTGCAGTGCAAAATATTAAAGAGTCATTATACTAAATTGGCCACAGAGAATGTTGGACAACACTGGAGGCATTGAATAACCTGTCCAAATCCACCTTAGGTATTATCATTCCTTTGAAGATGAAGTCAGTGGAATGGTTGAACAAGTGGGATAGCAGAGTCACAGACACATATTGTAATTATAAAAACTATAGTGGAAAGTGGCATACATTTTATGTTATTACACCCATTGTACCTGGTTTCCAGGAAACCTTAATTAAAACTCAGATGTTTGGCCCATTGGATAGGAAACACTACCCTATATTATACACTGTTATAGATCCGTTGATTTATCTTCAGTGTTTGCAGTGGCCACATAGCTGTACGTAGCCTGGCTAAGGAGCGCGTCCAGTTTAATGGTTGTAACTTGATATGCTATGAATTTGAACAGGTTTATTGAGAATAATCTACCAAGAATTTTAACTCTTTTGAGTTTAACAGTTGCAACAATTGTTTTTGTATTTCTAATATGGGCCAGTTGAATTGCTGATTTGTTGAATTAATAGGGAATATTGTGTTGTGTTGGCTGTTTACCTGATGCGTTTGATTGATCGATTTAATGAAATGAAATGATGACAGCAGCTATATTCAGCACATATGTATTGCATGTGATTATAACGCAAGGGTGGCCTTCTTACAATGCCTTCTGCCTCTCTTTATGCAAATGTATTTCAAAGATGAAGTGGTAAAGCTTTAACAGCCACTTTTCCCTCAACCAGTTCTTACCAAACAGCTCTTGCATGTCTGCTAGTTAACAGGTACAAATACAACTGTGCGTTGGTTAAGAACCTAAAACATCCTCTCTGTATTCCAACACACAGTGGGGCATATTTTGAATAAACCAGTGAATAGCATGGTTGCACTAATGTGACAGCGCTATGTTGATCCATTTTGTCACAGGTTGAAATGATAGCCTCTAAATCCAAGGGGAGCTAGGTTTCCACCTTGTTTTCACACCTCTGCCAAAATGAGACCTTAATATCATCTACCATGTCAGAGGATGGTGGCCAGAATTTCCATGGATTGCAATGGAATCCCGCTGCTTTTTGGATGTGTTATAGACATACACATGTCCATTATAATTGATAACATGCCCCCCTGTGCCAAAATCACGTGGGGGTGCACATGCTGTATTTATGAGGCAGAGAGGATGAGGATGGCGGGATTAGAAGGGTTGGTCGGTGAAGCGGCTCTGCCTCACACAGCCATCAAAATTGAATGGTAAGTAAAAGCCACATTTTAAACATGATCGCCTTGGTGTTTGCTTAGTGAGGGGGCCCCACAATGCTGTCTGATCTTAAGAAGTCAGTTGACATTGTTTACCAAACTTAATAGCACATGTCAGGCTATTTTATGGTGTGCTGCTGGGGCTATAAGGACTAAAACTAATGCTTTCTGTGTTCACTGTAGTATACATCGTTTCTGCGTTCACTACAACTATTGCAGCATTCTCTTCTTTGTGTGGGGATATTGATCATGTGTAATAATCAAGGTTGCAATGCATATTGATAAATAGAAGTGCTTCTATGGATTGTGTTAAGCATCCATTGGAGAAATCTGTGTTTATATTCAAGATTATAAATACCAAATTACAGCAAGGTCGGCCCAGCCTTTCCGAAGTATGAGTTGATCAACCTGCATGTGTATGTACTTTGTTTTGTAGCACAACAGGTGCTATTATCAGCAATGAGCCTGCATCAGATAGCGGGTGCTATAAAAAATGAACATAGCATTAGTATGGTGAAGGTGTAGAAATTGGTTTGTTCATATAGGGAGTTGTACACCCTAGGTAGCCACCTATAATGAGGAGCATAAGTACTAGTCTGAGAGGTGATTAGTTAGCCAAATTCAAGACTGTGGAATCAAATCGTTCATGCTTGTATCCTGGCTTTGCCAGCAGGCGATCAGTAACCCTGGACGAATCTTATAGCACTATCATTACCACATCTGTGGAAAGGTTTGCTTTCTCACATGCTGATGGCATTGTTTAACCCATTACCTGTCTTTCCTTTTATGTAGGCCATTTGAATGGAAAGTATTCTAGTCAGAAGAGAGCAGACCAGATATCACAGGCCTCTGGCAATCATATTTTAATCTCTGCTCATTTGACACAAAAAAACACTTTTCCTCTTGTACAATTCAAATGTTGTTCTGCAGGTTTATAAATAAAAATTTCAGCTGTGTTTTGGGCATATTTAAAACATTAAAATACGAAATTAAAACCCTGATTAAATGGTTTACGATCACTGAGTATGCTGGTACCCAAGTAATTCCCTTGATAATGAAAAAAGTGAAGCAAAAATCATTCCCATTTTGCATGATATGTCAATTTTTAAATACAAACCATGATGAGCATATTAGGTTATGTGATTTGTGTACTTCCCAAATCAGTTCAATAAAATAGGATTATTTAAATTCATAGTAAGAACTGGAAAGGAAAGTGGTAAAGTGCATACATTGCTGAGTGCGCACAAATGCCTGCTTCACCGCTCAACCGATGTGTGATCCTTGGCATTTCATTCAATTTTGTATTGCTTGCCAGTCCCTAAACCTTTCAAAATTGTGATTTTGTTGTCAATGTATGATCTTCAAAAAAGCCTCACTCATTGCTTCCCTGGCTATAGTTTTCCTTTCTCTGTGATAATCGTGAGCACGAGTTATGGTTGCTTAGCTTACCATAACTGGTGAATTTCTAGGGTTTTTTGGTTTTACTTAAAACCATAACGTCCATTTAACACATTTTTTTCACTGAATTTCATATGTTTTTAGGAGCGCAACTTAACCATAATGTCCCTTTAACACGTTTTTTCACTGAATTTCATAGGTGTTTTGTAGCGCAACTTAACCATAACATCCTCTTAAAAAAGATTTTTTCACTGAATATAGATATAGATAGCATGAATTTGATAGGTTTTTAGTAAGATTCCATTAGTTTATATACATGTAAAATAGAACATACTGAACCCCCTGTCCCACGATAGTGGTGCGGATGTCCGCGGACCGTGCGCATGTCCGTGGACGGACCCGGTCAACATCAACACTATCCAAAAACTCAGGGGGTATCTTACATTGTTCTGTCATGCAATAAAAACACTTCACATGTTCAAAGAGCAGCATATAAATACATAACATTCAAAAATAAATAAGAAGTGCAAGCTGTATATGTAAGACACCAACAGTCCAATTACATAGCATATGGAACATAATGGAACATACCAAAAAAAAATAACATATGCCTCCAGCAGAATTACCTCACAGAAGCTGCGCAGCAAATATCAACAGCACATCTACAAAACACTAACAGCAAAACTAAAAAACCCTTAAGTACACTATGTTAATTCCTATATTTATAAACTTTCTGTAGCAGGGTACACTGAAAAATCGTGTTCTTTTTTTTTACACAGAAATGTCGAGTACTTTGGAATGGCTAGAAGAAAATTGTCCTCAGGACGAAATGAGTGAAAACAGTGATACTAATGGTAGACACTACACTTCTCTAAGTAAGCTAATTAATAAAGATTATTTTATCTGTACTGAACACATTTCCTTTTTTTAACAGAACATACAGACAATAAGAATAATACTGAAACAGACACCTTGGAAAATCATCTGCAGCGTTTAGAGCAAAAAATGGATCAATTAATGACCAATTTCATTATTTTGAAAATCATTGTAGAGAACCATATAAAGGAAAAAAAATAAATATCACTGTCCCACATGTACCCCTTCTCCATATCCCAGCCAACCATCCCCAAAAAATCCCCATCACAAAAACTTTATGATGAGACTTCAATCCCTTCCTCCCCTACCATCCAACACGTACAAACCCCTAAATCCCTTGCATTTGTGTCAATTTCTGCTTCCCCCTCTCTTTGATAATTTTATATATTTTCTACTATAATAAAATATTATGTGTGCTGTTATTCTATTCCTCTGTGTTTTTTTTTTTTAAAAAGGCTGTTAGGTTGTCCGTGGACAGCACAGCTGTCCGGAATGTGCACAATTAACCAAAATGGGGGTGTCCTAAGGACACTATACCTGTCCGCAATCAAAATGGAGGTGTCCGCAGGACACTAAATCCCTCCACATGTCCACATTTATTCAAAATAAGGTGTCCTAAGAACATACCCCCTGTTCACATTGTCCACAACCAGAATGAATATGTCCGTAGAACACATAACCCGTCCGCCTGTCTGCAAAGTTATAGCGCACATTTAATTTGTTCGGGGACCTGAACAATGTCCGTAGAACACCTGCATGCATGCACGCATGCGTAAAACTCCCTTGAGTCCTACAAACATCGCGCCTGTCTGTAACTGGCCGCCGCATGTGTGTTGCACTTTTAATTAGTTCGGGGACACGAACACTGTTGGTAGAACACCCGCACACATGCGTACAGCGAGACCCCGTGCATTTGGTCTCCTACGGACACCCGTCCCATTCGTGAATGTGTCCGCAATCTCATCATGTGACCGCAACCACGCTCAGCGTGGGTCCTTGTTCGTGAACACAGTCGGCACCCCCGAACACCAAAAAAGTGCTTTTTTGAGCAATCCAAGGTATTTCCCTATGAAACTTCACCCTTGCACGTGTTCCAGACCATGTCCCTAGTGATCTGCATACTTTTTGGAACTTTTTGAACCCTTTTTGGTGTTTGAAGTGTTCGCGGACAGTGCAGGTGTCCACGAAGCGTGCACCAGCACCCCAATAAAAGGCCACACCCCAGAGCTGCTCCTCATTCTGTTTTTAGAGTTCCAGGACAGACAATGCTGAATTTTACATTCTGCAAATTGCTGCCTTTTCTGTGCCTCCTGACACCATTGAAGATGGCTACCATGGCTGCTGCTGTTCCTGTTGGTGCTACTTCTGCGTCTGCACCACCCCAACCCTTCCACCACCACAACCTCCCCAAGGGCCTGCAGAGGGGAACAGTCATGAGGATGCAGAGGAGGATGAAGAGGATGATGAGCATGAGGTAGTGGAAGTCCCTACTACTAGCACTCACCGTGAATCTTGGGTGTGGAGGTTTGCCACTCTTGATGGAGTACCGAAAGCTTGTGCAAACAAGGTGTGCTGCACTCAGTACCAGGTGGTGCTGAGTCATGGCAAACCAGGTTTGTACAGCTACGGTACTACCTCAATGAAGCGACACCTAAGGTTGTTCCACGGTGGGGCTATTCGTAAGGTTGTACCTTGCGATAAACGTAGTAGGTTGATTTCCCATGCAGCATCCTCTGTTTCTGCTCCTGCCACCACAAGAGGCACTCTTGTGGGGCAGCGCATCCCTCCAGCTGCCCCGCAGGCCATACGTGATGCTGTAGAACCTTACCTTTCGAGGGTCACAGTATTGTGTACGTACTTTGACGCAGTACTCTGCAGGGGAAATCCCTTCGAAGTGCTTTTGAGGCTGATGTCGGAGAGCATGAGAAGGACTGCCCACTACTTGATTGAGGCCCACCCTACATCTTCCTTTGTCCACCTGCCCTTTCTTATCCCCGTGTTTGGTGCCCCTTCCTTACCCTCCCTTCCCTTTCTTTCCTTATGTGTTGTGTCTGAAAAACCCCAAAAAATTCAAAGCAACAAAAAACAAAAAAAGGCTCTTTTTAGAGCTGCCTTTCACAGTTCAAAAACTAGAAGCATTTCGGAAGTCCACGGACATTCAACATTTTTGGGGTGCTGCCCTATTAAAACCATTGCATTGAAAAGAGCCTTTTTGTGGTGTCTTTCTGTTTCTAAAACTTCAAATGGTCAACACCTACTAGAAAAAAGGATTGCAATAATTCCAAAAAGGGTCGCGATCGATTTTGTATATTTCGCAGAAAAATCTCATTGCCAGCGTAAGTAAGATGTACTCCATCTCTGCGAAAAATGTGTGTACTACGAAACATAATATTTTCATTGTGAAAAGAGTACATACCAACATCTCTCAAAAAGGCACAAACAGCCTTGTTGGCATTGTGCCTCGCTTTCTCCATTTGTGGACCAAATGAAGAAGAACGCAGCCACATTTGTCTCTGCTCAATACGAGAAAAAAATACTCAGGAGTTAGGAAACATGTCCATGACTTTCCCAAGTCCTTCTTTCATTGCAAATGGCAAAGAAATTCCAGAGACATGTCATAAACTGTTCCCTCCACAATGAATAATAATAATGTCTGGATGACGCTGTGTCCCAAATTAGCACAAAGAGGTAACAAATCCAGCCACTTCATTCTACACACTCCATGCCAGTGCACTTCCATATGAGGGAATCCAAGATGTGCAGCCACTCCACAGCGATCTGCATGCACCTCCAACCAATTTAGCCATGAGTCTCCCAAAATCCAGAAAATCTGCCTTCTGAAAGACACAGCCATAGCTATCTGCTCTCCTCTCAGGAAACTTTCTGACAAAGTCTCTCTTTACACATCACACCCAGTAAACCTTATTGACCAATCCCTTACCCTGCTAAGTCTCATTTGCATGACTCTCAGCCTCAAAATCCCCATATGTAATATGCAGTGTCCATGGACAACTGCGGTGTCCGCGGACAAATCGTAAAATCTGACAGTGGGGAATGAACATTTAAATAGTATGCCCCACTTCCCCTTTGAGGTTGGCTCTGAAAAGAGCCTTTTTTTGTTTTATTTTTATTTTTGCAGATTCAGGCTTTTTTGTAGGCTTTTTTTCAGATTTGATTTGTTACATGATTTCACAATATCTTTCTGATTGAAGTCTGCATATTACCAAGAAATATTGCATGACCAGAATATGTGAAAGTCACTCCATTACAAGAAAAAAATTGCATCATCTTCCTAAAGGTTCTCATTTTGGAATTATGACATTCCCGCAGAATACATAAAACAAGACATTCCTTTATTAACAAGACATCTTGCTCTGTCTTGTTGAGGATTAAATACATGACAAGGTATCCATGCAGTCCTAGGTGGTATATGTGAAAAAATGATCTTAGCAGATGGAAACAGGTGCATTGGTTCCTTTAGCAACTGCTTCAGTGCACCCTGTAAAACTTGTTGCACTCAGATAGCCCAAATACATTGCTCCACAATTTACCATCACAATATCAGGAGTGTTAAAATAAGCCATATTTCTACAAAGTGAATAAACACCTTGCAAATTTCTCCCTGGCACATCGCACCAGGTAGCCTCCACTCCCTGCATTCCAACATTGTCTGAAATGCCACACATGCTTGCATACCACTGTAGATTAGTGATATAATGATCTCCCACTATCCACACTCTAACTCTGTCCATCTCAGCAACCACAGCCATATTCACAGCATACAGTAATGAAAAAAATGATTACCCTCTCTCCCTATGAATGACACCCTCAGCACCTGATTAGCTAATTCCCCTAGTCCTATTTCCATGGCAGATATGCTGAGAAGCCTGGATGTGGCACACCCTGTCCATGAACAGTCGCAGTGTTGGTCCGAGCGCGTAACACTGGGGCAGCCCTTTTACCATTTCCACTTCACTCTCTGCACCATTCCCTCATTGGCTACTGTTAAGCAGTCACCCAACCATCCACCAATCACATCCAAGAACTCTACATTTAACTCCATCATCACAGTTCAGCACTTTAGATGTACTGTTGATACCTCTGAGTACAATTGCGGTGTGATTGCAAAGCACCTTCAGCAACAACTACTATAAATCTCTCCATGATTTATGCTTGCAGATTCATGCACATCCATATGCATGAACACAAACTACAGGTATGAATATTTTCTACACAATACATACACAGCTCTTGTATACATCCATATAAACATGATAACTGTCACTTACCCTGTATAACCTGTAAAAAAAAGCTTACTGTAATTTCTCCCATCTGCTATGATCAAGTGTCACTTGCACACCTATGTACCCTCCACATTTTATTTACCCATATTACTTACTGTAATGTGCAAACTGTTATTATCTTCATTCATTCTATCATTTGTGTAACAACTGCCACCTATTTATCCACATTTCAACCATAATAGTATTTTGTGCATTATAGTGGATAGGATGTACATACAATTTCCTTTCTATACATTCTAGATATTTTACATACAATCTATCATTTGAACTGATTATAATGGTAATCAGATACAACACATGCAGCTGTCTTACAAAGTGTCATTTCATGTTAAAAGATGTGAATAATAACAGTATAATTGTAGGAAAAGGCTTTAAGGGTGTTATAAAGTGACACGCAGCCAAGATGCATGCATCTTTATTCGTGCACACAGATAGCCAATATCATTGGAAAGGCCCCCAACTAAAACAACATCACTGCCTCTACAACTGTTCTTCCAATCTAGACAGCTCCCCCATTCCAAGCTAGTTGCCCATTCCGTTCTACAATTTACAACAGCATTCAACTATTCTCAGCTGCAGTCATGTCTATTACATTATGAACAACTATGTACAGTGTAGTAAACCAACACATATAACATCTCCCCCCTTCCCTTCAGTCTGCAACACAAGCACCAGACATTTCATTGCAACCCTTACTTTATGTCAGACTCTCCCATCACCAAGCACCACAGGATCACCCAGTAGTTTGCTAATCACCTGCAGTCTGGTAAACCTGCTTTGTCCCTTTGGCACTTTTCCAGGTTTTCCTATTTGAAGCTTCTCCCCTACAACTATCCTGGAGATTAATTACGCTGCTGAACCCATCAAATCCTTCTGCTTTATTTCCCACACCTTCACAAATAAATACATTGCATGATTTTCCCCACAGTTCCTGCCATTTACCCTGTATAAATAGAGTTATTTCTCCTATCTCCTAACATCCAATAACACTGCATTAAAAAGCCAAGTGTGCTCTGTGTGCTTACTATTGTAATCATTTCTAAGGCAAATTCAACTGACAGATTCTAAGTAAAATATACAGAATACACATAGACAAAGGAAACTGCATCTACATGCTATGCACAGTTATCAGAAAGCACTACACTGCAAAAACAAATTAATGTCTACATTAACAACAGTGCTATTAACACACATATTTACTAACATCTTTCTTTCAGAATTGCAGTGAAGACCACTCTCCTGAAAACCAGCAGCATCTGAAGTACAATAGAGAACTCAGAAGAAACCCGTTCTTTCCATCCAGAAAAGTAAGTGCAATACTGCCATAATGTTCTAACTGTTACTCAAACACTGTAGAATTCTAGTATTGTAGAACAAACAATTCTATTAACCCTGCAACGTTAGGTCAGTATTACTGATTGCCCTTCAGCAGATGCATTGTCACCTGAACACCAGTATAGTAACACACAAATACGAGAATAGCCTTCCCAACTTGAAGTAACAACTCATTATACAATCACACACCTCTACAAACATGCCTACCATCATACTCAGACACTCATGCACAAAGCACACATACATTGCACAACATCCCAACCCACACTTTCTTTTTTCTCCAACAAACTCCAAAGAATGCATACCAAAAAGCAACTCCACAGAAAGCAACGCAGAAGTAGACAAAATAAAAATAAAAGTGGCCACAATAGGCATCCACCTCTAGCAGAATTTATACAAAAAGTTCAAACAAAACAGCTAATACAGTCACTAAGCGAAACAAAAGCAGCTTCCAGTAAATAAACTCTTCCTCCTCTTTCAAAATGTAAAACTAAACAGAAAGTTATTAAAAAGACTGCAGCTACCACTAGTGCTAACACTGCACCTATAAATCTTGATGTAGCCACAAGTTAGCATACCAAAAAACATATTATTTTCAAAAAACGTCCTGCCACAGAATCCTTCGGAACCTTATAAAAACAGGAGAGAACTTAACCCTTAAAGTCACACCACCAACACAGAACTATATTTCAATGAAGAAGCATACAAACAAAAGCAAAGAAACCCAATTGCCATACATAGCAGTGGACGAGGGTATGAACAACTTAACAATACCATTATGGAACAAGAAACGCTGCTCACAAAAATATCCCCAGAAAACTTAGTATAAACTCTCCATTCCACTGAACCAATGTGTCCAGTCTACAAATGCCCGTGCACATCAATGTGTAATATAGTCAAAAAATCTTTCACATCTTTACGCTAGTTCCTCAATCAGTATGTGAAAGGCAAAGACAAATTAAAAATAAAACTATTACAAAGTATGGACTCCTATCCAGTGCGAAAATACACCGGCTACAAGGACATTCATTAGCCTGCATTTCTGGACCTATTTGCAAAAGCACCTTCCACCATATCAAAATGATATCAACACATCATCAACTATAAGAAATCTGGTTCATAAACTGTACTATGCCAAAAGTCCTGCTTTAGCAATAGCCAATTTAAATAATAATCTTCTACATGGTACAGCCAAAGAACTACTCGAAGAAATAGAGCATATCCAGAGAAAATATTTTGGAAGTGAAAGCCACTTACAAAATGCAATAGCTTTTTTTTTATTTATTATTATTAGCATCAATTGATTTAAAACAAAACCTTAGATGCAAAACACAACACATGAAAATGAATAAAAAAACACATCAAAGAAGAGTCAAATTATTAAAGGAAAAAGAAAAAGATATTTTTCTCAGTTGCTATTGTAGTACACAATTTCACTGTTCAAAAACTTAAGGGATTCCATAGTTCAGAGGGGGACAAGCCCCCCGTGGTGTGATGAGTCTGAGGCTGTCTTTTATTTTGTCATTTTTTGTCCATTTGCTCCAGAATGCCAAAGATGACCTTCACCAGGTTCAGGAGCGCCAAATTCAAGGACAGTGCCCCCCTACCCTAAGATTGACCACCATTCGTCAAGTGGTCTGGTAGCTGATTCTTCAAAGAATTTTCCCAGGAACCTAGCTCTCGTGTCCAGAGAAAATATTTGGAAGTGAAAGCCACTTACAAAATGCAATAGCTTTACAACAGACTAGCAACAACTTTACAGATGGCAACCTTCTATTACACACAAACAAAAAAGAAATACAAAAGTTTAAAAGTACATCTGCTGAAGTACCAAACCATGTGTGTGTGTGTATTGCCGCAGGACATTTTATAAGAATAGCACAAAAACTGTACATATAATGTACAAAATAGAAGACAATGAAGATTTCCGGTGGTTCCAATTAGCTCTCTATCTAATAGTAGAAAACAAATACGAAATGACTGACCCCTTAATACTTTGCAGTTACTGCACTGCAAAACTTGACAACAACCAAATAACTTAACGTGCTATCACAAATAACTTGGAATTATTCCCACTACCAAAACCCCTGCAACAACTTAACTTGTATGAAAGCATCATAATTCAAACATTGCACTCATTTCAGTAATAATATGCATTCAACCAAAAACAGCAAAACTACCTCCCTCTGAATTACTAAAAGGCATTCGTGGCAAAGTAGTTAATTTGCCATTAGATCTCAAAGCAAATGTACACACTCTGGGAGTGCAACGTCCAATAGATCAATCTTTAATTATCTTAGTAAATGGCGTACCTACAAAAGACAAAAGAATTTGGTAACAACTTGTGGACTTACATAAAGTTAGACAAGCCCTGCAATATCTAAAAGACAACAATGAATACTACAAAGAGATAAATATTGAAGAAAACCTGAGGGAAACCACCAAAGTAATTCAAGACTCATCAGAAACTGGTCAATTTCAACTTCTAGATCCTGCTACAGAATCCAATATTTTAGACCATTATACAATTCACCCATTACACTCTAAAGACACCATTGATGATGCACTGGAAACTTACCAAATGCGACAGGGCAAAGGATCTTCAATCAGCATATGGGAAAAAAGTATAGAAGCTTGTGCCTTTCCTCGTCTCTTTCCTACTGGAAAAGGAGGAAGTTACGATGAAAGACCCACACACATAACAGCATAAGAATACTGCTCTTTATAAATATATTCTGAAGACCCCCATATTCAGACAAAATGTGGAATACATATTCCACCTTCTCTTTGAAAGTGAACTAGTAACTTTATGCTACGGAGTTGCACACACATTAAAATCAGGTACCAATTTTCAAAATATGTCAGCTATGCTATTACTACAAAAAGTGCAAGAAAAAGATGAGGTTTTACAGTCAAGCATCACAAATCTTTTAGCAAACATGCGTGGTAAAATGAATACTGGTTCCGACGTCACACAGATGTATGCTGTATGATAAGAAACCTTGGCCCACCCACTTGGTTTGTGGCATTAAGTTGTGCAGAATATGCATGGGAAGATGTATACGATTTCCTGCACATAGCAAACAAAAGCAAAACAAATATAGATATAAAACACCAGGGGAACTCTGCTCTCTAGATCCTGTAAATGTATCAAGATATTTCCATCATCATTGCTATGCTACACTTAATTTGTAATAAAACTGTTTCTCCCCTCGGAGTAGTGCAACACTTCTTTTGGAGAAAAGAATACCAAGCCAGAGAAGCACCGCACATCCACATGCTTTTGTGGATTAAGGATGCTCCTAAATTTGGTCAGGACAGTGATGCCACTGTTTTGCAGTTCATCCAAAAATGTGTCACTTGTAAAATCCCTTCACAAACGACACATAGTGACCTTCATGCACAAATTTTACAATTTCAAAGACACAAATGTGTGAAGTATTGTCGTCGCAAATATAAAAACTAAGGGAAATACTACACCAACTGCCGCTTTGGTTTCCCTAGACGAGTTTCAACAACACTTCAAGTAAAAAACGTCATGTCTTCAGTTAGACGTAGTGTCAAAGGTAAATCACCTAAGAACACATATTGCATAAAAAGAACAGAAGGATCAAAATACATCAATTATTACAATGCAATCATTGCCCTCCTATGGAATGCAAATATGGATGTGCAGAACATTGCAGACAATTCCACTACAGTTGCACCATATGTCACAGCCTACTTAACCAAAGCAGAAAAAACAGAACTCAAAGACCTCTGGGATGGCATATCATCTGACAAAACACTATCACAGAAATTGTACAGCTTTGGCATAAAAATGCTCTCCCACAGAGAATGTGGTTGCTATGAAGCTGTAGATCGTTTAACCGGTACTGCCTTGTATGGAAAATCTGACAATATAGTATGGCTAAACCTTGGTCCAGCTAAATCTAGAAAATGAGTTCTCAAATCATATGAAGACATAGAAACAATAGCCAAAAATGATCCCAACAGCCAAGACACATTGAAAAACAACTTACTAGACACATACTACCCAAACAGAAGTACCACTTTGGAAACCATGTCTCTATACCACATAGCCCAAAACTTCACATACAAAAATAATATTAAACCAGATGAGATGAAAGTTAGATACAGAGTGGAAAATTGTGAAGGTAGCTTAGTGAAACTTACCAGATAAAGCTTAATTAATCATGTCAAATTGTCATTAAAAACTCCTCAACATAAACAACTGTATAACATGTCCCTGCTACAACTTTTTAAACCATAGAGAAAAGAAGAAGATTTACTAGATACCTATGCTTTCAAATCAAATGAAAGCACTATAACAGACGTAAAGTTTACACAGTAGAAAACAATGTTGCACAGTGAACAGCAACAAGAAGAAGAACTCCAGTTGCAACTAGATGTGGACACTCCTGGCAGTAGTTAACCTTCTGTAACAGGAAGACAAGAACCACTTGCACAGCCACTAATTAAAAATGAGGCAGAATTAGCCATGATTGAAGTATAAAACACCATGTCTCAGTACGAGCAATCTACAGAAGACTTTACTCTACTAAAATCAAAACTAAACAATGAGCAGCGCAGAATTTTCCAAGAAATAACAAAACAAATTGAACATGGTGTGCAGCATGAAACTAAAAACTGTGCCTGCCAAGACTACAAACCTATACTGCTATACGTGAGTGGTCACACTGGTTCAGGTAAAACGTTCTTAATCAAAATCATCAGCAAGTTCCTCCAACAATTGACAAACAACAAACTGTCAGCTGTTGTAACTGCCCCCACAGGTTTAGCTGTCTAAACATAGGCGGTGTCACTTTACACCAATTACTACTCCTTCCAGTAGAACACCAAAACAAATTAGACTATTACAAACTTTCTCCAGAAGCTGCAATGGAACTACGCAGTGTTTTCAAACAAATGGAAATACTGCTAATAGATGAGGTAAGCATGGTTTCCAATATAATGTTAGCCTTCATTCACCTCAGATTACAAGAGGTCCTGAAAACAGACTATGAAGAAAACACATTATAGTTTTCAGAGATCTTCTTCAATTAACACCAGTTAAAGGTGAACCTATTTTTAAAACCTTAGGGCACAAACTATGCCGTAAAACTCTTGGCAGCATAGGAAATGTCAACCTATGGCAACATTTCCAATACAAAGAATTAACTGAAAACATGCGTCAGTCTGCAGACCTCACATACGCCAACATTTTAAAAAGTATTAGAGTTGGTGTAGTATCTCAAGAAGCACAATCTATATTAAAAATCAGGCACATCCATGCACTCTATGGCCATAGGTTATGTGCTACTGATGTCATGGAACAATTAGCACACAAAAATGTAAACTGTATGTCCTTGATGCCAACTCTTGCAAGATGTTCAGAATTCAATAAAACAATGTTATAAAAAGAAATGCAACCAATACTTCAAATTTGATCCACAGACAAACTGGACGTACATGGTATGACACTACCCATGTGTCAACAAGCCGCAACATGGCTAAATACCTTAGAAAACTCTATATCTAACACATATGGTTTTTTTTTTTTTTTTTTATTATTGTTTTGGTAGTAAATTTACTTTACACCTTTACAAAAAGTTTGATCATCATAAAAGTACATTTAAAACCTATTATATACATGAAAATCATACAATCATTTTGCTCACCTCACCAAATTTCATTGATCATCATAAAAGTACATTTAAAACCTATTATATACATGGAAATCATACAATCATTTTGCTCGCCTCACCAAATTTCATTTCCTCTAAATAAACCTTAAGGCAAAGCTCTTCAAATAAGCACATACGCTATAGGCGCAACCATAAGACACCTACACTATGCTGTAGGCGCAACCATATGTCACTTACAGTACATTATAACACAATCCCCTCCACCTAAATCCTCCCAAAAAATAATAACACAAACAACAACAAAAAAGAAGAAAAGAAAAAAAAAACACAACAAGCAATCAATCAAAATGAACAGAAACTCAGCAAAACAGAGGAAAATGCAGTAATAAGCCGTGATACAATCTGGTTAATACACCCAAATCCCTTATTACTTATGCGGGTGGGACAAACCCCTCCTATTAAAGGTTGCACAATTCATTGGTATCAGCTGTTCTTCAATCAATGAGACAAGTCTAACAGTTGCTAGAATGATGGCATTCGAGGAGCCCTGCATACATCTTAGCCATACTAAGTTGGCTTCAAAACTTGAATAAGAAAAAAACACAGCATCCAGACAGGATAACCTTTGCTTCGCGAAAAATTCACAGTACATAAAAAGATGTTCCAGAGTTTCATTTTCAAACTTATTCAGGCAAAATCGACAATCATGCCCCCCAGCCAACTCCCTATACCCAGCCCAAGACCGAATGCGGGCTCCAGTGGGTATAAGATCCAAACGGAAACGCATATAAATCTGTCTGGCCCTTTTTGCAGGAAAACATAGGATATAGGGCAACCTTGGAGTGATTGCATGTCTAAACATAGCATAGGTCGAAAAGGAGGAATAACCCCCGATATTATCAGAGTTTTGAGCCCAGGAGTTGCAAAAGAAGCGAGTTTTAACTTTACTTGGGGTATTGGTCAAGTCTATCAGAGTCATCTTAAGCGAAATTAGAGTCTCCATTATTACTTCTTTCGCTTCCAACACCGAAGCCGGGCAATTTTTATCCAGCATTGTTTGAAACTCCTCATAAAGAGAGTTTGGGGGAGGCAAAAGGAATTTACAAAAAGCATTTACCTTCCTCCAAAGATATTTGTCAGCTAGAGGATAAAGCCCCAACTCATGTAGTATGATGGGATTTGGTACATAGCCTGGTAACCCTAAAATTTTCTTCCAAAGTTGCCCTTGGATCTGATTTAACAAAGGCCCCAGTTTCAACAAGCATATGTCGAGCGTATAAAGCAAAATAGGCTCTATTTTCATCGTGTAAAATTGGATGAGGGGCAAAAGAGAGAAGCTGCAGTATTTAGCGTATATTATTCGCATTTGGCCCATTAAAGGGCTAAGCTTCGCGTTCAGCAATGATCGCCATCCATCAATTTAAATTCACATTCGATAAGTGATAACCCAGGTAAGTGATCGCGTCCTTCCGAAAAATAGGCTGCTGGTTGATACCATATGGTTTGGAGAAAATATTAAAATTATCTTTAAACTGTAGAGTAATGCTTAAACGTAACCTTGACGTGGACCAAGGACTAGTTAATGGAGCACTTGGTACAATTGTTGGCTTTCAAACATACCCACTTGACAACAACATTCAGTTTGTCAATATTCTCTCAGAAGTTAAAAGGATACGACGCTCAACAGCCCGCTTCCTTCTTTTCAAAGACATGTATGTACGCAGAGAACAATTTTCTCTAACTCTAGCATACGCAGTCACAATTCACAAATCACAAGGTCTTACCTTAGATAAAGCATTGATAGATATTGGTAGCACAGTGTTTAAAGAAGGCATGAGCATGTAGCACTATCATGCTTACGTAAACTCGATGACTATTTCTAATCAACTTTGATGCAAATAAAGTAAATGCTGATATTCCTTGCATTCTAGAATACAATAGACTGTGTTCACTCTATGTCCCTCATCTAAAAATCTATCCTATTCCTCAAAAAGCAAAAAGCAATAGTGTGTGAAAGAAAACTACTTCAGACTCAACTTATGCAGGATCTCACAGTAATTCTTCCAAAGAAATTAAAATAAGCTAATACTTCATCAAGCACCACAACCAAAGAAGGATCTACTGCACAAACAAAGTCAACTACCTCTTCAAAGAAACAATGCACACTCCGAACAAATGACTTGGACATAGAACTGTCTGGTCCATTCAACTTTTCAAATACAACTGGTGTAAATTGCTATGCAAATGTAGCAATCAATATTCTATTTCAATTGCCACCAATTATTGACAACATTTACTTACACGGGACAGACCAATTGTGTATGCAAATGTTACTCCTTCACAGAAATGCAACCAACAATCCTGACAACACTTACAGTGTTTCTGGAATAAGGCAGGAATTGGACTACTGTGCTGGAATGGTCAAATTAATTATAAACACACAAGAAGATCCACAAGAATTTCTAATGTACTTACTACAAGTACTGGAAAACAAAAACATACCTATACATGAAATCTCCCAGATTTTATATATGTGGAAACATACATGCACTCTTTCCAGCCATGTCGCACAAGAAGAAGTCCCTAATGAGTGCTTCGTGTATGTATCCATACCTAACTGTGAATCCATTCCATTTCAGTAACTTCAACAAAATGCAAACCATGGCAGATGATGTACTACCTGCAATTCAGATAATCGTTCCACCTTACAAATACAGATACATAGTAAACATGTAATAGTAATGCTTTTACATTACAATGCAGATGGTACCAAAAACAACTGCAAGCTGACTGGATTCACACATGGACAAGTATCACTTGGTAAGAAAACCTTCACAACAATCGGTATAATCTACCACTCTGGAGCCAAAACCAATGCAGGTCTGTACACTGCATATATAAAAAAGTATTTTGGATGGTTCAAATTTAATAATACCACCATTACTCTAAAACAGAGATTACCAGCACATCTTGTAAACACTTACTTAATATTCTTAAAACGAAAATTTAATAACTAATCTGTGCATGAACATCAACAAAACTTCAACTTCAAAACTATGAACAGTTAGAATACGCCAACAGGTATCTAACTGCCCCAAGATTCTGCAACAAGCAAACAGATAAATGAATACCACTAAAATGAAACAAGAGATAAACAGTTAGAATACGCCAACAGGTATCTAAATGTCTGAAGATTATGCAACAAGCAAACAGATAAATGAATACCACTAAAATGAAACAAGAAATAAACAGTTAGAATACACCAACAGGTATCTAACTGCCCCAAAATTCTACAACAAGCAAACACATAAAAAAATACTGCAAAAAAGCAGCAAAAAAGAAACAGTTAGAATACGCCAACAGGTATCTAACTGCCCCAACATTCTGCAACAAGCAAACAGATAGAGGAATACCACTAAAATAGAACAAGAAATAAACAATTAGAATACATCAACTGCTATCTAATTGCAACAATACTACCACCATTTCCATATCAAAAACCATAAACCTATTTAATTCCTCCTATTGAAATAAATCAAAGAAATATATTGTACCACAACGTAGAAAGTTCTTTTTTTTAATCCAGCATGGATTTTTTCCCACAGACCCACATTGCATAGTACTCTGGTGTGAACGATAGTCCTTCTAAAGTACTAACTATGAGGGTCGACAAAATACAGAAATGTCTACTATGCAATGCAATACTCATTATAAACTACCTACACTAACATGTGATCTTTTCTTTTATCACAGAGATTGAAAAAGAATGTCTGCTCCGATTACCCATGTCATGAAAAAACTGCATACAACCACAAAAAGTCAAACAGTAAGTATATAATGATTGGACTCACAAACACCACAGATAACACACCCAATCAAGCAAACACCTGACCATTGACCACAATCCAAAATGTTTGCTTCCATGGGTATCTTAACTGCAGTGCTTGTTGCCAAACCCTACAATCTTGACTGCATGGCCTGGCAGAAACTCTACATACAGCCTCAATAAAGGAAACAGTAAGTATATAATAATTAGACTCATAAACACCGCAACATAACACAGCCATGCAAACAAACACCTCACCAATACATACAACCCAAAATGCCCAGAGTCTTCAATACCAACATTCTGAACACAATACAACAAACAAACTAACACAAATCATCTCACTATCCTATAAACACTAATACACTACTGCCAATCAGTACACACATTTTTGAAAACACATCCTCTAAGCAGGCCATGGACAAAAGGCCTATGGCCCTGACCACAACCACTGCATCATAAGAGACCCATTGAAGCAAACACCTACCAAATGACCACAACCCAAAAACATAAAACATCCACCTCAAAACCTATCCACTTCAATTAACATTCTAAAACAATAATTACAACCAACGCACAAACTCTTCAATACATACCCTCTTCACCCAATGCTCTACTAATGACCCAAAACCAACATCATAGTAAAGTAAAATAGCCAGTAGTGCTCCCAGTGTTTAGTATGTCCATGGACAACCGCAGTGACTTCGGACACCGCAAACACATCATGGCCTTCTCCCACCTAAAAGAAAATAGAGAATTTGAGCCATCTCTCACTCCCCCATCCTCTCCAGCCACTCCTACAAACCAACACACTCTCCAAAATTAGATTTATGCTCACTCCCATGCCGCGCTATCCACGGACCCAATATGGCGAGCACATCGAAAGAATGTGATGCACATCACGCTTCACCACAACCAATCAGCGAACACGTCATATGTCCGCGGACACAATGCAAGCCGGTTATCCAATCAGTGTCCTGTCCGTGGAGCAAACAGGGAAGTGTGTCCGCTGAGCGTACATGGATATCACTAATTTTTGGAGACCTACTTTTTGGTCGTTATAAAAAAAGACTACTGGACGGAATTCCACCAAATTTACAAAAGCACGCTTTCAGGACCAAGCCGCAAATTTGGTGAAAATCCATCCAGCGGTTTGGGCTGTAGGCATGAGCAAAGTTTTTCTCTATTCAGTCTATGGGAAAAAAATAAATGTTTGGGCCCCCCATATAACTTTGCCCCCCCCTAGACCAAACCTCACCAAACTGTGCAAATAAAATCAGAGCAGACCATATACTTTTTCTGAAATTTTTGTTGAAGATTCATCCAGGGGGAGCGAAGCTATAAGCCACCCAAAAAGTGCTATTCCTATGGGTTTAGCAACTTATCCATAACTACATAGCCACTAACGCAGGCCATGTAATAACAAACGAAATAAACATCAATGGTATTTTTAATTCCAAATTCATAGAAGTCAAAAGATTGAGTCATACAACTCTGCAGCCCCTAAATATAACACATTTTAAGAAACAGAAGTAGCATTGTCCTAAAGCAACCCTCATTGTGGATCCTGAGCCAGTCCAGCCAGAACCTTAAGTTAATCACATTTGGAGGGTTATGGAGCAGACTATCTAACATCAATCAAGTTCAGTTCATTTGGAGGCTTCCTGATTCACAAAGCCCTTAGGCAGCTCTCATTTGGGGAAACCTCCCTCAGACTACACCAAAGCTTTCAAGTAACCCTTAGCTAGCCCTCATTTGGACAGTTCCTCATTTGGAGGCTCCTGAGACAGCATATCTCATACACAACTCTCAAGTGACTCTGGGTTAGAAGACGCAGATACTGCCCATCTTAGAACCTTCAACTGACCCCCATTTGGATAATCCTGTGATGGCATTTGGATAGTACAAAAGTGGCCTACACAATGCACCTATTTGGAAGATTGCATGGCAGCCTACTCACAGTCTTCACGTGGCCTCCATTTGGAGTGTTCTGAGGTAGCCTATACCATACCTTCCAGTTACACTCATTAGGAGGTGCAGAGGCAAAGTGCCTCTTTTCCTCCAATTGACCCTCATTTGATGCAATCTGAGGCAGCATGAAACAAGCATATTCTTCAGGTAACTCATTTGGAGGGCCCTAGCTAGCCTTAGCTGCTAAATGACTGTCATTTAGATCGGTCTGAGTTATCCCTTCACATTCATAACTCTCTAGTGACCTGGAAGGTCAAAAGACAGCCTACCACATAACTGCAAGTTATGTTATGCTTCTTCGTATGTTTAAAGCGATAAAAATGCAATGAATGGACTCTTGTAGTGTAGTGCTGAGTGATAATACGGAAGGGCATTGTAGCACCTAATTTGGAGAGCTGTAGACCGTAGTCACAAACATAGAATGAATTACTTTCAGAGTGACAGCAGACCCTCATTTGGTGTGGGCTTAGTTAGCACACACAATACCCACAGGCGATAACTTTCTTTGGTGGGTCAGATCTGCAATATGCACTACTGTGTCATTCCATTTAATGTGTGGCTGAAGCCTAATGCCTTAAAGTTAAAGGCATGAGGACCATCATTACTTATTCAGGTATGGGTTTGTCGTTGTCAGTTTAGCCAGAACCAATGCTTCACTATCTGCTATGACTCAGATGCAAGTCCCATTAATGCCATATTCTCTGAATGTTCATCGAATCCTGGGTTATTCTTTGAATTCAGGACATGTAGTCATGAAATCTCCAAATCTGAGAATGGAAATAAACAGTTTTGCAGTACTTGGATTGGATGAAATTACTTGATGCAAGTGTGAGATATGTTGAGTTTAAACATTAATCCCACAATGATTTTTGGTACATTGGCAGGTATTCAATGATGTTTTGGAGGAAGATAATGATGCAGGTTTTGTTAACACCCTTGTACACTGCAGGAACATGCAGACAGGTTCAGTACAGGACCACTGAAATGCCACAAAAGTCAATGATTAAGTGTAACTTGCAAAACCAGCAAAATAAAAATACAGTATGCCCCTGTAAAGCAAACTTACCTGGCTCGCAAAGTTTCTGTTCAAATCACTGCTACTTTTTTAGCTGTAAACCGCATCTGGTGAAAAAATGTGCTGCGGTATCTGAAAGGGTTTTTAAATGGCCCTTACTGTCAGTGGTTTGTTTTTAGTAATAATTTTAGCTCGTCTCCCCCTTTAGAATCAATAGAAAGAGACGTACTACTTTATTTTATTTAAAGTTAATGTGCTCAGCTCAAAAGAGCTTTTCACATAGCATAGAACAGAATATATAACATGATAATAAAATATATAAAAAATACATAACTTATTGTTATCAAAAACAAGTTATAAAACATTTAATCAGGCTGTGTGGTAATTTGAACAGTCTCAAAATCCAAGAATGGTTCCACTCTAACCCATATCCGATATAACATAATCTGTAAATGTACCAGACCTGAATTTAAACAACACAACCAATTGCTTTTAATCTTGCTATAATCACCAACAAATGATCTCAAATTACCCAGTGCCAAGTTTTTTACATTTCATCATCAGATGTCATGGGGTTTAAAGTATATGTCTAAATTTACAAATCCTACAATGTCTCTTTTCAACAGAGAGACCATTCCTAGGCCTGTTAATAAACAGGACCAGAAGCTGGTTGGTGCACAATCTTAATAACAGCCTTCTCACTTCCAGGTCAGGGGATTGCATAAGAGATGTTTGGGGGTATTAGATATTTAATTAGATATTTATAAATCAACTGTAGGAGCATCGGATAAGAATTCAATTCCTCCAAATGAATACTAGTGAGGTTCTAGTCTCACAGCAGGATTCTATTTTATTGAAGAGATGTTTAAGCTTGTAAAAATCCTGCCTATCCTCGCTAATGCAAGTGGCAGGCGACCATTCCATAGCTTGAAATAGTCTTTTATTTAATAATGCAAAGTTGGTCCTTTTATTCCAAGGTTCCTTATCGTAACACTGTAGCAAATGGCTCAATAAGGGACATTTGTGGGTATTAACTGACTTCAAATATAATTCTCTGCTACGTTTCAGGGCCATGGTCTTCAAAGATTTCCCAATTCCAACATTAGAAACTTGATAGGGACTGACTGCAGAAGGTTTAATAATTGTTTCCAAAACAATCCTCCTGAATTTTAAGCCAATCCATGTCTGGGATAGTTAGTGCCTCTAGCCCGTATAGGGTGGACGGGCAGAAACATTGGATATAAAGATTCTGAAAACCAGCCAGACTATATCCAGCTGGCTTCTTCACAAAATTATAGAACATACCAGTCAACTGTGATGCCCTCTTGTACTTCATAGAGAGCAGCTCTGAATATCGCACAAACAGCCGCAGTTCAATACCTAGATAGGTATAGCTGGAAACATATTCTATTACATTACAGTCCAGAGCTAGAGGGAGTTTTGTATTGGGCGTTTAGAGTACAGCATTGCCTTATTTTTATCATAGTTGATCTCCAACGTGTTTACCCCAGCGTATATACCCAATTCACTTATAGAACGTAACATTCCTGTATGTATATGATCAAAGATGCCTAAGTCATCAGCATGCATAAGGGTGGATACGTGGGTTCTGCCTAGCCTAGGGGGACAATGGTTCACCACTCTTAATCTTTGAGAGAAATCGGCCATGTATATATTGAATAAGAGGGGGCCAATAAACATCCTTGTTTAATCGCTCAAGTATTGTTAATCCTATCTGTAAAATGACTAGCATCATCAAACCCACCTTTGTGTCCGTGTATACTAGAATCAAGATCTGGAGAAGATATGCTGGGCAGCCCATCCCTTCAAGTTTGCGCAAGAGTCGCTCCTGATTTAGGTTTTTTTAGGCAGCCCCTAAATCAATAAAGGTGGCGTAAAGACCCCAGGCCACCTCCCACCTTTGCTCTTCCTAGAAAACTGTCTATCAGGTGCAAATTATGAGTAGTGGAACATCCTGGGCGAAAGACAGTTTGAAAATCATTCAGAATGTGAGAGGCCCCAACTCACTGCTGAAGTTCTCAGAGGACAAAGGATGCAAATATCTTCCCTGTCACGTTGAGCATGGAAAGGATGCGATAATATCAAGAAAGCATATCAGGAATGATATGGGACTTGCAGACTTCAACAAATAATGACTCTAGAGAACCCCATATCTCAGGACCTTTCTTAAGAACGATATTAGCCAGCCCATTGTGGCCTAGGGCTTTAGAAATTTCCAATTTCCCAATGATAGCAAAGAGCGGGTGTATTCTGACCTGCATTCCGCACTTATAGGGTTAGTCACATGAGAATTATTATGTCCCCCTGCTGCTCTAAATCCCTGCCATATTGTTCTAGTGGAACCGACCTTCACGATCCTATAGATTTGTTGCCATTGGGCTTTTTTTTCCAAGAAATTCCACAATTTCACCCAGTTTCTATGCCTGAACTTGATCTTTATAATGATTTTTGTCATCTGCGTCTTATTCAGCTCATTTCGAACAACCCATTGAATTTCTCTTTGTTTACATCTTTGGCGCCCTGGATATTTTTATCAAAGGACTTGGCCTTGGCATTAGTCTGAGCTTGAGCGTACAAACCAGTGAATGAGTCAAATTTAGAAGTTAGCTGATAGAGACAATTTTCTATTTCGTCACCAGTTAAATGGTGCAACACTGGTGCACATTCCACTTGCGTGTCCAGCCAAAAACAGGAGAACATTTTCAGATTAATGTCAAGACCAAGACACTCAGTTACCGGCACTATTTATATGTAGGTCTCCTATCTTTGTTCGGGCCTCCAGTCTCTAGAAAGGCTGAATGTTAAATAAACCCTGTCATGGTCACTCCATTTAATGTCACTTACAGATAGATTGTGAAGATCATTCAGCAGACACTCAGATAGTCTAAGGTGGCACTGGTATTACCACTGGTCCATGAACCACCCCTGGTATGTCCCCCATAGTTCTACCATTAAACATATATAACTCAAAGCCCATGCAAAAATCCAACCAATAGCGTCCCTGTATGTTTGAGGCCTTGTGGCACATTTTACATTCATCCACAACATGGGGATAAGGGGCAATGATATTTTTGTCCATTTTTTGTCCAAAAGTAGAACACACTTTTAAATAGTCTATTAAATGCTTAGTCCACGTTAAAAAAGCAAAATAAACAACAATTAAAACCATCATTACATCGGTAAGGTGTACTTAAGAATTCTAACGAAACACAGACTGGTTCTAACACATTTAAAATCCAATAGTTTCCAAAAAATCTAAAACCTTTAGCAGTAAGGACATTTTATTTATATTTAAAATCCTAAACCAAAGCTCATCTTCACAACCTGGTTCATCAATACTAATAATGATCTTCTTGTTCCTTCGCAGTTGAGTAAGGCCTGGACACAATAAACAAAGATGTTTTAGAGATTCATCCTCGATTAGGGAGAAGCAACATGAACGCGTGCCACTTGGGTCATTCCCCCTCCTGCCCAGAACCCCCATTGTTGGTAGGAGATTTAATTTAATCTCAGGATTTTTCCCTTGAACTCCCAAGATGGATGCTTCTTAAAAATTGCTGACACTACATTAAAATGTTTCATTGACCACATAAAATGGTAATTAAAGCAATAATACGCCATTACCTCAGACATGACTTCAATCCATACATATCTGTACAATTAAATGTTAGTTCTGTTCATATGCCATTGTATTAAAAGATTGAAAAGTTGATCTAAGATACCCTCAGTTTAAATGGCACCCAACAGATCATATATATGTATAATAAGGAAGCATTTGGGAGGGTTAGCAGGGATCACAAAATCAATAGCCAGAATATAAAGTTTTTAGACTTAACACATCGAGCAGACAGGTTATTTGTTAAACCAGTCACTAAACCGCCTTATGGTCTTCCCAAAAGGCCTTCTTTGGCTAGTATCCGGAAAACCGTGTAGCCGTCGATATCAAGGGCTGGCAACAGCCAGGTTTCTTGTAACATGAAGATATTATTTGAGAGTAATTCTTTCAAGGAGCCAGATTTACACAAAACATTTATTACAGTAGAACACACTTTTAAATAGTCTATTAAATGCTTAGTCCAAACAAAAACAAAAATAAGGCAAGATAAATATGGTTGCAAATACTCTTACTTTTTAATGTTAGTGGAGAGGCGTGTTTTGGAACATTTGAGACAGTCATAGTTGCAAATAAGGACATAGGAAACCATTCACCAGCCCTTCTAATTGTGTTGTTCTTAAGTGAACGGGGAGAACAAAAGTGGAAGTAATACTTTTTGAGCTTCATGCGGTTGTGGAAGTGGATAAATTTCTGTCGCTGTAAAAATGTCCTGAGTATTTATATTTATTTACAGGCTAGTCCCAATGTCCGGCTTGATAAAAGTAAAGTTAAGGTTTGGTTGCAGTGCTCACCTATGGAAAGGCAGGCAGTGTAACGTTTCCAAATTGTCAGATTCCATTATCAGTAAGACCGTCTTGGCCTGGTAAACACAAAACCTCTGCCTTGGTTGAGCGTTACTGTCTGAAGGCCTTTTGCAGAGTAGGAAACGGCAGTTGGTGACTTTGAAAGGTGGTGGGACATCCATTTTGGAGGCCGGATTTGTGAGTGCGTAGGATTCGGGATGCCTCAGCGAAATGTTTTTCAAACTGTACAATTTACTGCAAAATTTCACACAAATGTAATCTAAAATGTACTGGATGTAGCTGCTAATGATAGCAAATTAATGTGACAAGTGGTGTGATCCTGTATTTCATAGCATATGTTAGCAAAACATTGCATTGATGTGGTGTAGATTAAGGTTTTCAAATGGAAAAAAGGCAATGAGAATGGTAAATGTGGGGGCAAAAGCAGCTTCATTTGGTGCAATGTTATAGGCCAGCTGCACATGCTTTATCACAGAATCAATATGTCATATATAGGAATTAATTCAGTTCAGTATAGGTAAAGGGCAGCCACTGGAGAAGAGAGTTGTGTATTGGCGCATCCGTGATAATGGGGAACATGATTCCTAATGAACATTACAATGGTTGAATTCCCAGGCTTTACTGTTAAGGTTGCATAACACTAGCCTCATCTTGTGCTTAATTAATCTCTGACTATATTACCTACCTCACCCCAAACAGTTGAAAGCAGGGTAAAAAATGTCTGTGAATATCTAACGCATTTTGCAACAATCTCTTCTTTGGTCAACTTTTAAAGTGACGCAACCTTTACTTTGTAAATACTAATAAGCCCTACTGGGGCTTCATTCTGTGTAAAAAACCCAAATAAGCAATGGAAGGAAGAGGTATACTATAACTAGATGGGGTGTTTGCCTCTGCACAACAGAAGAAAGAAGGGAAGCCAGAAGCTAGGTTAAAATTACAACTTATTAAAAACTACTAGGCAAGCTTTATTTTTCTTAGTAAGTCACTGCCAAGGTATGCATGTGGAGTGGGGCATTTTAATTGTAAAGGTTGAGGACATATCTTGGGCATTAAAATGGAGAGTGAATATGATGGACCTTTGTAGTAAAGGTCAACACAAAACAGAAGACCTTAAAAAATATTAATAACTTGTCCATCTGCACTATGGCCACCACTTGTGTGGCAGAAAACCTGGCCCTCAAACCCCTTCAACTGGGACCTGTCTGCTTCTCCCTTCCTAATAATAACAAGACAGCTTTATCTCGGGTATGCAGGAACAAGGGACCAGCAGAGGGAAAAGAGAGAGAGGGCGACAGAGAGACACTAGAGGGGAAGGACAGAGAGAATGATGAACAGCGAGACAAAAATAAATATTCCATACATTGCGTGAGAGGACTATGATTAACGTAGATAACATTTCCAATGTCTCATGCCTGAATACCAGCTGTAGGGCACCATAAACTACATAGGCCCAGTCTCTGGTCAAAAGCCCATATGCCCCACCCCTCTTTAGGTGAGTCAGAGTCAGTGCCACTGTACTAGAGATCCATTTATGGCAAAGCTTTCCTCTAAACAACAAAAATAAATAAGGTGACACCACCCTATTAGTACTAGCACTCTCAGTTGGCCCCCGAAGGAGCTGCGAAGAATTTAAACGTTGTTATTTAGATTATTTTGGTAAATGTAAATTCATTTCTTTGTAATATTAGCCCATCAAATTCCTTGTGAGGCTTCTGGGTAAAGTCCTTATGAAAAAATACAGGTACTCTGATATATGTACCAGGAATTGTTTTATCCACATTCCTGTGAAAAACCTTTAGTTGTATTTCTGGTAGTGAGGCGAAACAATAATAGCTGTAGGCCATTAAGTGTACATGTGCCAATGAATTTTGGAAAAAACCATCTTCGGGGCTGTACACTTGTATTGCGTATCATACTATAATTGTAAACCTGTGGCATTAAACAGAACATAATCACAATAGATCAGAACATGTTGCGCAATGATCGTGGCGTTTTTAGAATAACGTTAAAAAATGACATACCAATGAGTGCAATACCAACGGGTTCATTAATAGGTGTCATCCCAATTCACAAGATAGGAAAAAAGAGAGAAAACACATGTCAACTCTAATTGCATTCCTGTAATTGCCTTCATGATGGATTAATAATCTGAGGTGGAAGTTATAATGGTACCTCTTTCTATTCTTATGAAGTATCCACAAACGTGAACAGTGCACACACTGAAAGCGGCATCTGTAGGTAAATACAGCATCTATAAATCTATGATTTCTCTGTGTGTGTCTTGAAAACTCTATAGCCTAAAACGGCACTCACCTCTCCTCAGTATTTCATGCATTCCAAAGCTTTCCTGCAACCCAGCTCCCATGTGAGCAAAGCATGATGTGATGAATCTGATAGTATCATCACTCCTTTTCCAGTTGCGGCTTCCCCCATCTGGCCAGGGGACAGCAGGCACTACCTGAACCTGACTCAGGGAATGGCTATATGAGAAGGACTACATGGGGCAATACAATCCACAGGAGAGTGTCATGGCATCATCAGATGAGACATGCTCTGTGGGATGTATTAACTCACTCCGCTATTCTATGCAGCATCACCCTGCCAGTTATGGGTAAAGAAACAGCAGCAATGGCAGCAAAACCCTTGTGTAAGCTAAAAACCTACCAAAACCTTGTGCTCCAGCACACAAAAAGAGGGATGCACAATCTGCCACCCATCGTGCATATACGGTGGGATAGAGAACACGCTGCTGAATTGTGCCAGTGGGCTCCATGACCAGCAAACCGAGTGCAGACAGAGAAGCAGCACTTTGCAAATGAAACCCCAACATTTGCCTACAAATGTCATTAGCTTTGTTACTAAAAACTCCAAAATGCATATAACACAACACTTTTACATTCAAAATCTTGCCTGGTGCTAAAGTTCATGTATCTAATGAAGCATTGTAAATATAAAAAGTCCTAATATGAAGAGCAAAACATTCATTAGAAAACTGGAAAGTCTGTAAACTGACAGCCCCTATACCAACATGTGGGTGCAGTACCCTGGGGCGCCTGAATGACAGCTGTCAGCGGAGTTCCTGATGAAACTTTAAAAAGTGAGCTAAACCTCAAAAGCCTGCTGGATTAGCAAACAGAAAAAGGACTGTTGCCAAAAAGGAATACAGATCTTAGTTGTGTTTTCGATCCCACAGATTTAAGGCTAAGAAAATAATGTATTATGTTTGATGCAACAAAGTTAGTTTTGCTGGATTTAAAAATTAATTAGCCTGACTGAGGCTGCAAGAACTGGAAAAACATTTTTTTTCCTGGAAGGAGGGCCTTCCTCTCAGCAGAAAATCACAGAGAGGTTATAATACCTGGTTAGCCCAGACTATTGTCTACACAAGGCAAATGAACAATGACAAAGTTGCAGCCCAGGAAACTGGAGGTGTGAAGGCAGTCGTAAACTCTCTTGGAAGGAACAAGGGGTATGCCTTGGACTGCAGGGAGACAAAAAGAGGCAGAGCCAAGCGACCATCTGTTGTTAAACATGAACAAAGAACACATTTTAAAAGACATAACTTGCTATTCAAAATGGTGAAAAATATAAAAATGACAGAATTGTTAATTTAATTTCTGGCTGCACGTGTGAAGAGGCGGCAGAACTGTGTGACATGTTCTGGATAGGAATGGCAATATCTGTGATTTTATGCTAAATGTATTACTGTTAGAATTGTGAAAATGTACACGCCTATCCCTATGTTAAACACGCACATTTGTGGAAAGTTGCATAAAATTTTGAAACTGTGTGCATAGCAAAAAGGACAAAATTCTGTAGAAAGTTAAAACAAGATCCTACAGCTGCGAGATTTTGATGAAAATATGTTACACAAAATATGGCATCTTTGCGTGTGATTTATAGAAAGGTGATTTATGTAGAAATGTGTGTATAGTGTAAAATCCGATTTTGAGACCAGTGGCTAAAGGGAGGTCTCTGAGGACTGTAAAGCACATCATAAAATGTGACATCAGCCGGCCTTGATCCAATCACCCCAAATGCAAGGCGGAGATAAAGTGTACCCTATCCCAGCTCAAAGGGGCAAGCTTAGCTAAGCCAGCCCACACACCCCCTTTATGATATCATTTTAGAGCGTAAATAGAGGCAGCGGACAGCACATAGACACAGACAGATCCACTCACTTTCCTGATGCTGGTAGAGCGCTCTGCATCTGAAATCTACATCTTCCCTGTTCCAGACTCCAGAAACCTGGCAAATCAAAGGCCCATGCATAGCTGAACCATTCTCAGCTAGGCCTTGAACTCTAGAACAGAACCCCAAAAGCTTAGGGGAAGCATCATAATACAGCCAGGCGTGCTGTTAATGCTTGCCTGCTGAATTGAAATATCCTCAGAACCAAGAAGGGCAGATTCCATCCAGTCCTGTGCCCTGCTGTGACCAGAGAGCCTTGCTGACCTTGTCCAGTCCGATGTGCCCAGCTGTCTGTCCCTGATAGATCCGATTCAATGATCCAGAATCCTGATGGTCCAAAATCTTAAATCTATTGTTTTGTGAGTATTAACAGAAAGCTAGAAACTGTTGATTCCCATGCATTATCTTGTCCCCTCTTAACCTCTGAACTATCCTTACTTCCATAATCAGTAACATTGTCTGAATCCGTAGTGAAATCTTATTCTGTCTATCTGTAAAAGCATCCTTTTTCCGAGTCATCTTTGTCAACTTTGATCTATTAATTTCATTTGAGTGACCAGCCTAGCCCTCCTAGGTGGACAGTGAGGAACCAGGACTGAGCCGTGAATCACTCCGGACTCTTACCTGTGCCATCCTGGTGGCTTAGTTTGGATGCTCTAGTCCATAGTCAATATTTTTTCTGATTTTAAAACTGATGCCTCTTCCATTCTCGCGCCTATCTCGCAAAGATGACCTTTACTAAAACCTCTATGACTCCCACAGTTTCTGTGATAGAAACAACATTTCAACTCCTACGTGTACCCAACATCCATAGCTATCCATAGAACCTAAAACAGTGCGATTCTCCCATTATCGCGAATATCGTGCACGGAAATGTTTGCAACAAATACATATTTTGAGAAATGTTTACACATGTGAAATAGCTTCCATTTGTTTTTGACCTGGAATTTAAGATTTCAATTGTTTTCTTTGGACTAAATCGTTGCTGGTGATTGTGTGCAACTGTTCAAAGCGGCTGCTGTAAGAATTTAGAATAAATGAAGCATTTTTCTGTACATTTAGAGTTCTTGCTCAGCCACTTTAAAAGTCATACTGACAGTTGAAAAGCCCACTTCGTTTTTCCCTTTCTGTGTAAAGGGGGAAGGGGGAAGTGAGACACTGTTTGATCTGTACTATTCCTTCCATCTCTTTGCATTGCCTGTTGGGGGCTAGAGGGTGTTGCAGGGGGAACCTCTAACCATAGTGCTATCTGATCTGAACCAACACAAAAGTATTAGTTCTGTGCTGTATTTGTTTTGCTCATTACTTATTTCTAGTGTATTAAAGATATTATTATGTGTTCTGTCACCCATTGGTGATTGTTGTTTACCTATTAATATCTATATTGTGATTTTGATCTTAAATAAATAAATAAATAAATAATACCTTTTACAAACCAGCCTGATTCCTGGTCCAGCGTGACCCGGGGTATTTTTAAGTAAGGGGTGTGATACGAGTGGTACATCTTTCAAATAAATGAATCTATATATCAAATAAGTTTTTCCATTGTGCTGTACACTAGGCCGAGAGCAGAGTGTATCGCCTGATTGAAATCCTTAACAGGTACCCCTTTTCCTTTCAAGGTATCCCTTTCTATTCCCCATGTCTTAATGACATGTTGTTATAGCTCTAATTATCCCTGCTTCAAAACTGCTGAAAATACATCTTTAGACTCTGCCTACAAGTTATTGCAAGCTGACTTCCTTGATTCCAATGACAGAAATACTGTTGCAAGAAAACTGAGCTGAGTAATGAAGATCGGTAAAGGCTAAGAACGCAAGTAGCGCTCCTGTTGTTACAAGCATAAATCAGCTAGCAGGACATTTAAAGAGGGAAGCCAGCTGAAAGGGAGGAGCTGGCTGGAGAGGTTGAGTCCTCTTGGTGATGTCCGAGGGAATACTGGGGCGAGTGCAGGATCTGAGGAGCCAGCCGGCTCACAGAAGAAACCGACAGGCAGACTGCAGAGATCGGTATGCTGCAGGAATGGCAGAGGAGGAATTCGGAAGGATGACCTCCTGGCATGCAGCTGTACCAGAGATTTGCCTCTGCATCGCTGCAGCCCAGGGGAGCATGGAAATGGCAGGTGAGAGCCACTGGAGAGACAGGAACCACAAGACATAGGCGGTGAACCTGAAAGAAAGAAGCGGGAGGCCAATGAGATGTTGCAGGTTCCGAGTGGGGGGAGCCATACTTGCTACAGCAGACCTGTGAGTTTGCCTGACGGAAGATGGAACACTGGGGCATTTCAGCAATAGAAGCAATTTCAGAGATGAATGAAGCAAATGAGAAGGAACTAAAGTTGCCATATTTCTTAAAGAAGCAAACTAGAATTAATATAATAGACTGTAAAATATGTGAGTGTGCAAGGCGCATATAAGAAAGCCCTGGCAGGAAAGTATACCAGGCATTTCAAGTCACAAGTGTTGTCTACAAGAGAACAAGTGTTTGTATGTAAAGAAAATCCCTGGCAGGAGAGTACACCAGGCACTGCAAGTAATACAAATTTGTTTATGAAGAAAACAAGTGTTACATATGAGAGAATATACCGGGTTAGAACAAATTGAACATAGGATATGCTGCAAGAGAAATATCCGGCTAAGGATATATCAACAAATAATAAAAGAGTTTAACTGAGACATATTAAGAAGTAAGAAGAAACCTGTCAGGAGAATACACCAGGTAGTCTATCAAGAACCAGACTGTCATTCAAGATACTTTGTATAATATGTTTATTTAATCTAATGGAATTTAAAGACCAGTACAAGGCTGAATGAAGAGGAATCTAGGGGAAGGGAACCACCCTCTGAATTTCTGAACTTTCTTCGGATCTAACTTTTGTTTTGGAGTGAAGCATTTTTCTTTTGGAACATTTGTACACTTTCCAAGGCTTAAGACATTTCCCATTTCACATGACAGTTGATTTTTAGAATGTGAGTGTCAGGATAGCATTTTGGACACAGGACAATTTGCTATGGACCTCTTGACAAAGGACCGACCCATTTGTTTTGTTTTAGGCAGGGTAAATTCATCCTAGAGCAGGGCAGATTCATTTTCCAAACCCACTTCTGTCTACTAAAAGTCTAGGAGTTGTTACCTACAAAAAATCACTTGCTTCATTCTAACCCATTTTGACCGTGAAAGGAGTGTTTAGACAGAGCAGCAATCAATTACTTTTTGCTCCCGCTGAATATTCTGCATCCTGTTTCCTCACCTGGCATCAACACTCATAACAGCCACAACGCGTATCAGCGTGCACGTTGGCGAATGCTTCAAGAGTGCTGCCTTACAGCCTTAAAGCATTATGGCAGCAAGCAGAATCCTTACAATGGACCCGGGCGCTTTGCTTGACAACAGTTACAGCCTGAGAAGCAATAAGAAGAAGAAAGCTGAAATGGCACAATTGGTGACTGATGGCCCTCTCTCAGGTGACTCTGGTAAAGAAACAGACAAGACCTAAATGGTGAGTGCCTCAAGAGAGAACGGTAGTCAAATTTAAAAAATCTAGAGGTGGGCACGACAGAAGCGGGCAGAGTCAAGAGAAATGAAAAGAACTTAACAAAAAAGTCACCAATAATAATGCTATTACTCAACCGATATTACATTTAACAAATATGTTAGAGAATACAACCACTATAGCCCAAGTACATGGGATGCCGTCAGGAAATATGAACAATGGGCTGCCGGAAATAAGCCACATAGCCGGCAAATGAAATAACAACCGTGCTGGAGATCTGGAATCAGACCGAGATGTGCAGCAGGATGGGGGGTGGATGTCACGCTTCAGGCTCAGTTGTGGCAACCTTTACCACCCTCTACAGTGAGCCACACCCCAGGTAACACCATCCATAATTTAAGAAGCAAGAGACACAACGCACCCCATAGGTCCTCCATTGTCAGCCTCATCGACATCGACATCGGTTCAACCGATGAATCTAAATAAATCAAAACATTGGCTAAGACTGAGAGTAAGTAACTGCATATTTCAAGAGAGACCCTGCAAAAACTACTGCAAACTGCCTACATAATTTAAGAGAGATTACAGACGGCGAGATGCTAGGCTGTAAAGATCCTGCATATGGAAACTAAGGCACAATCACTATATACACAAGGTTCGATTTTCCAAACAAGTCTGGTTTATTTCAAAGTATTCTCAGTCGGCCGACTGGGGTCTAACGTCTTGCAACGTGTGTACCCAGACCTCGTGAAACGCAAGAGATCGAGCAATGCTTAAGCAACAATATATGTAGATATCATGTAATCTTTGAAGGCAATTCAAACCGCCCATAATGTATCTTTCGAGGCTAGGGTTCGGTGATTGACAATCATGACAATTATGACACGTTATGACAAGTCCCTATTCAGTCTAATTATACTTATTCTAGCAACAGTAGCAGAGATAGCTTTTTGTTATGGAGAACATAAAGCTCTCAGTTCAGCAAGGATATCATGTTTGTAGGAGAGAAACATTCCATTGTATGTTATCTATGTGTCCTATTCATGAACCAAGGGTCAGACAGTTTTGAGGCAGAAAATACCATTCTCCGTGAAGGAGTACTGCTAAAAGAATATAATTCATGCTTTAACTGCCTCTTGCTACAACGTTTGTAAGACAGGCCGGCACCTGGGCCGCTGGTTAGATAAAGCTTGGCATGGCCTTGCACTGTGCATGAGTTTGAAACATAGAATACATTTTGCAAAGTGTTTTTATACAGAAAGTAAAAAAGCAAATGGTGGATATTTCACAAAATGAACGTCCTTCGGTTACATTGAGGATTCTGTATTTGCGGTGTTTGTCACATGATGCAATTGGTTTCTGGCCAACATAATATACATACTATAGGGTCGTTTCTGGTCTAACAGAGATACTGTAAGGTACATTGGAGGAATTTGGAGAAGGGGGTACCATTGAAGCAACTGTAGACCCTACTGCTGATCTAATGAGGACCCAAACCAATCAAGTAGAACTGCCCCTTACCACCAAATTGCAGGGTGGCCTGTGTATGCCACAAACTAGTAGCCCAGGACAAACGGCGAAAAAAGTGGCACTGGTCTCTCAAGCAAATTCACTTGAGTCAAGACCGGCAACAGACATTCAGCGAATCGAGAGAATGACACATGCAGTACACTCTGGGAGGTCACACCCAGGTATACGGCATGTGGCGGATATAGATTAAAAACCTGGTCCCAAAAGCTCAGCTGACCAATTGGGTGACCTGGAAAAAACATTATTGGAAGCAAGATCTCTGAACCCGGAGGAAAACTGAGACAACAAGGCCAAAATTAACATCAGTGAATCCTCCATATCTTTGACGTCCAACTCCTCTGGGTCCGAAGAAAATCTACTGAGATCTAGAAGAGAGTTTAGGGAAGGACTTGCAAATTCAACAATTTCTGAGAACTTTAACATCCATCATGTCTACATTGGCAATATCCCTTGCCTCCTTCTTGTATGAAGCCTTAAATGATACAATGAAAGACCAGGCTACTCTGCTAGCCATGTTGCATGCAAAAATGTTATTTCTAGAAGGCTTTATTACAGCTAGGCATTCAGGAAATGAGGCTGAACCCCAGACAATAACTACAGAGACATTTTTAAATGAAAACAGCAGCAATACAAACAAGTGCCCAGAGGGAAAAACACCCTGTTATAGTGGCAACTCGGCCGGGGGTAGGAGATACTCAGAAGGCAATCAGAAGAGCACCAACTGAACGAGGTGCAGAATACAGATGAAACCATCAGCCAGTACGCAATTGAGCCCCAAAATATCCACCAAGTTGAGTCAATGGTTCAAAAACCTTTGAGGATTCCGGCTGAAAATGTAAGGCATGAGGAATAATTGGTGGCTATAAACCCAGTGGCAGAGGAAGTCTCCAGCAATAGACATTCGGGGAGACGTGATGCAGTATGTGAGATAGGGAGAGTAGATGACCAGAGACCCCCAGAAACCTTCCAAATCTTTAAAACTAACAAAAGGAAAAGTAAAGGGAGGACATTTGTGACTTGGAAACCTAAAAACCAAAAGCAACCAATAAGGATGTAATCAAACGACTCCTGATACCTGATATTCCTATCAAAAACAAAGGTGATTCTACTGCTAACAAGTGGGAAACAAATGAATCCCCAAAAGGAGAGTTGGATAATTGTGTGTTTTGAAATCATTGGTTAAATCTAAGGAAAATGTAATCCTTAACAGAGGTAACATCTTGAAACTGTTTTATTGTATTCCAAAATTAATATTGGCTCATCTGAAATAAAGGTGGTGGAATTTGTAAATGACAAAGGGCCTCCTTAGGACTTTGGCAGTAAACCTTAAATCCGATGGTCACGCTATTACCCGCCGGATTTAAGGGTCCGCCAAATCAGGACTTCGGCGGATTTCGCCCCAGCTCTTCGTTGGGGGGAAATCAGCTGAAAATGTGCGCTATTACCGCCGGCAGGAAATCCGCCGGTGGTGAGAGTGTGAATTTTCGCCATTGAGCCCAATGGGGAATGGGGCATTCCCGAATGGGCTCAATGGGGAATGGGGAATTATATTACCGCCGAACTCGTGATCCGGCGCTATTAGCGCTGCGGAGTTCGGTGATAGGGCTAATACCACCAGCGGTAATACCGCCGGCATTACCGCCAAAGTTGTGATCAGGCCCAAAGACTTGTACTGGGTATATTTGCACTTAGACTCATGGATGGTACTACAGATGCTACTGGAGAATGCTCCATTCCTCCTACCATTTGGTTTAGAAATATCAGTAGTACATAATATATTTCGCAAGCGAGAAAGTGGAAAGATACACCGAAAACCAAGTGAGGAAAATTCAAACTGATAAGATAGTTGACAAGAACAGCGTCACATTTGGAGATTGCACAAACTATTTAATTAAGGAGATGCCCACGGCTTCCAAGTTAAACTCTAATTGAAATACCATTATAAATTACTATTGAAGCCACAAGTGAGGTGAACTGAGCAGTAGAGATGGTCGAACTAACTAAAGATTTACCCTTGACTCTTGGATGTCGGAATCTGACACTTAAACCAAACCACTGACTGAAGTCTCAGGTTTTGCTGGGAAACATAATTCTGGCATCTTGGAACACAAGAGGACATGCCCATTTGTTTAAAAGAGGTGGCCTCACATTTGAAAAATATGATCTATCGTGTTATGCTCAACTATTTCCTTAGACGGATTCACAATAATACTAAACCCTGCAACAAAAGGCCGTAGAGGGAGGCAATGCTCAGGAATACTGTTTGCTTAGAAAATAGGCAGGGTGATATCTGTAGTGAAATGGGAACACAGAAACCCAAATATGCAAGGCCTTGAACTAAAATGGTGTTCCAAATTATTTCCAGGAATGGGTCCCACCCTACTGATCAATCTATATTGGAATCCAGCAGCGATCAGTGAGGACGACTTTAAAGAAGAAGTAAGGGACCTAATTGATTCAGCATACACACGGGTAGAAACATGTACCACTATCAATTGAGGAAAGGGATCGCCAAATATAGAACGGATACATGCCTGGAGACCTTCCCAGTAACCCAACCTGGCATAGTGGTCTTCAGCTAGCAACTTTGGACTATGTTTTTCCCACAGGCAATATTATCTCACAAATACACACATTTTAGAATTTTAGAGGGCCACGAGTGACCAAAACTCCTGAGAGCAAACCTGAAGTTTGGGAAAAGGGATGAAAAGCCGATTTATGCAAACAAGATTGAAACAAATCCGGGAAAAAAATGGTTATTTGTGAATGAAGAAAAAATTTGATCTCCAAATATGTAGAGCAGACTGTTAAATGAGGAAATCCATTAACTCTAGAGACGATGGATTATGTACTGATGTTACAAGGTTTTGCAGACAAAAACAAAGCATGGGGGAAAAGGTTGTCCGATTAGCGACACTCATACGATGCAACAATTATTCTGGAACAGAAATTGCTAAGACAGGACCTGAGACACATGACAAAAGGTTTGCCATCTAGAGACATTCCCGGAGCAATGAAGCAGAGAAAACATAGTTATAAAAATTGGCTACTAGCTTATAAAGTGACTATGACACACTGGGATGCAGTAGCCAGGTGAAAGCTCATTTACAAGTGATGAACAAAAGAGATCTGGGTTCTAATCAATAGTTTGGAACCAACACATGCTTCCCCCTTAACAATGCCAGTCGAGGAGGAAGTATGAATCAACAATGTATGTGGCAAAGGGAGTCCCTCAGGAAATAGTCCAGGGATCCCAAGCCGCAGGAGGACGGAGCATAATGATGGAAAGAGATAACATCTTGCCTTGAATCGGCAGAGCAAGCACTTCCAGTGCACCGGGGCCCGATGGGCTTACAAATGTTGCACTGAAAAAAGACCTGAAGTGGGCAGACTTTATGTATGTACGTTTTGCCCAGATCCTGAAGGCAAGGATCTTTCCCCCACCATGGAAGTCAACAACAATAATCTCAGTATTCAAGAAGGGCAATATGGCTGACCAAAATAACTACCGACCGGGTTGTGTGCTTATATACATGCACATTGTGTTGTAGGGCATTTACGGGATGCAGGAGTTTTAAACTGCATCTCCCATCATTACTAGTGCTCACGCAGTGCTGGTGATGCCTGTCTCACGTGACAAGGCCATAACTGTTTGCGACCTGACTCGGCAGTCGGCAAGGGATGCTGCTATCCTCTGTGTGCCTTGACGTTATTCAACTGAGGAACCATTATTGGTGAGAGGTACGGAATCTCTTTGGACTCATACCCATTAGCCAGCACAGAGCACTGTAAATAATGTAAAATTTGACAGTGAGGCACTGCACCATTTCAGGAATGGTAAAGGCTCCTCATCACGTTGTGCCTTAAATAAAATCTGTGATCTAGGTATCAAATTAAAGAGAGTCAATCTGGCACATATAGAACCAGCAAGGGGTATAACCCTTAATACAAGACTGCTAAATGTTAGATCAGCAGTGATGCATGCATTAGAAATAAATATTTTTATAGAGGATTATAAGCTAGACATACTTTTCCTAAAAGAAACTTGGTTCAGGGACACATTGCATGCTTAATGCATTTAATGCAAAATATTGATCGTACTAGGAAAATAGGAGGAGGAATAGCAGTTATCTATAAATCTCACATTTTGAAATTTTGCAGTGGGATGCATTGGCAGAAATATGACATCTGGTGATATCTACATCACCAAATAGCTCTATAAAAATACTACTTGCCTATAGGCCCCCAAGCACTGCTAGCACGTTTCTAGAAGGACTGGACCACTACCTTATTACCACAGGGAGTAAGTTTAATGATATTCCCTGTTTGGGTGATTTTAATATCTGGCTAGAGGAGCAATCAGGACCAGACGCCAAACAACTGTGGGGGATAATGCACTCTCATGACCTGTCACCTCTTGTTATTTCAGCATCCCATAACCTCGGCCATTGTTTAGACATATTATTGATAAGAGGAAAGGGAATTCTGATGAAGGATATATTGCCACTTTCCTGGTCAGACCATCACCCGAGGCTGTTCTCGGTGGACGGCAATAGGCCCAATAAACAGTCTCTCAGTGCAAATGGCTTGACATCAAGTCGCAAGCCCAAAGATCTGGAGAAAATCCAGGGCACGGAACCGAAAAAAGAATTGGCTCTTATCAAGTCAAAAGGGGAATATGACACTTTAAAGACGGGACCCTAATGATGGAAGACATCTGTACCTGAAAGGCTCCACTAAGAGCTAGAGCCCCAATAGAGGTCTATAAACCGTGGTTTTCCTCCCAGGTACTAGAACTGAAGAGAGCATACAGGGGAGTAGAAAGATGATGGAGGAAAGCAAGAAACCCAGGCAATTTAAATTAAGCTAAAGAAATGTCAACAAAATATAAAATAGCAATTTCTAGAGCTAAAGCGGACTTTCTTAGTGGTAAAATAGACACAGCTGCAAATCAGGCACACAAACTCTTCCGGTTGTTTCGAATTTCATTGGTCAAAAAACACTCACATGAACATTTTTGTAAATATGTCACTGAGCCAGGCACTAGTTCCAGACAAACTTAAAATGCCCATTTATTTATTTATTTATCTGCATTTTTAAAGTGCACAACTACCCTAGGGTATCGTGGCACTGTTACAGAGAGCTCACTTGTCATGGCACAGTATTGACGTTTACATAAGTACAATATTGAAGAAACAGTAAACAGGCTTAGTTAAAGGCCTTGCTCATGTTCAAAGGTTACAGGGGAACAGTGGAGCAGTAAGGAGAGCCTATTTGAAAAAAGTGGTCTTCAATGCCTTTCTGAAGGCCAGGAGCGATGTTTCAGATCTCAATTTAGGTTGTAGTGAGTTCAAAGATTTTGGTGCCAGGACTTCAAAACTCGACCCACCGGCTTTGGTTCTGTTGAAGGTAGGAATTGAGACTGTGTGTGTGTATACATGTGTCATTTTGGTCTGAGTATCTGCACTGGGTGTATTCGTTCAACTAGATAGATTGGAGCAGAAGGCATCTCTGGGTGATGGTGAGGGTCTTAAACAAGATGCGCTCTTTGACTGGGAGCCACTGGGCTTTTTGTCTTGCTTGGGAGATGTGTTCCCTCCTAGGGATACTGAGTGCTGCTTTCACTGTGTTATTCTGTGTAATTTGTAATCTGATCTTAATGAGTTTTGCAAAGGTGCCCAATATGAGGACGTTGCAATAGTTCAATTTAGCACCTAAAGTGGCTCTGGAAATGTTGGGGCAGATTCCAGTGGATAGGTGAGGTTTTACTGCATTGAATATTTTTGTTGTGAATGCTGCTGCTGAGGAGATATCGCTTACGTGTCTATCCATGGACAGAGTTGCATCTAGGTACATCTCCTGTCTATCATTGCCCCACTGATGAAGAAGGCAAGTCTAGGCCCTGATAATCTCCAAAATGACTGTCCAGTGAAAGGTCTCCCATGGAAAGGAATAATCCTAGAAAAAGTGGCCACAATGCAGTTCCAGGAATTTGTGGAGAGAGAAGATATATTGGACTCTTTGCAATCAGGGTTTTGTCCGACATACAGAAATAAAACTGCACTGGTTGCGGTATGGGATGAACTGCTACAGGCAGGAGACCAATGAAAACGGTCTCGCCTTGTAATGCTGGACTTATCTGCGGCCTTTCCCATTGTGGACCACAGCATCCTTATTGAACGATTGAGGAAAGTGGGAAAGGCTTTGGGTAATGCCCTCAAATTGTTCACCTCTTTTTTGTCAGGCCAACAACAACGGGTGACAGTGGGGGGCTTTCTTTCGAAGCCTTGTCAGCAGTGTTGCGGCGTCCCGCAGTTGTCATCCTTATTGCTGCTGCTATTTAATCTTTATCTACGCCCTCTCATGGATACACTAAGAAGACATAACATTAGCTTTCAGTCATACGTAGATGACACACAGGTGTTCATGAGACTAAACATTGTTGAGGAATCCTTCCTACAGGTTAGCAAGTGCCTGAATGAAGTTGAAGCTTGGATATCCACAAACTGGCTCCAAATTGATCCAAATAAGATCAAGGTAATTCTGTTTGCCACAAAACACCTGACCGATAGGGCTAGGTGCCCTCCTGTGCTGGTTTTTCTGGGATCAGAGTTTAAATATGCACGTAGAATTAAGAATTTTGTTTGGAGTAAGAAAGTCAACACCCATATCAGGCCTGCACCGCTCACTTCACTGGCTGGTAGTGGAAGATCGGATTACATTCCAAACCGGATGCATAATTCTTAAATGTCTGAACAACCTAGCCCCTAGTTAACTGGTGGAAAAGTATCATTGTTATCAATGATCTCGGTCTCTGAGATCAAAAGACAAGCACATGCTAACGGTCCCACTAATTCAATGTGTGTCGACAGGAGACTAGATTTTTCGCTTTTGTACCAAAATTCTGGAACAGCCTTCCACTCTAAGTAGAACGGAGACTTTGCCAGTTTTTGATAAAAATTTCAAAACCAACCTGTTTAAATAAATTGCAAGATACACCATCAGAAAGGGCAGACTGAGTGAAAAGTACTGACGGACTGATTGAGTCACTGCTTTCAGGTTTAACAACTGTGCTGTGATTCGATTCAGTTTGTGATACACGCGCTATACAAATACCTCAATCAATAAATCTTGACATGGTTGGTAAGATCTTTGCTTGTATAGTACTCCAGAGCCTGAATGAGGGGTCTAGGGTCTCCGGATAAACTGACATGTTTCAGATAGGATTCACAAACGGGACTGGCACAAACATCAATAACTTTCTCCTTAATGTTTTAAAGGGAAAGGTACTGCTGAAAAAGAAAAACATCTACCTGTGTTTCATAGATCTGGCACAGTTATTTGACAGTAGCAATCAGAACCTTTTGTGGTTGAAAGTGGAGACTTGGGGATGTCCCTGAAATTCTCTAGAGGCTATAAACTACATTAAGACTAACACTTCATTAAGAGCCAGATTGAATGGCACAGGGCTCCTCTCAGACAAAATACTGACTTCCAAGGGCCTGAAACAGGGGTACCCCATGGCATCTGGACTATTTAATCTTTTTTATATCTGACCTGGGGGCTACACTAATGAAAGCTTGATGCTTTCCTCGAGTATAAGGGGGAAGCAGATAATCAAGCTCTTATATGCGCATGGCTTGGTCTTTACAGACCAAACGGCCATTGGTCTAAAATGAGAAATGAACACATTGATGGAAAATGTTAGGGAGAACGGGTTGGAGATCAATGTCCCCAAATCAAAAATGTTGCCCTTGGAATCGGCACAGTGAACCCCCTATATATGGTATCTTGATGGCAAGCCCTTGGAACAAGTGGAAGTATTCCGTAATATGGGGATTTCAATCAACCACAGTAGTGTTGATGCGCCAATTGAATTGGCTCTAAAAGTCAAGAAGAAGAACCTATCATCACAAGGATGGAAAATACACCAAAAATCTGGTCGTTTTTCACTGATCACAGTGATACAATTCTACAAATTGAAGGTGGTGGCAGGCCTGAAATGCAGGGCGGAGAATGCCCTATTGCTTCCTGGAATGTTCCTGGAATGTTTTGGTTGACCCTAGAGGGATCCTTCTGGAAAAGAGCACTAGATCATGAACTAGGCCTGGTACCGGTACATGGAATGGTTTGCTGGAAAATCCTCTCGTTTTATCGCAAGTGCATGGAAGATACCCAAGGCTGCCTATATCAACTGTTAAAAACAGCCCTAAGTTCAAGCATGAACCCCATATTGGGGAAATGGAGCAAGACTTGATACTACTTACTGATGGACCTGAATACTACAATATCTGATCTTAAATGCTTCCCCGATTAAGTAAAAGCTATGGTCTGGAGAATGGACTTGATACACACGCAGAGTGACGGGAAGAACTACAAACTGTTATATCATTGCAATCATGAGACAAGGGCACACGTGTCAGGGCCAAGTTACCTGTCCACATTTCCCAATGGCTACTACAGGGACCAATTTCTCAGAGTGAGAATCAACCTGTTCCCGACAAGAGAGATACTTGCATCACGCTCCAATCAGGAGGAACTGTCAAGTGACTGCTGATACTGTAAAGGGAGAAAGGAACGGGAAACCATAAAACATCTCCTACTGTCTTGCAAGGGATCAACTGACTTACAACCTTTGCACATGGGGTCTTATTAATTGCACAATAGCACTTTATCATTTGATGAATGTTTGGAGGTTGTAATAGGCAGCAATAATGTTCATTAAGTTGTATCCACTATATATGTTTTGAAGAAGGTATTTTAAGAGAATTGCTCTAATATAAGGGTGTTACTACTCTCACATATGTTGTTTTTTATGAGCTTAATAGGATGAAATGTTAAGAATATGATTGATGGATTTTATGTGATAAGTTATTTTGGAACAGCTACAAGGTTTCTAATACACAATGCTTAAATGAATAAATAAAAATATAAGTCTAAGCCCAAAATCTTGAATAACCTGTTTCCGAGTTTCATTCCTGCCCCCTCACAACGCCGAGATGGAACCACTGAAACATCATGCGGATTCTGACGATGAGGTCTGTCCCAATAAATCTTAGGCTCAATAGGGAATGATTTCATCCACCAGGCTAGGTAGGCTTCAGACTCAGTAAATATTATAGCCTTTTTGAAAACATTGACTGGCCGATTCATGGAATTAATGTGCGCTTAAATTTTCAGCGCAAGCGTGCAAAAGCGTGCGAAAGCGTGCGAATCGCAGTGCCAGTGAGAAAATCGCAGCGAAACCCGCGCACAGCGATTCATGGAAGTCTGTGCGCGTGTAAATCCCAGGATGTGCGCCAAAATTCTGCGTGGCGCATGCTGGCGCACACGTCTCCAAACAGCGTGCGCTATGCGCACAGCGAAATCGCACATAGAGCGGCGCACACAACAAAAGTAGGAGGAACAGAGGGTGTGACACGTGGAATGGGGAACAACGCGTGAAAATATGGGCGTCACGGGGGAAGTACAGGAGGCAAATGCGCGGAACGGCCACACGCACGTTCAAAACACGTATTCATGGATTCAAACGGGGCTAACGCGTGCGCAAAAAAAAGACGTGCTAATCCGGAAACACGTACGCCAGCAGGAAGCAGGCATATGTGGACCCACGCAGCTTAAAAGTGCGCGCAAACAACAAACAAGCTCAGACGCCAGGGTGAATATACCGTTCCTAGCAGCAGTGGTCGTGGGATACCACAGGAGGAGGAGGAGGATAGTCAGGCCCAGAATTTTCAAACCCAGAACCAGCCTTTTTGGGATGCCTGATGACCAGGTGTATGGGAGGTACAGGTTTCCACCTCACATAATACTCGACCTGGTGAGTGAGTGGGAGGATGACCTCACATCACCCACCCTGTGCACCCATGCACTCATCCCCCTGGAGAAGGTCCCCAATGTACTGCACTTCTTGGCCACTGGATCATTTCAGCGGACAAGTGCTATAGTGGGAGGGGTGTCACAGGCCACGCAGTCACGCTGCCTACACCATGTCTTGGCCATCATGACTGCACGCCCATCAGTCCGCAGGCACATATACCTGCCCAGAACACCTGCAGAAAGGCAGGCTGCCGTCCAGGATTTCTACGGGGGGGGCACAATTCCCCAAAGTCCTAGGTGCCATTGATTGCTCCCATGTGGCTCTATGTCCCCCCAGGGCATCAGAGCACATCTATAGAAACCGCAAGCACTGGCATTCCATCAACGTCCCAGTAGTATGTGATGCCAAGGGAATCATCACCTCAGTATACGCCAACTATCCAGGGTCCACCCATGACAGTTTCATTTACAGAATGTCAACCCTAAACCGGGACCTAGAAGCTGGGTGGCATGGCGATACATGGCTGCTCGGTGAGTATAAATGCCACAGCACATGCATGCATGTCAGATACTGAGTAATGTCACAACCCCACTAATCATACCCATCACCACCTCCCCAGGGGACCGTGACTACCCTCTGAGCACCCACATGATGACGCCAATTCAGAACCCCACCACGCCACCAGAGGTAAGATACAACACGGCCCACATTGCAACCCGGGGCATAGTGGAGCGCACATTTGGAGTGCTCAAGACACGCTTTTGCTCCCTTGACCGTTCTGGCAGGCAGCTGTTATACGCTCCCCCAGTAGTATGCAGGATCATAGTGGCAGCATGTGTCCTGTACAACGTTGCAACACACCGGGGCCTGCCTGGGGACATGGTGGTGCCCCCACATCCCCAACCACATGCGCGGCAGCTGTGCATGGGAGGGGAAAGGGCACGGGGTGAGGCAGCCCGTACGCAGCTGATGGCTAATTACTTCACCTAAAATCACACCCCTGTGGAGTGCACACAGCCCTGGCACATACCATCTGACAATCGATTATGACATAAGGCACAGTCAACTGTCACAACCATACCAGCCTGAGATTGATCACCTGGAAGTGTTACATTGTGTGCATCCCTACCTACACAAACACCACCAATGCTGTGTCATCAAAAGACACACTTCTATGCTGCTAAATTCATTACCCCCTTGCAAAATACAACATGACAACAGTGCCATGTCACCCAACCCCTCCCCAGCACCGCCACCCAACACACCATGGCATGTCATGCTATGTGAGAGCAAACAAAGCAATCCCCAAAACCTGACACAAGTGTAACAAAGTACAGTGTCCCTAATGGAAACTGGCCACACGCAATATGCTCCCAGTAATGTAGAACTAAAAACACACATGACCAAATACTTACCAACAATACAATGCAGCTACACAACCTCAAGCATAGCAAAAACATGACAGTACTAAGTTAAAGTAGTGGTAGTCTTACAACCTGATTATGCCAGCACATCGACCCCTTCCAACTGTACAGTGTTGCTGCCACGCAAATGTGTAAGTGCACTGCTTACAACATGAACTCCATCTCCAAAGTAGACGGCCTTGTGAAGACATGAGGAATGAACCTGCAAATTAGGAGGAAGACATGGATGCACAAGCACATATCAATACACCATGCAGTGTACAATTCAACAACAATATTCACTAGGAATGTATACACAGTATTGACTACAGACTGCCCACACGGCTCATGGAAGTCCAACGTCACTGAGTAAGTCACTGTCACTTGGGCACACCCTTTGCAAGCCCATGGAAACGGGAAGCAGGAGGGGTGTGTGTCTCACGAACCCAAGCATCTAACCCAAACTCAGGACAAGCCTGCATGTGCCTAGCGGGAATACAGTGGATGCCCACGGGAGCCACACAAGGCAACACGTAGCACACAAATAGGCCTGACAAGCTACAGAACCAGTACATGATTTACACATGTCCCACATGACTATAAGCCTCCCATGCATGCACTGTCACTGAGTTGGAAGGGGAGGCAAAAGGCAGACACTGATGGCACCAAGATGGAAGAGCAACACATTTGCTGCATGCTGGATAGCACTGCCATCACACATTGGCCTGTGAGTGGCATGTCCAATACACATACATGACACATGCCATCACACAGATGGCATGTACAATAGCCATGGTACATTCCACAAGTACATCCATATGTCAGTGAATGAGTACTGTCAGCCATCCATGTGAGATGGACATGATGAGATGAAAAATGCTACATAGTGAGACAAAATACACATGTGCCACACACTGAAACACATCCAGTGTACAAAAATACAGTGATTGCAGGCCGATGTACACATCAATGGCTGTGCACTTCAACATGACAGGAAACAACTATCAAGTTCCACATTCAAACAGGCCCCAGAAATGTATGTGATAAGGCCAATACTCAATCAGCCTGAATGGTCAAATCATTCACCTAACAAGGTAACACATGTGGGCCAATCTTGGGTTCATCAATGACAGAAGCATGTCACAAATGTGACAATAGTGCTGAGGAATATGTAGCAAAAGTGGGAGAATTGAAACAATCAGCCTGAACGGACACTGAAAAATACAAACAATGTCGTTGCAAGATGCCACTTCAAGGGCAACTGACGTAATGTTGCGCTAAATTACTTCTGTGGGCAGAAGGAATACTGTCACACCCAAATCCAAGGCCGCTGAAGGTTTTGGATGAAGCACATGGGTGACCCATACCACCCAGGCACACACACCCTCACCTGGCACTCAATCAGAACCCGTCACCCAAACAACATACACATGCATTACACACACATGCATGGGCACTCACCGGACAATGCATCATAATCAGGTAGTACTCCCACACCTTGGATCTGTTCCTCTGTGACGAAGGCCCCAGCAACAGACTCATGTTCAGTGAGTTTGTTGTCCTCTTGTGGAGACCCACCACCAGTCATCAGAGTAGCGGCATGATTTGAGGCCAGCTTGTTCTTTGCTCTGCGTTTCATGTCATTTTACCACTTGTAGCAATCATCAGCTGTGCGCCTCACAAATCCAAGGGCACTTATGTGGTCCGCGATGGTCTGCCAGTGTGCCTTAGATTGACCAGGTGTGGTCTTGCACCCTGCAGTCACCAACATTTTGCGGCTATGTGCCGACACATAGGACACAAGTGCATCAAGTTCCGCGTCATTAAAGCAAGGCTTCCTTGACATGCCGGAGTGTGTAGCCGTGTCTGGGGTCTCAGCCTGTCATGCCAGAGCACCCTTCTTCCTCTTCTTTAAAGGTGGAGCAGAGCCAGAGTCTCTTACGCCGCTCTGGTCAGTAGGGGCAGAATCACCGGTGGACTGGGTAGTAGGAGTGTGGGAATGCACAATGACCATAGGTCTTGATGCAGGCATTGGTTGCAGGGTAATGTTGGCAGGGGGAACGTCAGTTTGATGGACCTGGACTGACACTGTCCTGGCTGGCAGAGTCAGAGCTGGGGCAGATGGAGCTGCAGCTGCCCCTGCAGCCTCCCCACCCTGCATACTTGGGGCAGCAGATGACATAGCTGGCCCAGATCCACGTGGCTTGGTGACAACAACTTGCACCGCCACACGTGGCCTAGACTTGCTGACCTGGAAGTGATCCCCTGCCAGATCAGGTGCCACCAATGGCTGGTCCAACAGGGGCTGAGCTGGGATGGTGTCAGCCACGTTTCCCTCAATCATGGGCGGGGGGCATGGGTGTCCCTGATTGTTCCTCCACACATGGGGGTATGGGGCACCCTGCAAATCCTGGCCACGTCCCCTACCACGCCCACCTTTTGAAGGTCGGCCACATTTGCCTCCCTTACCGCTTGGTCGCCTCCTAACCATGGCACTGATGTTGTTGTGCGTATGGGAGTTGCAGTAAACTATTGTCCTGAGCAATTGGGGGTCAAATGGGTAGGATACTAGATGGAATTCGTACCCTAGTGCTCTAACAAGGGTGTCTGTGACCGATGGAGGAAGATGACGGGTCACGCAACACACAGGCAGCCTAAAATCAAAAATAAATGCGCATGCAACCACTCGTAGACCACGTGCGTGAAAAAACGAACCTGCAATACGCGGTGGCACCCAGAAACACAAAAATAAGCATACATGTAATACATGCAGCCTACAATGACCTCTGAAGGGGAACGCGACACACGGGGCAAGCACAGTTTTGCTAAGTACGTGCGTAACTCACCCTCTGCCTGGAAAAAGAAGGTGAAAAATACACGCGTGTGCGCATTGGCAACGCCCGCCCCAAAAGAATAATTGTACGCTGTCTGAGGAGACAGGACAAAAAGAGAAGTGAACTCTGTTTGAGGAAACAGGCCCAACAAAAAATCAGAAAAAAGCTGTCAGAGGTAACAGGGAGTACGAACTAGAAACGCTGTGAAGTAATTGCGTGTGAACCGACAAGAAGTACAGATTTCACCCACTCGCTCTCCACGAAAAGAACGTACAAGGAAATTGTCATGATGCCTACCTCCAAGGAGCCAGGTCCGACCCAGCAACCCCAGAGGCAGGCATCATTTCCCCCAGGGAAGTGCCAGCGGGCCCAAGCTGGGGCCCTTTGGACACAGGCCTGGCGCCTTAGGTGCCAGACTCATGTTGGATGTGTTCAAGTGTTTTAAGGTGCACTTACCTGATGCAGACCATGCTGCTACATCCAGGCCCTCTTGAGGCCTGAATGGAACTACTTTACCTGTGGACCTACTTTCCCCTGGGTGTGGTCAGGGAAGGATACATACCTGATCGGTGGAAGGATACATACCTGGAACTTCTTCCAAAGCTATTTAAACCACGCCCGATCAGCAACTCACGCTTCGCGTTGTTCTGCTCCTCGCAGCTGGACGCTCACCGTGTCAGCTCGTGCATCTGGACTTCAGCCACGCCTGTCAGCATCCTGGGTCACCTGCTTAGAGACAATTGGAGAGAAAGAAGACCTTAACTGCTAAAGCTGCATCACGGAGACTTCACACCGACAATCCTGAAAGGGAAGACATCATTTTAAAAGCATTTCGCTTCGATCGCTGCAGCGCTGCATTTCACTCACCTTTCCTGGGCACCTCCATCTTCAACAGCGATCATCCGGATCCGCAGCCACTTCCCAGAGCCTAGAGAGAAAAAGACAAGAACACAAGGTGAGAGAAGGAAGGGAATAGGAAAAGCTCAGTTTCCTTCTAAGACTTACCTGTTGGGTCATTCCCATTTAATTTCGGGTCCTGCCGCTTCCTGGCATTCCGGACCCTATGGGGAAAAAAGACAAAGACATTGAATGAGCGAATGCAAAGACATTACCCGAACGCTCATCCAGAACTTACCTGTCATTTACTGGAACTGCACGTTTCGCTTCGGGTCGGCGCCATATCTCTGGCATTCCGAACCCCAGCCCCTAAGGGGAAAAAAGACATAAGCGATTAGCGCTGCCTGCAATAAGACAATGAACATTATTATAAGGCTTGAACTTTTGAACTTGCTACAGAACTCTTACAGCGCCTTACCTGAATAGTCAAGCTTATTTGAACTCCCATCAAACCTCAACCCAGTGAAGTAACTGGGTTTCAACGCGCCCCTGCATCAGAAGCAGGATGGAGAACTCATCCTTCCAGACCCTAAGGTGAGACTTCACGGGGAATCGAGGAAGGGTATCGTGGAGGGCTGGAAGGGAGTGGGAGGCTTGAGCATTATTCCGTCAGTAGGTAATACTCCCTTTTCACGCACAGGGGAATATTCCTGCGAGCCAGTGAGTCCATCTTCAGAGTCCTGCGCTTCACCATAGAAGAAGCATCAGCACTCGAAGCCAGACCTGCGCCTCCGTGGGAATCAGGTGAGCGTGACAGAACGCAAAGCCTACCCATAATTTCCCACCCGGGCGCTATGGAGACTTCCGAGACAGATCAGCTGGCCCAGCTTTTGGGGGAATTACGGGCAGAAGTGCACTCAGCCCGCCAGGAGACTAACGCTCTCAAAAGAGAACTGATCCTATCTAAGGTAAGAACAGATGACCTGGCCAAAAGGTTATTGCAGGCCCAGGCAGGGCACACTCCTTTACCTAATTCCGGAGATACTTCCACATCAATGGGTTTGAATAACCCGGTACAAATCAATCTACCTGGACACATGCCTTTGGCCCCGCCTGAACGTTTTGCGGGGGATCCCAAGAAATATGCCGTCTTTATGAACCAATGTCGTTTACACTTTCTATGCAGACCCGGGGCCTTCCCTAACGACCAGACCAAGGTAGCCTTTATACGATCTTACCTCAGTGGCAGTGCTGCCGATTGGTCTATTCCATTGGTATATCAGGATGATCCCATTCTCCAGAATTTTCAGGGTTTCCAGGCCAGCATGGAAAGATTGTTTGCTTGACACTCTCAAGGACAGGCCCTTGATAACGAACTGCTATCCTTACGACAAGGTAATCAGGATCTTCTGTCCTACGTTGCCACCTTTAATAGACTGGTTGTGGAAACTGGATGGCCAGAAAACAAAAGGATCACATTGTTTCATCGAGGCCTGCGCGGAGAGCTTAAGGATGTTCTAGCTCAGATAGTAGATCCACCCCAGGTCTGCGCAGACTACATAGACTTGGTGGTTCAACTTGATCACAGACTTCAAAATAGAAAAGCAGATCGGTTCAAGTACGAAACCCGAGTACCGATCAAAACCGACGCTAACTCCAAGAGTACAGACGTATCCGAACCTATGCAAATCGGCGGTGTTAAAGGACCATTAACACAGAAGGAACGAGAGAGAAGGCGGCAAATGCAACTTTGCCTGTATTGCGGGACTTCCGGTCACTTTCTTCGCAATTGTCCGGTTAAACCACCGAAGAAGGTGGTTGGAGCCACTGATAACGATTTATTGACACCTGATTCGGGAAACGACCTAGCCCGACAAGCGGAGGGGTCCGCTTGCCGAGCTTGAAAACAAACTCTTTGACCTCGCATTTTGTCATGCCAATGGTGTTAGTGGACCCAAAACAGCCTCAGCTGTTGCATGCTATAAAAGCGTACATCGACAGTGGAGCTATTGGAAATTACATAGACCGTGAATTGGCTTCCAGGATTAAGCTCCCTCTCCGTCCGAAAGTAACCCAAGATGTCATTACTACAGTAGATGGAACCGAAATTGCCTCAGGGCCTGTAACGCATTCCACTGTTGAAATGACACTGGTGGGTCAGGATGGACATCAGGAAGCAATCGTGTTTGATGTGATCAAGGCCCCACAATTTCAAGTAATTCTTGGAATTCCTTGGTTAGAAACACATAATCCCAGAATCGACTGGCGAGCAAAGAAGATAAGTTTTCCTGATTGTGAACCAACTTGTTACCCAAGAAATAATCCAGTTATGGGTCTAGCCTCAGCAACTTCCACCCCTGTACAGCTACCGTCTGAATACCAAGAATTCCAAGACGTTTTTCAGAAGGTACAGGCTAACACGTTACCTCCCCATCGGTCTTACGATTGCCAAATCGATCTGGTACCCAATGCTCAACTACATTGTAATAGGATTTATGCTCTTACGGAACCTGAGAACCTACATTTGCTTCAGTATTTAGATCAGTACCTAGCCAATGGTTTTATTCGCCCGTCCAAGTCTCCTGTCTCCTCAGCTCAGTGCCGAAAAAAGAGGGCGACCTTAGAACATGTATAGACTATCGCGCCCTAAATCAAATAACAATTAAGAATCGTTATCCTCTGCCCCTGATCCCTGAGCTTATCGACCAGGTGAAAGACGCTTGTGTGCACACCAAGTTAGATCTTATCACCTGGTGCGTATAAAAGAAGGCGACGAGTGGAAGACTGCATTCCGCACCAAATTTGGGCTCTTCGAATATCAGGTGATGCCCTTCGGTTTGTGCAATGCACCTGCCGCTTTTCAGTACTTTATGAATGATGTTCTTCGGGAACTTATCGACGTCTGTGTCATTGTTTATATTGACGACATCCTGGTGTACTCCTCTTCAGAATCCGATCACAGAAAACATGTTAGGGCAGTTCTTGAGAAATTGCGCCAGCACAGACTATTTGCAAAGCTCGAAAAATGCGTTTTTCATACCACAGAAGTGGAGTTTCTCAGATTTATCCTGACACCTCAAGGAGTCCGAATGGACTCGCGAAAGGTGGACGCCATCCTCAAATGGCCATCTCCTAGCTCGGTGAAGGGAGTTCAGAGCATGCTCGGCTTCGCCAATTTCTATCGAAGATTCATCGCGGAATTTTCCCGAACAGTCCAACCCATCACAGCTCTCCTAAAGAAAAACAAACGCTTTGAATGGACTCTTGAGACCGAACACCTCTGCACCTATATTGAAGCACCCGCACCCAGATCTCCCTTACATTGTGGAAACCGACGCATCCAGTTCGGCCATGGGAGCTGTCCTGTCGCAAAGAGACCCAGAAACTAACCAACTACACCCTGTGGCCTTTTGGTTCAGGAAATTTTCTCCTCCTGAAATCAACTACGCAATTACCGACAAAGAGTTACTGGCTATTAAATCTGCTTTCAAGGCTTGGCGTCACTACCTTCTCGGGGCAAGACACACCATCACCGTAATTACGGATCACAGAAATTTACAGTATTTAAAGACGGCCAAGGCTCAATCTTCACGACAACTCCGATGGGCTCTATTCTTTGCGGAATTTGATTTTGTGATTACCTATCGCCCTGGCTGCAAGAATGGTAAAGCGGACGCCTTATCCCGGATTGGCATGGAAGAACCCAATTCGAGTTTAGAACATGTGCCAATCATATCAGAACAAAGAATCTTAGGCCTAACTTCATTGCAAACTATTGAGGACATCCAAACGCAAGTAAAACAACTTCTAGACTCTTCAGCCTTACTGGAATGGAGTCAAAAGTGTCCTCATTACACCGTTAAGGATGACTTACCCTACTTCCAGGAGCGGTTGTTTCTGCCTAGTAAAGAATTGCAAGAACTTGTTATTGCCCATCATCATGAATCATTAATGGAAGGACACCCTGGTATCGCTAAAACGGAGGAAAAAATCAAACGCCACTTCTGGTGGGCTTCTTGGAGAAAAGACATAAAGTCTTTTGTTTTGTCTTGCGGAATTTGCACCCAAAACAAGGGTCAAAAGAAAAGTCCAGCCGGCCTACTTCAACCCTTGGATATTCCACCGGCACCATGGCACACCTTGTCAATGGACTTTATAACTGACCTGCCTCCTTTTGCTGGTTACAACACTATCCTTGTAATTGTGGATCTATTCTCCAAAATGGCCCACTTTATCCCTTTAAAAGGTTTGCCTTCAGCTTCCACCTTGGCCAAGGAATTTCTGGAGAATATAGTTCGCATACATGGTTTCCCTTCCATACTAGTCTCGGATCGTGGAAGTCAATTTATCTCCCATTCTGGAAGAAGTGTTGCCAACTAGCACAAAAAGATTTGCGGCTATCCACCAGCCACCACCCCCAGACCGACGGACAAACTGAGAGAACCAATCAGACTCTCGAGCAATACCTTTGGTGCATGTTACACCAATCCAAGTTAAATTGGAAAGACATCCTTTGGATCGCAGAATATGCATACAACAATTCAGTGCATTCTGGAACCGGACAAACTCCTTTTTATACTTTGTATGGTCACCATCCTCGGACCTCTGATCTAGATCCACCTCTGACCCTGGAAATGCCCGCAGTAAATCATCTGCATTCCACAATAACCCAAGCCTTCAAAGAAGCTGCAACTCATTTACAGCAAGCCAAGAAAAAGTATAAAGAAAACGCTGATTTGCACTGAAGTAAAACTCCTCCTTACCAAGTAGGAGATCAGGTATGGCTAGCAACAAAACATTTACCCCTCAAGGGCCCGCGAACTTTCAATCCCAGATTCATAGGACCTTATCCCATCAAGGCTATAATCAATCCCGTGGCCTTTAAACTGGATTTACCGCCTAACATGCGTATTCATCCAGTTTTTCATGCATCACTTTTGAAGCCAGTACAACCAGGGACCCGACTGTCCAAGCCTCCAGACCCAGTTCAAATTGAAGGGGAATTAGAATTCGAAGTTAAAGACATTTTAGACTCCAAGGTGTTAAAGTCCAAACTCTTCTATCTTATTGACTGGAAGGGATATGGACCTCAGGAGAGATCGTGGGAGCCTAGTAACCATGTTCACGCACCTCGATTAATACAAAGGTTCCACCGGAGATTTCCGAACAAGCCAAAACCCCCGTAGGGAACAACCTTGGGAGGGGCCTTGAGGGGGGGTACTGTTATGATGCCTACCTCCAAGGAGCCAGGTCCGACCCAGCAACCCCAGAGGCAGGCATCATTTCCCCCAGGGAAGTGCCAGCGGGCCCAAGCTGGGGCCCTTTGGACACAGTCCTGGCGCCTTAGGCGCCAGGCTCATGTTGGACCCCTGTCCTGGCGCCTTAGGCGCCAGGCTCATAAAGCTAGACATGTGTTCAAGTGTTTTAAGGTGCACTTACCTGATGCAGACCATGCTGCTACATCCAGGCCCTCCATCACAAGGTGAGAGAAGGAAGGGAATAGGAAAAGCTCAGTTTCCTTCTAAGACTTACCTGCTGGGTCATTCCCATTTCATTTCGGGTCCTGCCGCTTCCTGGCATTCCGGACCCCGGCCCCTATGAGGAAAAAAGACAAAGACATAGAATGAGCGAATGCAAAGACATTACCCGAACGCTCATCCAGAACTTAGCTGTCATTTACTGGAACTGCACGTTTCACTTCGGGTCGGCGCCATATCTCCGGCATTCCGAACCCCGGCCCCTAAGGGGAAAAAAGACATAAGCGATTAGCGCTTGCTGCAATAAGACAATGAACATTATTATAAGGCTTGAACTTTTGAACTTGCTACAGAACTCTTACAGCGCCTTACCTGAATAGTCAAGCTTATTTGAACTCCCATCAAACCTCAATCCAGTGAAGTAACTGGGTTTCAACGCACCCCTGCATCAGAAGCAGGATGGAGAACTCATCCTTCCAGACCCTAAGGTGAGACTTCACGGGGAATCGAGGAAGGGTATCGTGGAGGGCTGGAAGGGAGAAGGAGGCTTGAGCATTATTCCGTCAGTAGGTAATACTCCCTTTTCACGCACAGGGGAATATTCCTGCGAGCCAGTGAGTCCATCTTCAGAGTCCTGCGCTTCACCATAGAAGAAGCATCAGCACTCAAAGCCAGACCTGCGCCTCCCTGGGAATCAGGTGAGCGTGACAGAAATGGCGTCCTACATGTAGCTTTTAAACCGGCCCACGTGTACACGTCAGATACGCGTCTACACGGGCCCTTTCCTCCAATTACACGCGATGACACTCGTACGTGCAGTTTTTCCACGTGTGCTCTGTCATCACGTGCTATGAGGGAAACACCCGCGCGCGTAATGTAACTTACACGCTTACACGCTAAGGGCCTTTGGTCCAATGAAATTGCGTGCGTGCGCTGACGCGCTTACGCGCTAAGGCCCTTTCCTCGAATTACACGCTGACGTGCAATTTTATCATGTCCATGCTCCTGCCCAGAAGGCTGAATTACTGCCCCCCAGAGCCCCGAACACGCTCCCACTTGCCATCTGCTGCTGCCTGACTACCTGCTACCCACGTGCCCTGCCATTTGCTGCCTGCACGTCAGCCATGGGTGTAGTTGCTGTGACCACTAATGCTGGAACCAAAGACTCCCGACTGGGATTCCAACGCTCCACAGCCCAGCCCCAGGACCCAGCTGCCCACCCACTCCTGCCTCTGGGGTTGCCATGTCCAGCACAACACCATCTGGCAGCACTGGCAACCCCCAGCCAGAGAGGCAGAGGGCCACCAGCTTCACTGCCACCGATGTTGGTGTCCTGGTGGAGCAAGTCCTGGGGCAGTATGATGTCCTCTTTGGAAGTTTGCGCACCGACAATGAAGGACAGACCAGGATCTGGATGGACATTGTGACTACCATCAACGCGGAGGGGGTGGCAGTCCGCGACTTACATCATGTCAAGAAGTGCTGGGAGGACTTCAGGTCCAGGACCTTCAACAAGGCCCGGCGCCTCGCTAAGGCAGCGGATGCCAAGGGGCACCGGGGCCAGCTGTCGAACCATCAAATGAGGGTCCTGGAACGCATATGCCCAGCACTCTACATCCAGATCCTTGAGAGGCAAACCCGTCTGGAGTCGAGCGGTAAGTGTACATGCATGTTGATAGTATGCTGTGCGTGTCGTGGTGTGCCAGTAGTGTGCAGGTAGCACATATGTTTATGTAGGGCCATGTAGGGATGTTTATGAACATGGGCTTGAGGCTGCCACATGTGAGTCCTCTCAGTTGTGAGACACATTGATAGTGTATGTGTTGGTAAGCATGCTGGGCAAACGCAGGTGTGGGAGCACACATGTTTGAATTTCTGTGTATGTACATTGGCATGGTTGTGGCATGGATGGTGGTTCATAAAGCATGTATCTGCACTGTGTACATGTGCATGTATGTGTATCTGACAAGTGTGCAACTGTGATGCAACATGGATGCACGTGACACTGATATGTAGAAGGATGAATGGCAGATGTGACATGTATGTCGATCTCATCACTGCAAAAGTTGGAGGAGATGTAGACATGCATGTAAGTGTGGTGGCGTGTGTGCATGTCTAGTGCACTCCTTGTGTTTCATGTGATGTCAGGCTCACCTTTGGCTGTTCATGCTGTTGTATGTGTATGGATGGTGCTGCCTGGTGCAATATTGCTGTTGAAATGTTCATGTGTGTGAGTTCAAATGACATGTGTGTCGCGGAGTGTGATGCCGTGTCTGTAGTTAAACAATGCCACTCATGTGCAATTGTCATGTGTGTATCAGTCCATTGTACAGTGCCCTGATGGCTGTGTTTTATCTCTCCTAGTCTGCAGCGTCAACTGAAGAAGAGGGCGGAGAGGGTGCTGTGGAGCACAGCGGCAGGGATCATCCCGCCAGCCGGAGACGCAAGGCCTGGCTCCCCTCCCAGGTTGTCATCTTGTCGGGGAGTGAGGAGTCTGGTGCGGCATCCCAGGCCGCAGCTGCCGAGGGAAGGTCCAAGACGCGGAGGTCGCAGTTGGACTCCTCGGAGCAGAAGGGGCAGCTGAGACCGCACAGGGTCCGACGGAGGAAGATGGCGCAGAGTCATCCAGGTTGGTGGAGGGTTTGGTGGAGGAGGAGGCCGTGCAAGGGACAGACACAGGGTCTGGAGGTGGGGATTCCACTGGTGCTAGTGGTGCAGTGCAGGGGAAGGGACAGGAGGCAGCACAGGCCACCGCAGAGGTGCCTGTGTGTAATCCTGTCTCTGATCCTTTGACTGCATCATCCCGCACCAGCAGGGATGCCTACGTCCAGACCCATTTTCAGGGAGGGGATCCGCTTACAACAACTGGACTTCCTCTCCCTGCGGACGTGGCTATCCGGGACTGGGTTGAGCCTGTCCTGGGTGGGGTGTCGTTGCGTCAACGGGCCATGCGAGGTGACCTGCAGTCTTTTCATGAGGAGACTGCACGTCATCTCAAATGGCTCTTTGACTGCGTTGACCTACTGGGACAGCTCACCAGGGCCGGATTCCTCCATTTGCTGGACCTTGTTCTGACCCCCTCTTCAACTGAACCCCCTATGCGCCAGTCGTACTCCATGCCATCTTCCCATCCATGTATCACCTGGGTACCCTGTGGAGCTGCCTCTGACCCGGCGGCCAGGCTGGTGGAGGACACATCCCTGCCACAGTTGGGAGCCGGACGTCCAGCAGGTGTGGCCACATCAACAACTGCACCCCAGCTGGAGGAAGATGTGCAGGCAGCAAGAGCCAGGGCACAGGCACAGCAGCATCAGCAACAAGGTGGGAGCCATGATGGCTCGGGGCCTTCGTCATCGGAGGGGCAGGCATCGGCCAGAGGGCAGGAGGACCCAGAACCGGAAGTGTCTTCCATGCGGCAGCGGTTAGGCCATGCTATAGATGCGGAGCGGCAGCGGGCAGAAGAGGCACGGCTGACGATGGTCAGGGCGGAGAACTCCATGCGGAGGGCCCTGAGGTGGGCCGAGTGCCTCGAGGCAATTCGCAGGGAGTTGGAGGAGAACATGTCGTCCCATTTGTGGGATTTGCTCATTGGGTTGATGCATGTGAAATTGTGGGTTTACACAGGCAATGCCAACCAGTGTATGTGTGTGATGGACATTTGTTGATGTACATAGTTGAGTTTTGGTTTGTGTCTTGAGATAGGCATGTCAGTGTGGGGTGGATTGGGAAATCATTGCATCTCAAGAATGTGGTGGCGTGATGTGGTATTTTTTGGTGTAGAAGTGGGCCATGACTGTGCATCTTTATTTCGTGTAGGGGGGGACATGAGTGGGACATGAGTGGGGGCCTGCTGGTAGGTGTCCCTGACTGCTGGGGGGTGCGGGTGCAGGGGGACATGAGTGGGACATAAGTGGGAGCCTGCTGGCAGGTGCCCCTGACTGCTGGGGGGTGGGGGTGCAGGGGGACAGGAGTGGGACATGAGTGGGGGCCTGCTGGCAGGTGCCCCTGACTGCTGGGGGGTGGGGGTGCAAAGGGACATGAGTGGGTGATCAGTGGTGCAAGCTGGCATGTGGCTTAGCTGGGGGGCATGCCCATGGTAGATGGACTGCCTGCGGGACATGACCAGGGGTGCAGGGTAGTCCCCTGTGGTGTGGGCTGCCTGCAGGAGCCGTGGGGGGTGTAGAGGGAACACCTGGGAGGACTCACACTGCCAATTCATGTGTAGGACTCCCCCGAAATTCAGTACACCACTCTGACGCCAAAATCGCGTGTGAAACCTCCCGGGCACCCCGAAATACACGTACACAGGTCAAATTGCATGTGAAACTTCCCGCGAACCCCAGTAATACACGTACCCCGCTCGCACAGGGCCTATCGCGTGTGAAACTTCCTGCGCACCCCCGAAATACACATACCCGGATCCAATCGCGTGTGAAATTTCACGCGAACCCCAGTTATACACGTACTCCACTCGCACAGGGCCTATCGCAAGTGAAACTTCACGCGAACCACAGTAATACGCGTTCCCCGCTTGGCGTATGCTTTTTGGCAGCCCTGTAAACTGGTCCAGGGTTAGCGCAGCCCTTTGCGCTGGATTGGGGATTTTGATGGCTTTTACTTGCGCAAGGGCGTTCTTGGGGGCGTAACTGGTGCTCCTGCAGGGTCGCTGCGCCACTCTGCGCCACGGCTGGTTTTGGAGGCTAAAATCCATGATTACGCTGTGCGCGGAAATCGATTTTAGCGTACGCGGCTGGCACAGACATTCGCACGCACACACTGTGCGCCAGCTGTGTGCGCCACTTGTGCGCAAAATTCTATGAATTACCCCCTGAATGTATAGGGGTGTCTAGGTCTGTAAGACTCTGCGCCCTGCGCAGCACTCACTACTTTGTAAAAAAATAAAAAGAACCAATTCAAATTGTTTAAATGTTTATTTTTATAATGAAGCCAAGTTAGTTTATAAAAAACGTATGTAAATGAAACAAAAATTGCATGCAGAGAAATGTATGTACCATACTTTACTTGTCTTATGTAAGTTATTGAAATAATGAAAACTATGAAGTGAACTATACCATAGTGTGCAATGTACAATGTGAATTATGAAATATTCACTCCTTTTTCCTCCCGTGCTTCACTATATCACTCTATAGCTCAGTCACTCAGAAACTAAACCAATCCAGCAGTAGCACAGTGAAAGTTCAGAAAACAAATCACATGAGCCTATGCTACCTAGAATAGACTAGACTGCACCAGCCGAAACCCTAGAGAAGCTGACATCTGCACTCCTTCGATAGTATCAAATTGACATCAGAGCAGTAGCTTCTTCCCTTCTGCTGGTGCAGCAGGATTTTCCTGATGCTTTGATGCATGCATGCAGGTGGCCTGTGCAAACAGGGCAATGGGACCGGCATGATCGAAAAGGGCTGGGAAAGCATTGCGCATTGTCAAGTGAGCATGCTGCTCCCGCGCCTTCATGGGAGAGCACGGAGCATAGACCCCACCTGCCCACGCTAACTCCACCCCATTCAGGAGGAACAATAAATATAATCAACAAATACCAAACTAACCAGTTTAGCTTTGTTTGCTCTCTCTCTCTGTAATATTGGCAGGCAGCTCTGCAATTTCTGCAGGTGCTGCTGACTGAGCATGTATGATCGATGCTGCTGGTGAGGACGTCAAGCGCCTGACGTAACAAACCCTCTGTGGTGGCAGGGCTTGGCCATACTAGTGAGCCGGGCCCTGTGCCGTTATGTGAATCCAGTTTGAAAAAAGTTTGCATAACACCGCCTCAGTGCTGGCACTACTGCGAGCTATCCTCATTGCACTAACATCATTTTGGTGTAATGCGCAGTATGCATCATTTAATTTAATCCCACACACTACAGGCAGAAAAAACAGCCCACATTGTTGTTCAGCTTGTTCAGACATGGGCCGAAAGCCCAATGACTCAATTTGAGCCTGCCTAACGGCCCGATAGTACATTTCTGAAAATTGATTTAATACTCAGTGATAAAAGTACTGTTCATCTCAGATAAATCACTTTGGTTTGGGTACTTTAAGAATGTGAGATCCCATTCACCTATTCAGAGGGGTGTCTGCTTATTCAGTGAAAACCAACAGAACAAGCAATTCCTGCAGGAGTGAAAGTGTTGTCCATTAACACATTTTCTATATTAGAAATGTGTGACAGAGTGCACATCTGTGGGGAAGTAATGGCCTGAGCTCTTTCTCTGAAGCTCTGTCTGTGAAAGTATCTCTGTCTCTGAAAGTGAGGTCTGCTAATTAGACCCCCCTTTCATGATGCTAGAAAAGCATAGTTCACACATATGACCGTACGTAGATTGTCAACTCCTCGCATCGGCTGCATTGGGGTTTGGCAACATGGCAGTCACACAGTAACATGTACCTTCCTTCCATCAAATATTGAAGCAAAGGTTTTAGCATGTCCGGTTTTAACATTAAATGTGACAAATCCTGGACCCAAATTTGATTATAAAGTTTTAGACTCAATGGTTCTGATAGTAGATGACACATCTAAATATAAGCCATGTCTGATTATGACATGGTGGTCTCTAGAGTGCCACATTTCTATATGCCACAATATACTGATGTAATTGTAATCAGTTTGATTACTTGTGACCTTTCTGTTTAGGGGTTTCCATGAATTCACTTGCTGGAAATGGGTTTCAGCTAAACAAACCATCAGTGTGCTCCTGCAAGACTTGTCAAGTCTCTGCTAAATCGGGTGGGGCAACATATACCCCCATAATTCCTCTACCTGTGGTTAGATGGTCTTGTGAGAGGATGGCGATATACTCTCTGTTGAGGTTTCCCCAGGAAATCCTCACTGAAAGGGAAGCACACTTGATTTCTGTATAAAAGTCATTTGGACCTCTGCCTTTCAAGTTGCTTTTCAATACAGGAAAAATATGTGCAGTTCTACAGATTCCAGGCCATGGACAGAATCTCATATATCAGACCGACTCTTATGAATATGGAATGGTAGCATTTTGAGCAGAGCTAAAGTCCAAAGGGGTGGATCAGCCCATTTCCTACCTTGCCAAGCTGCTGACAAAAAGGGAAAGAAACTGGCCCCCAAATTTGGGGAAGAATTCAAAATGTTGGCATTTGGCCATATCCCTATCAAGTTCCTATATGACCAATCCACCCAACCCTGCATCTGCATGAAAATCATAGTGCTCACATGTGACCTTTCTTAGCTTGTCCAATGACACCTCTTAGTAGCTGCCTTGTGGTTGGGAAACATGGCTGTCATAAAGTGACATGTATTTCTGCCAGCAACTGTTGGGACTAAACAACAGTATAGAAGGATATACCTTTCACTGTGGGCAATCCCACACCAAAAATACATTATTAATAATAATTGTGGTTCCAAGGGTCTGGAGCGAGATGACAATTCTAAATATGAGCCATGTGTGTTTATGGCATGGTGATCTCTGGAACTCCACCATTATGTTGGCCTAAACCTAGTGATGTCATTTTATTATCAGAAAGGTTACTTGTGATCTTACTGTTTCCTGTGTATGTACTGTCTGGGGCTGAGTTTCACCCAATACAAACAATGTTTGCCTTATCCCAGTAAAATCCTTTGTGTTCCTTGGGAGCTGTACCCTGTGACAAGGGAAAAGTCCAGTTCTTCAAATGACAGACTCTTTCAGGAAAGGGAAGGCTCACTAGGGCATTAATTAGAAGAGATAATTTGAAGTAGGCAGATGGAGAAAGGGGATGTAGTAGAGTAGAAGAGGAAATTCCAGTTAGAAAGGGGTTCCACCATCTTGGATTATTCTAGGAATCTCAATCTTCTTGCCCTACTCCCCTTTTTCTGCAGGAAAAGCACTATGGATATGCCATCACCAGACAAGAGGAGTTTGAAACAGAAGTCAGGATTAGGCCTCATAAAGGAAGCTGGAAGTAAACAGTGGACTTTTGTTGATATAAGAATGGGGGGTGCTCCCCTTAGTTGATGCATTAGTTGATGCATCTTCAGACACTGGAAGAAGGATTTATCTGTACCTGGTTGAGAGTACAGTCTGCTCTTGAATCCTCTTCCATATAAGTGAATATCAATCTCAAACTAGAGCCCATCTTTTAGTGGTTTTGTCTCTGGAATAATGTGGTTGCAGCACTGACACATTTTAGTCTCAGAGCATATCCAGCACATTCTAATACAACAGATATACTGTGGCTTTTACACATTAAGCTTCATATGGAAAAGATAAATGCATTGAGTCATTGTAAGAATCCAATGCCTATGGCTAATCCTTGTATAATGGATACAAAACAGCTTATTGTGTCACATATGCTCAGAGAGAGCACAATGAACTACAGTCACAATCAATTCCATATCTTGTACTTCCCTGTATGAATAACATTGAGCCATATCTTCTGTGGACTCATTTAATCAGCGAACGCTGTCTTGTCATCAGAGCCAAGCTAAATAAATCACTGTTAAGGGCCTTGACCTCAGTTTCATCTAACCATGACGTTTCGAGTTGCCCTTTATGTGGGGCAACGCCTGGAGATCTACTCCATTTATGTTTCATCTTCCCAAGCTACCATATGATTAGGAACATTCCCCTCATCCCTATCCTTATAGAGTCAAGCTATGTCAACCAGCCTTATGTTATCTCTTAATGGCAGACACACCCCGCAAGGGATGGGTGCTGTTGTCTTACATAAGACAAGCCCTACATTTAAGGACCAGGTTCATCAACAATCGTGAGGCAGAACCAGCCACATAAATACCTGAGACATATAAGGGTTTAAGCAATTTCATGATGGATGTTACATGTCGCCAACAATATTCCTTTAACTGCTTCATGACCTTTGTAAACCCGTTAAATTATTATGTGTTCTATGATAAGGGCCTCATTACAACTCAGGCGGTAAGGGGTTTACGGCAGCGTTAACAGCGCTGACCCTTACCGCCTGATTACGAGGTCCCCTAGCGCCATGGTGCTTTTAACACCTGCTTTTAGCAGGTGTTAAAATCCATGGCGCTAAGGGACCATGGAGTTAATTACGCCACCGTAATTTACGGTGGCGTAATTAACGCCTTCCCCACTCCCATTATGCCCTATGGGGCAAAAATGGGAATGGGGAAGGGTAAATGGGGATTGGGGACTTACCGCCCCGCCTAGGTCGGAATGGGGCGGTAAGTCCGCCAACCACCATGGCGTAAACGTAGTTTACGCCATGGTGGTAAAGTCACGGCCCAGGCGGTAACTTACCGCCTGGGTCGTAATGAGGCCCAAAGAGTTGCTTGGATTAGTGACCCATGTATAAAACAGTAACAAAACTTCATGGATATGTTAACTGCATATGCTTTCATGTAAAGCAGTATGAGACCCCTGCTAAGGGTATTCTGGCTTTAGTATAGTTGTTCTCCTTATTCCACCAGGTTTTATGAACTACATTCTGTCAAATGGCCTTGAATGTTTAAATGTGATCAATTAGTATAGTAAATTCAAGATGTATGAGCTCAATGTTTAAAATGTACTGCATGTGAAATAAATAATTGTTCTTAATTATCTACGAGGAATTAATTTTGCCAACAGCTTGAGTGTGACTAATAAGAAAATACGTTTTTATTCAAACTGTCCTTTCCACTGGGAATCTCTTTTTGTGTTTCACTTCATGGCTGTTTGGGCACAGTTAACACCATCCCCACGAAGAAGAAGTGTTCATATTGAGCTTTCCATATTTGTGACATAGGGTGCAGCTGAATTCAGTGCAAAGTTGCAATTTCATATGTATCCGGTGTAGTTAATGATGGATGGGATACAGGACTGTAGTGCTATTTTTTGTTTAAAACGATAAATAATAGATTTGTATGCACGCAAAAAGATAATGGGCCTCATCACAAGTTGGGTGGTATCAAACCACCCCGGCGCTATTAGCGCCGGATCAGGGGTATGGCGGAACGCTAATTCCCAATTCCCCATTGGGCCCATTGGGATATTCCCCATTCCCCATTGGACCCAATGCTGCTGCCAGCAGTTCCTGATCTGACTTTCAGAGGGCTGGGAAAGTCTAGTTATGCAGGATTGGGGGTTAGCGGGGAATCAATGAGTAACTCAGCAGATGGCTTAGTTTTTCCGCAGGGAACAGATGTAATCTTGTTTAGTGCATCTTGCAGAGGGATCAAGCCATTTGTTTGACCAACAATAACTGTCATGTGACATTGCACCAGAGGCCATGGTGTCCTGTATTCAATTGTTTTCTCAGGGTGGAACTGGAGGCCATGCATGTTGGAGTGAATGGCGTTTGCAAACAGGAGTGGATGAGATAGCTATCACCAGTTCAAAGGATAACCTGTTTACTCAGCTTTCCTTATATTGTCTAAAGTATCTATATGAACCATGTGCAATTAGAGTTAAGGTTACAGGGCTTAGGCCAGCTGTGATTTGATATGAATTATATTTGTACATGACTGTATAATTATGTCATGATGTCACGACCTACCATAGACGAATCCCAAGAAGGGGTGTGCTATGAATATAATCTGAAGATGGTAGTTAAGATAGTTGATTACCAATGAGAATGGAAGAACTGGAGAAAGACAGGATTTCTTTGTATGTATCTTGTCCAATCATGTGTGGAGGGTGGCTGTAATAAAATACATAAGAGTGTTTTAACTGCAGTAAAAAGTGTACATAATGTATCAACTTATGTGGTTCGGAGAGACTTTGGTTAGTTTGACTCTGTGGGTCACCTAGCTCCTGAGCGGACGATTATACAATAAACTTGCTTTACGTGCAAACGTGCACTCGTACCTTAAGTGGTGGGCCTACTTGGGTGAAGGTGATTAGGGACCCATCCATACATTTGCCAAAAATGCGCGATCACCTGCTCTAACTTTCAAGTATTTAGGGATCAACAGACACACAGAATCCATATAAAGCAAAGTTTGAATTGTTACAGCTGGAAACAAACAGGCAGGAAATTATAGATGGCTTGAGGAACCATACAGAAGAATTTGAAATCTATGCGTTGTGCAACCAGAAGTCAGTGTATGGAACAGAACAACGGTGAGATATTCACATGAGAGAAAATAAGGAATACATCTATTATAGATGTAAAACTAAAGACAAGGCGAGTAAAGATGTGACTATTGGGTACAATGGGGATTGTCAATAAAGGACTTCTAGACACAATCCCAGCCTCTCCACTTGACCTAGGCAAATCACGTTTGTGTCATAGTGCCTGCACTTTGCCAAACTGCTCAAATTGGCATCACCTACTGTATTTGTGATTCTTTTCAGTTTGTGCTACAGGAAAGCAAACAAGCCATTTACAGAGCATATTATGCTTTACCTGGCATACGAAGGCAGCACTTGAGTGATTGGGGCTGTGCTTGGCATATGAGCACAGCATATGCTTACCATGCATTACATATGAGGCTTCATCTGGCATTCAATGGTACTACATGAGTATACTAGTTTGCAATAATTATCTCATTGCAATGCAGGAGAACGTGGCGCTGTATGTGGCATAAAAGGTTTAAAGTGGTATAATATGGCACTAAATGCTAATATGGGCCGGTACACCCACATGTCATGACTGCACACATTTCATATGGAGTTAGCACAACAGTCAAAATAAAGTTAAAATATTATGTGTTATCTTATTAATCTTATATTTATAGTAGGTGCTTTTGTATATTTGTGATGGCATTGTGTCCTGTGATGTCATCAGGATCAATGTTTCTGCAATGCTACTCCCTCTGATGTCCTCAGTCGTGTCATGTCACTTCCTCGGCCCCTAGCATTTCGGTGAATTGACATTCGTGAGTTGTGTTTGTAATCACGTTAAACTGAAAACACACATTATGCCCTCAGTTTAGAGCCTGCAGGTCAAAGTGCATTTCTCCCACAAAAAATCACAAAATGAAAACTGTGAAAACTGTTGCAGAACCAGAATTCCAACAATGGGGGAATGAGGGGTTGCAAACCAGACACAGATGTTCTCTAAAAGACAATGGGGCTCATTACGACCCGGGCGGTAGGGGTTTAATGGGGCCGGTAGAGCTGCCGGACCCGTTAAACCCCTACCGCCTCATTACAAGATTTGCTCACGGGACCCGGTAAGGACGCCTGGTAAAACCAGGCATCCTTAGCGGGTCCCGCGAACAGACCATGATGCAAACAACGGGCCTGTTAATGACGGGGGCTTGAATGGGAATGGGGATGGGAATGGGGATGCGGATGTACAGGGTCTGGGTTCCTGGAATGGGGAAATACCGGGCCCTCCAAGGTCGGAATGGCCCGGTATTTCCCCATTCCAGGAACCCGTACCCGGTACCCAGTATTAAAAGTGGCATGGCTACCTCCTCACTCGTATTGAGGCCCATTATGTTTAAATATGCATGGCATCGTTAAACATTCTTTTGGCAAAAGGTAACTCACTGAAACATTGACTTTTAGTTATTTGGGTTTTGACATGCACAAGGTAGTTTAAGTGTTTTAGATGTGAAATCATTAACTGTGAACATTGATGGGGAAAACAATGAGTTGCATGTTTGGCTTAGTAATTATAACAGGAATAAAACATGATCCATTGAAATCACTGGCAGTGTTGTGCAACACTGTCCCAGTGAGCTTTGCATCATGGGCCAAGAAACATTAATCCTCTACTCTAGCAAACATATCACAACTGTAAGATAGATTTTGATTAATATGTTGATATTTTGGTTGCTCATTAAGTGGGTGGCCTGATATAAGTCCCCCTAACATACAGTCCTATCCCACAATTCTGGCCAAGAAACAGGTGGTTTGATTTTAACTTTTTTCAAATATTATCATCGACAAACTAGCCTACAACCAAATTCAAACCCACTTAGAATCTAACCAGCTCCTCGGTACCAGACAATCAGGATTCAGGCCCAACCACAGCACTGAAACAGCTCTCTTGGACCTCAAAATCCAGATGGATGCCATCAGAGATTCAGGGAAACTCTGCATTCTCCTGCTGTTGGACCTTTCAGCCGCGTTCGACCTGGTGGACCATGACAAACTCACTTGCCCGGGAGTTCAATTTCTCCAGGGCAGCCATTGCCTGGGTGAAATCCTTCTTAACCGACCGCACCACCAGAGTGTCCATAGGCAAAGAAGCAGCCAACCCCATCCCAGTCCCCATAGGAGTCCCTCAAGGCTCCTGCCTTTCTCCCACGCTGTACAACGCATATACCAAGCTCCTGTTCTCAGCACTTGACGATATGGGTGTCATATACACAAATTTTGCAGATGACACCCAGATCCTCATACCCCTTACAGGCAACTATGACCAGGATACATTAACAATCAATAAAATCTACGTCATCATACAAAATTGGATGGCATTAAACAGTCTATGTCTTAACGATGAGAAGACAGAAATCCTAATCGTAGGATCCCCAGCCAAAATAGCAACCCTTCAGCCAGAATATTCAACCATCAATATCGACGGTACCAATATCCCAGTATCGAAGCAAGTAAAAACACTGGGCGTGTACATCGATGCTAGCCTGACTATGACTAAACAGATCAATGTACTTTCATCCTCAACAGCCTACACCTCCAAATTAATTGTGCTCAGTCGACAATTTCTGACCCCAGCAAATTGCCTCACCCTAGCCAGAGCTCTGATCCTATCGAAATTGGACTACTGCAATGTATTACTACTGGGTACCTCCAAAACCAAACTAGCCAAAATGCAACTTTTGCAAAATAAAGTCCTGAGGGCAGCCCTAGGCTTAAAAAAATCAGACCATATATCCAAGACCAGGAAAGATGCCCACTGGCTCCCTATCAAAGCCCGAATTATCTTTAAAACATTATGCATCACCCACAAATGCCTCACTAAAAAAGGACCTATCTACCTCAATAATACTCTGCATCCCAAAACCGACATGAGATTACTTAGATCCAATGACAAATTCCTCCTGGACCCCCCCGATTCAAAACCACAACAGCAGGGGGAAGCAGCTTCACCACTTTAGCCCCCAAACACTGGAACTCCGTACCCATTAAAATCAAAACATCAAAAAAGCACCCTCATTCACGGTCTTCAAGAAACAATTAAAAACATGGTTATTCAACCAATATTAGCACCCAAAGATAGGACCCCGTCCATCGTATACGGTTCTGAATATTTAGTCCATTGTATATTGCTGTGAATAATCTGTAATTGTGAATACGCTGTAATTTATATCATGTAATGTAATGTTTTGAATTTTACTAATGTCTAAGTTGTCGTATATAGCTGTGAATACTCTGTAATTGTAATGTCATGTTTTGAATTTTTCTAATTTCTAAACTGTTTTATAACCACGCTGTGACACCTGAGAGTCTGGGCGTGTAACAAATATATAAAATAAATAAATAAAATAAAATAACTTAAATGTATTTAATTAAATGAATGAAGGTGAAATCAAGGAAGAGGTGGTCTACAGCTTTATGCAGGGGAAGTCACCACAACTTTATACAATCACAGACAGCGTGTCTTAAAAAATGAAAAATGACATGCCTGAATTTATTTCACCATTTCTTAACCAATATTATTTTCCATAATCAGTTCTGTATACACATTGTCATCTGAATAAATAAAACAATCTAATTGTTACTCTGCCACTTACTGAACATTTGGTTTTAATGTGACACATAGCAATCGAGATGGCAGATGTGTCGTAACAGTACCAGGATTCTTCAAAGTATTGTAGTTATTCTAATATGCAAACATCTTTAAACTGCACATAAAGTTATACTTGCATGCCTCATACTTCCCATGTAAATAATGTGCTGTGGACTGCAAACATGTGCGTGCAGTTTACTATATGCTTACAATAAAATGCATTCGAATCCTGCAGGTTTTGGCTTAGGGTAGCTGTGATAGTGATTCAGAATGCATATAATTTTCATTCTCCTACCCAACATGACCTTTTATTTTGCAGTCAAGGTTTTCCAGTGCAGAATTATTTTATTCTATTGTGTATTCAATAGTGAGAAGATTGTATGCTATTTATATTTGCAAGGGTGTAGAAATGTGACAGTTAAACATGCTCTCATTGTCCATGGCTTATTATCTAACCATGGCCTTGACAGAACACACTTAATCAAGAAAAATCTTCAATAGACTGCTATGGATATCACTGACCAATGTTACTATTTATGTGGAAACACTTTGGGTACAATTTAATGTACTTTTGATTTTTAAAGGGGGGCACACCAAATTCACAGATGTGCTATCTATATCATTGTACACAAAACTTAGGAATGTACTTTAAGTTGTATTGAATTGACATATCACTTAGTCTTACAGGCAGAGAAAATGTACTGTTTAATTTCCATATAAAAAAGTGTTTTTATAAAACCTTCCCAAACCACCCCCTTACTGGGAGCTGTAGGGATATATTCATGCATGATATATTTTTGAAATTAACAGCACATATATACAGATTCTAAGGGAAGCAAAAATGGGCATTTTACTGTCAGCATTTAGAAGTAGCTATTTCGAAATTGAGGCAAGGGGCAGCTTTTCTCAGCAACAAGCCAGTGAAATGGGTGTTGTTTTAAAAGCATTCAAGCCAGCAAAGTGATTATTATTGCAAAAATACCCAGCAGAATGTGCAGTCATTTTAAAATGCAGAAATGTGCATATTTAAAAATTGAATGCTTTTCCATCTGTGTGGAACTGCATTGGAAATATATAACCAACTAACCTTACTAATAAAAGCCCATTAACCAATTAACTGTCCCAATTAACTTTATAATGCAGTTCGGGAGGCACAGTTTGAAATTCATTTCATTTTGTGTTTTTTCATGGGGAGATGCACGGTAGAAAAAAACAGAATGGCTGTCTTTGTGCGAGCTGAAAACTTCCATTGTCCTCGCAGGAAATAACTTGTTACGTGTATGCTCGAGTAAGGTGATTGGCCAATGTAGTCAGGCAGTTCTGGAGGTGTCAGAACCACGTCATCTAATGTTGATGGACAGCCAGAGGACATTTAAGCAGGAGAAAGGGGGGTGTAGTCAGTCAGTTGGAGATTGGGTTCCTATATCAGCACACTGTGGGATGGTGTGCTGCTGGAAGAGAGCCTGAAGATAGGCAGAGAGAGAGAGAGTGTCATCCTGGCTTCAGAGTGAATGAAATTCCAAAGGCTGTGTCCATGAACTGAGTGGGATGTGTACAGATAAGGTCCGACAGAACACAATTCAAACCTTGCATACTATGGTGAGTTAGGTCTTAAAATGAGGAGCGTGAGAATGTATGGTATACATTGTATTTTTTGGCAGACAGTGTAGTGAGATTAGGTTTGAAAACAAAACTCTTACATTTTTTTTCTGCATTTCTGCACTGGGTAATCAGAGCTGCACATCACGTTTAAAATGTTTTCCATGTTGCAATATGTTTGTTTCCTTTTATCTTTTAGAGACAAAAAGCTGTATTCACTGTTGGTAAGAACATGGCACTGTGATATCATGCAATGTACTGTTTACATGTTTCTATTAGTGCAACATAATAGTGGTAATCAAACAGTAACAGCATTAAAAAAAGAGAAAACAGAACAAGGCTCTTGCTTGGTTTTTGTGTTTTATTTTCTGCCTCAGATGATCACTGTGTCAGGGGTAAAGACACTGGGTGATCCTAGTGTTATACCACTGTGGTAAAAATGTGCTACCTCATTTACCAAAGAGTAACCACTGCTACACCCTGTGTGGGTAACCCCTTGTGTGGGTGGTCACAGAATTCTCATGAAACTGTTCTTCTGCACAAAAGGGTTTTATTTTTAAGTGCAGTGGTGTAGTAATACACTGGTATTTTTCAAAAACATAGGACATGGAGAATTTAGTGGAATCATAGACAGGTAGAGGGCCCATAGAGTGTGAGCACAATCAAGAGTTGAACAACAACATATAATACATGTCAACACAACAGTGTTTCGGCCATTTTGCATGGAGCTAGGTGAGCTCTAATGGTGTAGGCCTTCATCAGGACATGAGTGTCTTTACGAGTGGAGGGTCCTATGTGGTCGAATCCGAGGAGCTTAGTGGCTCAGATTAAGAGGTGGAAGGAACCACCCATACAAGAGGTTACCCACTCAGGGTGTAGCAGTGGTTACTCTTCGGCAGAGATCGACCTGACCTTGCTCATTCGTTTGTTGATATTACTGTACCGACCTGGGCAGAGCAAGGCAATAACCAGGTACCCTTCAGAATACTACCTCATTTACCACCATGGACAATGTTAGGAAAAAGGGTAATTACATACAGATGAGCCATGTAGAGTGTATGTGTGTGGATGGGCTTCACTCTGCATGCTGAAGAGGAAGAAGTTTCTTCCAAGGCACGTAGGTTACTGATGTAAATAAATCAGTAACAGGAGTTACATGCAATAAAAAAACATTCTATATAATTTTACTGGGTTCCCTAAAAGTGTGCTAAATCCAGGGTTTGTTAATCGTTAGCCCAAGGTCTATCATAATTATAAAGAGGGAAAGTTTGTCTTATCATGGGGCAATATTGTAGAAAATAAGATACCACTGAAATTACCACTATACCACAAAAATAAGATACCTCTAAAATACCGCCAAGGTAAGCTAACACTAAATTACCACCAAAATAAGATTGTGCTAGACTATTACCAAAAAAGGGTGATACTGAACTACCAATAACAGTAAGGCTAATTTACCACCAAAAATACCACCAAAATACCACGGTGCTGAATTACCATCAAATCTGAAATTTGCCCCAAAGACAAAATATCCAACAGAACTAGCAGGAAAATAGCTGTAACCAGCATATGCAATTTCTTTTTGAGAAATCTCATACTCACATCAAGAAATGCTTTCAGATTTAGGTACATCATGGAGGACCTTTAGACTGAAAATCTTCCAGTAAGTAGGGCACCTTCAGATCTGCTTCAATGAAGTTAGGACTTAGATTCGCTCTTTGCAGATGCACTTGTGGACATAACTCATCCCCTAGAACAGGAATGTTCCTTTTTGCAGCCCTTAAGTTGACTTTTCACTCTGATTTATCCATCCATAATCATAATCCCAGGTGGTGTTCTTTGTGCTCACTCTATTTTAAGTGATCAAAATTGGCCCAATCTTTCCATTGGCCTACCTCATAGTAAGACACTCCAATTGAATTCATATCCCTAATCTTCACTGGATGATTATAGTTTCTATACTTGTGACAAGAATAAAGTGGAGGTCAATCTTCTCTGCAGAATATATGTTGTCCCGTGTCTACATATGTGGCATGAATTCTTTGTTTAGACATTCATAATAGTATGGCTTTTAAGAAATTGATTAATTATTAAAAATTATAGAAAATGTGAATTTGGTATCAAATCGAAGGGGAGACCTCAAACCGCACCCAAACTCATGCCTATACCTTGAATGCGTGCAATATTTTTGAGCAAAAAACATATCCATATGAAAGTGGCACGTCAATTTCAAATGATGCATGAATTCCTATGGATTCCCATTCTTAGTTTCAGTTTAGTAATGATGTTCATGATGCTAGCAGGCCTCTCAGACAATAACTATTTCAGGTCTTGCAACAAGTTTTCTGTTTCTGATCCCATTCTGATTCTATTAGAAAAAACATCTGGTGTATCTAATTGAATTCAGGGATGAAAGGTGAACATTCTAAGGGGAATATTGTGTTCTTTGAAATCCAACCAGAGCCCTGACTCTCTGATCACTCTCTGTGAACATCATGATTTTAATTTCTGGTTGTATTTTAGTGTGTATTGCAAATGGGAGAGTTGCTCATTACTCAGAAGGTCTGTTCGCGTTTAAGAGCTCCAAATGAGTAAAGCACATAATACATCTTTCTATCCTGAAAGGCCCATGGTAGTCTCATGGCTGTCTAAACATTCCCCACATGGGAACCTGTATATAAGGCTAAAGTACAGTGAGTTCATCAGTGATTTGCTAGAACAGTATTCAGCATTGCCCCAAGCTAACTCATAGCATATTATGTTTCTGTATGCTTGAAATAATTTCTTCAATTCCATTGTAAAAATGAAAACCCATACAAAACATCATACTTTTCCATGTACAAAACTAGCTATCTGTAACTCTGAATACATCCACAATTGGAACTTTAAATAAAAGATCATCTTTCTAATAGATTGTTTCTGGTATAAAGTTTAGAATCTGCATTTAGGTAATTTTTTCCACATACAGTAAAAATATTTTTTTTTAATTAAAAAAGACATGGCAACTTCTGTTAAAATTGCAGGATGATTTACAAAGCTGTTCTCACTTTAAAGTGTATTTCTGTGATACAGGCTGTGTTCTCCTGTCAGCTGAATTACATTTCTGACACATTTGAGCCCTGGATTGTTCTGGTTGTGCAGTTCCATTATGAAAGGCACAGTTCACCATGAATACAGATAGTTTTTACTTTGGATGGACATTTTTTGCATTTGCTGATGTCCACTTAAAGTTATTGAAAAGTAGACTTTGGGGCAAATGTACTCAAGGCCCCATATTGTTCCTGGGATGGTTAAATGTGTGGACCTATCCACAACATGTGTTGGGAAGTGTTGCACAGGGAGCAAATGACTGGTGAACATGCATATGAATAAAACATTGCTTTCTTTTGGCACCTCTTACCTCACATTGACGCAGTCTCTGTGTGTTGCATCAGGTGCTATACATTACAAAAGGAGAAACCTATTCACTTGGTTTGTCGGCACAGTATTTCTCCAAACAGTAAGATCATGCGTTTAACATTTGAATGAGGAGTGCAACATTTTAGCATCTCTCCATTTGAATTCTGTCAGTCTTTGTGTTAAGTAGTCAGCTGGAGACAAACAAGGTTTTCTTTCACAGTGGTTTATTGCACAACAAATACTGGTCACAGATCAATAAATTCAGCCAACTGATGACGGTTCTTTTCCCCTCATAGGTACAGGCGTTCTGCCATACCTTACTTGCAACGGCCGCTGCTGGCCTTAATTAGTTCCAAGATAACAGCCAGGCGATTACAGGCTTTTCACCCTTCAACCTGTCCGCCGGCCATGAAAATGAAATTAACAAAATCACCACTCCGAATCCTTCTTCGTAGGCGGCCGTTTCTCTCCACTGGAAGGTCTTGAGCCTTGGACCGGATACGGTGTCAATCTGTGAACCTTCCGCTTACTACTAGTAAGCCCACTCGTATTCTTGGCTGGTCTCACTCCACTCGGGTGTGGCGTCTCTCGCCACGCGCTGCTCCTGAAAAATAAGACGCCTCCTGAGTCTCTTGGAGTTGCATTTAACCCTTGTCCAGCCCCTCCCCCGTAATCAGCCCCATGTGTTCTCAGCAACGGTTTTAACACACCTGATTCAGATTCACCACCTCCTCCCTGCACCGTCCACTGTGGGCTAACCCTGTACTTTGTTTGTGTTCGGGTGGTTTTAACATAAGGAAACCCGGTTCTCCCTTTCCTTTTTTTCCTTTCTTTACCCATCAGTGTGCCTCCCCCCAGATGCAGTATTTCGTGGGGCATTTTGGGATCTGTAGTTTGTCTTTTTTCATTGATGGTCAGCACTTGACGGGACTCTTCCCCAACCCCCTCCTTTCTCCCAGTATCCAGGGCGGCTGCCACTGCTTCCACCTCACACTTTGTTTGCCTTACATTCTCCCCACACAGCTATGCTCAGTATTATGCAATACGAGGGTTGTTCAAGAGTGCACAATCATACTATTACAGTCTTCGTTTGTGCTGCCAAGCCCATAGATATTGAGGGGGAAAAAGGGACATGATGGTCTTTGACTCCACCTATCCTCATTGGTAACTGCGATGCCCTGATAAAAATAGATTGGGAGCCCTAGTGAAGAGTATTATGTGTATCCTCATTTGTGTCATGGCAACCTACTCCACTCCAAAACCCGTGTATGGAACATGTACAAAATATAAAGTGTCCTGTGAACGGTCAACAATGTCTATGGCTGTTTACCACATAGTGCATTAAATCTCAACCTCTTTACCTGTGAGCTGACTTATAGTACTTAACAAGCTGTCACATATAGTGGATATTTCAGGAATAATAAAATGACCACCCATACATTTACTGATGTTCTTTTTACAATTGTTGTTCTTTGGGAATGGTACAAATGCACCACAATTGTGTCACCCACCTCCTCAAACCTCTGGTTCTACCTCACAGATACATCAGTTTAGCACCTCTTTCCCTCAAAATGGCCTTAGGAATTCCCAGCTTGGTCCTCCTTCCCCTCCTCCCAGATACCACCCAATGGCACATCACTAATCCATTCACTTCAACAAATGGACACTAGCTATTATGCGACTTGCAACCCTGAATCTCTGATTCTCCTTACCAGCAAAATCAAACAACTATGTGTCTCCCACAAGCAGCTTACAGGGATTCCTGGATCTCCCACTCCTCATCCCAGGTGCCACCCAATGGCACGTGGCTTGTCCACTCGCTTCAAGAGAAGGACACTGACATTTGAATTTTCGGATCCACCTATCTGTTGTGATGGTACTTGTGTTTATCTCCCACCTCAAATCATTGAATGTGTCACACAGTGATGAGATGAGTTAGTCCCCAATCCTATATTACCACTGCCTGCTCTTCTTCCTCGTAAAATAATTTAAATGCACCCCAGTGTATTAACCTTTCTCTAAATGTCCTACTCCTCCCTCCAGGAATAGTTTCCTGCATCTCTCAAAGCTTTCTGAGACTGAAAAGGAGCTCCAGCCAGATTTCCCATTTACATCATGTGCTCATACATCTTCAAAAAGTCCTTCTGAGTTTGGCAAGGTCAAATCACCTGACATTCAGATGAATCGTTGTTTGTGCTGGAAAGTGAATCCAGGGGCATTTGCAATGTAAGGACTGCCGTGGTGTCTGTTAGGCAAGGCAGAAACCTAAAGGATGTATGTGTTTTGTGATTCTTTACTGTTGAAATGCTCTGAGGGCAGCTTTGCAGCGTGAAAAAGAGGAGCTGATTCCAAGTCCCTCACTATAATGCTTTCCACTTTCACCTCCAATGCCGATCCACTTTAAACTGTAAACAGTTCCTTCCACGAGCCTTCACTTTTATGTGCCATACTTATAATCAACATGCATAATATTAGTCAATTTACAAGCCAACCCTTGCCAAGATGTAAGACATTTTGTTTTGGTGAGTGCAAATATTTCTTCTACTTAGATTCGCCTAAAAGGCCCACATTGTTTGTTGCTTCAGGAGTCACATACAAAGGTTCTGGTGATTCTCTAACTCTTGGAGTGAAGTACTGCATACAGTAAGGCATTGCACTGCAGTCTCTTAAAAAAGGAAAATGCATTCAAATGAAACGACAACGCTCTATAGTGTCTACATTCATAAAATAACAATGGTGGAGCAGATCAAAACACTGTAGCAGGATTGAGAAGTTCACTGAGTTGATATGAGGTTCACCATATCGAACACTGATTCCCAATGAATTGTGCCTACACAAGGCAGGTGTTCAGCTTTGTTTCGTGTCCATCTATTTTACAAAGAAGCATGTCTATCTGGATGCCTATGTGCTTTAAAGGACATCTACATCACACTCTCTTCATTCTTGCTGGGCATTCAGGTGCATTGACACCTATTAAATGACAAGGAGACACCTGATGGTGATATGATGAATGGCTTTTTTCAAGGCTGTGTTTGGCAGGCCTCATAGATCATTTGTGCCAAATTGGTGGCAAGATGCATTAGCAAGATAGTTGTTTTGGCTAGTGAAATGCATGGTTTGTACATATATCCCTCTCAATTACATTAAAATACTTCAATGGTAGATGTGGTTTTTGAAAAGACATTAAAGTCAAGTAAACACAAATTCACATCCCTTTAAAGGTGCAAGGTATAAAATCCAATACCATAACATTTAATCCCACCATTATGAGTGATACATATATGTACCCTATAACCACACCGATATGAGCTTCTCACTGCTGATGCATGGTAGAGCCAGCACTGTGAACAGCATACACAGAAGGCTTACTAGAAAATGTGTGGTTAAATGTGCAGCTTCAGCATATGTGGGATACTGTTATCTATGCATTCACTGTCTCCTCAAAAGGTATTGCAACTTTAGATAAGGTTGCTGTTGGTGACTCACAATTCCCAGGAGGTTTCCTTCTCCTTCACCACTGTCTCGGTCACTGCCGGCAACAACATGGCTGTGTGCTGTGGCTGCCACTATTGCCGCAAACTCATTACCACTGCCTCCCCCCTGACCACGGGTATGGATACAACCACAATTGCCACTAATGTAGCACATTCATTGGTTTCCAGGTTATGAAACTGACACCCACTAACAAGTAGCCAAGGATGTTGTTCATGGTCCATCTCCTCAAAATACACCCAACTGTGCAGAGCCAACACTTCAGGGCATCATGACGAATCCCCAGCCCATGGGGCAAGGGCAGATGATGCATCATGATCTTGAGGCCCTGCAGCCAGTAAACATGGTTAAGGTGATGTCTGTCATTTGCAGACTGGCAATAAAAGCTCAGAGTAGAAACCAGTCTCTATGTCATACCGTTAACCAGCTATCTGGTATCATAGCAAGTACACATGAAAAGGAGAATGCAAGAGGCCTTTGAGGAGATCAGTAGGACATTTGGTGTGATGTCTATGAACCTCCGGGCCGCCAGTGAGTAACAGCAATCTAATTGTGATTCCAAGATACACTTCCATCATCCAGTTCCTCGTCTGGCTCACAGGTATCAGCCTTGTCTGTTAGCAATGCCAAGGTGTGGTTTGCTTTGGCATCGGTACTACCACTAGTTGGATACCGTAGTGCTCACTAGAGCAGATCATTTTGACAACTTGTGTATTAGATTCTCTGATACTAAGAGGGTAATTCATAGAATTTCGCAGAAAAGTGTCGCAAGCGGCTGGCGCAGAGTGTCCGCGTGCGATTGACTGCGCCAGGCACGTGCGCTAAAACCGATTTCCGCGCACAGCGTATTCATGGATTTTAGGCTCCCAAACCAGCCGTGGCGCAGAGAATCGCAGCGAACCTGCAGCAGCGCCAGTTACGCCCCCAAGAACGCCCTCGCGCAAGGAAAAGCCATCAAAATTGCTAAATCATCGCAAAGGGCTGCGCTAACCCTGGACCAGCTCACCGGGCTGGCAAACAGCAAACGCCAAGCGGGGATCGTGTATTTCAGGGGTGCGCGTGAAGTTCCACACGCGATTGGCCCAGTGCGAGCAAGGTATGTGTATTTCAGGGGTGCGCGGGAAGTTCCACACGCGATCGGGCCTGGGGGAGCGGGCTACGTGTATTACAGGGGTTCGCGTGAACTTTCTCACGCGATCGGGCCTGGGGGAGCGGGCTACGTGTATTACAGGGGTTCGCGTGAACTTTCTCACGCGATCGGGCTGGGGGAGCGGGCTACGTGTATTTCAGGGGTTCGCGTGAAGTCTCTCACGTGATTGGCCCCGTGCAAGCAGGGTACGTGTATTCCAGGGGTGCGCGGGAAGTTCCACACGCGATTGGCCCAGTGCGAGCAAGGTATGTGTATTTCAGGGGTGCGCGGAAAGTTCCACACGCGATCGGGCCTGGGGGAGCGGGCTACGTGTATTACAGGGGTTCGCGTGAACTTTCTCACGCGATCGGGCCTGGGGGAGCGGGCTACGTGTATTACAGGGGTTCGCGTGAACTTTCTCACGCGATCGGGCCTGGGGGAGCGGGCTACGTGTATTTCAGGGGTTCGCGTGAAGTCTCTCACGCGATCGGGCCTGGGGGAGCGGGCTACGTGTATTACAGGGGTTCGCGTGAAGTTTCTCACGCGATCGGGCCTGGGGGAGCGGGCTACGTGTATTTCAGGGGTTCGCGTGAAGTCTGTCACGCGATCGGGCCTGGGGGAGCGGGCTACGTGTATTACAGGGGTTCGCGTGAACTTTCTCACGCGATCGGGCCGGGGGAGCGGGCTATGTGTATTTCAGGGGTTCGCGTGAAGTCTCTCACGTGATTGGCCCCGTGCAAGCAGGGTACGTGTATTCCAGGGGTGAGCGGGAAGTTCCACACGCGATTTCCCCAGTGCGAGCAAGGTATGTGTATTTCAGGGGTGCGCGGGAAGTTCCACACGCGATCGGGCCTGGGGGAGCGGGCTACGTGTATTACAGGGGTTCGCATGAACTTTCTCACGCGATCGGGCCTGGGGGAGCGGGCTACGTGTATTTCAGGGGTTCGCGTGAAGTTTCTCACGCGATCGGGCCTGGGGGAGCGGGCTACGTGTGTTTCAGGGGTTCGCGTGAAGTCTCTCACGCGATCGGGCCTGGGGGAGCGGGCTACGTGTATTACAGGGGTTCGCGTGAACTTTCTCACGCGATCGGGCCGGGGGAGCGGGCTACGTGTATTTCAGGGGTTCGCGTGAAGTCTCTCCCGTGATTGGCCCCGTGCAAGCAGGGTACGTGTATTCCAGGGGTGCGCGGGAAGTTCCACACGCGATTGGCCCAGTGCGAGCAAGGTATGTGTATTTCAGGGGTGCGCGGGAAGTTCCACACGCGATTTCAGCAGGGTATGTGTATTCCAGGGGTGCGCGGGAAGTTCCACACGCGATTTCTGCAGGGTATGTGTATTTCAGGGGTTCTGGGGAGTACTACACGTGAATTGGCCGTGTGGGTCCTCCCAGGTGTATGCTCCACAACCTCCACGGCCCCTGCAGGCAGCCCACACCACGGGGGACTACCCTGCACCCCTGCTCATGTCCCGCAGGCAGCCCATCCACCATGGGCATGCCCCCCAGCCAACCCACATGTCACCTTGCACTACTGATCAACAATGCAGGTCTCCCACCACCCCCACCCCCCAGCAGTGCAGGGGCACCCTCCACCAGGCCCCCACTCATGTCTCCCACCACCCCCACCCCCCAGCAGTGCAGGGGCACCCTGCACCAGGCCCCCACTCATGTCTCCCACCACCCCCACCCCCCAGCATCCAGGGTCACCCTCCACCAGGCCCCCACTCATGTCCCCCTGCACCCCCACCCCCCAGCAGTGCAGGGGTACCCTACACCAGGCCCCCACTCATGTCTCCCACCACCCCCACCCCCCAGCCACCAGGGGCACCCTCCACCAGGCCCCCACTCATGTCTCCCACCACCCCCACCCCCCAGCATCCAGGGTCACCCTCCACCAGGCCCCCACTCATGTCTCCCACCACCCCCACCCCCCAGCCACCAGGGGCACCCTCCACCAGGCCCCCCCTCATGTCCCCTGCAACCCCACCCCTCAGCAGTGCAGGGGCACCCTCCACCAGGCCCCCACTCATGTCTCCCACCACCCCCACCCCCCAGCCACCAGGGGCACCCTCCACCAGGCCCCCACTCATGTCTCCCACCACCCCCACCCCCCAGCCACCAGGGTCACCCTCCACCAGGCCCCCACTCATGTCTCCCACCACCCCCACCCCCCAGCCACCAGGGGCACCCTCCACCAGGCCCCCACTCATGTCCCCTGCACCCCCACCCCCCAGCAGTGCAGGGGCACCCTCCACCAGGCCCCCACTCATGTCTCCCACCACCCCCACCCCCAGCCACCAGGGGCATCCTCCACCAGACCCCCACTCATGTCCCCTGCACCCCCACCCCCCAGCAGTGCAGGGGCACCCTCCACCAGGCCCCCACTCATGTCTCCCACCACCCCCACCCCCCAGCAGTGCAGGGGCACCCTCCACCAGGCCCCCACTCATGTCACCCACCACCCCCACACCCCAGCAGTGCAGGGGCACCCTCCACCAGGCCCCCACTCATGTCACCCACCACCCCCACACCCCAGCAGTGCAGGGGCACCCTCCACCAGGCCCCCACTCATGTCTCCCACCACCCCCACCCCCCAGCCACCAGGGGCATCCTCCACCAGGCCCCCACTCATGTCAACCACCACCCCCACCCCCCAGCAGTGCAGGGGCACCCTCCACCAGGCCCCCACTCATGTCACCCACCACCCCCACACCCCAGCAGTGCAGGGGCACCCTCCATCAGGCCCCCACTCATGTCTCCCACCACCCCCACCCCCCAGCCACCAGGGGCATCCTCCACCAGGCCCCCACTCATGTCACCCACCACCCCCACACCCCAGCAGTGCAGGGGCATCCTCCACCAGGCCCCCACTCATGTCCCCCTGCACCCCCACCCCCCAGCAGTGCAGGGCCACCCTCCACCAGGCCCCCACTCATGTCTCCCACCACCCCCACCCCCCAGCAGTGCAGGGGCACCCTCCACCAGGCCCCCACTCATGTCACCCACCACCCCCACACCCCAGCAGTGCAGGGGCACCCTCCACCAGGCCCCCACTCATGTCACCCACCACCCCCACACCCCAGCAGTGCAGGGGCACCCTCCACCAGGCCCCCACTCATGTCTCCCACCACCCCCACCCCCCAGCCACCAGGGGCATCCTCCACCAGGCCCCCAATCATGTCTCCCACCACCCCCCACCGCCCTGCCACCATGGGCAGCCCCCACCAGGTCCTCACAATCCCCAATCATGTGCGTAATGGTCAGCCTCCACAGCCAAAAAGCCCTACCAAGTAACCCATTCACCCACATGGAAATGGAAATCACATGTTACACCCCCAATGTTCATGAAGCTAATGAACCCATGTCCGTCACACACAATGGTTGCCATTGAATGGGAAAACACACAACATGACATGCATGAAACCAATGAGATGATACCACACAGTGAAGTATGCAAACAAAATTGTATTGAAAAAAAATAAGAATGCTAAAGAAAGAAAACTAACTACAATGTGAATGAGAAAAAAGTAAGCTGCATGTCCGTATGAAAAAATGAAACTTGAAATCCAAATAGAAAAAAATTTTGTCCAAAGTCAAATGTCAAAAAATCTCCATGCAATGAAGAACTATGAACAAAAATAACAAGGGTCCATGAGCCCAACTTAACAAAGGAAACCTACTAGAAAATCTACCTAAAAATCAACTATATACAAAAAGTGGAGCAGTGTCCGTCGACTCCAAATCATAATACGAAAGAAAGGAAACCTAAAACTAAAGAACTATATACAAAGGCGGCGGGCAAGTCCAGCGGCTCACTCCGTGGTGTTCCGGGCCAGGGCATAATCGAACTCCTGTTCGATGTCCCGGAGGCGGTCCAGTTCCATGGCCCCGAGGGTCCGCAGGGACGACGCCGTGTCCTCCTCCAACCCCCTGCGGATTGCCTCGAGGCACTCGGCCCGCCTCAGGGCCCTCCGCATGGAGTTCTCCGCCCTGACCATTGTGAGCCGCGCCTCTTCCGCCCGCCGCCGCTTCGCACCTATGGCGTGGCCCAACCGCTGCCACACGGAAGACACTCTCTGTCCTGGGTCCTCCTGCCCTCCGGCCGATGCCTGCCCCTCCGATGTCGAAGGCCCCGAGCCTTCATGGCTCCCACCATGTTGCTGCTGCTGCTCTGCCTCTGCCCGTGCACTGCCTCCTGCTGCCTGCACATCCTCCGCCGGCTGGGGTGCAGTTGTTGATGTGGCCACCCCTGCTGGACGTCCGACTCCTGACTGTGGCAGGGATGCCTCCTCCACCAGCCTGGCCGCACTGTCAGAGGCAGCTCCACAGGGCACCCAGGTGACTGATGGGTGGGAAGATGGCACAGAGGACGACTGGCGCGTAGGGGGTCCAGTTGAGGAGGGGGTCGGAACAAGCCCCATCAGACGGAGGAATCCGGTCTGGGTGACCTGTCCCAGCAGGCTGACGTGGTCAACGAGCCATTCGAGATGACGTGCAGTCTCTCCATGAAAAGACTGCAGGTCACCTCGCATGGCCCGTTGACGCAACGCCACACCAGCCAGGACAGGCTCAACCCGGACCTGGATAGCCACGTCCGCAGGCAGAGGAAGGCCAGTTGACGTCAGCTCATCCCCTGCCTGGAAACGGGTCTGGACGTAGGCCTCCCTGCTGGTGCAAGATGATGCAGGGACAGGATCGGGGACAGGATTGCACACAGGCACCTCCGCGGCGGCCTGTGCTGCCTCCTGTCCCTGGTCCTGGACTGCACCACTAGCACCAGTGGGATCCCCACCTCCAGACCCCGTCTCTGGTGCTTGCACGGCCTCCTCCTCCACCAGACCCCCCACCAACCTGGATGACTCCGTGCCATCTTCCCCTGTTGGGCCCTGTGGGGTCCCAGCTGCCCCTTCTGCTGCCGAGGAGTCCAACCTCCGCCTCTTGGACCTCCCCCCGGCAGCTGCGGCCTGGGACGCGGCACCGGACTCCTCACTCCCCGACGAGATGACAACACGGGAGGGGAGCCGGGCCTTGCGTCTCCGGCTGGCAGTCGGATCCCCGCCGCTGTGCTCCACAGCACCTTCTCCGCCCTCTTCATCAGTTGACGCTGCAGACAGGGAGAAACAAAACACAGGCATCAGGGCACTGTACAATGGACACATACACACATGACAGTTGCACATGAGTGGCATTGGCAAACCTCAGACATGTCATCACAATCCCCAACACACATGTCATTGCAACTCGCACACATGAGCCATACCACAGCCATATCGCAACTGCCACCACCATCCATACACATACAACAGCATGAGCAGCCAAAGGTGACCCAGACATCACATGCAACACAGGAAGTGCACCACACATGTACACACACCACCACACTTGCATGCATGTCTACACCTCGGCCAAGTGTCGCACTGTTCAGACGGGCATCCATGTCACACCTGCCAATCAGGCTTACACATACCGCAGTCACATGCATCCATGTTGCATCACTGTTGCACCCTTGTCAAATACACACACATGCACATGTACACAGTGCTCATACATGCAGCCCAATACAACATACATGCGTGACATCACGGACATGTCTACTTACATACACATACATACAAACATGTGTGCACGCACAACTGCATTTGCCTTGCAAGCCTACACACACAAGCACCATCCATGTCTCACACATTACAGCCCTCGCATGTGTCAGCCCCACGGCCATGTACACCCCCACCCATACTCGACCCCATACAAACAGATGTGCAACCTGCACAATACCGAATAATCACCACACGCACTGCTCACAATCAGGATGCATGTACACTCACCGCTCGACTCCAGACGGGTCTGCTTCTCCAGGACCTGGATGTGGAGCGCTGGGGATATGCGTTCCAGGACCCCCATCTGTTCTTCCGACAAGTGGCCCCGGCGCCACTTGGCATCCGCTGCCTTCAAGAGGCGCCGGGCCTTGTTCAGGGTCCTGGACCTGAAGTCCTCCCAGCGCTTCCTGACATGTTGTAAGTCCCGGACTGCCACCGCCTCCGCGTTGATGGCAGTCACGATGTCAGTTCAGATCCGAGTCCGTCCTTCCTTGTCGGCGCGGGAACTTCCTAAGAGGGCATCATACTGCCCCAGGACTTGCTCCACCAGGACACCAACTTCGGTGGCACTGAAGCTGGTGCCCCTCTGCCTCTCTGGCCGGGGGTTGTCAGTGGTCACAGATGGTGTTTGCCCCGAAATGACAACCCCAGAGGCAGGAGTGGGTGGGCAACTGGGTCCTGGTGCTGGGCTGTGGAGCGATGGAATTCCAGTCGGGAGTCTTCGGTACCAGCAGGGGTGGTCACAGCAACAGCACCCCTGGCTGATGTGCAGGCAGCAAATGGCAGTGCACGTGGGCAGCAGGCAGTCAGGCAGCAGCAGATGGTAGGTGGGAGCGTGCTCGGGGCTCTGGGGGGCAGTAGTTCGGCCTTCTGGGCAGGAGCGTGGTCTTCCGTGTGCTTATGCGTGGCCAGCTTGGTACGGAGTGATTTGGCACGTGAAAATCCTGCACGTCAGCGTGAAAATCGAGGAAAGGCCCTTAGCGCGTAAGCGCGTCAGCACGCATACGCGATTCTAGTTTAGTTTAGTTTATTATTTGTATAGCGCCGCCTGGCCCTAGGGCATCTATTGGACCAAAGGCCCTCAGCGCGTAAGCGCGTCTGTGAGGTGACCCGCACGGGTGTTTCTCACACAGCACGTGATGACAGAGCACACGTGGAAAGACTGCACGTCAGAGTCTCTTCGCGTGTAATTGGAGGAAATGTCCCTACACGCAGAAGTGACAAAGCGTGTAATTGGAGGAAATGTCCGTACACGCAGAAGTGACAAAGCGTGTAATTGGAGAAAATGGCCCTAGCGCGTACACGCCGCGTAAGTGGCGCTGGACGTGTGGGCCTGTATAAAAGGTACGCGTAGAACACCACTTCCTTGTACGTGCTTTTCGTGGAGAGCGAGTGTGTGAATTCTGTACTTCTTGTCGTTTCACACGCGATTTACTTCACGGCGTTTCAAGTTCGTATTCCCTGTTACCTCTGACAGATTTTTCTCTTCTTTCGCTTTTACTGGTTTACCTGGGCCTGTTCCCTCAAACAGTGTTCCCTTCTACTGTTGTCCTGTCTCCTCAGACAGCGTACAAATCTTCTTTTGGCGGGGGTGTTGCCAACCAAACGTGCTCCTTTTACACGCTCGTTTACCAGGCAGACGGTGAGTCACGCACGTATCTAACATCTGTGCTTGCCCCGTGTGTAGCCTACCCCTTCAGAGGTCATTCTAGGCTGCGTGTGACACGCATACGTTCATTCTTGTGTTTCTGGGTGCCACAGCGTAGTGCAGGTTTTTCTTTCTGCACACGTGGTCTAGGAGGGGTTGCGTGCACGTCATCTCCCTTTTTTGGGCCTCCTGTGCGTTGCGTGACCCGTCATCTTTCCCCAGGGGTTACATTCAGCCTTGCTAGAGCACTAGGGTACAATTACCATCTGGTACCCAACCCCTTTGACCCCCAATTGCCCAGGACAATAGTCTACATCCACTCCCATACGCACATTAACATCAGTGCCATGGCTGGGAGGCGAGGATTCCGTAAGGGTGGCAAAGGTGGAAGAGCCACAAGTGGTGGCCGTGGTGGATCCGGTAGGGGACGTGGTCGTAACTTGCAGGGTGAGCCTGTCCCCCCATGTGTGGAGGACCAGTCACGGGCACCCATAATCCCCCCCTTCCCCCCTCCCATTGAGGCTGATGTGGCTGACACCATCCATGCTCAGCCCTTGTTGGACCAGCCCATTGTGGCACCAGACCTGGCTGACTCCATGGCTGACTTCCAGGTCAGCAGGGCTACGACACGTGCGCTGGTGCACGTTGATGCCATCATGCCACGTGGATCTGGGGCAGCAAGGTCATCTGCTGCACCAAGGAGGCAGGGCGGAGAGGCTGCAGGGGCAGCTGCGGCTCCATCCACCCCAGCCCTCACACACCCAGCCAGGACAGTGTTGGTCCTAGTCCATGCTGCTGACATTCCCCCTGACACCATCACACTAGAGCCAATGCCTGCACCAACTCCCATGTTGAGTGTGCAATCCCACACTCCTGATACAGAGTCCACCAGGGCTCCTGCCCCTAGTGTCCAGAGCGGCGCAGGACACTCAGGATCACCACCACCTTCCAAGCGGAAGAGGAAGAGTGCTCGTCCGGCACAGGCTGATGCCCCAGACACGGCTACACAGTCCGGCCCATCCAGGAAGCCCAGCTTCACGGATGACGAACTGAATGCACTTGTCGAGTATGTGTCCGGACATGACAACGAGATGGTCATTGCTGCAGGATCCAAGACCACACCTGCACAACGCCAGGCACACTGGCAGACCGTTGCGGACATCGTAAGTGCCCTTGGAATTGTGAGGCGCACAGCCAATGATTGCTATAAGCGCTGGAATGACCTAAAGCGCAGGGCAAAGAGTAAGCTGGCCTCAAGTCGTGCCGCAACTCTAGTGACTGGAGGTGGGTCTCCAGTAGTAGACATGGAACTCACTCCACATGAGTCAGTCGCTGGGACCTACGTCACGGAGGAACAGATCCAAGGCGTGGGAGATCTGGCTGATTACGAGGCATTGTCCGGTGAGTGCACATGCATGTGTGTGTCATCCATGTGCATGGTGTGTGTGTGAGGGCTTCTGTTTGTGTGCCAGGTGAGAGTGTGTGCGCCTGAGTCGTATGGGTCAGCCATGTGCTTCATGCAATCCTTCCTGCGCAGCTGCATTTGGCCATAGCAGTATCCCTTCTGCCAACAGTAGACATCTAGCCCAACTGCACGCCAGTTGCCCTTGAAGTGTCACCTTGCCACAACATATTTGCTTATTTTTCACTGCTCATTCAGTCAGTTTGTTTGCATTCCACCACTTTCACTAGGCATGTCGCTGTCCACTAGTCACATGTCTGACATGGGTATGGTAAAGTGGAGTGACTTTGTTACCTGGATATCATTTGTACACACATGTCCCTGTGCAATTGGACCATTTCAGACTGGCAGCTCCAGGTGAAAAATCTGACCTGTTAGAATTAGAAAAGCAATTACATGCGGGAACTGGAGTGAATGAATAGGTGCTGCCCTCCTCTCCATCTTCACTCAATTGCAATGGTACATGCCATCTGTGTGATGGCATGTGTGTTTCACCTGGCAATCACAGGCCAATGTGTGATGCCACTGCCAGGCAGCATGCAGAAAATGTGTTCATCTTCCATCTTGGTGTCATCAGTGTGTGCCTTTTGCCTGCACTTCATACGCAGTGAGGGTGCATGCATGGGAGGGTTTTAGTCATGTGGGACATGTGTCAATCAAGTACTGGTTCTCTTGCTTCTCAGCCCTCATTGTGTGCCATGGTGCTAATGCCTGTTTCCATTTCTTTGTTTTCATGTCTTTGCAGGGGAAGACGCACCTGATACTGCTGGGGTTGTGGAGATGGTGCAGACCCAGGAGGGGTCCGAGGGCCGACCAACCACCAGTGAGGGATGTGGTGTGGTGGTGGGGGAGAACCCACAAGTGCTGCAGGTCGTGCTCTCAAGGGGTGTCTCTGGCTGCACCTCCCCCGAGCTGTACTCAGGTGTTGATTCGGATGAGACCTACGTGCCGTCGCAGGTGAGTGTTCCAGGGAGGGATTCTGTTCTGTCTCACCCACCTGCACCAGGGTCAGGACCCTCCATGGGGATGTCAGTGTTGGCAGCTACGCCTTCGGTGGTTACGGATGCAGGGTCACACTCTGCGACATCTGATTCTGTTCCTGGGCCAGCAGATCAGAGGGGGAATGCAGTCCTGCAGCCTCAGGCAGTGCCGGCACAGCAAGGTGCACTTCGCCTTGCCCCAGACAGGTGTGGTGCCAGCCGACGTGGTGGCCGTACGCCACCCGGCAATACCGCATGGGAGCAATCCATTTACGGTATGGCAACCCAACAGGCTGCATCATCCGAGATGATGGCTCAGGCCATGGATAGGGTGGCCACTTCCATTGTCCCCCCAGAAAGGCTGATGGAGCGACTAGAGCAGGCAACCGACTCCATCTACCAGTCACACAGGGAGGACATGTTGGGGTCCAACAGGGACAGGCGGGCGGCACTGGCGACTCTGCAGGAGGCCATCTCCATTGAGTCCCTGGGCCACAGGGAAGCCCTGAGGCAGGAGCTCCTTCACCTCAGGACGACTCTTGTTGAGCTTGAGGCTTCAACACACCAAAGGACAGAACAGCAGCTGGAGCGTCTCACCCGTACGCTCTCAGCTGAGATGCAGGCAACGAGGGCGGAGGTCCGGGCATCCCGTGAGTTGTTGCATGGGGACCTCCGCACACTCATCCTCCAGAACCAGACCTACCACACCCGCATGCTTGCAGCCATGGAGGAGCAGACTAGGGCCTTGCGTGGGCTGCCTCCCATAGTGCAACCACCTCCGGATGCAGCTGCACAGGGTGATAATAGCGACAGCAGTGATACTCCCACAATAGGGTAGCCGTGTGGGCCATGAGCCCATGGAGGTGTTTTATCTTCCCAGGATCCACGCAGGTGGGTTCTGGTGTGCATCCTGTCCTCGGACCTCCTGGGTGGCCTCCCCAACCCCCCCGGGCCCATCAATGGCCATTTTTGATTGTTTCTTATTTTTATTTTTATTTTGATTTCTTTTATTCCCAATTTTTTTGGGACGATCTGTTGGCTTCCGTGGTTCCTGTGGGCATACGCTGCATTGTGGCTGGGCACATGCAGGCTTGTAATGTATTTGGTTCAGATGCTTGGGTTTGAGTCACACACACCCCTCCTGCTTCCCGTTTCCATGGGCTTGCAAAGGGTGTGCCCAAGTGACAGTGAATTACACAGTGACGTTGGACTCCCATGAGCTGTGTGGCCAGTCTGTAGTCAATACTGTGTATACATTCATAGTGCATATTGCTGTTGTGTTGTACACTGCATGTTGCATTGATGTGTAACTCTTCTTCTGTGTCTACCTCCCAATTTGCAGGTCCCTTCCTCATGTCCACACAAGGACCTCTAGTCTGGAGATGGGGACCATGTTGGCAGCAGTGCACCTACAACTCTACATGGCGACAACACTGCACAGTTGGTAGTGGTGGGAGTGCAGGCATTTCCAGGTGGTGAGACTACTAATATGTAACATTTGTGATGTCATGTTAATGGTACTACGTGCTCAAGTATGTTGTTGGTCCGGCATTGCTGTGAGCATTTCAGGTGTTGCAGGTTTCTAATAGTGCCACTGTACATAGTGAGACTGATGTCATGTTGTGGGGATTACTTTGTTTACCTGCAATTAGCATGACATGGCACGGTGTGTCGTGTGGCGGTGCTGGGGTGGGGTTGGCTGACATGGCACTGTCCTCTTGTTGCATTTTGCAAGTGGGTATTCATTTTAGCTGCTTCCATGTGTAACTTCACAAAACTGCATTGGTGGTGTCTGTGTGGGTAGGGATGCACACATTGTGACACTTCCAGGTGAACAATCTCAGGCTGACATGGTATTCCTGGTTCATTCTCCAGACATTCAGGATCAGTGTCAGGTTGAGTCATCATTGATTGTCAGATGGAATGTGCCAGGGCAGTGTGCACTCCACAGGGGTGTGATTTCTATGTGAAGTAATTAGCCACTAGCTTTGTACGGGCTGCCTCCCCCCGTGCCCTTTCCCCTCCCATGCGCAGCGGCTATGCATGTGGTTGGGGATGTGGGGCCACCACCATGTCCACGGCCAGGCCCCAGCGTGTTGCAACATTGTGCAGGACACATGCTGCCACTATGATCCTACACACTACTGGGGGAGCGTATAACAGCTGCCCGCCAGAACGGTCAAGGGAGCGAAAGCGTGACTTTAGCACTCCGAATGTGCGTTCCACTATGCCCCTGGTTGTAATGTGGGCTGTGTTATATCTTACCTGGGGTGGCGTGGTGGGGTTCCGAATTGGCGTCATCATGTGGGGGCTGAGAGGGTAGGCACTGTCCCCTGTGGAGGTGGTGATTGGTATCATTGGTGGGGTTGTGACCTTGCTCAGTATCCAACATGCATGCATGTGCAGTGGCATACATACTCACCAAGCAGCCATGTATCGCCATGCCGCCCAGCTTCTAGGTCCCGGCTTAGGGTGGACATTCGGTAGATGAAGCTGTCGTGGGTGGAGCCGGGATAGTTGGCATATACTGAGGTGATGATTCCCTTGGCATTACATGCTACCTGCACGTTGATGGAATGCCAGTGCTTGCGGTTCCTATAGATGTGCTCAGATGCCCTGGGGGGACGTAGAGCCACATGGGTGCAGTCGATGGCACCTAGCACTTTGGGGAATCGTGCCACAGCGTAAAAATCCAGGGCGGCAGCATGCCTTTCTGCAGGTGTTCTGGGCAGGTATATGTGCCTGCGGACTGATGGGCGTGCAGTGATGATGTTCAAGACCTGGTGTAGGCAGCGTGACTGGGTGGCCTGTGACACCCCACCCACTATGGCACTTGTCCGCTGAAATGATCCAGTGGCTAAGAAGTGCAGTACATTGAGGACCTTCTCCAGGGGGCTGAGTGCTTGGGAGCACAGGGTGGGTGATGTGAGGTCATCCTCCCACTCACTCACCAGGTCCAGTATGATGTGTGGTGGAAACCTGTACTTCCCATACACCTGGTCATCAGGCATCCCGAAAAGGCTGGTTCTGGGTGTGAATATTCTGGCCCTGACTATCCTCCTCCTCCTCCTTTGGTAGCCCACTGCCACTGCTGCTAGGAACGGTATGTTCATCCTGCCGTCTGAGCTTGTTATTGTTAAAGTCCGCAAATTTATGCTTTGTGCGTGTTCTAGGCGAGCGTGTGACCCGCACACCCCTGGAATCCAGTTCCCAGTCCAATAGCGTGTGGAAATTCACACGCACCACGGGATACAGGTTCGCTGACGTACTTGCGTGTGTAAGTGCCCGCGCACCCATTAAATACACGTACATAGGCCAATCGCGTGTACGCGCACTTTTGTCCAATTACACGCGATGACACTCTGACGTGCAGTATCTCCACTTGTGCCCCGTCATCACGTGCTGAGTGGGGAACACCCGTGCGGGTCACGTCACAGACGCGCTTACGCGCTGAGGGACTCTGGTCCAATAGAATCGCGTATGCGTGCTGACGCGCTTACGCGCTAAGGGCCTTTCCTCGGATTTCACGCTGACGGGCAGGATTTTCACGTGCCAAATCACTCCGTATCAAGCTGGCCATGTGAAAACACACGGAAGCCCACGCTCCTGCCCAGAAGGCCGAGTTACTGCCCCCCAGTGCCACGAGCAGCCTCCCACGTGCCATCTGCTGCTGCCTGCCTGCCTGCCTGCCTGCTGCCACCGTGCCCTGCCATTTGGTGCCTGCACATCAGCCATCTGCAGGGGTCCAGTTGCTGTGTCCACCCCTGCTGGAACTGAAGACTCCCGACTGGGATTACATCGCTCCACAGCCCAGCCCCAGGACCCAGTTGCCCACCCACACCTGCCTCTGGGGTTGCCATGTCGGGCACTTCCACATCTGGCACCAGTGGCAACCCCAGGCCAGAGGGGCAGAGGGGCACCAGCTTCACTGTCACCGAAGTTGGTGTCCTGGTGGAGCATGTCCTGGGGCAGTATGATGCCCTCTTTGGATCGTCCCGCGCCAGCAAGGAAGGACGGCAGAGGATCTGGGCCGACTGTGTGGTTGCCATCAACGCGGAGGGGGTGGCAACCCGCGACGTCCTGAAGATCAAGAAGCGCTGGGAGGACTTGAGGTCCAGGACCCTTGTGAAGGCCCGGCGCCTCGTGGAGGGGGGCCGGGGCCGCATGAGTTCCATCCAGATGAGGGTCCTGGAACGCGTACGCCCAGCGCTCCACGCCCAGATCCTTGAGAGGGAGGCCCGTCTGGAGTTGAGCGGTAAGTGTCCATGCATTACTGTGTGAGACAGGGCATGTTGCGGTGTGCTGGTTCTATGATACTTGCCTGTATGTGTGCCATAGGCCATGTATGCATGTATGTGTGCAGGGACATCATGGTAATGCATGTGCAACCAGTGATGTGTGATGCACATGGTTGTTGCATGTGTTGAAATGCTGCATGGGGAGCCCTATGCAGATTTTGAACATGAGAGCATGCCAGTCTCTGTACCTGGACATGGGTGGGGGTGAGGGATGGGTGCTTATGCCAGGTACATATATGGTAGCCATGTCTGTGTGCCTGACCTGCGTGTCTGTGACTTGTGCATGCCATGGATGCATGACACATGTGTGTGACAATGCACAGATTCAGTAAAGCAGCCAAATTACCCTTGTATCCGCTGTGTTTGGTGTGTTTGGGGCCAGATGGATGTGACTGAGGTGAAGTGTGTGCATGTGATGGGCATGAGCCATGATGCATGTGAGTTACATATCATTGAATGTTTCAAGAGTCCATTGGACATGCATGGAAATGTCCATGGCATGCACCATGCCTGTTACAGTGTGTGTTTTGCCTGGACTGACCCATGTGTTGTGGAGGGACATGATGGAAGTGTACTTTGACAGTGGTGCTCATCTGCTATTGCTTCCTGTCTAGGGGACCATTGTACAGTGCCCTGATGCTTGTGTTCTTTGTCTCCCTCTACGCAGCGGCTAGTGAAGAAGAGGGCGGAGACGGCGCTGTGGAGCAAGGCGGCGGGGATGCCCCCACGGCTGCAGCGGAAGGGGTGGGTGAGCCCCCACAGGGGCCTGCTACGGTGGGAGACGGTGAGGAGCCATCCAGGTTGGTGGTTTGCACAGAGGAGGAGGAGGCCGCCACTGGGGCACACATGGGGCCTGGTGGGGGCATCCCTGCTGGTGCAAGTGGTGCAGTCCAGGGCCAGGGGCAGGAGGCAGCACAGGTCACCGTGGAGGGGCCTGTGCATGTCGCTGTCCCTGACCCTGTGAGTGCACCACCATGCACCAGCAGGGATGCCCCGTCCCAGGCCTGTCCGCAGGTAGAGGGGATGTCCATGTCACCTGACTCCCCTCCACCTGCGGACGTGGGAACCCCTGGCCGTGCGGAGAAGGTCCTGATTGGGGTCGCGATGCGCACGGCTGTGATTCGTGATGCCGTGCGTGCTTCCCGGGAGGAGCACGCACGTCATCACGAAGTGCACCGTGCCGACGTGGCCCAATTGGGATCGGCCATGTTCGGGGGTTTCCTGCATGTGTTGGCCAATGTGGCGGCCCTCTCCTCCTCTGTGCAGGCTATCCACCAGTCGTTCTCCTTGCCGTCTTCCAGCCCAGATGCCACCAGGGCCCCCTGTGGACCTGCCCCGACCAATGCAGCCAGCTCAGTGGGGATCCCATCCCTGCCACAGTCGGGAGTCAGAGATCCAGCAGGGGTGGACACCAGAGCAACTGGACCCCAGCAGATGAAGGATGTGACGGCATCATCGGGCAGGGCACGTGCACGACGGCGTCGGTGGTTTCCATCAGCCTGGATGCCGTCGTGCTGGCACAGGCAGTTGCGTCGGAGGCAGCAGCAGGCTCAACGTGGGAGGCATCATGGCTCGGGGCCATCAACATCAGGGGTGCAGGCATCGGCCGGAGGGCAGGAGAACCCTGGAATGGGAGTGGCTTCCGTGTGGGAGCGGTTGTGCCAGCGGATAGGTGCGGAGCGGCAGCGGGCAGAGGAGGAACGGCTCACGATGGTCAGGGTGGAGGACTCCATGCGCAGGGCGCTGAGGCGGGCTGAGTGCCTCGAGGGTCTTCGCAGGGAGTTTGAGCTTGACACTGCGTTATCCCTGCGGGACCTCGGGGCCAGGGAACATGCCCGCCTCCAAGCCATTGACCAGGAGTTCGATGATGCCCTGGCCCATGGCAACAACCAGTGAGCCGTCCGAATAGCCCGCTGCCTTTGTATATAGTTGTATAGTTAGGGTTAGGTTTCCTTTGTTTTTTTGATTTTTCTTTTGGTTGCGATTGGACAATGCACCACTTTTTTGTATATAGTTCAGTTTTTAGTTAGTAGTCATAGTTAGGTTTAATTTGGTTGGGCTCATGGACCCAGGATGATCTTCTTCATGGTTCTTCATTGGCTTATTTTTATTTTTCAGATTATTTTCTTGGACATTCATCTTGTTTTGTTTGATTTGCTTTGTGTTTTTTCTTATTTCATTTCCATTCTACTTGCTGTTCAATACATATTATTTTTTTAATCTTCAATGTGTCGTATCATCTCATTGCTTTCAGGCATGTCATGTTGGGTGTTTTGTCATTCACTTGCAGCCATTGTGTGTGACAGACATGTGTTGAATTGCATTATTTAAATTGGGGTTGTAACATGTAATTGCCTTTGATATGTGGGTGGGTGTGATAGTTGGTTGGCCCTTTTGGCAGGGGAGGATGGCCATTACGGACATGATTGGGGAATGTTGGGACCCAGGTGCAGGGGGGCATGGATTGGACATGGGTGGGGGCCTGCTGGCAGGTGCCCCACAGTGCTGGGGGGGTGGGGGTGGTGGGAGACATGAGTGGGGGCCTGGTGGAGGGTGCCCCTGGTGGCTGGGGGGTGGGGGTGGTGGGAGACATGAGTGGGGGCCTGGTGGAGGGTGCCCCTGGTGGCTGGGGGGTGGGGGAGGTGATAGACATGAGTGGGGGCCTGGTGGAGGGTGACCCTGGATGCTGGGGGGTGGGGGTGGTGGGTGACATGAGTGGGGGCCTGGTGGAGGGTGCCCCTGCACTGGTGGGGTGTGGGGGTGGTGGGAGACATGAGTGGGGGCCTGGTGGAGGGTGCCCCTGCACTGCTGGGGTGTGGGGGTGGTGGGAGACATGAGTGGGGGCCTGGTGGAGGGTGACCCTGGATGCTGGGGGGTGGGGGTGGTGGGAGACATGAGTGGGGGCCTGGTGGAGGGTGCCCCTGCACTGCTGGGGGGTGGGGGTGGTGGGAGACATGAGTGGGGGCCTGGTGGAGGGTGCCCCTGGTGGCTGGGGGGTGGGGGTGGTGGGAGACATGAGTGGGGGCCTGGTGGAGGGTGACCCTGCACTGCTGGGGTGTGGGGGTGATGGGAGACATGAGTGGGGGCCTGGTGGAGGGTGCCCCTGCAGTGCTGGGGTGTGGGGGTGGTGGGTGACATGAGTGGGGGCCTGGTGGAGGGTGCCCCTGGTGGCTGGGGGGTGGGGGTGGTGGGAGACATGAGTGGGGGCCTGGTGGAGGGTGACCCTGCACTGCTGGGGTGTGGGGGTGGTGGGAGACATGAGTGGGGGCCTGGTGGAGGGTGACCCTGGATGCTGGGGGGTGGGGGTGGTGGGAGACATGAGTTGGACATGGGTGGGGGCCTGCTGGCAGGTGCCCCACAGTGCTGGGGGGTGGGGGTGGTGGGGGACATGAGTTGGACATGGGTGGGGGCCTGCTGGCAGGTGCCCCACAGTGCTGGGGGGTGGGGGTGGAAGGGGACATGAGTTGGTGGTCATTAGTTCAAGGAGACATGTGCCTTTGCTGGGGGGCATGCCCATGGTGGGTGGGCTGCCTGCGGGACATGACCAGGGATGCAGGGTAGTCCCCTGTGGTGTGGGCTGCCTGCAGGGGCCGTGGAGGGTATACAGGGTACACCTGGGAGGACCCACACTGTCAAATCACATGTGGAACTTCCCGCGCACCCCTGATATACACGTGCCCAGGCTATTCGCGTGTGGAACTTCCCGCGCACCCCTGAAATACACGCGCCCCCAGGCTATTCGCGTGTGGAACTTCCCGCGCACCCCTGAAATACACGCGCCCAGGCTATTCGCGTGTGGAACTTCCCGCGCACCCCTGAAATACACGCGCCCAGGCTATTCGCGTATGGAACTTCCCGCGCACCCCTGAAATACACGCGCCCAGGCTATTCGCGTGTGGAACTTCCCGCGCACCCCTGAAATACACGCGCCCAGGCTATTCGCGTGTGGAACTTCCCGCGCACCCCTGAAATACACGCGCCCAGGCTATTCGCGTGTGGAACTTCCCGCGCACCCCTGATATACACGCGCCCAGGCTATTCGCGTGTGGAACTTTCCGCGCACCCCTGAAATACACGCGCCCCCAGGCTATTCGCGTGTGGAACTTTCCACGCACCCCTGAAATACACGCGCCCAGGCTATTCGCGTGTGGAACTTCCTGCGCACCCCTGAAATACACGCGCCCCCAGGCTATTCGCGTGTGGAACTTCCCGCGCACCCCTGAAATACACGCGCCCCCAGGCTATTCGCGTGTGGAACTTCCCGCGCACCCCTGAAATACACGCGCCCCCAGGCTATTCGCGTGTGGAACTTCCCGCGCACCCCTGAAATACACGCGCCCAGGCTATTCGCGTGTGGAACTTCCCGCGCACCCCTGAAATACACGCGCCCAGGCTATTCGCGTGTGGAACTTCCCGCGCACCCCTGATATACACGTAGCACGCTCCCCCAGGCCCGATCGCGTGAGGAACTTCACGCGAACCCCTGTAATACACGTAGCCCGCTCCACCAGACCCGATCGCGTGTGAAACTTCACGCGAACCCCTGAAATACACGTAGCCCGCTCCCCCAGGCCCGATCGCGTGAATAACTTCACGCGAACCCCTGTGATGCACGTACCCTGCTGAAATCGCGTGTTAGACTTCCCGCGCACCTCGGTATACACGCACACGTATTTTTTGTCAGCGGGTGTCCGTGTTTGTGGGTACCCCTTTGCACGTCATTTTTCCTGGAGGGCCACAGTATGGGACATTCATCATGGCAGTATATAGGTGCTATTTGTTGGCGCACCTTTTGGCGCACATTTCTTACAGCCGCAGAGACGCTACCGCCTGCTTTCTTGTGGCGGTCGTGTTTGTGCCTGTGCGCTGGTTTGAGCGTGCGCTTTTTTGCCCTATTCTATTCCATGAATACGTGTTGTAGGCGAGCGTGTGGGCGTTCCGCGCACTTGTGCCCTGTACTTCCCCCGTGACGCCCACGTTTTGGCAAGTTGTTCCCCATTCCGAGTGTTACGCCCGTGTTCCGCCTACTTTTGTTGCGTGCGCCGCGCTATGTGCGAATTTCGCTGTGGCCTGTGCGATTTTCGCTGTGACCTGGCGCACGCTGTTAGATGGCCTGTGCGCCAACGTGCGCCGCGCACTTTTTTATCGCACATCCGCTGGTTTTCTCGCGCACGGCCTTCCATGAATCGACGTGCGCTGCTTTTCGTGCGATTTTCGCAATTGCACTGCGATTTTCGCTATTCCACTGCGATTCGCACGTTTTTGACCACTTGCGCCGCGCTAATTATTCCATGAATCGGCCTGTAAATATATATGATATATATGAAGTCACATGTTTAGCAATACAGCAATATGGTGCAGGGGTGTAGGCAATTAAAAATGTATACTTGCTCCTATTAAACAAAAGAACGTTTTTGAAATCTACATTAGCATTAGTATTGGCAACTGCAAAAGAACTTCTATATTATGAAACACATTTGAGTCCCCTGATCCTTTAAAATCCCGTTTGCTCCAGCTCTCCTAGGGATACAGATATGGGTTAATGAGAACATATATTTAAATAAGCTGATTTTGAATGATCTTGTAGGTTTTGAGAAGGTTCAGGATATATTCTTGGATTTGATTTGTTAAAAATAAAAACTGGTTAATAATGATTTAGGTCATTTATGTGATGATCCAGAGTTCTAAAATTTAAAAAAAAAAAAAAGTTTTGTTAAATCAGGGAATGAAACCTAGGCAAGGATGTATGTTTTCATTGTCAGGAAAATCATAAATCGACTTGTTTCGAAATCCTCTGCACAAGTATTGTACTGCTACATATATAGATACATATTTGTCTTTAGCTTCCAATAGTTATGCTAGAAAATGGATAAGGAGGCTTCACTTTCATAAATTACTATCATCTTCTGATGCACTAGCATGGAATAAGAATCAATACATTTTTTGTATGTGTGGTAATAGCTCCATTTAATGAAATATCCACACATCATTTTGTTTGTACTTTGTATAATTTACCTCATCAACGTATTTTTACTGCCTCTTTCATGATTACTTAAGTTTAGACAATGTCGTGTTGCATTTATTCAACACCCAAGATCCGAGGTTACGTATGTCAATGGAACGTTTTTTGATATATGCAATGTAAATTAGAAACAAAATCATTGGTACTTGTATATATTTCATTTTCATACACTTGATTCATATTATTTTTATACATGAGTTTTTATGAATATCGTATTCGAAATAAACTTGTATTGATGATGATGATGAGGATGATTATGACGACGATCACCTGACAACATGTGATGGGTGTTTGTTTAGAGCATTAATGAGTGAGCATGTGATTGGTGTTGTGCTGCAGAGAGACTGTCCAGGGTTAGGAAGGGGTTGTGTAATGGCTGTTGTTTTATGGATGTATGTGGGGTTTGTGCGATGGGTCTTGGGTCATGGGTGTGTGTGTGTGTGTGTGTAGGTGGGTGTGAGTGTGATGTATGTTGGGTCATGCATATTATGAATACAGCACAAAACAAATTCAACATGTCCTTTTTTGTATGGCTCGTGAATGAAATAGGATGTGGGATTCGATAATATAAAATAATTAGGTAGTGAAAGGCACTAAATGGAGCTCCTGATGTTTGGCTTAACATTTGCGAGCCTTATTCAGCCTAGCTGGATGGAGCAGTGTCTCTTCGTCCTGGTTGCTGTGCGAGCCAGCATTATACATGTCCTCTACACAGAATTAGATATTCTTGATCTAGTCACCAATCTGTAGTCTGATTATTGCAGTCCATCCTCCTGTGTAACAGAGATATGTGTGCACTCTAATATCTTTGCAGTAATGATCAAACTATGTTGTCCAGTACCCCCTTGCGCAGCTGTCCTTTGACCATTAAAATAGGCAGTGCAAAAATAAATCATGTACTTTTGTAGCAGTCTCATTTAAGAATTCATGATGATGCCATCAAGCACCCTTGGAACAATGGGTACCACAAAGAGGTGCATATGGGTTTCTCCTGTTCAAGCGAAATGGACAAACTGGCACCACATTACATATATCCTTTCTTCTTTGATGTTTAGCAATTCTACAGTGTAAGCACTCTCTGCCCTGTGGTTGCCAATGATCTTATTACCATTAACAATTGGTGCTTGTTTGAAGAGTGTTTGGGGATTTGGTAGGCCTGAATGTATTGCTATTTCTGAAGAGGCAAATGCATGTTCTGGTTCATCCAGTGGACAACTCACCGGTCTGCAATCACTACGAGAATTTTAGGGCTCAGCACCTTGAAGTCAACATTTGCTGATACAAATCCATGGAACAAAGGCCCAAAATGTGCTCAAGTAAGAAAAGGTTGTAAAGCCTGTCATATATATGAGCTCCATGCCCTTGCATCTACCCATTCATGCTCCAAATGACTCCAATTAGCATGGTTTCCCTACTTACATTTTGTTTCTTCCAGGAAGTCTCGAAATGTCTCTGATAGTGAGTCTGACTTTTCCAAAATGTTTGAACAAGTGTTGGTCTCCTGCAGTTATATTGTTTTTGTTCTCTTTGATTTAATTCCAGAATCACTTATTCTCCACTGGGAAGTTATTGACAAGAGTAAGAAGCATGTTTTATAATTCTCCTACACCTTGTGCTAATGCATATAAAAACAAACAAAGTCAACCATGACAAACAGCCAGAACAGACCACAGACACACCATTCATGTTTTCTATCAGATGTGTGGAAAGGAGGGTCTGTTTTATAATATGTCCTAGGACTGCTGCTCAGGTTGTTCAACCTTTCTTCTCCAATTTGAGATTCTTGAATCACTGCCCTTATTCTCCACCAGCAACCACCATAGTTGTCTCCTGGTGCCGAGATTTAACCAAAGTGTATATCGGGCCAATAACTGCAGTGTGAGACACATGTCTGTGAAAGTGAAATGAAAAAAGGGTTTGAGAAGAAAGGGGGTGGAGAAACATAGCTGCAGCAGATAGAGCTGTGGGAGGAGGTATGTTTACAATAACATGAAGATGGTAACATTCTTGAATCTGTTTGTATGTGTGCCTCTTGCATGCAGTGGTTTGGGAGACACATATTGATGAATTGGTAAGGCAAGTAGGGAATAGTCATATGGAGATTGGGTTTGAGCAGATGTGGGTACTTTTTTTAAAATCATATTTTATTAGCATTTGGGTTATAACATCATACAATGATTATCGTAACACACCTCCTAGTTTCAATTATAACATTACCTCCCACTATCCCCCAGCCCCCTCCCTTAGCCATGGATCATTCATTTCTTGCTACAGCAAAAGTAGGACGCATTGTACATTTCTTCACTGCACGTTCAGGGTAGCACTATTATGTTTGCTGGAACATTTGACGTATCTCCATCCACCTTTCATTGGTCATCAAGTGCAACATGTCTATCAAGCAGAACTTGCATAGATTACAAAAGGTACTTCTGTAGGTATAAGTGAGGTTTCTGAATGCTGGATGGGTTCAATATGTGGTCATGCAGTGTTCTGAAGTGTGGAAGCAGTTACCTTGTGGCTGTGTATGCATTTTCCAAGCTTAACCATCACCCTGTATAATCCTGGAACAACAATAGGGTCATTCTGTCTATCACAGACATGTCACACATGGACTAGGTAAATAAGTGAATGGTAGGGAGGAACAGAAGAGGGACAGAAGCAACAATTGAAGGAACAACAAGCCAGTTGAGCAACAGGCCACTGGACATAGTAGTAAGCGGCAGGCATGTGTGATACTCCAGCCCGCTGTTAAGCAAATACCCTCATTATTATTGAGTGATCAGTGAGTCCATGCCCTTCACCCATTTAAGGTGTGCAGTGAATTACTTTACACATAAAATATATACGCAGATTGATTGCGTTCCTTTGTAAGGGACCATATATTGGAACATTGAAACTGCATTTGAAGTTTGATCAACGTAAAACACTTCTGTGTTGTGGAATATACTGTCAAACAGTATATAAAATGTTGTATATTTTGCATATTGGCAGAGAAGAGAGGAAAGTAGCTGGCATGGGATGGCCACCTATAATATCACAATCTCACATGTTCCAATGCTAGCTGCATCTTTGTAGAGCGAGGGACTTGTTGTCCAGATCCTTAGTCCTGTGTGACTACCAGCTGAATTGAATTCTATGCAACACATCAACCATGTCCCCCTTCCCCTGAGGTAAAATCATCAGCAGCAGATATGTTGGGCAGGGGAGAATGCCATAGTGGCATCCGTTAGCCCACTCTGGGGGTAGTGATGAGATGTCAGAGGACCATTTTAATCCGGACAAGAATGAGGGGGGCTCAAAAGTAAACTTCTGCAGATTATATATGAAAAGATTTTTTGTTATATTGTTGTTGCACAAAGGCTCACAAATCTTTGTAAATTGCTGAAGGCAACATACATGTTTGTTGTAGCTCAGTCAAAATTTGAAGTTTTAAAATGGTTTTGTCAGGGTAGACCTGTGAACTGTTGTTAAACAACACAAATGTGAATGTCCGCTCATCATTCCCTGTTGAAGAAAAGATGTTTTATTTTGATTGGTTTTATAGTACCTTTGTTTGCCAGTCCACCCGGCGGGTGGGTGAGTGTTTGGTGGGAGTGAAAAGTTGTAATTTTGTAAATTGTAGCCCATGTCCTGCCTGAATTGTCACCACAATTGTTTGAGAAGCATCATTGAAGCTTGGATACTGTTTGACTTGTGGAAAAAAAACGTATGAATTTTGGAGTACTATGTTTTTAGTTACATAGGTGCATCTGAGGCTAGATGTAGCACAATGTTGTCAAATTGTAAGCAACTTTTTATTAGTATATAATGCAGTCATTCCTAAATGTATTGTACCTTTTGTTCTTTTATAGTAATGTAATAATAAAGTATGTTCGTTTCATTTTTTCTGTTGATGTTTATTAAGAATTGCGTAGGGTTTTATGCAAAGCAGAACACAATAGATAACTGTATAGCACAGAAAACTGATTACCAAAATGCAGTGCAGGTGTACGTGTAAGGGAATGCTGGAGCATAAGAAATAAAAGGGAAAGATTCTGTTGAATACCAGATTCCCATCTGCTGTTAGAATGTGCCATGCTGTTACACCTATCTCAACATATAATAGAAATCCAAAAGAGTCAACATATAATAGAAATCCAAAACAGTCAACATAACAGCCTATTGCAGAATATTCATTCAAGGATTTGAAGGCACGCCCCTAAATGCTCTCAACAGAGAGAATACAACCCGCAAGGGCAGAAAGGCGCAAGTCGATTTTGTAAGGATAACACGTTTTAATCTCACACGCATATGAGAGCAACAGCAAAGAACTCTGCTGCCAAGAACATTCTGCCAAAAAGAGGTACAAGTAGAAACTTTTAAAGGTACACAGTGTCATGATGACATGACAACACACAGTAAAAGCCTGCGCGGCTGATTAAATGGACCCTATACATGTACCACCTTTATCCATAAGGGATGGCAGTTTATTGGTCCCAACCAGTCCATCCGTCTTGCATCATCTGGGTGATGCAGGGCTCATCTTCTTCTCACGTCGAAGGTCATACAACAAATTAATTATACTCCTACTATACAACTTGTTTTTTATCACTCTCACTGTGCACTTTGCAGGCCTTAAAATGGACGCAAAGGAGGTTCTTTGGCACTCTAACCTTTACACACACATTTCACCCACACACTCCGTGCCATCCGACTACAAGGTATCCACCCCGTTTTGTAGTATAATGTATCTCTCCCGGCACCTCGCAATACAAATGACACGATTGTCACTTTGTCGATATGCCCTGTCCGTCCTCTTTGAACATTTCAGGACTTGTTACTCTGGGTTTGGTGGTCAAAGGGCTCCTGGTGCCATGGAATTCAGGGGTGTTAGGGTTTAGTCAGTTATTTGGGCCATAATTCGTGGTCCCCCGGGAATTAGCCGGGTCATGCTTTGGCCAGTGTGAGATAACATTCACACCAGGCGCCAGTCACTGATCGCGACCCTGTAGGCCACATTACTTTTAGGTGAAAAACATATCTTTGCAACACTTTTGGAAACATTAATAGACGTTGTGGCGGTTGGGGGTGTTAGCTGTCTTTATGAGAGCTCAGGCATGACTGGGGATTTCTGTGGTCTCGCAAATTTGGGCCTAGTACATGCAAAGCTGCATTTACCACACATGCCTTCCCTTCTACCTATGATTACTAATATCAACGCAAAATAGTAACTTGGGCCACCCCATGTAGCTAGACTGTATTTGATTATATTAAAATGGAGGCCTGTTAAACAGGAAGGAATCCCTATCACTGTTCCCTCTCCCCCCTGCCCCATCACAGTACCTCAAATGCAGCTCGCCTCACTTTGAAAGTGCCTAGGGGGGCAAGCTTTCCCCTTCCCAACAGATGTCAGTTCACTAAAATGCCCGGGGCAGCAGAAGTGATATCACAACAGAGAAAGTAGCATTGCATGATCTTTGACACTGATGATATCACAGGACATAATGTCATTTTATTTTTGGAAAAAGTGACATCACAGGAAGGGCACCAGGGGCCATATTACAGAAACATTGCATCAGTGCACATGCAATGTAGCACGGTATTAGCACTAGGGAAAGGTTTGCCCTATTTCTAAAAGTCACAGGGACATATTAAAGACTCATTCAATCATGACAAGTGCAGTTTGGAATCGTGTAAGCACCAGGCCAAAAATTGCCCTAGTGCAAAAAAAGATACATGTTCACTGCAATTTTGCAGCAGTGCAAAGTCTGCCCCTTGTGCTAATATGGAATGTTATTAGCACTAGAGCAAACTTTGCCCTAGTGCAAAAATGCATCGAAAATATGTATTTGTTCCACTAGGGGTATTTTTGGCCTGGTGCTTATACCATGCCAAACTTCACTTCTCATGGTGCAATGGTTTCCTAATATGTCCCAGTGTTTTTAGAAATATGGCACACTTTGTTAATGGTGTGCAATTTTGTACTTTCACCTGTGCAAGGTTTCTGTAATCTGGTCCCAGAAATGCCTAGAAAACACTTACAATAAATGTAAGATTAACAAAATAATACATAATACTGAAACGGAAAATGCTATTTTAGTTTTTAACGGTATGTTTACTGAGGTGCCGCTTCCATCTGTGAAAGATGCAATCATGACGTGTGGGGTCAGAGCCTCATATAGCCAGTTACTGACACTTTTATCAGTTGATGTCTTGCATGCCTGTTTTAACGTATATGTAGCTGATTCGTGGAATTATTTGCACTGGAAAACGGGGATTTGTGTACCATTCTGCCCGCAAATCCCTGTTTAACAAATGGGGATTTGTGGGCAGAATGGCGCACAAATCCGCGTTTTTCGCCGCAAATAACTCCATGAATCAGCCCATGTGACAATTACAGTTTCGATTGCTCAGTCATTGTTACAAGATGCTTAGTGCAGCAACATACACCCAGCTAGTGTCAGATTGAGCCGGCGTAGTTATCATATGTAAGCTACAGCCTCGCAAAACCAATTGATGTGATCATATGAAGTGATAGGTATTAAGGTGACTTTGGCGTTGTTCGCGAGTGTGTGGGGATCTCAAACATACCCTAAATATAGGGAAAACCAAATCATTGGTGTTCAAGCCCAAGTTCTCCAAACAGCAAAGGATAACTGTTAAAGTTGAAAGTTGCATGCTTGAGCAGGTCATATTTTATGCCTACTTGGGGATCAGGTTTCATGGGAACGGATTTTGGTCCTCCAAAATTGACAAAGCACATACAGGCTTGGAAGAGTGCAGTGGTGGGATGCTGAGTTTCTATAAATGGCATGGCATAACAGCTACCTCCCCAGCAATACAACTGCACTAGAAACAGACAAAGATGCCTGCCTCGTATGGGTGGAAATGCGGGGCTACCTCAGTGCTCCTGAACTGGCCATAGTAGAAAACACATTCTTGGAGAGATTATTTTTGTTAACCTAGGGGACACCTAACACCCTCATACACATGGAGGCAGATCTATGTCCCCTTGTTTGCAAGCTCACAATGAAGGCAGTTATATATTGGTTAACATTGTGTAAGCCTGGTTTATAATTATATCACAATGCTCTTGTGCATTTACTTAATTTGGATGGTGGGCTTGCCGTGGGTCAAGCATATGATGAAAACCCTGGCTGCATTGAATGAACAGGATCTCTGACTGTATCCAGTGAGTGTTAATAAAGCTGCTATCAGTACAGCTGGAAAAGCTATAATCCTCTACAACTGGAAGAACATGATAACAAACTGCCAACAACTGAAGTGCGGCCTGAGATACTGTGAAAACAATATAGGACTTGTTTTGAAGGATACCTGGATTATATTGACCCCCCCCCCTATGCACATGGTCTACGCTTTGATATTCGCATGGGCACCTTGAGACTGACTTCATTTTCAAAATATTGGAGTAATGGTGGAACGGATATATGTCCCCTATGCAGCTCTAGTTCTGCGACCATTTGGTATTTTCTGTTTATCTGCACGAGTCTCAGAGCGTTAAGTTCTTCTTACTTGAAGGCTATCTTGAGAGTGGCTGGTGCATCGACCATCAGGAAAGCAATGACATCCCTTGCTTGCACTCAGGACCTAGTTGGTGTTGGTTCAGTAGCAACATGTATTCACCAGCCCTGGTTGTGGAGGCTGAGGAATGAATGATGGCCCATGTGCTCAGCTGGCATGATGCTTACCCTTGGCTTGTTTGCCTGCTTCCTGCACAAAGTCAATTTGATAATTAATGCATTTGAAGGACTGTGAGTTATCTCTTCCTGAACTATGATTATTTTATTGCTGACAGCATGCACACTTGTGATGTCATTTTCGATTGTATCATATCACATACACGTCTTTGTATTGAGATTTACATTATATTTTATATCACAAATGGCTGTTTTTAATATTACATCTTCATGGTTTAATGCTGTATGTGTATTTATGATAAATTCTTGATGGCTTTTGTGCTGAATAAAGAAATCATGACTCGTGACATATTCCAAGTGCAGCCTCAATCCCCTATGTGCCACCATCTTCTGCCAGTTAAGGTTTGATATGCTGCCTAATTGGTTCAGCTTATTTTCTTTTTTGTAGTGCACACTGAACTGAATCCCCTCTACTGTAGGTGATGTCAATTTGAGCAGTTAAGGAAAATTAGCCTGTATGAGGCAAACGGGAATTCCCTAGTATCACACAATGTGGACAAGTGGCATGGTTGGAATTTGTGTTAGGAATCCTTTCTGCATGGTGTCCAAGTTACCCAGTAGACACATCTCCTCTCATCCTATCTTCAGCTTTACACGAACATACTAAGGTGTCTTCCTTGTTTTCTTTCATGAGAGTATCTCACAGACATTATGAGGCCTCACTGTTTTCTGGATGCTCAACAAGTAGCTATCCAATCATTATTTGTGGTTTATCAATATTAAGAGGCTACAATTAACAATTAATGTTTCAATATCAAGAGGATTCAAGTCGGAGTTATCCCTCATTGGATTCAGTCCTGGTGTGGGCTAAATGATGATCAGATTTATCAGCAGCAAATGCCCGAAATTACTGAGCTATCTCCATTCCTTTCTACACATTGCATAAAAGGAGGGTTATTTTGAAATATGCAACATAGAGATAAGTGGTTCGAAAAGTTTACAATGAAGCCACACACACACTCTGAAAGTATAGCATGACAATTCACTGCACATATTTCACTGCATTTTTCTACAGTGTTTATTTGATGAGCCAGCCCCACAGATAGCTCCATCCTTCCTCCCACTCACTTTCATTTAACCTCCAACACCCTTCATTTTACCGTCTACCTCCACCATAAATCACGTTTACCTGCTGTGAAATGTCCTGTAATGAAATGCCATGAAATTGTGATATTGTGGAAAACAATATAGCCCCCTGAATTCCAGAAATAAAGAGGCCAGAGTGTTTTGTAAAGTCCCATTGAAGTCTAAAGCCAGCACCCAAATGGTAATGTTGAACATGAGGCCTATTGAACTAAAGACAGGCCTAAATCTCAAATGAAGGAAAAATATGCTGGGAAGTTCAAAAGTGCAAAGATGTGCGCAATGCATTTCAGCAAGGAAAGGGGAAGACTTGGCTTAAAATGCTGTTTTACTAAATCCATGCAAAGCTACACTTTTTACTTAAGAAACAGATAGCTGTGTGTACATTATCTTCAATGTAATACCAGATTGTGCTCCAGTAATCTCAATTGAAACCAAGCTTTTTGCAATTATGAGAAATAAAAGAACTTCCCTTTTCCTCATCCAAATGACAGTATGCAGAGAGAAGTGCCTACTAGATTTTCAGAGTTTGAACGTGGTTTTCTCATATAGCTGACCTATACATATGGACAATCCAGAAGTGATACTCATGTCTTTTGCAACTGTGAGATTAAAGCAGGACATTACGCATAGATATAAGGCTCTGATGCCTTATAAAATGCCATGTAAAATGCATTATGTGTGAGTTTCAAAGCCATTTATTGCAGAATTTTACATGCAGCTGAGCATTTTTCCTGACAATAAATAATAATAATAATAATTTAGCATTTATATAGCACTACAAAACCTCAGGTATCTGAGCGCTGCGTATTATTACCCAAAGTGTGTGGTGCTGATTTATCAACCTCGGAAGGGTTAAGGCAGAGTTTGGCCCTGCCGGGATTCAAACCTGCGTCAGCAGGTTCAGCACAGATGTCAAAGCAAGCGCTCTTCTCGCTGTGCTATTGGACCGGCTGCAACTGCAATGAAACTAAACCTCCAAGACCTGCCTCTGCTGGTCCTGGAGAGGGAGGTCTGGTTGTCAGCCATCCATCAGGTCCATTGCTTAAAATAATATAAAGAAATACAATGGCTAGATTTAAATCAGGGTGAAAATAGAAGTCACAACTGCCAGAAAATTGACATTAGAGTTGAAGCCATGGCCATTACAACACCAAGAAGGGATAGTTAAAGATAAACATGAGCCAGCCTCTGGTTGATCATATGCTTAAAGGGAAATGCAATTTAAGAGAACAAAGGAAAGGCTGGTGTTTAGTTAATGGAAAAATACATATTATTTTATAAAAAGGGCAGCCTATATAGCACAAAGGTCATTCCAGACCTTTATTAAAGGTGACAGTAACCCCCTTTGAAAAATGCCAAGATGATTTTTGTGTGATAAACATCCCAGAAGTTATTAATGAAAATTTGATTTGGGCCTTCCCTTGATTCCCAGAGATTTGAAAGTTGGTATGAGAGTGGAGGACAAAATGAAAATGGGAACTATGAAGTGGCATACTTTTCACTGATACGGCTCCTGAGTAATGAAGAAAAAACATATCTCTCCATAGAAGGGCGTGCTGACTTCAGATTGGCATCATCTGATTGCCCTTGAAATGTAGTTCTTAAAAATATATCCCTACATGGAAATATTTGTAAAATTAGGGTACTTGCCATGTTGATAGATTTTCAGAGTTTGAACATGTTAAGCCCACATGTCCATTTGGGATGACAAAGATTTCTCCTCCCACAACTTTCTTAACTCACAGCCCTCATCTCCTTGTCCTATTAGCATAGAGGTGGGAGGTAGGCAGAGAAAATCAACCAATCCCTTTTGCAGGAATCATGACAAGTTTGTGATGTCATTTGCCCTATAAGTAAACGAGTTTGCATCAGAACTGGGCTTTTACACTTATTCCGGGAGGTAACCCGCTGCTGAACTCTTGCGAGAAACACCCAAGCAGAGAGGCCCCAAATCTTGCATTGGAGACAGGGAACAGGAAACATAGAAGCTGACTGGGACCCCTTGCAGGAGCCAGAGGGGCTATCCTTGACTGACACCCTTGCGATCCCAGAGGTGCCCTACTGTTCCCTGGTGCCCATTACAGGCCTCTCTTGTAAGTACAACTATCCCAAAGCCATAGATTGTGTAGGACCTGCATTTTTCTTAAGTATTATTCTAGTATTTCCCCATATCAAAATATCCTGTTTGTATGTATATATCCTTGGCATAGTGAATTAAAGTAAATCAATGAATTCCCCTATGGAAATCATGGGATGAGTTTTTTTAGCATTCAAAACTAACAAGCTCTTCCCAGTGTTTTTTGAGCCAGTAGAGACCTAAATATTTGCCAAAAGAATTAATCCAAAAACCCTGTTTCCAAGTGAGTGTTCAGGGTGCAAAATGAAATTCCTCAGTGATATCCTTCATTTTAAATCAGAAGTGTAAACCTTGTATTTCCTTTGCGTGTGTGCTGGGAAAAAACAAAATTGCCCCTTTGTTCCTTTTGTGCTCTGACCCAAACCACAACGCTCTGCCTGGTCCTGGCACAATGGGAGGCCAAATCAGGTACATACTGCCCCAGGAAACCTCCCTCAAAACTTCCCTCAGGGGGGAAGAAATACTCCACACCCCAACCTAAGTGTCTTTCCCTTTGTGCTCTGACCCAAACCACAATGCTCTGCAAGTTCATTTTTAGGTGTGGCAAATTAATGTTCCCATTGCTTTTCTTTCCCTCATATTGCATCTATGGTAGTATGTGAAAAAACTATTTTCCCCTTGAATCTCTTTTCCCAAAGAGTGCATTTTATCAGAATCCCAAAACGATTTTCCCATTGTGTTTCCACTCTCTACCACTGGCCTTCAATTCAGAGAGTCTAATTCGAATTGGTGTTTGGAGGGTGGGGGTTGCTGGGAGAAAAAGTTATTGTAACCAAATCAGCAATCACTGTATATCTTGAATTGTACTTTTCCTGTATTGGTGGGTGATTGGAAAATTGTGCAGGAAATTGTGACTGCATATCTTAGTACTATCTCGATGTTGGTGCCATTACAAAAGTCATTGTTGTTCTTGTGTTGCCATAGCATTGGTGGCTGATGTTAGTCTATTTGTCAAATGTGGTTTAACTAAATTAATACATATATATTCTTACTACAAATTGGCCTGGTTCCTAGTCCATTCTGGCATTTGTTGGGGTTGGGTGTGAGATGGGTTGAAGGCCTTACCAAGTGAACCTTAACAAACTAATTGTGTTTTGTTGTGCAGCACCTTGATTGGTGGAAAGGTACTCCCTGAGTGGAGGGTGACCACGTAATAAACCCTAACAAAACTGGGGGCTCCTGCCGGGATTAGTTGTAATTGCATTGCAGTGGAAGAAACGTTGTGTTGCATTGTGAAGGTGCCATTCAGAACTGTACCCTGGGTTTCAGGGCAGTGTGTAGATAAAACAGTGTTGATTTCAGTTGTGATTGTAAGTACAAACTCAGCAGGAACAGGGTTGAGATTGCCCTTGCATAGAGAGCATATTAGGGGCAGAGCACATTTCAGAATGAGCACCATAGAATTCAATATGGCCAGGAAGCACCTTCTATCCAAATTGTTTATTAAAGGTGAATGCATAGAACAGAAGCATGAAATGTGGCAAGCTAGAATGATGCAGGAGGTTACCTCTGCAAATGTTGATATGTGGCAGGATAATGGGCTGTTACATCAGGCCCAGACAGACTTGTATATGACACAGAACAGCAGAGATGAGCAAATTAAAATGGCTCAGCTCACAGCATATATGTACTTCCATATGATGATCATTAAAGAAAGATACCAGGATAGTGTAGCCTCTGAGCAAATCCAATCTGAGCTTTTGGATCAAGCACACAGAGAGTTGAAACAAGGAGAGGAAAAAAGCATAACAGAGCCCAAAGTCAGAGTTGAAATTATAAGATGTTATTCAGTACCTGCCGATTAAACAACTGAAAGATGAAACTAGCCAGTTGGTCATTAGGGATGTCAATTCCCAGGGGGAATTCGATCAGATGTGCCAAAATCTGAATACTCTGAAACAAGAGAGAGAGCAGCTCAGAGAAGAGAATAGCAAATTGTGTCATGAGAAAAGTGCCCTGTTTCAGGAAGTGCGTTAGTTAAGGACAGGCATGGAAAAAAGTGAGTTATGTTCTCAGGAACTGACTGACATGAGGATAGAAAATGAAAAATGAATGTAACATGTGTGGCAAGCAGAGTTGGACGTAGGGCAGGCAACACAGGCCAAAAGTGCACAAAGGGAGGAGATTAGTCTCCTGCAAAAGAAGAGGTCTGAATATGCCCAGACAATACAAGCCTCGCAGAAGAAAAATTAGTCCCTTTGTGAGGAGAAAAGGGGACTCTGTGACCAAGTATTGGCACAAAATAAAGTGCTAGAGTCTAGTCGCACTGGTATCCGAGATGGAAGCGCAGACCTCTATATATCACCAAGAGATAGGGGCTGAGAAAAACTAATTGAGAGACTGGAAAAGGAAATAGCCAAATACAAACAGGCTTTGAGGCACCCCGACCAGTTAGAGTATGGAAAGGCACCCTCCGATCACGGACTGATGACCTCATTACCAGGAACCTCAAGCCAACTCAAAACCTTATATGCACAGGGTGCTGCTAACTTCATTCCTGTCAGTTTTCAAGAACAGAGAAACATGAGGCAGCTGGACTCAACCAGACCTAGACCAACTAAGCCAGAAAGCTAGCCCTTATCAGATATTGAAGGGTATTCATCTCTACCCAGATTTAAAAATACCCTAGCATGTACTTCTGACCAGGAGGTCTTCTAGGATGAAAAGATCAGGAATTTAGACTGGCAGAAACTAAAGTTACAAAAGGACCACCTGGTCCGCTTTGAAGATAGAAACGAACCAGTGTCCAGGCCTCAAAAGAGTATTTTAAAAACCTTCACACATTCAGTAAGGTGGGGGGACTACTCCAAAATACCCGGAAGAAGTGATGAGAAAGATGAGTACTCCCCTGTGCGAAAAGGGGAGTACAAGGGAAGTGACCCTGAGAGCCCATAGTACCACAGGGGAGTAGAGACAAACCCCGATTTCTGGGGAGGGTTCCCAGTCTCATAGAGTTAAGGAGCCCCTAGAGGACAGGGAGTGCACCACCAATAGTAGCAGCTCTGAGTCAGAGGGTGAGTGGAAAAGGAAGTCTGCCAAACAGAAAAGAGGTCTTGTGAAAGACCCAATTCGTCAGATAAAGGACATAAAGAGCTTCATGACTACCTACCACAAGAATCCCAAATACTCAGTATGGGAGCATCTAGAACTGTATGACCAAATGATGACTTAATTTGGTGTCAAGAATGACAAAAAGTTCCATGGAGTTCATCAAATGGACATTCTCCCTTAATACTCCAGCTTCTTTGCAAGGCTGTAGGACCAAGATCACCAACGATGGTCCACCTATAGGGTGGCTATTTTAAAGCATTTCTCCATTCACTGGAACCCTCAAGGGGTCGCAAGGTGGCCTAAAGCTGCAGTGTGGGGAAGACAAAGCACCTAGAGCATTTGTGCAAGAGCTGAAACATGCATTTGCACGGACCTCTAGGCGGGTGAACACCAATAGCTGGGAGTTCATTGACACTTACTTTTATGCGCTCCTGAAATACATTATGACCCAACTTGTAAGGGACTTCCATGAATGTATGACCCTGGAGTGGGTGTTCAAACAGGCCACCTGGATTCATGAAGTAAAAAAGTAAAGAATCCCTCTGAAAACAAAAATAATCCTAAAATCACAAACGTCAACCACACCTGCTTCTGTAAAGGTACTTGAGGTGAAAAATAACCGTATTGGAATGGGGGACGGCTGAAAATACTCCTCCCACTAATACTAATAATCACAATGCGAGGCAGAGGAGACCCTCTTATCTAACCCAATCGGGTTTGTAGCCAGGCAGGGTATCCGGCAAACGCTCCATCTGACCATGCCACCTATATCAGCTCTAGATCAAAGGGTGACAGACCCATCTTGGGGTATGTATGGACTCCCCCGGCACAAGGGGGGCCCAATCAGGTACATATTGCCCCAGGAAACCTCCCTTTCCCCTTGATTGCCTTTTTCCAAAGAGTGCATTTTATCAGAATCCCAAAACGATTTCCCATTGTGTTTCCACTCTCTGCCACTGGCCTTCAATTCAGAGGGGTCAAGTCTAATTGATGTTTGGAGGGTGGGGGTTGCTGGGAGAAAAGGGTATTATAACCAAATCAGCAATCACTGTGTGTCTTGAATTATACTTTGCCTGTATATGTGGGTGATTTGAAAATAAAGCTGCAGGAAATTGTGACTGCATATCTCAGTATTATCACTGTGTTGGTGCCATTACGTAAGTCATTTTTGTTCTTGTGTTACTACAGCATTGGTGGCTGATGTTAGTCTGTTTGTCAAATTTAGTTTAAATAAATTAAGAAATATATGTTCTTACAACACACCATCCTGGTTCATAGTCCTTTGTGGCACTGGGTTTTTGTTGGGGTGGGGTGCGAGATAGGTTGGACGCCTTACCAAAGTGAACCTTAACAAACTAATAGTGATTTGTTGTGCGCCACCTTGATTGGGGGAAAGGAACTCCCTGAGTCGAGGGTGACCATGTAATAAACAGGGACAATACTTAAATGTGCAAATACTGACACATACAGCTTCCAACAAAACATTAGTTCTTATGATGACATGGAAAGTCCTATGGTGGAACATTTGACAATGCACAAAGCTTTCACTCCTGCTGGAACTGATTGTGGTGCTGGCTCCCTGTGTACAAACAGTCAAATCTTTGAATAGGTGAATAGTACCTCACATACTTAGAATGCCAAGATCAAAGTGATTTACTTCAGACCAGCGTGACTACCAGGGGTAGGAGCTGGAACCCCTAGCTGTACCTAATTGGCATAAAAAGCCCTCCTCCGAGATACAGGCTACCCGTCACACTGAATTGTGCATGGATAGAATCTGTTATGTGAGTGACTATATTTTCATGGATACATGCTCCATTCTGTAGACAAGAGAAGTGTTCTCTGAGTGACGATTCACAGTATGTCTATAAGTATAACTGGGCTTTAAGAGGAGCAGGTTCATCCACGAGATTGCAAGTTCTCAGTGAAATGGCTTCTTGTACTGAGGGCCAAATCTGTCTTTGGAGAATATAGAGACAATTGTTTGGACTCTGTAGCAGGGCCTGCCTAATTCATCATTCAATATATATATATATATATATATATATATTACATGGCCACGGCAGTGGCCATGTAGTTATGGTTAAGTTGCTGTTTCCATAGGAAGAGCACTTTTTGGGTGGCTTATAACTTCGCTCTCCCTGGACGGATCCTCACCAAACTTTGCAAAAAAAAGTAGTTGGGTCACTCTGAATTTTTTTGCAAAGTTTGGTGAGGATTCGTCCAGGGGGGGAAAAGTTATAGGGGGGTCCCAAAACTTTTTTTCCCCAAATTTGCGGCAGGAGCGGCGGCCTGGTCCCAAAAGCGTGCTTTTGTAAATTTGGTGTAAATCTGTCCAGTAGTTTTTTTTAAAATGACCAAAATGTAAGGCAAAAAAATTAGTGATATCTGTGTTCGCTTTGCGGACGGACTTCCCTGTTCACTCCGTGGACAGCACCCCGATTGGCCCATGGCCTTGCATCATGTCCGCGGACATGCAACGTGTTCGCTGATTGGACGGCGAGGGGCGTGGAGCGCGTCAGATTTTCTGTGGCGCCCGCCATCTTGTATTCGCAGTCGACCGCGTACAGCGCAGTGAAACGTGGATAAAAAATTGTATTTAGTGCCGTGTGTTGGTGTGTAAGATTGTTTGGGGAGGGTTGGGGAGTATGAGATAGGTTCAATGTTTTGTTTTCTTATGTGCTAGACGTTTTTGTTGCGTTCGATTTGTCCACGGAGAACACGGCTGTTCTGACATTTTGCAAATAAACTAAATGGTGGGGTGTTTAGAGGACGGAGTATGTGTCATTTTTGTTCGCAAGGAAGGTAAAAATGAGCTATGAACACTTGCGGTGTACTTAATTGTTCGTAAATACACAAACTGGGGGAGTCCTCAGGAAGCTGTCCGTATTGTAATCTGTCTAGTTGAATGTGTTCTAAGAACACTCGCAGTGTCCCGAAATGGTTGCAATTACACAAAATGGGGGTGTTCTGAGAACGTTGTTTGTATTGTTCGTTGTCAGGGTGAAAGTGTTTTAAGAGAACTCCTTTTGTTCGCTAATAGTACAATTTCCTATGGGCGTCAACTGACTTTTTGTCCACTAAAGAAACAATAAATCCGGCTGGTGTGCACCGACATTATGTGATAATCCTATGGCTGGCGCTATTGACCTGGCTGACTTGCTTTTGCGACACTAAATCATATCTCCCGCCCCTAAGCCTGATATTAACAAAGCATTCATATTCCCCGCCTCTCTCCGTGACGTTACAGGGTGCGTAATCAAACGTGACCAGTCGTCTCCAGTACTGCGCGACTTTACACAGAACCCGGAAGACAACACACATTATGTCACAACACAGCGCGCCACAATTCAGAATATGAAACTGTGATTTAAAAGCAAACAGCAAGATTGTAAATGTTGTAAAGTACATTTATTTGACATCAAATGTTTAGTGAATATTCAGCGATTTGCTATTGTCTCTGCTGTCGATCAGCAAAAGTTTATTTGGAGCCACGCGTTGTTCCTTTGCGGTAGATAGGCTGTTGGTTTATGATAAAAGCAGTAAATCGTCACTCTGATAATCAGAAGGTTGCTCCAACAACGAGCCATTAGACCACCCTATTGGTTGGTATGTTGTTTGTAGCCGCTAGTACTGCGTAAGGGCATATTGGTCCTTGGCGATTGTCCCATAAAATGGTGAGGGTCATGAAGTTGCATATTTGGACCTGCACCTGGCAGTTGAAGACGCCATCCGCTGGAGTCTGTAAATCGTGACATAGGCAAAATGGAGCCACATACCTGTTTTAAAAAACATAAATCAGTATTACCAGCCGATCTTCATTAAAAATCATCATTTTATTTATTAGGGTGTGAAAATATTTGCTATCGAAGATAGTGCAACAGAGTATGTTAATAATAAAATAATATTTTCCCATTCATATAGCGCTAAGATCCGTGAGGTATCTAAGCGGTGCTTATTATTAACCACGGTGTGTGGTTCTCATTTATCGACAACGGAAGGATGAAAGGCTGAGTTTGGCCTTGCCGGGATTCAAACTTGCATTAGCAAGCTGTGCACGGATGTCAAAGCGAGCGCTGTACTCGCTGTGCCACTTGACAGGCTACAGTGAAGTGGCACAGCGAGTAGAGCGGTTGACCGCCTATAGACCGGTTAAATTATTTCTATTAACCCACCCTGTGTCGTCTTCCTTTTTCAGAGCCCTCTAAACGACAGAGGATCAATTCGGCGGTGATAGTGTGCGGTAGAAAACATTATGCCACTTTCAACGAACAAGTTCAACTTGAGCGGTCTTTAATGCTACGCTATTGTAATTATATTTGGTATAAAATAAGCTAAAGGGTTACTTACAGTACAATTGCAATTTCCATTGTCTACGAGTAGTGCAGTCCCAAAATACGACTCTCGCATAGTGATATAATATATAAAAGTGGTTTCGTTTCAGAAATTTCATCTTTCTCTTCTCTTACATTTTAGCAACACTCCTTCAAGATAAGTCTTTCATCACAATCTCTGTCTGTCAAGGTCAAAACACAATACAACCTTATAGTCCGCTTCGTGAGCCTCTCCGGGGCCCGAGAAAAAAATGGAAGCAGCTCACCTTCACTGTGAACGAGCATAAATTCTTACTTTGCAACATTCTGTGTAAAGCCATCTGTAGAAGTTGTGGAAGCAGCTGACCTTCACTGTGAACGAGCATAAATTCTTACTTTGAAACATTTTGTGTAAAGCCATCTGTAGAAGTTGGTTTTTGCACGCCATGTTTGTATATTGTTTGCGTGATATTAAAAAAAGTTTGTTTAAAGGACGTTATGGTTCTAAGTACAGCCGAAAGACCCCTGAAAATCGCAAGTTATGGTAAGCTTTGAAAAATAACTGGCGCCACCACCGTGCACTGCTAAGACTAACACCCAGGACATTAAAGATGACATCGCAAATGTCATTGATGAAATCACTGATGGCATCACGTGTGTATGTACTTTTCATGGAATTTGTGTACTAGGGATTTTTATTATAATGTTGCGAAAAAAGTGTCAAGGATATTGCAATAAATATCATACCGTTATTAGTGCTTTGAACGATGCATTGATATAAATAGCATTGTATTATGGGATTCTATGTGCAGAGTACAAAATGAAAGTATAATAAGTGTAATGTTAATATGTTGAATAATGAAATAATAATTGTCCTGAAATGTTCGAAAATTCACAAAATTGGGTTGTTCTGAGTATGTTATTCGTATTGTGTGATTGCTTAGCTGTATGCAATGAGGAATGGCACAGAGAGTAAAGTGGACGCCGTCCGCGGACACCGCGGCTGTTCGTGGACAGGGCGTGCTACATCCGGGTTTTTCCAGGAAATCCAACATGGAAAGAAGACTGTACGGATCAGCCAATCAGATGTCGAGGTTGTGGATTTGTGTTGAAAGAGACTGTGTGTGGTGAAGATGGCAGAAGTGGAGAAAGTCAGGGTGTTGGTGCTCGGAGATATGTTTGTGCATGGTTTACAGCAGTACGCTGAATGCAGGCATGTTGCAAAGAACTTTGATGTGAAAGGAGTGGAGGTGGTGTGGAGCAGTGTGCCTGATTGCAATGTACAGGGCATTGTACAAGTTTGTGAGGATATGGCCACGATGAACAGTCCGCATGTGGTAGTTTTGCACTATGGTGCTTTCCATTTGGGCAACGTCAGTGCCCCTACTTTGTTGGCTAATTTGGAACGCTTGGTTCAAGCAGTAATGAAGATCCTTCCAAATGCAAAAGTAATTTTTTCTGGATTACTACCTAGGGCAATATGGGACAATAGTTCAGTTTTTTGTCCTCAGCATGTCAGTGTGTCATCAACCGAGGCATGTGTGCCTTCATGCTTAGAACTGGTATGTTCTTCTGTAACAATGAGAATATTGATGCCAGTAATGCTGTTAATTTTAAAGAAGATGGCATTTCTTTATCTTTTACGGGAAATGCCTTTCTATTTTGGAATGTAAGGGTTGCTTTGGAGAAGGTTATGTGAAGATTTTAGGAGTAAACTAAGAAAAAAGCCAGAGCCAACTTCAAAGGGGAAATGGGGCACACTATTTAAATTTACATTCACCACGCTCAGATTTTCGATGTGTCCGCGGACATGGCGGTAGTCCGCGGATATGAAAATCACTACGAGGGGGTTAGTATGTTCAATGTTACATGTATATGAAGTCAGGGATATTATGGTTAAGTTGTGCACTAAAAACCTATGAAATTCAGTGAAAAAACTTTGTTAAAGGGACGTTATGGTTAAGTTGCGCTACTAAAAACCTATGAAATTCAGTGAAAAAACTTTGTTAAAGGGACGTTATGGCTCAAAGTAAAACCGAAAAACCCCTGAAATTCGGCAGTTATGGTAACATAAGCAACCATAACTCGCGCCACCGTGCACTGCTAACACTAACACTCAGGACATCAAAGATGACATTACAAATGTCATTGATGACATCACTGATGACATCACATGGCTGGCTCTCCCTTTTTATCCTTTACTGACATATCGAAGCCACATAGTTTTCTTCAGTAACAGTCAGCAAGTAAAAATTGAAAATGTACTATATTTGTAGACTTAGGGTCCAGTCACATCATATGAAACATATACATAGCGGAAGATACAGGCTTGAAAGAGAGCAATCCTTTCTGTGCATGAAGATAATCATTATGGTCATCAGCACTTTCTCATAGTTTTATTTTTATTACTCTACCTTCCCTCTATATGCTCATATTTGTATACATTATACTCACTCTCCATAGAGTGAATGGGAAAAAAATTTTGCTCGCGCCTACAGTCCAAACCGCTGGACGGAGTTCCACCAAATTTGGACCAGGAGCAGCGGCTTGGTCCCGAAAGCGTGCTTTTGCAAATTTGGTGAAAATCCGTCCAGTAGTTTTTTTTAAAATGACCAAAAAGTAGGTCCAAAAAAATTAGTGATATCTGTGTTGGGTTTGCGGACACACTTCCCTGTTCGCTCCGCGGAAAGTGTCCTGATTGGCCAATCGTCTTGCGTAATGTTCGCGGACATGCAAAGTGTTCGCTGATTGGACGGCGTGGAGCGTGAAGCGCGTCAGATTTTTCGGTAGCGCCCGCCATCTTGGATTCGCGGACGTCCCCGGACAGCGCAGTGAAACTTTGTTCAAAATGTGTATTTTGTAGAGTGTGGTGGTGTGTAGGAGTGTTTGGGGAGGGTGGGAGTGTATGAGATAGGATGAAAGTTGTGTTTTTTATGTGTTAGACGTTCTTTTTGTGTTCGATTTGTTTGCGGCCATCACGGGTGTTCTGAAATGTTCTAAATAAACTGACTAGGGGGTGTTCTAAGGAGTCAATATGTGTCTGTTTTGTTCGCAAGCAAAGTGAAACTGTTCTAAGAACACTCACGGTGTCCGGGAAGTGTTCGTAGGGGGTGTCCTGAGGGCGCTGTCCGTATTGTTCTCTGTCAAGTTGAATGTGTTCTAAGAACACGCGCGGTGTCCTGAAATGTTCGCAAATAAACAAAATGGGGGTGTTCTGAAGACGCTTCTAAGAACACTCATGGTGTCTGGGGAGTGTTCGTAGGGGGTGTCCTGAGGACGCTGTCCGTATTGTTCTCTGTCAAGTTGAATGTGTCCTAAGAACACTCACGGTGTCCTGAAATGTTCACAAATAAACAAGATGGTGGTGTTCTGAAGACGCTTCTAAGAACACTCCCGGTGTCCTGGAATGTCCGTATTGTTCGTTGTTAAGTTGAAAGTGTTCTAAGAACTATTGCGTTGTTCTGAAATGTTCATAGGGGGTGTCCTGAAAACGGTGTCCGTATTGTTCGCTGGCACGTTCAAAGTGTTCTAAGAACACTCACATTGTTCGCGGACATTAAAAGTTTCCCATAGATCATAGTTGAAATGTTTGACTCTATGGATGTGATATGCTGCGGTGGTTTTTGCCAGGGCATAGAGTCTTGGGTGCATGGCCATATCACATTCATATTCGCTTATAACCTTGGGTGAAAAACAAATGTATAAGGAACAAAGGTATTAGATACTATGGATGTGATATGCTGCTATGGTTGTCCTTATTATTGTATACTTACTGTTTGGTCTAGTAATGGGAGTCCATGTTTTTCTTCTTCATTTCTGTGATAAAAGAAAATAGCATGTTAGTATTAGTATTTTGTAATGACTTATTACATTGTATAAGCAATATACTTTTATTTTTTTTCGACCCTCATATTTAGTAGAGTACAAATCAGAGTACTGTGCAATTTGCTCAGTTTCTGTATTTGTTGCTAAAATCATTGGGTCTGTGGGAGAAAAAAAATCCATGTTGGATTAAAAAAAAACCCTTTTTCTGTTATGCTACAGTTTATTTGTTTGTTTGTTTTCAGTGTTCACTTGTTTCTGGCTAATGCTTTATACTTTGCTTTGTTGTATTTTTTTGGAGCAGTAACAGATTCTTCATTTGTTTTGATATTATAAAATTTTGGAGCAGTTAGATACCAATTGGCATATTCTAACTGTCTATTTTCTTTAATATATTTTAGTGGTTTTGATTTATCTATTTGGATATTGTTACATTTTGGGACAGTTAGATACCAATTGGCGTATTCTAACTGTGTATTTTTTTGGCCTAATTTAGTGGTATTCATTTATCTGATTAGTTTTTGTAGAATCTTTGAGCTGTTAGATAGCTTTTGGAGTATTCTAACAGTTTATATTATTTTAACACAAATTTATCATTTTGGGACAGTTAGATACCAATTGGCGTATTCTAACTGTGTATTTTTTGGTCTAATTTAGTGGTATTCATTTATCTGATTAGTTGTTGTAGAATCTTTGAGCAGTTAGATAGCTTTGGAGTATTCTAAAAGTTTATATTTTTGTAACACAAATTTACTTAAAGGTTTAAATACAGTTTATTTATCAAATTTTGGTTTTAAGAACATCAAATAAGTGTTTGTAAGATTTGCTGGTAATCTCTGCTTTAGAGTAATGGTACTATCATTACATTCAAACCATCCACATTTCTTTTTTATATATGCAGTGTAGTGCCCTGAATTGGTTGTGGCTCCTGCGTGGTAGATTATACCTATTGTTGTGAAGGTTTTCTTACCAAGTGATATTTGACCATGTGTGAATCCAGTCAGCTTGCAGTTATTTTTGGTACCATCTGCATTGTAACGTAGAAGCATTAATATTACGTATGTACTATGTGTTTGTATTACTAACGTAGAGCGATTATCTGAATTGCAGGTAGAGCATAATCTACCATGGTTTGCATTTTGTACAAGTTGCTGAAATGGAATGGATTCACAATTTGGTATTGATATATATATGAAGCGTTCATTGGGGATTTCTTCTTGTGTCACATTGTTGCAGAGAGTGCATGTATGTTTCCACATGTATGAAATCTGAAAGATTTCATTTATAGTTATGTTTTTGTTTTCCAGTACTTGTAGTAAGTACATTAGAAATTCTTGTGGATCTTCCTGTGAGTTTATAGTGAATTTCACCATTCCAGCACAGTAGTCCAATTGTCGTCTTATTCCAAAAACACTATATGTGTTGTCATGATTGTTTGCTGCATTTCTGTGAAGTACTAACATTTGCAAACACAATGGGTTTGTACTGTGTAAGTAAATGTTGTCAACAATTGGTGGTATTTGAAATAGGATATTCATTGCTACATTTGAATAGCAACTTACACCAACTATATTTGAGAATTTAAATGGTCCAGGTAGTTCTGTATCTAACTGCTTTTTTTGGAGTTTGTCTTCCTTCTTTAAAGAAGTACCTGGTTTACTTTCTCTAATTGATTCTTTTTTGTTTGTGGTACTTGATAAAGTATTAGTTTCTTTTACTCTCTTTGGAGGATTTGCAGTGACGTCCTGTGGCATTTCTGTTTGATTTAGTTTTCTTTTACAACGTTTTAGTTTTTGTGGAACAGAATATGTGTTTAGATGGGGAGTGTTATAGTGAGCGAAGTCTATTATATTCTAAAATGCAAGGAATATCAGCGTTTACTTTACTTGCATCAAAGTTGATTAGAAATAGACCGTCAAGTGTACGTAAGCATGATAGTGCTACGTAGCTCATGCCTTCTTTAAAGACTGTGTTACCAATATCTATCATTGCTTTTTCTAGGGTAAGACCTTGTGATTTATGAATCGTGACTGTGTATGCAAGAGTTAGAGAAAATTGTTCTCTGCGTACATACATATCTTTGAAGAGATGAAATCTAGCTGTTGAGCGTCCTATCCGTTTTACTTCTGAAAGTTTGTCAAAGAGTATATAAACAAACTGAATTTTGTGGTCACGTGGGTATGTTTGAAAGCCAACAACTGTACCCAGCGCTCCATTAACTAGTCCTTGGTCCACGTCAAGGTTACGTTTAAGCATTACTCTGCAATTTAAGGATAATTTTAACATCTTTTCTAAGCCTGCTGTGTTTGAGATTGATTTTTCTAAATTATTTAGTCTTGTTGTGGCTTGGTCACACATGGGTAGTGTCATACCATGTACATCTAGTTTGTCTTTGGTGCTAATTTCCATTATTGGTTGCATTTCTTTACTTAGCATGATTTCATTGAATTTGAGACAGCTTGCAAGAGTTGGCATTAAGGCCATACAATTGACATTTCTGTGGGCTAATTGTTCCATAACATCTGTAGCACATGCATTATCGCCATAAAGTGCATTAATGTGCCGGGTTTTCAATGTTGCTTCTGCTTCTTTAGAAAGTATACCAACTCTCAAACTTTTTAAAATGTTGGCATAAGTTAGATCTGCAGATTGGCGCATGTTTTCTGTTAATTCTCTGTATTGGAAATGTTGCCAAAGGTTTACATTTCCAATGCTGCCAACAGTTTTACGGCAGAGTTTGTGCCCTAATGTTTTAAAAATAGGTTCACCTTTTACTGGTGTTAATTGAAGCAGATCTCCAAAAACAATAATGTGTTTTCCTGCAAAGAGCTCTTCATAGTCTGTTTTGAGTACTTCTTGTAATCTGAGGTGAATCAAAGCTAACATCAGGTTGGAGACCATGCTCACTTCATCTATTAGTAGCATTTTCATTTGTTTCAATACTCTGCGTAATTCCATTGCAGCTTCTGCAGAAAGTTTGTAATAGTCTAATTTGTGTGGTGTTCTACTGGTAATAGTAGTAATCGGTGTAATGTAACACCACCTATGTTGTAGGCAGCTAAACCTGTGGGGGCAGTGACAACAGCTGACAGTTTGTTGTTTGTCAATTGTTGAAGGAAGTTACTAATGATTTTGATTAGGAATGTTTTGCCAGAACCAGCTTCACCACTGACGTACAGTAGTATAGGTTTATAATTATGGCAGGAACATTCTTTATTTTCATATTTTACACCATGTGCAATTTGTTTTGTTACTTCTTGAAAAATGCTACTTTGCTCATTGTTTAGTTTTGATTGTAGTATAGTTAAGTCTTCCTTATCTTAATACTGACACATGGTGTTTTCTACTTCTATCGTAGCTAATTCTGCCTCATTTGTTACTAGTGGTTCTCCCAGTGGTTCTTGGCTTCCTGTTACAGAAGGTTGACTACTGTCAGGAGTATCCTTATCTAGTTGGGCTTGGAGTTCTTCTTCATGCTGCTGTTCATTGTGCAACATTTGTTTGTACTGTGTAAAGTTTACATCAGTTATAGTGCTTTCATTTGCTTTGAAAGCATCCTCATATGAGTCATAGATATCTAGTAATTGTTCTTCTTTTCTCCATGGTATGAAGAGTTGTAGCAGGGACATGTAATATACTTCTTTATGTTGAGGAGTCTTCAATGACAATTTGATATGATTAATTAAATTTGGTTTAGTGAGTTTAACTGAGCTGCCTTCACAGTCTGTCACTGTATATATACGTTTTTTTTTTCATCAGGTTTCATATTATTTTTGTATGTGTAGTTTTGGGCTATTTGGTATAGACACATGTTTTCCAAAGTATTGCTTCTGTTTGGGTAGTATGTGTCCAATAAATTGTTTTTTAAAATGTCTTGGCTGTTGGGATCATGTTTGGCTATTGTTTCTATGTCTTCATATGATTTTAGAACTCTTTTTCTAGATTTAGCTGGACCAAGACTTAGCCATACTATATTTTCAGATTTACCATACAATGAAACGATCAGCTGCTTCATAAGATCCACATTCTCTATGGGTGAGCATTTTTATGCCCAAGCTGTACAATTTCTGAGATACTGTTTTATCTGATGACAGGTCATTCCAGAGGTCTTGGAGCTGTGTCTTTTCTGCTTTAGTTAAGTATGCTGTGACATATCATGCAACTGCAGTAGAATTGTCTGCAATGTACTGCACATCTATGTTTGCATTCCATAAGTGGGCAATGATTGCAATATAATCATTGATATATTTTTCTTCTTCTTTTCTTTTTATGTAATATGTATTTTTACGTGACTTACCTTTAACACTATGTCTAACTGAAGACATGAGGTTGTTTACTTGACCTGTATTTGTAACTGGTCTAGGGAAACCAAATCGGCATTTGGTGTAGTATTTGCCTTTGTTTTTGTATTTGCGACGACAATATTTTCCACATTTGTGTCTTTGAAATTGTAAAATTTGTGCACGAAGATCACTATTTGTGGCTTCTGATGGAATTTCACAAGTGACATATTTTTCAATAAACTGTAAAACAGTGGCGTCACTGTCTTGACCAAATTTAGGAGCATCTTTAATCCATAAAAGCATGTTGATATGTGGTGCTCCTCTGGCTTGGTATTCTTTTCTCCAAAAGAAGTGTTGCACTTCTCCAAGGGGAGGAACAGTTTTATTACAATAAAATGTAGCATAGCAATGAAGCGATGGTGAAAATATCTTGAAACATTAACAGGATCCAAAGAACAAAGTTCTCCAGGTGTTAGAATATCTATGTTTGTTTTGTTTTTATTTGATATGCGTAGGAAATCATGTAAATCTTCCCATGCATATTCTGCAAAACTTAATGTAACAAACCAAGTGGGTGGGCCAAGGTTTCTGATCATACAACGTACATCTCCATGACGTCGAAACCAGTACTCTTTAGTACCACGCATATTTGCTGATAGAGTTGTAATATTTGATTGTAAAACCTCATCCTTTTGTTGCACTTTCTCTAATAATTGTGTAGCTGTCATATTTTGAAAGTGTGATCCTGATTTTAATATGTGTGCAACTCCGTAACATAAAGTTGCTAGTTCACTTTGAAAGAGTAGGTGGAATATGTATTCCACATTTTGTCTAAATCTGGGATCTTCAGAATACATCCGTAATGAGCGGTATTCTGAAGCTGATATTTGAATAGGTCTATCATCATACCTTCCCCCTTTGCCAGTAGGAAAGAGTAGAGGAAAAGCATGTGCTTCTATACTTTTTTCCCATATACTGATTGGCGAACCTTTTGTTTGACGCATTTGGTAAGTTTCCAGTACATCTTGTACGGTGTCATTACAGTGCAAAGGATGAATTGTATAATGGTCTAAAGTATTTGATATTGTAGCAGGATCTAGTAGCTCAAATTGACCAGCTTCTTGTGTTTCTTGAATTATTTCAGTTGTATCTTTCATGTTTTCTTCAATATTAATTTCTTTGTAATATTAATTATTCTCTTTAAGATATTGGAAGGCTTGTCTAACTTTATATAAATCTACCAGCTGTTGCCATATTTTTTTGTCTTTTGTAGGTACTCCATTAACTAATATAATTAAAGATTGCTGCATTGGACGTTGCACTCCTAGAGTATGCACATTTTTTTTTAGATTTAATGGTAAATAAACTACTTTTCCACGAATGCCTTTTACCAATTCAGAGAGAGGTCATTTTGCTGTTTTTGGTTGAAGGCGTATTATTGCTTGAAATGGGTGTACTGTTTGAATTATGATGCTCTCATATAAATTAAGTTGTTGTAGAGGTTTTGGTACTGGGTATAATTCCAAATAATTTGTGATAGAGTGAGAAGAAGTTTGGTTGGTGTCAAGTTTGTAGTGCAATAACTGCAAAGTATTAAGGGCTCAGTTATTTCATATTTGTTTTCTGCTAGAAGGTAGAGAGCTAATTCAAACCATTTAAAATCTTCATTGTCTTCTATTTTGTATGATAGGTCCACAGTTTTTGTGTTACTTTTATAAAAAATTCTACGGCAACATACACATACATGGTTTGGTACTTCAGCTGATGTACTTTTAAATTTTAGTATTTCTTTTTTGTATGTGTTTAGCAAAAGGTTGCCATGTGTAGAATTGTTGCTTAATTGGTTTAAAGCTATTTCATTCTGTAAATGGCTTTCACTTCCAAAATATTTTTTCTGGATATAGTCAATTTCTTCAAGTAGGTCTTTTGCTGTACCATGTAGAAGGATGTTATTTAACTTTGCTATTGCTAAAGCAGGACTTTTAGCATAGTACAGTTTATAGACTAGATTTCTTATAGTTGAATGATGTGTTGATATCCTTTTGAAACCATGGAAAGTGGTTTTACAAGTAGGTCCTGTAATGTAGGCCAATGAATGCCCTTGTAGTCCTGCGTACTTGCGCACTGGACAGGTATCTATATTTTGCAGTAATTTAATTTTGATTTTGTCTTTGCTTTTTACATATTTATTGAGGAATTGGTGTAAAGATTTGAAACATTGTTTGGGAATGTTACACATTGACGTGCATGGCCATTTGTACACTAGACATACTGATTCAGTTGAATGGAACGGTAATTCTAAGTTTTCAGGGCATATTTTTGTAAGGAGTACTTCTTGTTCTATTATGGTATTATTCACTTTTTCATAACCTCGACCACTGCTATTTATGGCAATTGTATTTGTTTGCTTTTGTTTGTACGCTTCTTCATTAAGATATGGTTCTGTGGTCGTAGTGTGATTCCATTCACCTCCGCAGATACTTAAGAAATTCTTTCTGTTGACATTTCGCTTATTGAGAAGTCTTTTTTGTAATTTAGTTATTAGTTTTGTTAGTGGTTTCATTTTGTTTAACAGTAAAATAAATACATTTCTTTTGAGAAGAATTGCACTGTCCATCAATGCTTCTAAGATTAATTTCCTACGATAGGTTTTAAGCTTTAAACCTGATTTCTCTCCTGTTTTTATAAGATTTTGAAGGACTTTGTGACGATATATTTTGGCTAAAATACTTTTTTTGGTATGCTTACTTTGCACTATATTAAAATTTGAAGAAGTATCTGTACTGATAGCTGATTTTCTGTTAATTGTTTTTTGGTTTGTTTTACATTTTGATAGAGGAAGCGAAGTTGTTCTACTTGAAACTTCTTGTGTTTCACTAAATGATTGTATTAGCTGTTTTGTTTCAACTTTTTTTTACAAATTCTGCTAGAGATGGATGCTTATGTTGGACACCTTTATTTTCATTTGCTCTACTTTTGCGTTGCTTTCTACGGACTTGTCTTTTGGTAGGCATTCTTTAGGGTCTGTTGAAAAAAATAAAGAAGATATGGGTTGGGGTGTTCTGGAATGTATGTGTGCTGTGTGAATGAGTGTTTGAGTAAGATGATAAAGATGTATGTAATGGTGTGTGATTGTGCATTGGGAACTAAAACTAGTAGGGATAGGTATTCTTGAATTTATGTGTTACTAAACTGGGGTTCAGATGACAAAAAAAGTAAGCTAGTAGAGTGGAAAAGTACAAATAGTAAATCTAATGTATACAATTAAAACAGTTGTTTGTTCTATAATATGAAAATTGTAGTGGTTCAGTTGGCTAATTTGTGTGTCCAAAAATAGAAATTTGTGGGCCATTCTGGCTGTAAATCGCTGTTTAAGACATGGAAATTTTTGGACAAAATGGTACAAAATCTCTATTTTAAGAAACCAAAATAGCTCGTATTAATGTTATAGTATATTTGATTAATAATACAAATATTATGGTGATATTTTACTTACTTTTTTTTTAAATTAACAGGTAACTTCTTAGTTTTTCTTTCTTCTTCGAATTCGGCTGCTTCTTTTCAGGAAACTGGTCTTCACTGCAATTGTAAAAGTTTCAAATTAGTAACTTTGTTTGTATATAGCACTGTTTTTAATTTAGATATTGATTTTTTTAATTGAAATCCTCACTACCTTCTGTAAAACCATTAAACTAATTTATTTACATAAGATACATTGCATCAGTTCAGTACATATGATATGTTCTTAATGAACAAATTGTATTGAATGACTAACTGTAGCACAACTTAACAATAATGACTTTGACTTTATATACATGTCATATGGAACTGACTAGATCTCTTCTTATGAACGTGATGATCGCGAACTTATTTAATGTTCGCGGACATGTTTGGAGAACAGTACCACTACCTAAAAACTCTAGGGGTGGGGGGTCGGGTATGTTTGATTGTTATATCATAATATAGGAACATTTAACAAATTCGAAAAGCATCACACAAACACATTATATATAGTAATACATAAGAAATGTAACCCATATATGTAACACACTAACCATTCATTTAAATACAATATGTTCTGAAATGGAATATACCACAAGAACATAAATTGGCTTCCAACATAATTACCTCACAGACACAACAGAACTGAGAACAAGACCAGACCCACTGAATACATAGGACTTATCTTACCAGAAATAGTAAGTGTACTTCATTTTACTCATATATTTCTAAACTTTCTGTATTAGATTAAAAAATATATTATCTTTTTTTTTTCTCACAGAAATGTCTACTACTCTGGAATGGCTAGAGAACAATTTCCCACATGAAGAAATGTCACAAGATAGTGAAACTAATGGTAAACACTTATAATATAAACCATTTAAATATTATTATTTTGTATACATTTAACATATATATTTTTTTTGTACCTAGCATAACAAAATAGAAAATACGAAGAAGCTGTTATGGAAAACACGCTTGACAACATAAAAGAAAAAATTGATTTACTGTTGACCAATTTTAATAATTCGAAAACTTTTGTTGAAGATCATTTTAAAACAAAAACGTCATACCATTGCCCCACATGTACTTGTCCCTCCTCACCATATCCCAGTCAATTATCCCCAAACCCTCTCCATAATCCAAAACGTTTTGATGAGATTTCCATCCCTTCTTCACCTAATACCAATCATGTTGAAACCCCAAATTCTCCTGTTTTTGTTTTTGTAAAAGTGTCCGCGGACAGTGGGAGTGTTCTGAAATGTTCGTACATAAACGAAAATGAAGGTGTCCTGAAAAACACCACACCTGTTCGTACTATTCGCTAGCAAGTTGAAACTGTTCTAAGAACACACGTGGTGTCCTGAAATGTTTGTAAAGAAACAAAAATTAAAGTGTTCTAAAGAACACTATATCTGTCCGTAATGTTCGCTATCAACTTAAAACTGTCCTAAGAACACAATTGGTGTGATGAAATGTTCGTAAATAAACGAAAATGATGTGTCCTGAACAACAGTACAACTGTTCGTAGTGTTCGCTCGCAACATGAAACTGTCCTAAGAACATACGCGGTGTCCTGAATTGTTCGTAAACAAACAAAAATTAAAGTGTCCTAAAGAACACTATACCTGTCCGGTACTGTTCGCTAGCAAGTTCAAACTGTTCTAAGAACGCTATTGGTGTCCTGAAATGTTCGTACGTAAACGAAAATGGAGGTGTCCTGAAGAACACTATACCTGTTAATAGTGTTCGCTACCCAATTGAAACTGTTCTAAGAACACAATTGGTGTCCTGAAATGTTCGTACATAAACTAAATTACACGTGTCCTGAAGAACACTATATCTGCCCTTACTGTTCGCTACAAAGTTTAAACTGTTCTAAGAACACACGTGGTGTCCTGAAATGTTCGTTTCACGTGTGACGCACTTTTAATTACTTCAGAACCCGAACCGTGTTCGTAGGACATCAATGCGCGTGCGCTAACCAATCTCCGTGCACTTGGTGTCCTGCGGACAGGCGCTTCCTTCGCGGACTAGTTCGCAAACGGATCATATGACCGCGCCCACGCTCATTGTGTGTCCTGAAATGCGGACACTGTTCGTGTCCCCGAACAATTTAAAAGTATATTTTCAGTTAATCCATAATATTTTTCAATAAAATCTCACCATGCCACAAGTCCCACATAGCAATCTTGAGTTTCTATATACCTTTTGAAACTTTCCGATCCTTTTTTTGTGTTTGATCTGTCCGCGCACAGTGCGCATGTCCGCGGACCGCGCACAAGCACCCCTATAAAAGACCACGCCCAAGAGCTTATTCCCATTGTGTTTCTGGCTATTCTTCAGAACACAGTGATTTTTGCTGCCACCTGCAGACTACACCATCATCGAGATGGCATCCTTGGCTGCTGAACTGCCACTTGGTGCTGCACCTGCTTCAGCACCACCACCACCCCCTCCACCACCACCACCTCCCCAAGGGCCTGAAGAGGGGAACAGGACTGAGGATGGGGAGGAGGAAGAAGAGGATGATGAGAATGAGGCAGAGGAAATCCCTACTACCCGCACTAGGTGTGAGTCTTGGGTGTGGCGGTTATTTACCATTCATGGGAATGGTCCTAAGGCTCGTGCGAACCATGTTACCTGCAATGAGTGCAAAATGATACTTAGTCGCGGGAAGCACGGTAACTACAGGTTTGGGACCACTACTATGAAGCGACACCTGAGGTCATTTCACTCTGGGGCTATTCGCAGGGTTGTACCTTGCGAAGAACGTAGCAGGTTGATTTCCTCTACTTCATCCTCTGTTTCTGATCCTGTCACCACAAGGACCATCTCTGTGGGACAGCGTCTTTCTCAAGCTGCCTCACAGGCCATACAGAATGCTGATGACCCTTACCTTTCGAGGGTCACAGTTGTATGTATGTACTGTGACACAGTACTCTGCAGGGGGAGCGACTTCGGAGTGCTTTTGAGACTATCGTCTCAGAGCACGAGAAGACCTGCTCACTACCCAAATAAAACCCACTCTACATCTTCCTCTCTCAGCTCACCCTTTCCTATCCCTGTGGTTGGTGTCCCCCCCTTTACCCTCTTTTACCCTCCTCTCCTAGTGTGTCGTGTCTGAAAAACCAAAAAAAATACAAAATTACAAAAATCAAAAAAAAATAAGGCTCTTTTCAGAGCCGCCTTTCCCAGTTAAAAAATAGAAGTGAAAATAAATGAAGCAGGGCTCTTGGTATTTTTTAGAAGTCCGCGGACAGTTCGCAAACATTAAAAAAATTGGGTTGCTACTCCATCACAAACATTGTAATGTTCTCTGGAAAGAAGTGGTGGCTCTGAAAAGAGCCTGTGGGTGGTGTTTGTAAGTCAAAAATTGTAAATGCTTAACATCTATTTCAAAATCATTGTTGTAATTCCAAAAAAGGTCTCAATGCATTTTGTACATTTCTCAGAAAAATCTGATTGCCAGCATAAGTAAGATGGACTCCATCTCTGCGAAAAATGTATGTACTACAAAACATAATATTTTCATTGTGAAAAGAAGACATGCCAAAATCTCTTAGAAAGCCACAAACAGCCTTATTAACATTGCGCCTTGCTTTTTCCATTTGTGGACCAAATGAAGAAGAATGAAGCCACATTTGTCTCTGCACAATCCGTGAAAATATCACTTGAGAATTAGGAAACATGTCCATAACCTTCCTAAGTCCTTCTTTCATAGCAAATTGCAAAACAATTCCAGTCACATGTCCTAAACTGTTCCCTCCACAATGAATTACAATTATGTCTGGATGTTGCTCTGTCTCCAAAGTAGCACAGAGAGGTAGCAAGTACAACCACTTCATTCCACGTACTCCATGCCAGTGTACTTCCACATGTGGGAATCTAAGATCTACAGCTACTCCACAGCTTTCTGCATGCACCTTCAATCAATGTATCCACGAATCTCCTAAAATCCAAACAATCTGTTTTCTGAAACACACAGCCATAGCTATCGTTTGTTCTCTCAGCAAAAAGTGTATCTGAGAAAATCTTTCCTGGCACAACACACCCACTAAACTTTCCTGACCAATCCCTTTCAGTGCTTATTCTCATTTGCATGACTTCTGAACCCAAAAATCCCCGGATGTAACTCCCGATGTCCGCGAACTACCGCCATGTCCGTGGACATATCGTAACATGAACAGCCCTTCTACCATTTCCACTACACTCTCTCTGCCATTCCCTCATTGGATGTGCCTCAAAAATCACATGACCATGCACCAATCACAATCAAGACCTCTACATCTAACTGCATCATCATAGATCAGCACTGCAAATGTACTCTGAATCTCTCTGAGTACAAGTGTCATATCATTGGCAAGCAGCAAATACCAGAAATACTGTACAAGTCTTCATGATTTCTACTTGCAGCTCCATGCATATCCATATGCATGAACACAAACTTCAGGTATGCATATTTTCTGTATAGTAGATGACATAGCTCTCAACCATTTTTATTTTACAGGCGGATTAAATCACCCGATTTTGTTTTTGGCGGGTGAGAAGCCCATTGGAATGAATGGGCGTGCAGGAGGCTTGGCGGGTGAGTCTGCCCTTTACGAGGCGTGTGACACCCGCCAAAAGCGTGTGAGTTGAGAGCTATGAGATGAACACATTTTCAAAAAGACTTTTACCTTGTAAAATCTGTAAAATGAATTTACTGTACTTTTTTCAATTTCCTAAAATCAACTATCACTTATAAACCTTTATACCTTTTACTTTCTTTATACACACAAACTCAAATCATGTTAAACTAACATTTTTTAAATGAAATATATAGACTACATATATTCAAACAAAATTGCATGCAAACACAATCTATGTTTAAACCTTTATAAAAATACTTATATAATTTCATATTTTTTGTTTTTATTTAATTATTTACTTAATTACTTTAAATTAGACATGACATTGAGGCGCTATAACCTAGAACAGTTTACTTACAGAAATAGTGGTATTCACTAATATATTATAAATTTCACAAGACATAGTAAAGATATTTTTTTTTGCTACAGTTAGTCATTCAATACAATTTGTTCATTAAGAACATATCATATGTACTGAACTGATGCAATGTATCTTATGTAAATAAATTAGTTTAATGGTTTTACAGAAGGCACTGAGGATTTCAATTAAAAAAATCAATATCTAAATTAAAAACAGTGCTATATACAAACAAGGTTACTAATTTGAAGCTTTTACAATTGCAGTGAAGACCAATTTCCTGAAAAGAAGCAGCCAAATTCGAAGAAGAAAGAAAAACTAAGAAGTTACCTGTTAATTTAAAAAAAAGTAAGTAAAATATCACCATAATATTTGTATTATTAATCAAATATACTATAACATTAATACGAGCTATTTTGGTTTCTTAAAAAAGATTTTGTACCATTTTGTCCAAAAATTTCCATGTCTTAAACAGCGATTTACAGCCAGAATGGCCCACACATTTCTATTTTTGGACACACAAATTAGCCAACTGAACCACTACAATTTTCATATTATAGAACAAACAACTGTTTTAATTGTATACATTAGATTTACTATTTGTACTTTTCCACACCACTAGCTCACTTTTTTTTTTTACATCTGAACCCCAGTTTAGTAACACATAAATTCAAGAATACCTATCCCTACTAGTTTTAGTTCCCAATGCACAATCACACACCATTACATACATCTTTATCATCTTACTCAAACACTCATGCACACAGCACACATACATTACAGAACACCCCAACCCATATCTTCTTTATTTTTTTCAACAGACCCTAAAGAATGCCTACCAAAAGACAAGTCCGTAGAAAAGCAACGCAAAAGTAGAGTAAATGAAAATAAAGGTGTCCAACATAAGCATCCATCTCTAGCAGAATTTATAAAAAAAAGTTGAAACAAAACAGCTAATACAATCATTTAGTGAAACACAAGAAGTTTCAAGTACAACAACTTCGCTTCCTCTATCAAAATGTAAAACAAACCAAAAAACAATTAACAGAAAATCAGCTATCAGTACAGATAAAACTACTTCTTCAAATTTTAATATAGTGCAAAGTAAGCATACCAAGAAAAGTATTTTAGCCAAAATATACTGTCACAAAGTCCTTCAAAATCTTATAAAAACAGGAGAGAAATCAGGTTCAAAGCTTAAAACCTATCGTAGGAAATTAATCTTAGAAGCATTGCTGGACATTGCAATTCTTCTCAAAAGAAATTTATTTATTTTACTGTTAAACAAAATGAAACCACTAACAAAACTAATAACTAAATTACAAAAAAGACTTCTCAATAAGCGAAATGTCAACAGAAAGAACTTCTTCAGTATCTGCGGAGGTGAATGGAATCACACTACGAGCACAGAACCATATTTTAATGAAGAAGCGTACAAATAAAAGCAAACAAATACAATTGCCATAAATAGCAGTGGTCGAGGTTATGAAAAAGTGAATAATACCATCATGGAACAAGAAGTACCCCTTACAAAAATATGCCCTGAAAACCTAGAATTACCCCTCCATTCAACTGAATCAGAACGTCTAGTGTACAAATGGCCATGCACGTCAATGTGTAACATTCCCAAACAATGTTTCAAATCTTTACACCAATTCCTAAATAAATATGTAAAAAGCAAAGACAAAATCAAAATTAAATTACTGCAAAATATAGATACCTGTCCAGTGCGCAAGTACACAGGACTACAAGGACATTCATTGGCCTGCATTACAGGACCTACTTGTAAAACCACTTTCCATGAAATCAAAAGGATATCAACACATCATTCAACTATAAGAAATCTAGTCTATAAACTGTACTATGCTAAAAGTCCTGCTTTAGCACTAGCAAAGTTAAATAACATCCTTCTACATGGTACAGCAAAAGACCTACTTGAAGAAATTGACTATATCCAGAAAAAATATTTTGGAAGTGAAAGCCATTTACAGAATGAAATAGCTTTAAACCAATTAAGCAACAATTCTACACATGGCAACCTTTTGCTAAACACATACAAAAAAGAAATACTAAAATTTAAAAGTACATCAGCTGAAGTACCAAACCATGTATGTGTATGTTGCCGTAGAATTTTTTATAAAAGTAACACAAAAACTGTGGACCTATCATACAAAATAGAAGACAATGAAGATTCTAAATGGTTTGAATTAGCTCTCTACCTTCTAGCAGAAAACAAATATGAAATAACTGAGCCCTTAATACTTTGCAGTTATTGCACTACAAAACTTGACAACAACCAAACTCCTTCACGTTCTATCACAAATAATTTGGAATTATACCCAGTACCAAAACCTCTACAACAACTTAATTTATATGAGAGCATCATAATTCAAACAGTACACCCATTTCAAGCAATAATACGCCTTCAACCAAAAACAGCAAAATTACCTCCCTCTGAATTGGTAAAAGGCATTCGTGGAAAAGTAGTTTATTTACCATTAAATCTAAAAGAAAATGTGCATACTCTAGGAGTGCAACGTCCAATGCAACAATCTTTAATTATATTAGTTAATGGAGTACCTACAAAAGACAAAAAATATGGCAACAGCTGGTAGATTTATATAAAGTTAGACAAGCCTTCCAATATCTTAAAGAGAATAATGAATATTACAAAGAAATTAATATTGAAGATATTGTAACTTGAAAGATACAACTGAAATAATTCAAGAAACACAAGAAGCTGGTCAATTTGAGCTACTAGATCCTGCTACAATATCAAATACTTTAGACCATTATACAATTCATCCTTTGCACTGTAATGACACCGTACAAGATGTACTAGAAACTTACCAAATGCGTCAAACAAAAGGATCGCCAATCAGTATATGAGAAAAAAATTATAGAAGCACATGCTTTTCCTCTACTCTTTCCTACTGGCAAAGGAGGAAGGTATGATGATAGACCTATTCAAATATCAGCTTCAGAATACCGCTCATTACGGATGTATTCTGAAGATCCCAGATTTAGACAAAATGTGGAATACATATTCCACCTACTCTTTGAAAGTGAACTAGCAACTTTATGTTACGGAGTTGCACACATATTAAAATCAGGATCACACTTTCAAAATATGACAGCTACACAATTATTAGAGAAAGTGCAACAAAAGGATGAGGTTTTACAATCAAATATTACAAATCTATTAGCAAATATGCGTGGTACTAAAGAGTACTGGTTTCGACGTCATGGAGATGTACGTTGTATGATCAGAAACCTTGGCCCACCCACTTGGTTTGTTACATTAAGTTGTGCAGAATATGCATGGGAAGATTTACATGATTTCCTACGCATATCGAATAAAAACAAAACAAACATAGATATTGTAACACCTGGAGAACTTTGTTCTTTGGATCCTGTTAATGTTTCAAGATATTTTCACCATTGCTTCATTGCTATGCTACATTTTATTTGTAATAAAACTGTTCCTCCCCTTGGAGAAGTGCAACACTTCTTTTGGAGAAAAGAATACCAAGCCAGAGGAGCACCACATATCCACATGTTTTTATGGATTAAAGATGCTCCTAAATTTGGTCAAGACAATGACGCCACTGTTTTACAGTTTATTGAAAAATATGTCACTTGTAAAATTCCATCAGAAGCCACAAATAGTGAACTTCGTGCACAAATTTTACAATTTCAAAGACACAAATGTGGAAAATATTGTCGTCGCAAATACAAAAACAAAGGCAAATACTACACCAAATGCCTATTTGGTTTCCCTAGACCAGTTACAAATACAGGTCAAGTAAACAACCTCATGTCTTCAGTTAGACATAGTGTTAAAGGTAAGTCACCTAAAAATACATATTACATAAAAAGAAAAGAAGAAGAAAAATATATCAATGATTATAATGCAATCATTGCCCACTTATGGAATGCAAACATAGATGTGCAGTACATTGCAGACAATTCTACTGCAGTTGCACGATATGTCACAGCATACTTAACTAAAGCAGAAAAGACAGAGCTCCAAGACCTCTGGAATGACCTGTCATCCGATAAAACAGTATCTCAGAAATGATACAGCTTGGGCATAAAAAAGCTCACCCATAGAGAATGTGGATCTTATGAAGCAGCTGATCGTTTAACTGGTAATTCATTGTATGGTAAATCTGAAAATACAGTATGGCTAAGTCTTGGTCCAGCTAAATCTAGAAAAAGAGTTCTAAAATCATATGAAGACATAGAAACAATAGCCAAACATGATCCCAACAGCCAAGACATTTTAAAAAAACAATTTATTGGACACAAACTACCCAAACAGAAGTAATACTTTGGAAAATATGTGTCTATACCAAATAGCCCAAAACTACACATACAAAAATAATATGAAACCTGATGAAAAAAAAGGTATATATACAGTGACAGACTGTGAAGGCAGCTTAGTTAAACTCACTAAACCAAATTTAATTAATCATATCAAATTGTCATTGAAGACTCCTCAACATAAAGAAGTATATTACATGTCCCTGCTACAACTCTTCAAACCATGGAGAAAAGAAGAACAATTACTAGATAACTATGACTCATATGAGGATGCTTTCAAAGCAAATGAAAGCACTATAACTGATGTAAACTTTACACAGTACAAAACAATGTTGCACAATGAACAACATGAAGAAGAACCCCAAGCCCAACTAGATAAGGATACTCCTGACAGTAGTCAACCTTCTGTAACAGGAAGCCAAGAACCACTGGGAGAACCACTAGTAACAAATGAGGCAGAATTAGCTATGATAGAAGTAGAAAACACCATGTGTCAGTATGAAGATAAGGAAGACTTAACTATACTACAATCAAAACTAAACAATGAGCAAAGTAGCATTTTTCAAGAAGTAACAAAACAAATTGCACATGGAATAAAACATGAAAATAAAGAATGTTCCTGCCATAATTATAAACCTATACTACTGTACGTCAGTGGTAAAGCTGGTTCTGGCAAAAAATTCCTAATCAAAATCATTAGTAAGTTCCTTCAACAATTGACAAACAGCAAACTGTCAGCTGTTGTCACTGCCCCCACAGGTTTAGCTGCCTACAACATAGGTGGTGTTACATTACACCGATTACTACTATTACCAGTAGAACACCAGAACAAATTAGACTATTACAAACTTTCTGCAGAAGCTGCAATGGAATTACGCAGAGTATTGAAACACATGAAAATGCTACTAATAGATGAAGTGAGCATGGTGTCCAACCTGATGTTAGCTTTGATTCACCTCAGATTACAAGAAGTACTCAAAACAGACTATGAAGCGCTCTTTGCAGGAAAACACATTATTGTTTTTGGAGATCTGCTTCAATTAACACCAGTAAAAGGTGAACCTATTTTTAAAACATTAGGGCACAAACTCTGCCGTAAAACTGTTGGCAGCATTGGAAATGTCACCCTTTGGCAACATTTCCAATGCAGAGAATTAACAGAAAACATGTGCCAATCTGCAGATCTAACTTATGCCAACATTTTAAAAAGTTTGAGAGTTGGTATACTTTCTAAAGAAGCAGAAGCAACATTGAAAACCCGGCACATTAATGCACATTATGGCGATAATGCATGTGCTACAGATGTTATGGAACAATTAGCCCACAAAAATGTCAATTGTATGGCCTTACTGCCAACTCTTGCAAGCTGTCTCAAATTCAATGAAATCATGCTAAGTAAAGAAATGCAACCAATAATGGAAATTAGCGCCACAGACAAACTAGATGTACATGGTATGACACTACCCATGTGTGACCAAGCCACAACAAAACTAAATAATTTAGAAAAATCAATCTCAAACACAGCAGGCTTAGAAAAGATGTTAAATTTATCCTTAAATTGCAGAGTAATGCTTAAACGTAACCTTGACGTGGACCAAGGACTAGTTAATGGAGCACAGGGTACAGTTGTTGGCTTTCAAACATACCCACGTGACAACAAAATTCAGTTTGTCAATATACTCTTTGACAAACTTTCAGAAGTAAAACAGATAGGACGCTCAACAGCTAGAGTCCTTCTCTTCAAAGATATGTATGTACGCAGAGAACAATTTTCTCTAACTCTTGCATACGCAGTCACGATTCATAAATCACAAGGTCTTACCCTAGACAAAGCAATGATAGATATTGGTAACATGGTCTTTAAAGAAGGCATGAGCTATGTAGCACTATCACGCTTACGTACACTTGACGGTCTATTTCTAATCAACTTTGATGCAAGTAAAGTAAACGCTGATATTCCTTACATTTTAGAATATAATAGACTTCGCTCACTATACACTCCCCATCTAAACACATATTCTGTTCCACAAAACTAAAACGTTGTAAAAGAAAACTAAATCAAACAGAAATGAAACAGGACGTCACTGCAAATCCTCCAAAGAGAGTAAAAGAAACTAATACTTCATCAAGTACCACAAACAAAAAAGAATCAATTAGAGAAAGTAAACCAGGTACTTCTTTAAAGAAGGAAGACAAACTCCAAAAAAAGCAGTTAGATACAGAACTACCTGGACCATTTAAATTCTCAAATATAGTTGGTGTAAGTTGCTATGCAAATGTAGCAATGAATATTCTATTTCAATTACCACCAATTGTTGACAACATTTACTTACACAGTACAAACCCATTGTGTTTGCAAATGTTAGTACTTCACAGAAATGCAGCAAACAATCCTGACAACACATATAGTGTTTTTGGAATAAGACGACAATTGGACTACTGTGCTGGAATGGTGAAATTCACTATAAACTCACAGGAAGATCCACAAGAATTTCTAATGTACTTACTACAAGTACTGGAAAACAAAAACATACCTATAAATGAAATCTTTCAGATTTCATACATGTGGAAACATACATGCACTCTCTGCAACAATGTGACACAAGAAGAAATCCCCAATGAACGCTTCATATATATAACAATACCAAATTGTGAATCCATTCCATTTCAGCAACTTGTACAAAATGCAAACCATGGTAGATTATGCTCTACCTGCAATTCAGATAATCGCTCCACGTTAGTAATACAAACACATAGTAAATACGTAGTACTAATGCTTCTACGTTACAATGCAGATGGTACCAAAAACAACTGCAAGCTGACTTGATTCACACATGGTCAAATATCACTTGGTAAGAAAACCTTCACAACAATAGGTATAATCTACCACGCAGGAGCCACAACCAATTCAGGGCACTACACTGCATATATAAAAAAGAAATGTGGATGGTTTCAATGTAATGATAGTACCATTACTCTAAAGCAGAGATTACCAGCAAATCTTACAAACGCTTATTTGACGTTCTTAAAACCAAAATTTGATAAATAAACTGTATTTAAACCTTTAAGTAAATTTGTGTTACAAAAATATAAACTGTTAGAATACTCCAAAAGCTATCTAACTGCTAAAAGATTCTACAACAACTAATCAGATAAATGAATACCACTAAATTAGACCAAAAAATACACAGTTAGAATACGACAACTGGTATCTAACTGTCCCAAAATTATAAATTTGTGTTACAAAAATATAAACTGTTAGAATACTCCAAAAGCTATCTAACTGCTAAAAGATTCTACAACAACTAATCAGATAAATAAATACCACTAAATTAGGCCAAAAAATACACAGTTAGAATACGCCAATTGGTATCTAACTGTCCCAAAATTTAACAATATCCAAATAGATAAATCAAAACCACTAAAATATATTAAAAAAATAGACAGTTAGAATACGCCAATTGGTATCTAACTGCTCCAAAATTTTATAATATCAAAACAAATGAAGAATCCGTTACTGCTCCAAAAAAAATACAACAAAGCAAAGTATAAAGCATTAGCCAGAAACAACAAGTGAACACTGAAAACAAACAAACAAATAAACTGTAGCATAACAGAAAAAGGGTTTTTTTTTAATCCAACATGGATTTTTTTTTCTCCCACAGACCCAATGATTTTAGCAACAAATACAGAAACTGAGCAAATTGCACAGTACTCTGATTTGTACTCTACTAAATATGAGGGTCGAAGAAAAATAAAAGTATATTGCTTATACAATGTAATAAGTCATTGCAAAACACTAATACTAGCATGCTATTCTCTTTTATCACAGAAATGAAGAAGAAAAACATGGACTCCCATTACTAGACCAAACAGTAAGTATACAATAATAAGGACAACCATAGCAGCATATCACATCCCTAGTATCTAATACCTTTGTTCCTTATACATTTGTTTTTCACCCAAAGTTATAAGCAAATATGAATGTGATATGCTGCGGTGGTTGTTGCCAGGGCATAGAGTCTTGGGTGCATGGAGTCAAACATTTCAACTATGATCTATGGGAAACTTTTAATGTCCGCGAACAATGTGAGTGTTCTTAGAACACTTTGAACGTGCCAGCGAACAATACGGACACCGTTTTCAGGACACCCCCTACGAACATTTCAGAACAACGCGATAGGTCTTAGAACACTTTCAACTTAACATCGAACAATACGGACAGCGTCCTACGGACACCCCCTATGAACATTCCAGGACACCGGGAGTGTTCTTAGAAGCGTCTTCAGAACACCACCATCTTGTTTATTTGCGAACATTTCAGGACACCGCGAGTGTTCTTAGGACACATTCAACTTGACAAAGAACAATGCGGACAGCGTCCTCAGGACACCCCCTACGAACACTCCCCGGACACCGCGAGTGTTCTTATAAGCGTCTTCAGAACACCACCATCTTGTTTATTTGCGAACATTTCAGGACACCGCGAGTGTTCTTAGGACACATTCAACTTGACAAAGAACAATACGGACAGCGTCCTCAGGACACCCCCTACGAACACTCCCCGGACACCGCGAGTGTCCTTAAAAGCGTCTTCAGAACACCCCCATTTTGTTTATTTGTGAACATTTCAGGACACCACGAGTGTTCTTAGGACACATTCAACTTGACAGAGAACAATACGGACAGCGTCCTCCGGACACTCCCTACGAACACTTCCAGGACACGGCGAGTGTTCTTAGAAGCGTCTTCAGAACACCCCCATTTTGTTTATTTGCGAACATTTCAGGACACCGCGAGTGTTCTTAGGACACATTCAACTTGACAGAGAACAATACGGACAGCGTCCTCAGGACACCCCCTATGAACACTCCCCGGACACCGTGAGTGTTCTTAGAAGCTTCTTCAGAACACCCCCATTTTGTTTATTTGCGAACATTTCAGGACACCGCGCGTGTTCTTAGCACACATTCAACTTGACAGAGAACAAAACGGACAGCGTCCTCAGGACACCCCCTACGAACACTCCCCGGACACCGCAAGTGTTCTTAGAACAGTTTCACTTTGCTTGCGAACAAAATGGACACATATTGACTCCTTAGAACACCCCCTAGTCAGTTTATTTAGAACATTTCAGAACACCTGTGATGGCCGCAAACTAATCGAACACAAAAAGAACGTCTAACACATAAAAAACACAACTCACTCCCTGCCCAAACACTCCTACACACCAACACACTCTACAAAATACACATTTTGAACAAAGTTTCACTGCGCTGTCCGGGGACGTCCGCGAATCCAAGATGGCGGGCGCTACCGAAAAATCTGACACGCTTCAGCAAACACTTTGCATGTCCGCGAACATTACGCAAGATGATTGGCCAATCAGGACACTTCCGCAGAGCGAACAGGGAAGTGTGTCCGCAAACCCAACACAGATATCACTAATTTTTTTTTACCTAGTTTTTGGTAATTTTAAAAAAAACTACTGGACGGATTTTCACCAAATTTGCAAAAGCACGCTTTCGAGACCAAGCCGCTGCTCCGGGTCCAAATTTGGTGGAAATCCGTCCAGCGGTTTGGACTGTAGGCGCGAGCAAAATTTTTTTCCCATTCACTCTATGGAGAGTGAGTATAATGTATACAAGTATGAGCATATAGAGGGAAGGTAGAGTAATAAAAATAAAACTATGAGAAAGTGCTGATAACCATAATGATTATCTTCATGCACAGAAAGAATTGCTCTCTTTCAAGCCTGTATCATCCGCTATGTATATGTTTCATATGATGTGACTGGACCCTAAGTCTACAAATATAGTACATTTTCAATTTTTACTTCCTGACTGTTACTGAAGAAAACTATATGGCTTCGATATGTCAGTAAAGGATAAGTGATGTCATCTTTGATGTCCTGAGTGTTAGTGTTAGCAGTGCACGGTGGCGCTAGTTATGGTTGCATATGTTACCATAACTGCCGAATTTCAGGGGTTTTTCGGTTTTACTTTGAGCCATAACGTCCCTTTAACAAAGTTTTTTCACTGAATTTCATAGGTTTTTAGTAGCGCAACTTAACCATAACGTCCCTTTAACAATGTTTTTTCACAGAATTTCATAGGTTTTTAGTGCACAACTTAACCATAATATCCCTGACTTCATAAACATGTAACATAGAACATACTAACCCCCTCGTAGTGATTTTCATATCCGCGGACTACCGCCGTGTCCGCGGACACATCGAAAATCTGAGCGTGGTGAATGTAAATTTAAATAGTGTGCCCCATTTCCTCTTTGAAGTTGGCTCTGAAAAGAGCCATTTTTTTTTTATTTTTACAGATGCTTGACAGACACCTGTTATTTTGTATTTTTTTTCTTGTTTTTTTTTCTTAGTTTACTCCTAAAATCTTCACATAACCCTCTCCACAGCTACCCTTACGTTCCCTAATAGAAAGGCATTTCCCGTAAAAGATAAAGAAATGCCATCTTCTTTAAAATTAACAGCATTACTGGCATCAATATTCTCATTGTTACAGAAGAACATACCAGCTCTAAGCATGAAGGCACACATGCCTCGGTTGATGACACACCTAGCAATATTTTCCTGAGGACAAAAAACTGAACTATTGTCCCATATTGCCCTAGGTAGTAATCCAGAAAAAATTACTTTTGCATTTGGAAGGATCTTCATTACTGCTTGAACCAAGCGTTCCAAATCTGCCAACAAAGTAGGGGCACTGACGTTGCCCAAATGGAAAGCACCATAGTACAAAACTACCACATGCGGACTGTTCATCGTGGCCATATCCTCACAAACTTGTACAATTCCCTGTACATTGCAATCAGGCACACTGCTCCACACCACCTCCACTCCTTTCACATCAAAGTTCTTTGCAGCATGCCTGCATTCAGCATACTGCTGTAAACCATGCACAAACATATCTCTGAGCACCAACACCCTGACTTTCTCCACTTCTGCCATCTTCACCACACACAGTCTCTTTCAACACAAATCCACAACCTCGACATCTGATTGGCTGATCCGTACAGTCTTCTTTCCATGTTGGATTTCCTGGAAAAACCCAGATGTAGCACGCCCTGTCCACGAACATCCGCGGTGTCCGCGGACGGCGTCCACTTTACTCTCTGTGCCATTCCCTCATTGCATACAGCTAAGCAATCATACAATACGAATAACATCCTCAGAACAACCCCATTTTGTGAATTTTCGAACATTTCAGGACAATTATTATTTCATTATTCAACATATTAACATTACACATATTATACTTTCATCTTGTACTCTGCACACAATGCTATGTTTCTCCATTAGTAGCTAAGTATACTAGATAGAATCCCATGATACAATGCTATTTATATCAATGCATCGTTCAAAGCACTAATAACGGTATGATATGTATTGCAATATCCTTGACACTTTTTTCGCAACATTATAATAAAAATCCCTAGTACACAAATTCCATGAAAAGTACATACACACGTGAAGTCATCAGTGATTTCATCAATGACATTTGCGATGTCATCTTTAATGTCCTGGGTGTTAGTCTTAACAGTGCACGGTGGTGGCGCCAGTTATTTTTCAAAGCTTACCATAACTTGCGATTTTCAGGGGTCTTTCGGCTGTACTTAGAACCATAACGTCCTTTAAACAAACTTTTTTTAATATCACGCAAACAATACACAAACATGGCGTGCAAAAACCAACTTCTACAGATGGCTTTACACAGAATGTTTCAAAGTAAGAATTTATGCTCGTTCACAGTGAAGGTCAGCTGCTTCCATTTTTTTCTCAGGCCCCGGAGAGGCTCACGAAGCGGACTATAAGGTTCTATTGTGTTTTGACCTTGACAGACAGAGATTGTGATGAAAGACTTCTCTTGAAGGAGTGTTGCTAAAACGTAAGAGAAGATAAAGATGAAATTTCTGAAACGAAACCACTTTTATATATTATATCACTATGCGAAAGATCGTTGGCACACGTGGAGTCGTATTTTGGGACTGCACTACTCGTAGACAATGGAAATTGCAATTGTACTGTAAGTACCCCTTTAGATTATTTTATACCAAATATAATTACAATAGCGTAGCATTAAAGACCGCTCAAGTTGAACTTGTTCGTTGAAAGTGGCATAATGTTTTCTACTGCGCACTATCACCGCCGAATTGATCCCCTGTCGTTTAGAGGGCTCTGAAAAAGGCAGACGACACAGGGTGGGTTAATAGAAATAATGTAACCGGTCTATAGGCGGTCAACCGCTCTACTCGCTGTGCCACTTCACTGTAGCCTGTCAAGTGGCACAGCGAGTACAGCACTCGCTTTGACATCCGTGTACAGCTTGCTAACGCAAGTTTGAATCCCGGCAAGGCCAAACTCAGCCTTTCATCCTTCCGTTGTCGATAAATGAGCACCACACACCGTGGTTAATAATAAGCACTGCTTAGATACCTCAGAGGGCTATATGAATGGGAACATGTTATTATTTTATTATTAACATACTCTGTTGCACTATCTTCGATAGCAAATATTTTCACGCCCTAATAAATAAAATGATGATTTTTAATGAAGATCGGCTGGTAATACTAATGTATGTTTTTTAAAACAGGTATGTGGCTCCATTTTGCCTATGTCACGATTTACAGACTCCAGCGGATGGCGTCTTCAACTGCCAGGTGCGGGTCCAAATATGCAACTTCATGACCCTCACCATTTTATGGGACAATCGCCAAGGACCAATATGCCCTTATGCAGTACTAGCGGCTACAAACAACATACCAACCAATAGGGTGGTCTAATGGCTCGTTGTTGGAGCAACCTTCCGATTATCAGAGCGACCATTTACTGCTTTTATCATTAATCAACAGCCTATCTACCGCAAAGGAACAACGCGTGGCTCCAAATAAACTTTTGCTGATCGACAGCAGAGACAATAGCAAATCGCTGAATATTCACTAAACATTTCCTGTGAAATAAATGTACTTTACCAAATGTACAATCCTGCTGTTTACTTTTAAACCACAGTTTCATATTCCGAATTGTGGCGCACTGAGTTGTAAGCTGATCTAACACTCTCTGTACCGCAAAGGAACATTGCGTGTCTCAACATGAACTTTTGCGGATCGACAACAAAGACAAATGCAAATTGCTGAATATTCTCTAAACATTTGATGTCAAATAAATGTACTTTACAACATTTACAATCTTGCTGTTTGCTTTTAAATCACAGTTTTTTATATTCCGAATTGTGGCGCGCTGTGTTGTGACATAATGTGTGTTGTCTTCCGGGTTCTGTGTAAAGTCGCGTAGTACTGGAGACAACTGGGCGCGTTTGATTACGCACCCTGTAATGTCACGGAGAGAGGCGGGGAATATGAATGCTTTGATAATATCAGGCTTAGGGGCGGGAGATATGATTTAGTGTCGCAAAAGCAAGTCAGCCAGGTCAATAGCGCCAGTCATAGGATTATCACATAATGTCGGCGCACACGAGCCGGATTTATCGTTTCTTTAGTGGACAAAAAGTCAGTTGACGCCCATAGGAAATTGTACTATTAGCGAACAAAAGGAGTGCTCTTAAAACACTTTCACCCTGACAACAAACAATACAAACAACGTTCTCAGAACACCCCCATTTTGTGTAATTGCAACCATTTCGGGACACTGCGAGTGTTCTTAGAACACATTCAACTAGACAGATTACAATACGGACAGCTTCCTGGGGTCACCCCCATTTTGACCAAAATGTAAGGCAAGAAAATTAGTGATATCTGTGTTCGCTTCGCAGACGGACTTCCCTGTTCGCTCCGCGGACAGCACCCCGATTGGCCCAGAGGCTTGCGTCATGTCCGCGGACACGTGACGTGTTCTCTGATTGGGCAGCGTGATGCGCGTCAGATTTTCTGTCGCGCCCGCCATCTTGCATTTGCGGACGTCCGCAGACAGCGCGGTGAAAGTTTGTTCAAAATGTGTATTTAGTAGAGTGTGTTGGTGTGTAGAAGTCTTTGGGGAGGATGGGAAGTTGTATTTTATTTATGTGCTAGACACTTTTGTTGTGTTCGATTTGTCTGCGGACAACACGGCTGTTCTGGAATGTTCGTAAATAAACAAATGGATTCGGTGTCAACTTGAAAGTTTTCTAAGAACACTCGTGGGGTCTTGGAATGTTTGCAGGGGGTGTCCTGGGAACATTGTCTGTATTGTTCGTTGGCAAGGTGAAAATGTTTTAAGAACAATCGCAGTGTCCTGAAATATTCGTACATAATGAAAATGGGGGTGTCCTGAGGACGCTGTTTGTATTGTCCTCTGGCAAGTTGAATGTGTCCTAGGACCTTCCCCCTGTCCGCGGACATAAAAATGGTTGCAATTCTTGCATCTATGGGTGTGATATGCTGCGGTGGTTGTGGCCAGGGTATAGAATGTTGGCTGCATGGCCATTTGGCCATGCACCCAAGAGTGTATGCCCTGGCCACAACCACCGCAGCATATCACACCCATAGTGGCTTTTAACTTTGGGTCAAAAACTAATTTATAAGGAACAATGTTATAAGCTTGTATGGGTGTGATATGCTGCAATGGTTGTATTTATCTTGTTATACGTGCTATTTGGTTTAGTAACAGGAGTCCATGTTTATCTTGTTCATATCTGTAATAAAAGAAAATAGCATGTTAGTATTAGTATTTTATAATGACTTATTACATTGTACAATCAACATTTTCTTCTTTTTATTGACCCTCATATTTAGTAGATTACAAACCAGAGTACTGTGCAATTTGCAAAGTTTCTGTGTTTGTTGCTAAAATCATTGGGTCTGTGGGAGAAAAAAAATCCATGTTGGATTAAAAAAAAACCTTTTTCTGTTATGCTACAGTTTATTTATTTGTTTGTTTTCCGCGTTTACTTGTTCTTCCTGCCTAATGCTTTATGCATTGGATTGTTTCAGTTTTTGTGGGCAGTAAGATATTAGGTATTTGTTTGGATATTGTACAATTTTGGCCCAGTTAGATACCAGTAGGCGTATTCTAACTGTTTATGTTTTGATATCATTTCGTGGTATTGATTTATCTGTTTGCATATTTGTAAATTTTGGGACAGTTAGATACCAATTGGCGTATTATAACTGTCTATTTTTTGCTCTATTTGAGTGGTATTAATTTATCTGATTAGTTGTCGAATCTTTGAGCAGTTAGACAGGTTTTGAAATATTGTGACAGTTTATATTTTTTTACTACAAGTGTACTTAAGGTTTAAGTACAGTTCAGTTATCAAATTTTGGTTTTAAGAACATTAAATACGCGTTTGTAAGATTAGCTGGTAATCTCTGCTTTAGAGTAACAATACTATCATTACATTCAAACCATCCACATTTTTTTTATATATGCAGTGTAGTGCCCTGAGTTGGTTGTGGCTCCTGCGTGTTAGATTATACGTATTGTTGTGAAGGTTTTCCTACCAAGTGATATTTGACTATGTGTGAATCCAGTCAGCTTGCAGTTGTTTTTCGTACAATCTGCATTGTAACGTAGAAGCATTAGGATTACGTATTTAATATGTGTTTGTATTAGTAATGTGGAGTGATTATCCGAATTGCAGGTAGAACATAATCTACCGTGGTTTGCATTTTGTACAAGTTGCTGAAATGGAACGGATTCACAATTAGGTATTGATATATAGACAAACCGCTCATTGGGGATTTGTTCTTGTGTCACATTGTTGCAGAGAGTGCATGCATGTTTCCACATGTATGAAATCTGGAAGATTTCATTTATAGGTATGTTTTTGTTTTCCAGTACTAATAGTAAGTACATTAGAAATTCTTGTGGATCTTCCTGTGAGTTTATAGTGAATTTCACCATTCCAGCACAGTAGTCCAATTCTTGTCTTATTCCATGAACAGTATACGGGGTGTCAGGATTGTTTTTTGCGTTTCTATGAAGTACTAACATTTGCATACACAATGGGTCTCTAAAGTGTAAGTAAATGTTGTCAACAATTGCTGGTATTTGAAATAGAATATTGATTGCTACATTTGCGTAGCAACTTATACCTATTTCATTTATAAGTTTAAATGGACCAGGTAGTTCTGTATCTGAGTGATTTTTTATTAGTTTGTCTTCCTTCTTTGACGAAGTACTTGGTTTACTTTCCCTAATTGGTTCTTTTTTGCTTGTGGTACTTGATGAAGTTTTAGTTTCTTTCAGTATCTTTGGAGGATTTGCAGTGACATCCTGTTGCATTTCTGTTTGATTTAGTTTTCTTTTAGAACATTTTCCTTTTTGTGGAACAGGATATGTTTGTAGATGGGGGGTCTATAGTGAACGAAGTCTATTGTATTCTAAAATGCAAGGAATATCAGCGTTTACTTTACTTGCATCAAAGTTTATTAGAAATAGACCGTCAATTGTACGTAGGCGTGACAGTGCTACGTAGCTCATGCCTTCTTTAAAGACTGTGTTACCAATGTCTATCATTGCTTTGTCTAGAGTAAGACCGTGTGATTTATGAATGGTGACTGCGTATGCAAGAGTTAGAGAAAATTGTTCTCTGCGTACATACATGTCTTTGAAGAGAAGGAATCAAGCTGTTGAGCGTCCTATTCTTTTTACTTCTGAAAGTTTGTCAAAGGAAATATTGACAAACTGAATTTTGTTGTCATGTGGGTATGTTTGAAAGCCAACAACTGTACCCAGTGCTCCATTAACTAGTCCTTGGTCCACGTCAAGGTTACGTTTAAGCATTACTCTGCAATTTAAGGATAATTTTAATATCTTTTCCAAGCCTGCTGTGTTTGAGATTGATTTTTCTAAACTATTTAGTCTTGCTGTGGCTTGGTCACACATAGGTAGTGTCATTCCATGTACATCTAGTTTGTCTGTGGTGCTAATTTCCATAATTGGTTGCATTTCTTTGCTTAACATTATTTCATTGAATTTGAAACAGCTTGCAAGAGTTGGCATTAAGGCCATACAATTGACATTTTTGTGGGCTAATTGTTCCATAACATCTGTAGCACATGCATTATCACCATAAAGTGCATGAATGTGCCGGGTTTTCAATATTGCTTCTGCTTCTCTAGAAAGTATACCAACTCTGATACTTTTTAAGATGTTGGCATAAGTGAGATCTGCAGATTGGCGCATGTTTTCTGTTAATTCTCTATATTGGAAATGTTGCCAAAGGTTGACATTTCCAATGCTGCCAACAGTTTTACGGCAGAGTTTGTGTCCTAATGTTTTAAAAATATGCTCACCTTTTACAGGTGTCAATTGAAGAAGATCTCCGAAAACAATGATGTGTTTTCCTGCAAAGAGCTCTTCATAGTTTGTTTTGAGTACTTCTTGTAATCTGAGGTGAATCAAAGCCAACATTAGGTTGGAGACCATGCTCACTTCATCTATTAGTAGCATTTTCATTTGTTTCAATACTCTGCATACTTCCATTGCAGCTTCTGCAGAAAGTTTGTAATAATCTAACTTGTTTTGGTGTTCTACTGGCAGGAGTAGTAATCGGTGTAAAGTGACACCACCTATGTTGTAGGCAGCTAAACCTGTGGGGGCAGTGACAACAGCTGACAGTTTGTTGTTTGTCAATTGTTGAAGGAACTTACTGATGATTTTGATTAGGAATGTTTTGCCAGAACCAGCTTCACCACTGACAACCAATAGTATAGGTTTGTAATTTTGGCAGGTGCATTCTTTGTTTTCATGTTGCACACCATGTGCAATTTCTTTTGTTATTTCTTGAAAAATGCTACGTTGCTCTTTGTTTAGTTTTGATTGTAGTGTAGTTAAGTCTTCTTTATCTTCATAGTGACACATGGTGTTTTCTACTTCTATCATAGCTAATTCTGCCTCATGTGTTATTAGTGGTTCTCCCAGTGGTTCTTGGCTTCCTGTGACAGAAGGTTGACTACTGTCAGGAGTGTCCTTATCTAGTTGGGCCTGGAGTTCCTCTTCATGTTGCTGTTCATTGTGCAACATTGTTTTGTACTGTGCAAAGTTTACATCAGTTATACTGCTTTCATTGGCTTTGAAAGCATCTTCATATGAGTCATAGGTATCTAGTATTTCTTCTTCTTTTCTCCATGGTTTGAAGAGTTGTAGCAGGGAAATGTAATATATTTCTTTATGTTGAGGAGTCTTTAATGACAATTTGATATGATTAATTAAATTTGGTTTGGTGAGTTTTACTAAGCTGCCATCACAGTTTGTCACTTTGTATTTACGGTTTTGCTCATCAGGTTTTATATTATTTTTGTATGTGTAGTTTTGGGCTATGTGGTATAGACACATGGTTTCCAAAGTGGTACTCCTGTTTGGGTAGTATGTGTCCAATAAATTGTTTTGTTTCTATATCTTTGTACGATTTTAGAACTCTTTTTCTAGATTTAGCTGGACCAAGACTTAGCCATACTATATTTGCAGATTTACCATACAATGCAATACCAGTTAATCGATCAGCTGCTTCATAGGATCCACATTCTCTATGGGACAGCATTTTTATGCCCAAGCTGTATAATTTCTGAGACACTGTTTTATCTGATGATAGGTCATTCCAGAGGTCTTGGAGCTCTGTCTTTTCTGATTTGGTTAAGTATGCTGTGACATATCGTGCAACTGCAGTAGAATTGTCTGCAATGTACTGCACATCTATGTTTGCATTCCACAAGTGGGCAATGATTGCATTGTAATCATTGATATATTTTTCTTCTTCTTTTCTTTTTATGCAATATGTATTTTTAGGTGACTTACCTTTAACAATATGTCTAACTGAAGACATGAGGTTGTTCACTTGACCTGTATTTGTAACTGATCTAGGGAAACCAAATCGGCATTTGGTGTTGTTTTTCCCTTTTTTTTTGTATTTGCGACAACAATATTTTCCACATTTGTGTCTTTGGAATTGTAAGATTTTTGCATGAAGATCACTATTTGTGGATTCTGACGGAATTTCACAAGTGACATATTTTTCAATAAACTGTAAAACAGTGGCATCACTGTCTTGACCAAATTTAGGAGCATCTTTAATCCAAAAAAGCATGTGGACATGTGGCGCTCCTCTGGCTTGGTATTCTTTTCTCCAAAAGAGGTGTTGCACTTCTCCAAGGGGAGGAACAGTTTTACTACAAATAAAATGTAGCATAGCAATGAAGCGATGGTGAAAATATCTAGAAACATTAACAGGATCCTGAGAACAAAGTTCTCCAGGTGTTAGTATATGTATGTTTGTTTTGTTTTCGTTTGATATGCGTAGGAAAGCATGTAAATCTTCCCATGCATATTCTGCGCAACTTAATGTAACAAACCAAGTGGGTGGGCCAAGGTTTCTGATCATACAACGTACATCTCCATGGTGTCGAAACCAGTACTCTTTAGTACCTCGCATATTTGCTAATAGATTTGTAAGATTTGCCTGTAAAACCTTATCTTTTTGTTGAACTTTTTGTAATAATTGTGTGGCTGTCATATTTTGAAAGTGTGATCCTGATTTTAATATATGTGCAACTCCGTAACATAAAGTTGCTGGTTCACTTTGAAAGAGTAGGTGGAATATGTATTCCACATTTTGTCGAAATCTGGGATCTTCAGAATACATTCGTAATGAGCGATATTCTGATGCTGATATTTGAACAGGTCTATCATCGTATCTTCCTCCTTTGCCAGTAGGAAAGAGTAGAGGAAAAGCACGTGCTTCTATACTTTTTTCCCATATGCTGATTGGTGATCCTTTTGTTTGACGCATTTGGTACGTTTCCAGTGCATCTTCTATGGTGTCATTAGCGTGCAATGGGTGAATTGTATAATGGTCTAAAGTGTTTGCTATTGTAGCAGGATCTAGGAGCTCAAATTGACCAGTTTCTTGTGTCTCTTGAATTATTTAAGTTGTATCTTTCAAGTTTTCTTCGATATTAATTTCTTTGTAATAATCATTACTCTCTTTGAGATATTGCAGGGCTTCTCTAACTTTATGTAAATCTACCAGTTGTTGCCAAATTCTTTTGTCTTTTGTAGGTACTCCATTTACCAAAGATAATTAAAGATTGTATTGGACATTGCACTCCTAGAGTGTGCACATTTTCTTTTAGATGTAATGGTAAATACACTACTTTTCCACGAATACCTTTCACTAATTCAGAGGCGGGTAATTTTGCAGTTTTTGGTTCAAGGCATATTTTTGCTTGAAATGGATGAACTGTTTGAATTATGATGCTCTCATATAAATTAAGCTGTTGAAGGAGTTTTGGTAGTGGATGTAATTCCAAGTTATTTGAGATAGCACGTGAAGGAGTTTGGTTGTTGTCAAGTTTGGTAGTGCAGTAACTGCAAGGTATTATGGGGTCAGTTATTTCGTATTTGTTTTCTGCAATAAGGTAGAGAGCTAATTCAAACCATTTAGAATCTTCATTGTCTTCTATTTTGTATGAAAGGTCTATAGTTTTTGTGTTACTTTTATAACACGTTCTGCGGCAACATACACACACACACGTGGTTTGGTACTTCAGCTGAAGTGCTTTGAAATTTTAGTATTTCTTTTTTGTATGTGTGTAGTGAAAGGTTGCCATGTGCAGATTTGTTACTAAGTTGGTTGACAGCTAATTCATCTTGTAAGTGGGTTTCATTTCCAAAATATTTTTTCTGTATATACTCGATTTCTTCTAGTAGGTCTTTTGGTGTACCATGTAGAAGAATGTTATTTAAATTGGCTAGTGCTAAAGCAGGACATTTTGCATATTACAGTTTATAAACTAGATTTCTTATACTTGCATGATGTGTTGATATCCTTTTGATATCATGGAAGGTTGTTTTGCAAGTAGCTCCTGATATGCAGGCCAACGAATGTCCTTGCAGTCCTGTGTGCTTGCGTACTGGACAAGCATCCATACTTTGCAGTATTTAAATTTTGATTTTGTCTTTGCTTTTCACATATTGATTGAGGAATAGGCGTAAAGATTTGAACATTTTTTTGGGAATGTTACACATTGACGTGCATGGCCATGTGTAAATTAGATGTTCTGATTCAGTCGAGTGGAGGGGTAAATCTAAGTTTTCAGGGCATATTTTTGTAAGGAGTACTTCTTGTTCCATTATGGTATTATTAACTTTTTCATAACCTCGACCACTGCTAGGTATGGCAATTGTATTTGTTTGCTTTTGTTTGTACTCTTCTTCATTAAAGTATGGTTCTGTGCTTGTGGTGTGACTCCATTCACCTCCACAGATATTTAAGAAGTTATTTCTGTTCACATTTCGTTTATTGAGAGGTCTTTTTTGAAATTTAGTTATTAGTTTTGTTAGTAGTTTAATTCTGTTTAAAACAACAATAAATATGTTTATTTTGAGAAGAATTGCACTGTCTATCAACGCTTCTAAGATTACTTTCCTACGATAGGTTTGAAGTGTTGAACCTGGTTTCTCTCCTGTTTTTATCAGATTTTGAAGGACTTTGTGACAGAACATTTTGGCTAATATACTTTTCTTGGTATGCTTACTTTGTACTATATCAAGATTTATAGAAGACGTTTTATTTGTAGTGATAGTTGATTTTCTGTTAATAGTTTTTTCGGTCATTTTACTTTGTGATAGAGGAGGCAAAGTTTTTGCACTAGAATCTTCTTCTGTTTCACAACATGAATGTATTAGCTGTTGTGTTTCAATGTTTTTTACAAATTCTGCTATAGATGGGTGTTTATGTTGGAGACTTTTCTTTTCATTTGCTCTACTTCTGCGTCCCTTTCTACGGAGTTGCTTTTTGGTGGGCATTCTTTAGCGTCTGTTGAAAAAAATACAGAAGGTATGGGTTGGGGTTTTCTGCAATGCATGTGTGTTGTGTGCATGATTGTTTGAGTAAGATGATAAAGATGAATGTAATGGTGTGTGATTGTGAATTGGGAAGTTGAACTACTAGGGATGGGTATTCTTCAATTAATGTGTTACTAAACTGGGGTTCAGATGACAGAAAAAAGTAAGCCGGTGGTGTGGAGAAGAATAAACAATATAGGTAAAGCTATACAATTAAAACAGATGTTTGTTCTACAACATCTACATTCTAGCGGCTGAGTTGGGTAATTTGTGTGCCGAAAAACAGGAATTTGAGGGCCATTCTGACAGGATTCTGACACTGTTCAATACGGGGGGGATTTTTGGTCAGAATGGTGCATAATCTCTATTTTTAGGCACAGAAATACCATAAATGCACCGTACAGTGCATGTGAGTTATAAATCAAATATTATGGTAACAATCTACTTACTTTTTTTTCAAAAATGAGTAGTTTGCTTCTTAGTTGTTCTTTGTAAATCAAAATCGGCTGCTTCTATTCAGGAGAATGGGCTTCACTGCAATTATAAAAGAAAGAAATTAGTAATTTGTTTGCTATATAGCACTGTTTTCATTTTAGACATAGATTTTTTTTTAAATTGAAATGCTCAGCGCCTTCCTGAAAACCATTAAAACTATATTATGACTAAGAGTAGGAAAGAAAATATCTTTACTATGGTTTGTGGAATTCATAATCTACCAACGTATACCACTATTCTTGTAACTAAGCTTTTCCACGTAATAGTGAGTCATTGTCATCATAGCTCTCAACCATGTGTGTCGCAAAGGCGGGTGAAATCACCTGATTTTGTTTTTGGCGGGTGAGACGCCCATTGGAATGAATGGGCGTGCAGGAGGCTTGGCGGGTGAGTCAGTCCTTTACAAGGCGGGTGACACCCGCCAAAAGCGTGTGAGTTGAGAGCTATGTGTTATAGCCTGCTTTTGCACGTAACAGTGAGTGAATGTCATAGTCTGCTTGTCCTATATAAATGTATGTAAGTACTTATATAAACGAAAAAAATTAAAACCAATTATGTGTTTGTACAAATATTATTGTTTGAGATTTGATCATAGAGTGTGTATGTTATTTTGTGTGATTATATGTCGTGTATATATTTTATTTCAAAAATGTTAGTTTAATAGTATTTGCATGTGTGTGTATGAAGAAATTAAATGATATAAAGGTCTGTAAGTGACAAGTCATTTTAGGACAATGAAACAATGATCGTCCATTCATTTTTCAGATTATAGAAGGTAAAAGTCGGTTAGAAAATGTGTTCATGTACTGTGTAGAAAATATGCATACCTGTACTTTCTGTTCATGTATATGGATATGGACCAAGCTGCAAGTAGAAATATTGGAGATTTGTATAGTAATTCTCGTAGATCGTAGTTGTCAATGGTATGAGACTTGTATTCCGAGAGATACACCATACATTTGTAGTGGTGCTCTATGATGATGCCGTTACATGTAGAGTTATTGGATTTGATTGGTGAATGGTCATGTGATTGCTTAGCTACATCCAATGAGGGAATGGCACAGAGAGTGAAATCGAAATGGTAGAAGGGCTGTACATGTTACGATACGTTCGCGGACATGGCGGTAGTTCTAGGACACCGCGTATTACATCCAGGGAATTTGGGGAGGGGAGGTATGGAAATGAGATTGGATGAAGCAAGGGATTGGTCAGTAAAGTTTAGTGAGTGTGTTGTGCTAGGAGAGGTTTTCTCAGATATTGTTTTTGCAGAGAGAAGAACAGATAGCTATGGCTGAGTGTTTCAAAACACAGATTGTATGGATTTTGGGAGACTCGTGGATTCATTGGTTGAAGGTGCATGCAGAAAGCTGTGGAGTATCTATAGATCTTGGATTCCCACATGTGGAAGTGCACTGGCATGGAGTGCGTGGAATGAAGTGGTTGGACTTGCTACCTCTCTGTGCAACTTTGAAGATAGAGGAACATCCAGACATAATTGTAATTCATTGTGGAGGGAACAGTTTAGGACATGTGTCTGGAATTTCTTTGCAATTTGCAATGAAAGAAGGACTTCAGAAGAAACTGGACATATTTCCAAACTCTAAAATAATTTTTTCATGGATTGCGCTGAGACAAGTGTGGCTTTGTTCTTTCTCATGTGGTCCACAAATGGAGAAAGCAAGGCTGTTTGTGCCTTCCTAAGAGATTTTGGCATGTCCTCTTTTAACAATGAAAATATTTTGTTTCGTAGTACATACATTTTTCTCAAAGATGGAGTCCATCTTACTTATGCTGGTAATCAAATCAGATTTTTCTGAGAAATGTACAAAATGCATTGCGATCTTTTTTAGAAATACAGCATTCGTTTTGAAGTACGTCTTACATAGTTAAAATGTTTTACATTCAAACACCTCCCAAAGGCTCTTTTCAGAGCCACCACTTCATGTTAGAGAAAAATGCATTGGTTTCAATAGGGTAGCAATGCAATTGTTTTTCTGTTTGCGGACCGTCCGCAGACTTTCACAAAATGGAAATGGCTATGCTTTATGTATCTTCACTTCTATTTTTTAACTGTGAAAGGTGTCTCTGAAAAGAGCCTTATCTTTTTTTATTTTTGTTATTTTGTATTTTTTTGGTTCTTTTTTATACACGACACACTAGGAGAGGAGGGAAAGGAGGGTGAAGGGAGGGGGACACCAACCAAAGGGATAAGAAAAGGCGAGCTGAGAGAGGAAGATGTAGAGTGGGTTTTATTTGGGTAGTGAGCAGGTCTTCTGGTGCTCTGAGACGATCGTCTCAAAAGCACTCCGAAGTCGCTCCCCCCTGCAGAGTACTGTGTCACAGTACACACATACAACTGTGACCCTCGAAAGGTAAGGGTCATTAGAATTCTGTATGGCCTGTGAGGCAGCTTGAGGAAGACGCTGTCCCACAGAGGTGTTCCTTGTGGTGACAGGATCAGGAACGGAGGATGAAGTAGAGGCAATCAACCTACTACGCTTCTCGCAAGGTACAACCTTGCGAATGGCCCCAGTGTGGAATGAGCGCAGGTGTCGCTTCATGGTAGTGGTCCCAAAGCTATACGAACCATGCTTCCCGCGACTGAGTACCATTTTGCACTCATTACAGGTGACACGGTTCGCATGAGACTTAGGACCGTTTCCATGAACGGTAAACAACTGCCACACCCAAGATTCACGCCGACGGCGGGTAGTAGGGATTTCCTCTACCTCATTCTCGTCATCCTCTTCTTCCTCCTCTGTATCCTCACTCCTGTTCCCCTCTTCAGGCCCTTGGGGAGGTGGTGGTGGAGGGGGTGGGGGTGGTGCTGAGACAGATGTAGTACCATGTGGTAATAGTCGAGCCATGGATGTCATAGGCTTGGAGATGGAAATCTCAAAATCTGCAAAGTATGCAGCAAAATTCAGTGTGCACTGTGGAATAGTCAGAAACACAATGAAAAAAGGGGGAGTCAGACATGTGATGTCATCAGTGATGTCATCAATGACATTTGTGATGTCATCCTTGATGTCCTGGGTGTTAGTGTTAGCAGTGCACGGTGGTGGCGCGAGTTATGGTTGCTTATCTTACCATAACTGCAGAATTTCAGGGGTTTTTCGGTTTTACTTTGAACCATAATGTCCCTTTAACAAAGTTTTTTTTACTGAATTTCATAGGTTTTTAGTAGCGCAACTTAACCATAACGTCCCTTTAACAAAGTTTTTTTACTGAATATATATATATATATATATATATTTCTCATTGTGAGCTACTACAGCCCATAGACTCGAACTTTTTATTAGTGCTGTTATGCATCTGGGGATAATCTTCCATTTATGGTTGGATATATCTAGAATATTATCTCAATTTCGATTATTATGCTGGAATTGGGATTTCCCTTGCACTAAGTACTTCATTAAACAAATAGATAAACAAGTGACCTAGCAGAGATCTAATAATATAAACAATTATACCTGGGACACCAATATTACAGTGACTAAAAGACCTAACAGATTAAGGGTATGCTACAGAGATCCATATTTTGGGGTTTTAGATACTCATTTATATTCTATTAAGGCAGGTATAGATGTTTTTAATTATGCACTAGTCACTTTAAAATCGGAAGAAATAAAGTTAAAAACTTGGGTGGTGAATATTCCACACCTCCCCCAGCTGCTAATGCACAATGCACTTTAAAATTACCTCTAAGAAAAAAATGATCATTCGTATGATTGTATGTCTGTTAGGCAAACTCACTAGGTAAAGATGTCTGCCATGGTTTTGCACTAAGTACAGATAAACAAGTGACCAAGCAGAGATCTAATACTATAAATGATTATACCTTGGACACTAATATTATAGTGACTAAAAGACCTAACAGATTAAGGGTGAGCTACAGAGATCCATGTTTTGGGGTTTTAGATACTTATTTATACCCCAGCAAGGTAGTTATAGACGTTTTTAATTATGCACTAGTCACTTTAAAATCGGAAGAAATAAAGTAAAAAACTTGGGTGGTGAATATTTCATACCCCCCCCCAGCTGCTAATGCACAACGCACTTTAAATTTACCTCTAGAATCAAAATGCTCATTCGCATGAATGTATGTCTGTCAGGCAAACTTACTAGGCAAAGATGTCTGCCATGGTTTAGGCACGTAATGCAGATCACTAAATGAGGCCTTCTTTGATTTCTATGTTGCCTGCCGTTCTACCCCCTCCTTTCCCTCTCTACTCCTCCTAGCTTCATGTTTTAAAGTGGTGTATGGTGGAGAGGTTGTTTGTTGTGAAAAAGCGGCGAGTTGGCCGCGAAACGCGTCACGCCTCGAGTGCTGCACTTGGGAGGACCCACATTGGGGTCATACTTTCTACTTTTTGAAATGGATTTCCATGATTTTTAAATATTTTTTCCCGTGTGGATCAATAAAAGAAGAAAATTAACAAAACGGAAAGCGGTTGGTGTGGAGTTTTACTTCCCCCCCCCCTCCTTTGTTTGCTGTTTGGTGGAAATTGGGCAAGCATGGCTTTATGGAGAGTGCAGCTCGACTTGGCTACCCTAAGGTAGAATTGACAATATCTTTAAACGCTGTGATCGTGTCAGCGTGGAGCGGAGCACCAGTGTTAAGGTTGGAGGAGGAGCGCACAGTGTACACGGAGAAATCGACGGATTGTCCTGTAGCTGCTCGGATTACGGCAATACAACAGAAGCACGGGAATACGGAGGCGGCAGCTGGAAAACCCAAGAGCAACGCAGAACCGCAGGTTGAAGGACAGGCGGTAAGGTGGAGCTGGGTGAGTACAGCAGTTGTTTTCTGTAACGTGCAAGCGAACAAAAATTGCATTTGTAATTCTTTTTTACTCGGAAAAAGAACACGACTTGAGAAGTGGATTTAAAACTCTTCTCACTAGTTCCATAATCAAAAAGCCCTCCACTTTTAAATCAGCAAAAACAAAAGGAAAAAACCACACACTTCCACACGGGCAAAATATTTGGAGTGTATTAAACTCGTGACTACTCTTAAAGGGACACTTGAAAAATATGGCAAACTCCCAGGAGCAGAGAGAAGCAACACGGCGGGCACAGGCCCTTACACTTTTCAATGAAACTTTAAAATCGACCACAAAAAAAGATATACCCACAGAAGCAATACCTAAAAATGACAGCGAGATAGGCCTGCTAAAAGAACTTGAAAAATTACAACGTAAGGAGGTTAGCAAATGGTGGGAGGAGCACTCCCTAAAAAATTATGTAGAAGTTGGGCGAATACCGAGAGGACTGAGGATTTTAACAATTCCATCCTTCGAAGAACAGGACCCACTGATGTTAGAAGAATGGAGTGGGGCCACCAACCAATGTTCAAAAACCTTCCTTCTATTACTTATAAAGTATGCAGGCAGTGATCGCGAGAGGCTACTGGAAAAAATAACAAAAGTGGAAGAAAAATTAAAATTGATTACAGAAACTGGTGATGGGAAGAAATTGAAAGATTCAATGGAAAGAAACTTGCTTGAGTATGAGGAAGAAATAAAACAAAGGAAACAAAGAAAGTTTTTAAGAGACAAGGAAGATTATGAAATGGGCAGAGTATACACCTTTGCAAGAAGGTTTGATCAGATGAGATTAACATTTTCCAGAGCAGCACCGATAACCACCGAAATTACACCAACAAGTGCAAGCGAATCCCTTTCAATGTCAGAGTCTGACATAACAGGGAGCGACACAGAAGAACCACAAGTGCGCAGGAATTTTTTAGAAGAAATGCGTTTGCTACGCCAAGATGGCAAAAAGAACAAACAAAAAAGAGGTGGAAGTGCGAATCGTGGCAGAGGAAGAGGCGCCCGAAAAAAACGAGGAGGGGAAAACGGAGCAGGAAATTCCCAGAACAATACTTCGGGCAGATCGCTGCGCTCTGGCAACTGAGCGAGGCTGATATGCAGGAGGATGGCAGTTTTAAAATAATAAATTTATCTGATCACACCTTAACAACAACTCAACAAAAAGTTCTGAGTTTGGGACTAAACTACTGTCCTTCTGCTAATAATGATTATGTGGACACTAGGATAGATCTGGACCATTTCATAAGGAAGATTTGTCTCAGGAAATTCTTTGCCAATAACATGTGGCAACAAAAGAAAAAGGAAGTACAGACAGGAAAAACAGAGATTATGATTAAGGAAATGGACATACTTACCGATCTTATGGAACTAGAGAAAGGAATGGACATGGAAGAAGAAAACTTATCGACTGATCTTGCAGAGATAGGGATCAGAACTGATTGGATGGCAAAAAGTAATCTGAAATCGAAATCCAAATTCAATCCCACGACAAACGTGGCTAGCACTATTGGAGTATTTCAGAATCTTGTTATAGAGGACTTAAAAAGCTTACGTCGAAAAACTAAAAATGTGAAATTCAAAGATAACCTCACAAGAAATGAAAGAAAAGCATTAAAAGAACTGCAGGAGTTGAAGAACTGCATTATAAAACCCTCAGATAAAGGACATAATATTGTTTTGCAGAAAAAAACAGAATACATTAAAGAGGCGTATAAACAGCTCAATGACACCAAGTGCTACACGAAACTAAAGGATAATCCTATGCCAGCATTAGAACAAACAGTGAAATCCTTCCTAAAGAAATATGAAGAAATGGGTATTATATCGGAAGAAACATATAAATTTCTCTATATCAGTAAAGCCATAACTCCTACCATATATTTTCTACCTAAAGTGCACAAGAATCTGCAACAACCCCCAGGGAGACCAATCGTGTGCCTAATCGGCTCAGCATTGGAAAATATATCGAAATACATTGATGAGGTATTGTTCCCTTTTGTGTGTACACTTCCTTCATACGTAAAAGACACTACTGATTTCCTGTGTAAAATAGAAAATATTCCCTGGGAAAAAGACTTTTTAATGGCCACGATGGATGTTGTCTCCCTCTACACGTCGATAGGACATGAGGATGGGAAAACAGCATGTCTACACTATTTGAACACTAAATCTTTGAATTTCCTGAAACACAATGAGATGGTGATGCAAATGATCAATCTATGCCTTACAAACAACGTCTTCCTTTTTAACAATGAATATTTCAAGCAGATGCAAGGAACGGCGATGGGAACTACTTTCGCGCCTTCATATGCAAACCTGATGATGGGGTCGTGGGAAGAACGTGAGGCTTGGTCAGATGGGAATCAGGTACACACGCAAAATGTGGTTTTATGGTTAAGATACATCGATGACCTGTTTGTTATCTGGAGAGGCACTGCAAAGGGATGGTTAGAGTACGTAACGGTATTGAACCAAAACAAAAAAAACTTAAGATTTACGGAAACTCACAGCCGGACACTAATTACCTTTCTAGATGTTAATATCAGAATTGTGAATGAGAAAATAACCTGCGAGCTGCATCGAAAGAAGACTGGCTCTAATACTCCTTTACACGCACATAGTGGACACCCTAAACATGTGATCTGGAGTGTGCCCTATGGAGAATTTGTGAGACTCAGAAGAAACAACACCACTTTGGAGTCTTACGATAGAGAAAGCAAATTGACTGCAGCAGGTTTTAAAAGGCAGATGTACCCCAAAAAAGTCATCGAGAGAGCCTTCCTGAAAGCCAGAACAATTGAAAGACACACCTTATTAGCTGGAAATAAGAACAAAGATCGATTAGAAGGAGAAAAGAGCACCCGATGCATTCTTACTTATGACAACCAGTCAAAAAATATTAAACACATTCTGCAGAAACATTGGAGCATTTTGCTAACTGACCCTGATCTGGCCAAAAGCCTCAAACCCCATCCCGAAGTCACTTTCAGAAGAAATAGGTCCTTCAAAGATATGCTGGTTCCCAGTTTTATGGCCAAGGAAGAAGAAAAGATAGAAGGAAACTGGCTAACAGTGAAAAGGAAAGGCTTTCATAAATGCACACGCTGTAATATATGTAAATTTGCAATTGACGGCGACACTTTTAAACATCCAGTGACAGGACACAAAACAGAGATCAAACAACGGATCACCTGTGAAACAGACTATGTCGTCTATGCCCTCACCTGTGCATGCCATAAATACTACATTGGCAGCACAAAATGCAAGTTAAAGATTCGAATACAACAACATGTGCGAGCCATCACACATAACGATGTGAACTACCCCATGGCTAAACATTTCTATGAATGTCACAACAAAGAAATAGACAGTTTTAAATTCTTTGGGGTATACAAAATAGAATTGGGCCCCCGGGGAGGTGACAGGGAGAAGCAACTGAGACAAAAAGAAACAAGGTGTATACTAGATTTTGAAAGTAAACATCCCAACGGGCATAACATTGATGAAGAGTTATACACCTTTTTGGGCAGCTAAAGGAATATTCTTGTCCCTTTCTTTCCTCCTAGTGCTCTGTAACGATATAAGAGATCAAATAGTTGGTTTTAAAGTTTCTGTGTTTTTAACAATTTTTTTATGATGTTGGTAATGGTGTGTTTGTTTCGGAGCACATTTGTTGCTTTGCACTATTCTTTCTATACATATGGTAATGGGGGAGTAGAGAAGGGGAGAAGAAGAGCAAGGAGAGGCTAACTGGGAAGTAGATTTAACTAGAAAAACATAGTCTGCAAACTGGATATCGATTTATTAGTGCTGTTATGCATCTGGGGATAATCTTCCATTTATGGTTGGATATATCTAGAATATTATCTCAATTTCGATTATTATGCTGGAATTGGGATTTCCCTTGCACTAAGTACTTCATTAAACAAATAGATAAACAAGTGACCTAGCAGAGATCTAATAATATAAACAATTATACCTGGGACACCAATATTACAGTGACTAAAAGACCTAACAGATTAAGGGTATGCTACAGAGATCCATATTTTGGGGTTTTAGATACTCATTTATATTCTATTAAGGCAGGTATAGATGTTTTTAATTATGCACTAGTCACTTTAAAATCGGAAGAAATAAAGTTAAAAACTTGGGTGGTGAATATTCCACACCCCCCCCAGCTGCTAATGCACAATGCACTTTAAAATTACCTCTAAGAAAAAAATGATCATTCGTATGATTGTATGTCTGTTAGGCAAACTCACTAGGTAAAGATGTCTGCCATGGTTTTGCACTAAGTACAGATAAACAAGTGACCAAGCAGAGATCTAATACTATAAATGATTATACCTTGGACACTAATATTATAGTGACTAAAAGACCTAACAGATTAAGGGTGAGCTACAGAGATCCATGTTTTGGGGTTTTAGATACTTATTTATACCCCAGCAAGGTAGTTATAGACGTTTTTAATTATGCACTAGTCACTTTAAAATCGGAAGAAATAAAGTAAAAAACTTGGGTGGTGAATATTTCATACCCCCCCCCAGCTGCTAATGCACAACGCACTTTAAATTTACCTCTAGAATCAAAATGCTCATTCGCATGAATGTATGTCTGTCAGGCAAACTTACTAGGCAAAGATGTCTGCCATGGTTTAGGCACGTAATGCAGATCACTAAATGAGGCCTTCTTTGATTTCTATGTTGCCTGCCGTTCTACCCCCTCCTTTCCCTCTCTACTCCTCCTAGCTTCATGTTTTAAAGTGGTGTATGGTGGAGAGGTTGTTTGTTGTGAAAAAGCGGCGAGTTGGCCGCGAAACGCGTCACGCCTCGAGTGCTGCACTTGGGAGGACCCACATTGGGGTCATACTTTCTACTTTTTGAAATGGATTTCCATGATTTTTAAATATTTTTTCCCGTGTGGATCAATAAAAGAAGAAAATTAACAAAACGGAAAGCGGTTGGTGTGGAGTTTTACTTCCCCCCCCCCTCCTTTGTTTGCTGTTTGGTGGAAATTGGGCAAGCATGGCTTTATGGAGAGTGCAGCTCGACTTGGCTACCCTAAGGTAGAATTGACAATATATATATATATATATATATATATATTTCTCATTGTGAGCTACTACAGCCCATAGACTCGAACTTCCCAGAAATTGTCAGGCACGCCACATTCCAAATCTCCTGTTGGCAATACAGAGTGCACCCAATGACTGCCTATGTGGATTTTTGCACTATTCACATGTCAATGCATACCCATGTCAATTTTAATACCAAAAGTGTTCTATAATAATGTCAGAGCCCTAGAGTTTGTGACGTAACTAATGAGCAAGTAATCGTCCTGTATGACACACCCTCATTGTGCTTAAACCTTTCACTCTGTCATTCATAACACCAGGTATGGCCCTCGGTCCAGGTCCATAAAGTTTAAGTTAAGTAGCTCATGGATTCCATTATAAATGTATCTAACCCAATGGTATTGCATTCTATAATCTCTGGTGTAGCCCTTATTCCAAACATTATGACATGTGCAGCAGCCTGGGAATTAGCCTAAGCAGAGAATGTATAGTTCAATTGCTTAAACTAACAAAAAGTCATAAAAAACAAACTGTGCACCAAATGTATTGTCACTAGTTGCATGTTCTTCAAATTAACATTACATTTTTATAGACAGAGAGAAGGGTTATTATCGAAGGATAATGACGCAACACCATGTTATGACCGAGACGGAGCGGGGGAAGGATCATTATCCCAAGCGATAATTACCCCTCCCAAATTCTCTAAGGCTTCTAAGCGCACTGCGATAATAGCAGTACATGTTTTGGAGTTTTAGCGTTTTGGAGTTTTGCTTGTTTTAATATTGAGTAAAGTAAATCGACAAACTCATTTAGTAGATTGTATGATTTTTTGTAGTGTTTAAATAACCAGGTTGTCTTCATAAATTAAGTGTTCTACTTGCAAACTTAGGTCATCTAGAGTGGGTTTAACATGAACATGCAATAGGTGTCATGTGAAAGTAAACGTTTTATCCATATGGAAGTGCAAGCATATTCTGATCTTGCAGCTTTCACTCTGGTGTGTTAAATATGACTGTGCCATACAAAATAGGTCCTCCAAGAAAGGAAACGTCTTGTCGAAATTGGTTGTGTCTGCAAATTGCATTGTGGGTTCCCTCTTTGCTTTAAAAGTGAAAATGTTCAGGCTGCAGTCAATATCAGCAGTTACTGGCTGCGTTTTGAAAGTTTTGATTGGTTGAGAGGCGGTCAATAACCGTCTACATGTGCTAATACATGTTATTTGTGTATGTTGATTTGTTTACCTAACAACTAAACTATTTCCTTTTTAGTTGCACAACTCCATATGCCAAAAGCTTTATAGAACCTTTAAGAAGACATTACTGTATGGAACATGAGCCTTACCCAATTTACTGCACTCAGCTTTACCTTAGATAATACTTTTTGGGCAGGTCTTTATCCTGTGATAATGACCCCTCCCTTCATCGGTAAAATGTGATTAATAGAAGATAAGGATACAACTATCCTTCAATAATCTCAGGTGAATACCAATAGACATGTTCAAATTATTCTGCTGAAGACAAAGTGGCACACTTTTTTCAGCTGAACATTTGTGTGCATTACCTTTTAATCAGGCCCTAGTTTAAAGTATGCATCACAAAACACAAAGCATCTATCTGAGGTGTTGAAATGGGTTGTACAGGTAATGGATGGCTGGTTCGCGGACGCCACTCTATTTTCTCTAATGAAATGCAGGGCCCACAATATAAATTACGCTGTTTGATGTATATTTAATGAGAACACAAAGTCTAACACAATCATCAACATTCATTAGCGATCTACGGATGACAGAAAACCTCTGAAAGTGCCTCACCTTGAAAGCAAAGCTTTCATTGCAGCTACAGCAATCGCATGGGTAATGATCAGACTTCATTCACCCTTCTAATGAAGTGCAAGGTCTGATCTGCAAAATGCAATATTGGGACTTTTATCAAGGTAACTGCGGTTCTCTTACACCAGAGGACTGGAAAAGCCATTCCAGACTGAATTTCACATAATTGCTTTTCAACTGCATTTCAATGTGCCTGTTGCGACGGCTACATTTTGCACCGTGAAGCGGCAATGAACTCGGCGTCCTTTTCGTTTTAGAGACTGGTTCTCATAGATGCGTGTAGCATTGGAGATTAGTGACCGGAGCCTGCAAATGCAGTGCCCTCAACACAGATCGTGATGGACCAGCTCTAATAGGTCACTCTATAGTGCTGTATAGTGCTGAAAGCACCCGTGTCCTGTTTGGAGATGCATTTGTGTTGAGCTAGCTGGCTACTACTTAACGATTAGGGTGGCATCAGCATTAATCACTAAAATGTGTCTGCTGTGAACCCGATGCACATGGGTCATCCATGATGGGGTTCGGTGCTGCGGAGGGTCTGAAAATAAACTGCACTCAGCAAGGGGAGCCCGAACCCCTAGAAATCCTTTGGTGAATCAGGTATCGATAAAATGCAGATCATGTCTCGTAGATAAACACACGAGTCAAAGAAGCAATGTAGGCTTCTAGCTACTCCTTCTATTTCACAGTATGTACAAAGTACACTAACAACAAATAAATGCATCTTTGACAGTAACATGAATAACGTTTCCCCAATTTCCATAACATACTGCAAAGCCACAATCCTCTATAATGGTGGGTTTACAAAAGGAAAGCCAACTGCCAAAATAATGTACACCCACGTGACGTGTAATTTACACATGAGTAAAACTGCACACCTTTCACGAAAGGAAAATTACTCTTTTCAATGAATCTTTGTGGAAGCGGAAGGCCTCATTTTGATGGGTCAGGCAACTGGTCTGGAAACATTAAAATGTGTGAAGACTTTGTTGGGCTCATTTTAAAAGTTGTGATGTGGTAAAATACGTGTAAAAACACATTATACAAGGGTATCACCCGTTTTTACACCTGCAATACAACTCCCAAGCATTTGTAAAATCTTTTGCATAAGGAGTGGAAGGCAGGAAGAGATCTCTGCTTCCTCATTGCTGCTTCTCGTCAAAAGCATCATGGTTTAGCCTGCATGACGGTTTGATTGCGGCATAAAACAAATGAAAGCCCAAGGAATCCCATTGCACTTAGCACCGACTGAAATCGGATGGATTCCATAGGAATCTCTTGCAAATGCTGTCTGCAAAGAGTCATTTGAAGAAAGCATTAACACTGGAGAGTAAAATGAAAGAGTAAAGGCAACCTCACAGGCTTCCACTCCATTTTTGTGACTGTTGAAAAATATATGAGGGCACTCAAAGCAAGTACATTTGTTGGTGCTTTTCTGCGTGAAATAGTAACTTTTTGCCAGAGGAGCCTCTATTGCAACTGCAGGCCATTGGACCTGGATCCTCTAGACTGTGCAGGGCACAAACCTTGTGAGTTGCTGCTGGTGCAGGGAATCTTCCACTTGCATTTTAACCGCCATTTGATTATGAGGTCTATGAGACGTTGAAAGCTTAAGAACCTTAACCTGTTAGCATCATAAGCTAAGTTAGTCCAATAAAAAGCATAGAAAATAGAATTTTCCAGAGAAGAATAATTAAAACAAAGCAGTAACAACCATTTGTATATATTTTTTTTTAATTAAAAATGTTTCAGTTTAAATTTAAACTTTTCATTTTATCTTATCACAATTGTTATGTTTTAAAACTTCATTTTAGTCAATTCACGTTTTCAGTTCTTTCAATGATCTTCTTCCAAAAATGAAAGATTATGTAAGTCATTCGTTTCTCAGCCCCTGACAATATCCGGGCCCATCTTTGATCAGCACTCAACGTCTTTTGTATTGACTCAAAATAAGATCTGCATATAGTTCTTTCTTTACTGAGGGCGGAGCGTATCATCATAAGGTGATACAGACTTTCTGTCTCGTCCTGATTTTTGCATATCCGACAAGAAATTTCTTTATTCACTAGCTGTTTAGTTCTTACAGGTCTTTCTCTAGTGGGTAGTAAATTAAACCTGAATTTAAAAAAAACATTCTTATTTCTTTGTCCGGAAATATCACCTTTTACGGTGGGAGGACGTTGATCGCTCTCATTTCTGCTTTACTTGCTATATTTTCTTTGTATCGAATTATACATTCATTAGTTCTTATCCAATCTTGGTACATTAATCGTTTTTTGGCATGTTGAGGCCTCATTTGTAGCATTTCTTCTGTTATATCTTCATTTCCTAATGCTCTTAGTATTTGTTGTTTCCATTTAGATAGCGTTTATTGCATCATGCTTTGCTTTGAAGATTTCTAACGCCGGGATAGTTTGTTCCCCAGTTATTTTCCGATACAGATCACATTTTTTCCAAAGTACCACCGATGCCAGTGATTGCACTGCAATTTCTGCTCGGATACGGGTTATCGGGAACGAATTGGGCAACCTCATTATTTTCCGCCAAAACGTTGCTTCCAAAATTGGCCATATCTTTTCCGACAGATTAATCAGTGTTTCACTTCCATATGTCAGGATAGGGATAACTTTACTCCTATAGAATGCAATGATCGGTTGGTACGAAAATTTGCCATATTTTTCGTGGAGTATATATCCTTGTCTCGCCAGGGCCATTGCTTTTTTTTATCTGTATCTCCCATTCTTTTTCTTCCATAGTTTGACTAATCAATATGCCCAGATATTTATATGATGTTACAATGTCAATAATGGAGGAGTTAATGGATATCATTGGTTTTTTTTCATTTGGTTTCGATTTCATAATATTCATGATTTTGGTTTTTGCTATATTTATTTTCAACTCATTTCTTTCCATATAGTCTACCAACATTCGGAGACTCTCTTGTAGACCTCTCGTGTTTTATCCAATAATATGATGTCATCCGCGTACATCATTATCGGTATCTTTATTGAGTTAATTTTCAGTGGAAATATTCTGTCCGAGATCATTTCACATGGGAGATCTGATGTGAACAAATTGAAAAGTGTGGCTGCCAATGGACACCCTTGTTTCAAACCATTCCAGGTTTCAATGTACGCGGTCATATGCCCCTCCTCAGTTAGCCTTACTCGTATTTTTGTTGAAGAATAGAGCAGCTTTATTGGTTGTATTATATGGGGGGGGCAGTTCCACTTAACCAGTTTGTTCCATAGCAATTGGCGATTCACGCAATCAAACGCAAGATGTAAGTCTACTAATGCTATCCAAACCTGTTGCTTGGAACACATTGCTTCATGTTTTAAGAGATTCAGCAGAAATAGGTTGATGTTCGTACCAACTGCGCCATCAAAGCCCGTTTGTCGAGTAGCAATACATTTGTTTTCTGATGCCCAAGCCGTTAGTGACCTTAGTAGAATAGTAGCGAAAATTTTGCCCAATGGGTCTAATAATGCAATGGGCCTATAGTTTGTTGGGTTCTCTTTATCTCCTTCCTTAAAGATAGGGATCAGAACCGCTAGTTTCCAAGTTGCAGGAATTTGGTGTAATTGGTTAATCAATTTAATGATTTGTAATAACATGTCCTCCCATATCTCTGGATCAGCTTTGATTGTAGCGTTTGTCAGGCCATCCGGGCCGGGAGCTCTTGATTTATTCAATTTCGTGATTATATGTAGGATTTGTTGTCTGGTAGTGATAATTGCCCATTTATTCATTTTCTGTTGGGTTTCGGCTTCAGGGGTGTCCTTCTTCTTATATACAGCGGAAAGATGTTCTATCCAACGTGCTTTAGTCACATTTTGTATCCTTCGATGTTGGACACCATGTGTGGGATTTAACAGACTCCATAAATCACGCCTATTGCGATTATTCAGGCAGGCTAGCATTTGCTCTGAATCTTGTTGCAACATTTGACTTTTGTGGGATTTTAACCAATGCTGATATTTTTGTTTGGCATTATTTATTAATTGTAGAATATGATTCTTTAGTTCTTTGCTTTCTTAGTTCTCTACATAATTTTCATAGTTCTCTTTTTTTCATTGCAATCATAGGGTCGTATGTATGGATATGAGGCAAATGTTTTTTCTGCTCTTTTTGGGGTCGATAATGTGGCTCAAATAGCCATTCATAATTTATTTTCTCATCGTCTTTTTTCCCTGTTTCCCTAAATTTCTGATTTATTCCCACAATGTCAGTGGTTTTCAATCTCAGTCTTGTAGTTTTCCCATTCAGTTCCATCTCAGGCAGAGTAAGTAGCTCTTTATCTAGGTTTTGCCTTTGCCATGTCATTGATATCATGCGATGATCACTGTTGTTATTCTTTGTGATCTCTGTTTTTGTCACTGCATTCTCAATGTTCTCAGAGGTGTATATGTAGTCTAGAGCTGCTTCCGATGTACCTTGTGACCACATTGGAATAAGTTGTCGGTCTGCATTCTGATGGTTACCCATCAGCTTCAGATTTCTTGTTTTCATTTCTTTCATCCACGCATTAGCTCTCGAGGATAGAGCGTTCTTTTCTTTATAATTTCCAATTTTATCAAAAATATGTATGTTTAAGTCTCCACATATTATTATGTCGATTGATGGAAACTTTGTGACCAGTTTATCCAGCGCTGTTAAGAATGCATCAAGATATGCCGTTTTGTCAGTCGCTATGGGGTTCCAGTACATATTAAATATGACCATCCAGCATGGCTGGTTGCAGGCAGGTTTGTTTTGTTGTCGTACCACCACATATTGGATCCATGGGTTCAGATTTGTTGCTTCCACCGGAGTCCAATAGGAGTTAATTTTTTATCACCGTTATCTGCCCTGACGACGGTCTTCCCTTTTGTTGAATGATGGCTGGATTAGTAAAAATATTGTATCCTTCGCACATGGGAGGGTGCGACAACCATGTCTCTTGAAGACAGATTATGTGCGCTTGTTGTAGTTAGGATGGGGTTGGTGGAATAAATGATCATGACCTCTGGTATTCCATGAGGTCAGAAGGGTCTGTACTCTCTGTTTCTCCACTCGTTGTTATGAGGACAAAGATAAGCTACTTTCATTTTCTTTTGATTGAAATGCATATTCTCTTCTGATATATCTAGAAGTAGAAAAACGTTGATTTGTTTGATTTTCGTCTTCCCTGCTATCTGACATGTCTGTTGATGATGCATCGTTGATTGTTGTTGAAGCAAAGTATGTATCTGCTTTTTCATATTTTCGGCTAAATGGCCTCAGATCGTTTTTATTGTACTTTGTGGCATCAGACCTTGGTCTTTTTTTCGTCTCCTTCGTCTTGATACATTTGAAGCCAATATATTGTAATTGAGTGTCGGCTTGCAGAATTTCTTGCATAGTTGTTTGAGTCATAAGCTGTATTTCAACTGTATCAAGTTTCTGATCATCAATGAATTTGACCAGGGATATGTCTTTCGTATTGATGTGCTTCAGTTCTGGAATGGGCTGGAGAACACGTAGAGTATTAGTGCGGTTTAGTATCACCGCAGGCTTTGCTGGTCGTATATGTGTCATTGTAATTACGTATTTCTCTTGTCGTTTTAAGGGATCGACAAATATGGGTGTTTTTAACAATGGGTAAGCAAAACTCTTGTCGTCATAAGTCGACTGACAGTGGGTGCCTAGTGTTGATTCATTTATTTGTTCTCTTAATAGTTTCTGGTCAGCGAGACGACATTTATTTCTTTTTTCCTTTGTTTTTGATTTTTCCATAGTATGGAAGCTTTCAAATTCTCCATCCGATATGTCAATACAAGTAAGTTCTAGACGGCGGTTAGCCATCGAGTTGGAATTAGGGTATTGATCTAGGAGGATCATGTCTTTGATGTTCTGTTCTTGGTTTATAGATGAAATGTCTATGGATTTGCCATCCGGGTAAGTGGATAGATCTAGTAACTCAACTTCATCTTTTGCCTCCTCTTGTTGTAGTTCTCTTCGTGTCAGTGGAGGTGTCTCTGTCTTTTTTGTTTGTCTTTTTCTTTGGGTGTTAACCTGTATGGTTTGGTTATCTAATTTCTGCATATGGGTTTGCGGTATAGTAGCCCTTCCTGGGGCGTGAATATGGTCAGATTTCTTAAGAACGCACGGGATCCTGTTTGTCGTTTCTTGTTTTTCCCTTCGTTAGAGACCTTTCCTTTTGTATTTCTTCTGCCATCCGGCTTCAGAAACATGTCGAAGGGTAAGGGATCTGATCTTTGAACAGGTAGTATCTCAGATGTGGAATGGTTTATCTCTCGCCGAGGTGATATCTTGGCATTTGTATTCTCTAATTGTACTTCTTGTTGTATCTGTACATATTGTTCTATTCTCCTCTGTGTGCCACACAGTTCTGTTAATTTTGCCATTATCTTTGTCATCTCATTCATAAGTAACATGATTGCAGAGTTCCCTTGTATTATTTCCATTCGATCTGCACTGGCAATTTCGGCCAGTCTATTTTGCCACATATGGCTTGTTTCAGCTTCGGTGTTCAGACGTTGTTGTATTTGGCAGATGAAATTCTCAATATGAATCTGCTTAGTATGCATCAGCGCGATCAAAGTGGCTTGATCTTTTATTGCATCGACATTTGACCCATGTAATTTTAGGAACGGAATCAGTGACTGTGATGTTGTAATCAAGAGATTTTGTAGTTCCATCATTGTTGTTGGTAGACGGGCCATATTCAGGGTCTCTGTCTGTTGTTCTGCCATTCTATCATCAGATGTACCGAGGTCTGTAAGAGGTTGCTGTTCTACCTTTAATGGCCGATGTCTGTCCTTTGTTACCTCATGTGACTTATCATGACATTCTAATGGATTGTCTTTCCATGGAAAGAACGAGTGCTCCTCTGTCTGTTTTTGCACCGGGGTTGATGTATGACATGTTCTTTTCATAGTTGAATTTTTGTAATTTGGGTCTTGTTCAGCTGATAAGTCATGTAATGTCATTAGTGAATTTAATTCCATCATGTCCATTGACAGGCGCACTGCTCTGAAAGATTTTTGTGGGTCAATTTCATGTGTATGGGAGATTCATCCCATATTTTTCTCCTGTACTTGAACCCATAGTGCTCTTGCGCGGGCTTCCTTCGCTTTCCTTTGTGTTGAAATTTCGTTTGAGGACAGCTGTGTTAGGTGTTTCTCAGTTATATCATGGTTTCTCATTCCATTGGAGGATTCCAAGCGGACCTCTACTCTAGATTTTGCTTTCTCGTCTTGAGGAAGCGTCTGCAGATCTTGATCCTGCTTTGACACAACAGCAGGAGTACGCCACTCCGCATCAACACCACCAGGGGGCAGTGTCCGCAGAGCATCCACGCTCAGGAGCTCGCTCGACACGGGAGTCTGAGCTTCACTGCTCGGGGACGGCGAAGCCACGGCACCCGGGCACAGCCAGGCCCTCGCGTCCCTGCGGCCCTTCACCCTTCCCTCCCCCCCGACAGGAAGCCCAGCGGCCAAGGCAGGCCGAGCAGCCAGAGGTGCAGCCACCGCCCCCCAGCCTCCACCGCTCTCCCTGCCGGACCCCCGCGGGGCCCACAACCCGTCCCGCGCCTCGGCAGCCAGGGCCGCGGCAGGCCCGCCGAGCACCACAGCTAGGCGGGGGGACCCAGGACAGCAGCCAGGTAGGGGAGCTCTCGGAGGGGGGGTCGCTGGCACTGCGCAGGGGAGGGGTGGCAGGGAGGGGGGGTGCGATGGCATTTCTAGTCCGCTGTTGGCTGGGAGTTGTGAGATACTTATGTTTTCTGCCAAATGCCTACTGTGTGGGGGTGGATCAAAAACTGCAATGGTGGCATTCAGGTTTCTTACCTTTTTTTCTCGCGCCGTAATGTCAACATTGCTCTTCGTACGTTGTATTTGTTGGATCGAGTTTTTTCCTTTAGATACTGTGGCAAAAACTTGGGAGATAGATGGTTGTTTCGTACTGAGAGGTAAGACCGGGTGCATATTCATTTCTGTTTTACCTCTCAATCGTGTTCTGGGTCTGGGTACGGTAGGTGACATGGGTGACATCTTCAGTTCGCCACCATTTTCCTTCTTACTCATGATGTTGGGCAGGGAGCACAGGTAGTGCCTCTATCCAGTGATCTGTCAGCGCTCAAGCACGCGTGAATGGGCACTTCTGACACAGGGCACGTTCAGGAAACAGGAGTGGGCTAGCAGGGTCGCCCCAAGAGCCTAAAGACCCTAAGACTCTGCGACCTTACTCCGCGGCCGATCCGCGGCTAGTGGAAGCTTTTAACTTCCTCTCCCAAGAAACAAAGTAGAATGAGAACTGGATCTGGATCAGCAGTGAAGTTCTTCTGAGTCTATCTCCCTAAGACTCTGCAACCTGACTCCAACCTGATTATATTTGTATAATGTATTACCAATATGCTGCATATCATCATTAAATCAGACACATTAATTAAATATTGGGCCTTAAGTTTCATGAACAAGGATCTAAAAAACGATGTGGAAGAATGTCTACAAATTATATTTACCATATTACAGAATATTAAACAATTGATCAGTCTGAGTCAGATAACAAGCAACACGTGTGAGTGATAGCTCTAGAGCAACGCTAAAGGTTTTTACTGTTGGAAACATGCAATGCTTACACATTTGGGATGAGCAGAGCAGGTGTATACAAATTATGGAATATATTTCTTTAAAAACTGAATTAACTGCATTACATTGTACTGTGCTTATGCTATCCACGTTGTGTGAATCCCACTGCATATTCTCCTATGTCCCTGTCATAAGAGGTATGCATGCAGCACCAAAAGGAATCTCAAGATTAGAGTTTTCAAACAAATCGGAAAGATCAAGGACACTCATTTGAATCACCTTCTGTCATTGCACTGGCGTTAACAGCATGCAAATTAAAATGTGAAGTTCATGTCTTTGTTTGGACTGCAACATATTTTGCCAGAAGGAAAATTAGGTGATATTGAGAACTCAGGCTCATCTTAGGCTTTTAGCAATTGGCTTGTTTATATTTTGGAATTTGATTTGTTTCAAGAGATCTTTCATTTAATTTATGAGGTGCGACATATTCACCACTATACATATCGCAAAGAAACAGAATTGCATACTATTTCTCTACAATTGTAAATACAACATGTATTAATTGTCTGGTACTGTGCCTTTTTGTTTTTGGAACTATTCCTTGCTATATTGCAGAGATGACAGAACGTTTAACTCATGTTTTATACTATTGTCTAGAGGTTTGGCAGGTTGTCTCATAGTTAATCTACAATGTTCAGCTGACATGCATTTGAATTTTTATTAACGCAATAAGACATTCAAAACCTTTATTTGACCTGTATGTGCTTTGGGTTTGAAAAATCACGTGTGGGCTTGAAAATACAGACATATCAACTTGTAATATTACTTGATCAATTTGAATTTTTTGGGGGAATACTTACCTAACATTTGTCAAAATCTATCATTGCACATTGCTCTTATGTTAAAAACCTTCAAAAAAAGAAAATAGGCCAGCGTAAAATATGCAACATTTTCGGGTAGCAATAATAAACATATTGAACCAGGTCTACATTGTCGAAATCCATTCTCCTTCAAAAGTCGCTGTGAAAAAACATGTCCTTTCACTTTTATATAGAGTACCAAACAATACATGTATCATAGCCACAGCATTCCCAGTCTTGCACATGCATCCCATCTCAGAACGGTAATTACCCCCAACATCTACCTGTTAATGTTGTTAAAGAGAGCAATCCCAATCTGAAAAACATGGTCACTGCCCAATGCTGATGACCTCTGACTAGTGTGGTCTATAGGATCAGGTTATGTAGTGGAGCAATAGCCAGATATGTTCCCATACTCTAGACACTATTCATTCAGAGTGTACAAACCAATGTCCCATATTTAATGTCACAAACGTAGAGTTAATAAATAGTAAACATTGGGTAATCCATATGGGCATGTTGGAAACAACACCCGCATTTAAACCCTGAGTCGCTTGTTTTCAAATACATGCCAGAAGCACTTACAACTGAACAAACAAAACGTCACTCAGATGCCATGAAAAGTCATTTTGTGCCGTTTGTAATTGTATTGTATCGTTATAAACCCAGGACATGTGTACAATAGATGACAGAAGCAACAAATTGGGCCTTGTATAGGGTCCGTTGGTGGTCAACCGTTTATCTCTTAAAATATCACACAAATCTAAAAAGTACACGATTGATCTGGGCCATTTGGTTTTACTGTCTACTAAGATGGTCAGCCTATGCCATTTGGTTGCTAAACAAAATACCCAGATAATCATTCTGCTGGCAGCTGTCTACTTTATTGTTGTATAATATGATATGGCATTTATAACGCACCTATACAAGTGTTTCAAGGCGTGACAAGTCAAGGGAGGGTGAACGGAGGGAAGACAGAGACAACGATCTTACTAGGCCAGGTGTCATTCAGATCGTACAAGTGTATGGGAAGGGGGAAGGGGAAAAGTGTGTGGGGGGAGAGGAGGGAACAGTGCAGTACTTGGGATAATAGAATAAATAAATGAACAAAAAATACGGCCAGCTGGTGGCAAGTGCAAAGGTAAGTGCAGACATCAGGTGTCAAGTGCTGTTAGGGGGAATGTAGGGATACAGAAAACAGTCCCCAAGTGCGGGGATTGCCAGGGAGGCAGTGCAGGTGTGCAATTGGCGGGGGAGGTGACCTGGGCCAGAGATCAGAATGGTGACCAGGCAACCAGTGCAGTTTTAGTCAGGAATTCAGCAGGGGAGAGGGAGAGAGAAAGCAGAAACAAAGAGGAAGGTTTTGAAGTACTTCTGGAACCAGAGATGGTTCTGCTCAAGTTTCAGGGAGGTTGTTCCTGAGGGAGGCCCCAGCCGAAGAAAGAGATCTACCACCAAATCGTTGCTTGGAGAACTGACTGACCCTGAGGGAGTTGGAGGCGGATGTGCGAAGAGCTTGAGAAGGAAGATATTTTGGAAGAGAGTTGAAGGTATTGTGGCCCCAGAAGGCCTTGTGGGCAATGCAGAAGATTTTGAACTTAATCCACGCAGCCACTGTGAGCGAGTGCAGAGATTTAAATCCTGGAAAGATACAGTCACTGGGCTTGAGGCCAAGGACAAATCTTGCAGTCCTGTTCTGGATGAGTTGCATAGGGCGTAGAGTAGAAGCAGGCAAATTTAGAAAGAGGCTCTTGCAATAGTCCAGCCTAGAGGGAACCAGTGCTCTGGGGACAGTGAGCTTCTGGGCGAAGGAGAGGAAACGCAGAATACCTCTGAGAAGGTGCAGCTCATAGTGTGACTTCTTAGAGACGTCAGAGATGTGAGGGAGAAGGAGAGTGTGGAGTCGAAGATGACCCCAAGGTATTTAGCCTTGCAGGTGGGAGCAGGAAGAGGGCCAAGAATGGCTGGCCAGAGAGTGACAGGAAAGGAGGTAGTGGGTGTGCCGATGAGGAGAATCTAATTCTTACTGGAATTAAGGCAGATATCATTGGCAGCACTCCACTCCTTGATAGCACACAGAAAGTCAGAGATGAGTGAAGTAGAAGAGGTGGCTGAAGGTACCCTGAAAACGAGCTGAGTGTCATCCGCACAGCACTGTATTTTGGGTTAGAGAGCGGAAATGCAGTGGGCAAGAAGTGCCAGGTATTGGTTGAACAGCCAGGGAGAGAGGTTAGACCCCCTGGGGAACACCACAGGTAGAGATAGAGACAGAGGAGAGGAAGGACCCAAGTTGGACCTGGGAAGGTCGATCCGAGAGGAAAGAAGTCAGCCATGCCACGGCCTGACCAGTGATACCCAGGTTATCACGGAGACGGTAGAGCAGGATGGCATGGTTGACCATGTCAAAGGCAGAAGAGAGATCAAGTAAGATCAGGACACGGGGTGTTGGAATCAAGGTTGGAGAGCAGGTCTTCACGGATGTTCAGGAGAGCAGTCTCTGTGCTTCTGGCAGTTCTGAAGCCAGACTTATTATCATGAAGACAACCAACAGATTCAGTGTGGAGATTTAGCTGGGAGATGGCCAGCTTTTTCAGGAGTTTGCCCAGAAAAGGAGTGATGGAGGTTGGGCGATAATTAGCCGGGCAGGACGGGTCAGCAGAGGGTTTCTTGAGAAGTGGGTGCACAAGGAAGTGCTTTAGGGGGGATGGGAAGACTCCAGTGGTGAAAGAGGGATTGCAGAAGCCAACCAGAGCAGGAGCCAGGGAGTCAATGTGGTCCTTGATGGTGTTGGAGGTACAGGGATGAACCTGTTTTGATGAGACTTTCATAGATCAGACGTGTCTAGAAGCCTCATCTGGGGAGAACAGGGGAAAGGCAGAGAAGGACAGAGGAGAGGTGGCCGAAGAAGGGCCAGAGGAAGAGCAGGGAGTAGTGGGAAAGGTGGAGAGGACGGGAGAGAGGACAGGATGTCATGAGTTTTAGAGATGAAATGAGAAGCCAGAGCAATGCAGAAGGCCTGGGAAGGGACAGGAGAGGTAAAGGCTGCAGCAGGATTGGCCAGTTCCTTGCAGATTTTAGTGAGTTTGGCCGAGTTGTTAGATGCTGCAGAGACACAGGCTTGGATGTGAGCTCTCTTCTTGGTGCAGACAGAGAGCCCGTATTGCCTTTGAAACAGGCAGCAGGAAAGTTTGTCAGAGTATGTACCAGAAGCATGCCATTTCCTCTCAGCCACCCTGCACTTGCTTTTGAGGGAGACAAGCTCTGAGTAATACTATAAGTTGCACTTGGCTTTGGGTTTCAAGCAGATCCTCATGGCAGGGGCAAGAACATTGAGAGTATCATATATAGCAGATTGGAGCATGGAAAGAGTTGTGATAGGGTTTGAGTCAGCCAGAGGGGCTGAGGGGGTGAGCAAGTGGCAGTGAAAGCTCTACTGACATGTGCTTCATGGGTTGGATGACTAAGAAGGTGGGTGGAAGTGCTGGAGTTGGCTTGGCCTGAGGGGTAGAGAGGGTGAGCTGGGAGGAAAGGAGAAAGTGGTCACTACAGGAAAGAGGAGTGGTGAGAGTGATAGAAAGGGGAAGGTCCAAAGAGATCAGAACATCCAAAGTGTGCCCTGAAGAGTGAGTCAGGGCAGAGGGGAGAATGGAGAGTGAGAGAGAGTCACAGAGGTTGTGAAAGAGTCCAGAGGAAGGACAAGAAGCATCCAGGTGGATGTTAAAGTCTCCAAGAAGGGGGTGTTGAGTGGTCAAGACCAGGAGGGAAGAGGAGAGGTCCGCCCATTCAGAGAGGAAGGAAGAGATCTGCCAGGTGGCCTATAGATAGCAGCCACAGTAAGTGAATGGCTAGGAGAGAGAGAGAGCCTGCAGACAAAGCATTCGAAAGAGGAGTAGGGCTGCGTAGGGATGACAGAAGCAGGAATCCACTCCAGGAAAATCAGGGCTACACCCCCTTTGGAACGGTTGGACCTGGGTGCAGAGAGGATCTTGTAGCAGTAAGGGAGGAGCATGTCAAAGCTTGTGACAGAGCTGGCTGTGAACCATGTCTCGGTGAGACCGAGGACATTGAGGTCAAGTTCCTCCAGGAGGCAGCAGATGTCAGAGGAGTGTTTAACAGCAGATGGAGAGTTAAGAGAGGCAATATGGAGAAGGTTGCCACCTTGAAAGACATCCGGGGAGGGGTACGAATCAGAGGTACACCCTGCAGAGGTGTAGAAGAGGCCCGAGGGGGGCAGAAGAGGAAGGAGAAAAGCGGAAAGGTAGACAAAGAGGAGACAGCAGGGGGAGGTAGGGAAGCCGTGGATGGAAGAGAGGGGACAACAGGAGCAGGATGGAAAGTGATGAGGCATGGGAAGCATCTACCAAAGAGGAGAAGGGTGACCTGAGGGCCTTGGACCAGGACAATACAGCTCAAGTAAACATTAATGATGACCTTAGAGGAGTGGAAGGAAGCCAGGAGGGCTTACCACCACGTGCCCATAGGCGAAGAAGAGAAAGCAGAAAGCACAGAGACCATATGAAGAGGCCATAGGTCTGGCGAGGGAATGATGTTGGAGGATGTTGGTGATGGTTTGCATAGAGACGGCACTGGTATAGGTGTCTGCAATAGGGAGCCCTGGGTTGGAGACCAGGATATTCTTTTTAAACTTTTTCCTACCAAATTTAGTGAGGAGAGTAGGATAGTCGATAGAGAAGCAGCTAGAAAAGATAGCAGAGACAGATAGCACCATAGAATAGGTGGGGATAGGAGAGGTAAAACCTGTATTTGATTTAAAGTCTTTTGGTAATTTATTACTATTCATATTTATCCATGTAAGCATATGCAATTTTTATAGCGCATTTGAGTTACTTGTCATTAAAATGCCATCAGCATGTATTAGATTAGGGATTATATTAATTCCAGTTTGGGCACATCTGGGATAACTTATTTCCAGTGTGGTATACAGAGAAGGAGCCTAGAGATTAAAGAGAATCAGGACACAATCTTTATTCACCCCTTCCTTTATACCAATCCACTGAGTAACTTAACCTGAAGTTCTAGAGTTCTCCTATGCAATTCCATCAACATTGCATACATTAAATCCATGAATACTCAGTGGAGTGAGGTTATAAGGCCTTGTACATACTTAAAAAATGACAACATTTAAGTCTAGGTCCTGGAAAATTGTTCATTTAATTTCCCAAAACCCCAGTTCAGTGTCACAGAGAATACTGTTTTCCTTCAGCACTCTGATTATCTAATATGATTGCTATTCATAAAGTGTTCGCCTGTTACATCCAAGATGGAGAGGGTTCAGTGGGAGGAATGGCCCAATATCTCCGTTTGAATATCAGAGCAATTACTTCTCCCTTTCTGCTAAGTGTGATGCGCCTCGTAACACATATAGCGTTGAATACTACATCAAGTAATGGAATCCAAAGGCCTGTCAACAATCTATATATGTCTATTGTGATCCATCATGGTTCAAATCAACAAGACCAATAGAGATGTTTCAAACAAGGTTCAGGAAAATGGTCAGAACACGCATTAATGGATATATCTTGGCATGTCTCCAAAGCCAAGCCTGACAGAAGACCTCTTCCAATGTATACATGGACAAGATTGATATTTCTTCTGCCTTTGACCAAGTGAAAGGCTAGCTATCTGGGATCTTCCCAGAGGGCTCCGTCACATGATAATTCCATTACACACCAATTCAGCTATCCGAGTAAGAATTGATAGTCAGGGAACTCTAACTAAAAAAATCGCTTTGTTTCGAGACGTGAGACAGGGATGCTTTCTTGCTCCTTGTCTCTTTCACCTCTATTTATCTGATTTGAGTCTTGCCTACATGAATACTTGTTAATATCCTCCATACCTTGAAATCCAACACATTCAATGTGTTGCTTAAGCCAATGACATTCTCCTGTTCTACAAAACACCCTAGGACCTCCAAGGAGCCCTTCATTCTGCTCCTACATACTTAATTGAAGATGAATTTCAGATTAACATTAACAAAACTAAGATAGTTCAGTTTTATAGTTCACGTTATTCAGTGCAATTTTAATGGTTAATAGACGGGTAGTACATTGAAATGGTAAAGTAGTTATTGTATTTAGACTACCAATTCTAAAGCAAAATAAATTCACACATATTATATCAACTGTTACGGGAAAATATTCAGTTGTTTGCTGATAAAATGTGATGGCTCCTGTTCAGATTTTACCATTTCTCCTTTTTGTCATTGTTAAAATATTACAGTGGAAAAATGTTATCCAGTGTAACAAATGGTCTCAAATTCTTGCACCTTGCAGACTGGCCCTATTAATCCAGACTGGAAGGAATTCTTTGGAGGAAGGTCTTTCATTGCACAATTCTATGCCTATTTCACATTTAAGCTATGAGCTTGTCCTTATCCCCCTTAAGCATTGGTTCAATGAACTATGCTATCATAATAAAGACAATTATATCCCCACTGAAGAACTACATGTTTGATGTATTATACACAACATTGAGAATAGACTTTTATATGATGCTCAATAAGCTGTCAAGGTATTATGACTCATTGCGCATATATCTAAGCACAGAGATCTACTCTGGTTGGTGATCATGACGGCACGCCCCTCGGTCCGTAGGCACATATACATGCCGAGAACACCCACAGAAAGGCACGCCATGGCCCAGGACTTTTACGGGGTGGCACTCTTCCCCAAAGTGCCATTGATTGCACCCATGTGGCTCTACATCCTCCTAGGGCCACTGAGCACATCTATCGCAACTGCAAGCACTGGCATTCAATCAACGTGCAGGTTGAATGTGATTCATTGGTGAGTACAAATGCCTCTGCACATGCATGCATGATACACAAAGAGAAATGGCAAAACCCAACTAATGACAACCATTATCACCTCCCCAGGGGACAGTGCCTACCCTCTGAGCACCTACATGATTACGCCAATACGGAACCCCACCACACCACCTGAAGTAAGATACAACGCAGCCCATATTGCAACCACACATTCAGAGTACTGAAGTCACGTTTCCGCTGCCTGGGCCGCTCTGGCGGCAAGCTGCTATATGCGCCCCCAGTAGTGTGCAGGATTATAGTGGCAGCATGTGTCCTGCACAATGTTGCAACCCTGTGGGGCATGCCGGTGGACATGGTGGTGCCCCGACATCCCCAACCACATGTACGCCCGCTGCGCATGGGAGGGGAAAGGGCACATGGCGAGGCAGCCCATAACGAGCTTGTAGCAACATTTTTCACCTAAAATCCCACCCCTGCGGAGTGCACACAGGCCTGGCACATACCAGCTGACAATTGATGATGACAAAGGGACAGTCAACTGTCTCAACCATACCACCCTGAGATTGTTTCCTTGGAAGTGCTTCATTGTGTGTATCCCTAGCTACTTAAACAGACCCAATGCTGTGTCAGTAAAAGGCACGCATTCACGCTGCATGAAGAACTACCCCCTTGCAAAACAGCACACCCAAATACTGGTATGTCACCCAACCCCTCCCAAACCCCATCTCACCCACCTGAGACACCATGGCATGGCATGCAATGTGAAAGCATCCAAATGAATGCACAACACATGACACAACTGTCACAAAGTGCACCGTCACAAATGGAAACAGGCCACAGACAATTTCCTCTCACCTATGAAAAAGAAACAGCACACATGAACATATACTTACCAGCATGACAAAACATGAATACAGGACCCAACAGTGACAACGTCTGACAGTAACCAATCACAATAGTGCAAGTGTGACAACCTGACAAAGGCAGCACATCGACCCCTCCCATCTCCAGTGTGTTGCTGGTAGGTAAATGTGGCAGGGTACTGCATACAAAATGAAATGCATTTGCAATAGAGACAGGCAAGGTAAGACATGAAGAAGCTACATGCAAATATGCATAATGAGCAATATTGAATACAATATACAAATCAACCATGCAGTGGAGAAATCATCAGTAATCCCCACTAGGGGTGTATACACAATTTGGACTACAGTCTGGCCACAAAACTGATGGAAGTGCAATGCCTCGGTGCCGTAAGTGCGAGCCCATGGAAAGGGGAAGAAGGAGTGGCATATGTGTCTGGACCCCAAGCCTCAAACACAAGACAAGCCTGCATGGGCCCAGCTGGAACACACAGTGGATGCCTACGGTTGCCACACAAAGCAACACACTGTAACATGAATACACAATAGACATCCATGCATGGATGTTGAGAAAAAAAAATACCCTCCATGGGCTCATGGCCTGCATGGCTACCCCATAGTGGGAGAACTGCCGTCGCTGTCCTCGCCCTCTGGTGCTACATGAGAAGGTGTCCGTGGTATGGGAGGCAGACCACGTAAAGCACTGGCATGCTCCTCCATGGCAGCAAGCATGTAGGTTTGAAAGGTTTGGTTCTGCTGGATGATGGTCCGGAGGTCCCCATGCAGCACATCACAGGTAGCACGGAGTTCTGCCTGCAAGGCCTCACATGATGCACAGATCTCCTCATGGGTTGCCTGGAGCTCAGCTGAGATTATGCGTGTTAGTTACTCCAGCTGCTGTTCTGACCGTCTACTCCGGGACACCTTAAGTGCACCCAGAGTAGCTCTGAGGGAGGTGTTATCTTCCCTCAGGGCATCCCTGTGGGCCCAGGCCTCTGCAGATATTGCTGTGTGCAGAACCTCCAGTTCAGCCCGTTAGTCCCTGTTGGTGGCCAACATGTCCTGCCTGTGTGAGTGACATGTGGACTGTGTTGCCTGCTGCTGGAGCTCCACCTGTCTTTCGGGGGGAATGGAAGTGGCCACCCTATGCACGGCCTGAGCCATCATCTCACATGATGCCCCCTGTTGTTCTGCAATTGCATAGATGGAGTTCTCCCACACAGTATTGCCTGTTGGTTCACGGCCATCGCGTTGCCGGACTCAACACCTGTTGGCCCCAAGCTGATGTGCACCTTGCTGTGCTGGTACTGCCTGAGGCTACAGGACTGCATTCCCCCTTTGATCTGCTGCCCCAGGAAGAGGAACAAATATTGGGGAATGTGACCCTGCATCCATAACCGTCACATGCGGACATTCCAACACTGAATGGGCCACTGATGGGTCTATGCACCCATTGCAGGTGTGTTGGGCAGAACAGCATCCCTGCCAGAAACACTCACCTGTGACGGGACATTTGTGTCAATGTCTGATTCAGCACTTTAGCCATAGAGATCATCAGAGGTGTACCCAGAGACACCCGTGGACAGGATGGTCTGTAGGACCAATGGATTTTTGTGCGCCACCACCCCACATCCTCCACTGGTGCTTGGTTGGGGCTCTGAGTACTCCCGCCCCTGCGCCATCTCCTCCTCCTCTACAGCATCTAGTGCCTCATCACCTGAACAAAATGAAAAGAAAAATCATGAAAACACACATGAACAGCATAGCCGACACACATAGGCATCACAATGTACACATCCAATACATTAATCAGACATGTCACACATGACACAAACTCAGCCATGCATGCAGTGGCAATGAAGTGGAAGGGGACCCTGAAAGCAGACACTGATGACTCCAAAATGGAAAAGCAACACATGTGCTGCATGGTACATAGCACCTGCATCACACATTAGCCTGTGAGTGGCATGGACCATCCACAAACATGACACATGCCAGCACACAGATGGCACATAACATAGCCATGCAAGAACTGACAAGTGCACCCAGAAGGGAGCTAATCACTACTGTCCCCCATCCATGTCAAATGCATATCATCAAACAGAACATGCAAAAGAGTGGGACAAAACACACATGTGTCACACGCTGCAACAACGCCAGTGAGTTCAAATACAGTGATGGGAGGCAGATGGATACATCAATGGTAGGACACTTGGCCATGACACAAGTCAATTGTCATGTTGAACATTCAAACAGGGCTCAGAAGTGATCAGGTGCAGTGCATGTGTAGGTGCACAGCAGTCAATCAGCCTGATTGATGAAATCATTTGCGTAAAAAGTGCACATTTGTGGGCCTTTGAGTGGGAAAATCTCTGTCTGAAGTATGGTGATTTTGGGGCAGAACGGCACACAAATCTGCGTTTATCATGCAAATGATTCCATCAACCAGGCAGGATAAAGAGAAAAACCTGTATTAACAATGTTGTGGCATGATGGCAGTTTAAGGGCAAGTGCAGTCATCATATGCAAAGTGTTTTCAGCGGTCAGCAGGGATACAGTGAACCCCAAAACCAAGGGCGGGGGGTGGCTTGGAGGCACTATATGGGTCACATTTAGCAGTTATGAGTACACAACCTGACCTGGCACTCAGTAACAATACATCACCCAAGCAACATACACATGGTCTGGACACACACGCATGGGCACACACCAGACATTTTCTCAAGATCTGGAAGGTCTCCCACGCTTTGTATCTGATCCTCTTCGATGAACCCTCCAGCGATTGCCTCATGTTCTGTCAGTTCATCTTCCTCTGATGGTGACCTGCTGCCAGTCACCAGAGTAGAGACATCATTGGAAGCCAGCTTGTTATTTGCTCTGCGTTTGAGGTCATTCCAACGCTTTGAGCAATCATCAGCTGTGCGCTTCACAAATCCAAGGGAACTAATGTGGTCCGCGATGCACTGCCAGTGGGCCCTACGCTGAGCAGTCATGGTCTTGCACCCTGCCGTCACCAGCATGTCGCAGCCATGTTCCGACCCGTAGCCCACAATTGCATCTAGTTCCACATTATTGAAACTCTGCTTCCTTGACGTGCCGGAGGGGCGAGCCGTGCCTGGGGTCCCAGTCTGTTCCGCAAGAGCATACTTCTTCCTCTTGAAAGGTGGTGCGGACCCTGAGTGGCTTACGCCGCTCTGGTCTGTAGGGGCTAAAGTACAGGTGGACTGGCCACTGGAAGCAGGCAATGGCACAATGACGAAAGGTCTCACTGCAGGCATTGGCTGCTGGGTGCAGTTGCCAGGACCAAGATGCACAACTGCCTTGGTATGAGGATCCAGGACCAAGATTGTACCGGGGCAGCAGATGACATTGCTGCCCAAGATCCACGTGGCCTGGTGACAGCAACTTTCACTGCCACACGTGGCTTGGACTTTGTGACATGGAAGTTGGCCTGTGAATCATCCCGTGTCTGTTCGGTGACCAATCCGGGCCGGGCTAGCAGGGTTTGAGCTACGATGGTGTCAGCTGCATCTCCCTGACCTACTGTGGGGAGGCATAGGTGTCCCTGAATGGTCCTGGGCACACTGCCCTCTAGGGCCACCCTGCCCACGTTGGCCACCACTGCCACCTTGGCCACCCTGGCCACCCTGCTGTTCCTGGCCACATCCCCTACTGCGGACACCTCTTGGAGGTCGGCCACCTTTGCCTCCCTTACCACTTGGTCGCCTCCCAACCATGGCACTGATGTACTTGTGTGAATGGGAGGTGCAGAAAACCATTGTCCTGGGCAATTGGGGAGAAGGGGGCAGGATACTAGATGGAATAGGTACCCCTGTGCTCTTGCAAGGCTGTCTGCGACCCCTGGGGAAAAATTACGGGTCACACAACGCTCAGGCACCCCATAAACAAAAACAAACATGCACTAGACCCCTCCTGTAGCCCATGTGCACGGAACGAAGGACCCGCAGTACGCTGTGGCACCCAGAAACACATAAAAATGCATATGCATGGTACACACAGGCTACAATGACCTCTGAATGGATACACGACACACAGAGGCAACCAGAGTGGAAAAATATGTGTGCGACTCACTGTCTGCCTGGAAAATGAATGGAAAAAAGACACGCATGTGCAACACCCCGCCAAAAGAAGAATTGAGCTCTAACTCAGTAAACAAGGAGTACGCACTACAACCGTTGTGAAGTAATCGAGTGTCAACAGACAAGAAGTGCAAGGATCACACACTCGCTCTCCACAAAAAGCACATACAAGAAAATGGCGTCCTACGTGGACCTTTAACCCCTGTGCACAGCAACGCCTATGCATGCCACATCACGTACGCGCTTACGCGCTAAGGGCCTTTCCTCAATTTTCACGCAAATGTGCTGATTTTCACGTGCGGATTAACTCTGCATCAAGCTGGCCACGCACGGAAGACAACGCTCCTGCCAGAATGCCATTTTCCTGCCAACCAGAGCCCCGAACAGCCTCCCACGAGCCATCTGCTGCTGCCTGCCTGCTGGCCACGTGCTCGGCTATTTGGTGCCTGCACATCACCCATCTGCAGGGGTCCAGTTGCTAAAACCACCCCTGCTGAAACAGAAGGCTCCCGACTGCTGTTCTATCACTCAACAGCCCAGCCCCAGGATCCAGTTGCCCACCCACACCTGCCTCGGGATTTGCCATGTCGGGCCAAACTGTGATAAATGGAATTTATCTAAGAGTACAACGCGAGTATAACACGGAAACTCCTCCCTACAACATGGAGGAAGCTCAGTCTGACGGCAGCAGTTCAGTGTTCCTGACGCCCAGTGACGTGCCGGGAGTCCCGCCCCATCACGCACAACGCTTATCTGGATACACGTAACGTCCCTCAATGCGTTGCTACTCTCCAGCCACGCTCCGGGAGTTCGTCTCTATTCTTCCTGAATTACTTTTCAGAACACTTGGGGAATAGGCAGGGATTCTGAATTTCTAGCCCTCATCTACTGTGGATTCTATTCTATTCTCTCCTTAGTCCAATCCCGGGAGAACTCAAGATCTATCCCGGCTGTCTTCCCTTTCAGTTGCTCCGCTTAATGGAGATGCCGCGTCTGACACTCAGTGCACAGTAATCGGGTAGGTGCCTCTGGGAGTTCTCGCTCTTAGTACTCAGGGCCGTTGGGATATTTTGTTCTGATTCTCCTTTTCCTTATTCTTCCAGCAGTCAGAGCTACGTCCCAGCTAGGAGAATAGTGCCCTCTTCATTTCCAGTCCCGGCAGGCTTCTGGACCTACAATATCTTACCCCCTTCTCTCTCTAAGGGTAACGAGTGATTCTTACTGATCCTGATAGAGTTTCATTTCTGTGCCTTTCCTTTATTGTGTATCTTGAAGCTATTGGTTCCTTATTTCTTAGTTGCAGTCTGGTGCAGTCTGGTGCCATATTTCTTCTTGCATCCCTTTGCCTGACCACTTCCTCCGTCGTTTGGAGCATTTTGAGTAGCATATCAGGGTAAGCTACAAGTCCTAGTTTAAACCACTCCCATTCCTTTAATGTCAGGGAACTGGCCCCTTTAGTGCATTCTATTACTCACTTTTCATCTTGTTCTTTGACTCTTACATAGCACTTACCAACCAGTCCTCATGGAGATCAGAGCACTTCGGATCAGAGGAAGAAGGAGTTTGACTGGAATCATCGAACTCTAGCAGCTCTTCCCTGCACACGGTTTTTCCCCTTTCGGGTGGTTTTCCCTGGAGGTCTCACCGCGGGCCGAAGCCTTTGGTTCGGGCCAGCGGAGGGATTTTCAGGTATTTCCCCATTTTCCTCTGGCTTCGAAGAGATATGCGCAGGAGAAGAATACAGGTGGGTGAATCAAGATTGTGTTTGAACCTTGGCAAGACGAAGATATTACTGGTTATTACAGATAGCAACGCCTAAAAAATAAGAGAATTGTAACAGGTCGTTTTTCCTGGATTCAAACAGTCTCAGATTCACCTGTAGGATAGAATGGATCAACAAATTCAGCAGTTTATAGCTGCGGTCCAATCTCTAACATCAGAAGTACAAACTCTTAAACAAGAGAATGCAGCACATTTACAGAATCAGCAACAGGCTGCACAACAGCAAGCTGCCCAACAACAAAATCCACAACAGCAAGCCACTCAGCTACAAGCGGCACAACAGCACGCTGCACAACAGGGAGCCGGTGGTAGGATTCCTCGATGCTCAGAAGTTCCTCCTGGGGTATTACCCGGAGGCCAGTTTGATGGGAACCCTCATCGGATGAAGGAATTTCTAGATGAGGTGCAGTTTGCTTTCAACCAGGTGTATTTTCATACAGATAGAGACCGTGTTGGTTACATGATTTCGCAAATGTCAGGACCTGCGTTAGCTTGGGCCACAACTTTGGTTATATCCAATGACCCTATCCTAGATTCGTATACGGCATTCAGTAATAGCATTCGCACAATGTTTGCTAGACAAGAGATAAGGGTAGCCTCTCAAGAGCATTTGCTGGATCTAAGACAGGGGAATCAAGAGATTTTAACTTATATTACCCAATTTAAACAAATGGCTAGCAAGACCACTTGGTCGGACGATGCCCAGGTTACATTATTTCATAGACGATCTTTTGGCCAGACAAAGGAATATTCCCCGCTCAGCCAAGCCAGTTGCTATCCCAGTCGAAAGTGTGGATGGTAGTCCTTTGATATCCGGTCCAATTATGAGCCAAACAGATCCTCTAACCTTGTCAATAGCTTCACATCATGAGGTCATCACGATGGGCATAATCCGGGCAGCCCATTATCCCATTATTCTGGGGCTACCATGGTTACGAAGGAACAATCCTTTTATTAATTGGAGAGCCGGATCACTATTTTTGGGGTCAGAATATTGTGTGGATCACTGTATTGGGGGCCCAGAACAGAAGATCGAAGCTCCCGAGGGATCCATCCAGGAAACCCGAGTCCCAAGAATAGTAAATTACATCTCCGGACTCCCCAAAGAATATCAAGATTACGAAGAGGTGTTCTCTACGTCCGAATATCTGCATCCCCCGCCGCATCGTCGGGATGACTGTGCAATTGATCTAATTCCGGCTCAGCCTCTATCTTTCGGCAGAATGTACATTCTTTCGAAATCGGAGAGAGAGAGGTCCTCCGGGAGTATTTAAACACTCATCTAAAGAACGGTCTGATTATGGAGTCAACATCCCCGGCAGCTGCCTCATTGTTTTTCATTCCCAAAAAGAATTCCTCGGAGCTTAGGCCCTGTATAGATTACAGGGGCCTAAATAAGATCACAGTTCCAGACAAATATCCAATGCCACTAATCCCTGATATTTTGGAAGCTGTCCAAGGGGCTAATCTTTACACCAAATTGGATCTTAAGGGGGCGTATCATCTGATACGAATCAGACAAGGTGATATATGGAAGACGGCATTTAGAACTCCTTTCGCCCATTTCCAATATCAAGTGATGCCGTTTGGATTATCTAATGCCCCCGTCGTTTTTTCAAAGGTTCATGGACTATCTTTTCTCGGATCTCCTTCTTCATTCAGTAATAGTTTATTTAACTGATATTCTAGTATTCTCCGACAATCTCTTGGAACACCGGATCCATGTCCAAGAAGTTTTGAGCCGACTACATCAAAACCATCTATACTGTAACATGGAAAAATGTTCATTTCACCAGCCCCAAGTTACCTATTGGGGGTACATTTTATTGGCGCAAGGGATTTCGATGGACCCTGATAAGGTTTCCGCGGTCAAAGATTGGCCGGTACCTACAAACTGTAAAGAGATCCAGAGATTTGTAGGTTTCTCTAATTTTTACAGGCACTTTATTTCCAATGTTTCCTCTCTTACATTGCCTTTAACAAATCTGCTGAAGAAAGGAGTTCCGTACACCTGGACCTCCGGTACTCAAGAATCTTTTGAAGAATTGAAAACCCGATTCACTACTGCTCCCATATTGAAGACCCCTGATCAAAATCAGGGATTCATTCTTGAAACTGATGCCTCACAACATGCTTTAGGGGCAGTCCTATTACAAAAGGATGCTCAGGGTCAAGATAGACCCATTGCTTATCTGTCCAAAACCTTATCTCCTTCGGAATGGAACTACACGGTATTGGAGAAAGAACTATTGGCCATCAAAAGAGCTTTTGAAGAATGGAGACACTTGTTGCAAGGGGCCGTTATTCCAGTCGAAGTCAGAACTGATCATCATAACCTACGAATCCTACAATATGCACAAACCTGCAACAGCAGACAGGCTCTCTGGGCCCACTTTTTCTCCCCTTTTCGAATTATCTTCTCCTTTATTCCTGGGAAGAGTAACCTGCAGGCAGAAGCCCTATCAAGAAAGGATCCCACACCCTTGAGTCCTTTCCGATCTGAACCTATGTTTTCATGTTCCACTTTGAAGATGACTAAACCTCTCCAATTCTTGAATCGCCTAGAACATCAATCCGGCCCATCAGCAATGAAAAAACTTTCCCTAGCTCAACAAAAAGAGATGATTTTGAAGGATGGCTGTTATTTTCATGACCAACAGGTTTTTGTACCAACGAGGATTCTTCAAAAGGAAGTTCTAAAGTGGTGTCATGACTCCAAGTCTTCAGGACATCGAGGACGAAATACCAACTACAAACTGATTTCTCGTAACTTCTGGTGGCCATCATTAAGAAACGACATGCGACTATACGTCGATTCCTGTCCCACGTGTTTGCAGACTAAAAGTCCCCGTCAAGATCTGTTAGGCAGAAACCTGTGCAGTTCCCTCTGGGACCACTGCAAAAGATTTAAGACTACAGGTGTTTGGCAGTAAACCCACTTGGTAGCAGTCTGTACCACCCAGATTTACCTGGTAGCTGTGGCTGAGCAGTCAGACTTCCCTCAAGAAGAGTTAGGCAGTATATAGAGCATACATAATAGGTACAGAGGCACAGTAGTACAAGCAAACACTGACCAGAGCTAGGTGTAAAAGTATATAATTATTTATTTAAAAGACACACTCATAAATTACACTAGCACAGAAAAGGTAAGTAAGTCCAAACACAGTCACTATTACTTGTATGTACATCCCTAGTTATTTGTTGGACAAGTCTAAGTTAACACCGCTTATCTCCAAACAGAGGTGAGCGCTTAACGTTAGATGGCACTCCAACAAGTTAGTTAAAAAGGGAGGGAAAAGGTAGAAATAATGAAAACAGCAAGGCAAAACACTTTCCAGAGATTCACAGTGAGTTTAAAAAGGCAGTCTATTGAGGAGCAAGGAAGTTCGGTTGCCAGGCCCACTCTAGGGAAAGCCAGGCGAAAAGATGTCCAAGATCACACAATGTCACAAGTCTTTACAGATGAGTAGAAAAGGTTTTACTAAGTTTAGAAAAGTTTAGTTAGGGTGTCCCAGGCTTACCCAGGTTCGAGAGCCGAGGGCTAAATCTACCCCGTACAATCGGTGGCAAGGGAAGCCGGGCGGAACATGGTACCTTTAAAATGGAAAGGATCCTCCAGCGGTGGCAGTTGTTCCTGGTAATGGGTGCAAGTCACGGCGTCGTCCAGAGGAAGAGAAGATCTCGACGTGGAGGAAAGCTGAAGGTCGTTGCACTACCAGGGAAGAAACCAGCCGTGGAGTTTTCCGGTTACAAGGATGTTACCCCTCTTTCGCGGTTGCGGTAAAAAGTGGTATCCCGGTTGCCAGGGTGCTTGGCACAGGCAAGGCGGCCACGAGATGCTTCAGGGCAGCGAAAATAAGGCAGAAACTGGTTGTCCCCACCAGTCAAGGGAAGAAGACTCTCCAGGCGGGAGATCTCCTCTGTCGTTGGGAAAAGTGGTGAGATGGTTCCGCAGGGCTCCACCGGTGGTGTCATCTTGGCAGGTCAGCTCGGCTTCTCCCTCTTCAGCTTCTTAGGTCCTGTGGCGACTTCTGAAGAACCAGTCCCAAAAACCCTGCTTTTATGCAGCAAACCCCCATTCATACAGCCTAGCTGTCACTCAAACATGCTAAGTGGTGAGTGGGGCGGCTCACCACTTGGGCCAATCACACCAGAGTGCGACATGAGTTGGAAAGGCAACTCAGTCCAGGGTGCCTAAACCCCCTCCCACACCCCCTGTGGTACCCAGACAGAATGGCACCACTTTGGAGGGCTTCTGTGCAGAAGCCCACCAAAAGTGGAACAAAGGCTCGACTCGGGTTCAGGGTTACTGAAGTGAACCTAGACGCCATTTTGGTGGCGAGTTCCGGCAAAAAATCCCAACCGGTGAATTTATATTAAATAAATAAACCGGTGGTATCTTTAACATTGCACCAAAAAGTGGTGCATTAAAATCAATGGGAAATCCCATTGGGAAATATTCTGGTGGAATATTTCCGTGGTATCCACTGCCACCAGCCAGAAACTCGGTGAGGGGGGACGGGACAGTACCCCCTCGACAACAGACCCAGGGGCAATCGAATTGCCCCTACCAGTACTTCCACAGTATGATGGTTTGTACTGGTTAAGTTCCTAAGTTAAAACTAGTAATGTCAATGGTGACTTTACAGACCCAGGGAGACAGTAGTCAGTCCCAGGGTGTGGAGTCTATGTTTGGGGGTCTCTATGACACCCCTGTGTTACTGCACTGAGGGTGCTGTGTAACACACATTCAAAAACCAATGATAGCCTATGGGAAAAAATACCCCATAGCCCATAAGCACATAGCAAGTCACAGAAACACTCTCAAGTCATGCCCAAGAGTGAGGGTAAAAGAGTCTCACTCTTGGCAGGAGAAAAAAATAAACCCCAAAAATCCAGCAAAGCTGCTGGGGGACTCACTAGGTTAGGAAATTCAGCCTAAACAGAGAATTCTCCCTAACATTCGCCCCCCCCAGACTAAGGGACAGGAGGATTTAATCCACTCCTGGATGAACCTCATACCTCTAGTCGATGGCATGCATCCTAGAGAGTCCATCAGCATTTTGATGGTGACACCCTGACCTGTGCTCAATGGTGAAATCAAACCCCTGGAGGCAGATTGACCATCTCAATAGTTTTGGATTTTCCCCTTTCATTTGCATTAACCATCTCAAGGGTTGGTGGTCAGTCTGAATGACAAAAGTAGAACCATACAAGTATGGCCTAAACTTCTTCAGTGCCCACACAATAGCAAAACATTCTCTTTCTAGTGTTGCCCACCTTGTTTCAGGATCCTTCAGTTTTCTACTGATGACGCAAATGGGGTGTTCCCTACCCTTCTCATCCAGTTGGCTAAGCACTGCACCTATACCTGCTTTGGAAGCATCAGTTTGTACAATGAAAGTTTGGTGGTAGTCAGGAGCTCGGAGTACTGGAGCTTCGCAAAGAGCTTTCTTCAGGTTTTCAAAGGCCTGATTGCATTCCTCATTCCATTTGACCTTCTTAGGGAATTTTGGAGAGGATATCACATTCAGAGGAGAAGCTATGGTCCCATAGTTCTCAATGAAATTTCTGTAATACCCAGTGAGGCCTAAGAAGGCTCTCACCTGGGTCTGAGTAGTAGGTGTTGTCCAATTTTGCACAGCTTCAATCTTGCTGCCTTATCTCTCCACCTCCTACCTCATGTCCAAGGTAGACCACTTTACTCTGTCCAATTTGGCATTTGCTTGCCTTTATGGTCAGATTGGCCTGCTCAAGAGCCTGCAAAACATGTCCTAAGTGGTTCACATGGTCCTCCCAGGAGTGGCTGAAGACTGCAATGTCATCCAAGTATGCCATGCAGAAGTCCTCCATCCCAGCTAGAACTTGGTTCACCATCCTTTGGAATGTTGCAGGTGCATTTTTCAGTCCAAAAGGCATAACCTTGAATTGGTATAGGCCAACTGGGGTAGAAAATGCAGTTTTCTCCTTGGCGTAGTCTGTCAGGGCTATTTGCCAATAGCCTGACGTAAGGTCCAGTGTGATGAGGTACTTGGCTGCACCAAGTTTATCCACCAACTCATCTGTCCTTGGCAAAGGGTGGGCATCAGTCTTGGTGACTGCATTAAGAGCTCTATAGTCCACACAGAATCTCAACTGTTTGGATCCTGCCTTTGGTACTAACACCACTGGGCTAGACCATGGACTAGTAGAGGGCTCTATTACCCCGAGATCAAGCATCTTCTTGACCTCACCTTTGATGTGGGTTCTGACATGTTCTGACATTCTGTATCCTCTGCCTTTGACTGGCAGACAGTCACCAGTGAGTATATCATGCTGTCCCCATGGGGTCAAGCCTGGTGAAAGTGAGAACAGGGGGGCAAACTGATTTAACATAGCTTTGCACTCCTCCTGTTGCTCAGGGGTCAGATCTGAAGAGAGATTAACTCCTTCAACCTTTTCGTCCAAAGGTAAGCCTCTCAGGAGGTCAGGTAGAGCTTCACTCTCCTCCTCCTCTTCTTATGAAGCTAGAAGCAAGGCTCCTACTTCTCGTCTAGAGACATAGGCTTTGAGGCAGTTGGTGTGGAAGACTCTGGGAGCTTCCCTGGGTTTGCCCAGATCCACCAGATAGTTGACCTCTCCAAGTTTTCCCACAACCTTGAAGGGTCCCATCCATTTGCCTTGCAAAGCCCTCTGCCTTGTTGGAAGCATAACTAGAACTAGCTGGTCTTGAGTAAACTCAACCATGTTAGCCTTCTGATCATGCCAATGTTTGATCAGAGCTTGTCCAGCTTTCAAGTTGTCACTTGCTTCTGCCATCATGTGTGACATTCTCCTTCGGAGACCTATCACATAGTCAGTCACTCTGACTGGCTTGGGGGAAGGAGCACTCTCCAACCCCTCCTTAATCAGAGCCAAGGGGCCTCTGGCTGGATGGCCATAGAGAAGTTCAAAGGGAGAGTAACCTACTCCCTCCTGAGGGACTTCTCTATAAGCAAAGAGAAGGCATGGCAGTAGAAGGTCCCACTTCTTTTTAAGGGGTTCTTCTAAAGCACCTATCATGCTCTTCATGGTTCTGTTAAACCTTTCTACCAACTAGTTTGTCTGAGGGTGGTATGCGGTTGATAACTTGTAGGTAACTCTGCAGGTTTTCCATGTGGCTTTCATGTAGTGCGACATAAAATTTGACCCCCTGTCAGAGATCACCTCCTTAGGAAACCCAACCCTGGTAAAAATACCAAGGAGGGCCTGAGCTACAGCCGGAGCTGTAACAGTCCTCATAGGAATTGCCTCAGGGTACCTAGTAGCATGGTCTACTACAACAAGGATAAACCTGTTGCCTGAGGAGGTTGGGGGATCAAGGGGACCAACAATGTCAATCCCTACCCTCTCAAATGGGACTCCCACAACTGGGAGAGGCACTAAAGGTGCCACATTCTTGGAACCAACCTTACCAGAAGTCTGGCAGGTATGGCAGCTCCTGCAATATCTATCTACTTCAGCCCCCATCTTTGGCCAATAAAAGTAGAGAGAGAGCCTTTCATTGGTCTTCTTGAAACTCAAGTGACCAGCCAAAGGAATCTCGTGGGCTAGTTGCAAGAACTGTTGCCTGTTCTCTTGGGGCACTACCAGGCGTTGGTAGGCTCCAGGTTCAGATCCAGTTGGTTCACTGTAGAAGAGGCCATCTTCCCAGTGTAACCTATACTTCCCAGGCTCTTGCCCATCAGCCTGAGAAGCTGCCTGTTGGCGAAGGCCCTCCAGAGTTGGACATTCTCTTTGTCCCTTACGAAAAGCTGACCTGCTGGGTCCACCTTCTGCCAGTAAAGACTGCAGCTCAGGATGGTCAGCCGGGTCCAGGTCTCCAATAAGTTCTGGGCCTCCTACTAGCTCTTCTTCAGAGTCTAGTTCAACCAGACAGGGTTGTACCTCCCTCTCAGCCTCAGCTGGAGGTGGAGTTACAGGTGTAACTTTGGACAACCTCGGGGAAGTCCTTGTTGGAAGCACTGGAGTGCTTGCTGTAGGTTTTTTCCTAGGGGTCTTGGGTTGCCCCTTTGCTCCTGATCTGGTAGTTACTGCAGTAAGTTGCTCCAGTGGAAGAGGAGTGATTTCTGTCATCATCTCCTGAGATAAACCTCGCAGGGTTTTCTCTCTTGCAGGGTTGGTGAGCTCCTGTAACCTTTTACTAGGAGGTCTGGGGGTATGTGACACAACTCCAAGAGCTTTCAGGTCATTACCCAACAGAACCCTTCCTGGTACTTCACATTGTAAACTGACAGGTATCTTCACAGCCATATCATTACACTGGATGAGAACTGGTAACTGGGGACACATCTGCACAGGCACTCCAGCTAACTTGGTGAGGCATCTGGGTGCCTTAGCAACATCCTCTGCCTTGAAAAATGATTCATCCACCACAGTTATGCTGGCCCCAGTGTCCCTGATGGCAGGAGTCTCCTGACCATTCACGTGGACACTGTCCTTATAATACTCTTTAGTATTATCTGGGATAGAATTATAGACATCTAAATTCTGTTGTTCCCACAACCCCAGAGAGACTAAAGAAACACTGGCTGAGACTCCAGTGGGTTCATCAGCCAGTAGTAGAAAGTTTCCACTTGCCATAGGGACTTCCTCCTCTGGAGGGAAGGCTAAGGAGACAAGTTGGATCCCTGAAGGTTTACCCTTACATCTGGGATCTCCTTTCACATGGTCAGTAGCCTTACAAACATAACAGGATCCAAAGGTCCTTTGGAATGGAGGCTTGTTCTGACCTCCTTCTGGTTTGGCACCAGAAGGTATACTACTCTGCTGTGGTTTCCAGGTGGCTTACCCTTATGGTGTGGTTTGGAGCCCTCTTTGGAATTGGAATTATTAGAATTCTCTTTGGAGTCTTTCTTAGGCTGTCTCCACTCATCCTTCTTCTGAGTTACCCCAGAATCCTTGTGAGTAGCCCTGTTGGCAACCCACAAGTCAGCAGCCTTAGCTAGCTTTCTAGGATCTAATTCCTGTGAGTCAGCCAAGTGCTGTCTGAGCTCAGGAGAGCAGGCATCATAAATTGACTCCATCATTACAAGATTTCTCATTCCTTCATAAGTGTTCACTTTGTAACCCTTAATCCATCTCTCTAAGTTTTTCAACCCTTCACACACCCAGGTGGCCCAAGGGATACCATCATGCTTTTTGAGGCTTCTAAACCTCCTAAATTACTGGGAAGGGGTCTTCCCAAACCTAGCTATCCAAGCTTGTTTCACACATTCATACTCTTTCCTATCCTCCTCCCCCAACTCCATTACTGCATCAGTCGCAACAGGGGGGAGCCTAGAGAACAACCAGGTGAGTAACTTATTACCTGTGATGTTCTGGAGCCCATGATTATACTCAAACATAGACAACCAATCCAACACATCCAACCTAGGCTCATACATACCAATCAGTTCTTTAGGCATCCAGGTTCTTTTAGGACTGGAACTTCTAGAGGAGCCAGAGAGAGAAGCATTCTCAACAGACAATTTCTTCATTTCTAGCTCATACTTGAGCTCCATTTCTCTTAGCCTTAGTTCTTTGTCAGTTTGAGCATTAAGTTTCTTGTACTCTAATTCAAGTTTCATTTTCTCCAGTTCGTAGTACTGAGGACCAAATGTGGGACCTGGCAAAGGCCCAGTAGGTACAGCTGGTAGAGCAGACAGAGGCCTAGAGGGAACATCTACAATAGTTTCATCTTCCTCTTCTGGTTCTGACCCAAGATCATCAATACTTTGTTCAATATCAATATCATTGCTGAGAACTCTTAAACAATCAGCAGTTTTTGCAGCAAGGGACTCTTGACTATAACTTTCCATAGCAGACCTGTTAGAAAATGACTTTTTCTTTTTGTGCTTAAGCTTTGTGGTTAGTTGCACTAAGGGATCTCAAAAGTACACTAAAGTGTATACTCAATACAAATCCCACCGCTGCCACCAGTGTTAGGCAGAAACCTGTGCAGTTCCCTCTGGGACCACTGCAAAAGATTTAAGACTACAGGTGTTTGGCAGTAAACCCACTTGGTAGCAGTCTGTACCACCCAGATTTACCTGGTAGCTGTGGCTGAGCAGTCAGACTTCCCTCAAGAAGAGTTAGGCAGTATATAGAGCATACATAATAGGTACAGAGGCAGAGTAGTACAAGCAAACACTGACCAGAGCTAGGTGTAAAAGTATATAATTATTTATTTAAAAGACACACTCATAAATTACACTAGCACAGAAAAGGTAAGTAAGTCAAAAGACAGTCACTATTACTTGTATGTACATCCCTAGTTATTTGTTGGACAAGTCTAAGTTAACACCACTTATTTCCAAACAGAGGTGAGCGCTTAACGTTAGATGGCACTCCAATAAGTTAGTTAAAAAAGGGAGGGAAAAGGTAGAAGTAATGACAACAGCAAGGCAAAACACTTTTCAGAGATTCACAGTGAGTTTAGAAAGGCAGTCTATTGAGGAGCAAGGAAGTTCGGTTGCCAGGCCCACTCTAGGGAAAGCCAGGGGAAAAGATGTCCAAGATCACACAATGTCACAAGTATTTACAGGTGAGTCGAAAAGGTTTTACTAAGTTTAGAAAAGTTTAGTTAGGGTGTCCCAGGCTTACCCAGGTTCGAGAGCCGAGGGCTAAATCTACCCAGTACAATTGGTGGCAATGGAAGCCGGGTGGAACACAGTACCTTTAAAAAGGAAAGGATCCTCCAGCGGTGGCAGTTGTTCCTGGTAGTGGGTGCAAGTCATGGCGTCGTCCAGAGGAAGAGAAGATCTCGACATGGAGGAAAGCTGAAGGTCATTGCACTACCAGGGAAGAAACCAGCCGTGGAGTTTTCCGGTTAAAAGGATGTTACCCCTCTTTCGCGGTTGAGGTAAAAAGTGGTATCCCGGTTGCCGGGGTGCTTGGCACAGGCAAGGCGGCCACGAGATGCTTCAGGGTGGCGAAACGAAGGCAGAAACTGGTTGTCCCCACCAGTCAAGGGTAGAAGACTCTCCAGGCGGGAGATCTCCTCTGTCGTTGGGAAAAGTGGTGAGACGGTTCCGCAGGGCTCCACCGTTGATGTCGTCTCGGCAGGTCGGCTCAGCTTCTCCCTCTTCGGCTTCTTAGGTCCTGTGGCGACTTCTGAAGAACCAGTCCCAAAAACCCTGCTTTTATGCAGCAAACCCCCATTCATACAGCCTAGCTGTCACTCAAACATGCTAAGTGGTGAGTGGGGCGGCTCACTACTTGGGCCAATCACACCAGAGTGCGACATGAGTTGGCAAGTCAACTGAGTCCAGGGTGCCTAAATCCCCTCCCACACCCCTGTGGTACCCAGACAGAATGGCACCACTTTGGAGGGCTTCTGTGCAGAAGCCCGCCAAAAGTCGAACAAAGGCTCGACTCGGGTTCAGGTTTACTGAAGTGAACCTAGACGCCATTTTGGCGGCGAGTTCCGGCAAAAAATCCCAACCGGTGAATTTATATTAAATGAATAAACCGGCAGTATCTTTAACATTGCACCAAAAAGTGGTGCATTAAAATTAATGGGAAATCCCATTGGGAAATATTCTGGTGGAATATTTCCGTGGTATCCACTGCCACCAGCCAGAAACTCGGCGAGGGGGGACGGGACAGTACCCCCTCGACAACAGACCCCGGGGCAAGACTAGTAAAGTCAATGGTGACTTTACAGACCCAGGGAGACAGTAGTCAGTCCCAGGGTGTGGAGTCTATGTTTGGGGGTCTCTATGACACCCCTGTGTTACTGCACTGAGGGTGCTGTGTAACACACATTCAAAAACCAATGATAGCCAATGGGAAAAAATACCCCATAGCCCATAAGCACATAGCAAGTCACAGAAACACTCTCAAGTCATGCCCAAGAGTGAGGGTAAAAGAGTCTCACTCTTGGCAGGAGAAAAAAATAAACCCCAAAAATCCAGCAAAGCTGCTGGGGGGACTCACTAGGTTAGGAAATTCAGCCTAAACAGAGAATTCTCCCTAACAACATCCTTTAGGGAGGTTAGTAAGAATGGCACTACCCTCTTGGCCTTGGCAGATCATTTCTACCGATTTTATTGTGGACCAGCCTCTATCTAAAGGACATTCGGCCATTATGTTGACAATTGATACTTTTACTAAGATGGCTCATTTCGAGCCTCTTGAGGGACTACCATCCACTGCACAAATGGCACGAAAGTTCATTGACAAGATCTTTACCAGGCATGGATTACCAGAAGTTATCATTTCCGATAGAGGGTCACAATATACCTCCAGGTATTGGAAGCAAATCTGTAAAATGTTGGGAATCTCGCGAGCCTAAAGTTCGGGTTATCATCCCCAAACCAATGGGCAAACTGAAAGGCTTAACCAGACTCTGGAAGGGTCCTTAAGGAATTACATTTCAGCAGCACATGATAGCTGGTCCGAATTGTTACCATTGGCAGAATTTGCATACAATAACTCCTACCATTCCTCACTCAAGACATCTCAGTTTTTTTGTGCCTACGGCTTCCATCCTACCATCTTTCCCACGAGTAAACACTCGGAGGTCAAATTTCCAGATGTGGAGCAGCTGATGAGACATTTACACCTTGGGCATGTAGCTGCCATGAAGGCTCTTACTGAATCCCAGGAAAGAGTGAAAAGATTTGCAGATCGTCGACGTACCACCGCTCCAGCTATTAATCCAGGGGATTGGGTATGGTTGTCTTCTCATTTTCTCCCTAGACATCTTCGACCTTCTAAGCTATCTCCGAGATATCTGGGCCCATTTTGAGTTATTGCACCGAAAGGGTCCAGCAGCTTTCAAAATCAAACTCCCCAGAACATGGTCCTGAATTCATCCGGTGTTCCACATCTCTCAATTAAAACTAGATGTGCGAAATACATTTCATCCCCAGGTTTCAAGATGTCCTCCTCCTGTACAAGGACCTTCAGGATCTGAATATGAGGTGTCTGGTATTTGTGATTCCAGACTCCATCATGGGAATATCCAATAACTAGTGGACTGGGAGGGATGCTCTCCCTCCGATCGCACTTGGGAATCGCGCAAAGCAGTCCATGCCCCACGATTAGTTCAAAAATATAATTTAAAGCATCTGACTAAACCAGGGGGGAATACTCTTGGAAGGGGGCATACTGGGATAAATTGAATTTATCTAAGAGTACAACACGAGTATAACACAGAAACTCCTCCCTACAACATGGAGGAAGCTCAGTCTGACCGCAGCAGTCCAGTGTTCCTGACGCCCAGTGACGTGCCCGGAGACCCGCCCCCCATCACGCATAACACTTATCTGGATACACGGAACGTCCCTCAATGCGTTGCTACTCTCCAGCCACGCTCCGTGAGTTCGTCTCTATTCTTCCTGAATTACTTTTCAGAACACTTGGGGAATAGGCAGAGATTCTGAATTTCTAGCCCTCATCTACTGTGGATTCTATTCTATTCTCTCCTTAGTCCAATCCCGGGAGAACTCAAAATCTATCCCGGCTGTCTTCCCTTGCACTTGCTCCACGTCATGGAGATGCCGCATCTGACACTCAGTGCACAGTAATCGGGTAGGTGCCTCTGGGAGTTCTCTCTCTTAGTATTCAGGGTCGTTGGGATATTTCGTTCTGATTCTCCTTTTCTTTATGCTTCCAGCAGTCAGAGCTACGTCCCGGCTAGGAGAATAGTGTCCTCTTCATTTCCAGTCCGGACAGGTTTCTGGGCCTACAATATCTTACTTCCTTCTCTCTCTAAGGGTAACAAGTCATTCTTACTGATCCTGATAGAGTTTCATTTCTGTGACTTTCCTTTATTGTGTATCTTGAAGCTATCGGTTCCTTATTTCTTAGTTGCAGTCTGGTGCCATATTTCTTCTTGCATCCTTTTCCCTGACCACTTCCTCCGTCGTTTGAAGCATTTTGAGTAGCATATCAGGGTAAGCTACGAGTCCTGGTTTAAACCACTCAAATTCCTTGAACGTTCGGGAACTGGCCTCTTTAGTGCATTCTATTACTCACTTTTCATCTTGTTCTTTGACTCTTATGTGGCACTTACCAACCAGTCCTCCTGGAGATCAGAGCACTTCGGATCAGAGGAAGAAGGAGTTCGACTGGAATCATCGAACTCTAGCAGCTCTTCCCTGCACAGGGTTTTTCCCCTTTCGGGGGGTTTTCCCTGGAGGTCTCACCGTGGGCCGAAGCCTTTGGTTCGGGCCAGAGGAGGGATTTTCAGGTATTTCCCCATTTTCATCAGGCTTCGAAGAGATCTGCGCAGGAGAAGAATACAGGTGGGTGAATCAAGATTGTGTTTGAACCTTGGCAAGACGAAGATATTACTAGCTATTACACAAACTCCATCTGGGACCAGTGGCAACCCCCCGGCAGAGAGGCAGAGGGCTGCCAGATTCACTGCAGGAGAAGTTGGCATCCTGGTGGAGCAAGTCCTGGTGCATTATGATGCCCTCTTCGGATGAGCACACACCGACAAGGATGGTCGGGAGAGGATCTGGTTGGATATCGTGGGTGCCATCAGTGCGGATGGCATGGCAACCCACAACCTGAAACACGTCCATAAGCGCTGGGAGGACTTCAGGTCCAGGACCCTCAGGAAGGCCTGGTGCCTGTTGGACGCAGCGGATGCAGTGGGGTGCCGGGTCCTGCTTACCACCGACCAAATGAGGGTCCTGGAACGCATTCGCCCAGCGCTTCACCTCCAGGTCCTCAAGAGACAGACCCATCTGGAGTCGAGCGGTAAGTGTGCATGTATACTCATTGGTCATAGTGCATGTTGAGGTGTGCCAGGAGTGTGCAGCTCGGACATATGTCTGACATGGCCCATGCATGGATGTGTATGTGCAGGGACATGACCATGCTGCATGTACGTCCAGTCATGTGTGATGCACATTTTGGTATGTGTCACAACGCATGATGAATAACTGCATGTGAAGATGCACACATATTTGCATGCCGGTGTATGTACTCAGCCATGTTTGGGGTGTGACACATGGATGCTCGTCACACCTTCATGTACGTGCATGGTGTACATGTGTGTGTGTCTGTTTGGTGGGGTGTGACTGTGAGATGCCATGGATGCATGTGACACAGACATGTAGGTACCCGATTGGCAGATATGACATAGTTGCCGATGATTGCACTGTGACAGGTGGTGAAGATGTACAGATGCATGTCTGTCTGGTGGCGTGTCTGCATGTGTTTGGCACTTCCCATGTTGCTTGTGACAGCATGCCAACCTTTGGATGTTCATGCAGTTGTGTGTGTATGGATGCTGATAAATGCTGCACGATTCCTTTTGATGTGTACATGTATGTGGGTTCAAATTATATGAGTGTTGGGGAGTGTGATGCCATTTGTGAAGTTTGACACTGCCACTCATGTGCAACTGTCATGCATGTATCAGACCATTGTACAGTGCCCTGATGCCTGTGCTCTATCTCTCTCTGTCTGCAGCGTCAACTGATGAAGAGGGCAGAGACGGTGCTGTGGAGCACAGCGGCAGGGATGCCACTGCCAGCCGGAGATGCAAAGCCCAGCTCCCCTCCCAGGTAATCATATCTTCCGGGAGTGAGGAGTGTGGTGCCGCATCCATGGCCACAGCTGCTGAGGGAAGGTCCAAGAGGCGGAGGTTGGAGATGGACTCCTCGGCAGCAGAAGGGGCAGCTGAGCCCCCACAGGGGCCTATAGAGGAAGACGGCAGAGAGTCATTCAGGTTGGTGGGGGGTATGGTTGAGTAGGAGGATGTGACAGCCCCACGTACAGGGCCGGGAAGGGGGATTCCACTGGTGCTAGTGGTGCACTCCAGGGACAGGAAGCAGAACAGGTGCCTGTGTGTAATCCTGTCCCTGATCCTGTGACTGCATCATCCGGCACCAGCAGGGATGCCTTCGTCCCGTTTTCAGGGAGGGGATGCATGAACAAAAACTGGCCTTCCTCGCCCTGCGATGTGGCAATCAGGTTGAGCCTGTCCTAGCTGGGTTGGCGTTGGGCGCACTTGGAATTCGGGATGATTCACGTCATTTAGAATTCCTGTATGGGCACGTTGACCTACTAGGACGGTTCATCGGCACTGGGTTCCCCTGTGTGCTGGATCTTTTTGTGACCACCTCCTCAACTGAACTGCCTATGCGCCAGCCGTCCTTCGTGCCATCTTCCCACCCAAGTATCACCTGGGCCTCCTGTGGAGCTGCCCCTGAGCCAGCGGCCAGGCTAGAAGAGGACACATCCCTGCCACAGTCTAGCATCGGAGGTCCAGCAGGGGTGTCCACCCCACCAACTGGACCCCAGCAAATGGAGGACGTGCAGGTATCAACAAGCAGGGCACGTGCACAACGGCAGTGGGGGAATCCATCAGCCTGGATGCCGTTGTGGTGCCAGAGGCGGTTGCATTGGAGGCAGCAGCAGGCTCAGCGTGGGAGGCATCATGGCTCGGAGACATCAACATCCCGGGGGCAGGCATTGGCCGAGGGGCTGGAGGACCCAGGACTGGGAGCGTCTTCCTTGTGGCAGTGGTTGGGCCAGCAGATGCAGAGTGGCGGCGGGCGGAGATGGCACGGCTCAGCATGGCCATGGCAGAAAACTCCATGAACTGGGCTTTGAGGCGGGCTGAGTGCCTCGAGGCAACTCGCAGGGAGTTGGTGGATGCCATGGCTGCATTCCTGCGAGACCTCGAGGCCAGGGAACAGGCCCGCCTCCAGAAAATCGACATGGAGTTCGATGATGCCATGACCCAGAACATCAGTGAGTGAACTGTCGGACTAGCCCGCCGCCTTTGCACATAGTTATTTAGGCATAGGTTTCCTTTCTTTTAATTTATGATTTGGAGTCCACAGACTTTGCTCCTCCTTTTTGTACATAGTGCTGATAGTATTTTTTATAGTTTTCCTTTATTTTTGGGATAATGGACCCTTGTGACTTACATTGTGTATAGTTCCGGACATGTACACACTTTCTTTTTTATGTCACCCCAAGGAGTAATGGTTTTTTATGGTTTTCAATTTTGGATTTATTTCTATGGACTATTTTCCTTGGATTTTACTTTCTTTTTGATATTGCATTCATAATTTCTTCATTTGCATGTGTGATTTTCATTTTGTCATTTTGTTTTCCTTTTAATACATTTCAAAAATCTCCATTATTGGTGTGGTCTACTCTCATTGGTTTTGTGCATGTCTCTATGAGCATTGGCTCAGTCATGTGTTACCACAGGTTCCCAGTCATAGGATCGACAACAAAAGGATCGACGGGTCAAAGGATCGACACAAAAGGATCGACGGGCCAAAGGATCGAAATGTTTTTTTCTTTTCTTTCACTTTTTTTTTTTGGGGGAGTCCCCCCCAAACCCCTGTTTTTGTGGTAAAAACCACTTTTTTCCCCTAAACGAAACCCCCCCCAAAAAAACATAATTGCAAAAAAAAATTCAATCCTTTGACCCGTCGATCCTTTTGTGTCGATCCTTTGACCCGTCGATCCTTTGAATTCGATCCTTTGACCGGACAGCGTTGCCACTGTGTGGCTCTGTAGGACATTTATTTATGGGCACGCTGGTTCTTTTCAGGCTCCCATGGCATGGGTAATTTACTAGGGAGTGGGTGCAGTGGGTGGTTGTGTGTTTGTACTGGGGGCAGGGTGATGGGATTTGGGTTGCCATTAGGGCCATGGGTCCGTATTGTTATGACGTGGTGTTTGGGGGGACATGAGTCGAGGCCTGCTGGCAGGTTGCCATCAATTGGGGTGGGGTGGAGGGACATGTGTGGGGCCTGCTGGCAGGTGCCCGTCACTGGTGGGGGGGACATGTGTTGGGCCTGCTGGCAGGTGCCTGTCACTGGTGGGGAGGACATGAGTCGGGCCTGCTGGCAGGTGCCCGTCACTCGTGGGGGGGACATGAGTCAGGGCCTGCTGGCAGGTTGCCATCAATGGGGTGGGGTGGAGGGACATGTGTTGGGGCCTGCTGGCAGGTGCCCGTCACTGGTGGGGAGGACATGAGTCGGGCCTGCTGGCAGGTGCCCGTCACTCGTGGGGGGACATGAGTCAGGGCCTGCCGGCAGGTTGCCGTTAATGTGGGTGGGGTGGTGGGACATATGTCGGGGCCTGCTGGCAGGTACCTGTCACTGGTGGGGGGACATGAGTCTGGGTCTGGTGGCAGATGCCCGTCACTGGTGGGTGGGACATGAGTCAGGGCCTGCTAGCAGGTGCCTGTCACTGGTGAGGAGGACTTGTGTTGGGGCTCACAAGTGCATGGTGCCATGTGGGCTGCCTGCAGGGCATGGTCAGGGTGAATGGGCTGCCTGGAAGGCATGATCAAGTGTGATGGGCGGACTGCCTGCGGGGCATAACCAGGGGTGATGGGCTGGCTGCCGGGCATGTCCAGGGGTGCATGGTGGTCCCCCGTGGTGTGGGCTGCCTGCAGGGCATGGTCAGGGTGGATGGGCTGCCTGTGGGTATGGGCTGGCTGCCGGGCATGCCCAGGGGTGTTTGGTAGTCACCCGTGGTGTGGGCTGCCTGCAGGCATGGTCAAGGTGGATGGGCTGCCTGCAGGGCATGACCAGGGGTAATGTGCTGGCTGCAGGGTATGGTCAGGGGTGTAGGGGGTCCTTGTGGTGTGGGCTGCCTGTGGGGCATGGTCAGGGTGGATAGGCTGCCTGCAGGGCATGACCAGGGTTGTAGGAGGGCCTGTGCTGTGGGCTGCCTGTGGGACATCGGGAGGGCCTGCACTGCCAATTTGTGTGTAAAGCTCACTCGCGTAACCCGGAATACACGTACCCCGCTCCCACCAACGGCATCATGTGTAAAGCTCACTCGTGTACCCCGGAATATAGATACCCCGCTCGCGCCAACGAATTCACGTGTAAAGCTCACTCGCGTACACCAGAATACATGTACTTCACTCCCGCCAGTGGCATCACATGAAAAGCTCACTTGCGTACTTCAAAATACACGTACCCCGTCCCGTCTGCGACATCAAGTGTGAAGCTCACTCGCGTTCCCCGGAATAAACGTACCCCGCTCCTGCCAGCAAAATCATATGTAAAGGTCACTCGCATACCCCAGAATACATGTACCCCGCTCGCACCAGCAAAATCACGTGTAAAGCTCACTCGCGTAATCCGGAATACACGAAACCCGCTCCCGCCAGCGACATTGTGTCTAAAGCTCACTCGCATTCCCCGGAATAAACGTACCCCACTCCAGCCAGCAAAATCACGTGTAAAGGTCACTCGCGTACCCCAGAATACAGGTACCCCGCTCGCACCAGCAAATCAGATGTAAAGCTCACTCGTGTACCCCGGAATACACGTACCCTGCTCCCACCAGCGACATTGCGTGAAAAGCTCACTTGCGCACTCCGAATACACGTACCCCCCTCGCGCCAGCGAAATGGTGTGGACAGCTCACTCGCAACCCCCAGATTCGTGCACCAGTGTGGCGAGGAGCCACATTCAGCCCCTGCAGGCAGCCCACACCACAGGCCCCCCCCACTACACATCTGACCATGCCCCGCAGGCAGCCCATCCACTCAGACCAGGCCCTGCAGGCAGCCCACACCACACGGGACCACCCTACACCCCTGGGCATGCCCCGCAGGCAGCTCACACCACAGGGCACCCCCTAGACCCCTGAGCATGCCCTGAGCCAGCCCATCACCCCTGACCATGCCCTGCAGGCAGCCCACACCAAAGGGGACCACCCTATACCCCTGGGCATGCCCCACAGGCTGCCCATCCACCCTGACCATGACCCGCAGGTAGCCCATCACCCTTGACCATGACCTGCAGACAGCCACACCACAGGGGGGGCTTTTTCCATGCAATTTGCCTGGCACAGACGGAGTACGCATATTCAAGGGGGTGCACGAGTACATTTTCACACGTTTTGGCTGCCGCGAGCCGGGTACGCATAGTTTTTCACACGATTACAGTTAGGGGACCTGTAAACTGGTCCAGGGTTAGCGTGGACCTTTACACCATATTGGGGATTTCAATGGCTTTTCCTTGTGCAAGGGGCGTTCTTGCTCCCTGTGCCACGTCTGCAAATGGCTTGGGAAATCCATGAATACGAGGTGCACCCGAATGCTGTTTGGTGCACATGGCTGGCGCATGCTCCCTCTCTGCGCTGCCTGTGTGCGCTACTTCTGCACTGAATTCTATGAATTACCCCCTTATTGACCAACTGACCAACTGCACAGCACTTTTATAACTCAATGTGTGAACTTAAGCACTATCGTTAAGTCAACAAATATGTTGACTACTAAGCATTTCTGGAATCGCCTGTTCACCGGCAACTCAACGTTGTTGACAATTGCAGTAGTTAGGTTGATTAGCTCTATTTTACTTGATGCACAGCATCAAGTAAAATCTGTTCTTGAATGATGAATTTGTAAAGGATTTCAATTATCCTGAACACAAAACAAGAAAAAAATATACAAATGTCAAAACATATATCTATGCCATTTTAGGAATGTACCAAAAGTGTTACAACCTGCTATAAACGTTGGTCTTTGTGGCATCGCGGCAGGACGTGCCGTTCGGCATTTGTGAACCCCCCAGCATGGTGACGTATCTTTCTTGTTATCCTGTGAGTGCCGGTCTAGTTGTTCACTTCTAAGACGTCGCCAGCGGGTCATGTGACCGGATATAAGGAATCGAGCGCTTTGCCTCTGCGCGTCGCTACTCCTTTAGCCCAGACGCTTCGTAAGTGATCACCTTCTAGGGATCTTTACTCTCAGACTTGTGTCATATTGCTAACTCTTTCCCTCTTGTGTGCTTTAGTATTTACTCTTCCAGAATTCAGGGATTCTTTGACTTCAACTACCAAGACCCCCTGCCGTGTATCTCCGGACCTCTATCCGCATTCAGCCCAAGCACTTTCATTCTATGGTATTTACTTTAATATCCTTTCCTCTCCTCTTTTGCCTAACCCCGTCATTCTACTTACCTTCCTTCTCTTCCCTACCTTCCAGGAGTGTTCCTTCCATCTCTCCCATCTTCCGAGTTCCTGAAGTGCAATTTGTCTGCACTATAACATTCAAGGCAGACATAGGTAGGCGCAGGGATTCTGGGGAACTCTCCTTCTCCGACCTTTACCTCTCTCATCAGCTCTTTCTCATTTCTACAGAACCCATCCTTCCGAACTCGTACCTCAGCATCACAGTTCCCGCAAGACTCCAGGACATTGAACCCAGCCCAGAACCAGAGTCTTCAGTGCCGCGCAGGTTTTTTTTCCCATAGAGGGTTTCCCTGGGGGCACAGTCCTTCCTGCTCCTGGTTGTTCAATCCAGGTGAGGAGGATTGGGCTTAAAGGGAAGCCTTCACAATCATCAGTACCTTTGCCTTTCCTGGTTACCGCTGGATGTGCAGGTTAGTGCATTCCTCTTTAAATATCTAATCGCTATACAGCTAACAAAAAGTATGAAAAGAAGCACACTATATTGAGAAATAAGGAAGAATAAGCACTCAAACCATTTGATGCTGAAGAGGTGATGCTAACTATATAATTGTTATATATTCAAAAACAATAAAAACCTGACATTTTTAGTCTTATCGTGGCTGTTTTATGTTGTTTAATAGTAAGGATATCCCTGTAGAAGATGATAAAATACCAATGATATAATCTGGATGAAATAGTGGGTAATGATACTTTTGATGATTCTATTAAGGAAATATTTGTACAACTGAAACTATATTAACAAATGTTTTTTGCTTTGCACAAGCAGACTAATCTATTCATTTTGTCTCATTTGTCAGACCAAAATTATTCTTTTATTTTTTCACTCGGGGAACATACAGGGACAGCGATAAATAATGCTGTTTAGTGAGGAATAAGTAGTTAATACAATTAATTTCCCAATCATGAACAATACAACATTGTCTTTATGTTTTGATGCATTTTGTAGATTTGTAAATATATACACATTGTACATTTTTGTGTTTGATTCGTTTGTACATTTTGTTTCCATTGATGTTGCCTTAGGATATGAGAAATAAAATAAAACAATTTTGCATTCAAAGGTATGGAGGCAAAGCTGCCCTCACCTATTCATGTATGCACATTGTCATTAACATGCAAGGAATTGGGGGTGTAGATAATGAGAGTGCCTGATTGTTAACCAAGCCAATTGAAAGATTTGACCAATCAAGAGTGTGGCATGATCAATGGCATCTGCCTAGGAATAATACCAAGAATAAAAGTCAGAACATACATATCTGATACCGGATCAAAACTGCAAAGAAGGGATACCTTCTGTTCCAAATAGATGAGTGCAGAGCCTGGACATGACCTAGGGAATTAAGCTCTGCCCAGGAGGAGTATGTTACCTGGAACAAACTTTCTTTCCAGGACGGAGGCAAGGATGATTGGGACTTATGTAAAAATCCATGAGGGCCCATTCTGACTCAGTGCCTTCAATAATTTTTTAAAGTGAGTATAACAGTTCCCAAATATAGTTAAAACATTCCTCTAGAATCATTCCCCTGCTAAGCCCCTGGCGTGAGAGAAAAAGGTGGTGGTGGTTGCCACTGGGGGGGGAGAGGGGCACTCATTCCAAATAGAAAATCTTGCAATTTTGTGTGAAATGCGACAGCGTTTTCTCACAGTATTTAAAGCCACATGACATTTGACGGCTTGTAGAAAACATGCCATTTTCTGTGCACAGATCTCAGAGGCTTATTTGTTTTGTTTGTTGGTTTGTTTTATTTGTTTTATTTATATAGATGGCTTATACATCATTATTAACAGAATGAGAATAGGGCATTGTAGTTTTCAAATTTGAGTTATACCCTGCTTTCACTGTAGTAAAGCTGAGGGAGATTACAGTGTACTAAGTACAAAGAGACGTTCATTTTTTAAAATGAATTGTGTATGGTCCAACCTTTACGATACAGTAGATTATTTTTTCCAACTTCAAAAGGCATTAAATCATTATTATCATGTCTTTAGATTTCATTAATACTCAAAAACACATAAGTCCAGCATTTAGACTAAGACATGATCCATTTAAAAACACTTCAAAAGGTTACTATTCGACTATTAAAATGAAAAGAAGAGTAAAGTGTCAATCAGAACAAAAAGCATCCATTTTCCTAACTTCAAATTAAATTAGTTCCCACGTACTTTAAAAAGCCAACTACAGCCTGGGTTAGATGTGTATACTGGCCACTAATTAAAGCTGTCCGCCATAGCTCATCAGTTCTAACCCTAAACTTGCTAACAGATGTCCCCAAGAAAAGAGATCTAGTATTAGACAATGACGGGCAGTATAAAAGGAAATGCACATATTGTGGGTGGAGACGCACTGGGAAAGCGAGAGTACTCTTTTCCAGAATGCCCCCTCAATACATTTCCATGCTGAAGAAAGTAGTCCTATTTAGTCTTGGCTCCATAAACCAACATTGGGACTAACTTTTGATAGTAAAAAATCATCACAAGACAGATAGAATAGCAATGGTATCTATGATGAAGTATCGTACCTTGAACGGCACCAGCCTGCACCGTACATCGCAACTGTTGCATATTAGGGGCATCTTTCGAATTGTTTTTATGCATATCCCCAAATAGCTGTACTTGTCTACTGTAACTACAGGAGAGTTGTAAAGACAAGCCACCTTCCTTCACACTCCACCTGGCTTCATTCTCATTATATTAGATTTGGCTATCTTAATCTTAAGGCCATTTGAAGCTGCATATAACTCTAATGCTTTGAGCTGCCTTTGAAGGCCTACCAGCGTCTGGATCAAAAGAACCAAAACATTGGCGTATAGTAGGCAGTCTATAGGGTGACCATTGAGTCGGAGGGCTCTGGGGTAAACATGTATAGACTAAAGGCTCTGTCTAAAATCTACAATAAATAAACAAAATAAAGCAGGGGCCAAAATGCACCTCTTCTTTAAACCTTGGTAGGTAGAAATAGATACAATGAGCTTCTCTGATGCGTTGAATCAGACTTGCAAGGACAAGTGACAGTATGGCTACCAGGAAATTGGGGCAGTTCCACGATTGCAACTTTTTCAAGAGAAGGGACCTGTCTACACAGTCAAAGACTGCGTGTAAGTTGATTAAAGGCAGGGTAAATTGAAAAAACATTTTATAGTACCCTTTTTTTTTTTAATCAAACTCAAGAAAAATGCATTTAAGGAGGTGCCAATCCCTTGGACAATCCCTGACTGATTCAAATCAAAACAAGAGCTGAATTTCTACCCAGACAGTCAAATTCATTTAGGACTAGGGATGCAAATATTTTTCCTGGTGCATCAAGAAGGGCAATCGGACGATAGTTCTTAGGATTTTTCCGATCACCCTTCTTAAATATTGGAATTATAATAGACTTGCACCAAGAAGTGGTGATCGTTTTACTTTGAATCACTTGGGCAAGCAGAGTTTATAATACCTCAGCCCAAGCGTGCGTGTGCCTTAAGTATGACAAGGGAGAGCCCGTCTCGGCCAGGGGCTGGAGACTTGCTACCCCTCTTGATTAGATCGAGAATGTCATCCCTATCAAAAGAAAGTAGCCAGTCCTCGTTCCAGAGAGACAGTGAGACTTGCCCTCAGGAAGGAGCAGCTGCAAATAAAGCCTCAAAATAATCAATCCATGTTTCCTCTGGGATTGGCTTTACCTGTGGTGCAGTCTGCAAAGCACCATCATTCACAAGAAGAGAAAAAATCTGAAACGTGCGAACTGGCAGCATAGGTTCAGCATCTTGTTGTGCCATTAGGCATCTGTAACAGCGTAGCCAATTTTTAAATGTAATATTCTGCCTTTTGGTTTCCATACCTCTAGCCACCTCATCAAGTGATCGATAACTTCTTATATCAGCCCTCAACAGCTTTTTCTGTTTATGAATATTCTTGTTGTAAACATGCTTATGCACAAAAAAGGTCTTATGGAGACAGATGACTTCTGAGCAAAAATATTAATTACTTATACATATATGTTGGTCAGACCAGGCATTACATTTGGTGATGGCAAAAAAGCATCTAGAAGATATCTGTTCAACTTGGTCAAGGATTTACCATTCCACGTTCCATTGTTCCTGCCTACGTTAAACATAACTCTAGGTGTATAAAGTTTCCCGTGCGCTCTGCAGGCTGAATGGCCCAAGTGGCTTGCAATAGCCCATGATCACTTTTCGCTGGAGGGAACAGTTGGACAAGAAGAAAGTCAATGACAGCAGACTGAGTGTTTCTACGGCAGGTGGGGTGCGAAGGAATGGCACATTTTAATGCTGCCATTAACCATGACCAGACCTCTGGGATCCATTAAATCAAGCCATTTGTTACCACAGGCTCACATCGGGGTTGCCCCTTATATTGAGCTGTGTTAGAGCTATTATGATCCACACAAGTAATATTTAATAATGGCCGTTATATCAGGGTCCAACAGGTATGCATCAACTAGGTTGGCTACTTTGTCAGGAAATGTGTCAGTAGATATACCAGTCGGATTCTAGTATGTGTTAATAAGAGTGAAAACTCCTAGCTTCCCAAAAGACTGGTTGTCCCATTCTAGTTTGGCAGCCTGTAAAAAGGGGTTGGGCGCAGTACCCATTCTATTATGGCAAAGCCACAGCCATTGCAGGCAGCTGTTAGTAAACCAGAAGAGAGACACTCCTTTGGGTCCTTCAGAGCAAAAGATGTGATGTTTGAATACCCATCCATAACAGGGGAAGAAGTGAGCCAAGTTTCCTTCAGCAAAAACACATCCAAGGACATGAGCAAATTATAGTCTAAATGCAGTAAGTGTCCATGGCCCAGTTTGTTCCATGAACCCATCTTGAGGTTCCAAATGCTAGAATCTTGTTCTTGTTACTTGCCTCCACTACCAGTCATTAAGGCCTCTGGCAGCCAGGCCCAATGTTCTGACTCTCTTCTGGTATCTGGACTAGTAACTAAACCTGTGACTCTGGGACATTCAATGTTTGTTAAGGAGCAAGTAATGCTAAGAAGGGAATGGGGTAGGGAGAAGACCTTCTCATTCGAACTATGTTACATTTTACATATTGCATTGCATCGCCCCTAGAAGCGTCAGAAATATCATAGCCCATAGGTCGTAGGTGATGGACTGCTTCAGTATAGTGTTTCTAACCATCTTAGAGGGAACATGCAGAATCACGCGATTCTCTGGCCAGCCTCTCTTGGCCCTCTTCCTGCTCCTACCTGCAAGGCAAAAAACCTCAGGGTCATCTTCAACTCCACACTTTCCCTCACTCCTCACATATTTGATGTCTCTACGAAGTCACACTACCAGCTGCACCTCCTCAGAGGTATTCTTCCTTTCCTCTCCTTCCCCCAGAAGCTCACTGTCTCCTGAGCCCTGGTTCTCTCAAAGCTGGACTACTGTAACAGCCTCTATCTAAAACTGCCTGCCTCTACTCTCTGCCCTCTGCAACTTATCCAGAACAGGACTGCAAGACGTGTCCTTGGCCTCAAGCCTAGGGATCGTATCTCTCCAGGACTGAAATCTCGACACTGGCTCCCAGTGGCTGCAGGGATTAAGTTCAAAACCCTCTGCATTGTCCACAAGGCCTTCTGGGGCCTGGGGCCTCAATTGCTTCAACTCTCTCTTCCTAAATATCTTCCTTCTGAGCTCTTTGATCATCCGTCTCCAACTCCCTCAGGGTCAGCTGCTTCTCCAAGCAACGAGTTGGGGGTAGATCCCTCTCCTCAGCAGGGGCCTATCTCTGGAACAGCCTTCCTTCCTCCCTGAAACTTGAGGAGAAATATCTCCAGTTCTGGAAGCACGTCAAAACCTTCCTCTGTGCTTCTGCTTTCTCTCCCCCTCTCCCCTGCTAAATTCTTGACTGAAACTGCACTGAATCTGCAATTGGGCAACTCTCACCGATTTCGGTCCTTGGCCCAACCTCTCTCCACTTGCACTGCCTCCCTGGTAACCCCTGCACTGTGGGACTGTCTCTGTATCCCTTCAGCCGCCCTTCCCAGCACCTGTCTGAACTTACCTTGCACTTGCCACCAGCTGGCCCTTTTATTTATTTGTTACTCTACTTCCCTGTACTGCACTCCCCCCCTCCCTTTCCCCTTGCACTTTCCCTTCCCTCCACCCATGCACTTGCGCGATCTGAATGACACTTGGCCTAGTAGGATCGTTGTCTGTCTTCCCTTTGTTCCCCCCTCCCTGCCTCGTCGCGCCTTGAAACACTTGTGTATAGGCGCGTTACAAATGCCATATCATATCATATCAAGTACACATCGTCAATGAACTCAAACTGTTCAATGTCTCTAGATTTTATGGAGCAAAGGGTAGGAGTAGTGTCAAATAAGCTGAGAACATTTGTGCAATTTAAGATAATGTTTTCTTTTGACACTACTAAGCATTTCAAGATGAGACAGCTGAACAAATACTTGGAGGCCAAAGAAGAATACACTTGAGATTGAAAGGAAAGTCTGTAAGCAGTCAGGCCTCTTTTGTGTTCCATCGTACAAAGAGAAAATTCTTAATGCACGGCTATATCCATGCCTTAGAAAGCCCATGTTTTAGGCTCTGCGAGACAATGGGCCTCATTACACGGTAGGCAGTAAGGGATTACCGGCACCGGTAAGGTCACTGGTGCTGGTAATCCCTTACCACCCTACTACGAGGTCCCTTAGCGGGTCCTTTCCTTAACGCCTGGTTTTACCAGGCGTTGAGGAAGGGACCCGTTGAGGGACTCCAGAGCTAATAACGGGCCCGCTAATAGCGGGCCCGTTATTAGCTCCTTCCCCATTCCCATTGAGCCCTATGGGGGCTCAAATGGGAATGGGGAATGGTTCCCGGAATGGGTTCTTACCAGTCCCGCCAGTGTCGGTATTACCTGGTAAGTCCCCATTTCAGGAACACGGACCCGGAATGCAGCAAGGGGGTAGCCATAGCTACCGCCTACCGTGTAATGAGGCCCAATCACTTCCATTTGGGTTCAGAGCCACTATAAAATTGGCATGTACTTACAGACTATCTTCATTATGTAACAGGTGTCTTTGAGTAAGAAAAATATTTTCTGCTCCATGGTAAGGAAGATTGAAGTTTGAGAGGGAACGTCCCGCACCTTCTGAGTTTTATCAGAGACCTTGCTAGGTAAAGACTTAAAATTCAATTTGGTTTGCTGGATAGAAGAACAAGACTGTTGTAAAGCTGGTTGGAAAGCAGGACAAAAAAGCCCTAACCTTCTATACCCCCCTACCGTCCATCACTCCACCCACTTGAACATGGCACTCTGGAAAGCCAGATCCATCTGCAACAAAACCACAGCTATTCTCGAACTATTCTTTCGCCTTAACTTCCATTTTTTATGCCTAACTGAAACCTGGACCCCCCCCATAACACTTCTGTCCCCGCTTCCTTAACCACCTCCTCTTCCTCCTTTACTCATACCCCACGCACTACTGGCTGTGGCGGAGGCGTTGGCCTCCTCTACCAACCCAAGTACATCTCCTCTTCCTCCTCACCATCTCTCCCTTCTTTCCCTACCTTTGAATTCTTCTACAAATCTTTCTCCTCTCCCCACCATATTTCTTTTCTGATCATATAGTGTCCCCCTGGCCCTCTCTCTTCCTTCTATGAGGACCTGGATCACCTCCTCTCGCTTATCTCTCCCTCCCCCTCTCCTCCATCCGTGCTTGGTGACTTCAATCTCCATCTCCCTTCTCCCCCTCAATCCTCTCCCCTCTTCTCTATCTTTGACTACTACCTCCTTTCCCCTCTTCCTTCTTCCTCCACCCACTCCTCTGGCTCCACCCTGGACCTCATCTTCAATTCTTCCTACCCCTCTTCCCCAGTCTGTAATCTTCCTATCTATCTCTCTGACCATGCCTTACTCTCTTTCTCCCTTCTCCTCTCCCACACTCCACAGCTCCTAACCCCTCCCCTCCAACCTACTCACGGCGCGACTTTTGCAACTTTGACTCCTCCCTCTTTACTGACAATTGCTCTTCTTTCCTTCCAACTCTTTAAGACTTCTCCTTATTATCTGTGAATGATGCTCTATCCTCCCTCTCCTCTGCTATCTCCTCCTCCCTTGACAGACTCTACCACCTTTCTCTTTTCCGCCCAACCCGGAAACCCTCACAACCTTTCCTTACTCCTCAACTCCTCTCCATGCGACGCTTTCTCCCTCGTCTCGAGAGACTTTCTCTCAAAATTCCCTTGCTTTCTAACCAAACCTCTTACTTCTCTTACCACGCACTCTACGACCATTGTCTTGCCTCAGCTAAATCCTCTTACTTCTCTAACCTACTCCAATCTCAAGCCACTCACCCTTGACATATCTTCCAAACTCTCTCTCGCCTTCTCTCTCCCCCAACTCCTGATCCGTCCTCCAATTCTGCACTCTTGCCTTCTGACTGCGCCAACTTCTTTTCCTCTAAGATTCTTACCCTTCGTCAAAAAATCCACACCCCCTCCGACTTCACTTCTACTCCTCTGCCCCATCCTACATGTCCATCTTCTCTCCCGTCTCCCCTTCTGAAGACTCCATCCTACTATCCAGAGCCCACCCCACATTTGCCCCTTCTGACCCTCTCCCTTCCCTTCTCATCCCTAAGATATACCCTCTTCTTATCCCCCACCTCACCTCCTTCTTCAACATCTCTCTCTCCTCAGCTACTTTTCCATCTGCTTTCAAGCATGCTACGATCATCCCTATCTTGAAGAAACCTTTTGCTGATCCTCTTCTCACCTCTAACTTTAGACCCATCTCTCGTCTCCCATTCCTCTCCAAGCTTTTCGAGCGCCTCACCTACTCCCAGCTCTCATCCTTTGTTACTCATTCCTCTCTCCTACCACCCTACCAATCAGGCTTCCATTCCAAACATTCCACAGAAACTGCTCTCACCTCTATTCTCAACTCCCTTCTCTCTGCTCGCCATGCCAAACAACCCTCTATCCTTATTCTCCTCGACCTCTCTGAGCCTTTGACACTGTCAATCATCCTCTCCTCATTCACACTCTTTTTTCCTTTGGTTTCAAAGGCTCTGTCTTCAACTGGCTATGCTCTTACCTCTCTTCACGCTCCTTTACTGTCTCCTGGGGTGGTCGCTCCTCTCCTACCTATCCTCTTGGATACGGTGTACCCCAAGGGTCGGTACTTGGTCCTTTCCTCTTCTCTCTTTACACCTCCCTCATTGCCCCTGTTATCTCCTCGTTTGGTTTCTCCCACCACTTTTATGCCGATGACACTCAACTCTTTCTCTCTTTCTCCTCCTTCTCATCTGACCTTTACCAAAAACTCTCCTCCTGCCTTACTGCCATTAAAAACTGGATGTCTTCCCGATTTCTCTCTCTTAACACAGGCAAAACAGAAGTTGTATTCTTTCCCTCTAATTCTCTTCCCCCTCACTCCCCTCCCCCATTCATGCACTTTCCTCCCTCCAATCTTCCTATCTCTCTTCAAGCTCATAATTTAGGGGTTCTCTTTGACTCCTCTCTCTCCTTCTCCCAACTTATTTCCCTCACTTCCCGCACTTGTCACTGCCACCTCTTCAATATCCGCAAAATCCGCCCTTCTCTCACCTTCCACGGTACTAAACTCTTAATCTCCTCCCTCATCTTCTCCCACCTCTTCTACAGCTCCTCCCTACTCTTTGGGCTTCCTACTTCTCACCTTGCCCCTCTTAAATCCATCTACCACTCTGCTGTTCGTACCCTCTGTCTACTTACCACCCGTGACTCCATCTCTACCTCTCTCTCTTGCCTTGGCTGGCTTCCTTTTCACTCCCAACTCAAATTTCAATTTCTCTGCCTTGTCTTTACATCTCTCTATGGTCTCGCTCCCCCTTATCTCTCCTTCCTTCTCTCCTTCTACTCTCCTTCCCGTTCCCTTCGGTCAGCTGACCACTTCCTTCTCACTGTACCTCCCTCCCCCTGTGCCTCCTCCCACTTCTGCTATTTCCAACTCCTAGCACCTCTACACTGGAACTCCCTTCCTCTTGCTATCCGCTCTACCCCAACCTTCCCCTCATTCTGCTCTTCCCTTAAATCTCTCCTCCTCCATTCTCCTCCCTGAATCACCTCCCCCCTCCTGCTTTCCCCTTCGCCCCCCTATTCTTTCCCCTAACTAACACCACCTCCCCCACCTCCCCCTTTCACCCTCCCCCTTCCCTCCTCCTACCATTCTTCACCACTCCCCTCCCATCCTCTCCCTCTCCCCTTCCCAACATAACTCCCTCAGTTAATTGCTCTTTTCATTGTTTTGTTGATTGATTCATAATGAATTTGCTTCAACTGTTATTGTTTGTTTATGTAATATGTTGTTAAATTGTACAGCGCTTTGGTGTAAGGCGCTTAATAAATCAATAAATACAAATACAAATACAATGTGATGCAGGAGTGCTTCAAATTGCAAAATGTACATAGATATATTTAACAGTTCTTCCAGAATAGACAAGTCACCCTGACAAACTGCCTGCAGAGAGTCTAGGATAGGACCTAGAGAGGCCACATGTTTAACCAGCTGAAGAGCCTTCCTCTGCTTCTAAGTAAGCTTCATTTTCTGACTTCCCGACCATGTACAATCCACCAGTGCCACCGGCACGGATCATTGGAATTTGCACTGGTCCATGGGTTGCACACAGATGCTTGGTTCATAGATTGTATTAAGTAGCCTGTTGAGTCAAAACATCATTAGGCAGAGGAGTCGATGGTAGGTCACATTTTCTAACAGCACCACAGACAGATCATATACAGAAGAGCAGGTGGAGAGAAAAATGTCCAAAGGAGCTGAAGCTGTAACATGCAAAGGAGAAAGTGTCTGCAAACGCTTGTGCCTTGAGTCAGTAGTCTCTGTTTTCACTTTTTTATTCACCTTTTTGCTGTAGGCACAAAAGGCAGCTTGTGGGATGTTAAAAAACCTTCCACAAAGGTGATCTTTGTGTTCAATAATGTTAGCAAGGCAACTTTTTAGTTTATTTTTGCATTCAAGGTCTCATACAATCACATGAAAGGTGCCAGAGTAACATTTAAAATAGGAATGGGAATAACTGACTCCACTATTGGTGAAGTGGTGTGGCGACTCCACAAGATCTCCTGGGAGTAGGATGAACAAACAAAATTGATGAGTCAGGAGAGCACCCCGGTGACTCTGGTTGTGAAATTGGTGCAGCAGATAGTGGGACATTTGAACTACGACCATGGGGGGAGGATACTGGATTTTGCTTTGAGGGTCACCACTGTTTGTTGCCATTAGGCCCTGACTAGTAAGTGGTTTGACCACTGGAGTGCTGAAAAGCCTGGACAATGTTGATCCGAGGGTGCTACTATGTGGCATATAGATTTCTTCTGAGCCAGTTGCCAAGTGAAAGAAGTTTGCAAAGCAAGAAGCCTTGACTCCCCTGAAGATAAAATCACACAATCAGTCATCATAGTATTAGTCCCTGCATCCATTAAGCAGTTGTGTGGAGGACGCAACACTGCACTCTCGATGTAATTCTGAGCAATTTTTTGTTCAACAGCTTGCGCTCCTACCATAAATGCCAGATGCAAAGTTTTGTTGGGCACTTCGGGTTGATTGGAATCAAAACATTCAGCAAAAAATGTGCATGCAAGGGAGCAGTATCTGGAACATGTGTTTGATTGATAGATATTTGTGTTGTATCGCGCTCATACACAAGTGTTTCAGAGCGCATGTGTCAAGGGAGGGGAACAAGGGAGAACAAAAATGATGATCTTCCTAGGCCCAGTGATATTGAGAACGTGCAAGTGCAGGGGAGAGGGAATGGGGAAAGTGCAGGGGCGGCGAGGGGAAGAAGTGGAAAGTGCTGAGCAAAGGAATAAAAAACAACAGTGGTAGTGCAGCCAGCAAGTGACAAGTGCTAGGTTTAAGGCACAGACAGGGGTTGTCTGATAAGTGCATAAAGGATGGGGGGCTGTAAGGTTACAGATACAGACCCAAGTGCAAGGAATGCCAGGAGGCAGTGCTGGTGCGTGGCAGGGTTAGCAGGTACCTGGGCCCGAAATCAGAGGGTAACCAGATGTACAATACCAAAGCAGAAGATATCAGCGGGGGAGAGGAGTAGCAAAGTCAGAAGCAAAGAGGAAGGCTTGAGGTGTTTCCGGAACCAGAGATGGTTCTCCTAAAATTTCAGAGTGGCAGGGAGGCTGTTTCAAGAGGGAGGTCCCAGTTGAAGACAGAGATCTACCCCAAGCTTGTTTCTTTGTGAAGCTACGTACACAGAGGGAGTTGGAGGTGGAGGAGCGAAGAGCTCGAGAGGGAAGGTATTTTCGGAGGGACAGTTGAAGGTATTTTGGACCCAGGCTCCAGAAAGCATTGTGGACCTTGCAAAGAGTCTTGCATTTTATCCTTGCAGCCACTGGAAGCCAATTTCCTCACCATTTTCTTTCCTTTCCTTTTCTCCAGACATCTCTGATGTCTCTAAGAAGTCAAACTACCAACTGCACCTCCTGCAGAGGTATTATTCTTTTCCTCTCCTTCCCCCAGAAGCTCACTGTCTCTAGAGCTCTGGTTCTCTGTAGGTTGGACTATTGCAACACCCTCTTTCTAAATCTGCCTACTACTACTCTCCGCTCTTTGCAACTTATCCAGAACAGAACTGTGAGACATGTGCTTTGCCTCAAGCCCAGGGATCATATCTCTCCAGCCCTGAAATCTCTTCATTGGCTCCCAGTGGCTGCAAGTATTAAGTTCAAGACCCTTTGCATTGTCCACAAGGCCTTCTGGGGTCTGGGGCCCCAATACCTTCAACTTTCCCTTCAGTGTCACTCCTGACAGCAGTCAACCTTCTCTAGGTGGAAGCCAAGAATCACTTGAACAACCACTCATAGCAAGTGAGGCAGAATTAGCCATGACTGAAGTAGAAAACGGCATGTGTCAGTATGAGCAATCTACAGAAGACGTTGCTATACTCAAATCACAATTAACAATGAACAGTGTAGCATTTTCGTAGAAATAACTAAACTAATTGAACTTTGTGTGAAGCACAAAACTAAAACTTGTACCTGTCAAGACTACAAACCTTTACTGCTATATGTAAGTGGTCAAGCTGGTTCAGGCAAAACATTCTTAAAACAAGTCATCAGCAAATGACAAACAAAAAGCTTTCAGCTGTTGTAACTGCCCCACAGGTTTAGCTGCCTACAACAATGTGGTGTCACTTTACACCGATTGCTACTCCTTCCAGTAGAACACCAAAACAAATTAGACTACTACAAACTTTCAGCAGAAGCTGCTATGGAACTACGCAGGGTTTTCAAACAAATACAAATTCTCCTAATAGATGAGGTGAGTATGGTCTCCAACCTAATGTTGGCTTTGATTCACCTCATATTGCAAGAGTCCTCAAAACAGACTACGAAGAACTCTTTGGAGGAAAACACATTATTGTTTTTGGAGATCTTCAATTAACACCAGTGAAAGGTGAACCTATTTTTAAAACCTTAGGACACAAACTGTGCCGTAAAACTCTTGGCAGCATAGGAAATGTAAGTCTTTGGTAACATTTGCAATACAAAGAACCAACTGAAAACACGTGTCAACATTTGAAAAGTATTCGAATTGGTGTACTATCTAAAAATGCACAGTCTATATTAAACACCATAAGCATCCACAAGCTAAACAGCCATAACACATGTGGTACTGATGTCATGGAACAATTAGCACACAAAAATGTAAACTGTATGTCCTTGATTACCACAATTACACAATCTTTTTCATAGATGGTAACACCATCAAAGTAGCCAAAGAAGTCAAAACATTAGGCTTCTACCTAGACACCACCCTCTCCTTCAACAGACAGGTCAACTGCATGGCCTCCTCCACCGCCTACACCTGTAAGCTAATCAGAGAAGCCAAACCCTTCCTTTCCACCAATAGCTTCACCACCCTGGCAAGAGCTCTGGCAAGAGCCCTAATTTTATCAAACTGGACTATTGTAACGCCCTATACATTGGGCCTAGCAAATACATCATTAACAAAATCCAGATTCTACAAAACAATGCTCTCAGAGCAGACTTCAGCATCTCCAAAACAGATCATATTTCTGACATAAGGAGATCGAACACTGGCTCACCACAAAGGATAAATTCTCACTAAAAGTATCCTCACTCACACACACGTGCCTTAACAACACTGCACCTCACTACCTTTTAGGCAGATTCCATAGACATTCCTCCAACCGCCCTACAAGAAGTGCCAACTCCAATCTCCTCACAGTGCCCAGGTTCAAACTATCCAAAACTGGAGGAAGCAGTTTCCCGGTGAAAGCCACCCAGTTGTGGAACTCTCTTATGCCCGCCCTTAGGGTAGATCAAACGTACCCACACTTCAGGTGCAATTTCATTCACTGGATTAAGGAAAACGGCTGCTAACACATAGTTCGCCCCACACTGAAAGCACCATACCATGCATGTCTGCATCCTCTTTGTCTGTATATACTTTAATATCGTATTTTCTACTTTCTGACCATTTGCCTCTCTGAACCTGCTATCCCTATCCCCTATGTACATAATCTGTATATTTCTGTATATAACGGTACAGCGCTGTAACCGCAGCTGAACATTTTCTTGCTGTTTTCTGTGCCCTGATACCCTCGGGTTTGGAGCGCATTATAATTAATAAAACAAACAAACAAACAAACAAACTTTTAAAGTTAGTGAAAGATTTCTTGGTAGGAAGAGTTAGTGTGTGTGTGAAATTGCAAAGCTTTATATGTGAATGCACTATTTACTTTGGAAAATGATTAGTGCAAGTTGTAGTAAGGTGAGAAAAAGGGTCAGAAAGATGTACAGATTGGAACGTATTATGTTTCTGTGTGTGGAATTCAACTAGCATGCATTTTTCTTTTTCTGTGTGTATTTTAGGCATTTTATAGCAAGTGTGTTAATGGGGGGAAGTGGTTGTAAAAATGGCAGTAGGAATGAAGAGAATAACAGTTTGCACAATACAATGGTACAATGGGTCATACAGGTAAAATAACACGTTTAAAGTACAGAGCATTGTAAGTGCCACTTGATGGTAGGAGATGGGACAAATGCCAGTATGCTTATGGAGCAGGTTAAGCTGGGTAAGTGGCATGTATCCTTTTCTCAGGCATTTAGAGTTGCAAATGTAGTGTATAAAATATATGCCTACCTATAGTTTGTGGTGATGGATGTAGATGTGGATAGGTCTGGAAGCAGATATGTTGGGGAGTTGTACAGTAATTTCCTCTGGAGGTGCTTTGCAATCACAGTAGACGTGTGCCAGAGTGTTCAACAGTAGATCTAAGACATAGGAAGGTGTCTTGTTAAACAAGGGATATCTTCTTTTATGTGTGCTGTTGGGATGTCATCATTCTCAAATGAGAACATTTTGGAGAATAGTGCAAGTTATTTTTTTTATTCCATTCCTTTGACAGATTGTGGAAATAAAATCTTTTTTAGTAATATTCAAAATTGAATATTACTATTGTTGTGAAGTCTTGTAGAGTGCATTTAGTAGGTGTAGTAGAACAAATCTGAAAATACCCCCCAAAAAAGGCTATTTTTAGAGTCACCATCAAAGTGGAAGTGGACACTGCGGTAGGCCACAGATCGCATGTGCCACATCCAGGGCTTATGAGGTTGGTAGGCATGGAAATGGGACTGTGGAGGTTAGGGGATTGGTCAATATGTTTTTCTGGTTGTGGTGTGGAAGGAAAGGCTGTGGCAGAAGGTCTATTTGCTGAGAGCAGTGCAGTTGGCTATGGCTATGTCTGTGTCTTTCAGGAGGCAGAGTGTATGGATTTTGGGGGACACCTGGATACATTGGTTGAACACTGTGGAGTGGCTGCACATTTTGGATTCCATCATGTGGATATGCACTGGTATGGAGTGTGTGGAATGAAGTGGCCACATTTGGTTCCTCTTTGTGGCACTTTGGTGACACTGCATTATCCAGACATTATTATTATTATCATTCATTGTGGAGGGAACAGTTTAGGACATGTTACTGGAATCTCACTGCAGTTTGCGATGAAGGAAGCACTTGGGTAAGTCATGACATGTTTCCAAACTCCCGAGTAATTGTTTGTTGCATTTTGCAGAGACAGACGTGGCTGCGCTCTTCTCTATTTGGTCCGCAAATGGAGAAAGCAAGATGCAATGTTAACAAGACTCTGTGTTCCTTTTTGAGAGATGTTGGTATGTTGTCCATCCATAATGAAAAAGAACATTTTTCGCATAGATGGAGTCCATCTTATTAATGCTGGTAATCAGCTTTTTCTGTGAAATATTCAAAATGCATTGCAACTCTTTTTGCAAGTGTAGGAAGTATTTTGTTGGACTGTTCCACCCTTCCAAAAACAAACAAATACCACAAAAAGGTTCTTTTCAGAGCCACCAATTTCCCCTGGAAAAGAGTGCAATGTATTTGAAAGTGCCCCCCTTCACTTTTTTTGTAAACTCCATGGACCACTGCGCTGTCCACGGACTTCTCGGAATGCCCAGGGCCCTGCACCATTTCATTGGCACTTCTGCTTTCAAACTGTGAAAGGTGACTTTTTTGGGGTTTTTGTTTGTATATTTTTTGTTTTTTTTAGAAATGGTACATAAGGAAGGGAAGAGAAAGGAAGGTGGGGAAAGCTGACCAACCACCGGGATAAGAAAGGGCAAGTGGAGAGAGGAAGATGTTGGGTGGGCCTCACTTGGGTAGGTGGCACTCTTTCTCATGCTCCTGGCCTTGGAAGCACTCTGAAATTGTTCCCCCCTGCAGAGTACAATGTCGCAGTACATGCACAATACAGTGACCCTCAAAAGGTAAGGGGCTGCTGCATCGCGTATGGCTTGCGAGGCTGGTTCAGGGATGTTCTGCCCAACGGGAGTGTCTCTAGTGGTGCCAGGAGCGGATATGGAGAATGTTGGAGAGGAACTCACCCTACTAATTTGTTCAAAGGGGACAACCCTTTGAACTGCCGCCTTGTGGTTGAACTTCAGGTGTCACCGCATGGAGGTGGTCCTGTAGCTGTAGAGACCAGGTTTGCCATGACTGAGCACCATTTTGCGCTCAGTGCAGTGCACCTAGTCTGCACGTGCCTTGGGTACTCCTCCAACGGTGGTAAAGAGCCTCCACACCCAAGACTCATGCTGGCTTTTAGTAGTAAGGACTTCCACTACCTCATCCTCATCTTCCTCTTCATCCATCTCTACATCTCTATGCCTGTTCCCCCTCTTCAGGTCCTTGGGAAGGTGGTGGCGGTGGGCTTGGTGCTGAAGCAGAGGCAGTAGCAGAAGGAGTAGCCATGGTTGCCATCTGATGTGCAGTTGTCTTGCAAAAGTAGCTCAGCACAGTAGGAAAAGCAATGTCAGGAAAAATAAATATGCAGCAATGCTCTGTCCTGGTATCCAAAAACAGAATGAGGAGCAGCACTGAGTTGCAGCCTTTTATAGGGGTGATGGGACGCGCTCCGCATTCATCCGTGTGCTCCGCTGCCACTTTGAACACCAAAGAGAGCTCAACAGGCTCCAAAAAGTGTATAGATCGCTAGGGGTATGGTCTGGGACCTGTACAAACGTGAAGTTTTACAGTGAAACACCCTAGATTGCTCAAAAAGCACTTTTTCAGTGTCCGGGGGCCCAGACACGGCCCGCGTACATGGGCCTATGCTGAGCATGGGTGCGGTCACATGGTGACATCGGGGACATCTGCGAATGGGACGGGTGTCCATAGGACACCTATTTGTGGGATTGGTTGTACGCATGGGCATAGGTGTTCTATGGACAAGGTTGGGCTCCCCGGATTAATTGAAAGTGCGACACATGCGGCGGACAGTTCCAGACAGGCTCGATGTTCATAGGACCCCAAAAGTGGGATGCGCATGCGTTTTGGTGTCCTCCGGAAAGGGTAGGGACCCCAAACTAATTAAAGGTGCATCACAACTTTGCGGACATGTGGACAAGCTTGGTGTTCTGCAGATAGCTCCATTTTGATTGCGGACAGCACAAACAGATTAAGTGTCCGTAAGACACCTCCAATTTGGTTAATTATGGACATTCCAGACAATCGCGATGTTCGTAGGACCCCGAAGATGGGATGCGCATGCGTTCAGGTGTCCTCCAGACAGGGCTAGGGTCCCTGAACTAATTATAGTTGCATCACAACTTTGCGGACATGCGGACAGGCTTGGTGTTCTGCGGACACCTCCATTTTGATTGCAGACAACACGGACAGATTTATTGTCCCTAGGACACCTCCATTTGTGTAATTGTTAACATTCCGGAAAGTCGCGCTGTCCGCAGACTCCTAACCAGGGTTTTAAAAAAGAAAAATGAGACACATACAAGAACAGTACTTTATTTACAGAAATAGTATACATAAATTATGAAAGAGAGGGGGAAGCAGAAATAGACACATATACAGGGGAATTGGTGTTTTCAAGAGGTTGGGTGGTAGAGGAGGAAGGGATTGAGGTTTCATCGTAACGTTTTTGGTGATGGGGAATTTGTGGGGATGGTTGGCTGCAGAAGGGGTACAGGTGCAGGTGGGCAGTGATTTTTAATTTTCTCCATGATATGTCTTTAACAAAGTCTTTCAAATCAACAAAAGTGTTCAATACTTGATCAATTGTTTCTTCCAGGTGCATTTGTGATGTCATCTTTGATGTCAAGGGTGTTAGTCTTAGCAGTGCACAATGGTGGCGCGGGTTATGGTTGCGTAGCTTACCATAACTGGCGGATTTCAGGTTTTTTTTGGGTAATATGGATAGATTGTTTTTAGTCCAAAGTAACTATAACGCCCCTTTAACAAAGTTTTTGCACTGAATTTGATATTTTTTTATTACGGCAACTGAGCCATAACGTCCCTTTCACAACATTTTTTCACTGAATATATATATATGTGTAATGTATGTATGCACATACAAAGAATTGTTTATCATTTAATAATATTATTTTTAGCCACGGTTACGGTACCGGACAATGAATAGCAGGATTTTTTTTCTGCGTCCAAGATGAGCAATGACTGGAGAGCTTTTACTTGCGGCTTTGATAACCGCGGCTACAGGCAAAATTTGCCAATTTTGAGTACTGAAACTGATAATATAATACAATTTTGCAGTCTGTGTTTAATTTTATCTATTTTTGTATCATAAAAGGTGGCCCATAAAAGGGCTGTCTAGGGGGATGGAAAGATGTTGGTTGAATTGGGGAGGTAAATATATAAGGATGACACATTTAACAAAGGGAATTAAAATCAAATGCAACAGAAAAAAGGAGGAAAAAGAATTTCCAAGCATGACAGATAATCTGATGTTCAGTGATTAACTTTAGCCATTGCTCAATTGTGGTATCCCCCCTGACTACCCATTTGCAGCATCCTTTACACATGACTTGCATCCTGTAAAGGTTGGGTGTCGGCATCAGACGAGTCAGTATAGTGGATACCACTGCTGATACAGACGGTTAATTTCCACTTGGCGTTGTTGCTGTACTGGTGGGTGAAGGTTCTGCAGGTGTTGTTGATCTTCATCTATACAAAGAATGGGTCCCGTGCATTTTTCTTTTGTGATGTTCATGGGCGTTAGGATATTCATCATCAACATCGTCCAAGGGACTCTCACCATATGGCTAACCATTATCGATGTTTCCAGACTTTGAGATGGAATATTGGAAGCAGTGCTCCAGATACGATTTTGAGGTGGAAGTATTTTACTCCCTATTTTTTAACTTTGAGAGTAAATGTGATTTCAAGATAGTAAAAATGACTTTTCTCCTTTGCAAGAGAGTAAAATATGTGTGACATCCAGCCGACGTGTGCAAAAACTGTAGGGAAATCATTACCATGTGGCAGCTTTCTGAATTTGTGACACAATACACCTTTGATCTCTCCTGTAGGTATTTAAATGTTGAGATCACAAAAATCTAACCAATTACATAGTAAAGCAAACCTGAATTGTATTGTGAGTTGTGAGATTCGATAACAGAACTGTGTTTTGATGTTTAATGAAAGTCCTCATTTCCTGGCACTATTGCTACCTAATGGTATGCCAATGTTATGATACAACAGTGCAGAGAGGCAAGGACTCCATGCTAAATTCTATATCTAATCTAATGGTTATTTATATAGCGCTTTTATCAAAGCGCTGTACATAGAACTTACTTATCACAATTATCAACAAACCAAAGTTGGTACTCCTTTATTGCCCTCAAAAGGATGAAAGGCTGAGTTGGCCTTGCCGGTATTCGAACCTGCAACCTACTGATCATGAAAAGATTGCAGTGACATGTGCTCAACTGGCTGAGCTATGTTATTGTCTAACATCCTTCAGAGGTCAGTTAACAGAGTATCGACTGATATGTAATAATAACAGTACCTAGATGTTGGACAAACCATTCATGAAGCACTACATAAAGTTAAATACCTTTCTAGATTATCACAGGGACAGGTTTTGCTGAGTTTCTATTTCAATTACCAAGGCTTCTTTCATTTGTTTTTAAACAGCGCTTGCACTTCCTGGAGAGTCAGGTTTGGATGTTTTAATTGTAGTCTTGAAGATTTGAGAGGGTATCACACCGGTGATTGGTGTATTGACAATCGCTCACCCTTGAGCAACCTCTGCTGACACTGACCATTTTCAGTTAATGCACCCCATTGACTGGAAGGCTGAACGGATGTAAACAAGGCTGTGCATAGTCATCATATTGCACACTGTTTTTTATAATTAGAGTGTACATTAAATTATAAGTGTAAAAACGGCCTGCCTCCACATGATTATACACACAGCACAGGAACTCTGAAAAATACAATTGTGCAATATTGGTTTGCTTTCACTTGAGCGAAAAAAGCATTTTTGTTACAAAATTTGAATTCTCAATTGCAACTTAGTTTTCCATCTTATTAATTATACAATTCTAAAATGCTAGGAAAATAAATATGCACAGTGCTTCTGTTTGGTCCATGAGCATCTACACACAACACAGAAGCTGAATGGAGAGAAACCATTCCTTTTATCACAGTGTGCAGTTACATTCTGTTTCAGAGGGGTTTATCCATGGCTTGCAATTACATCCATGTAGATAAAAATCAAAAGAAGTGTTCTGGTTTCTGTCAAGTAACCTGACTTTTGCACTGCCCTCTGCTCTAAACGTGTGTGTAAATGTACACAGGAAAATAATAAAGCTGTCGTATTTACAAGATTTTCATGCGTAAAAAGGCCTGGTACGCACCTTAACTGGAGCCCTGATTGGAAGGCCCACGGCATAGAGTCTGGTTGCAGAAGGTGCACAGTACCTCTTCCAACTCTTTCCTGAAGTGGTGTTCCTTCACTTTAAAGAAGCGACAAATGTCTGCAGTTTTCATCATACCTGTCCTTCTTCCTGGGTAGTGAAGATTGTCCACCCAAATAAAGACTTCAACTTCACTGCTCCTACAGTCAGGGTCAGACATGTTGTAATGTCCAACCGAGGAGGAAAATATAAAAGAATAAAAATGACAACATGAAAAAAGACAATGCTAAAAAAAGAAAAAAAAAGTTAAAGAAAAATAGACAAACTAAACAAATCACAAGACAGAGGAAAATTGGATTTTAGGAAAACTGGATAAAAAAGAATGAGGAGATTAATAAAGGGTAAAGTGACAAAAGTACTTGCAGTTACTTGGAAATCATTTCACTAGCAAGTACAGAAAGCAATGATTAATTTGAAGTGGGTCTGGTAATTATTCGCTGCTACAAAATTCTGCACCATCTGATTGGACAGGCTCATATGCACGGATGTCGTCAAACGGCGTAGGAGTAGCCACATCGATATAGCACAAAGTGTGATTGGATGGTTTGTTGACGTGCATACAAGTCAGTCACATGTAGCTGCAGAGCCGCAGCTCGTGTTATGATTGGTTGATGCATTGTGCGAGAAGAGGCATACCCGCGTCACAAGAATTCTATGTTCCATTGGCTTATTCATAAGTGCGTGTTACATCAAATGGCATAGGCATACTCGCGTCCATACTTCGCAAAGTGTGATTTGTACGTTTGTTGCCGCATATAACGTGTAGGCGCTGAACCACAGCACCCGAAACCATTGGCTGTTGTATTAGGCGCGAAGATGCATAGCCTCATCAAAGGATGCAGGCGTCCTATTGGCTCATTTTGCAAACAAGGGTTAACCCACCCCTCAGTTGTTGCTGGCCATAGCCACACATTGTATCCTTAGTAGACGCGGCTACAAAATAAAGTTTAACAAAAAATATAAATATTTCTACATGCATATGGCCAGCAGTCTGGTAAATATCTATTTTAATTATATTCCCAGTTACTGTAAGATTTTAATAACTATTCATGAACTGTAAATACTTTAACAAGTTAAGTACATATGCAAACTCATTTTCATAACAGATTTATTTGGGAGGGTATGTGGTGGTCCAGTTGTTTTTTTTATTTTACTTTCTAGGCATAATACAATGCAATGTATTTGTAATGTCATCAATTTTCTCATACAACATGTAATTAGTGATGCCATCAGTGATGTGATCTGTAATGTCTTCATTGTGGTCATAGGCTGCGCAACAAGGCGCACAAAGTTGTGGTGGCTTTAGCTGAATTTCAGGGGTTTTGTTGCATTACATTCTCACTTTCACATATCTGCAAGTAAAGTTGGTTTCGTTGAATGCATTACACACTATACCATAAACAGCTCTGGCATATTTAAAATGTATAATCACCATCTATTTCTTTCAAGGACGCTGCTATAATCAAACATATGTTATGCCACAGTAATCTAAAACCACTAACCTGCAACTAACAATATGTGTATTTGGTATTTGAATAATCATTTTATTTCCTGCTGGAACTGCAAGCATGTGATCATGCTGACAACAACAGACCATTGTTCAAATATGAAATCTACAAGGCCCACTACATCACATGTGATTCTGTCAATTGAAACATTACATAACAATAATGTACTGTGCATGTATATACGCAGATTGGAAGCAATGTATGCTACTAAGAGAACACATATTGAAATACTGAAGGCAGTTGAAAACTGCCATTACAAATGCAGTTTGCCATACAATGGAGAAATTGAGGAAAATAATAGAAGACAGGCAAAATATTAGAACATTTGTTTATGGGAATTGAATGTCCATTACCCCTACCCAGAGAAGGCGTTAACATTGTAGGTTATCTCATATCACTTGTGATCTGATATTGCTATATTCTGTCCTCTTTATAGCATTAGTATTGTGATTGTGATCACCCTGTGTTTCTAGAACTTGTCATCAACATCTGTAATATTGGCCAACATGCAATGCACCATTTTCTGCAAGGTGAAAACCTTTGTCTCTGTGAGCAACCTCAAAATCACCACATTTATTTTGTCACTGTGACCAATAAGACTAAAGGCAAAGGGACTGCACCTCTCCACAGTGTAGCACCGGACACAAACCACATTATGCATGGGCAAGGTTTTAGACATACACAACATGTTACATTTTCCACTATCTTTCAGAGAAGATGTTTACTGTTATACCCAAGATGGCACCAATGACATGTGATGTACCTCACTGTGCCTTGGCTCATTTTTGCTTATATTGGATTTATAACAATGGCATTGGTAGTGTAGAGGTCATAACTGTTTTTATTATTATTATTATTATTATTATTATTATTATTATTATTATTATTATTATTATTAGCCACTGTTTCTCTGCCCTGGTCTCTCATTCTAGAACCAGTAAGCTTGCAGACTTGTGGTGGACTATGTTTGCTAAGGAACAGATGAGCTGGGTAACATTACTGCCTTTGAGACGTGTTTTCATACCCATAGGAAGAGTCAATTAACAAGCCAAAATCTGCAACTAAAGATGGCCAAGCATGGCCAACAATTCAATTTCCGATTAGATGGGGGGGAAACTCTCATTTCCACTTGAACATCATGTCCTCCAGACTAGATTCTACAATTGATCAGATGTACATGCATAGACAACAGATGCAGTGCACTGTGTAAATCCTTAACAAACTACATTGTAAATACATGTTTAAGAGTGAAGACAAAAATTAACTATATGATAATGATTCACAGGTGTTACCGCAGGCTCTCATAGTGAAAATGATGTCAGCAAAGAGTGTGTTGATTACACATTGTGACCTACAAAAGGATGCCATATAATTATGCTGTCTTAAAGTTAGTAATGACAATAGATCATAGTATATAATGACAATATAATTTCACAAACTAAAATAATGTAGTAATTGTTCAAATATCATGCATATTTGCTCGTTTATGCTGGAACATCCAATTAAAAGTAGACATATAGTTTCATGTTATGAATATAGACATTTTGAGACACCACTGACTTCAGAGGATATGTTGTTAGGACCACGTTTTGGGAATCAAAATAGTTTTCAAATAAGACATAAGAAATTAAAATGTGTTCATGAATTACAAAGATATTTAGAACAGGAGACCAACAATCCTTTGGGAGTTGGTCTCAGATAGCAACGACAAACAGGATACTACTATCCAAAGATCAATAGGGCCATATGCCCGGAACGATCACTTTAGCAAGCACATCCTGGAAGCGAGATCTTCCTTCCAGGTGCTGGAGGATTTGGCTTCTCTCCAACTACTAGTGTGCTTGTTGTTGGAACTCAGAATATTGCTTTATCTACAAAAGAAGTACAGGAGGTGAGTACCTCACACGATCGGACAAAATTCCTCTTGATTTGTTCAAGTGAGCATTTGTTTTCTGGGCCCCCATATTGTGCTGTTATTTGAATGCACTAATCAACAAGAATATGATCCCAGAGTCATGGAGGAGTGACAAAATCATCCCAATCTATGCAAAAGGGGGAAGATATTCCTCCGTAAATTACCACCCTATCTCTTTGTTAGATTACACTAGGAACATATTTACCAAGGTGTTGCTCAGGCTGCAGCAGGAATGTGTTTTTTAGTCCTACAGAAAATGTAACTTTGAAAAAAGGCAACATCTATGCTGTATTCATTGACCTGAAGACCGCTTTTGATAGGGTTCCACAGGGTCAAATAAATTTCAGGACAGCTATTAAATTGTGTCCAGTCACTGTACTACAGGAATCGGGCCACCATGCACTGGTGACTGGCAGTGGAATCGTCTTCCCCTTTTAACGCTGAGAAGGGCGTTAGACAAGGATGTGTCTTGGCCCCCCTGCTCTTTTGCATATATATCAACAAAGTAATCAGGGACTTATTAGAACAGTGCATGTATCTTCCAAAATCAGGGATGAAGAGAATTATTCACTATTCTTTGCTGGTGACGCAGTCCTTTTGGCCTTGACCCCAACAGGGCTTAGTAAAACCATGGATTCCTTTCGTAGGAAATGTAAAAGTGTGGGTCTGGAGATCAACACCAGTAAGGTCATGGTATTCTGACCCTCTTGCTGCAATGCCCACATTTTGGATGTCAACGTTGAGGGTAATAGCCTGGAGACTCTAGCATCCTATGGTTCTCTCGGTTTGAGGTTTGCAGAGAATTGCCTCTGAACGTCGCATCTTGCAAAGGCTAGTACCACTCTAGACCGCAACAGTGGGGCTATAAGAAGGTTTGCCCAAAAGCATGGGGAGGGGCAGTATCAACAGCGATTCCAAGCCCAGACTAAATCTTCTGCACTATAAGCGGTGGATCTCTGCGGGTGTTCATGATCATTGAAAATCCTTTGGTTAAGTTACGTTTACCTCCCCTAAGCACCTCTAACACCTTGATCCAAATGGAGATAGACGCAAGGCCATAATTGAAGAAATACAACTCAAAATATATCTCAAATCCGTGTTGTATTGGGCACCCGAGTATGGGGCACACCAGGTTTAGACCAATACAGGGAAGCCCTAAAATATGTTATGACAGTGGAGGGAGGAAGATCTCTCCCATGGCTCATTCACTTTAAGAGGTTTTTGATCGGCATGGGTGTGAAAATCCTCATGACATTTGCTTCACTTGTACTTGGAAAGCCGGTGGAAATAGTATATGTCCTGCATGTAAATTCGGTGAGCAATCAATGGCACACTTGCTTCTTTTATGTATCTGCTACAAGGATTTAAGATCCAGATATTTGAAGCCGTTATTTAAACTTGTTAATGTTTGTAGGCTAGACCAGTCCCTTAATATGCGTAAATCGCTGCAGAACTTAAGTATCGTTTCTTTGTTGCAAAGTATCTGCATTGGGTTTGGCTTAGAAGGAATCATTTAAAATACCTTTTGTGATGATTTTAGCAATTTTAGCAGAAATATAATGACATTGTTCTGATCTAGTTTTTGCTATGTAAAATGATTGTTATCTAATGATTTTATATTGAACAAAGGCATATGAATGAATGAAAAGATATTGAAGATGTTATGAACTTTATGAACTTCATTGATGACCATATTGGGGGCATAATCAATCCTACATGCCACACACAATACAGAGCCACCATGGAAATTATTAATATATTTGTATTTTCTGATGACACAAGACCAACCCCACATTTTCCTCATTAACACTGAAAGAAAAATAAAAATGCTCACCAACTATTAAAGATAAGGCTTGAACCCAAGGCCTTTGCCTGCTCACCTCCTTGTGGATGATTGTTCAAACATGTTGTTCATCAGTGCCTGAATCTCATGTGAGCCGGAATTCTTATTTTCCTGACAATGGTGTGCCTTTGTGCACTGTGGACAGAACAAGGAGACAGTTAGGGTCAAAATGATAGCATCTCTCACAGCAGTATAGACCATGTTTCAATGATAATTCAAGACCACAATAGAGGCATAATATGTTGAGACTGTTTCAGGTGATTCAAAAAGAGAAAATCTTGCAGCATTTGCTCTCAAGTACCATAGGCATTCACATTGATATTGGATTTTCTCTGCTGGATGATGGCTCACTGTGTAACTGCCATGACACAGTGGCCCGGGTTTGCAGGGTCATTTGGATTTGGTATTTGGAAAGCATTATGTTTGAATTATTGTTTTGCAACTACAATTTACAGATACCTATAGCGCATGGCATATTCCAGTGCTTGTGCAGGATTATTATTAACTACTTTTGGGACAAATGAGAGCAACTTCCATTGCTATGTATTAGCAATCACTTAAATTGAAGCTGCATAGCAAGATTAGCATACACCCTAATACATTTCAAGATTGCATCTCACACTAAATAATTATAGGCAGATGATATACCTTGAAGCAATTTAAAACATGGATCTTCCATCTGTAGCATTCAATGTATTGGGAGACATGACAGGCTCTCCTTCTGGACTTCACTCTTTTCCTATACAAGAAATAGGATTGGCCAGACTTTGACTATTAGGGGATCCATTGAGTTAACTATACAATTATCTATCTGCTGTGTCACTAATACAAATGTCATAGCAGTAGTTATTATTAATAATTATATGAAATAAAGTTCAAAGCATTCTGTTTGACCTCTTACTAAGTTCTCCTGCACAGTATGTACCCGATGGAAATTGATAACTGGATGAGGTCAAATTGTGTAACTTTATGTACAAGTCAAACATGACTAGAGTATTGTACATGTGACGAGGTCATCTCTATTTAGAGATATCAGAATTAGCTTAGGCTACCAAAACAATGTTATAAACACAATTTTACAAATTATAGTCTTCATTGCAAGGCACATAGGCTTCCTATTATGCGTGTAAGTCAAACAATCTCCTTCATGTTCAACTGAAGATAGATATCAAACATGACACCCAAAGCACTAGAACTACTCTATTCCAATCAGTCTCCAAATTAGGTCTGTGTCTCAGGTTAGAACATGGTTTAAGACAACGGTTTTGTATTTCTCAGGATCCATGGATTCTGCAGGGTACACATGGTTTTGGACTAGAATTCGATCAGACTTTTATGCAATGCTTTCCTTGAACAGAGATCACATTTTCAAAAGAGTCATCTATTCATCACACAAGAAGTGAAAGGTTTGTTTGAGAAAGTTGCAAACACATATACATGTTTTAATTCAAAGAGAATTGTGCACATTTCTAGAGAATAGGGTGACAGGTTTTGTAAAACACATAAGAGTAATGGAGACTGGCTGAAACTAAATTATGTGGTGCTGGATGATGTTTTGCTTAATTTTCTTGTGTTGTGTTTTTCTTCAAATATCAAGAAAGGGTGCATATGTAAAGTACAGGTAGTCACTTTCTCACCAGAGGGACAGCACTTAACATATGACACTGATTTCACCACAAACGGAACATTTGAATCGCGTTGGGCTAAAAATCAAGAAGGCTGAAGATCTGGGTGTTGTTCAACTTTAAATTAGCAGCAGGGAATTCTGAAACCACTTTGCTCTACTAAACATTCTATTTTCATCTGCAAATCAGTACTTTGGATTAAAGTGCTATATAAATTTAATAAAATACAAAACTACAAAATGGTGCCTTGTTGCAGTGAAACAATGCTATTTTACAGAACTCTACAAACAAGAGATATGGAGTATGTGAAAAACAAAGCAATGTGTATCGAACAATGTATAACAATATTGTAATGACATTGTAGCAGAGTAATAGAAAGTCAACAACAGGCACAGTGCAAGGATGTAAGCAGAGCTCAATGCATCACCCTGTAATTTTATAAACCAAAATGCAATGTGTTCCTTTTTCCAACAGTAGTCAAAACAATGTGGACAATCATTTCACTATTATATATCAGAAAAATACTGTGATGCACTTATAAATGCAAGTAGAAGCTTAATGTACATTAAGTGTTATAGTTTTATGTGACCATTTAAAAAGGGAAATGTATGACTGCTTAAATCTGCATGGCCTGATTGGTGTTGTAATGTGGCTTTGCCAAAGCTGTGTTTATTGTTTCTTCAGTGAGCGTGACAAAAAACTAGACTTTGGTAGCTTAGGATATACATTGCTGATGGGGCTGGGCCGAAACCCCTGGAGATTTTAACTTTCCATCTGGAGGGCCAGGTCCTTATCCAGCAATCAGTGGATCCCTTTTTGTTCTGCACTACAAAGAGATACCATATTCAAGGCATCTGAGTAATGGGTTAGCACCATCCACATAGGCTTACCTCAAGAAAATATTCTTTAAGAAAAACATCTTTTTTCTTTACTATGTTATGATCAATCACTGATCTTTCACAAGATTCATACATTCAATTCTTAACAATGTACATAAAACAAACTGCATTTAATAATTATCATTGAAGTTATAGTACAATTATTCAATTTTTTAACAATGTATACAAAAAACAAAATGAATTTAGTAACAACCAGAAGAATTTTAGTACCGTTATTCACATTAAAAATACACATTAAAACACATTTTAAGAATGAGTATTCATTTTGCCCGCAAGTCTAATGTCCAGCAAAATCCTAACAATCTCTGTGGTTAAAAGCACTTCAGTACCCACATTCAACCTATCCCAAAAGTTATCCACATCCATAAATACGCTCTTTGTGAAAAAGCAACCGAAATATTTAGTTATAATTTCGGTCAAACCAGTGCAGCTAACCCTTTTGAGTTGCAGAGACTGTATACCAGTGGTTTGACAGAAACCGCATTTCTCCTCCTTAAAAGCAGTATTGATAGATCTAGTTAATAAAACTTCCCTACAAGGAAGAAGGTATAAATTAAATCTTAAAAATGGCTCTTTATAAAAAGGATATGGGTATTGTTCAAGGTATTTTGGCAGGGTTTTTTTTTACTCGTGAAAACGTGGAGTGTAGATGATAGCTTCTAGTCTTAACAATCATATCTATCCAATAACATTTTCAAAGACTACATTTTACTTGCAGGGGAATGATCTTTAAATCTTCAAGAGATTTTCTGCAGGCAAAGAGAGACAACTCAGTCAGTCACTCCATATTCAGCAAAATTGTGCAGATTTTTGTATTCAGAACAGCCAACAAGTCTTCATACAGAATAACATTTGTTCGAGAAATAATGATTTTTCTGTTTTCAGAGATGGTACGCCATTTGAACCATGAGCCTAAACACAGTAGACCAAGTTGAAATCACAGGGAAGCAATTGGGATGGAAATTGGCAGATTGAAGGCCTTTTTCCAAATTCTGCCTTCCAGTTTGACCCATGATATATCAAAGAAGGGGGTACAATTTCCATCCCATATAATAGCTTTGGTATAACTTTGCCAATAGAATCTTATTAATGGATTTATAATGAATTTACAGAATGTACTAAAAATCTTTTTCGTTTGATATGTTAGTTGGTCTGCTTTATTTTCCATATGTTCTATCTGATAAGACTTGTTTGACTCTGCTGTTATACCTATACCTAGATATGTTGTAATTTTTATCGGATCTATTATACTCTTTGTCAATATGCCATTTGCATTGTTCTACTTTTTTCATATATGTAACAAAATGTATGACATTTGAGTTCATTTGATTGATTACCTCTGTATGTCTATGCGGGTACAACGTCATTCACAAATGTCAGCTAACCTATATGTGATCCCTCCAATTTTAGACTCACAGTTGCAGCCTCAGACAATGGCTCATGCAGATCTGCTAAATAAAGATTAAAGAGGCATGGTGCTAGTATGCATCCTTCTTTGAGATCTTTCATGATTTCAATGGGATCAGTAATAGACATTCAGCATCCAGGTATATTTGAATTTGGCTATCATAGTGGATAATTTCTAAAATTGCCAAAAATGGAGAGGGTATTTCCCATTGCCTCATTTCTTGCCATAAAATCTGTTGATTAATTGTATCAAAAGCATTGGAAAAATCGGTCATTGCTGCATATAGGGATGCAACTTTATTTGACCAGACAATGTCCTTCAGTGTGGTCATTACCAATCCATTCAGAGAGCTCCCCATATTTTTCCAAAAACCTAACTGGTTTTTGGAAAGGATTTTCTTGTTTATGATCCACTCCTTCAGCCTTTCCAAAACTAGGGCAGAAAAAATCTTGATGTCTGCGTCAAAAAAGGCAATCGGCCGATAGTTCATTGGATCTAGCCAATCACCCTTCTTAAATATTGGAACAACAATGGAGAGTTTCCATGTATCGGGCAATTTTCGTCTAGCGATGATGTCCTCAAATAGCCTAGACAGAAATTCTGCCCATACTTCTTTATTCATCTTTAGAATCACATTTGTGATCATGTTCGGACCTGCCTCTCTAGAGTTTGAAGCACAAGCTATCTATCGAATAGTACCAAATCAATGGACTGTAGGTTGATACAAATCTAAGATGGCTATAAGGTATAGAAACCTGAGAATTCATTTTCAAAGCATCAAAGGCCAGAATGCACTTAACATTTCACCTCTTGACATTATCTTTGTAATAACATCCACCAAATATCAAACTAATGGAAGAACAAACAAAACTTGTCTTTTTATAGAATTCAAAGTCTATAGCTAGTCTTGTTTAGTATTCCATACTATTTTTTTTAGCAGAATACTATATGAAGACTATTCAGATTGCTGAATACAAGCCGGTTACTAACAGAATATTAAACAACTACTTGTTTCAAATCTTTTAGTCTTCATTTGGTATTGAATACAAAATTAACATTATTCATTACTACTGAAAAGACAATAAAAGATGAAAGGATGATATTCTATTTTGGTGAGGGGCAATTTGTGATATAAAAGTTCAACTATATTACCTAGAGCCAAGAGAAAAGATGTTGTGACATCATGAGATTCACCTGCACGTTAGGAGTCTAGACAAAATATGTGTTATTATTATTAATAAAATCATATAATTTAGAAACATCCTCATATTACATTGCTCAAATGCATGCCACATATGCTTACACTCGGCTTGGCCATTGGAATATAAAATCCATGTTACAAGGAGATATCAAAGAATATGATAGGCTTTTGGTAATCTGAGTTTTACCCCTGGAAATAATTTCAAATTGTAGGGGTTTATCCAAAAATGCCCACTAGATGGAAGTGCTGACTTTGCTACATGTAGATTCCTGTGTTAAATCGAATATTAAGTGCAAAGTTAGCACTGCCATCTAATGGACAAGCTAATTTCTTTGTCTAACATGCAGCTTTGAAAATGTATATATAGAAAAACCTTCCACTCCCTCAAGCAACTCACCCTTCCTTTCCTGCATACCATGGTTTCTTTTAACTTTGGGAAGTGCATGTTGTAAGGTTCACTCCAAAATAAATGTCACCTCTTATCTTGGCCATATTAGGCAACTGGAACCCCCTAAATCCTCATTTGATGTTTTGCATTTTTGTATGTGTAGTTGTATGTTTCCTTTATAAATTCAGAATTAAGACTAGGAATTCAAATAGATCACAAGGGTGCATCAGCATAATCTGTGCTGTTTTTGCTTCATAATAATTGATAATGCTGGTACAGCAATAAAAGTTACATTTTAGCCTTCCCTGGAAATACAGGATCATCAGCAATTTTATTGAGGGAAACAATTGGTAAGCACTGTTAAAAACAGATTTAAAACAATTGAAAACCCTGGAAAAACACTACCAGATTTCGAAACATAAAAACATTGAACACAGAAACCCATATATATTATTATGAGTCCAAAACTGTTCAGAAAACACCTCTGTCATAAACTCAAATTTTCTGACCTATTAAAATGAATGGGTGTATTCTATGATAGTGTCCTCCTGTTGAGCTAGCCAATGGCAAGACTTGACCAATTTAAAAGTGTGGTGTTAGTTTGACACAGGAACTGAATATTAGACATTATGTAGTGAGAAACATGGATGAAGTGTTGGAAGCTAGGTTTCCAAAGGCTGCTGAAAAGCCGACCCCTGTCCCAATTGGAAGAGTGCTGAGCATCAATAATATCTGCATATCAATGGGCTTGTACATGAGGTAGCCTGAAGCAGATTATCTGAAAGCTCTGAGGGTTTGGGCTGGCTCTGTGCCTGATTGAATTATTCAATAGCGAGTCTAGAAAAAAATCTTCTATGTAATTAGAAAAAGGTCCCTAAAATAATGTCCTTGCAGAAGTCCCTGAAGTTGGAAGAACTAGTGGGGAGGGAGGTGACAATAGGGGAAATAGAAATAGAATGCTTTAACATGTCAGTGTGAAATGCAACATTGCCCTTTCACTGTATTTAAAAAGTGAAATATGATTTATTGCAAAACAAGTCATATTTTTCCTGTATACATGCAATGGCTGATAAACTATCACCAACAGAATGGGAGTATTTGTATTTTTATTGTATTTTTTATTTTTATTGTGCTTTATATAGCGCCTTTGTCCAAAGCGCTTTACATAATAAAGTCAGCGGTATATAAAATCAGCAGTGCAAATCAGTGTTCAGATACTGCTGGCTACAATCAATCAGAGGACTGAAGTATGTATGTTTTTAAGGAGGAACGGAACAAAGAGTAAGAAGTAATAGAACAGAGAGACAGAGGGAGCATTTTCCAATGAAGAGGAGCAAGGAGCTGAAATGAACGAAAACGGGATTGAGCACAAAGGGGATGGGGAAAATTCAGTCTAAAAGGACCAGAAGAACAGAGCGAACGAGAAGGATTATAAAATTAAAGGAGAGATGCAAGATAGTCAGGAGCGAGTCCGTAAAGAGATTTAAAAACTAAGCAAAGAAAATTTTATTTAAGCTGGGAGTAGAAAAACAGCCAGAAAAGTGAGGCAAGAGAAGAAGAAATCGAGTCCCGATAAGAGAGAAGGCAGAGACAGCGAACAGAGGAGTTACAGATTGATTTAAGAGGAGCGAGACATGAACAGGGAAGACCAAAGAAGGTGACAGAACAATAAGATAGTGGATAAAAGATTAAGGAAGAGATAAGAAGTTTTGCGGCGTGAAAAGTCAGAAAAGGGCAGACTCTGTAAATATTATAGAGATTAAATCGACAGGCGCGAGATGTAAGAGAGATATGATGAACAAAGGAAAGAATAGAATCGAAATAGAGACCAAGATTATGGGCAGTAGGAGAGATAGAAAGACTGGAGGGAGGAAATGAAATAGAGGAAGGAGGAAAGGAGGAGACTGTGGCAAGAAAGTAGGATATTGGATCTTGTTAGTGTGGAATTCTTTCTGCTTTCACTGCATTCAAAACCGAATAAGCCCAAATGCCATTTTCTACCTTTATATGTGCTGTGGTGTGCGTAGTGTGGAATAGATTGCATTTCCACACGAGGCAAGTGCAACCTTTTGTAAATCATAGCAAAAAAAACTGAACCCAGGGGTTTTCACAGGTGTAGTCTGACACTGGACTTGTACAACTTTCCACACCTGATTGGCAATTTATGATTTCTGTAGCCAAAGATATTTTAAAAGGCGCATTAGGATGAAAGCAAGCTAAGTTTGGCCATCTCAAATTAATATTTACATTTGATTTATGACATTGTGAAATGAGAATACCCCAAATTAGACACACTCAAAGATCAAAGAGAATTCGGGGGATAGTTGTTGTCCTTTAAGAAAATCATAATCTTGGATGGTCAGTGTAGATAAATAAATAATATACAATAAGGCAGTAACCCTCAAGTGACCCAGCTATCTCGCAGAGAAACTCACCATCTCTGGCAGAAGGTGCACCTCCAGAAGCCAGGACAAAGGCAGACTTGAAATCCGCCGGTGTAAAAAAGAAAGGACTAGAAAATAAGCCTTGTCTGCCTATGCCCCAAGATTATGAAACCTCCTCCCTGTCAGCATCAGACTTGCCCCCATGCTCCTACAGTTCATAAAAGAACTCAAAACCCACCTCTTCCAGGAGTCTCTCCTCCTCAACACCTAGGCCATCACATTGCCCCATGCATCCCCTGACTTGCTAGAAGCTGTCCACGCTCTCCTCCCTGCCACCCTGTACAGCTGCACCCCTCCTCTGTATACTATACCCTTCTGTATATCTGTTCTGTTGTTACCTCTGAAAAGTGTTCAGCATTGCATCTGAACTGTTGTATACCTCTTTAAAGCGCTTTGTTGCTTCTCAAAGCTAGGTCTGCACTTAATAAATATATTATTATTATTATTATTATTATTATTATTATTATTATTATTATTATTATTATTATTATTAAGATTATTATTATTATTATTAATAATAATAATAATAATAATAATAATAATAATAATAATAATAATAATAATAATAAAATATAATAATATGCTATTTGTTCTAAATTGTTAGCACAGCTTCGATGAATACAAGCCTGTAGATTGGTAGGCCCGCAAGACCCTGTATTTTATTTACAAATATATGTTAGCAACCAATCACAACACATTGTACACAGGAAATATCTTTCCTATATAACCTTTCTTTGGTACCAACACTTCTTAGTGATACTGGAGAAAGCAAAACAAGTTTTAAAATCTGTCATTTATAAATGAAAATCAATTGTATGCATATGTTGTATGAAGTATTGAAGCACACTGGCTGATATGTGATAGGTAAGTAAATACAAACTGTGTATTTAAAAATAGATGTTTAGAAATGTTGAAACATTGCATTACTTCATCCATTTGAATGATTGCACCTGTTCACTGTAAGTTAGTGAGATTTCTGCAGGTAGGACAATTCTTATTTCTGTAAACCAGCTACAAAGGAACACATATTTTACTGTGGTGACTTCCCTGGCACAATGTTTACAGACCACCTTTGCTTCTGTTTAATTTACATAAATAAGAGATCCAAATCCACATTTAGCCTGTTTCTTTTCCTAGACTTGAGGGATGGGATTGTTTTTCAGGGGTTGTTTATTCAGCAGATGCACCTTAACAGTATCCATAATGGAATCCACTAAAGATCTTACAGTGTCACGCTATCATCAAATGTAATGATCTAAATACGTTGAGTGTCTACAGTAGCTTCAAGCTGGAAACAATTGCTCAGTTGAGAGACATGTTGAGACCAGAACATGGGCTGATAAGGTTAGACCATAAGGTTGCCTTCCCTACTGTTCAAGTATACAAATGTCACAACAAATTCCTCCAATGTCCCTGGCAAGGAGAGACATATAATTTCTCTTCTCATTCTTTTGTCCGGGCATAATTTCCCTCATGCTTTGGAAAACTACTCACACTAAATGTTGCTAATGCCTAAACTCAGAAGGAAGCATTAGTCCACTTATGCACGCACATGCCCTTTCTACAATGGTGATGATGCAGTATAAATTTGGAGGAGTACGAAATAAACCCCTCACAGAAAAAAAAATGTTCCTGGGGATATTACCAGATTGGAAGTGGCCTGCCCTATGACTTCATTATGTCCCATTACATTCTATTAAGAATGAACTAAGAAGTGAAATTATAGTTCAATTCAAGCCTACGGTATGGTATTCTTCTTGGGACAGATGTTCTAGTTGTGATTGGTGCTACCACTATTATGTGACTGGGGTCTGGGGTTCTCTGCCTGAGGCACCCTGGGAGTTCTTTTCAGTTAGATATTTTAGATATGTTGTGTCCCACCTAAGCACCATTTGACATGTTTTTGTAGCTGAAGAACAGATCTATTGTTGTATAAGTATGGGGCTTACATTGTGCCTTTTCACTCTTTTTGGTGACTGCCTTGGCATTTTGAATGCACATTATCTCTTAGAGAATGGGGATTCTTGACTTCACTATGGGTGAGATAATTCAAAAATGATTTAACCACCAAACATTTGAATTGGTACTTAACTTTACAAAGGCAATTTCACATTAAAGTGGCATCAAAATATGTTCAGTAATACATTTTGTTTTTCAATGCAAAACGGATTAAGCTTCAAAGAACAATATCACCCTCTGTATTCAATATGGATGGGGGCATACAGGGTCTATATTTATCAACACCTGTGCTCCGTTTTTCAAATTGCACTTCCCTGCAATTTACTTTTCATTGTCCTCCCAGATGTTACCCTGATTAATGTGGACATTTTGGGATCTTGTAGCAGATAATTTACTGTACCCAATGTAACTTATGGTTGTGGGAGAAGTAGCAGGGAATCCAGTCAGCGGGACACCATTCCTACAGCAAACCCTCAGTTCAGGCAGCTTATTGTTCAACCAACCACCAAGCTCAGATTGATCTTCCTTCTGTTGGCTGTTCTCGTCTCTGCCTGGGTCAATCCTCCCCTATGGTGTCAACTCCCCAAGTCTAGTTGGTTCCTTAATCTTTATCTCCCTATATTCCACAATTCTTCCTCTCTCAATGTGTGTACCATTTTTATAGCACTTTACCCCACCCCTGCCTTGCCACATAGGTGTGGTTTCTGATCCACATGACTAAGAAAAGTGGGAAGCAAAACTACTATTTTCAGAAAAACATGGCCATTTCATTTTTATGTAACTTTTGATCAATATGTGCCACTTGCACATTGTCAGATTTTGCAAGACAGGGAAAACATTTAGAAATGCTAATGGACAGTATTTAATAACATTTGACAATTTTACAAATCTTTTTTTCCAGGCAATTCAAAATGTGGTGAAACCCATGTTATTTTACATAATCTGATAAGTATTTCCTCTAAATGCAACATATCAAAATTTCAATTGGAGGTTGCATGGTGATGCACTGATTACTTTCATGATTAGACATTTAAATGTTAGGTTTCCTAATGTGCATGCATTAGATTTGCTAGCATGCAATTGCAGCTGTTCTTCACCGACGGGCAGTGACAATACCCTGCCTACATACACCCTCTTCAAGTTATTACCATCCAAATCAAAATTCTCTGGCTGCACATGTGTTCGATCACCTTTCACCTCGGATAATTTAAAGCACAATTCTGTCTGCCGGGCATATGAATATCAGCCACATTGTCCTGGACCTTTGATGACTAATGCAACTTTTATGAGTTTATTTGATCTGAATTATGTGGCAGATTTTCTTTGAAGTTGATGACTCCAGATTCATTACTGGCATCTGGCAATGGATATGTTGATGTAATCTTTGAACTAGGTTTTTAAGGCCCTTTGTATGTGCTTCTCCATGGGTTATCATTTCACATTCCTTTATTGGGTAGGCATGGAATTTCAGCTACAAAGTGTTGTTGTTCCCTGTTCAGCACACAAACCATATGAGAAATGTAATATGTAAATGAGGTTTCATTGTTAACCTAAATGTCACCTCATTTTGGTTCAAATGAATCAATAGCATCTCTAGTCAGTGACATTATACTATAGGATGTCTCATAATGTGGCAATAATGCTTACGTATTTTCACTATTTTCTTTTGTCCTCAAAAGGCATAATAAAAACAATCATTTTATTCAAATTACATTGAACATGGAGGTTAAATGTTTCCTCACACGACATATTTGCAATTAGGAGGAAATATTAAGGAATCCATCTCTTGGAGACTTCCATTCTATGGCTTGCTGTATTGTTTGGAGAATAAATACACACAGTTTGTTTAAATATGCCTATGGGTGAAGGGTCCAATCTAATCAGGTATCCGTGTAATTTTAACAGTGAACAAGAGGTGGAGAACTTCAATAAATGAAAGAATATATAAATGATGGTTCTCTTGCTTTGCCAGGAAGGGCTTTCTCAGTTTACATTACACTAAGCCTCCTTCTGTTACTTTTACTTAACAAAGGTTCCTGTTTAAACTCACTTCATTCCCAAAATGTCATCAGCATAAGTAAGTGGTACTGAGATTTATTGAATTCCAGATAAATACAATTCCCAGCATTTCCGTCAGCTCAGACAAGCCAGTCTTAATCTCTTAAAACATATATTTCACTTGCCAACACCAGGTTTAATCTTGCCATTTGCTGTAAACTTAATAGTGGTGAGAGAATATATATATATATATATATATATATATATATATATATATATATATATATATATATATATATATATATATATATCATGAAAACATGGAGGAAAAAACCGCACTCCACGTATGAGGTCAGGAAATCCCAAATAAAGAAATAACCAAAAACTCGAGTGAAATAAACATCACAAGTTTAATATATGGTAAAAAAAAAATTGTACAAAATTGACAAAACACACAGCAAAACAAAACAGGACGCCAGAACAGTGTCCTGAACAACGTGTTTCGCGCTACACACAGCGCTTGATCACGTTATATATATATTACACAGCCACAGCCGGTCAAGTGGCACAGCGAGTAGATTGCTCGCTTTGACATCCGTGCAGAGCTTGCTAATGCAGGTTCGAATCCCGGAGGGGCCAAACTCATCCTTTCGAGGTCGATAAATGAGTACCACACACCGTGGGTCATCATAAGCTGCGCTCAGATACCTGAGGGTTCGTAGCGCTATATAAATGCCAAACTATTATTATTATTTAGGGTTAAGTTGCTGTTTCCATAGGAAGAGCCCTTTTTGGGTGGCTTATAACTTTGCTCTCCCTGGACTTTGCAAAAAAAATATATGGGTCACTCTGAATTTTTTTGCAAAGTTTGGTGAGGTTTGGTCAGGGGGGGGGCAAAGTTATAAGGGGGGGTCCCAAAAACTTCTTTTTTCCCCATAGACTGAATGGGCCAAACCGCTGGATGGACCAGGAGTAGTGGCTTGGTCCCAAAAGCGTGCTTTTACAAATTTGGTGACAATCTGTCCAGTAGTTTTTTTATAAAATGAGCAAAAAATAGGTCAAAAAAAATTAGTGATATCTATGTTTGGTCCGCGGACACATTTCCCTGTTCGCTCCGTGGACAGTGTCCTGATTGGCCAACTGGTTTGCGTCATGTCCGCGGACATGCAACGTGTTCGCAGATTGGACGGCGAAGAGCATGAAGCGTGTCAGATTTTCGGGAACGCCCAACATCTTGAATTTGCGGACGTCCGCAGACAGCGCGGTGAAACTTAGTGGAGAAATGCTATTTAGTAGAGTGTGTTGGTGTGTAAGACTGTTTGGGGAGGGTGGGGGAGTAAGAGATGGGTTAAATGTTGTAGTTATTTAGGTGGTAGATCTCCTTGTTGTGTTCGATTTGTTCGCGGACAACACAGATGTCCTGAAATGTTCTAAATAAATGAAATGGCGGTGTTCTGAGGACAGTACGTCTGTGCGTATGGTTCGTAGGCAAGTTGAAACTGTTCTAAGAACACAGGCGGTGTACAGATATGTTCAAAAATAAACAAAATGGGTGTGTCTTGAGGAAGGTATGTCTGTCCGTACTGTTCGCAAGCAAGTTGAAACTGTTCTAAGAACACATGAAGTGTCCCGGGATGTTCGTTAATAAACAAAATGGGGGTGTCCTGAGGACGGTATGACTGTCCGTACTGTTCGTAAGCAAGTTGAAACTGTTCTAAGAACACATGAAGTGTCCTGGGATGTTCATCAATCAACAAAATGGGAGTGTTCTGAGGACGGTATGTCTGTTCGGTTTGCTGGCAAGTTGAAATTGTTCTAATAACAGATGATATGTCCTAGGATGTTTGTAAATTAATAAAATGGGGGTGTTCTTAGGACGGTATGTCTGTTCGTTTCGTTCGCAGGCAAGTTGAAACTGTTCTAAGAATACATCATGTGTCCTGGGATGTTCTTCAATAAACAAAATGGGGGTGTCCTGAGGACGGTGGATGTTCGTCGATAAACAGAATGGGGGTGTCCTGAGGACGGTATGACTGTTCGTAATGTTCGCAAGCAAGTTGAAACTGTTCTAAGAACACATGAAGTGTCCTGGGATGTTCGCAAGCAAGTTGAAACTGTTCTAAGAACACATGAAGTGTCCTGGGATGTTCGTCAATAAACAAAATGGGAGTGTTCTGAGGACGGTACATCTGTCTGTATTGTTCGCAATCAAGCTTAAACTGTCCTAAGAACACTCGCGGTGTCCTGAAATGTTCGTAGATATGGGAGTGTCCTGAGGACGCTGTCCGTATTGTTCGCTGGCAAGTTGAATCTGTTCTAAGAACACTCATCATGTCCGCGGTCGTTAAAAGTGCCCATATGGTATAGTCAAAATGTTTGACTCTATGGGTGTGATATGCTGTGGTGGTTGTGGCCAGGGCATAGAGTCTTGGGAGCATGGCCATATGACCATGCTTTGAAAGCGTCTTCATATGAGTCATAATTATCTAGTATTTCTTCTTCTTTTCTCCATGGTTTAAAGAGTTGTAGCAGGTACATGTAATATAGTTCTTTATGTTGAGGAGTCTTTAATGACAATTTGCTATGATTAATTACATTTCGTTTGGTGAGTTTTACTAAGCTGCCTTCACAATTTGTCACTCTGTATTTACCTTTTCTTCATCGGGTTTTATATTATTTTTGTATGTGAAGTTTTGGGATATGTGGTATAGACACATGGTTCCCAAAGTGTTACTTCTTTTTGGGTAGTATGTGCCCAGTAAATTGTTTTTTAAAATGTCATGGCTGTTGGGAACATTTTTGGCTATGATTATAGAACTCTTTTTCTAGATTTAGCAGGACCAAGACTTAGCCATACTATATTTTCAGATTTTCCATACAAAGCAGTACTAGTTAAACGATCTGCTGCTTCATAGGAGCCACTTTTATGCCATTTTTATGCCTAAGCTGTATAATTTCTGAGACAGTGTTTTGCCTGATGACAGGTCATTCCAGAGGTCTTGGAGCTCTGTTTTTTCTGCTTTTGTTAAGTATGCTGTAACATATCGTGCAACTGCAGTGGAATTGTCTGCAATGTACTGCACATCTATGTTTGCATTCCATAAGTGGGCAATGATTGCATTGTAATCATTGACATATTTTTCTTCTTCTGTTCTTTTATTTTAGGTGATTTACCTTTAACACTATGTCTAACTGAAGACATGAAGTTGTTCACTTGACCTATTTTTGTAACCGGTCTAGGGAAACCAAAGAGGCATTTGGTGTAGTATTTCCCTTTGTTTTTGTATTTGCTACAACAATATTTTGCCAAAGTTCTCCAGGTGTTAGTATATCTATGTTTGTTTTGTTTTTGTTTGATATGCATAGGAAATCAAGTAAATCTTCCCATGCATATTCTGCACAACTTAATGTAACAAACCAAGTGGGTGGGCCAAGGTTTCTTATCAAACAACATACATCTCCATGACGTTGAAACCAGTACTCTTTAGTACCACACATATTTGCTAATAGATTTGTAATATTTGATTGTAAAACCTCATCTTTTTGTTGCAATTTTTGTAATAATTGTGTAGCTGACATATTTTGAAAGTGGGATCCTGATTTTATTGTGTGTGCAACTCCGTAACATAAAGTTGCTAGTTCACTTTCAAAGAGTAGGTGGAAGATGTATTCCACATTTTGTCTAAACCTGGGATCTTCAGAATACATCCGTAATGAGCGGTATTCTTATGCTGTTATTTGAATAGGTCTATCATCGTAGGAAAGAGTAGAGGAAAAGCATGTGCTTCTATACTTTTTTCCCATATTCTGATTGGTGATCCTTTTCTTTGACGCATTTGGTTAGTTTCTAGTGCATCTTCTATGGTGTCATTAGAGTGCAATGGGTGAATTGTATAATGGTCTAAAGTATTGGATATTGTAGCAGGATCTAGGAGCTCAAATTGACCAGCTTCTTTTGTCTCTTCAATTATTTCAGTGGTATCCTTCAAGTTTTCTTCAATATTAATTTCTTTGTAGTATTCATTATTGTCTTTTAGATATTGCAAGGCTTGTCTAACGTTATGTAAATCTACCAGTTGTTGCCAAATTTATTTGTCTTTTGTAGGTACACCATTTACTAAGATAATTAAAGATTGCTCCATTGGACTTTGCACTCCTAGAGTGTGCACATTTTCTTTTAGATCTAATGGTAAATACACTACTTTTCCCCGAATACCTTTCACTAATCTAATTCAGAGGGAGGTAATTTTGCTGTTTTTGGTAGAAGGCGTATTATTGCTTGAAATGGGTGCACTGCTTGAATTATGATAAATTGAGTTGTTGTAGGGGTTTTGGTAGTGGAAATAATTCCAAATTATTTGTGATAGCACGTGAAGGAATTTGGTTGTTGTTAGGTTGTGTAGTGCAGTAACTGCAAAGTAGTAAGGGGTCAGTTATTTTGTATTTGTTTTCTGCTATAAGGTAGAGAGCTAATTCAAACCATTTAGAATCTTCATTGTCTTCTATTTTGTATGTTAGGTCTACAGTTTTTGTGTTACTTTTATAAAAAAGTTGTACGGCAATATACACACACATGGTTTGGTATTTCAGCAGATGTAATTTTAAATTTCAGCATTTCTTTTTTGTATGTGTGTAGTAGAAGGTTGCCATGCACAGAATTGTTGCTAACTTGCTTTAAAGCTATTTCATTCTGTAAGTGGCTTTCACTTCCAAAATATTTTTCTGGATTTAGTCGATTTCTTCAAGTAGGTCTTTTGCTGTACCATGTAGAAGAATGCTATTTAAATTGGCTAGTGCTAAAGCAGGACTTTTAGCATAGTACAGTTTATAGACTAGATTTCTTATAGTTGAATGATGTGTTGATATCATTTTGATATAATGGAAGGTGGTTTTGCAAATAGGTCCTGAAATGCAGGCCAATGAATGTCCTTGTAGTCCTGTGTACTTGCGCACTGGACAGGTATCCATATTTTGCAGTTGTTTAATTTTTATTTTGTCTTTACCTTTCACATATTGATTGAGGAATTGGCGTAAAGACTTGAAAGATTTTTTGGGAATGTTACACATTGATGTGCATGGCCATTTGTAGTTTTCTGGGGATATTTTTGTAAGCAGTATTTCTTGTTCCATTATGGTATTATTAACTTTTTCATAACCTCGTCCACTGCTATGTATGGCAATTGTATTTGTTAGCTTTTGTTTGTATGCTTCTTCATTAAAGTATGGTTCTGTGCTCGTAGTGTGACTCCATTCACCTCCACAGATACTTAAGAAGTTATTTCTGTTGACATTTTGTTCATTGAGAAGTCTTTTTTGTTATTTAGTCATTAGTTTTGTTAGTGGTTTCATTTTGTTTAACACTAAAATAAATAACTTTCTTTTGAGAAGGATTGCACTGTCTATCAACGCTTCTAAAATGAATTTCCTACGATAGGTTTTAAGGGTTGAGCCTGATTTCTCTGTTTTTATTAGATTTTGAAGGACTCTGTGACGGAACATTTTTGCTAAAATACGTTTTTTTGATATGCTTACTTTGCACTATATCAAGATTTATAGGACCAGTTTTATCTGTAGTGGTAGCTGATTTTTTGTTAATTGTTTTATGTTTCGTTTTACATTTTGATAGAGGAGGCAAAGTTTCTGTAGTTGAAGCTTGTTTTGTTTTGCTAAATGACTGTATTAGCTGTTTAATTTTAACTCTTCTTAAAAATTCTGCTAGAGATGGATGCTTGTTTTGGACACTTCTATTTTCATTTGCTCAGCTTCTCCATTGCTTTCTACGGACTTGATTTTTGGTAGGCATTCTTTAGGGTGTGTTGAAAGAAAATAAAGAAGGTATGGGTTGGGGTGTTCTTAATGTATGTGTGCTGTGTGCATGAGTGTCTGAGTAAGATGATAAAGATGTATGTAATGGAGTGTGATTGTGCATTGGGCAACTACAACTAGGTGGGATGGGTATTCTTGAATTTATGTGCTACTAAACTGGGGTTCAGGTGACAGTAGAAAGTAAGCTGGTGGTGTGGAGAAGTAGAAATAGTAAATCTAATGGTATACAATTAAAGCAGTTGTTTGTTCTATAATATCAAAATTCTAGGGGCAGAGTTGGGTCATTTCTGTGTCGAGAAATATGAAATTGTGCGCCATTCTGCCTGTAAATCTCTGTTTAAGAAATGGGGATTGGTAGACAGAATGGTGCACAATCTCTATTTTTAGGCACAGAAATAGCATGAATTAACCTTACAGTGTGTTTGAATAATAGTACAACTAATATGGTGGTATTCAATTTACTTTTTTTCTGAAATGAGCAGGTTTCTTCTTAGTTGTTCTTTGTACTTCAAATTCGGCTGCTTCTTTTCAGGAGAATGGTCTTCACTGCAATTGTAAAGGAAACAAATTAGTAATGTTGTTTGTATATAGCACTGTTTTTAATTTAGACATTGATTTTTTTAATTGACTTTGACCCTCAGCGCCTTCCTCAAAATCATGAAAACTATTTTATTCACATAAGATGGGTCGCACCCGTTGAATACATATCATATGTTCTTAATGCATAAACTGTATTGTAATGACTAACTGTACCAACCAAAATATCATTTGTATGCCTTGTGGAATTCGAAATGTACAAACTGAATACCACTATTTCTGTAACTAAGCTCTTGTAAGTAACAGTGCCTCCATGCCATGGGCTGCTTGCGCAGTAAATAAATATAAGTAAATACATGTTTATGTATTTGTACAAGTATTGTTGTTTGATATTTGAACATACTGTGTGCATGCAATTTTGTAAGTATGTTAACTCTTCATATTGTACTTTAAATATGTTAGTTCAACATGCTTTGAAAATGTGTGTGTAAAAAGAAATTAAATAGCATATAGGTTTGGAAGTGACAGTTGATTTGATTTTAGGAGATGGAAAAAATGACAGTAAATTCATTTTATAGATTATACAAGCTAAAAGTCAGTTAATCTGTGTATATGAATCTATAAGAATTGTACATTCACTATACAGAACATATGCATACCTGTAGTTTGTGTTCATGCATATGGATATGCATGCAGCTGCAGGTAGAAATCTTGGAGACTTGTACAGTATATCTGGTAGAAGGTGCTTTCCAATGATATGACACTTGTACTCCGAGAGATTAACAGTACATTTGAAGTGCTGATCAATGATGATGTAGTTAAATGTAGAGGTCTTGGATCTGATTGGTGGATGTTTGTGTGACTTCTTAGCTATATCCAATGAGGGAATGGCACAGAAAGTGAAATGGAAATGGCAGAAGGACTGTCCATGTTACGATATGTCTGTTGACATGGCGATAGTCTACGGACATCGGGTGTTACATCCGGGGATTTTGGGTTGGGGAGCCATGCAAATGAGAATGAGCAGAGAAAGGGATTGGTCAGGAAAGTTTAGTGGGTGTATTGTGCCAGTAGAGAGTTTCTCAGATACTCTTTTTGCTGAGAGAAGAACAGATAGCTATGACTGTGTGTTTCAGAAAACGGATTGTTTGGATTTTGGGATACTCGTGGATACATTGGTTGAAGGTGCATGCAGAAAGCTGTGGAGTAGCTGTAGATCTTGGATTCCCTCATGTGGAAGTGCACTGGCATGGAGTACGTGGAATTAAGTGGTTGGACTTGCTACCTCTCTGTGCTACTTTGGAGACAGAGCAACATCCAGACATAATTGTAATTCATTGTGGAGGGAACAGTTTAGGACATGTGTCTGGAATTTCTTTGCAATTTGCAATGAAAGAAGGACTTGGGAAGATCATGAACATGTTTCCAAATTCTCAAGTAATTTTTTCACGGATTGCGCAGAGACATATATGGCTTCGTTCTTCTTCATTTGGTCCACGAATGGAGAAAGCAGGACGCAACGTCAATAAGGCTGTTTGTGCCTTTCTAAGAGATTTTGGCATATCCTCTTTTCACAATGAAAATATTATGTTTCGTAGTACATACATTTTTCGCAGAGATGGAGAATCAGATTTTTGTGCGAAATGTACAAAATGCATTGCGACCTTTTTTGAAATTACAGCATCCATTTTGTAGTAGGTGTTGAGCATTTCAAATTTTTCAAACACAAACAAACACCACCAAAAGGCCCTTTTCAGAACCACCACTTCCTCCCAGATAAAACTGCTATGGTTATGATAGGGTAGCCCCCCAAAATTTTAGATGTCCGCTGACTGTCTGCAATTATGTAATACATGAGTTTTATTAGCTACTTATTACATATTTCACAGTACACAAAACTCTAATAAGAAAACATTTATCATTTCATTATTCAACAAATCAACATTATGAATATTACATCTTCATCATGTATGCTGCACGCAATGTCTAGGTTTCTGCATGAGTATACTCAATAGGAATTCATAATAGAATGCTATTTATATCAATGCATTGCTTAATGCACTAATTAGCGCATGATATTAATTCCAATGATCCTTGACACTTTTTTTCAACATTATAATGAGAATGCCTTATACAGACATTTCATGAAAAGTAAATTCATATGTGATGTCATCAGTGATGTCATCAATGACATTTGTGATGTCATCTTTGATGTAGTGGGTGTTAGTCTTAGCAGTGCACGGTGGTGGCGTGAGTTATGGTTGCTTAGCTTGCGATAACTGGCGAATTTCAGGGGTTTTTTGGTTATACTTGGAACCATAACGTCCCTTTAACAAAGTTTTTTCATTGAATTTCATAGGTTTTTAGTAGTGCAACTTAACCATAACGTCCCTTTAACAAAGTTTTTCCTTTGAGGAGTGCTTTACAGCGTAACGCAGCGTGGTGATCCGACCGGATGTATGTCTCCTGTCAGTTAGCACACTGTATTAATCTGTACAAGTGATAGATCTAACCCAGAATCTCCGGCTACGAGCCCCCACTTTGTTAAGCGGCTTCACTTCAACACTACAGCTAAGTCAATGCCTAGTCTGGGATGCCTTATTGATATATTTTTAGGTCCAGTTCATGTACTCTGGATGACAACACTTATATAACACCCCTCTCTTAGAATCCCCCTAACCCCACTGAGCCAAGAAGTAGAAGTAGGTTTGTTTTGCAAATTAAAAGGTTTATTTGAAAAATTGAACTATATATATATATATATATATATATATATATATATATATATATATATATATATATATATATCACACTTTTATAATAAATTAATATCTGATAGTACACAGAGACATATGATGTGGATCCACAATGGGTAATGTTACAGTGGTACACTTGATTACTTAGGAATAGTATAGAGGATGAGGTAGCTGAAAATGCTTTATGGTTTCAAGGAAATGCAAGGTGGAATAAAATGCAGTACAGCAAATAAACTTGATATGATTTCAACCAACAACAATGTAATCACTTTTTCTCTGGCAATTCACCCCCCCTATGCAATGTAAGAAATGGAAGGAGATGGAAAGAGGAGCACACAGTTCTCAGGAATGCAATCAAATACAATACGAAATTCAGTTCCCCCCTAGCAAGCTTAGAGGAAACAGGTAGAAGTTTGAAACACAGGCCCAAAATGCGTTTAAATGTGATGGCAACGGATGGGAAAATGTGCTAACTGATTTTAATTCCCTCTAGAGATTCAGGGTGAGTGAGAGATGCTTATTGGTATTAGTTCAGGCTCACTTTAGCAATGCTCTATGAGTTATTACCAGGTTGCAAACGGATTTTAACAAAGGAAGGAATGGAGCTGCTATTTTGACAAGTGGAGAAATTGAGCCAAAATCGCAAATCGCGGTAAATTTTGCGAGTGCGTAAATCATGATTGCGGTAAAAGTAGATTCGTAGGTTCATTGGAAAGCCTAGAATCCCAGCTTTAAAATGAAAGTTAAATTTCGTTCCTAGCCCAAATGGTTCAAGAGATACAGACGATTTCATAAAGGTAGATTTTCGGATTTAAAGTAAAACTGAAAATTACAGGTGACAGTTTGCAGCTTTAGAATGACAGATGACAGCTCGCAGCTTTAGAATGACATATGACAGGATTGCTAGGAGGCAGTTCTACTTAGGTTAAAATAGTTTGGATTAGATTATTTTAACTGAGAGATTGGGTTCTGCACAGTTCTGGCGGATACTCACTCCTAATTTTGAAATGAATGGGCCTCGTCACGGATCTGGTCAACTGGAATGATCTACGGTGGTTCTGCTCATAGAGTCTGGGTCAGCTCTGCTCTGCTGGTCTAGCCTCTCTGGATACAGCGACCTCTGTTTCTGGATACTGCTCTGCTTTCCGGTCCGGATCAAGTGGATTCTGGATGTAACACTGCTTTCTGGGTACTGGCAAAAGTTCTTGGCACAGAATTCAGACAGCTCGCCCGGCTGTGGAATAGTTTGCAAATGATTTTAAGGATGCTGAGGCCTGCTGACAAATACTTTTGCTTGCAGTGGCCCTTCTTGGTTCAAAGTTCTGTAGTCTCTGTTTAGCTTGGAAGTCTATTTGTTGGATCTCTGGATGTGAAGTCGTCGGTCAGCACGCTCCGCAGCAAATGGAATTGAATGTCTCTACCTGTCCCAGCAGTCTCATTTTATGTGTTTTGGAAGTGGGTGTGTGCGTGGCATAACTGAGCCTGCCCCTCTCTACTTGCCATTGGCCCAATTCTCCCCTCTCCCATGATTGGGGGAAGGAAATGGATTGTCATCGTGATGAGGTCTGTTTATGGGTCAGAGGATCCTCCCCTGGTCAATTTACCCACAAATCTATATTTGATTCAAATACATATTTCACAGATACACAATTTGTTGAAATTACATGTACACATTATATATTCCGTATGGTCCATGCTTGTCCGCATCTGATGTTCCTGGGGGCTTGCATTAAAAAATGACAACATTTTGCGCTTTTGACTGGTTTACCAATATCGGACATTTACCAAAAATTACACACATGTGCGCAAGAAGTATGGACATTAATTGATGAAGTGTCAGATTTTTAACATGCAGACATTTGGAGTGAGACCCTATTTTCTGCTAGCAACTCCCCAGAATACACCACAGGGTCCTAACACCTCTTAAAACATGCACAGAAAAATCACAAGAATAATGATATTACTTATATAATTTTGACCAGTCCGCGCTATGAGTTATCTATCTTTTTAACTTATGCCCTGGTCAAAAAGGGGTGTGGCTTCCCACATCACATGGTGGAAGAACTGGTTTATCCACTTCCCCCAAGCTCAGCTGGCTCTCACAGGCACTTCTCCTCCCACTTCTCCCAAGAGGAAGCCACTTTACGGCCCCCCCAATATAACATTTGCCTGAGTCCATTGTTCAGTTTCCTGCAGTCCCCAGGTAATTCAATCAGAGAGTTGTCACCTCCTTTTTGTGGGGGCAGCAGAATTCAGCCAGGCCTGGGAACACAGCTGTTGATCCAGTTCCAACTCCTGTCGGGGGTAGTTGTCAGGCAGAATCCAATTTCATTAAGCCAGGTTTCAGCTAAATGTCACTTTTTGTTCCCAGTTTTCTACATTCAAATCAAACTGACAATTTTTACACATGCAGCTAGAATGCTGATTCGAAGTTCAAAACTATGACATTTCAACAGTTACAAACTATGTGACACTCAAATGTAGGTCCCTCATTTAATTTAAACATTTCGATTTTAGTGGTTTTCAGTTCAGTTTAACTTAAGCTGCTGACCTCCACAGCTCAGCCAGTTTTGTTATGAACATTGTTTTGGGCTCTTTTTCTTTCCATATTTTGTATCCACACAAAACTTCATTCTGCCAAATGTCTGCGGGTGTTCAGTGAGATTTTTGAATATCCTGCAATGTTTGAAATAGGCATTTTGAGCTTGCATTCAGAGAAACCAAGGTGATTTCAAAGCGCTTTTTAAGCTAACAGGCACTGCTGTTTTTCCTTTGGCACACATTCCACTCATGGCACCCCTGGCCCATCACGCTCGCACTGGTGGGTGGAAGGTTAGGCGACCATTTTGGTGTGCGCAAAAACTGCGCGGTTCTCCTGGATTCTGGCGCACATGTGGGTTTTTTGGCCATCTTGGATTTTCTAAGCCCACAGCACCAAATGTTGCAGCTTAATGACTCAAACGTGGGTCAATACACCTGACAAAGCCCCCCCACCTGACTGCACTTTGAATTTGAGTCGAGGGGAGTCGGGTGCGAAGAATGTTTTGACCCACGCACTGGTATGTCCGCAACATCTTCTTCCAATTCCGCAAATGGCACAGTTCAGCATCTTTTCCTCCATCCGGTTGGATCGATCAGTTCTCCTCGCTGGTCCTGATGGGAATATTGGGCGGTACCCCGTGCTCCTCGGATCTTTGCCCCCGGTCTCTGAATCGTCCTCCTTGGCCAGTCTCCAGGTTTTCTTTCTCCTAGGACGACAAAGGAAAGCGGCAATTCCTATTCATAGACATTTCTTCCCCACCATTGATATAGTAGGGTGGCATATACATTTTATAGTCAAAACATTTGCGTTCTTATTTTAACAAAAAACAAGATACAATTATAAGACATTTTTTTTCTCCAAATCATTATATTTTAGAGACTATATGTGGGATATTTTAGGGTTGGAATTGAATTACTCTGGAGAGGTCCCCTCTGGTATTGCAGAGGACTCCTCCAGTTGTTGCAGAGTGTGCCTCGGATGGCAACACTTTAGCTGATTTATATGGACCCACTTATCTTCCCCCTCTGCCAAACTGCCTTTGGGAATGCAGATCTTATAGGCAACAGGGGAGATCTTGTCTATAATTTCAAACGGTCCCTTGCATGTAGGCAAGAATTTTCGCTGTTTGGCCTTGTTCCTTTGGAAATTGTATAGATAGACCCAATCACCCACCTTATATTCCTTTCTGGTAGTTTTCAAATCATAGTGGGTCTTCATGCTCTCGGCTGATCTTTCTAGATTCCGCTGGGCATAGGCAAAAGCATGTTGAAAGTGTTTCCTTAAATTCTCTACATACTCATGATTTGTGGAGGCATTTATCAGTGTCTGCTCTTGGGTCCTGTAGAGCAAATGCTGGGGAAGCACCATCTTGCGCCCCGTCATCAACTCAAATGGTGACATTTTGGTTGCAGATGAAGGGGTAGATCTGATGGCCATTAGGACCAGAGGTAGTCGGATATCCCAACTTGGCCCAGAATCTGCCACAAACTTTTGTAATATGCTCACAATTTTCCGGTTGTAGTGTTCTACTGTACCAGAAGAAGCTGGCCTGTAAGCAATGTGTAGCTTCCTTTTCACCCCCAGTATCTCCCACATCTTTGTCATTACTTCACTGGTGAAGTGGCTACCCCTGTCTGACTCAATCCTTTGAGGTAGACCAAAACGGGAAAAGATGTGGTTAATCATCAGGGCAGCTGCTGTTTCTGCCTTGCAATTTGGGGCTGGGAGACATTCCACCCACTTGGTAAACAAGCATGTCACCATCAACATGTACTTATTCCCCCTAGCTGAGCGAATCACGGGGCCTACAAAGTTGATTTGTAAATCTGACCATGGCAGTGTCATTCCCCTCTTTTGGAGAGGCGCCCGGTGTGTGAGGGATGATGGCTGAAATTGTGCACACAAAAGACACCCCTTCAAGTATTGGTCGAGGTCCTGCCCCATGTGTGGCCAGTATGCAACCTCTCTTAAGATTTCCAGTGTTGTGTGAAACCCTCAATGACCGACGGTGGCCGCATCATGGGCGTGACTTAAAATCAGGCTTCGGAATGAGGTAGGGACCACCCACTGATCATGGCCAGCTTGGGATTTCCTTGCCAACAAACCGTTTTGGATTTGGAACATCTTTGGACATTTCATCAACACTCTTAGGTCCTCTTTCCCAATGTAATCGGTATCCGTCAGGGGAAAGTTCTCAGTGTCCTCAATGTGTTGGTAAAACTTACCAATTATTGGATCCCCCTTCTGAGCTGTAATCAAATCAGCATCAGGGGTCTCCTTACTCCATTGTGCAGTTGAAAGATCATTGTGAGCATTTGTCTGGGACCTAGTGATCGCAGTGACCTGGATTTCCCCCAACAGGGACTCTATTTCTATTCGATCCCCTTGGATGGCCCCAGTTTTGGCCAGCTGATCAGCTAAGTAATTTCCAGTTTTGTCTGGTCCCTCTACTTTGGAATGACCCTTGATCTTTTTCCAGTAGATGGTCATCCCATTCGAGGTGACCAGATCATCAATGTTTTGGATTAACTTCCCATGTTTCAAGGGTTTGTTATTAGCACATAACATGCCTCTGGTTTTCCAATTAACAAGGTGCTCCACGAACCCGTTCCAGACATAATCCGAATCTGTGATTATGGCCAGTTCATGGAGTTGATGTTGGACGGCAGTGAGGATGGCTTGATGCACAGCCATCAACTCTGCCACCTGACTACTTCTGGGACCAATTTTGTATCCAGCGGAGGGTTCTGGGGGCTCATTCACCCATGCATTCCCTGCGCCGGCCACCAGTTCTTTCTCCCCGTTGTTGTCAACATGGTAAGAGCATCCATCCACATAGACAGTGGGCATTCCCTCACACTTGTCTTCTTCAAAGACTTTGTGTGGGGAATTAAGGTATGCCTCCATGTTGTCCTTGATTTTTAGACTTTCGTCCTCGAGACAGTTTTCTCTGGCACAATCATGCAAGTAAGCCAGACCTTGCGCGAGCGGACTCTTCTTGTTTTGGCCATATCTGACCTCCACAGGAAAGCCTTGCATTGACTGAATCCAGGAAGTAATTCGGGAATTACTCACATTTCCGGCCCGGATTCTATCACTCTGGGGATATTGCAGAGGCTGGTGTGGAGTCTCCACTATGATGTGTTCCCCCTGGATAAACGGGCGGTAATTCTTCAATGCCCACAACGTTGCCAGGAGTGCCTTCTCACAATCGTTGAATTTTTCCTCCACAGAGGATAAAGTTTTGCTCACATAGGAGATTACTTTATTGACCTTGTCATGCTTTTGGTATAATACTGCCATCAAGCACTTATTAGAGAACCCTGTCTCCAGGAAGAACTCTTTGTTTCTGACAGGGTAAGCTAGGCAAGGCTTTTGTGAGAGGCTTCTCTTGAGTTGTCTTACTGCCTCAGATTGTTCTGGACCCCATTTCCACTTGACCCCCCCTTCAAGAGATGAATCAGGGGTCTGGTGATCTCTGTGTAGCCCTCAATGAACTTCCTGCTGTAATTAGTCAGTCCAAGGAGGCTCCTTAGTTCCCGCAGGGTGGTGGGGTCTTTCAGTTTCTGAAGTGCTTCCACTTTCTTTTCCTGGGGACAGAGACCCTGAGGAGTAATCTCATGCCCAAAGAAATTAACACGGGTTCTACACCACTGTGCTTTCTGAAAGGAAAGTTTTGCTCCGGCGGCCCTCAACTGTGTCAGAACATAACGGATCTCCGATATGTGTTCTTCCACAGATGAACTTTTGATGAGGACATCATCTACATAAGCCAGGTTACCCCTCGCACCCAGGTCGGGCATGGCCTTGTGTAGGAAAATGTTGAATTCATTGCCGGAGTTGAGGTATCCGAAGGGAGTCCGGGTCCAGGTGTACTGCTGGCCCCCAAAGGTAAAAGCCAGTTTGTATTGGTCCTCCCTACTGACAGGCATGGTCCAGTATCCATTGGTCAGGTCTATTGCAGTGAATACTTGTGACCCCTGAATCTGGGCCAGCCCTCGGTCAATGTAGGGCAGCGGCCATCGGGAAGTATGGACCTGTTTGTTGAGCTCCCTAAGGTCGGCGCAGAGTCTCCACTGGCCGTTTGGCTTCAATATTCCCAGCCCCGGATTATTGAAGGTGCTGTGTACTGGACGGATTATTCCCCGGGACTCAAGGTTCTTAATTATTTCAGTAAGGTACTCCATGGATGCGAGAGGCAAACGATATTGCTTCACAAACACTGGAGTCATTCCAGGGTCCGTGGGAATTGTTGTGGTGTGGATGTCGGTGCGACCACAGTCATATGAGTCTACCGCAAAGAGATCTTGGAAATCCAAGAAAACTTGTTTCAACTTTTGCTTCTGTTCCAGAGTCACGCAGGCATCAGCTAGGTTGACCCTCTCTTCCACAATCTGCCTGAAGCCTGGAAAGACTTCTGGTTTGGCTATCTCAGTGGCCTCCTCCAGCTGGGTGGAGAAGTCCCTGGTCAGAGTGCTGATTTGGACTGGAGGCTTCAGATGGGATAGGCAGCCCTCATGGACCTGGACAATCACCTCATCCCTCGTGATGTCACAAGTCACATCTTCCTTACCATAAGGGCAAGAAGTGTACACCAGGAAGTTCCCCCCATGCCGGGTGAAAATCCTGTCTTGTGTTGTGTTGTCATCACTGTCACTGTCAAAACAGTCCTTGGCGATCGGTCCTAACAGTTCATTTCCTTAATCAATGCAGAAATGTCAGTCATCAACCGCCATTCCAATAATGGTGCCTGCGGCTAGAGTAATACTCTTTAAGTCGCTGTTATCCACCTCTATTGGAATGGTGTCATGTTCTATGTTGACTAATGGTGTTGGGTTTACCCCTAACCCTTGCTGTTGGAGAGAAGCATTTAGATGAATATAAGCATCAGGGTTTTTCAATTTTTGTCCTCTTTTAACTTTCACTTCCAGGGAGAATTGTCGGGTCCTTTCTGGGATGGTGACTTCCTCTTTAATCTGAATTTCAACTGCATAAGGTAGCAATTGAGCTGACCTAAATGCTTTTTCTGGATCATCAAAGCCCATGGGATTATCCGCTAATCGGGACCAAGCTTTGAAGTTTATTAGGTCCAAACTAATGGCAAAGCGATTGAGAATGTCACTGCCTAAGTAAAAGGCGGCAGTGACGTCTCGCACGACCCAACAATTATGGACAATGCTCTTGTTGCCAATGGAGATTTTGAGCATACACCTGCTTGGCAGGAGATGTTTGGAATTAGGTGCTTCCAGGTCCATTTCCCATTTATCTATCAGTTTGAATGTGGGAATGGCTGGATCTTTTGTGAGTTGGCGGAACATGGCTTCGCTAATGAAGCTCTTACCCTTGTTCACACACACTCGAGCGAGAACAGAGTCCTTCCCATCATTTAACTGAACAGGGATGAACAACTGCTCTCCAGTTTGCTGAATATCAGCCAGGCTCTGAGCTGATTTCACATCTTTCTGGACTATAGGAGTGGGAGTGTCTGATTGTGGATTGGTAAAGAATTTCAGAGTGTTTCCTTCCAGTGTGGAATACCAGCTTAAACTGGAAGGAAGGTTGATTTTCAGAAATAGAGAGGACCCCCACCACCAGTCTGTTGTCCTACTGCTAGTACTGTCACGTCTGGAATTTGGTTGTTCTGGAAGTGAAATTCTACTTGGTCAGATTTTTGGTGCCATTTAAACTAACATGGTTGACACTCTGTTTTAATTTTATTGGTCGGCTAGTCTGGGTCCAGAGGACCTTGTTTACACAATCTTTTAGGGGTGACAACCTTCTCAGGAGGTCGTTCCCTTGTAAATAAAGGCTGCCCTCTGGATTCACTACTATGACCGGGTGTTTCACCTTGTGTCGCCCAATTTTAATGTCCAAGTCTGCAGTCCCTTCGATGGGAATTTCCTTCCCGTCAAAGTTCTGCAGTTGTCCAGGAAGAGAGGTGAGAGGAATACGGTAATTCTCCCCCCTTCCTGCATTTAGTTCATCAAAGGCCCTTTTGGACAGAAGGGTAGCCTGGGATCCAGTGTCCATCAGTGCCGAAATTGTACCCTGCCCCAGTACTTGTACCGGGGCATAATATCTTCCCTCCTTCTCCTCGAGGGGGCACAGATAATGCACATTTTTGGACAACTGGTGGGCTAACTTTCTGGTTTTGGACATTGCTAGCAAAGAGATTTGGGTAGAATTCTGTGGAGAGTCTTGGGAATCTGAAAGAAAAAGTTGGCAACTGGAGATCAGAGCCATTGTGGGTTCCCCTGGTTCCAGTTCTGGGCCACCCCCCCTTTTCAGAGGCAGTCATTAGGATGGGTTTGAACCAGGGGATTTTGGTATTGTCGGTTCTGGGATCAGATGATGGGGGGCGGTAGCTCAGTCTCCATATCTCCCCAGTCTGAATTGGCATCCCTTGGGACACATTTTTCCTTGGGAGGAGTTCCCCCATCTCTGAAGGAGAAGATCCTTTTCCCAGGATCTTCTGAGGATCCCCCCCCTCAAATTGGAAGACCTGTACCTCCTCCACAAAGTGGGTCTGTTTGGGTCCTTTGTTTCTCCTAACCCCCCTCTGCTCCTTGGGAGGCAGGCTTTCAGGGGCAGGAGATTTTGTTTCCGGTTCCTGGTTTTCCAGGGGCTGTTTACAAGTTGGGGAGGAAGCTTCCTCCAAGGCTTTACACCCCCCTTCCCCTTGTGCCTCCCCCCTGGGAACCGGTGGGTTATCGGGGTGCTGCCCCCGTCATTGTTCTGGAGCACCAGGTCCAGAGTTTGGGGCATTCTGCGGTGGCATGCTCATAAGAGGGTTCAGTTGAGACCTCAGTATGTGACCCAGATCTCGTGCCATATTTTGGACCTGGCGCTCAGGCTGATACGGGGCTCTATTTTCTCACCTGGGCTGATCCCGGGAAGGGTAGCTATCCCTTCTCTGGTAATACCCTGGGTTGGGAAGATTCGGGTACCCCTCGACCCTTGGCCTCCCCTCTCCCGGATTAGGTTGTCTGGGCTCAGGGAATTGGGGAAAGAAGGATGGATGATTTTGGGGCTGGAAATTGGGTGGATACCTGGGGAAAAAGTTCTGCCCAGGATTTGGTGAATTTCTGCCCTCCTGGGGACATTAGGAGGGACGTTCCCTGGGTCAGGTGCTTGGCTGGATCCCCCCCTTAGGCTGGAGGAGTCCATACATAACCCAGGATGGGTCGGTTTCCCTTGTAGCGGGAACTTACATAATCAGGGGAGCGAGGGACCCCATTTGTGGGACTACCTCCTCGACTCCCTGTCTGTGACTGGCCCGAGGGCCTTCTGGGCTGTGAATTATTTGGTGCAGGCAGGTTTTTAGGCTCCCCCATCTCCAAATCTAAAACGGGGGCAACCTTTACCTCTGTCACCTTAGCACCAGCAGGGGTGCTGTTGGTTTTGGGGTTTTTCTGCGCATTACTTTTATTTTCTATGGGCTTCTGCACCTCATAGATCCGGGTAGCCTGTTCAATGACCCAGTCTAAAGATCTTTTCTCATGAAAATCTCTCACAAGCTGGGTCATTATGTATTTGGGTAAGGCATGGAAAAACGTATTGATAAATTCTCTGCTATCCGTGCGCACCCATCTGGTGGTCTGCGCAAAAGCACGCTTTAATTCTTGCACAAACTCTTGTGGGGCCTGATCTTCCCCACATTGCAAATTGTAGGCTGCCTCGCAAGCCTCTTGAGGGTTTCTGTGCACAGAAAAATGTTTCAAGATGGCCGCCCTGTATGTGGACCACCTTGAATGGTTTTGATCCTCCAGCCCTGCAAAGAAACTGGAGTATTATGGGGAGAATGTCCATTTGACATACTGGATGCAGCTACTGCTGTCCTTCAAATGGAAAGTCTCCATCATTTGCTCATAGAGCTCCAAGTGTTCCCAAACAGAATACTTGGCGTTCTTATGATAAGGCGTGATGACACTCCTTATTGCCTTAATTTGTTTCAATGGGTCCTTAAGCAAGGCCCGTTTTGCCTTATTGGCCTTTTTGGTTCGGGTAACCCTGGTCAATTCATCCTCTGACTCCGAAGCACTGCTCCCAGAGGTGCCCGTCTGATCTTCCAGGTTTTCCCGGATTCTGAGAGCCTGGGAATGGCTGGCTGAATGTGGGGACCTGGTCTCCTGTGTCCTGTAACACTCAGAGGAGTCTTCAGATCCCTCCTTGCTGCCAGGATTTGATGGGTACCCCCCCATTGATCTAACTTGGCAGAGGTTTTCAGGATGCCCTTAATGGGCCTACTCTCCTGGGGTTCCCCACTAAATTGCACGGTGCTTGGGTGACCATACCCGGATGCCCGCCCATACATTCCTGGGAGGTACTTGCCTATGAGCCCCATACTTCTAGCTGGATAGTAATCTGCCATCCCTGTGGCCCTGGGCTCCTGTGCGCGAGGGGACATGGGGGTGGCAGAGTCCAAGGACTGGGAGAGATGAAGGCCTATGGTACTAGGGCTCCTGAGGTTATGCTCAGGAGTTTCTCTTTCCCAGCGAACCTCATCTCTATCCGCCCCTGTTCCCTGTTGCAATGCAAGAGCCTGCGCTTTCAGTTCCTCAGTTAAGGCCTTACTAGACTCTATCAGTCTCTCCTGCATCGCTACCTGTTGCTGGAGCCTATCATTGTGCTGGCAGAGAGCCTCATTCTCTCTCTGTGCCTCCTGATTGGTCCTGGAGTACTGGGTCAGTCTCTGCTGCAGGAGAGTTACCTCCTGAGTCCCATCCCTACTGACCTGCTCCTTTCTTGCCATAGCCTCCTCCACCCTCCTGGTGTGCTCTAACAAGTTCTGGTGTTCTTTTTGGAGGTCACCCAGTCCCTGGAGGGCCAGGTGATTTTCTTCCATTTTCCTTTTTAAGTGGCAGACTTCCTGGCCTACGGTATCCCTTTCCTGACTAAGAGCCTGCATCTGTGCCGCCAGGTCGTCCCTTTGCCTTTGGAAGGCACCAGCTTTCTGGCGCTCCTGGTCAAACTCTGCCTGGGTATCCAGGCCTTTCAAAATCAGTTAATTGCTTTCCTCTTTTCCCGATTTAGGTGGCTTTGCAGGTTGACTACCTGCTCAACACATGCCTATTGAAATCTAATTGTTGCTCCAGCTTTTTCTGGCTCTGCAGTAGGGAGTCCAAACCTTCTTGCTACTCCCTCTGTAAGGCCAGAAATCTGGTATCCTGGTCAGCCTTTTCCTGTTGCAGCACATCCATATCCTCCTTTATTTTAGTGATGTACTGTCTGCTGTCATTTTCTGACTCCTGGCTCCTGAGCAGCCTCTGCTCAGAAGAGTCCAGATCAGATTGGCCCTTCTCTAACGCCATCTGTTGCCTATTTGCCAGATCTTGGCTTTCAGCACATTTGTCCTGCATGGCTCCCATATATAGGTACAAATATGCCGCTATCCTGGCAATCTTATTATGTTTATCTTTGGGCCACATGTAGGGGACCATGATCTCTCCATATATCTGACCCTGTTTCAGTGACCTGTTGCGCGATTGCCTGCAACCAGACCGTTTGGTCCTGATGAGTCCACTCACCTCTCACAAATAGCTTATGTAAGATGTGCTCTCTGGCTATTTTGATGTCTACCAGTGTCGTTATTCTGGAATTTGAGTTCCTTCCTGACTTACAGAAGTTTGTATTTTATTTTTGCAAAACAGACCGTTTCCTTAGAGCGTTCCTTTGAGGAGTGCTTTACAGCGTAACGCAGCGTGGTGATCCGACCGGATGTATGTCTCCTGTCAGTTAGCACACTGTATTAATCTGCACAAGTGATAGATCTAACCCAGAATCTCTGGCTACGAGCCCCCACTTTGTTAAGCGGCTTCACTTCAACACTACAGCTAAGTCAATGCCTAGTCTGGGATGCTGAGGGAAACCCTTATTGATATATTTTTAGGTCCAGTTCATGTACTCTGGATGACAACCCTTATATAACACCCCTCTCTTAGAATCCCCCTAACCCCACTGAGCCAAGAAGTAGGTTTGTTTTGCAAATTAAAAGGTTTATTTGAAAAATTAAACAATATATATGTATATATATATATATATCACACTTTTATAATAAATTAATATCTGATAGTACACAGAGACATATGATGTGGATCCACAATGGGTAATGTTACAGTGGTACACTTGATTACTTAGGAGTAGTATAGAGGATGAGGTAGCTGAAAATGCTTTATGGTTTCAAGGAAATGCAAGGTGGAATAAAATGCAGTACAACAAATAAACTTGATATGATTTCAACCAACAACAATGTAATCACTTTTTCTCTGGCAATTCACCCCCCCCTATGCAATGTAAGAAATGGAAGGAGATGGAAAGAGGAGCACACAGTTCTCAGGAATGCAATCAAATACAATACGAAATTCAGTTCCCCCCCAGCAAGCTTAGAGGAAACAGGTAGAAGTTTGAAACACAGGCCCAAAATGCTTTTAAATGTGATGGCAATGGATGGGAAAATGTGCTAACTGATTTTAATTCCCTCTAGAGATTGAGGGTGAGTGAGAGATGCTTGTTGGTATTAGTTCAGGCTTACTTTAGCAATGTTCTATGAGTTATTACCAGGTTGCAAACGGATTTTAACAAAGGAAGGAATGGAGCTGCTATTTTGACAAGTGGAGAAATTGAGCCCAAATCGCAAATCGCGGTAAATTTTGTGAGTGCGTAAATCGCGGTTGCGGTAAAAGTATAAGGAGTAGGAAGTCGGTTCTAGGTTCGGAAAGCCTAGAATCCAAGCTTTAAAATGAAAGTTAAATTTCGTTCCTAGCCCAAACGGTTCAAGAGATACAGACGATTTAATAAAGGTAGATTTTCGGATTTAAAGTAAAACTCAAAATGACAGGTGACAGTTTGCAGCTTTAGAATGAGAGATGACAGCTTGCAGCTTTAGAATGACAGATGACAGGATTACTAGGAGGCAGTTCTACTTAGGTTAAAATAGTTTGGATTAGATTATTTTAACTAAGAGATTGGGTTCGGCACAGTTCTGGCGGATACTCACTCCTAATTTTGAAATTAATGGGCCTCGTCACGAATCTGGTCAACTGGAATGGACTTCGGTGGTTCTGCTCACAGCGTCTGGGTCAGCTCTGCTCTGCTGGTCTAGCCTCTCTGGATACAGCGGCCTCTGGTTCTGGATACTGCTCTGCTTTCCGGTCCGGATCAAGTGGATTCTGGATGTAACACTGCTTTCTGGGTACAGGCAAATGTTCTTGGCACAGAATTCAGACAGCTCGCCCGGCTGTGGAATAGTTTGCAAATGATTTTAAGGATGCTGAGGCCTGCTGACAAATACTTTTGCTTGGAGTGGGCCTTCTTGGTTCAAAGTTCTGTAGTCTCTGTTTAGCTTGGAAGTCTAAGTGTTGGATCTCTGGATGTGAAGTCGTCGGTCAGCATGCTCCGCAGCAAATGGAATTGAATGTCTCTACCTGTCCCAGCAGTCTCTTTTTATGTGTTTTGGAAGTGGGTGTGTGCGTGGCATAACGAAGCCTGCCCCTCTCTACTTGTCATTGGCCCAATTATCCCCTCTCCCATGAATGGGGGAAGGAAATGGATTGTCATCATGATGAGGTCTGTTTATGGGTCAGAGGATCCTCCCCTGGTCAATTTGCCCACAAATCTATATTTGATTCAAATACATATTTCACAGATACACAATTTGTTGAAATTACATGTACACTTTATATATTCCTTATGGTCCATGCTTGTCCGCCTCTGATCTTCCTGGGGGCTTGCATTCAAAAATGACAAAATTTCAGACATTTACCAAAATTACACACATGTGCGCAAGGAGTATGGACATTAATTGATGAAGTGTCCGTTTTTTAACATGCAGACATTTGGAGTGAGACCCTATTTTCCGCTAGCAACCCCCCAGAATACACCACAGGGTCCTAACGCCTCTTAAAACGTGCACAGAAAAATCACAAGAATAATGATATTACTGATATAATTTTGACCAGTCCACACTATGAGTTATCTATCTTTTTAACTTATGCCCTGGTCAAAAAGGGGTGTGGCTTCCGACATCACATGGTGGAAGAACTGGTTTATCCACTTCCCCCAAGCTCAGCTGGCTCTCACAGGCACTTCTCCTCCCACTTCTCCCAAGAGGAAGCCACTTTATGGCCCCCCCAATATAACATGTGCCTGAGTCCATTGTTCAGTTTCCTGCAGTCCCCAGGTAATTCAATCAGATAGGTGTCACCTCCTTTTTGTGGGGGCAGCAGAATGCAGCCAGACCTGGGAACACAGCTGTTGATCCAGTTTCAACTCCTGTTGGGGGTAGTTGTCAGGCAGAATCCAGTTTCATTAAGCCAGGTTTCAGCTTAATGTCACTTTTTGTTCCCAGTTTTCTACATTCAAATCAAACTGACAATTTTTACACATGCAGCTAGAATGCTGATTCTAAGTTCAAAACTATGACATTTCAACAGTTACAAACTATGTGACACTCAAAAATAGGTCCCTCATTTAATTTAAACATTTCGATTTTAGTGATTTTCAGTTCAGTTTAACTTAAGCTGCTGACCTCCACAGCTCAGCCAGTTTTGTTATGAACATTGTTTTGGGCTCTTTTTCTTTCCAGATTTTGTATCCACACAAAACTTCATTCTGCCAAATGTCTGCTGGTGTTCAGTGAGATTTTTGAATATCCTGCAATGTTTGAAATAGGCATTTTGAGCTTGCATTCAGAGAAACCAAGGTGATTTCAAAGCGCTTTTTAAGCTAACAGGCACTGCTGTTTTTCCTTTGGAACAAATTCCACTCATGGCACCCCTGGCCCATCACGCTCGCACTGGTGGGTGGAAGGTTAGGCGACCATTTTGGTGTGCGCACAAACTGTGCGGTTCTCCTGGATTCTGGCGCACATGTGGGCTTTTTGGCCATCTTGGATTTTCTAAGCCCACAGCACCAAATGTTGCATCTTAATGACTCAAAAGTGGGTCAATACACCTGACAGTAATGTGTTTTCAATATGCATGCTGGATGCAAACAGAACGACCTGAGATCATGCTGAGTGACGCAAAATGCGAGCTATTTTATTGTTATTATTATTGCTACAATTGTGTTTATTGGACGTGGACCTAGCTTTGGGAAGCAACAGAGCACTTTTCAAATCATAGAGGGAAGTACAGTGTGGGGGAAGCAGATCTCAAGGGATGTATACAAGGGAACAGGGAGCTACCAATGGTGATGGGGAGGATTGACAATTGGTCTCCAAGGGATCAACAAGTAACAGGAGAGGAAAAAGGGGCAACAGATCGGCAAGTATTGAAGAGGAGTGTCCCCTGTCCTGAAATGTAAAAGCAAGGAGGTGCATCTGGTATTGGCAGGGAGGTTCCAGGCTAGGGGCATAGACTGAGAAGGCCTGTCCTATTGTTTTTTCCTTCCTGCACTGGCTGAGTTCAAATCTGCGCATGTTCTTGCTTCTTGGTTCTGATTTATTGTTTCAGTGATGTTTGTGCGTAGGGTGTGTGTTTGTGAGATGTGTAGGTTAGTGCAAAACATACATGTGTTTGATGGAAGGGTGCTTAATCATGGAAGTTATTGAAGGAGACAATGCTTGCTTATAGTGCAACATCACCCAATTTGGTATATTGAGAATTTTGGAATAGATAATGACTGAAGATTCATCAATGTGATTTACAGTGACTGTACAAGGCTAGACCGTGTTCACAACTTAAAAAAATATATTTACCGTTACCATAATGGCATAGATTCTGGCCACAAAATCAAAGTGTTTTATGGTATGAATTCTGGAATTTATTATGGACTTAGCTTCATGAAATTATTTACACTGGAAATGTCAATATATATTGTAGGCACAGCTGCATAAAATGACTGAAAATGGCAATGCTCGCAGCATGTTGTGAAATCAGGCATCATGAAAATGTTATCAAATGATCCTGTGTACTGCTGGTGACATTGCATCTACTAGAATTCTTCACAAATAATCCTAGAGAACCAATTGTAAATTGTATGACTTTTTAACCCATTCCCCCCCCCCCAAAAAATGCACCATTTCAATTGATTCGTTTAAACATTTTCTCAAGAGAAACACCTGATTTGCACTTCATTGCTTAGGGCACTCTGCTATGCTTTCTTTTTTGTGCTAATTTATGGCAGATGTTAATGACCCTGCACAAAAGATATGCCCACTGACCTTGAATCGTTTACAGTGCCACCTCCTGAGCCTCCCAACTCCCTGGCTCCAAAATCTGTCTTCACTACTGCCATGTGCATAATAATGTTACTGGCCACACAAAATTACTGCTGGATTATTTGAGTGCCAGGGTCTTGTTGCCAACACCCTTGTTTCTTTGTCAGGTGTAAGATGGAAGATTTGATCCAAAATCTTACATATTTCACTTTGTGCAGTCTGCAGCATGCCGCGCCACCAGCATTCTCATCATAATCATTAGGCTTCAGTGGTGTCCCCGGCCAGCACGAGCGTTTGTGTCACAGAAGAAGCATTTTCCAGGTGCTTGGGGGAACCTCAGCAGGGCTTGAAAAGCCCCCTCCTGCCTCATTTTGTGTTATTGTGAGCACAATCTATATCACATTAAACATGTACGTACACTGCTCCTCCAAATCTCTGAGGTGAGGTGGCTGAAACTCTCCAGTGGAGTTAGCATTGCCACGCAGAGGAAATGCCATATTGAAACTTTACTTTTTAAAGGCATTCATACAACTAATCATTGATGTTGACCGAATAAGTAATTGTGCTTATATCCGATCAAATCTGGCCTTAACCAAACTCCGTCTGCAACATTTTACTGCAACAGCCAAAAAATACGTTAAGACGCCGTCTATTGATAACATTACTGGATCGATCTTTAAACTCGGTATTAAAAACAAAAGAGTGTATGTAATCTCGCAGCCATCTATAATTGTCAAGCACTTGTGAGCAGACTCTGCAGCGCCCTTCCTGATTTGTACATTGTATGTGCCTTGCTTTCCTGCAGACACATCTGCTCGGCTGCTGAAGGTGTTATTGTCTTTCTAACTGCCTAGATGGGTTTCCTTTCACGTACTTCCTACCTCTCTGTAGTAATTTGCACTGATTGCAATGACATCGCACTGTGATGCGAAATGGTGATTGATCGCAGGTGTTGTGACTGCACTCAGCCAAACACGTGCTTAAGACTATTACTGGATCCAGAGCCAGACACTCAGATGACGGATTCCTTCCTATGAAATAAGATTTTGTCATGAGTCGACATCAGGAGTCGGGGATCAAGCCTGTTCTGCTCTGGTCGCTCCCGCGCTCAGTAGCTTTGTGAATGTGTGTTCTGTTTTTTTTCTGACGGCAGATCTTGACTGCATCAACTAAATGTGGTCCACTTACAAAGACATTATGCAGCTATGACATCACGCAGGCACTAAAGGAAGGCATGCTTTCACTAAACACATAGACCTAAAATGTACAATCCTTGGCTACAAATGTACAGGGGATGAAGATGCTTTATAACACAGAAACAGACCTTCCTGTCAACTCTGTGCAATCCTATGTGGAGAAAGTAACAGAGGCAGTATATACTGAAAGGTTTATCAACATCTTTTATGCATCACAGTGCCGCCTTAAAATGTTTTTTAAAAAAGTGTGCATCTGGCCATTTAGGAAGATTAACTGAAGAACCACACGCTGGCAGCAGGCAGCCTAAGTCCTCTGAGATGTTTCTAATTAATGTAAGTTTGTGATCTGCCTTCCAATTGGTCGGATCACTCAAGCAGCAAATTAAAAATGGTTCAAATTTGAATATACACCAAATGAAAAAAAAAGGCAAACACATTAAACTCGGCTGCAGTTATATTTCATGGGTTTGAACCAAGCCTCAGGCATTCCTTATAGGCGTATTGCCCATTTCATATTTGATGCACTATTTATTCAGGTTTGAGAAATATCATTCAGTAAACCTGGGCATAATTTTTGAGAGGAGATTGGATTAAAGTCATATCTTATTTTCTTTTCACATTACTCGGATGCGTTTCGCCAGCCTGCTCCAGTTCTGATTGCATCTAGCACCTGGGTTGATTTCTGTCCTAAATTATTCCATATTTGAATTTCAGCTGTGCTGTATTGATGTGCCACAGCGACAGTCACACACTTCACTTGGCTGTTTAAATGATCTTTATTCTGGGAAGGATGCAGCCTGGGAAACGTGTGGATGCCTTAATCCAATCGGATCAATGTGGAAACCAGCAGCTTGACAACAGCTGGAAACTTTGACAAGGAACTCAAGGTCAGAAAACTTTGTTATAAATGAACGGAAGGTGTATGTGTGAGAGCGAAAAAGCCTCTGCATTGCACCTACATGGATAGTCGCAAAGTCAGCCTCCTGGATTCATGTTCCTTAGAAACATTTGTAATTCTACTTTTTTACACACATATAAAGCGGAAACACATTATAAAGACAGATTTTAGAAGTGCAAGGACGTGTCATATGTGTGTTGCAAGGGCAATAGCGTGAGTGGGTGTTTTGATTCTGTTAAACAACAAGGAGGCAAATATAATGCGTCAGAACCCTTTACTTCAACAAATAGCAAAGAAAACAATATGGTAAACATTGAGAACAATACATTTTTTTCCATGAAACACAGACAAACACTTTCAGTATCCCAATCCAATATGGAAGTCAAGATCATTGACCCCCAACTACCAATCAGCCATAGTTCTAGAGAATAACACGCCCCCCACGCCCCCCGTCACCCCGCCCCCTCCTGAACAGGGTTAGTCTCTCATCCACTTCTGCAGTTGTGAGAACATACCAGATAACCACACAAGTCTCAAAACCAGGAAAAGGGATCCATCCCAAAAAGGAATGCAATGAAATCCTTGTGAACATCAGTCATAACAAACACAGAAGATAACTGACCCCCAACTACCAATCAGTCATAGTTCTAGAGAATAACGCTCCCCCAGGGTTAGTCTCTCATCCACTTCTGCAGTTGTGAGAACAAGCCAGATAACCACACAAGCCTCCAAACCAGGAAAAGGGATCCATCCCAAAAAGGAATGCAACAACATCCTTGTGAACATCAATCATAATGCTGGACGGCAGCAACCTGCCCTCTTTATCAGACCAACAATGCAGGAAAGAGAGGAACTAACAAGTATGGCTGTCAGGGATAATACGTGTCTATGTGTCTCTTAATAGAATCAAAACCATGACTCACACTCTCACATTGTGGGGGATTAGCCATTCTTTGCCATGAATGGATGCTTTCTATTATGCAATTTCAAAGCCCTTGCAATACTACATATGACACACGTAAAGTCGAATCAATTGCTCAGTCAAATGCACAGGGAACTTCCAGCCTGCTACCTTGGCTCTCTCCCTGCTCCAACCTGTGATGGTTGTCTCCATGACCATCACTGTGGCTTCAGAGCAGCCAGAAGCATGGAAACTGCTCTCCTGAACATCAGCGAAGACCTGCTCTCCAACCTTCGACACAGTCAACCATACCATCCTGCTCAACCGTCTCCGTGAAAACCTGGATCGACCCTCCCAGGTCCAACTTGGGTCCTTCCTTTCATTTATCTTCCTCTCTACCTGTGGTGTTCCCCAGGAGTCTAACCTCTCGCCCTGGCTTTTCAACCAATACTTGGCACCTTTCGCCCACTGCATTGCCATTTTCTGCTCAAATTTCCAGTGCTACGCTGACGACACTCAACTCATTTTCAGGCTGCCCTCTGCCACCTCCTCTCCCTCTCTCATCTCTGATTGCCTAACTGCCATTCAAGATTGGTGTGCCGCCAATGATCTTTGTCTGAATGCCAGCAAGACGGAGATCCTCCTCATCGGCACACCTTCACCATCCTTTCCCCTCACTCTCTGGCCGGCCTCCCTTGGCCCTCCTCCTACCCCCACCTGCGAGGCTAAGAACCTCGGGGTCATCTTTGACTCCAGCCTTTCCTTCTCCGCCCACATCTCTGAGGTCTCTAAAAAGTCAAATTTCCGACTGCACCTCTCAGAGGTACTCTGCCTTTCCTCTCCTTCCCCCAGAAGCTCATGGTATCTCAAGCTCTGGTTCTCTCTAGCTTGGACTATTGTAACAGCCTCTTTCTAAATCTACCTGCCTCTACTCTCTGCCCTCTGCAACTAATCCAGAACAGGACTGTGAGACTTGCCTTTGGCCTCAAGCCCTGGGATCGTATCTCTCCAGCTCTGAAATCTCTTCACTGGCTCCCATTGGATGCAAGGATTAAATTCAAAACCCTCTGCATTGTCCAGAAGGCCTTCTGGGGCCTGGGTCCAAAATACCTTCAGCTATCCCTCCGCAAATACCTCCCCCCTCAAGCTCTTCGCTCCTCTACCTCCAACTCACTCCGGGTCAGTCGTTTTTCTAAGAAACGAGCTGGGGGTAGATCTCTGTCTTCGGCTGGGGCCTCACTCTGGAACAGCCTCCCTGCCACTCTAAAACTTGAGGAGAACCATCTATGGTTCTGGAAGCACCTGAAGACCTTCCTCTTTTCTTCTGCCTTCGCTCCCCCTCTCCCCTGCTGATCTGTTCTCTCTTGGCACCGTGCACCTGGCCACCCTCTGTCTTTTGGGCCCAGGTACCTGCTCATCCTGTCACCCTCCCGCACTGCCTCCGGGCCACCCCTTGCACTGGGGTCTGTATCTGTACCCATACAGCCCCCCTTTTTTCTTCCTGCACTTATCGCCCCTACCCTGCCTGCTGCCTTAAACCTAGCACTTGCAAATTGCTGACTGCATTACCACTGTTTGTTGCCTTTATTATTTATTTATTGTTATTCATCTGTTTCTCCTCTGCTTCACACTTTCCACCTCTCCCCCCTTCCATGCACTTTTCCCCTCCCTCCTCTCCCATGCACTTGCGCATTCTCAATGTCACTGGGCCTAGTAAGATCGCTGTTTTGTTCTCCCCTGTTCCCCTCCCTTGCCTTGTCACGCTCTGAAACACTTGTGTACGAGCGCGATAGAAATAAAATATCAATCAATCAATCAATCAAACCTTGATTCTAATCTCCCCTCTGTCCTCATCCTACTCGATCTCTCTTCTGCCTTTGACATGGTCAACCATGCCATCCTGCTCAACCACCTCCGTGATAACCTGGGTATCACTGATCAGTCCCTGGCCTGGCTGACCTTCCTCTCCAACTGACCCTCCCAGGTCCAACTTGGGGCCTTCCTTTCCTCTATCTCACTCTTCACTTGTGGTGTTCCCCAGGGGTCTAACCTGTCTCCCTGGCTTTTCAACCAATACCGGGCACCCCTCGCCCACCGCATTGCTGCTATTTGTTCTAACTTTCAGTGCTATGCAGATGACAGCTTGTTTTCAGGCTCCCCTCTGCAACGCCTCTCCCTCTCTCATTTCTGAGTGTCTGTCTGCAATCCAGGATTGTTGTGCCACTAACAACCTCTGCCTTAATGCCAGTAAGACAGAGATCCTCCTCATCGGCACTCCTTTACCTTCCTTTCTTGTCACTCTCTGGCCGGCCTCCCGTGGCCCTCTCCCTGCTCCTAACTGTGAGGCTAAAAACCTTGGGGTCATCTTCAACTCCATGCTTTCCTTTTCTCCAGACATCTCTGACGTCTCTAAGAAGTCAAACTACTAACTGCACCTCTTCAGAGGTATTATTCTTTTCCGGTGCTTCCCCCAGAAGCTCACTGTCTCTAGAGCTCTGCTTCTCTCTAGGCTGGTCTATTGCAACAGCCTCTTTCTAAATCTTCTGCTACTACTCTCCGTTCTTTGCAACTCATCCAGAACATGACTGTGAGACTTGTTCTTGGCCTCAAGACCAGGGATTGTATCTCTCTAGCCCTGAAATCTCTTCATTGGCTCCCAGTAGCTGCAAGGATTAAGTTCAAGACCCTTTGCATTGTCCACAAGGCCTTCTGTGGCCTGGGTCCTCAATACCTTGAACTCTACCTTCTGAAATACCTTCCTACTCAAGCTCTTCACTCCTCCACCTCCAACTCCCTCAGGGTCAGTTGCTTCTCCAAGCAACAATTTGGTGTTAGATCTCTCTCTTTGGCTGGGGCCTCCCTCTAGAACAGCCTCACTGTCTCTCTGAAACTTGAGGAGAACCATCTTCGGTTCTGGAAACACCTCAAGACCTCCCTCTTCGCTTCTGCCTTCTCCCTTCCTCTCCCCTGCTGATCTCGGTCTGTTTTCTGCACTGGGCACCTGGCTACCCTCTGATTCTAGGCCCAGATCCCTGCCCACCCAGCTGCATACCCGCATTGCCTCCCGGCAACCGTCACACTTGGGTCTGTATCTGCGACCCTACAGTCCCCTTACCTGCAATTATCAACACCCATTGACTGCACTTATTCATGCCCTTGCCACCTGCTTGCAGCACTACTTGCTGTTGTTTTTAGTACATGTTCAGCACTTTCCAGTCCTCCCGTTCCCCTTGCACTTTCCACCTTTCCTCTCCCCTGCACTTGCACGTTCTCAATGTCACTGGACCTAGTAAGATTGTTGTTTTTGTCCCCCCTTGTACCCCTCCCTTCCCTCGTCGCACACTGAAACACTTGTGTATGGGAGCAATATAAATAAAATATATCTTATTTTATCATACCCACCCAGTGCAATTTGGAGACCATTGCGCCCCTGGCAGAGTGAGCCCAAAACAAATAAAGGACAACCCCTGCATCCTTCACTACCCAGCGGGACAAGGTAGTAAAGGATACTCTATTGCACAGTTTAGGAAGGGAAATATGCAGCTGAGAGTTGGACAGAGGATTCACACTGTCATTTTACTGTCACAACATTTAACATTTTAAACAATACAGTGTGCACAGTTACTTATCTTCAGGAAGGCAAGTTTGAAAAAACATGGTGATCAGATGTTTAGTTCTGCGAAGGCTAAAAAACATCACTCCTTCAGGAAAGTAAACTTTATTGTCCACATCCAAGCCCTTTACTTCAGCAACACTCCTAACAGAAGTAAGGCATTACACCATTGTTAGCTTGCCAAATAACTCTTGTAACATTAGGCACTTGTTGTCTGGCTTTTATCGAAACAAATGAAATACCATATTGACGTCTCTAAATGCAGATTACTTGGCCTAAAATAGGATCTTGGTGCAGAAGTATTGTAATGCCTTCCATGCAAGGAAATGACTGCCCCTTGACTCCCCATTAACCAAAATATGACCCACAGAGATTGCAGATCTAAAGTTCTTAATGGTCCTATTAAACCTCCCTTCCCTAAACACGGAAATCAGGAGAAACCTGCTAGCTTCATTGGCAGACTAGAAATGGGTTTGACAACCTAAATCCATGCATCAGTTTATCTATTGTGTCCATTCTGAACAACAGGGCTGGGTGGATTTGGCCCATGGTTGAATTCAGATTGCTGAAGAGGTAAATTGACCTCTGGACCTAATCACTGAGGACTGCAATATCTGATGCAGAGCCATTCTTTGTGCTTTCCCAGCGAATTCAAAAATCTCAGAAAAGGGATCCAGAACGTCCCACAGCTTAGCGTGGCATGATCTCAATGCATTGTATTCACCCCTGTAGCTTGCCTTTCTTAGACATGAAAACCACCATGGATTGATTTAGTTTTGGGGTCTATGCTACCTTGTCTGGCAAGACGTGACAAGGCTACTCTAAGGATACGTTATTTCTTTCCACCTGCAACCACCCTTTGGTTTGTGCCACCCGTATTAGGGCAGGCTATACATGCCACCAGCCTTGGTGCTACCTGTCACACATCAGATTGTGGAGGGTCTCTGAGTTCATGGGTATCTCACCAGCTAGATGGTAAATGAGGACTCCAGAAAGCAGGCTGCCATTAGTGTGAACAATGTGCCTGCAGCCTCCCCCTATTAATGTACGGTTAATTGGACCTGAATACACATCTGCAGTGAACAACAGCCAACCACCAGTCATACTGCAAACAGAAAAGAGCCTACACTGTGATTGGTGTTATATATTCCCTGCCACACAGAGTATGTACACTTCAGGAATGAACTTGCCAGGAATATACATACAAGTAATTTTGTATCCAATTCATGGTGGTTTATCCTGATGAGGTCAACCAACCTCGGTATCCACTCTCCTTTGAATATTCCTTGAGACAGACATAAAATACAGTGATGCTCCAAATCATGGGGTGCAAGGCAGGGTCTAATTCTCACCATTAGCACATTCATGGTACCTGAAAGCAACTATCCTGTCAACAGTCCTCAGAGTCATTGGTTCAGTCATCTGTCAGCCATACAGTCACAAAGAAACAGCTACCCACATACATCCTTCCAAATGACATTATAATGCCTGCAACAGTCAAGTAATTCCCACCGCATTTGAGTACAACCCAAACAATAAGACATCAGCATAAAATCACACCAGGAACTATGGAGCAGAGATACCCCTATACAGCCAGGCAGCCTTGTTCGTCTCCCTGGCTGGTAAAATAGAGTCAACAAAATGGTATGGGGTTACATTGCTTCCTGGTGGGCCTCCTTACCCAATGTCTCATGAAAGTACTCACTGCCTCCTTTGGACCCCACTTCAAGGGACGTGGATGCTGAATATTTGCCAGATCATTTAAGGGCTCTCACAAGACATCCAGGGGCACTGAGTTAAAGGTAACAACCTCAATGTACCCTCTATTTCCTCTTAGCTAGTTATTTGAGGTGCTCAGAGTGGGAGATGGGGCTGACTGATATACAGAAGGCCTGTGATTGTTGCACAATCATGGAGAGTCTGCTCAAAACTGGAAGGAGGAGCTCCACATCCTCTCTCTTTTCCTCTAGAAGGACTGGGCCCCCTAAAGAGGGATTCCTGGGGAAGAGACCTTCTCTGCCAGTTGCTTCCTCTAAATGCCTGTTTTTTGCAGAGTGCCTATGATACATGTACCCAGGCTGCTGTGAAGGGGCCAGGAATTTACAATCTTATAAATACGGTGGTCAAAGGCGACACCAAGAGAATATTCGAGTCCCAGAGGGCATTGCCCATGGACTTGTGCACCAACATGTTTATTAAGGCAGGCATTGACAGCCGTTACTGTTGAAAGACAATTGTTTAAGGGGAAATCAATGTTCCTCTGAGGTGCTAAAACACTAGAAACGCGTTTTCCAAAGGAGTTGAACTTTACAAGCACTCTCAAAGTTTGCTTTATGTCAAAGCCACTGCCCCTTTAAATGTTACAGATAGGAAGGGTACACACCCCAAACACAGGGCCTATACCGTCTGGAAAGTCAGATACACATGCAACGATTGATTAAAAATACAATGGAAGCTGTATTAGAGATTAAAACAAAAGCTAATAAGAAACAATGAATTAGTGTGTGTTAATGCATGTACAAATATATCATACACAATTAAGAACATAATTTAAAATAAATGAAGACATATCAACAATATCAAATAGAAACTTGTGTTCCACTAGTTGTGTTTTCAAAAAGATTACCAGCACACAAAACACAATAATGAGAAATGATATAAGAAGTTTAGACAAGACAAACATTACCATAACTCAGAAATGGGGAAGCAAACCAGTACTAAAACATGCCCACTGTGGTAAATGCAAAGTGTAGACAATCACGGAAAAGATGTCATATATAGGACTTCCTAAAAACTGGATTTTAAAGAATTGTACTAACTGCTACAGTTGTAAGGAGATCGACATGATTACATACCCCTGGGGATCACAGTATGTAGGGAAACGCCATCAGAAAATGTCAAACCTTTATTTCAGAATAAAACAGTGCAAATAAAATAATAAAGAAACAGTTCCTTTAATTAAACATTTCACTTACGTATTCTGTTGGCAGCTGACCTCTCACCTAGGCACTGACAGCTACTCACTCGACAGCACTTCCCTCTGGGTACATCCAGCACTTCCCCCCTGCTCCCTAATCCCTTCTCTCTCTCTCTGCACTTGCACGTTCTAACTGCTCACAAGGCCTAGTAGGTCTGCCTCTATCTTTCATTGTTATATTTGATTTCACTCCCATGTTCCCTCCCTGTTGCCCTGTGGGCACTTTGAAACACAATTTACTTGATGGATGAGCGCCTTCCAAATGCACAATAAATAAATAAACAAATACATACATTAATCACTAAGGGTTATGCATCTGACGGCCTACAGTGGACAATATTGCATTAATTAGTGTAGAAATCACAATATGACAGTAATCACAGATTAGTTAGACTAGAAAAGAGATGATTATTTCTGACACAAAGCTATAAGAAAGGGCTCAGTGAGAACATTGACTGGCATAACATTATGTAAAAGCCTTCGTTCTCATGCAAACTGCTACCCTAAGTTTAAGGGATCCTAGTTGTAATGCACCTCTACGAATCATCAACAGTAGCTAGTATGTCTATTCAACACACAGAAGTATTACTGAGTACATTGAGGTAATCCGATTATTTGAAATGGTTGTGCATGCCCTTTTATTTTGTAACATGGGCCTTGTGTTCCATAATATCAGAATAATGTACATTTTGGTAATAGACTTCATTGATTTAGGTACACTATAACTGAAGAGTAATTTAATGTTCGTGAAGGAGCTTCTATAATGGCACACGTCAGTGTATGCATGATGATGTCATGAAGTCTTACCGCTTGGTGTTACATTTAATATCGTGTAATCTAAAACTCACCTGATTGCTTTGTGATTCAATTGATGGTTTTACATTCTGTGCATTTAAGAGAGCAAAATAAACGACCAGCTACATAGCGTTTCAGTAATGGTCAGACAATCACATATAAGTGATGATGGAATCACATGTACATGATGATGGCATAGGTCATTGCAGCTGCACAAAATATCTCAAATCTATTTTCACATGCTCAATGTTTTCTATTATTGTATGCGGCATGTCAAAGCTTCTGCAATCACCCACAGGACCCTAAAATATAGGAAAGTCATCTGTCTTTTCCAATGTAATTTTTATTGGAATGAGTTTGTATACTATTTAGAAACGTTCTTAAATTGTTCCTTTTACAATGTTAAGAAACATTACTTTGAGCAGTTGGTGGGAGACATATTCAAATACTCATAAATTGCCAAGAAGATATCAGGACTGATGTCTGTGTGGATGAGCAATGCCTTTGTCATTATGAAGGTAAATACTTACAAGGTTATTCATAGAATTTCGCACAAAAGTGGCGCATGCGGCTGGCGCACAGTGTGTGCGTGCGAATGTCTGCGCCAGCCGCCTGCGCTAAAATCGATTTCCGCGCACAGCGTATTCATGGATTTTAGCCTCCAAAACCAGCCGTGGTGCAGAGTGGCGCAGCGACCCTGCAGTAGCGCCAGTTAAGCCCCCAAGAACGTCCCTAGCGCAAGGAAAAGCCATCAAAATCCCCAATCCAGCGCAAAGGGCTGCGCTAACCCTGGACCAGTTTACAGGGCTGCCAAACAGCAAACGCCAAGCGGGGAACGTGTATTACGGGGGTTCGCGTGAAGTTTCACACGCAAAAGGGCCTGTGCGAGTGGGGTACGTGTATAACTAGGGTTTGCGGGAAGTTTCACCCGTGATTTCAGCAGGGTACGTGTATATCGGGGGTTTGCGGGATGTCTCACACGCGATTGGATCCGTGTATGTGTATTTCGGGGGTGTGCGGTAAGTCTCACACGCAAATGGGCCTGTGCGAGTGGGGTACGTGCATACCTGGGGTTCGCGGGATGTTTCACACGCGATTTCAGAAGAATACATGTATTACGGGGGTTCGCGGGAAGTCTCACACCCAATTGGATCCGGGTACGTGTATTTCGGGGATGCGCAGGAATTTTCACACGCGAAAGGGCCTGTGCGAGTGGGGTACGTGTATTCCTGGGGTTCGCGTGAAGTTTTACATGAGAAAGGGCCCTGTGCGAGTGGGGTACGACATCAAGCACGTCAAGAAGCACTGGGACGACTTCAGGTCCAGGACCCTCCACAAGTCCCGGCGCATCACGGAGGTGGGCCGGGCACGCATGAGTAACATCCAGATGAGGGTCCTGGAACGCATAGGCCCAGCGCTCCATGCCCAGATCCTTCGGAGGCAGACCCGTCTGGAGTTGAGCGGTAAGTGGCAAAGCATTGCTGTGTGAGACAGGGCATGTTGCAGTGTGCTGGTAGTCTGATGCTTGCCTGTATGTGTGACATAGGCCATGTATGGATGTGTGTGTGCAGGGACATCATGGTCATGCATGTGAGACCAGTTATGTGTGAACCACATGGTTGGTGCATGTGTTTTAATGCAACATGGGGAGCTCTATGCGGAATGCACACATGAAAGCATGGCTGTCTCTGTTCCCGGACACGAAGGGGGGGTGAGGAATGGGTGCTGATGTCATGTACATGTATGGTGCACATGTGTGTGTGTGTGCCTGAGAAGTGTGTGTGTGACTTTGAAACGCCATGGATGCATGTGACTTTGAAGGCAACATCTTGGTTTACAGGGGCCCTTCTACATGGATGTTGATGGTGATTGCAGGCACCAGGACTGTTTCTGCATGTGTTTTGTGTGCATTCACCCATGTGTTGTGGAATGACAGGATGGAAGTGACATTTGACAGTGCCACTCATGTGTTATTGCTTCCTGTCTAGGGTATTTTGTACTGTACCCTGGTGCTTGTGTTCTATGTCGCCCTCTACGCAGCGTCAAGTGAAGAAGAGAGCGGAGAAGGCGCTGTGGAGCCAAGCGGTGGGGATGCCTCCACTGGGCGGCGACACAAGGCCCAGCCACCCTCCCAGGAATTACCATCATCCGGGAGCAAGGGGGCTGGTGCTGCGTCTGCCACATCGGCTGTGGCGGAAGACGGTGTGGAGACATCCAGGTTGGTGGTCTCCACAGAGGAGGAGAAGCCCGCTACTGAGCCGCACATGGGGCCTGGTGGGGTTAGTACCACTGATGCAAGTGCTGCAGTCTAGGGCCAGGGTCAGGAGGCAGCACAGGTCACCGCGGAGGGGCCTGTGCATGGCGCTGTCCCTGACCCTGTGACTGCACCACCATGCACCAGCAGGGAGGCCCCGTCCCAGGCCCGCCGCAGCTAGGAGAGAGTGCCATGTCATCTGCCTCTCTACTACCTGCGGACGAGGGGTCCCACGAACGTATGGGCTCCGTCCTGGTAGGTGGGTTCCTACATGTGTCGCGCACTCTGGCGGACCTCTCCTCCTCTGTGGAGACTATGCGCCAGTTGTTCTCCACACCGTCTTCCGGCCCAGATTCCACCAGGGCCCCCTGTGGACCTGGCCGGACCAACACAGCCAGCTTGGTGGAGCTCACATACCTGCCACAGTTGGGAGTCGGTGGCCCAGCAGGGGTGGACACCACAACTGGAGACCAGCTGATGGAGGATGTGCAGGCACCATCAGACACGGCACATGGACAGCAGCAGGAGGAGCAGGCTCTAGGTGGGAGCAATGATGTCTCTGGGCCATCAACATCGGAGGGGCAGGCATCTGCCAGAGGGCAGGAGGACCCAGGACTGGAAGTGTCTTCCATGTGGCAGCAGTTAGGCCATGCTATAGATGCGGAGTGGCAGCGAGCAGAAGAGGCACGGCTCATGATGGTCAGGGCGGAGAACTCCATGCGGAGGGCTCTGAGGCGGGCCGAGTGCCTCGAGGCAATTTGCAGGCATTTGGAGGAGAACATGTCATCGTCCCTGCGAACCCTCGGGCCATAGAAGAGGACCACCTCCAGGACATTGAGCAGGAGTTCGATGATGCCCTGGCCCGGGACATCCAAAAGTGAGCCGTCGGACTAGCCTGCTGCCCTTGTAAATAGTTTTTAGAGTTATGTTTCCTTTTCGTTTTCCTTTTATTTGTGGTCAATGGACAACGCCACTCAAATTTGTATACAGTTATATTTTTAGGTAGTTTGTTAGGTAGGTTTCATTTGTTTGGTTGGGATCATGGACCCTTTACATCCTTGGACAATGGATTGTACATAGTTTCATCATGTATTCATTTTTGTTTTTTTTTGTATTATGGACATGGAGCAATGGAATTATTTTTTCCGGACAATGGATTGTAAATAGTTGGACTATGGATTGATTTCTCTTATTTTTTTTATTATGAACATGAAGCAATGGAGATTTTTTTTTAACATTTCCTTTGGATTTGCGTTGTTGGAGGGTGACTTTGGACTGTTCTTCTTTCAATTTTTTTTGGATTGGTTATCATTTTCATTCAGTCATCTTTTTCACATGCTTTTCATTTCATGTTTCATATTTTGGTATGCTTTCATTTCATTTTTGATTTCATGTACATAATACATTTTCATTTTTTAGTTCCATGTTTGGGATTAGCTCATTGGGTTGATGCATGTGAAAATGTGGGTTTACACAAGCAATACCAACCAGTGTATGTGTGTGACGGACATGTGTTGATGTACATAGTTGATTTATGGTTTGTGTCATGAGATCGGCATTTCACTGCTGGGGGGTGGGGGTGCAGGGGGACATGAGTGGGACATGAGTGGGGGCCTGCTAGCAGGTGCCCTGCACTGCTGGGGGGTGGGGGTGCAGGGGGACATGAGTGGGGGCCTGCTGGCAGGTGCCCTGCACTGCTGGGGGGTGGGGGTACAGGGGGCATGAGTGGGACATGATTGGGGGCCTGCTGGCAGGTGCCCTGCACTGCTGGGAGGTGGGGGCGCAGGGGGACATGAGTGGGGGCCTGCTGGCAGGTGCCCTGCACTGCTGGGGGGTGGGGGTGCTGCAGGACATGAGTGGGGGTCTTCTGGTGGGTGCCCTGCACTGCTGGGGGGTGCGGGTGCAGGGGGAAATGAATGGGGGCCTTCTGGCGGGTGCCCCACAGTGCTGGGGGTGGGGGTGCAGGGTGACATGAGTGGGGGCCTGCTGGCAGGTACCCTGCACTACTTGGGGGTGGGGGTCCAAGGGGACATGAGTTGGTGATCAGTAGTGCAAGGTGACATGTGGCTTGGCTGGGGGGCATGCCCATGGTGGATGGGCTGCCTGCGGGAAATGACCAGGAGTGCAGGGTAGTCCCCTGTGGTGTGGGCTGCCTCCAGGGGCCGTGGAGGGTGTAGAGGGAACACCTGGGAGGACCCACACTGCCAATTCACGTGTAGGACTCCCCTGCACCTGCGAAAATACACTTACCCTGCTGAAATCGCGTGTGAGACTTCCCGCAAACCCCAGTTATACACCTACCCCGCTCGCACAAGGCCCTTTCACGTGTGAAACTTCCCGCGAACCCCGTAATACACGTACCCTGCTGAAATCGCGTGTGATACTTCCCGCGAACCCCAGTTATACACGTACCCCGCTCGCACAGGGCCCTTTCGCATGTGAAACGTTCCCATCCAGTTGACTGAGTACGGCACCTATTCCTACATTAGAAGCATCTGTCTGCACAATGAAAATTTGGTGGTAATCAGGAGCTCTAAGTTCTTGGGCTTGGCAAAGAGTCTTTTTCAGGTTTTCAAAAGCCTGATTGCACTCCTCGTTCCATCTAACCTTTTTAGGAAATTTGGGAGAGGAGATGACATTCAGAGGAGAAGCTATGGTCCCATAGTTCTCAATGAAATTCCTGTAATACCCAGTGAGACCTAAGAAGGCTCTCACCTGGGTCTGAGTAGTAGGTGTTGTCCAATTTTGCACAGCTTCAATCTTACTGAGCAAAGGCCTTATTTCTCCACCTCCTACCTCATGTCCAAGACAGACTACCTTGCTCTGTCCAATATGGCATTTACTCACCTTTATGGTCAGATTGGCTCGTCCAAGAGCCTGCAAAACATCTCTTAGGTGGGTTACATGTTCTTCCCAGGAATTGCTGAACACTGCTATGTCATCCAAGTATGCCATGCAGAAGTCCTCCATCCAATTCAGAACCTGGTTTACCATCCGTTGAAATGTAGCAGGTGCATTTTTCAGTCCGAAAGGCATTACCTTAAACTGGTATAAGCCAACGGGGGTAGAAAATGCAGTTTTCTCCTTGGCATGGTCTGTCAGGGCTATTTGCCAATAGCCTGACATCAAGTCAAATGTGCTGAGGAACTTGGCTGAACCAAGTTTATCCACCAACTCATCTGTTTTTGGCAAAGGGTGGGCATCAGTCTTGGTGACTGCATTAAGAGCTCTATAATCCATGCAGAATCTAAGGTCTTTAGATCCTGCCTTTGGTACTAACACAACTGGGCTAGACCATGGACTAGTAGAGGGCTCTATTACCCCGAGATCAAGCAACTTGCTGACCTCACCTTTGATGTGGGTTCGTACGTTTTCTGACATTCGGTATCCTCTGCTTTTGACTGGCAGACAGTCACCAGTGAGTATGTCATGCTGGTCCCAAGGGGTCAAGCCTGGTGAAAGCGAGAACAGAGGGGCAAACTGATTCAACATAGATTTGCACTCTTCTTGTTGCTCGGGTGTCAGATTTGAAGAGAGATTCACTCCTTCAATTTTTCCGTCTAAAGGTAAGCCTCTGAGGAGATCAGGAAGAGCTTCACTCTCTTCTGCTTCCTCTGATGATGCTAGAAGCAACGCTCCTACATCAGGTCTTGAGACATACGCTTTGAGTCGGTTGGTGTGGAAGACTGTCGGAGCCTCCTTGGGATTGCCAAAGTCCACCAGATAGTTGACCTCTCCAAGTTTACCCACAACTCTGAAGGGTCCCATCCATTTGTCTTGCAAGGCCCTCTGCCTTGTTGGGATCATAACGAGAACTAGCTGGTCTTGAGTGAACTCAACCATGTTAGCCTTTTGATCATGCCAGTGCTTGACCAATGCTTGTCCAGCTTTCAAGTTATCACTTGCTTCTGTCATCATGTGCGACATTCTCCTCCGGAGACCTATCACGTAGTCAGTCACTCTGACTGGCTTGGGGGAAGGAGCACTCTCCAACCCCTCCTTAATCAGGGCCAATGGACCTCTGACGGGATGACCATAGAGAAGCTCAAAGAGAGAATAACCTACTCCCTCCTGAGGGACATCTCTATAAGCAAAGAGAAGGCATGGCAGTAGAAGGTCCCACTTTCGTTTAAGGGGTTCTTCTAAAGCACCTATTATGCTCTTCATGGTTCGGTTGAACCTTTCTACCAATCCATTGGTTTGCGGGTGGTAAGCTGTTGAGAACTTGTAAGTAACTCCACAGGTTTTCCACATGGCTTTCATGTAGTGGGACATAAAGTTTGACCCCCTGTCAGAGATTACTTCCTTAGGAAACCCGACCCTGGTAAAAATACCAAGGAAGGCCTTAGCCACAGCCGGAGCTGTAACAGTCCTCATAGGAATTGCCTCAAGTATAAACCTGTTGCGTGAGGAGGTTGGAGGATCAAGGGGTCCAACAATGTCAATCCCTACTCTCTCAAATGGGACCTCCACAACTGGGAGAGAGTGCCACATTCTTGGGGCCCACCTTACCAGAGGTCTGGCAGGTGTGGCAGCTCCTGCAGTGTTTTTCTACTTCGGCCCCCATCTTCGGCCAATAAAAGTAGAGAGAGAGCCTTTCCTTAGTCTTCTTGAAACTCAAGTGACCAGCCAAAGGAATCTCGTGGGGTAACTGCAAGAACTGTGATCTGTTTTCTTGGGGTACTACTAGTCGTTTGTAGTCTCCAGCTGCAGACTCGGTCGGTTCACTGTAGAAGAGGCCATCTTCCCAGTGCAACCTGTATTTCCCAGGCTCTTGCCCTTCAGCCTGAGCTTCTGCCTGGTGGCAAAGACCTTCCAGAGTTGGACATTCTCTCTGTCCCTTACTGAAGTCTGCCCTGCTGGGTCCACCTTCTGCCAGTAAAGACTGCAGCTCAGGATGGTCAACAGGATCTAGATCTCCAATGAGTTCCTGGCCTTCCATTAGCTCTTCTTCAGAGTCTAATTCTACCACACAGGGTTGTACCACCCTCTAAGCCTCACTGGAGGGGGAGTTACGGGTGTAAATTTGGACAACCGCGGGGAAGTCCTTGTTGGCTGCACTGAAATGCTGGCTGCTGGTTTCGGTATAGAAGTCTTAGGTTTCCCTTTCGCTTCTGATTTCTTTGAGACAGCAGCTGACAATTCCAGTGGAGCAGGAGTGATATTTTTCTTCATCATCTCCTGGAGAGTACCTCTCATGGTTCTCTCCCTTGCAGGTCTGGTTAGCTCCTGTAACCGTTTACTAGGAGGTCTGGGGGTATGAGACACAACTCCGAGAGTTTTTAAATCGTTACCCAACAGAACTCGTCCTGGTACCTCACTCTGTATGCTGACAGGTATCTTCAAAGTCATGTCATTACACTGGATGAGAACTGGTAATTGGGGAAGCATCTGCACAGGCCCCCCTGCTAACTTGATGAGGCGTTTGGGTGCCTTAGCAACATCCTCAGCCTGAAAAAAAGATTTATCCACCGCAGTTATGCTGGCCCCAGTGTCCCTAATGGCAGGTGTCTCCTGACCATTCACCTGGACACTGTCCTTATAATACTCTTTAGTATTATCTGCGATAGAATTATAGACATCTAAATTCTGTTGTTCCCACAAACCCAGAGACACTAAAGAAACACTGGCTGAGACTCCAATGGGTTCATCAGCCAGTAGTAGAAAGTTTCCACTTGCCATTTGGACTTCCTCCTCTGGAGCGAAGGCTAAGGAGACAAGCTGGACCCCTGAAGGTTTACCCTTGCATCTGGGATCTCCTTTCACATGGTCAGTAAAGCCACAAACAAAGCATTTACCAAATGCTTTCCGGAATGGTGGCTTGTTCTGGCCTCCTTCCGGTTTGGCACCAGAAGGTACACTATTCTGTTGCGGTTTTCCTTGTGGCTTACCCTTATGGTTTTGTTTGGGGCCCTCTTTGGAATTTGAGTTATTAGAATTCTCTTTTGAGTCCTTTTTAGGCTGTTTTCCCTCATCCTTTTTCTGAGTTGCCCCAGAATCCTTATGAGTAGCCCTGTTGGCAACCCACAAGTCAGCAGCCTTAGCCAGTTCCCGGGAATCCAATTCCTTCGAATCAGCCAAGTGCTGTCTGAGCTCCGGAGAACAGGCATCATAAATAGACTCCAATAAAAAGATTCTTCATACCCTCATAAGTGTTCACCTTGTAACCCTTAATCCATCCCTCTAAGTTTTTCAACCCTTCCCTCACCCAGGTAGCCCAAGGGGTACCATCATGCTTTTTGAGGGTTCTAAACCTCTTAAGATACTGGGAAGGGGTCTTCACGAACCTAGCTATCAAAGCTAGTTTCACACTTTCGTAATCCTTCTTATCCACCTCCCCCAACTCCATTACCACATCAGTCGCAACAGGGGGAAGCCTAGAGAACAACCAGGGAAGTAACTCATTCCCTGTGATGTCCTGGAGCCCATGATTATATTCAAACAGTTTTAACCAATCCAACACATCCAATCTAGGTTCATACATTCCCACTAATTCCTTAGGCATCCGGGGTCTTTTGGGACTGGAACTTCTAGAGGAACCAGAGGAGAGAGAAGCATTTTCCACAGATAACTTTTTCATCTCTAACTCATGATTAAGTTCTATTTCTCTGAGCCTTAATTCAGCTTGCTTCTGCTCGGCCTGGGCATTCATCCGTCTGAACTCTAGCTCTTGGTTTCTTTCAGATTGGGCTAAATAACGCTTGTATTCTAATTCGAGCTTCATTTTTTCAAGTTCAAAATAAGCAGGGTTACATGTGGGACCTGGTATGGGCCCCATAGGTACAGTAGGTAAGGCAGACAGAGGCTCAGAGTGGCTAACTTCATTGGGTTCACTTTCCTCTTCTGACTCATTATCAAGACTTTGATTCAGATCAATACCATCACTGTTTTCTACATTCGCTGGGGAAGTTGGTTCCTCTGAACCAGTACCCAGACTTTGGTTTTCCAGCAGTCTCGCTATCAGTTCTACTTTCTTGCCTCTTACAGAAAGATTCTCTTGTCTACAGAGAGATCTCAAACTCTCAGTATTTTCACCTGACAAGGACTCTTGACTGTAAACTTCCATAGTAGACATGTTTTTGAAAGTTGCTTTTTAGTGCTACGCTTTGTGGTTAGTTATCCTAAAGTGCACTCTAAACTGTATACTCGATACAAATCCCACCGCTGTACACCAGTGTTAAGCGGAAACCTGTGCAGTTCCCTCTGGGACCACTGCAAAAGATTTAGGCCTACAGGTGTTTGGCAGTAAACCCACTTGGTAGCAGTCTGTACCACACACATTCACTTGGTAGCTGTGGCTGAGCAGTCAGACTTCCCTCAAGAAGAGTTAGGCAGTATGTGGAGTATACAAAATAGGGCAATTTACACAGTAGAACAAGCAGACACGGAACAGAGCTTGGGTGTAAAGATATATAATTATTTATTTTTAAGAACACATCTATGAAAAACACACTGGCACTAATACGGCAAACAACTTCAATTACAATCACTATAAGTATCAATTCTCTAACAATATTTCGACAAGTCTAGGTTCAATGGCACCACTTATTTGCAGACAGAGCTGAATGCTTTAACCTAGATGGCACTCTAATATTCGTTAGAACGGGATAGAAAAGGCAGGGTATGAAACCAACTCCGTACCAACTATTTTACGAAGCAAATGCAAGGCAAGTAAGGCAGGGTCTACTGTGGATCACCAAGTTCAGAGGCCAGTTCCACTCGGAGAGAGGCAAGGCGATATGTCCCAAAAAGTATCACAGTGGAAATGCACTTTGAGTCTTTGTAGCAAATTGTCACAGAAAGGTTGGACCAGTTTAGAACAAAAAGTTAAGAAGGTCTGGAGGTGACCCGATGGAGAGGTAAGGATTAAAACACCTCACGCTAAACGTCACAAGGGAAGCCAGGCGGACACGGTACCTTGTATGTGGAGAGACAGCTCCGGCGTGGGCAGTTGTTCCTGGTGGTGGATGCAAGTCGGGGCTTTGCCAAGAGATGAGATGATCTTGTCGTCGAAGGAAAGTTGAAGATCGTTGCACCACCAGGAAAGAGACCAGCCGCGGAGTGCTCCATCACAAGGCACCACCTTTTGGTCACGGTACGGACTAGTGGCTATCCGGTTGCCGGGGTGCTCAGCACGGGCAATTCGACCACTACGCCCTGGAAGCGAAAAAAAAGCAAAGGGACTGGTTGTGCCCAACAGTCAGGGGAAGAAGACTCTCCAGCCGGGAGATCTCCTCTGTCATTGGGAAGTGGTGAGACGGTTCAGCAGGGCTCCACCGGAGGTGTCGTCGTTTCAGGTCGGCTCAGCTTTACCCTCATCGGATTCTTAGGTCCTGTGGCGACTTCTCAAGATCCAGTCCCAAAAGCCCTGCTTTTACACAGGAAACCCCCATTCATTCAGCCTAGCTGTCAATCAAAACATGCTAAGTGGTGAGCGGGGTGGCTCACCACTTGGGCCAATCACACCAGAGTGCGACTTGAGTTGGCAAGGCAACTCAGTCCAGGGTGCCTAAACCCCCTCCCACACCCCCTGTGGTACCCAGACAGAATGGCACCACTTTGGAGGGCTTCTGTGTAGAAGCCCGCCAAAAGTGGAACAAAGGGCTAAACCTTTGGTTCGGAGTTACAGAGGCGAACACAGACGCCATTTTAAATACCGAGTTCTGGCAGAAAATACCAACTGGTAGATTTATTTAAGACAAATAAACCGGCGGTATGTTAGAGACTAACAGGAAAAATTATTAGCCTCCAACAATGGGAAGAATCCCATAGAATTATATTCGGGGTCGAATATAACAAGTAGTTTCCACTGCCACCAGCCAAAACTCGACGAGGGGGGACGGGACAGTGCCCCCTCAAATAACAGACCCAGGGGTAATCGAATTACCCCTACTAGTACGTCCACAATAGGATGGTTTGTACTAGTTCTGTTAGTAAATTTAGGTCTAGTAAAGCCAATGGTGATTTTACATGCCCTGGGAGACAGTAGTCAGTCCCAGGGTATGGAGTCTATGGTGGGGATCCTCTACGACGCCACAGTGTTACGGCACGGAGGGTGCGGTGTAACACACATAGTAAAACATATGAGACCCTATGGAGTAAAAGACCCCATAGCCCATAGAACACATTGACATTCAAAGGAATTAACCACATTCATGTCCAAGAGTGGGAGAGAAAAGAGTCTCACTCTTGGCAGGATGGACAAAAACAAACTCCAGAAATCCAGCAAAGCTGCTGGGGGACTCACTAGGTTAGGGAGTTCAGCCTAAACAGAGAATTCTCCCTAACACAGGGCACCTGCCAGCAGGCCCCCACCCATGTCCCCTTGCACCCCCACCCCCCAGCAGTGCAGGGCACCTGCCAGCAGGCCCCCACTCATGTCCCCTTGCACCCCCACCCCCCAGCAGTGCAGAGCACCTGTCAGCAGGCCCCTACTCATGTCCCCTTGCACCCCCACCCCCCAGCAGTGCAGGGCACCTGCCAGCAGGCCGACTCATGTCCCACTAATGTCCCCTGCAGCCCCACCCCGCAGCAGTGAAATGCTGATCTCATGACACAAACCAAAAGTCAACTATATACATCAACACATGTCCATCACACACATACACTGGATGGCATTGCTTGTGTAATCCCACATTTTCACATGCATCAACCCAATGAGCGAATCCCACACATGCATAGCTCTCAACCATTTCTGTTGCAATGGCGGGTGAAATCACCCGATTTTGTTTTTGGCGCGTGAGACGCCCATTGAAATGAATGGGCGTGCAGGAGGCTTGGCGGGTGAGTCAGCCCTTTACAAGGCGGGCGACACCCGCCAAAAGCGTGTGAGTTGAGAGCTATGCACATGGAACTAAAAAATGAAAATGTATTATGTAGATGAAATCAAAAATGAAGTGAAAGCATACCAAAATATGAAATATGAAATGAAAAGCATGTGAAAAAGATGATTGAATGAAAATGATAACCAATCCCAAAAAAATTGAAAGAAGAACAGTCCAAAGTCACCCTCCAACAACGCAAATCCAAAGGAAATGTAAAAAAAAATCTCCATTGCTTCATGTTCATAATAAAAAAAAAAGAGAAATCAATCCATAGTCCAACTATTTACAATCCATTGTCCGGAAAAAATAAATCCATTGCTCCATGTCCATAATGCAAAAAAAAACAAAAATGAATACATGATGAAACTATATACAATCCATTGTCCAAGGATGTAAAGGGTCCATGATCCCAACCAAACAAATGAAACCTACCTAACTAACTACCTAAAAATATAACTATATACAAATTTGGGTGGCATTGTCCATAGACCACAAATAAAAGGAAAAAGAAAAGGAAACTTAATACTATTTACAAGGGCAGCAGGCTACTCCGACGGCTCACTTTTGGATGTCCCAGGCCAGGGCATCATCGAACTCCTGCTCAATGTCCTGGAGGCGGTCCTCTTCCATGGCCCTGAGGGTTCGCAGGGACGACAACATGTTCTCCTCCAACTCCCTGCGAATTGCCTCGAGGCACTCGGCCCGCCTCAGGGCCCTCCGCATGGAGTTCTCCGCCCTGACCATCGTGAGCCGTGCCTTTTCTGTCCGCTGCCGCTCCACATCTATAGCATGGCCTAACTGCTGCCACACGGAAGACACTTCCAGTCCTGGGTCCTCCTGCCCTCTGGCCGATGCCTGCCCCTCTGATGTTGAAGGCCCCGAGCCATGATGGCTCCCACCTTGTTGCTGCTGCTGCTGTGCCTCTGCCTGTGCCCTGGCTCTTGCTGCCTGCACATCCTCCTCCGGCTGGGGTGCAGTTGTTGAGGTGGCCACCCCTGCTGGACGTCCGACTCCCGACTGTGGCAGGGATGTGTCCTCCACCAGCCTGGCCGCAGGGCCAGAGGCAGCTCCACAGGGTACCCAGGTGATACATGGGTGGAAAGATGGCATGGAGTACGACTAGCGCATACGGGGTTCAGTTGAGAAGGGGGTCGGAATTAAGGTCCAGAAAACGGAGGAATTTGAACCTGGTGAGCTGTCCCAGTAGGTCAACGCAGTCAACGAGCCATTCGAGAAGACGTGCAGTCTCCTCATGAAAAGACTGCAGGTCACCACGCATGGCCCGTTGATGCAACGCCACCCCACCCAGGACAGGCTCAACCCGGTCCCGGATAGCCACATCCGCAGGGAGAGGAAGGCCAGTTGTTGCAAGCGGATCTCCTCCCTGAAAACGGGTCTGGACGTAGGCATCCCTGCTGGTGCGGGATGATGCAGTCACAGGATTGGGGACAGAATTACACACAGGCACCTCCGTGGTGGCCTGTGCTGCCTCCTGTCCCTGCCCCTGCAATGCACCACTAGCACCAGTGGAATCCCCACCTCCAGACCCCGTGTCTGTCCCTTGCACGGCCTCTTCCTCCAACAAACCCCCACCAACCTGGATGACTCTGTGCCATCTTCCTCCGTCGGACCCTGTGGGGTCTCAGCTGCCCCTTCTGCTGCCGAGGAGTCCAACTCCGACCTCTGCCTCTTGGACCTTCCCTCGGCAGCTGCGGCCTGGATTGCGGCACCGGACTCCTCTCTCCCCGACAAGATGACAACCTGGGAGGGGAGCCTGGCCTTCCGTCTCCGGCTGGCGGGATGATCCCTGCCGCTGTGCTCCACAGCATCCTCTCCGCCCTCTTCTTCAGTTGACGCTGCAGACAGGGAGAGATAAAACACAGGCATCAGGGCACTGTACAATGGACTGATACACACGTGAAAGTTGCACATGAGTGGCATTGTTTAACTACAGACACGGCATCACACTCCACGACACACATGTCATTTTAACTCACACACATGAATATTTCAACAGCAATATACCACAGCCATTTCGCAACAGGCAGCACCATCCATACACACACAACAGCATGAACAGCCAAAGGTGAGCCTGACATCACATGAAACACAAGGAGTGCACTAGACATGCACACACACCACCACACTTACATGCATGTCTGCATCTCCTCCAACTGTTGCAGTGATGAGATCGCCATACATATCACATCTGCCATTCATCCTTCTACATATCAGTGTCACGTGCATCCATTTTGCATCACAGTTGCACACTTGTCAGATACACATACATGCACATGTACACAGTGCAGATACATGCATTATGAACCACCATCCATGCCACAACCATGCCAATGTGCATACACAGAAATTCAAACATGTGTACTCCCACACCTGCATTTGCCCAGCATGCTTACCAACACATACACCATCAATGTGTCCCACAACTGAGAGGACTCACATGTGGCAGCCTCACCCCCATGTTCATACACATCCCTAAATGGCCCTACATAAACACATGTGCAACCTGCACACTACTGGCACACCACGACACGCACAGTGTACTATCAACATGCATGTACACTTACCGCTCGACTCCAGACGGGTCTGCCTCTCAAGGATCTGGACGTAGAGCGCTGGGCATATGCGTTCCAGGACCCTCATTTGATGGTTCGACAGCTGGTCCCGGTGCCCCTTGGCATACGCTGCCTTAGCGAGGCGCCGGGCCTTGTTGAGGGTTCTGGACCTGAAGTCCTCCCAGCGCTTCTTGACATGATGTAAGTCATGGACTGCCACCCCCTCCGCGTTGATGTCAGTCACAATGTCCATCCAGATCCTGGTCCGTCCTTCATTGTCGGCATGCGAACTTCCAAAGAGGGCATCATACTGCCCCAGGACTTGCTCCACCAGGACACCAACTTCAGTGGCAGTGAAGCTGGTGGCCCTCTGCCTCTCTGGCTGGGGGTTGCCAGTGCTGCCAGATGGTGTTGTGCCGGACATAGCAACCCCAGAGGTAGGATTGGGTAGGCAACTGGGTCCTGGGGCTGGGCTGTGGAGCGATGGAATCCCAGTCGGGAGTCTTCGGTTCCAGCAGGGGTGGTCACAGCAACTACACCCCTGGCTGATGTGCAGGCAGCAAATGGAAGGGCACGTGGGCAGCAGGCAGTCAGGCAGCAGCAAATGGCAGGTGGGAGCATGCTCAGGGCTCTGGGGGGCAGTAATTCGGCCTTCTGGGCAGGAGCGTGGTCTTCCGTGTGTTTTCGCATGGCCAGCTTGATACGGAGTGATTTGGCACGTGAAAAAATTGCACGTAAGCGTGTAATTTCGAGGAAAGGGCCTTAGCACGTAAGTGCGTCAGCACACGCACGCGATTCCATTGGACCAAAAGCCCTTACCGCGTAAGCGTGTAAGTTACATTACACGCGCGGGCGTTTCCCTCATAGCACGTGATGACAGAGCATACGTGGAAAAACTGCACGTCCGAGTGTCATCGCGTGTAATTGGAGGAAAGTGCCCGCGTACACGCGTATCTGATGTGTACGTGTGGGCCGGTTTAAAAGCTACATGTAGGACGCCATTTCTTTGTACGTGCTTTTTGTGGAGAGCGAGTGGGTGAAATCTGTACTTCTTGTCGGTTCACACGCGATTACTTCACAGCGTTCGTACTCCCTGTTACCTCTGACAGCTCTTTTCTGAATTTTTGTTGGGCCTGTTTCCTCAAACAGAGTTCATTTCTCCTTTTGTCCTATCTCCTCAGACAGCGTACAATTCTTCTTTTGGCGGGGGTGTTGCCAACGCGCACACGCGTGTATTTTTCACGTTCTTTTTCCAGCCAGACGGTGAGTTCCGCATGTACTTAGCAACTGTGCTTGCCCCGTGTGTCGCGTTCCCCTTCAGAGGTCGTTGTAGGCTGCGTGTATTATGCGTACGCCTAGTTTTGTGTTTCTGGGTGCCACAGCATAGTGCGGGTTCATTTTTTCACGCACGTGGTCTACGAGGTGTTGTGTGCACGTTAATTTTTGATTTTGGGCTGCCTGTGCGTTGCGTGACCCGTCATCGTCCCCCAGGGGTCACAGACAGCCTTGTTAGAGCACTATAGTACGTATTCCATCTAGTGTCCAGACATTTGGTCGACCGAAAACTGGTCGAAAGACATTTGGTCGACGCAATTTCGTCGAAAACCAAATGGTTGAATTTTTTTTTTTATTATATATTTATTATTCGGGTTTTCGTTTTTTTAAAAAAAGGGGTTTTTAGCAAAAAATTAAAAAAGGGAGAAAATAAAAAATAAAAAAAATTCGACCATTTGGTTTTCGACCAAATTGGTTCGACCATTTGTCTGGTCGACCAATTTTTTTCGACCAAATGTCTGGTAACCATTCCATCTGGTATCCTCCCCCTTTGACCCTCAATTGCCCAGGACAATAGTTTACTGCAACTCACATACGCACAACTACATCAGTGCCAAGGTTGGGAGGCGACCAAGCGGTAAGGGAGGCAAAGGTGGCCGACCTTCAAAAGGTGGGCGTGGTGGGTGCGGTAGGGAACGTGGCCGGGATTTGCAGGGTGCCCCTATACCCCCATGTGTGGAGGAACAATCAGGGACACCCATCCCCCCCATGGTTGAGGGAAACGTGGCTGACACCATCCCAGCTCGGCCCCTGTTGGACCAGCCCATTGTGGCACCTGACCTGGCACAGGATGACTCCCTGGCTGACTTCCAGGTCAGCAAGTCTAGGCCACGTGTGGCGGTGCAAGTTGTTGTCACCAAGCCACGTGGATCTGGGGCAGCTATGTCATCTGCTGCCCCAAGTAAGCAGGGTGGTGAGGCTGCAGGCGTAAGCCACTCTGACTCTTCTCCACCTTTAAAGAAGAGGAAGAAGGGTGCTCTGGCACGACAGGCTGAGACCCCAGACACGGCTACACACTCCGGTACCTCAAGGAAGCCTTGCTTTAATGATTCGGAACTTGATGCACTTGTTGCCTATATGTCGGCACATAGCCACGAAATGCTGGTGACTGCAGGGTGCAAGACCACACCTGGTCAACGTAAGGCACACTGGCAGACCATCGCCAACTGCATAAGTGCCCTTGGATTTATGAGGTGCACAGCTGATGATTGCTACAAGCGGTGGAATGACCTGAAACGCAGAGCAAAGAACAAGCTGGCCTCAAATCATGCCGCTACTCTGGTGACTGGCGGTGGGTCTCCACAAGAGGACAACAAACTCACTGAACATGAGTCTGTTGCTGGGGCCTTCGTAACAGAGGAACAGATCCAAGGTGTGGGAGGACTACCTGATTATGATGCATTGTCCGGTGAGTGCCCATGCATGTGTGTGTAATGCATGTGTATGTTGTTTGGGTGACGGGTTCTGATTGAGTGCCAGGTGAGGGTGTGTGTGCCTGAGTGGTATGGGTCACCCATGTGCCTTATCCAAAACATTCAGCGGCCTTGGATTTGGGTGTGATAGTATCCCTTCTGCCCACAGTAGTAATTTAGCGCAACATTACGGCAGTTGCCCTTGAAGTGGCATCTTGCAACAACATTGTTTGTATTTTTCAGTGTTCGTTCAGGCTGATTGTTTCAATTCTTCCACTTTTGCTACACATTCCTCAGTGCTATTGTCACATTTGTGACATGCTTCTGTCATTGATGAACTCCACATTGGCCCACATGTGTTACCTTGTTAGGTGAATGATTTGACCATTCAGGCTGATTGAGTATTGGCCTGATCACATACATTTTTTAGGGCCTGTTTGAATGCGGAACATGATAGTTGTTTCCTGTCATGTTGAAGTGCACAACCATTGATGTGTACATTGGCCTGCAATCACTGTATTTTTGTACACTGGATGTGTTGTAGTGTGTGGGACATGCCTATTTTGTCACACTACGTAGCATTTTTCATCTCATCATGTCCATCTCACATGGATGGCTGACAGCATTCATTCACTGACATATGGATGTACTTGTGGAATGTACCATGGCTATGGTACATGCCATCTGTGTGTTGGCATGTGTCATGTATGTGTATTGGACATGCCACTCACAGGCCAATGTGTGATGGCAGTGCTACCCAGCATGCAGCAAATGTGTTGCTCTTCCATCTTGGTGTCATCAGTGTCTTCCTTTTGCCTCCACTTCCAACTCAGTGACAGTGCATGCATGGGAGGGTTATAGTCATGTGGGACATGTGTAAATCATGTACTGGTTCTGTATCTTGTCAGGCCTATTTGTGTGCTATGGTGCTAATGCCTGTTTCCATTTTTTGTCTTTCATGTTTTTGCAGGGGATGACGCACTTGATGCTGTTGAGGTTGAGGAGATGGTTCAGACCCAGGAGGGATCTCAGGCATGACCGGGCACCAGTGGGGGACGTGGTGTGGTGGTGGGTGAGAACCCAATCTTGCTGCAGACCATTCTGTCCAGGGGTGCCTCTGGGTGCACCTCCCCAGACCTCTATTCAGGTGCTGTTTCGGATGATGAGACCTATGTGCCGTCGCATGTAAGTGTTTCTGGCAGGGATTCTGTTCTGTCAAACCCACCTGCACCAGGGGTAGAACCCTCTATGGGGATGTCAGTGTTGGTAAGTCCGCCTTTGGCGGTTACGGATGCAGGGTCACACTCCACAGCATCTTATCCTGTTCTTGGGCCAGCAGATCAGAGGGGGAATGCAGTCCTGCAGCCTCAGGCAGTGCCGGCACAGCAAGGCGCAGATTGCCTTGCCCCAAACAGGTGTGGTGCCCGCCGACTCGGTGGCCGTACGCCACCAGGCAATACCGCATGGGAACAGTCCATATATGGTATGGCAACCCAACAGGCAGCATCAGTTGAGATGATGGCTCAAGCAATGGAGAGGGTGGCCACTTCCATTGTCCCCCCTGAAAGGCAGATGGAGCAACTACAGCAGGCAACAGACTCCATTTGCCAATCACACAGGGAGAATATGTTGGCGTCAAACAGGGACAGACGGGCGGCACTGGAGCCTTTACGCCAATCGATATCAGTAGAGTCCCAGGGCCACAGGGAAGCCCTGAGGGCAGAACTCCATCACCTCAGGGAGACTCTTGTTGCCCTTGAGGCTTCCACTAACTTGAGGACAGAACAGCAGCTGGAGCGGCTCACACGTTTGCTCTCAGCTGAGATGCAGGCAACTCGGGAGGAGATCCGGGCATCACGTCAGGTGTTGCATGGGGATCTCCGCACTATAATCCTCCGGAACGAGACCTTCCACACCCGCATGCTTGCTGCCATGGAGGACCATACCAGGGCTTTGCGTGGGCTGCCTCCCATAGCACCACCAACTCCTGTGGCAGCAGCAGAGGGTGATGAGAGCGACAGCAGCAGTTCTCCCACATTGGCATAGCCGTGCCGGCCATGAGCCCATGGAGGTGTTTTTTTACCCAACATCCACACAGGTGGCTGTTGGTGTGCACCCTGTCCTCGGACCTCCTGGGTGGCCCCCCCCCCACCCGGCCCCCACATGGCCATTTTTGATTTTTGATTTTTGATTTTTGATTTTTGATTTTTGTTTTACACTGTGTTGCCTTGTGTGGCTCCCGTGGGCATCCACTGTATTCTGGCTGGGCACATGCAGGCTTGTCCTGAGTTTGGGTTAGATGCTTGGGTTCGTGAGACACACACCCCTCCTGCTTCCTGTTTCCATGGGCTTGCAGAGGGTGTGCCCAAGTGACAGTGACTTACACAGTGACGTTGGACTCCCATGAGCTGTGTGGGCAGTCTGTAGTCAATACTGTGTATACATTCCTAGTGGATATTGTTGTTGTATTGTACACTGCATGGTGTATTGATATGTGCTTGTGCATCCATGTCTTCCTCCTAATTTGCAGGTTCATTCCTCATGTCTTCACAAGGCCGTCTACTTTGGAGATGGAGTTCATGTTGTAAGAAGTGCACTTGCATATTTGCGTGGCAGCAGCACTGTACAGTTGGAAGTAGTCGATGTGCTGGCATAATCAGGTTGTAAGACTACCACTACTTTAACTTAGTACTGTCATGTTTATGCTATGTTTGAGGTTGTGTAGCTGCATTGAATTGTTGGTAAGTATTTGGTCATGTGTGTTGTTAGTTCTAAATTACTGGGAGCATTTTGTGTGTGGGCAGTTTCCATTAGGGACACTGTACTTTGACACTTGTGTCATGTTTTGGGGATTGCTTTGTTTGCTCTCACATAGCATTACATGCCACGGTGTGTTGGGTGGCGGTGCTGGGGAGGGGTTGGGTGACATCGCACTGTTGTCATTTTGTATTTTGCAAGGGGGTAATGAATTTAGCAGCATAGAAGTGTGTCTTTTGATGACACAGCATTGGTGGTGTTTGTGTAGGTAGGGATACACACAATGTAACACTTCCAGGTGACCAATCTCAGGCTGGTATGGTTGTGACAGTTGACTGTCCCTTATGTCATCATCATTGATTGTCAGATGGTATGTGCCAGGGCTGCGTGCACTCCACAGGGGTGTGATTTTAGGTGAAGTAATTAGCCACCAGCTGCGTACGGGCTGCCTCACCCCGTGCCCTTTCCCCTCCCATGCGCAGCGGGCGTGCATGTGGTTAGGGATGTGGGGGCACCCCCATGTCCACGGGCAGGCCCCGGCATGTTGCAACGTTGTGCAGGACACATGCTGCCACTATGATCCTGCACACTACTGGGGGAGCGTATAAATGCTGCCCGCCAGAACGATCAAGAGAGCGAAAGCGTGACTTGAGCACTCCGAATGTGCGCTTCACTATGCCCCGGGATGCAATGTGGGCTGTGTTGTATCTTACCTCGGGTGGCGTGGTGGGGTTCCGAATTGGCGTCATCATGTGGGTGCTGAGAGGGTATGCACTGTCCCCTGGGGAGGTGGTGATGGGTATCATTAGTGGGGTTGTGACATTGCTCTGTATCTGACATGCATGCATGTGCTGTGGCATTTACACTCACCGAGCAGCCATGTATCGCCATGCCGACCAGCTTCTAGGTCCCGGTTTAGGGTTGACATTCTGTAAATGAAACTGTCGTGGGTGGACCCGGATAGTTGGCATATACTGAGGTGATGATTCCCTTGGCATCACATACTACCTGGACGTTGATGGAATGCCAGTGCTTGCGGTTTCTGTAGATGTGCTCAGATGCCCGGGGGGGACGTAGAGCCACATGGGTGCAATCAATGGCACCTAGCACTTTGGGGAATTGTGCCACCCCGTAATAATCCTGGACGGCAGCCTGCCTTTCTGCAGGTGTTATGGGCAGGTATATGTGCCTGCGGACTGATGGGCGTGCAGTCATGATGGCCAAGACCTGGTGTAGGCAGCGTGACTGTGTGGCCTGTGACACCCCCCCACTATTGCAGTAGTATGCTGAAATGATCCAGTGGCCAAGAAGTGCAGTACATTGAGGACCTTATGCAGGGGGCTGAGTGCTTGGGAGCACAGGGTGGGTTATGTGAGGTCATCCTCCTACTCACTGACCAAGTCAAGTATTATGTGAGGTTGAAACCTGTACCTCCCATACTCCTGGTCATCAGGCATCCCAAAAAGACTGGTTGAGGGTGTAAACATTCTGGGCCTGACTATCCTCCTCCTCCTCCTCCTGCGGTATCCCATGAGCACTGCTGCCAGGAACGGTATATTCATCCTGGTGTCTGAGCTTGTTTGTTGTTTGCGTGCACTTTTATGCTGCACGGGTCCACGTATGCCTGCTTTCTGCTGGCATACGTGTTTCCGGATTAGCGTGTCTTTTTTGGCGCACGCGTTAGCCCCGTTCGATTCCATGAATACGTGTTTTGAACGTGTGTGTGGGCGTTCTGCGCATTTGCCTCCTGTACTTCCCCCGTGACGCCCACATTTTCACGAATTGTTCCCCATTCCGTGTGTCACGCCCCCTGTTCCTTCTACTTTTGTTGTGTGCGCCGCGCTATGTGCGATTTCGCTGTGCGCGTAGCGCAGGCTTTTTGGAGACGTTTGCGCCAGCGTGCGCCACGCAGAAATTTTGGTGCACATCCTGGGATTTCCACGCGCACGGACTTCCATGAATCGCTGTGCGCGGGTTTCGCACGCTTTCTCACGCTTGCGCCGAAAATTTCAGCGCACATTTATTCCATGAATTGGCCTCTTAAGCTTTAAAGACCTAACCCCTTAGCTCTACTAGGAGATATACGTTGTGAAGACGGAGTTAAAGGCCAGAGCAAAGCTATTTATTGAGGACTTCAGGGCCCATAACGCCTGGTATAGCCCGAGGGCATGGTCTATAAAGCTATTATGTCCAACAAAAGGGTTGCAGTGAGGCTAAAAAAAGGCCTAATAAGCCTTGAGTGGTTGCTGGGGATTGGGTTGTTCCCAGCAACCACGTATACAACACAATGAGGAGAGAGGGGCCTGATTTTCAAAGGAGCTGCAATACCGTGCCAGGTTCTGGAGTGGCTGGTGGGTATTATGTGCAAGATTCCAGAATGGGTCTGGCAGCTGTGGTCAGGGGAAGATTTCCGACAGCAAGAGGTGGTGTGCAGCAATTCACTCCCACCTCTTTAAACAGAGGAGCTGGGGATGGCCGATATGTTTTTGGTGCCTGGTCATATCTGTCAGCTCTCAGTGTAGCAGTCTTGTGATCAGACGAAGCACTACACTCTCAACGCAGAATAATGCAGCAACCCTCTATTTGCCAATTTCAGGGACATACAGGATTTCAGAGCCATACTGCCTCGTATGGCCAAGAAATTGGCCAACGGCGGAATACCACGTCCCTCCCCAGGATATATTTAATCACATCTAGCTGAATACAATTTATATTCATCCAAACAGAGATGTAGAGTACCGGAAGTCCTGCCCCCATTCTTCTTATATGTTGGAAGCCGGAAATTGCGACATGCACGATGCCAATAATGGTACCTATCCCATGAAGAATCCTTGATACAAGGTATCCATTGAGAAAGCCCTATATGATGTATCTGCAGAGAAGGAGATTCCTGGAGAAGTGTGAAATGGTGAAGGCAAGAGACTGGTGACGTCACATGAATCAGGGATGACACACCAAGAAGAGATACCAAGGAAGAGAGTATATAAACGTTATAGAATCTGATGACGTAGTAAAGAGCCCTATAGATTGAAAGCAAATTAAATGTTGTGTATTTTATGACACTGAGGATGACTTGCACTAGGGGTGGGCATAGTTGTCCACCTGACTGTAGAGACCCAATCACAATCCTATTCCTCATAGAAAATATACCTAGATGTTCCCCGTAGACCAACCACAATCCAACTTAGGTTTTCTTATTTTTCCACATAGTATGACATCACTGATGACACGTTTTCATTATTTAACTGTGTTTATTCATGTAACACGTTGAGTGAAATACTGTGAGATGTCTGTTGATGTCCGTTGTACTCCTTGTTTTAGATAATTGCGAATAAAACAGCTAGGTTGTGCCAACTTCCTGAGTCAGTCTTATTATTGGTGTAAGAGTAAATTATGCATCCCCAGCCATCCGATAAATCGCTACCTCGCTTAAAGGGCCTACGGGTTCAGAGATGTTATTTTTCTTGTACTGTGCAGGATAACAATAGCAGGATGCAACTCACATGCCTCTGTAATGGGACAAGCAAATGGAAGAAACACAAGAAGTTTACACGCAGTAAAGATGATTGTGACGAATAGTAGGAAGCCATAGAAATAAACATTGGACAAATCACCATGATCCCTCATTTGCTTCAACATTTTTGTATGATGGTTCAATCAAAATCTCCAAGGAAAAACCATTCAGAAAAGGGACCTCTGACCTAAAGCTTTAGCAGGGAGTTACACAGTGTAGATACTACCTCTACCATACCGTCCATTTTGGAAACAATAATTTTTGGTATCTCCACATACTTTGTGCCAGTGATGAAATGGAGAGTGACAAAAGCTAAGTTTATCCATGTGCCTTGCAATATGCAATGTCCAATTGTATCTAAACTCCAAAGTTGGTTCTGATTTTTAATTAATTAATTCAAAACAATGAAATAATCACCAGTTGAACATTCAAACAACACTGCAGCTGACCTTTAAAAATATCTAAAGTAGCGCTGCAGGAAGGCAACACAGCGAAGGGGGTCACCAGACTCTACAGACTGCTCTCCAATGACCAGCCGACCGACAATCTCACATACAAAATGAACTGGGAAATAGACATGCAAGAGCCACTAACAAAGGAGGAATGGAACCAAATATGAGCATGTGCACACAGCACCTCCAGATGCACCATGATAAAGGAATCCGCTTACAAACTATGCCTCAGATGGTACATGTCCCCGAACCGCATTCATAAAATCACAAAGTCATATTCACCAAACTGCTGGAGGAATTGCGGTGAGAAGGGAGACCTATTGCATGTGTGGTGGACATGCCCCAAAGCCGTCTTCTATTGGAAGGAAATACTGAGCTACATAAAGGACATTTCAGGGGTTGAATTGCCGAGATCTCCAAAAACAATTCTCTTAGGAGTCCCTATAGAAGGTAAATATGCAATATCAGGAATGACAGCCAAGCTTATTATTCACCTATTATCAGCAGCAAGAATAACCCTTGCACAAAACTGGAAAAACAAAGAGGGCCCAATCTCAGCATGGTGGTGGATCAAGATCTGGGGAGTAATGGCTATGGAGAAGATATGCGCTATTAGTACCGGAAAATATCTAAGATTCCTAACTACCTGGAACCCATTCCATGAAAATGTGCGAGACAGAGAAGCTCATTTCTTCAAACCCCGCCTACTCCAGAACACACATGTCATCTGAATTCTCCCAGACATAAAGACATCGAGACACTAACGTCAGGAAAAGATTCTAAATAGTCTGAACTCTAAAATGTAACATAGTGCATAAAGTTGGGGGGAGAGGGATTTATAGGGGGCGGGGAAATGGAGAGAAGGGGTTGAGTTGGGGAGGGGGGATTGAAAACGGAAAATCCTTGAAGGCAACGCGAACTCCTATGAATTGTAAGATATGAACACAAGTAAAACGCAGAACCTAACTAATTATCGTTGGCAAATGTTATGTTGAAATTACCTGTAAGCCTTCAAACGAAAAATAAACTTGGTTTAAAAAAAATATATATCTAAAGTAGACTATGAAATTAGCCTTCTACAAGAATCACTACCAAAGGAGCTCTAGTGATAAAGTATACATGAATGGCTTGACTTGCAGGAAAGTCATGTGTAGTGAAGTTTATCAGCAATGCAATAGCCATATAGCCAACTCTATTCCACCTCACAGGAATACGCTCTAAATCAGGCAAGGAAACTTGTAAGGCAAGTCAAGCTCCTGCATGCAACTTCGAGGTGATGCCACCTGTCATCAATACTCTAACCGCACACCTGATCAGAAACACTCTAACACCTTCTGCATATAACAATGCCAGTTAGACACACCACTAACATCACAACCTGACCTGTTGCTCAACACTCAAGCTCACTGAGTACCAGTCTTCATACCTAAGATGTACTCATATGTCTGATAGAACAAAACTAAAGTAAATGCACACTGAGAAGGTGTCATCCTATAAACAATATGCAGAACCAACAAGACACAGGGACACTAGACAGAGAATTTCTCTCACAGAACCAATGCTACGAACCGCTAGAATAGATGGGGTCAACTTAACGGGCACTGGAAGGTAAGCAAGAATAGGGGTCTCTGACCAACCCACACAGACACTCACACATACCGATATGATCACTCTCTCCTCTACACCAACAAACAATAGAATGCAGCTATGACCCTCAATCAATTTCAGCCTACACACATACCTACACACCTCCATAAACAACTAAAAAGTCTTTAGAACGCAGCTATACCCCATGGAAAATCAGCATAGCTGCATAGAATCTCATATACAAACTGCACCACTGCCAGAATTCGGAGGTCAGCGACCTTGCTGCACACATTCTACTGATCTCACAAAACCACTGCACTAAATCCAGCATTAGAATGCAGCTACACACCTCATAAACCGCACTGGCTGCACACTTACTGAGTGCACCCAAGCACTATTTACTACTCTACTCTCTCCACTGTCCTGGGCTATGGTCCAGCCATTCAACCTGCAATGCTTTGAGATCATTCCAATGGTATATAAGGCACTATTCAAATGCACAATAACATAACGCGAGTTCCGTATTGCCTGGGGCCTGAGTTATTTTCACATGGTATTTTAATGGGGGAGCTAGGATTTAGCATCTGATACAGCCCTCAGAATTTATGATATTCGCATTAGTACCCCAGGTTAACGTCCCGGTGTGCTATTAGGAATGCATGTATTTGAAACGACGAGCCGCTGCAAGCACGCACCCCTTTGTTTCAAAGAAATACCAACCTAACATGTCCACCATGGAAATGAAAGAGAGGCTCTGATCAGAACCACACTTTCATTTCCATGGTGGCCAGGAAAACATCAGAGGAATGTTGTAGCAGTGCTGCAACCTCTACTGGTAAATGGGACGCAGGGAGGATGATGAGAAAGTAGTACACGTGACGGGTGGAGGGAGGGTAAATGGTGGAGAACAAGCACACAGCTGTCAGCTTGTTCAGAATGCTGGCTTATACCATGAGGTGCAGCCTGTGTTCTGAGCATCCTGATAATCCTGTCCATCTGGTCTCCCAATCCTCCCACTGTTCCCTGACACCATTGGGCTAATTGGGGAAGAAATGCAGCATAAGATGACCGCCACCGAGGAACGAGTTTCCAACAAGAGCTGTACTCTGTGGAATCATCAATATGATTGGCTACAGAGGCCAGCAAGTGAAGATCCAGCATCAAGCCAGATGGCGAAGCGGGCCTGCCCACAAGTCCTGCATCTAAGACCTCCAGAACTCTCTGTCACTCTTGGAAGAAAGATGCAACTCCTCCTATATCGCCCCTGCCTCCCCCTGACCCCTGCCTCCATTGGCCTCCTTGGGGATGAAATGCACCATAAGATGGCCACCGCCAAGGAAAAAGTTTCCAACAAGAGCTGTACTCCGTGGAATCATCAACCTGGTTGGCTACAATATCCAGCAAAAGAAGATCCAGCATGAAGCCAGATGGCGAAGCCGGCCTGCCCACAAGGCCTGCATCTAAGGCCTCCAGTACTCTCCGCCATGACTGCCAACAACTTATGCATGTGATCCGGTCCTGTGGCATTGCTATGATCCTTCCACTGTCCTCATTGTTGAAGGTAAGCACGCATCGGGTGCTACGCTCCAGAGGGCTGCTCCCACCTGTTTGCCTACCTATATTATGAGCTATACAATGATTTCCCATGTTTCCAGGAATACATGCCACAGTTCACAGAATGCCTATACAGGCATCTGCGTGACACGCCCAACCACCATCAACCAGAGAAATGGCACATTGCACACTAGAACTACCTGTGTTCCCACCTCGCTGACACTTGAGCGGAGAAATACCAAACCTGGTGAACGCACTGCCCCCACCAGGGCTGAGCATTTTACCAGCCGTTCACTGATTGTACAATCTCCTGGCACCCTGCTAAAGCCACAATCCAGCTGTTACCCTGACTACACCTCTGGTATCAAGGCTGCTCTAACCACACTCACTATTTCTGCTATGGGTACAACTCCTAGTACCATGAGTACCATTACATCACCTAAGTCTGCATGTCACCGCTCAAAGGGGCACAAATGCAAGAGCCATTCCCACGCATGTTCTGGATATGTTTGACCTCATCATGATGCTATGCCTTGACTTCCTAGCTATTACCGAACCCTGGGTGCATGCTGTCCCTGGCCAAGCCCTGACCTGAGTAATCCTGTATGGGTACACTATTCACAGAAGTGACAGGCCTGAAGTCAAAGGGGGTGAGGTAGCACTGATCTCAAAAGACACCCTGGCAATTAGACAACTTAATGCTGCAATAGAGAGAAAACTGTGATTTGCTCTCTGTCAAACTCCCCACCTTGACCACCTATCCCTATCCCTCCTAATTGTATATCCTAATTGTATATCGCCCACCTGGCACACCCGTAACCTTTGATGAAGACCTCCTGCACTCCATTGGTTACAATATGAAACCTACCACAAGATTTATCTGCCTAGAAGATGTCAACTTGAGCTAAAATGACCCCTTAGACCTGAATGCAGTCTCTAAGGCTAACTCACTCAGTGCCCTAGGCTTTACCCATTGTGTCAATGCTGCTAGCCATGTGAAAGGATACACTGTAGACTGGATAGTGGACACTAACTGTCAGGTTGCTATCACCATGACCAAATTAACTCCTGGTTCAGCAATGACCTACAAGAGCTTACAGTCAAAAAAAGTCAGGCAGAATCAAACTGGAAGAAATCCCTGTCAGACGCCTACAAACTTGTTTAGATCAGTCTCCAGGAAATACAAATCAGCTATTATCTTAGCAAAATCTACTTCCTACAATCATATAATTGCCAATGGTAAGTTAAATACCAAAGAGCTATTCACTATAATTAGGGGGTTAGAAACCCCAGCCACCACAGCACCACCTTTTACTAAAGATGAAGTATGGTGTACAAACATCCAAAAAGCCATGCAAGACAAAATTGATTCCCTACATATGAAAATCCACAACAAACGAGCTATACTTAAAAACCCATCTTCACCAGCACCCGCCAAACAACCACCAACCCCTATGCGCCTGGACCCCTCAGCTTTTCAATTCTGCAAAGTGTTGGAAACAGAGGTTGCAGCCATCTTCAAGTGCCTGAAACCATCCATTTGAAAAGGGGATAAGTATCATGCTAAACTTCTGACTCCCTTTCTCACCAGCTTCATCAATGCCTCCTTTTCCCCAGACTCAGTCCCCATTATCCTGAAGGAACCCTGGGTCCTCCCACTAATCAAAAAACCTATGCTGGACTCCCTTGCCTCTAACAACTACCACCCGATCACAACAGTCCCCTTCCTGCTAGAAAATCCTCAACAGGGCAGCATGCATTCAAATCCAGCGCTACCTTGAAAATAACCACATCTTGGGAATGCACCAATCGGGTTTCCAACCAAGCCATGGCACATAATTGGCCCTGTAAAAACAGCTTAATGCAATCAGACATGAGGGATAGCCAGCTCTCCTCCTTCTCCTGGAACTCTCAGCCACCTTTCACTTGGTCGACCACAAAATCCTTTCCCACCACTTGCCATCAGCTGTCAACTTCTCGCCAGAAGCCATGACCTGGGAGCATCCTTCCTTGCTGACAGAACACGCATGTTTCCAACACCCGGTTTCCACCAATGCCTATCTCATGCAGCGTGCCACAAGACTCTGGTGTCTCCCCCAGCCTCTACAATATATTCACCAAACTCCTCTTTAACCGTCTGGATTCCATCGGCAGATAATACAGAAACTATACCGATGATACCCAAATCCTCCTACCCATTTCTGTCAAATATACTGAACACTTGTTCACCTTAAACTCAACTTTCATGACCATTCAAGAATGGATGGTTACAAACAGCCTCTAATTGAATGATGAGAAGATAGAAATCCTGATGGTGGGGCCACCAGCAGTAATCAAGAAACAAAATTCACTATTTTCCACCTTCATCCATGATGGAATCCAGATCCCAGTCTCCTCCTCGGTGAAGACCTAGGGCGCTTATCTTGATGCTATGCTCTCCCTGACATGTCAGATAAACGCCAATGCCTCTTCTACGACTACACTGCTAAGCTATTCAATGAGTTGAGATCCTTTTTATCCTCAAAATGTTTGCTCACCATTGCTTGAGCTCTCATTGGGTCGAGGCTTGATTAGTGCAATGTTCTCTTTGTGCGCACATCCTCACACAATATCCGTAAACTGCAGGTGATCCAGAACAATGCCATTCATGCTGCCCTTGATAAGAAAAAAAGAGACCTAAGCTAATTAGCCTTTGATGTGGGCCGCACACCCTTAATACCCACTTAGGATTAAACAACTTAGTTCCGTCTGTATAATAATTCTGAACAAGTTATAAGGTGTTTCAAATTCCTTTATGTTCGCAAAAAATGTCTATTGCTTAAAAAATCATTGTCATTGCTTCTGTTTCACCAATTAGACTAATGCTGAAGTTGGGGCAAACAATAACCCTTTTATAATTTTATAATGCATTAAGTGAAAGAGACAATGTTGTGCCGTTCGTAAGGTTATTGGAAGAACTATATGATGCAAGAAATTGTGTAGGTTCCGCACTGGGAACCACATTTTTATTGGGTGGTTATTTTAATCTAAAAATGGGTGACTACACTGGTACTGCTGAAGGTATAGCAGAAGAAGATATGGCATTTGGTATCCGTCTGCCTGTACTAATAGAATCAAAGATAGACTGCCGGGGCAAGAAACATATGGGGGCCCTTATTGAGACAGAATTTGGGTAAGTGAACAATAGATTCCCTTTTGACATTCCGGGGAATATACTTTTACTAACGCAAGGCATCATTCAACTATTGATTATTTTATATTTGGTGTTGAAAACTGGTCCAAGATCAAAGATTTTGAGGTGGTCCGTTGGGTAGCAAGCGATCATGGTCGATTAGTTCAGACGCTATGGCATGGGGCTGACGTATTTCCTTTGAGGAGCAACAAGGTTGATCTACCTGTGTATAAAATGTTACGCTGGAGGCAGGTGGACCCTTGCCAGTTGGTACCCCAAGTAATGTGTACTATTATGTATAAACTGGAGACTTGTCTATGCCCCGTGACTGCTGACCAGGTTAAATGGCATGCCTGCAGGGGCATAATTGTATTCATCAGCTAGGGATTCAGGAAGATCCCAAACTTCTCACAAACGAGGTTGGGTAATTCACAGTGGTTCAGCACCCAATCCAAGCTCGCAGAACATAACCTTTTGTCTGCAGATAGGGAGCACCCTACAGATCAAGAGGAGGTAGCTCAAGCGAGGGCTTCTTACAAGATGTCTATGGAAAATAGCAAGTAGGAACTTGTCAGACAAGCCTGGCTAAAATTAGAGAGGCCTGCCATGTCAGGAAATTTAGGGGAATACTAGAGAGCTATTTAAAATGGACTGCCCCCTCATGGTAATCCCCCACAAAATCACATATATCCAGTGGGGGAAGACAAGTGGATTAAACATTTTTAGTCCCTATACGATAGCCTTAGTGGCAGGAATGATAAGAGTAATATAGATTTAGCTGCCCGCAATACTCCCACTTGTAATACCATGCATACAACTGCTTTTAGTCCAGTGATATTGATGAGTGAAGTTGCCATAGCTCTTTCAGGGATGGCCAATGGGAAATCGATTAGAACCAGACTCAATTTCAATTGAGTTCTTTAAGGACGAGATTAGGGTCTGGGTTCCAGTACATACCCTGATTTTTAATACGATCCTGCATTTGAAAGCTGTGCCGCCCTCGTGGTGGGAAGCGGTTATCGTGCCAGTCTTTAAAAAAGGCAATCAAAGTGATCCTGCATGTTATCATCCTATCTCCTTGCCTGACACCTCCGCCAAATGGTTCGAGTGAGTGCTGTATGGCAGGATCATGGATTAGGTCATAGAAAATCAGATCCTCTGTGAGTACCAATATGGTTTTTGCAAGGAAATTGGCACAGTAGATCAGATACTGAACTGGAGTCTGATTTTGGATAAGTACCCTAAGGCCAGAAGGGAACTATCTACTTGGGTTTTATGGACCTTCCAACGGCCTTTGACAGTGTAGCCCACGATAAACTCTGGGAAGTCCTGTGTGATCTAGGTATGCCAGACGATATGCAACATATTTTACTCCAGCTACATTTAAACTTGTCAGTGAGAGTGAGAGTTAGGAACAGAGGTCAAACAACCCAGGCATTCCATGTAACTAAAGGAGTGAGGTATTGTTATGAAATGGGGCTCTAAAGTTACCTCTCGGTCCCGTTTCACCCCTCACCGAAAGACTGTGCCATTATATCTTCACGCATGGCAGTACCAATTCTGCGGCGTTGGCAGCTGCCCTGGCAACGGGCCACAGCCATTGTTCGCCCTGGAGGAGTCTGCGCTGCCGTGTGAGGCGGTCACGTGTTCACATCAGCCGACATTCACTATGGCGTACGTTTTACGCGTCAGTTTAAATACCTGCCCCTTACTTTCATTGGGTGCTTCTGATTGATCTTGGTCTAGAGCAGCGTTTTCTTTGTTCTCATACCTGACATACTCTATTTCCGATTTCAGCCTGTTACCTTCTGCTTTACGATTCTGATTTGGTTTCTGGCACGGTAACAAGCTCGGCATCCACTCAGACATCCTTCTGCTCCATGATTCTGAATTGGTCTTTGTCCAACACGGTAACAAACATGGCATACACTCAGACTTTCTCCTGCCTTACGACTCTGACATTGTCCTGACCACACGTGAAACAAGCCCGGCTTTCTTCTGGACTTCTAATTCCTTCAGACGTGGTGTGACCCGCCCGCTTCCTTGCATCTGGTGAATGCAAGCACTTCATCGTGTTCTCGGACAGCAAATGGAACGCTCTGATCTCTCTGCATTCTATCAGGTATTTCATCCTATACTGAGGGCCTGGATTTGATCTCCTGGTTGGGGCTCTATGGGCCTCATTACACGGTAGGCGGTGAGCCATGGCGCTATTAGCGCCTGGCTCATGCCGGTAAAATACCGGCACCGCCTTGGTGGAAAGGGGATTTACCGCCCCATTCCAAGGTTGGAGGGGCGGTAAATCCCCCTTCCACCATTGCCCTTCCCCATTCCCATTTCTGCCCCATAGGGCTCTATGGGAATGGGGAAGGCGCTAATTACGGCACCGCAATTTTGCGGTGCCGTAATTAGCTCCGAGGTCCCTTTGCGGGTTGGATTTTAACTCCTGCAAATAGCAGGCGTTAAATCCCCCAACCCGCAAAGGGACCTCATAGTAAGGCGGTAAGGATTTACCGGTACCGGTATTTTACCGGTACCGGTAAATCCTTACCGCCATCCGTGTAATGAGGCCCAATGTGTGTGTTTCTTTCCTTACTAGATACATTGGGATTGACTTACTTGAGACTTTGTGATACCCAGGTGGATTCTTTTATGTGCCCCCGGGGATGCCCTGCAGCTATGGAGTGCACCTACCCGACTCTAGAGCGACCCCTGTTCCGACCGGGTTAGATTCCTAAACTAACCTCTCTATTTGTTATTTTCTCCTGTTGTTGTTTCTTCCAAGCTCTCCCTCTTCTTCCTGGGCAGAATCATAGGGTCACAATTTTGATGCGTTTTCTTTCACCAGGGCAAAGTTTGCCCTAGTGCTAATACCATTCCGTATTAGCACTAGGGCAAACTTTGCCCTGTTGCAATAATGCAGTGAAAATCTATCTTTTTTGGCCGAGAGCAATTTTTGCCCTGATCCCTATACCATGCCAAATTGCACTTGTCATGGTGCAATAGTTTTGTAATATGTCCCAGTGTTTTGAAAAACAGGGTAAACATTGCCCTAATGCTAATACCGTGCAACTTTGCACTTGCACCGGTGCAAAGTTTCTGTAATTTGGCCCCTGGTCGTAACAGCGCCTTGATGCTCCAGGGTTTTTGTAAATAATTAAATACATTTGTAATGGGGCAACATTGCCCTTTTTCTTGTTTTGTAATCAGAACAGAGATGGGAAACATTAACTGTAAAAAGAAATTGGAAGAAGCCACATGAAGGACACAATGCTTGGGCTTGTTATGATATTCATATGTCTAGGCCATGTTTTTAGGTGTAGTGATTACTGCCATATTTAAATAAAATCCATTGATTTGACCTTTTATCAGCACATTTGTAGTGGGTTAGAAAGCACATGAATAATTCCGAAAAATCAAAGTGAGGTGAAAAGTTGCCCAGGGATTTCTGTGTATTTGTTTTCTATAGGAAAATTGCAGAAACGTTAGGAAAATCCAGGGACATTGCACATTCATATTGAAGGTAAAGGATATCCAGAATCCCAAGGTGTTTCATGTATTGGGCAGCGTATCCAAGAGTGGAGAGAGAACAGTACACAGCATGTCGACTGTCCTTTTCTTCCACTGTTTCCTGACTCCCCCATTTCACTACCTCTCCCCCTTCACTTCTCCCACTGCACTCCCTACTCCTGACTCTACCCTCTGCCATCTGTCTCTGTTTTATCTCTACTCCCCCCTCTTCTTTTTGTGCTTCACGTTTCATCTTTTCTTGTTGTGTCCCTTGTCGCCTGTGTTATCGTGCCCCAATTCTTTGCCACGTACCGTGCCTGTCACCATTGCTGTCTGCGCGTCTGATGTTGCCCCTCATTCCATGAGGTGAGGCTTTTCCAGGCTGCACTGACTTACCCTCTTGTCACCATTGCTGTCTCTATGCTCTAATGTAGCCCCTCATTACATGAGGCAAGGCTTTTCCAGGCTGCTTTCACTTACCTGCTGTCCTTTCTGCATTCTGGGTTCCTTAATGCAGCCCACGGATTGTGTCCTGTACTTACTAGTACAGGACTGTGTACTACTAAGTACATCTTCAGTCACTTCCTCCCCACTCTCCCTCCTTTTGTGTTCCAGAACTTGCACATTCCAAATCGTCTAGACCTAGTCAGAACGTTTTTGTTTGTTCCTCCCTCCTTACCCACTCCTGCACTCCACTTCCTCCCCATTGCCCTGTTCTCAGACCTTTTAAGAACTTTTTTATTTGTATTGTGCCCCCTCCTTGTCCCCTTCCCTCCCCTCCTGGTCTTGATGCGCCTCGGAACTCACTGTTCCATAGTGCACATTACAAATGACCAGTAAATAAAATGAAAATACTGAAGTGGGAGAATGGAAGACCAGGCTCCCGACCTTCCCCTCTCGCGCCTGGCCTAAAGGATCGCGGCCCAGGCACCCGCCACGAGAAGAGTTTGCCCATCTACCAGACGACCAAATACCCTGGTACAGGAACATACGGATGTGTCCATCTGCCTGCCCAGCAGCCCGCCCTGGCCATGCCGACACCTGCGGCACGGATCAACTAGACTAAAACCTACACGTCGTTAGAGATGCCATGACGACCTAGCCAACGGTCAGCACACCTGTGCAAATATACACACCGGACACTCCCGCACCAATCTACACGAAGAATATACTCAGTGCTATGACGTAGGCGACAGACATACTCACGGACGTGCATCTTTATTATTTTCCACATAGGCTCTCAAAATGCAGAAACGCAAGACGCATCATGAACCCATCTAAAGAGCTTGCTTACGCTTCTCCTAAAACCAGGTGCCATAATGAGAAATAAAACGAAGACACGATACTGGTCATAAGACAATATGATACTATAACCTAAAGCGCCTGTGCACCAAACGGTTCCACCTATACAGCAGGCCTAAGTAGGCCGCAAGCAAGAGCTTCCATGGACGTTAAAAGAACAAGAGTCAGGTTGCTGATCCTGCAGAATGAGCCCGGCGAAAGCAGACAGCCAAGGTCGCAATGTTGCAAACCCACATTCCGAAAGCAGACCATCAAGGGCACGATGTTGCAACCTTGCACGCCGCACACCAACGTCAAAGTCACACCTGCAAATTAAACCAGGCACACAGTGGAAAAACAATATTAATTGTGCAGAATTCTGCCTCAAACACGGTCCCACCTCACGTGACCAAGCCGAACCTGACAGGATGCCAAGGCCAGAAAAGGCGTCTGGATCCCTCGTTACAAGACACAGGCAGATACAATTAAAAGGCTCAATGGACATCTGCGACAGTGGGAGTAGTCGGCCTTCCAGCTTATGAATAAGTCCTCACATTGTCTACACGTACTCATAGTGAAACATTGTTGCAAATGACAGGTACACCGAGAGCTGGGAACAGCGATGGTCCCAGACTGGGAAGCTCGCGGGCGCACCAATCAGAACATAGGGCTCTTATCACTGACGCCATTAACATTAACCAATCATCAGGGGTCTTCATGTAACAATTCTCATGTGTCTAATTGTAGGGACAACCCAGATATATCACCTGACTAACCCTTGACCACTAACATTGTTCTCTATACGTATGCTATACTAACCCTACCACTCGAGCAACCAATTAAGAGTGGCGATAGGTTTTTTGCTAACTTTCCAAGGTGACGCAAGTAGCGCGTCATACTAAGGTAAAAAGGGCCTGCGAGCCCCACGATTGTGTGTGTGTCAGGACGGACGCGTACGATCCTTGACCCATCCCTGCCGTTTTTGTCTAATAAACAGCAGAGTCACCTTGCTTCTTGCGTGTGTCTCATACTCTATCTCTTTTGGGATATACGGGAGGAGTTGGGGCCTCCCTGCCCGGAGGTCTGCGGACGGCCCGGCCGACCCCAGCAGAATTTCCCCCCCGACAATACATTCTGATATTTCGCATGGATATGGAGAGATTTCCCAACTGTTATGCTGTCACTATCAACTTGTTCACATTTCTGGATAGGGTAAATGCATAATTCTAGCAGCACATTAAAGCTGCGTTATTTTGCAATCCTTCATACAGGATGTGCCGTGTGTAACATCATAAGGTTAATAGCCCTGCTGTTTGTCTTCACCTCGGTGCTTAATTGGGCCATTCATTATGCATCTAACAGCTGCCATCTAAGAAAAGGTAGCCGCTCCATAGTTCATGAAACAGAAATAGATGAAAGGGCACTCATATTAATAAGCATGTGCATCTCTGGGCATCTGTATGGGATTCTGAGGCATTGATACACTTAACAGGACCAAGGATACACACGTGCTGGTACTTAAAAGAATGTGTGTGCCAAAATCGTTGCAGTTGTGGTTACTTTATTGTGGGCACTGTTTGATCAGCAGAGCCTATATTCATGTATTGAAGTGCAAAATATGTAATATATTGTAGTATTTATGCAGTAACGTATGGAGCATGAGTTCTAATGAAGGATATTTCATTAAAGGAAGGCTAGCTAAACAGCCTCACTTTTATAAAAAGATCGATGTCTAAATGTTGGTGGCAGTGTTACTCTTGTGTTGACTTCAGGCTCATTGTGAGGGGGCTATGTGTATTGCCATACATAGTGCATACACTTATACTGAAAGTTGAAGTGGACACATTTCAGATATAAAAGTTACATACAAATGCGTGAAAAATATGTAAGTCATTATCATGTTAGCTCCAGCCACTGGCCCTGGGATATTGGCTAATACCATGCAGAATTCTACTGGTATCTACGAACAGAAAGACAAGAAAGGGTACAGGGAACGTATGCTATGAAACAGAACAATCTCGTAATTCTGTAATGCCTCTGGCAGCAATGGGATTTCATTTCAATCCCTAAAACCCACGTTATAATTCCATTGTCATTTTTCCATTATTGTCTCACCCCCAGTGGCAGTATCCAAACACCCTACGCATTGGATGATGGACAGATCCAAATACAAATCAAAGTCTGTCAGAGGAGAATGTTATTGATTAAAAACTTACTGATTCCGCCATGTTGAAATGGGGAATTACCACCCCATTCCAAGGTTAGCGGGACGATAATTCCCCATTTACCATTGGCCCTTCCCCATTCCCATTTTTGCCCCATAGGGCTCAATGGGAAAGGGGAAGGCAGTAATTACGGTGCTGCAAATTGCGGTACCGTAATTACCTTCAAGGTCCCTTTGCGGGTCTACAGCCCTACATAAAACCAAATTGTCTAAGCCCAAACGCAGCTCTCAATGATTCAATGTTGAACTCATAGAACTCAGAAGGTAAAAAAGAGCTCTAGAACACCTTTGTAGGGAGAATCATTTACCTGAACTCCAAATCAAATTGAAGCAACTATCCAAAGACTATAAACTCAGCGTACTTACCCACAAAGCAGAATAATTTAATGCACGCATCTCTAACGCAGCCTCTAATACTAAAGAATTATTCACCATTATCCGAGAATTAGAAGCCCCCATCCTACCCACCAGCCCCGTTAATACCAGCAAAGCCTGGTGCACTACCATTCAGGATGCCTTAGCCCTCAAAGTGAATACCCTCCAAAGTAAAATAGCCTCACAAAAAAAGCTCCTAGAGCTCACAGCCAATACCCCTCACCCCTCAGATACTAATATTAGCCCTGATGTACCAGAATTCCACTTCACTCAAGTCTCCAATGATCAGATCCTCAATACAATAGCATCTCTCAAACCTTCTAATTGTAAAGGCGACAGTTTCCCAGCTAAATTAGTCAAAGACTGTGCCACCACACTAGCACCCATCATTACCGCATTTGTTAATGAGTCTTTTAACTCAAGTGAAATTCCAGCCTCTATCAAAGTAGCATCGGTCACACCCCTTCTTAAAAAACCATCACTAGACTCAGTTATCCGCACGAACTACAGGCCCTTCACAACGGTGCCTTTTCTTCTCAAAATCATTGATAAATTAGCTTATACCCAAATACAAGTGCATCTAGAACAGAACCAATTGCTAGGAGATAGACAATCTGAATACCGCCGTAACCACAGTACTGAGACCGCCCTACTGGACCTAAAAAAACAGATGGATGCTATCAGGGTCTCTGGTAATTGTGCATCTTACTAGTTTCTGCGGCTTTTGATTTAGTCAACCATGATAAATTATGCCAAACCCTAACCACCAACTTTCACATTTCCAGAAAAGCCACCACTTGGATAAAATCGTTCCTCTCCGACCACACCTCTAGAGTCACCTTAGGGGAAGAAGCAGCTGATCCCATTCCCGTACCTCTGGGAGTACCGTGAGGATCGTGTCTCTCCCCTACGCTCTACAAAGCCTACACTAAACTTCTCTTTGCAGAACTTGATGCTATGGGAGCAATTTATACTAATTTTGCCGATGACACAAATATACCTATACCCATCACATGTAACATCGAACAGGACACAGCTAGCATCAATAAAATCTACTCCCTCATCCAAAACTGGATGGCCAACAATAGCCTCTGCCTCAATGGAGAAAAAACAGAGATTCTTATAGACAGCTCCGCGGCCAGACTCAGCAAACTCCGCCCCAACTACACTTCTATAGTAATAGATGGCACCCCATCACCATATCCCATAAAGTCAAAACCCTAGGAGTGTATCTGGACTCCAGTGTCACTATGAACAACCACATTAATGCTCTCGCCTCATCCACAGCATATACAGCCAATCTCATTACACTAAGCAGACCTTTCCTCTCTGTGGATAACTACCAAACACTCGCCAGAGCTCTGATTCTAACAAAGATAGACTATTGCAACGTCCTACTATTAGGTACGTCAAGGAGAAACATCAACAAACTACAACTCCTCCAAAACAAAGCCATTAGAGCAGCCCAGCGCATCAACAGAAGAGAGCATATCTCTCAACACAGAAGAGAAGCTCATTGGCTTCCAGTACAAGCGAGAATTCTCCACAAAACTCTCACCATCACCCAAAAATGCATCTCGAACAAAGACTCATCTATCTTGGCCAAAGCATTTCTCTCAAAAATACTACCAGAACCCTCAAATCTAATGCCGACACTCTCCTTCACATACCACGCTTCACATCATCTAAATGAGGTAATGCTAGTTTCCCCTTAGCCGCCCCCCGCATTTGGAAGTCACTTCCTTCCCATCTCAGCAATGAAATCTCCTTCCTTAAATTCAAGAAACAACTCAAAACATGGCTGTTAAATAAATACTAACACTGCTAGAGTAACACAGCTGATCCTCTCTACTTTGCACACCGCCATATGCATGCTGCTCATCATGCCTTCCTCTTGTGGATCCCAACGTGCCACCCCTATACCTATGTAACTGATCAGGTTTCCCAAGACAAATCAACGTATTACTCCCATGCCTTCTGTAACTGTTGAAGAGCCCCAGAGACCTGTATCTGGCATAATGTCTATGATGGTTGTAATTGTTTAAGTCCACCAGCATGTATGTAACCGCTAAGATACCTATGATGTATGTAAGTGTTTAAGTCCACCAGCATGTATGTAACTGCTAAGAGATCTATGATGTATGTAATTTACGTTGTGATACCTAAGGGTTTGGGCATGTAATCAAATGCAATAAATAAATAAATAAATAAATGTGCAAAAGGTAGACTTTGAGACTTTCAATTTGGATTCTTGAAGAATGTAATAACAAAGTGAGCAGCACAAATAAGAAACCTTTATTTTTTTTAATTTTTTTTTATTTTAGACTTTTAGTTTTGTAAAAGAAAACAAACTTTTTGTCAATCACATTCCCGATCCCCAACCCACGTCATTGCATTTTTGCATTTTTGCATTTTGTTTCTTTACTTTAGGATTATGCAAACGTGGGCTGGTCGATCCATCTGTGGTAGTGTTCTTTGGGTGAAGGACCAATGTTTACAATGATTGTGTCAATAACATATCCATGAAATTAATCACGTTGCAAGTTAACTGCACATTTCTTCCCGTGATCAGATAAGACCACCACTCCACCATGTTGCCATTTTTGGGGGCGTAGTGTTCAAGGTGCAGGGAGCGCTTGTCAATGATCTGTGAACATTCAATTATTAGATGTTTAATGGATTTGGGTTCTTGCTTACAAAAGCGGCAATTTCCGTCTGTAGTCATGGAGTTTTTTATTCTCCTCATACGCAACTTAGTATTGTGCAAGTTGAGGCGAAGCCGCAAGAATTGATTTTGATGGTAATTAGATGGAAATTTAGCTAGATATTTCGGTAGAGTGCCCCTTTTTTGCTCACACAGGCCAAGGTCTATTCCTGAGGATAATGCGACTCGTCTTTCCGCATTTTTGATCCACTTCCATTGCATAAATTTAATTTTTGCCAATTGCGGTGTCTGTAGAACATGGGGTATTTTTATATTTGCTTCTTCCAGTATGCCTAATAGGTTATCTTCCCAGCTGTTTAGCAAGGAGGTGGATGTATCATTGTTCTTATTGGCCAAGATTGAATATGTCTTAGTTGCTGGAAGTAGTCTAATTTTCCTAACAGTAGTATATATTTCCACAATACTATTGAATGCAGGGAGTCGAGGCCCAATTCATGTCTCAAGGCCACCATTGAGACACATTGTGGCAGCTGGAGGACTTTACACCAAAAGCAGCCCTCTAGTTGAGCCCAGAGGCATGCACTGATGTTCCACCCTGTTTCACTGCCGAAACTTATTGCTGGTATCACTTTTTGTAGGTAGAAAATCGTCACAGGTTGAAGTGAGAATTTCCCATAATTTGTGTGCAGTTTACGCCCTTGTAGGGCAAACATTCGCATACGTGAGATGATTTCATTTGTCCAACTCCATTCTCTGATCGATATATTAAATGAGACGCCCAGATATTGAATGGCATCTGTTCTTTGTAATATCTCTTTATCGATTTTCCAGTTGAACCTAGCTTTTCTTGATTTAGTGTTGGGTCCAAAAACCATCACCTGAGATTTGTTCACGTTTATCATGAAGTGGTTTGCCATTAGGTAGGACTGTAATGCTACCAGTGATCTTTGTAGGCCTATTTCAGTGCTATTAAAGCATCTAGTTTGGCCAAGTTTAGCAATAGCAGGTTGAGTTCCACACCGACCCCTTTGGTGAACCCAGTTTGCCTCACGTTGTTGATCTTATTCATTTCGGCTCATTTAGCGATTTTCGTATGGAGGAATGTAGCAAAAAGCTTCCCCATAGTGTCTAGCAACACTATGCGCCGATAATTTGCTGGATCTTCTTTGTTTCCTCTTTTGAACACCGGGACAATGATTGCTTTGGTCCAGGAGTCGGGAATTTTTGATGTTTGGGCGATTTGATCGAATAGGACCCTGATGAAATTTGCCCAGTTTTCTTTATTCGTTTTCACCATGACGTTTGATACACCATCGGGGCCGGCGGCACGAGATGACTTTAACTTTTGAATTGCTTGTGTGATATCTTCAAGTGATTCTTTGACATCCCATTTACACTAATCTATTTTTAACTTTGGAGTGTTATCACCACAATTACTGTTGAAAACCGCGCCGTAGTGTTGTATCCAAGTGGCTGCATTCACACCATTAGCTAGGTAGTTGGGTTGTATCAGGTGGCCTCTGTTTATTATCTTCCATATATTGGAACTGTCTTTTTGGATAAGGAGGTGCATTATTAGTTCCGCTTGTTCCTGGTTTCGTAAGATTTTAAAGGACTTCAACCAGTTCCGATAGCGTTGGCGCCTGGTGGCTAATTGCTGTGGTAGGTTAATACCACCAATAGACTTAAATTTTTTCAGGTCACTTGCAAGTAATTTCTTTGCCGCGCTTAGTTCAGGACTAAAAGGGTGGGTATAGTCTCTACTCGTCCTCTTGTTTGTATTTGTATACTGTTTCAGGAGGGATGCATATTCTGCGTATAAATTTGTGGAGCAAGCCTGAATGAAGTCCAATGTCATAGTGTCAATCTGCCTGCTATTTATTCGTAGGCGGTTTTGGGAGTTGTTGATATCCAATTGTGCAGTGTAGCTTTGCTGTGTGGATGTAGTGCTCGTATACCAAGATAAGATGAGTGGATTATGATCACTATTGGACGATTTTCTTACTTGGAGGTCTGAGATTAAAGCATGCAGATTCTCAGATACCCAAATATAATCTAGGGTTTTGTTTGAATCAGCCCGATGCCACGTTGCAGCAGCTGGAATGTCTCCTCTGGTACAGCCATTCAGTAATACACAATTACGAGTTGATAGTTCATATGCCCATTTCGTGCCGCGATCAGAGCCTTCAGTTGGAATCTCTTGCATATCGTTCAGGTTACATACGTTTGTTTTGTCGAACCAGGAATAGTTTAAATCACCACAAATTAATATGAGTGGCGTGGCAAATGATGCATAGCAACTGTCTATTTGTGTGGTTACTGACATCAGGTAGTCCTCATCAGAGATCATTACAGGATTCCAATAGGTGTTTACCAACAGCAGGTGTTGTTTTTGTTTATTTCCTTGCAGAGTGTGAGTGGACGATTCAAGGGTGATTGCTTGAACAAATAGGTTCGGATTTTGGATACCGATGACTTCCCATCCTGACGAGTTTTTATCATGGCAAGTAGGCCGGAGAAAGGACGCCCCAGTTGGTTTTTACAAGCCTCATTTAGATATATTGTGTATCCATCACAAGAAGGCGTCTTTCTAAGCCATGTTTCTTGTAGACAAATAAACAGGCTTTTGATGTCATGGGCTCTTCCTTCTTGGAATAGATGGGCGAAACCTCTGGTGTTCCATGACGTTAACAGTTGGGTCGTATGCCTAGACCCTGCGTCATCCTATACGTTGATTCTTTGTCTACTTGCTTCAGTATCGTATGGCAATTGGTGTTTGAGTTGGTTCCTCAGAACTTCCCTTTTTGTACTATTCGGCCTTTGGCATTGGCCATTTCCATGTGTCGAGTAAGTAGAGGATTGAGGATCTATCGCAGTAGTTAAGTTGAAACCATAGAACAATAAATCATCTTTTGCATCAAGAATTCGTCTCGCTACTGTTTTGGACCGCATGTGCAGAATTACCCAGTCTGATCTTGACTCGTTTTTGTATTCAACGATTCCGATATCATCGGATCGGATATTCCTCAGGGCAGGTACATTGTGCAGCAATCTCATCACATTTGCTCTGTTTAGATTTATTTTGTTTATATCTTCTAAGATGTTTTCGAGTTCCAGTTTGTATAGGCTTCCCTTGGATGGTTTCTGTTGTTCAACTCTGCTTTGAGTACCGTGTTGATTCAGGTTTTTCGTTTGCGCCTTTGTATATTTAGGGTTCAGTTTCAATATCGGTTTTTCAGGCGCTCTCTGAGGTTTGCTTTTTGTGTTTGACTTATCAATGCAAAGCGTAGCTCGCCCTTTTCCAACTTCCACCGGCCATAACCCAGCGGGGCCTAGTGGGTAACGTTCCAGTTGGACAAATCTTAGGCCCGCCACTTTCTCTTTCCAGCTCATCTGTAAGGCACCGTCTGTTTCACGCTCATCTTCTACTGAGTAAGTCGATAAATCACAGAGATCTTTAGACTCTACCGTGTATTGATCAACCGATGGGCTAATGTTGTCTCTTCTACGTTTTATAGATATATCAGAATTGCCTACATTGTGAACTACTTGCGTCTTGGCAGCAGATTGAGCATCAGGTTTTTTTGGCACTGCTGTGGTTTTTGGTGCCACAGGACGTGGAGGCGTGGTCAGATTCCTTGTGATTTTTTTTGCCTCATTTCTATGTGGACGTTTTGATGCCAGACCTTTCCTTGCTTTTTTGAAGGCGTTGGATTGTTTTGCCTTCGATATGGCCGGAGTCTTGATTGATTGTATTGTTTTCGCTGTTCCTGAAAATATATCAAAAGAGATTTTTTCTCTATTAATACTGCGTGATTGGACATTGCGCTCTGGGGGGGAGGGTGCCCTTTAGTCATTACTGCTCCACACATTGCAGCTGGTACCTCAATACTTGTAGTAGGAATTCTGTGGTCATCAATCGAGGTAGAGGAGCCCACGGTGGTTCTTACTTCGATGGTAGATTCAACGACAGGAGGCGAGACAATTTTGGGTGTCGTGGTTACATCACTCGTATTAGTGGTTTTTGCACTGCTAGTCTCATTTTCTGTGGAGTTTTTCTAAAATTCATTTGATAGCAGCAGAGGATGGTCACAACATCCTTTTTGCAGAGGCATCAAATCCTGATCAGGGTGGTGCTCACTACCAATACCAGGCTCTCTCATTAAGTTGCTGAGTGGTTGAACAGCAACATTATGCCTGATCCACTTAGTACATTCTACTAGGGCTTCAGCAAGGTCTAATTTTTCATGCGACTCCGTTCGTGTTATTTCATTTAGGCGAGAGTGCCATTGATGAGTTGATGCAGCTTCTAGGTCCAAACGATTGCTTAAATGTTCATTGCCTTTTTCCAGTGCCGACAGTTTATTGTTTAGCAGTACCAGGATAGAGTTTTGGTTGAGTACAGTTTCATTTAATGTCTCGTATAGTTTCATAAATGGCATTAGGGCTATTGTGGTTGCCGCCAAGACATTATTGTGAATCTGAATTCCTGACGCGATAGAGATGTTTCCTTTTGAATTCGTGGAATTTTCGGCTACTTTGCTTTCGTTTGTTTCAAACGGTCCATTTCCTGGAGGATTGGTTTCAGTTTGACTGACTTCGAAGTCGTCAGGGTTTTCTTTGTCCGTTTTCTGTTTCCATCAGTTTTTTTGCTGGGAGTCATCCGACACAGCCAGATTTAGAGGACCCACTGTGGGGCCAGGATTTGATGGATTTACCACTTTGTGAGGTGGGTGGTTTGCTTCTTTGCGGTGAGTGCTTACCTTGCAGACAGGAGTACGCACATTCCCATGATTAATTAAGAAGTTTTCATTTAGGCGTTCGCGCATTAGGTTGAAGTCTGATTTTAGTCGGGCAGTTAGTCGTGCTTCATGAGTGGCAACGTCAAAAGGCATTGATGTACTCGTATTGGGTAACAGTTGAGATATCGACAGGGGCACTTCATTCTCAGATGTTACCAATGCATTTGACGTTGCACGATTTTTAACGTCATTTGATACGTTTCCAGCAACCTTGTTTACAGTGTGTAATGATTTTGATGTAACTGAATACAATTGTGAGGCTCCCTTATGAATGTCAGGCCTCTTGTCAGACGGTGTAGCCATTTTTTGATGTTCCCGTGTACTAGTATGGCCATACTGCGCCGCATTATTGTTTAGCAGAGCATCAGACTGCATAGAACAAGTTTGCAGTGCGGGTGATTTCAAGCTTCCGACTGACGGAGACCGCATTGCCAACAGGTCGGCATCGGTTATGTCAAAAGGAAGGTCTCAGAGGCATCTAAGTATGCTGTTGGGGGAGGCTCCAGCAAATCAATTAAGACGATTTCAGGAAGATTAGTCGGCACGCACGTAGCATGTACACTTCGGCATTTTGATAAGTGTTCAGTTTTAGCTTCTGAAACACTTGAAACAATTGGATCAGACGCCGGCTTATGTGCAAGCTGTAATGGAATTTTTTCCTTCGGTAGTAATGCCGCGTCGGATTCAGTGCCAATGTTATTAGTGTGTTTCGCCGCTTTCGCCGCTTTGCAGGCAGATGCTGGGGGGATGTCGACGGCTCCAACAACATCAGCCACCTCAGCCAACTCAGCCTCAGCCTCAACCTCAGCTAACCCGGGCTGCTCGGCTGACGCTGACCGTGTCTGTTTATCAGGCGTTACAGTTTGTGCCGTACAGAGCCTCTCATCAGATCCTTTCGGAGTCAAGGACATGTTTTCCACGGATATGCAGCCAGATGCAAGCAAATAAACCTTCCGCGGCAGCACATTGTTAATAAGGCATTGCTCACTTGGCTTACCTCTCTCTGTTTTCGAATGCTGCTTCCGCAAGCGATTTCGCGTGCGTGCCCCTACGCCCAGTGGTAAATTCTCTGCGCTGCCTGGAGACATTTCCATCTGCCCAGACCCCAATCGCCCGAGAACGCTCTGAGGGCAGTCTGAGGCGGATTGGGCAGACTGGACTCACTGCCGGACTCTGCGCTGCGCTCCGCGCGGTGAGGCAGTATATATAGTAATCACAGAAAGAGGACTGGATACACAGTCGCTGCAGCTCCTCTTGGAAAATTCAACCAAAACAACCAGAGTTCAGGGCAGACTGGACTCACTGCCGGAAACCTTTCACCCGAAGCCCGTTGTTGCCATCAGTGAACTCTGTGTGGGGAACATTTGTATATATTTTAGCACATTACACCAAAATAAAATGATCTCTTCTGTCATGATACATGCTTCATGTAGCCACATAATTATTGATTACCACAATATTCATATTGATAAAAGTATAAATGCAACTTCAGATATAACTTTGACCAGAGTTTCCAGCTCATTAGTGACATAAACACAGTAATTAAACAAATTCACTGTTTTATATGCTAGAAAAGTTTTTTGACACCCACATCAATGGTTATTTCACATCAAAAACCAAAAAAATAAATATTTTCATTTTCAAATGCTGTTGCAGTTGCTATTCAGATATCTAGTTCATACTTCTTCCTGATGTGGTTTCTCGGTTTCTCAGTTTCTATCCCCAAGGTTTGGTACTCTACAAAAGAAATATTATGACTCAAATTATATTCGTACTTCATGTTTACTCAAAACACCAGCTCATTTATGTTTATAAGTATTACCCGCCTCCAGGTCTCACTAGTGTGTCTCCATATTCAGTTATCAAAAAAATATGTAAACCCATTTTACTGTCAGACCTTAACACTCAATCCATAGAATGAGTCAATAAAAATGTGCTATAGAGTGCTGATGTCCAAAGTTACCCGACTTCTGGTGGGTTTAGACTTGCACTCTGGTTGCAGTACCCCAGGGTCTTCGTCTGTGTTACTAGCAGTGCATCTAAGGGAACAAAGTGTCCCATTAGTGCACCAAGGGTAGCGTCTAATGAGAGCACCTCTCCTCACTTGTAATCAAACATGCCTCTTCCCCCATATACTTATTGTCCTTCCAATGATAATTAACAATGCGGAGGGTGAGGCATTCAACCGGCAAACCGGTCGGGTGCACTACATCCGCCTTTATGTTTACACCGTTGTTGGTAATAGCAACGGTGAAGCCGAGACTATCCAGCTCATAACATGGCAGCAATCATAGCATGGTGTAGCTATCTAGTTATTCAAATTCAAAACCTCGATCCTTACATTTCAAACCCCTCCATTTTAAGAGAATTATACCATTGGGTTGGTATCTTTCTACGTGAAGTCTCATAGGCACGTACCCATCGTTTTACCCATGGAGTTCTACTTAATTTATAAAAACGAAGTATTGGGCTGTTCGTGCCTCTACATTATAAATCCTCCTGTGAATCTAAGTGTGGCTTATTCTCTTTGTTCTGATCCCAACAATACATGGATAATTACACATTTTTAGGAAGGCAGCTCTTATCTTTATTGACTAAGTGGTCATCTCTCAGTTCAGGTTAGGCTACTTTTGTCCCATTTGTATTGTCTCTATTAATGTAAAAATTATTAACAATAGTTTCCTCGGATGCAGCATATGTACATGTAAGTGGGCTCCCTTGCATTGTTCTCCAACATTTCTGAATTTTGAAGAACCACAGTCTAGTTAATTTCTAACTTAACCATCAAACTTTCATCTTCAGTATTCCGTCGTAACACCTCTACCAAATACACCTGCAGTACAATTTTCCACAAAATGAGTACTGTTACAGTAGTTGTTTGCACCAACTTATCTTGATTGTGTTGCTGTCTCACGGACCGGAGCTCCAGGCACAATATAGATTGTGTTCAGGGAATATTGTACAGATCCATATTCACCATGGTAACCCATTTCTCCTGATTCTCTGGTCCATTCACAATATAATTCACAGGGTAGTATCCTACAGGAAACATGATCAATTCCACTCCAGGTTCATACCCGGTGGTGTTAGTGATTCTAGAGTCTGTGTCCATTTGATCTCTCTCTGCAATAATCTCTTTTGAAGATCACCCCTTCTTTTGGGCATCACCACTCTCTCTAAAATCTCAAATTGCACTTGTGCAATCATATGTTTTGCCTCTAGGAAGTGGCTACCTACAAGAGACTTCTGATTGCTTGGTCTAATGTTTTTAAGGAGAGGGTTGATCACAAGCTGAAAGAAGTTTCGATCCTATGTCAGGGACGAGGGAGTAATTGATTATGTGGGTTTTGGCCTAGAGTTTTGTTCACGGGTGTTTGCACTTTGCTTGAGACCTGTGTTCAGGTCACAATTTTGAATCCCATCAGAAAAATCGGCTAGTAGGAACACATGCACTTGACAACATTACAACACAGTAAGTACTGATGTGGCAAGTGCTATATATGTTGGCATGTATGTGGTATGGCATTTCTAAAACAGGACCCTAGATGGCTCGTAACGTGAGTCATAAATGGAAGGTTGTGACTAGACTATATTGGGATGGGTTGAGAAATATGGGAAACTTCCAAGTTGATTGGAACCGACCTTTGGAACTCTCTTGACTTTTGAGTTATGAGGCCTTTGACTTTGTTGGTGGGATCTTTGGAGTTGCTGGATTCTGTGCATGATTCATCAGAAAATATTTGAAAGAAATTCATATCATGATGTTAGTTCTATGTTGTATCAATTAACTAAATTACTGAGTGGTAATTTACTTTATTGTAATTTAGTTGTGCCATTTTCTTTTTATGGAGCTCTGCTGCACATAACTTGCACAAATTCCCCTACCTAGCTCCTCCACTATCTTTATCCAATGTGTCCCCCTCAACATGTACATACCTATTTCAACACTACAGAGGAATTTCCACTTGAAATGATTATGAAGATTGATATCAGTACGCAGTTGAGGTCTTTTTTTAAATCAGTTAGGCAGATCTATAGCAAGAGCTGAATTTGCTGGTGACTGCATGAAAGGACCTAGACTGCAGACTCCTTGTTAAGGAGTGATCCCCATCTGCAGGGTTGCACAGACTGATACCAAGTGCTTGTAAAAGAAGAAAGTGATTATTGAGTCCGGCTGGGAAGTGAACAAAGAACAGAATACTACAGCAAATAAATTGTCTGTCTGAATATAGTAAAAATCACATTTTACTAGTGTATGAACATCAATGTAATTAATGTTGGGTATTAGAGTGGGCCTTTTTGAAATGCAAATGTACATCATTTCCTCAATGATTATATTTCCTAACCAAGGGATGTACCTATAATATTGTGTTTTCATAGCATACAGCCACGAGTTTGCAGGACAAGTATGACTTAATGGGTCAAGTGAAGAAAAGTTCCTAAAAGGGGGAAACACTACTTTAAGAGCAGGTGGTGAAAAGTAACATCCCAGCTTACATCGGGAAACCCCCCGTTCAATAATAAGAAAGATAATTTTTGAAGCAGGATATTGTAGTACAATTGATGGACGAGTGAACTATGTTACGGGATGGGGAAAATCTCATCACTAACACATGTTTCAAAGAACATGATCATAGAAGTTAAAGGCTTTTGGGATAACTCTTCAATGCTCCAATTCACTAAAGTGTAATTGTCGAAATGGCATATTAGCTCATATTTCAGGGCTATGCCACTCAGATATTTGAGGGAGGGAGGAAACAAACAAAAGATAGTAGCCAGTAGTCACAGATGGCTATGTTTCTGAGCGCTAGCCATTCATTGCATTGTCATTGGTTGGGAATAGCACGTTGAATGGTTTGACCTCTGACAGTTGACACCTTGATTTTGTTGCTTGGGTATCAGGTTTTTTCACAGTTAGGTGCGATTAACTCTATGGTGTGTATGGTGAGATGTTTATGCGCTGAATTATAATGTTGTCTATGATGACCATTGTGTTTGTGATGGTCTCATAAATTATGGACACAAGGGCATGTTTAGTGGTTCTGTTTCAGTTGTGTCTGGACTAGCTATCAAGTGTATTTCCAAGACTAGTTTGATTATGTTTCAATATATCTGACACATTTATTGTAGGATTTGTGGATTTTGGGGTGCAGTCAACCTGCTACTTTGCACCTTTAAGGTTCTGCTTGTTAGAGAAGATCAGGTTCAGGATTTTTCCCATACTTTTTTCCATACTTTGTGTGGGTTGTGAGGAATGTTACATTGATAACTATAATTAACTTCACAGAATATGCAGTTGTGAGGGGTATGCATTCCAACTGAGGAGATTGAAATCCCATGTGGTTTAATGAGTCAAATGTGTTGCATGATTTTTGTAATCAATCCAGTTCTCCACTAGTAGCCTATTCATTTTTTGGGAGAGCTGGTGGACAAAAATGACATGATTGATTTTGAGGGCATCATTTTCATGGTTTCCATCGAGTTAGTTCACTTATGTACCTTTTTCTTACAAACACATCAGTTTTGTAAATAATGCCCATCGGCCCCATATACATACTCACACTGCTACATTCTTCTACCTGCTGCTTCTTCTCTGTTCTTTCCCCAGGCATTGGTTTTGTACAGTGTGTCCTATTTAGTTTTCTTGCAGATGGTGTGTTTGATTAAAGAACATATATTTCTATAAAACCTTGATTGGACATTCCCTTTATTTTGGACTGTTTTACTGGGTTGTTTGGGTCACTACTGGATCACATTCACACCGATCTTAAGAGTATAGACTTCCCTCGGCCCACATTACCACGAAAGGAGGTATATCTTTTAAATGTGTCGGTTTTGGCTCTTGGTTTGTTGAGGTGTGAGAGCTGAATGGGCATTTTAGCCTCTAGTAATCCTTGCACTCCTGCAGGGCACAATTCAGTTCATCACAATATCCTTAACCAGACCCATGCTCACAATGTATCGTAGGGTTGATGTTGTCTCAGGATCATTTCCGTCAAAGATAGCAGACATTAGCATTGGTTCTTTTTTCACTCTGAGAATTTGTAAAACTGGTTCACAAATTCTTTGCCCACACTACATATTAAGTCGTCTTGGATACTCTTTCCACGTTCCATCTCAGAGTTTTCTCATTCCTTGCATCCGCTGGATATCTTCGAGATTTCTAAATCATCCAAAAAACAACAGAGCAGACCTTCCTTATCTGTCAGTGATTAATATGAGATTAAATGTCCCAAAATTTACATAGCTGAATGCATACAAACATTTTGGTAAAATATATAAGTAATGTCAGCAAAACATTCATATATGCAGTAATTTCCTTATATTTTGCCAGCTTTTAAACAGCATCCCATAATCCTCCAATTGAAATAACGATGTATCAAGAAAACGCTACTCGTCAAAAGTAAGCACTTGTTTGTAATAAAAAAAGTTATACTTTTCAGAGACAAATATTCCACAATTATCCACTTGTTGTTAGTCATTGTGCCAAAAACACATGTTTACAACAAAATCCTAATTATCACAATTATATTGTTGTTGGACCTCTCGAGGCGAAAATCATCTAGCGTTGGCTCTCGTCGTGTGCAACCTTCCAAAAAGGCTACACCGGAGGCAGATGATGATGTCTTGTCTTTTTTCGGCGATTTATTTCCTTGGCATTGTAAAATTCAAATTTTATCCTAATACCCATAAAATGATGCACTGTAATTGTGTTTGATTACCATAATGAATCCCCAAGAGTGATGGTGCAGCCGCAGTTTGAGGCAGCTGCCAGAAGAGATTGGCCGAGCATGAACCATGTTCTACAGCCCTGTGACCCAGGGGTCGGGTTTCCCTGGAGTGCATGGGATCAAAGTGATTGTAAGCAGCCACACTGGTAATTTGAGTTTCTTAAAAGATTGAAAAGAGTCATATAAATGCACACAAACTGCAGCCCATTGCCCCTTTCGTGCCCCGTCACAGGTGCACCGGGCAATGCAGACCCACATGTGAACATTTAATCTGAATGACCTGTAAAGATAACGGCTTGTAGTAGTGATTCTTATGGCAAAGACTCCCCCTTGTGCACCCCCTCCTATACAGAGTGGTGTATCTCCGTTTGATGTAAATACAACCAATATCAGAGAGAAGACAATGCACAATAAATAAATGATGGACCATCGATTAAAGCATTTCAATTTTTTAAGAATTCCAGCATTACCTTTTATGGAACTGAAATGTGCTTATATGGGTAAAACACTGATGCACCCGTGTAAAAAAACATACAATGAACATACATTTTTTTTATTTGAATATTCAAACTATGACATCCAGTTGAAAATGAACAAATCAACAGACAGTGAATGATAATTGAATAATTAGTTGCGTGATTAAAGTGTATTAGCACTTGCGGCTCGTTGAATCCTATTTTACAAAGAAGTGTAACGAAATATAAAGCAGCCCGATAAAAGACACAGATTAAGAACTGAAAATATCGTACATGTCTATTCCAGTTCATAGTGCAATATTGTTGAAGCAAGAAAGAAAGAAAGAAAGAAAGGAAAAGAAAGGAAAAGAAAGAAAGAAAGAAAGAAAGAAAGAAAGAAAGAAAGAAAGAAAGAAAGAAAGAAAGAAAGAAAGAAAGAAAGAAAGAAAGAAAGAAAGAAAGAAAGAAAGAAAGAATTCAGGGGAAGGGGAAGATAAGAGGTCAAGGCAAGCATGGCTTCAAGTTTTTCCAACCTCTATTCACTGAATTGTCTCAATGGATGTTTGCTATGTATTGTAATGTGGTCTTTGTATAGCACCTATTCCCATTGGTAGGGCCTCAAAGCACTGTAGGTGAACGCCCTTAGGGCAATGAAGTGTGTGGAATGGGATATTTGTCAGAGAAGCATTAAATGCATTTGTGCATTTTAACCAATACAGAGGTAGGTAGGGTAGCCAATTCCCTGCTAGAGACCCACATCGATCTGGCTTGTAGATGAGTGGTGTGAGGTTATAGGGAGAGTATGTGAGTCCAGGAGACTGAGTATATGTCCAGCTAAACAATTTTTTTGTCGTGGGACTTAGTTGCATTCAAATGGCAGAGATGATGTGCTATGTGTCTTCAAGTAGCGTACGACTGCAGATGGATGCAGGTGGGTGGCTCTGCCTACTGCTATTATCTATTGACATGGATAGTGATATGTCTCCGAGGGTCCGAGAAGGTTTCATGTTTTGTTTTATCGTGTCCTGCTTTCAGGACAGAGACAGAGAAGGTGGGAGCCTATTGTACTCTCTATTCTCTGCATTGCTATGTACTTAATGTGAGGGTCTCATTGATGCCCAAGTCTGTTTGGCAGGAGGTTAAATTAATGCGGGAGGCAGAATGGGTTTGTCAGGAGGCTGATGGGAAGAGCCGGTTCTGGAGGGCCTTCCGGAAGACAAGGTGATCCTCTAAGCGGTGGATGCTGAGGGGAATCGCATTCCATATTGTGGGAGCCTGGATGTACACGGCAGACCCCCCTATTCTGGTTGATTTGAAGGGGGTTGACAAGGAGGAATGTGGTGCCTGATCTCCGGTTTCTGTTTGGTATGTACGTCGTGAGCTTGTGTTCTAGGAATTCTGGGCTTTTCTTGTGCAGAGGTCGGTGGGTGATGCACATAGCTTAGTCAGTGGACTGTCGCCTGACAGGGAGCCAGTGAAGGACACGGAGGGCGGGTGTGTCGTGCTCTCTGGGGCTTCAAGGGTTAAAAAGAGCCTAACTGCAATGTTTTTTACCCTTTGGAGTTTTCAGAGTTAAGAAGCAGGGAGTTAGCATAATCTAGGTAGGAACCCGTGAGGGTACAAGAGGTAATGGAAGATGCATCGGAGAATGGGAAGGTGTAGTTAGCACAGTTTAGACACAGAGTTGATGTGTTGTGAAAGTGTCGGATCTGTGTCCATGGTTCATCCCAGGTTCTTAACTAAGTTGGATGTAGCGTTGGAGGCCCTAGAGAGGAGGGCCACAGGGTGGGTTGGGGAAAGAGGGCAGTCTTCCCGCAGATCATGATTTTGATTTTTCCAGGGTTGAGGAGGAGGTGGGTAGCCATCATCCAATGGTTGGTCCAGTGAAAGGCTCCCTATTCCCTCCCCAGATTAAAATAAAAAAATAAATTAATGATGCAACTTGGGGAGGACCTCAGGTGACGGGGACAGCAGGCAGATATGTTTATTTTTCCCTGCTGTTTCAGCCACCTTATTGACTGAGCACCCCTCCCTGGGTGAAAATCTCCTTAATAAAGTATAGCACCTGCACTAAGCATTCAGGTAACTAAAAACCTGGTTTTGCATCAGCAAATTCTAAATAGGTTTGCAGCAATTTCAAAGGTTTGTGCACCTACAAAGCTACTTCTATACATTTTAAGTAAATAAATACACAATAAGAGTATCATAAAAATAACTATATACACAAAGCTTATGTTTCATTTTTTGCACAAACTTCCTTTCATTTTAAAACATATGAAATTTAGATGGCAGTTTATGCAACCATAACTCAGAAACTGAGACATGTAACCTAACTATGGCACCTGTTTTATCCAAAAAAATACTGACATGCCAATATTGTACAATTATTTTGAGTGTAAATCTTTTTAATGTCTAGTCATACCATTATTTGAAATAGTAGGTAGACAAAAAAAGTTATCTGTATATAAACATGAGTACTTATTACTGAGTATCTTAGAAATGTCATTTCAATACTTTGTATAACATCTGTGTATGTCCTTGTTTTGGCCACCTACATACATAAGAAGTTAATAATGGCATTTCACAATCTATAATTCACCTTTGACATTTTTCAAAAAAGTGTATTGTTATTTAGTACTTCTATTTGTACAGAAGCTTGTGTGCAGTGTTTAATCCCTTTTTTGTTCTATTTAACCAAAGTTCAATTTCAAATATTGTAATTATCTCTAAATTGTCATTACAATTCTTCGTCTCAAATTTGAGTTCATTCTTTTTTTGGCCACCTACACACATAAGAAGTTAATGACAATTTAGTTAAACCTACTCTAAAAAATGTAATTGATATTTCTTTAATAATATATGTTTTCATGTTTACTTTTTTTAAATCCACAGTGTAATCACAGAAAACATTTCCAGACTTTTGTAGAAACTACCGCACTTGAAATAAAAGTACTTCAGAGAATCCACAAACTAATACTTAAAGTAGGCTGTTTTCCTTTTGTAATTTAATTACAGTACTTCGGGTAAAGTTTCTGTACGTCCTTATTTTGGCCACCTACATGCATAAGAAGTAAAAGATATTATTTGGCCTCATCACAAGTTGGGCAAGCTGTAAAAATGCAGCAGTAACGATATTACCACTGCATTACCGTTCCCCCCAACTATGAGTTGGTCGGAAAGTTGTGGATTAACCTCCAGCTCTGAGCTGCGGTTGAATCCGCTGACTTTTACCACCAATTTCCAGCACTGTTACGCCATGGTATTTGCGCATGAAAATGTCCCATTGGGTCCCATGGATCCAATATAATTGGGGATTTACTGCTGCACCACAACTCGAGATCCAGCGCGAATAGCGCCAGACCGATACCGTCAGGATACTGCCCAGTCATGATGATGCCCAATATACATAAATCTTCCCATAAAATTATAATTAGTCGTCAGATCTCATTTCTTTTTAAAGCTCTGAAATTTTCTTTCGCATCTACCTCCTACTGTTTACTTGTTTCAGATGTAAATAGTTATTAACATCTACACTCCCTACCACTCACAATAATGTATATGTAACCACATATATAACTGAGTACTTATAGGGAACACTTGAACATATTATAATATTTAGTGAAAACCCTTTGTTAAAGGGATGATATGGTTACGTTGCATTGATAAAAACCTATGAAATTCACTGAAAAATCTTTGTTAAAGGTTACAAGTAAAATCAAAAATCCCCATAAATTCACGAGGTATGGTAAACTAAGCAACCATAACCCACACCACCACTTTGCACTGCTAAGACGAACACCCGGGAAAACATCAAAGATGACATCACAATTGTCATTGATGGCATCACATATCTGGGCCGATTGTTTTTGCTGACTGACATATCTAGGCCAGGTGTTTTTGTTCACTGACAGTCAGTATATGAACATTCCAAAGGTGCTATATATCTAGACGTTAACCTTGTGGTATGTTCTTAATATACTTTCCTAAGGGTTTGGTGTTAGCTCATGGTTTAGTTTAGTTTACTTTAGTTTCTTTATTTGTACCACGCGCCGAACCCTGGGGTAACTGGGCGCCGGAGACTTAGAGACAGTTACAGCCTGGCAAAAATATACAATACAGACTGTGAAATAACAACAATAAGTGTAATAGACCGGGTTACAAGATGGTCGACAAGGTCATGCGGAGAAGAAGTACATTAAGCAGAATTTTTGTTGGAAAGCCATGTTTTTGTATTGGCTCTAAAAGTCCAAAAGGAAGGTTCTGCTCTATGGTTTAGTGGCATAGTGTTCCATAGTTTGGCAGCTAGAACAGGGAAGCTGGTGCCACCTGCTTTTTTTACGGAGAATTTGGGAACGGAAAGGCAATGTGAGTATGGCGTTCTAATTGGTCTAGTTGATGTGTGATTGTGGAACTTGTCTGTTAGGTATTTGGGTGCCTCATTGGAGCGGCATTTATGGACGATGATGAGAGATCTGAGAGTGATTCTGTCTCGTACAGGGAGCCAGTGAGCATCTTGCCTGATGCTGGAGATGTGGGAGTCTCGTGGGATGCTGAGGGTGGCTCTGAAGGCATTATTTTGAAGCACCTGTAGTTTGTTCAGGTTGCGTTCTGACGTGCCGCGAAAGAGGGTATTGCAGTAGACAATTTTTGAGAGCACTAGCGCTCTGGCTAGTGTAATGCAGCTGGAAGGAGATAAGAAAGGTTTGTAGCCGTTGATAAGCTTATTTGTATAAGCTGTGGATGAGGCTGTGGCATTCACCTGTCTTTTGAGCGAGAGTGTAGAGTCTAGATAAACCCCAAGGGTTTTAATTTCATTTGTATACATGAATATCAACTTTAATGTAATTGGCATTTGCTGGTGCTCCCGTTTCTTTCTTCCTTACTTTAGTTTGCTTGTATGTGCCTCTAATTTGTCGGCATTGTGGGTCTTCATATGCATTGTTTGTACTAAGTGTGCAGTAATTTTTGAATTGTTTGGGTCTATGACCACTGTTGAAGCACCTGTATCCATAAAGACATTCACTGGATAAAGTCTGAATTGTTGTCTGAGAGAATATATTTCTGCATATGTGTCAGTCACTCGTCCTCCTGGGGCCTGGCCGAATAGTGAGTGACTTTGCCTTTTTGACTCTTGGGGCCGTCATGTTCATGGGGGTGAGGAGGGGCCATCCATAGACCCTCTCTTCAGTCCCCCCTCCGGTCAGCATTTGTAGACCGATCGCCCATACTTTCTAACTCTTGCTTATGGTAGCCATATATTCATTACTCCTCCAAGACGTCCATAGTAATTTGCATGGTCATCGAAACTCCAGGTCATATAGCTACAGTATCCCTCTGTGTTACACCATACCCCATTTCCCCCAGTATCTGTTATTGTCAAATGGATTGTAGATATTATCATCTCTGTCGAGAATAGTAGACATTCCTTTTTCTTTGTTCTACTATTTTGTCTTTTTCTTCTCCCATGTTCACATCTGCTAACACTTTCATCCCTATAGTCTCCTCAGTGGTTTTGTGACATTGTGTGACATTGTGTTCTGCATATCTTGACCACACATAGTCCCACTAGCACTAATAATAGTGTTCCTAGTAATACTTTCAGTCCATCTGCTTGACAGGATGGCATCCATGACCATAGGTTTGATAACCAGCTCTGGTCCTTTCCTGTACGCTTGGCTGTTTCCTCCAACTTGGCGTGCATCTTTGACAATCTTGTCACTGCTTCTGTTATGATATATGATATGATGGGATATTTTATATCTATCGTGCTCGTACACAAGTGTTTCAGAGCGCGAGAAGGCAAGGGAGGGGATCAGGGGAGAACAAAACAGTGATCTTTCTAGGCCCAGTGACATTGAGAACGCGCAAGTGCATGGGACAGGGGGAGGGGAAAAGTGCATGGAAAGGGGGAGAAGTTGAAAGTGTGAAGCAGAGGAGAAATAGATAAATACCAATAAATAAATAATAAAGGCAACAAACAGTTTTAGTGCAGCCAGTAATTTGCAAGTGCTAGGTTTAAGGCAGCAGACAGGGTAGGTCTCATAAGTGCAGGAAGAAAAAGGGGGGGGCTGTATATGTACAGATCCAGACCCCAGTGCAAGGGGTGGCCCGGAGGTAGTGCGGGAGGGTGGCAGGGTGAGCAGGTACCTGGGCCCGGAGGACAGAAGGCGGCCAGGTGCACGGTGCCAAGAGACAACAGATCAGCAGGGGAGAAGGGGAGCAAAGGCAGAAGAAAAGAGGAAGGTCTTAAGGTGCTTCCGGAACCGGAGATGGTTCTCTTCAAGTTTTAGAGTGGCAGGGAGGCTGTTCCAGAGGGAGGCCCCAGCCAAAGACAGAGATCTACCCCCAGCTCGTTTCTTTGTAAAATGACTGACCTTGAGGGAGTTGGAGGTAGAGGAGTAAAGAGCTCGAGAGGGGAGGTATTTGCGGAGGGATAGCTGAAGGTATTTTGGACCCAGGCCCCAGAAAGCCTTGTGAACGATGCAGAGGGTTTTGAATTTAATCCTTGCATCCACTGGGAGCCAATGGAGAGATTTCAAAGCTGTAGAGATATGATCCCAGGGCTTGAGGCCAAGGACAAGTCTTGCAGTCCTGTTCTGGATTAGTTGCAGAGGGCGGAGAGTAGAGGCAGGTATATTTAGAAAGAGGCTGTTACAATAGTCCAACCTAGAGAGAACCAGAGCTTGGGATACCATGAGCTTCTGGGGGAAGGAGAGGAAAGGCAGAGTAACTCTGAGGAGGTGCAGTCAGAAATTTTACTTTTTAGAGACCTCAGAGATGTGGGCGGAGAAGGAAAGGGTGGAGTCAAAGATGACCCTGAGGTTCTTAGCCTCGCAGGTGGGGGTAGGAGGAGGGCCAGAGAGTGAGGGGAAAGGATGGTGAGGTGTGCCGATGAGGAGGATCTCCGTCTTGCTGGCATTCAGACAAAGATCATTGGTGGCACACCAATCTTGAATGGCAGTTAGGCAATCAGAGATGAGAGAGGGAGAGGAGGAGGCAGAGGTCAGCGTGAAAATGAGTTGAGTGTCATCAGTGTAGCACTGGAAATTTGAGCAGAAAGTGGCAATGCAGTGGGCGAGAGTTGCCAGGCATTGGTTGAAAAGCCAGGGCGAGAGGTTAGACCCCTGGGGAACACCACAGGTAGAGAGGAAGATAGATGAAAAGAAGAGCCCAAGTTGGACCTGGGAGGGTCGATCTGAGAGGAAAGAGTTCAGCCAGGCCAGAGCCTGATCAGTGATACCCAGGTTTTCATGGAAACGGTTGAGCAGGATGGTATGGTTGACCGTGTCAAAGGCAGAAGAGAGATCGAGGAGGATGAGGACAGAGGGAATGTTAGAGTCAAGGTTGGAGAGCAGATCTTCACGGATGTTCAGGAGAACAGTTTCCGTGCTTCTGGCAGCTCTGAAGCCAGACTGGTGGTCATGGAGACAGCCAAAATAATTAGAATGAAGGTTAAGCTGAGAGATGGGCACCTTTTCCAGGAGTTTGGCAAGAAAGCGAGTAATGGAAATTGGGTGATAGTTAGCTGGACAAGAAGGATCAGCTGAGGGTTTCTTGAGAAGAGGATGCACAAAGGCGTGCTTCGGAGGGGAGGGGAAGGATCCTCCCCTTCTGTCAGTATGCCCTTCTCTCTGTCATTTGCTGGCACAAACGTGCAATAGAACCCCCTAATATTGGCTCAAATTCCTCCTTCCATTGCTGTGAGAAGGTCTAGAACATATCTCTTTTGGAGTGCCATTAACCTTACTGCTCGGAGCTCTTTTTGCATTAAAGCCATTTACTATAGAGTTTATTGTCTGCCTCAGCACCCATCTTGTTATCTTTAACCATTTCACGTTTGTATATGTCTGAACAGCTGGGACTGCTCATGCGAGGAAGATTTCTGTCCTGCTGAACAAATGATGTTCAGGTGGTACATCATCCAGGGATTCTTCTGACTCTGTTGAGAAATAGTTGTCTCTTTTCACTCTACTCACTTCTACTGACTGTTTCTTTCTTCACTTTGCTTCCACTTCGATCGATCTCTTCTTTCTCTTGCTAGTATCCATTTTGGGAAGTCGTCGATCTTCACATCCTTCTGTGGCACTACCAGTGCTGGCATATTGATGTGTACTAACGAGCAAACCCATGCCCAGTTGGGTGGTAGTTTCTTGCAATCCTTGGATCCACATGCCAAATAGTGGTCCATTAATACTGCTGTGCCAACCTTTATTGTTGGATGCCTCACTGTGTACCTAAACTCTTTGTTATCTCGATCCATTACTCCACCGTCATTCTGGCAACATAATGCTGGTTTCTTCAGTGGTATTATGGGCTTTGATCCAGCTTCTTTTCTACCCAGGTAAGCAATTTGGTGCTTGCATGCCATTCTTTGAGGCACTTGTAGTTTTCTCCTTGCGCTGTTTACCGTTGCTTGTATTAGGGTGTGTGCTTTGCTTCCTACTACTCCCTCTTGCCATCCTTCTGCTGTGTATACTTGGCCATACATGAGTGTCTGTGGTCTTTCCCAACATCCTGGTTCTCCAGCTATTTCCTTGACCCCCCCTCTTCGAGCATGGTAATTCTTTCAGTGTTATAGTTTTTGTTTCTCCTTTCTGGGGGCCATCAGTCACGTATTTTATAGCTTGGTCTAATTGCCAGTAATTGTTCATCATGTTAAGAGTCTTCATAGGGGAATGTTGCTTTGGATATCCCTCTCAATGTTGCTTTCTTCCCTTGGAATCTTTTCCGTGGTTGGTTTTAACCATGGATAGGTACATAAGACATTTTGCTCATGCTGCTGGTATATCAGTCGCTATAAATGTTCTGGAGACACTAATGGCATAGGGGATTAGTGGCAGACATAGCAGCTCTCCCCAATGGTTTCTTTAGATACTTTGGTCAAGTGCTTGTACCACATGTTGTTAGACACGCAAGCAGTGTCAGTGAGATATAGCTCCACCCCTCGCATGTCTTTATCAGCACTATCCTTACTTATACTTACTGGTGCAGCTTGAGCTTGATGATATAAATTGCACACCTGAAATGTGTAAAAATGAGTGTTAATGTATTAATGTTGTGTTATCTCAAGCCCCGTAGGCCATGTAATCTGTCATGGCAAAAATGTATATTTGTTCCCACACAGCCTTAATTCTAGGGTCTCTGAGGACCGCAAGGATGGATGGGTTTCCTCTTTCTAGGTGTAGATAAACTTGGTCTAGATATGCTATGTAGACATGGAAATACACATTATGATGGCGTGATCGAGACCTGTTGGATCGCCTATGAATTGGACAAATTGGCCCTGGAAATTATGAGATTGGGATCAATTGGCATGCATGGAAGAAATGCAATAAAAACAGCCACAGTTTCACAATGAATATGTACGGAAAAATAACAAACAGTGTACCCTCAATCTGGATGTGTACGAAGTCCTTTCCCTAACTCTGCTGCCCATCAGCGAGTAACCATTGGGTGTTCTCTGATCAGCAGTGCTGGTTGCCCTGTCAATGTTGGTGCCAGGTGAGACCACTGTTTTGCAGGGCTTGATGTCTCCTAAATGATTCCAAACATTCTTCCCAATCAACTTAACGGCTCTTTCAGTTACTGCTTCCTCGGTGTGAGGGCCAGTGAACCTGAGGGTGTCACACTTCCTGGAAAAGTTGCGCAGGAGGACCTGGTCTCCTGGGTATATGAGTGGCTGCTTAAGTAAGTATTTGTGGTTCTCAAAGCTGATGTTTTCTTCTCCGGCTTCAGGCCTCTCCTAATGTTTTTGCAGCTGGCAAGAAAAAAAAGAGGCACCAGCAATCAAGGAAGTCGTATATTCCTGCATTTTCTAACCCAATACATTAGCCACACTCTCAGCATCCTTAACTCCTCTAATGGGAGGAACCAGGGGGAGTTGCATGCGCCATCCTGTTACCACCACATGTGGGGTTAAATGTTGGTCTCACCACGACTTATTGCGCAGTGCGAACAGGGCTAAATGGAGGCGATACAGCTAACATTAATTCAAACTCTTCTTAGTTTTGGCTATGGCTTCTTTAAGCAAGCTGTTCAGGCGTTCACACAATCCGTTCGCTTGTGGGTGATAGTCACAGGAGAATTTGTGTCAGATTCCCAGCAAGGTAGCAATATGTTGGAACATCTCATTGGTGAAGTCAGGTCTGTTGTCAGACCACAAGACCTCACATGTGCCCCATCATGGGAATATATCCCAGACAAGGAATTTCGCCACTCTGAGGGCATCAGGATGAGAACAAGGACTGGCTTCTATCCAACAGGAAAATGGAAACACAACAACTATCATGTAGCGGTACCCTTATCAGACTTGGATCATGTCGATATAGTCATCACGGAGGTGTTGGAATGGACCCACTGGGCGAGGTATGGCTCCTCTCACTACCCTTAATGTAAGAACTGCAATATATACGGTTTACACACCAATTATTCATGAATTTGGCCACGTGTTCCGCCAAGTTAGGACAGAACCATGTTTGATGCTCTGGTGTTAGTCTTAGCAGTGCACGGTTGTGGCGAGAGTTATGGTTTCTTTCCTTACTATAACTGGCAAATTTCTTTTTTTTTTTATTTTACTTGTAACCATAACATCCCTTTAACAAAGTTTTTCCACTGAACGTGATAGGTTTTCATTAGTGCAACTTAACCATAATGTCCCTTTAACACATTTTTTCACTGAATTTCCTGGGTTTTTACCAGGATACCCTTATTTTCTACCTGTCCCTTACATCATACTGACCCCCATATCTTTAACGTGATAGCCACAGAGTCTGTGAACCGTGCGAATTTAAGCAGACTTCGGAAAGCATTCACACTGTCCAAAAGAACAGTGATTAGGTTACATTGTTGTATCCTGAACGGGCAAAGACATATACATGAAACAATAAGAGATATATGTACCACATCCAAAAATAAATAGTTTTTGTACTTGAAAAACCACAAGTATGTTTTCATAGGGTAAGCAACATAATGTAATGCACAAAGCACAAAGCTTAACTGTACACCTAATAGTATCACCTCAGTTGAACCTTGCTTCCAAAATGGCAAGCAACTGGCAGTTATTCCAGAAGAAATCCTTACAAAATAGTAAGTCACAGCATTTTTTTCCATAAAATTACCATTTATTATGTATACATAACTTGTAAGAAATAGCGCTTTTGTTTTCTTTGAACAGAAATGGCAAACACACTGGAATGCTTGTAGGAACATTTCCCCAATGACGAAATGAGTGAAGAAAACAGCTGTAATGGTACAGAATGCGTTTTTTAAAGCAGATGAATTAATATAATTTGTTTAAATATCACTATAACATGGTTTTCTTTTTAACAGTACATAGTGGGAATGAGGAAACCAGGTAGAAATTAAATATGAGTGAACCTGAAGAATAGCATAGACAGCCCCTAACTCCAAATGCACAGAATGAACTGATGGACTTATCAGCAAAAATAGATGGACTAAATAATAATGTTATGCAGTTGATGACGTTTGTGAAAAATCATGTGAAAGAAAATGTTCAATATCACTGTCCGACTTGTAACTGTGCCTATTCACCTTCTCCCAACCAATCATCTCCATCAAATTCCCTAAATGAAAGATGCTATGATGAAACCTCAATCCCTTCCTCCCTCATTAACATTGGGCCTCATTACAATACTGGCGGTAGTCGTGCCGGTATAACAAGCACGGCTACCACCGATATCATTTTATTCCGGCACCCAGGAACGGGCAATTACCGGGCCATTAATGGGGAGGCCGGATGCACCAGCACCATTCAAAATAGTGCCGGTGCATAAGGCATGGTCTGCTCGTGGGTGCCAGTCTGCCCGCCAGACCTGGGAGGTGAAAAGGCACCCACCCGCATAACTCGTAGTTTGCTGGTACAGTAACAACAGCACCGGCAAGCTTACCGGTACTGTTGATACTATACCGGTAAACTTGGAATAAGTTCCATTGTGTAGAAAATCCCAATTCTCCCATTTATCTTTCACATGTTGGTTCCCCATCGCTTTCCTAATTGAATGTATGTTTTTTTTTCAATACATATGTGTGTGTGTATTGTTGTGGCTCTTTAAAAAAAGAAGCTCAATATTGAGTCTGTGGACTGTGCGATTGTCCGGGCTTTCCATACCCAAAATGGAGGTGCTCCTGGACACTGAGCCTGTCCGGACATGTCCGCTCGCACATGTCACACTTTTAATTAGTTTGGGGACTCCGTCCCTGTCCTGCGGACAGTAGCACGCATGCACACCTTGTCTCACTATGCCTCCGGACACAGCGCCTGTTCGGACATGTCCGCTCGTATGTGTCACACTTTTTTTTTTTAAATTCGTTTTTATTTGATTTTATGTCAAACAGGTTACAGTTTATTCAATAGGAATTAACAAGCTTTGCAAACAATAAAAAACAAAAAAATTGTGCCAACCAAAGACAATTTTTACATTTCGGCAATGCGTATGTGAACTTTCCATTTGCATTTAACTTCCGTTTAGAATAACAGTACATATTAACAGTAATCCCTGCTTTCCCTTCCCTGCCCTCCCCAGCCTACAAGACTTGGTCGACTGCTACTGAGGAATGTGTTGTCTAGTGTGTGGCGAGTTGCATGATAGATTTGGTATGTTTTGGGGATCACCTTGTTTGGGAAGTTAGTGTGGTTTTTCGTTATCTTAGATCCTGTATTCCATCAAAAGGTGATCTCTCGTAATGTGAGACTATGGGGCTGGTGAACCTGTAGACATTAATGTGTCATATCCAGCATGTATTTGTTAAGAAATTCCATCCATAGAGTATCGCACTGTGTGGGTTTCCCATGTATGGATGCCGTGATCTTTTCCATGGTGCACATATTGGAGGTTACATTGACCCATTCTTTCTCGGTTGGGACCGTTGGGCATTTCCATTTCATGGCTAAGAGAGCCCTTGCGGCTAGTAACAGCGATGCAGCTATGTCTTTGACCCTCCTCCATTCATGTTCAATTTTTTCAAAACCAAATAGTACTAGTTGGGGGTCTGCTGTCCTCTGGATCCCATCTAGGTCCCTAATCCAACCCAGGATTTCGTTCCAGTAAACTTTAATTCGGGGGCAGTTCCACCACATGTGCCGATAGTCTGCCATGGATCCGCAACCTCTCCAACATAGTGGGCTAGATGATTGGTACATTTTGGAGAGCCTGTGCGGGTCATATTGCCATCTATTTAGTAGTTTAATTGCGTGCAGTTTATATTGGCACGGGCTTGGGTGCAGCCCGACATATCTTGTCCCACATCTTCGGATTAATACTATCTCCAATGTCCCTCTCCCATTTCAGTCTAAGGGGTTCTGTTGACCCTTCCCCTGCCTCTATGAGTGTTCTATATAGGATCGAGATTAGTCCCTTTGTTTCAGTTCTAGAATCTAATATTTTCTCGAATGGGGTGAGGTCCCTTTCAAACTTGTCCTTCCATTTGGGCTTTGTCAGGACACCCTTAATTTGCAGAAAGTGGAATGCAGACAGTGTGCCAATTCTGAGTGCCTCCTCCAGCTCGGGGAGTGTGATAAATTAGTCCTTTTTTAGAAGTTGTGCCACCCTTTCCAGGCCCGCCTCGTACCAGGATTGAAATCTCTCTACGTTAGGAATCTGGTCGTTAATGCCAGGGGACCACAGGTGACTTATTGACGATGGCCACGTAGTGATGTTTTCCATATCCTTGCCTTATCGCCATATATCCCATATGGTTTCAAACATCGGGTGTGCTTTAGATTTCTTTAATACTCTCCTTCTAGGGGACCATAGCCACTCAGAGATTGTCGCCGGGGACAAGTAGTGATTGTCCATGGCAATCCATTGAGGTGTTTTCTGATCGCAGAGGTGGGGAATGAGGACTCGCAACTGGTTTGCTACATAATATTTCTGAATATCCGTAAGGCCCACCCCTCCCTTATCTTTCGGTAGCGTCAGGTTGGTATATGCATTTCTTGGTTTCTTCCCCTGCCACAGGAACTTTATGATCGCTTTCTTGACTTCTGTAAAGAATTGGCGCAGCATTTGGATAGGGAGCATTTGAAAGGGGTATAAAAATCTTGGGAGACAGGTTATTTTTATTGCATTTAGGCGTCCCAGCCAGGATATGGTTAGTTTGTCCCACCTGGCGAGGTCCGGGTGAAATTTTTGGAGAAGCGCCAGGAAGTTGGCCTCATATAGATCACGTAGAGATCTTGTGACATGTATCCCCAAATATTTCAATTTCTCATGCTCTATCGTAAGGCCCAGGGAAGAATATCTTTCATTGTTCGCTTCCATCGATCCCAGTAGGGGGAATAGTATTGATTTGGATTTGTTGATTGATTTTAAATCCCGATAAGTTACCGTATGCATCTATTAAATTGAGTGCCCTGGGGATGGATGTGTTGGGGTTTATCACATGGAGAAGTAAGTCATCGGCGTATAGCGCCACCTTGTATTCCACCTGCCCCGGTCTCATTCCCTCAATTCGGGTGTCATTCCTTATTTTCTGGGCTAGGGGTTCTACAGAAAGGGCGAAGAGTATGGCCGATAGGGGATATCCCTGTCGGGTGCCACGTTTCAATTCAAACCACCTCAAGTACTCTCCATTGACTGACATTGCGGCTCTAGGTGCTGTGTACACTGCTTTCATCCCTTTTCTGAATTTTGGTCCTATACCTACGGCGGGGAGGACTGCGGCAAGGAATTCCCATTCCACTCTATCAAATGCTTTTTCAGCATCAATGGAAAGCAAGGCGGGTTCACCATTTATATTTTGGGAGGCTGCGACCAAATGGAGAGTTTTTCGCATGGTGTCCGCTCCTTGTCGCCCGATTATGAATCCGACCTGGTCGGAGTGAATAAGGTGGGGCATGTGAGTCTCCAGCCTGGCAGCCACTACCCTTGTGTAGATTTTGGCATCGAGATTGAGCAAGGATATAGGGCGATACCAGATGGACCCTAGACAAACTGGTTTCGTCAAAGGTTTGGGCTGTGGTATCAACCTCTTAACACTAAACCTATTGAAAATGGAAGCCCTACGATCTAATTCCAAGATTTATCTCGCCCTCGTGGACTTGTCCCAGGCATTTGACACCATTAATAGAGAACTGCTTTGGTCTAAACTGATCAAATGGAATTGCCCTGCAAGTTTGTTAGCCGCTATTCATGATCTTCACACGGACACGAACATCAGAGTTCGCCTAGATCAAAAGGGCAACCTCTCTTCACCAATTGACACCTTTCGAGGTGTCAAGCAAGGATGCCCACTTGCGGCAATCCTTTTCAACTTGTTCATATCCGACATTAAGAATGTATTCTGTGGTCTGCGTACTTTCCCGCCAAAACTCCACGGCTCACACGTGGACTACTTAGTCTACGCAGATGACATCATACTGATAGACTTAACTCCTATAGGTCTACAGCGGAAATTGACCGCCGTGGAGAAATATCTAACAGAGAACGGGCTGGTTATCAACAGAGGGAAATGTGAAGTCATGGTCCTTGAAAGACTCCATGGATCTAATATGCTTCGGCAGAAATTTAATTGGTATGTGAACAAAGAACCCATTGGGCGTGTGCTCAACACCAGATACCTAGGCATGCAGATAAGTGCTAGCATAGATGATGCACCCTGGGTTGATTCAGCTAAGAAAAAATGCCGTCAACTGGCATGCCAAGCAGTCTTAATCAACAAAAAGTTTGGTAAATTTAGTTTAAGACCAACGTTAACTTTCTTCCAGCAGAAGGTGGCACCGTCTCTGATATACGCTGGCGAAAATGCCTTTGGGTGTGGATCTGATGTGTGGAACTCCTTAGAAAACATCTTTTGGTCTAGGGTTCTCCATCTTCCCAAGGGCACCGCCACAGTGTGCATTAGATATGAACTTGGATACATATCTTTGCAAGCGAGAGTTGCTTGGAACCTCTTAAGCATCTTCAGGAAATTAAACATGAAGAGCACATTGCCCCAGATGGATATTTTACACAACTTACAGTCTGCCGAGGCCCCTACAATCGTATTCCAATGGAACAAGCTATGCCTTGACGTGCTTAACACGTATGACATCACGATGCAACTGCTCCTTGAAAATCCAGATGCGGCAAAACTAAAGATCTGGAGAAATGACTGGATCCAGACCTGTGACAAACGAGCCAAATCGAGGTCTATGCTCGAAGCGCCGCCTGAGGCAAGGGCATATGGATGTGTACCTCTGTATTTGGCCCGTTTTCCGGACCGATGGGCTCGGGCCCTTTATCTCCATTTTAGACTGAATGTCATGACAACTAAAGAACGCCTCTGCTACTGGTCACAATCTTCGGACGTGGACTTGACCTGTCGTTTTTGTGCCACCAAAGAAACTCTGAAACATCTAATCCTAATGTGCCCTGTGTTTGAGTCCAAAAGAGTTAACATCTTTAGTCCAATAACAATGAACTTTCAGTGCCTCACCCGAGATGATTGGTGGAGAGCCATGTTCGATGGATCAAACAGAGCAATGCTATACGCATTGGTCTCTTTTCTTCGTATTATAAAAGATCATCTACATGATGTCTCGGTGGACACGATCGTTGGGTCGCTGCGATGCATACCCGTGCTCATGTTAGGGGAAACAGATGGGGAGATGAGGGCTGGCACTGATTAGAGATGAATGTTAAGGCTTGGTTTATGTCTGTTCTTTCTTCTTTTTAAAGGATTAAAACAAAACCCAATAAAAATAAAAAAAAATAAAAAAAAAAAAAATAGGGCGATACGACCCACAACATTTGGGGTCCCTATCCTCCTTGGGGATGACCGATATGAGAGCTCGGGCGAAGGAGTCGGGGGCGGTACCCTTTTCTAGGACCTCATCGAATAATTCAGTCAGAAATGGGGCTAGGAGGGCACTGAAGGTCTTATAAAAGCCGGCTGTGTATCCATCCTCCCCTGGGGATTTGCTCAGTGTTAGCCTTTTGATCGCTTGGTGTACTTCCTCTTACGTTATGGGGGCCTCAAGGGGAGCAGAGTCTACTTCAGCTATATTGGGGAGATCGATGTCAGCGAGATAGTTATCTATCTCTTGTGAGTTTGTGTCCGTTTCAGAAGAGTATAGGGATTCATAAAAGTTTGCGAACAGTTCAGGGATGGATGGTTTGTCTTGTCCCTGGTCAGGGGTATTGCTTGTTATTTCCTTTACCCTTCGTTCTGCCTGTTGCATACTAAGTCTAGCAGCCAACAGTGTGTCAGCTTGTCCCCTTTTTTGTAGAACCTTTGTTTTAATAAATCCAGTTTACGTGCTATCTGGCCCTGTTCTAGGTGACAAAGCTCCTCCCGCTTCTTTCTAGCTTCTTGAATCTTATCGAGGTCTGTGGCGTCCCCTTCCCTGGCCTCCTTATCCAATCGACATATTTCGTTTCGAAGCCTATTTTCAATGAGGGCCCTTTCCCTTTCCTTCCTCGCCCCCTCCCATATAAGGATCCCCCTCCAGGTTGCTTTGGCCGCTTCCCACACACCCAGTTTGAAGATCTCCCCAGTGTTGTTAGTTTTGAAATATTCTATAATCTCGGTTTCCAGTTCCTCTCTAAAGACAAGGTTTCGCCACAGGGTCTCATTTCACCTCCATTTCCCACCCCTGATCGGTAAGTATTCCCACTGTATATCCGCTGTGACCATGTCAAGATCAGACCATGTGATTGAGGTGATCTCAGAGTGTGATTTGATGTTGTGCAGCTCCCGTGAGAGGTAGATACAATCTATTCTAGTAAAAGTATTGTGCGGGGGAGAATAAAAAGTGTATCCTCTTTCGTCATAGTGCATATTCCTCCATACATCAACCAGTGTGTATGCTTGCATCATGTTCACATAATCATTATGGTCCCCTCTCATTTCAGTATTGACAGTTGGATTACCCACCTTACGATCCAAGCTAGGGTCGGCCCACAGATTAAAGTCCCCGCCCAGCACAGTATGCCCCGTAGCCTCCAACATTATTCTGGGGATGGTTCTCGAGAGGAATCTGAGCTGCCCTACATTGGGGGAGTAGATCGTGGCTATCGTTACCTCCATGCTCCCAATGGTATCTGCTGCCAATAAAGCTCGCCCATCTGCATCTGACCAGGATTTTGTGACTTGAAAATCAATTCCCTTTGGAATAAGGATTCCCACACCTCCTTTGGCGCAATAGTCCAGAGCCCCAAAATTCCAGACCGAGACGTTTCCCTAGCATAGGCCTCTCTGCTCCCTTCATGAACTTGGTTTCCTGCAGGAATAGGATGTCCATCTTGGCTCTCCGAAATTCCCTTAATACTAGCGACCTCTTAGTAGGCGAGTTAAGCCCCTTAACATTAAGCGTTCCCACTTTCAAGGGGCCCCTTGTGGTGACTTCAGGGGTAGCCATCTATTTGTGACATTGGACTATTCGTAATCATAAGCAGCCATTCCCTGTGGTTTATGCCCTCAACCAGTGTCGACATTTTCCCCTTTTCAGCAGTAATTGAAAAAAATGTTTCGGTCTTTCCTTCTCCCATGTCTTGTGAACCCTCCCCCATTTCTCCCCCCCTCCCCTCATATGGCAGCGTCCGAGCGGGTCCAGTTAGTTACACTGCACCAGCAATGAACCTCCAGCAGGGACCGTTACCTCACGGTCCTTTTGCTAAAGTTAACTACCGCATGAGTCTGAGCCCCCAATCCGTTCCTCCACTTAAACTTCAACTTACAACCATTGAACATAGGTGTTTTAGTACCTGACCTGTAGAAAGCCCTGATTTTGAGCAGTGGTATTAAATAAAGTTAGTTATTGCCTGTCCGGGTCACTTGTCCCCCTCCGGGGAAATATTGCCTCTGCAGTATTTTCTGGATCCCTTAACTCTCTGTCTCTTTGGGCCTCGAAGTTTCCATTCTCTTCCTTCACCTCGTGCTGCGTCTTCGTCGTTCCCTCGTTCATTTGCCTCCACAAGATCAGATATGCATGCCTTTATTTCTCTTTCTGATTGCAGTCTGATCCTCATGCCGTTGTGATCGAAAGAAAGGGAGAAGGGGTAACCCCATCTGTACCTAGTGTCTCGTTCCTTCAACCATTTCGTCAGGGGGTCACACATCCTTCTCAGGGCTAGTGTCATAGCAGATAAGTCTTGGTATACGGTTATTTGAGCTCCATTAAGGGAGATCACCCCTCCACGCCTTGCCTTCTCAAGAATTGTGGCCTTGTCCTGATACCTGTGGAAGCAGGCGAGGACCGATCTCGGTCCTCCCGGTGGGCCTCCTGCCCTGTGGATCCACTCTGTTCTTGGTTCATCAATCACATCGTCAGCCGCGAGAATCTTAATGATGTCATGAATCGTTGTTTTTAAGCCCTCCTCAGTCTCCCTTTCGTGCTCCGGGATTCCAAAGAAACACAGGTTATGTCTTCGTTCTCGATTTTCCAAATCATCCATTTTTAACCTGTATTCCTCTCCTCGCTGCTCAAGTTCTGTAATTCTTTGTCCCAGCTGCGTTTCCAGAGTGTCTATCGAGGCTTGGTTGTTTTCTACTCCCTCTAGTCTGTCCTCAATCCTATCCATACGTTGGGTGATTTTGTCGATTTTGCCACCTATATTAGCTCCCATATTTTTTATTTCCGTTAACTGGGCTGCCACATCACCCTTCGTAGCCGCTGTCTCAGTGTGTGCTGTTGCTCCAGTTGCCATTTTGGGGGAGATGATTTCGCGAGTGGGGGAAATGTAAGCGTATGTGGCAAGCTTCTCTTTTGCCTGCATATATTTAGGGACCTTCCCCACTGATTCAGGTTCAAATTTGTGATACGTAGGCTGTGAAGGGTCAACTCTCAGGTTATACTGTATGTTAAGAGACCCTTCTCCCCCTCTCCATTACTGTGCTCAGGTTGCTTTTTTCACTCTCAGGGCACGGCCCAGTTACTTCCTCCAAGTCTTGAGTGCTCTGTGCAGCCTGGGAGGTCCTCAGTGTGGGGGGGAAGGAGTTGCGAGGTACCCCCTATATGTCAGTCCTGTTATGCACCGGGGTACTTGAGGAGGCGCACGCCCCTGTGGTGGGGCCCTACCCTCAGTCCTGGTGGTCTCTCAAGTTGGTGCATTCAGCACTGGGTGTTCTTGCTCCAGCGGGGTAAAGGTGCCCTGTGGAGGTTGTAGAGGCTCCTTATGGTGGTTCTGGGCTATCGCAGCATTTGATCATGTGGGGGGTTCCGCAGATACAACTATGTGGACTGTCGCCAGTTCCGCCGTGTACCGGGTCAGAGCAGGTGTGGATTTCCAGAAGGTTCAAAAGGGGGGACCTTGTCGCTTGTAGCCCCAGCACGTAGCTTTCCATAGATGTGGCCCTGGCGCGAGAGTGTGCGGGGGGGCCTCCCTGTTTTAAGCTTGAGGTACTTGGTGCATCCAGAAGGCTTTGCTCCATTCTTTTATGGGTGTTTGCCCTCGTGTTTCCTCCCCCTTCCACTTCCTATCTCTGTCAGAGTAGAGTTTGGCTCCTTGTAGTGTTTCCGTTGTTGCACGGGCGCTTTGGGGGGCCCCCTGGGTGGGGGGTGATTGCAGTCCCCCAGCACACTTCCTCTTTGAGGTACCACCGGTGCCGGGCTCTAGGCCGCTGGGGGGAGGGCCACGGTGCCAGGTGTCTGCTCACAAAGCGCAGGCCTGTGGGTGGGGGGGGGAGCAGCGGCCTACCTTGTCCGCGGAGGCGGGCCCATTCACAGTCTTCGCCGGCACAGTCCTCCGCGCAAAGGCGGATGCAAATCAAGAAAGGCTAGTGCGTCGGGAGGCGCAGGACCTCAGACGAAGTTCCCCCAGGGAAATAGTTCTGCAGGCATGGGCTGATGCTGGTCTCCAACTCCAGTTCCTCTCGTGGGGGGATCGTCAGGCGAGCTGTTACGCCTCCCTGGGGTCCCGCATGCTCCAGTAGTTTCGTTTTCTTCTTTGCTGCCGGGCACTACGCAGACCAGCCACGTTTTCGTCAGTTTCCACCCAAGGGAACCTCCGATTTCGTTCAAATTTCCTGGCTGGGGGGGTCACACTCATACGTCTCGTGTCCGATTGGCAGTTCCGGGGGGGGGTCAGAAAGTGGGGGCTCAGGACCACTTTTCGGACCTCGGGCGCAGAGCTCACACGAAGAGCAGGCTCATCCGTGCGCCCCCTGGTGGCCGATGTGTCACACTTTTAATCAGTTCGGGGAATCCCCCCCCCGGTCCTGCGGACACTGGCACGCATGCGTACATTGTCTCCCACCCAATAGGTGTCTGCAGGTGGTCATCATGTGACCATACCCACGCAGCACGACAGAAGTGTTTGCGGACAGAGTCTGTACCCTGGACAGTTTAAAACTGCATTTTTTGACAATCTAGGGTGTTTCAATCTGAAATATTAACCTTGCAGAGCCCCTAGGCTGTTTCGACTGATTACCCGCCTCACGATCCAAACTAGGGTCGGCCCACAGATTAAAGTCCCCGCCCAGCACACTATGCCACGTAGCCTCATTTTGGGGATGGTTCTCGAGAGGAATCTGAGCTGCCCTACATTGGGGGAGTAGATTGTGGCTATCGTTACCTCCACGCTCCCAATGGTACCTGCCACCAATAAAGCTTGCCCATCCGCATCTGACCAGGATTTTGTGACTTGAAAATCAATTCCCTTTCGAATAAGGATTCCCTTAAGACTGTTTCTTATTTAATCTGGCAACTTTCTATAATTTTTTAAGCGCCATCTGTGGCTCGATAGTCCGTGGATAGTGGCGCGGTCTGCGAAAAGCCCAGCTAAAGGGAACCACTCATTACTGCTCCTCATTCTCAATCTGGCTGTACAGGAGATAGAACCTGCTGGTTTTTCTGTGCTTGTCCTTAAATATTATTGCAGAAGACTGATCCTGGAAGCTCTCATTGACAGCACAATTATGCGGAAAAGAAAACAGGTTATATTAATTTTACACAAAATGAAACCACTAACAAAATTAATCAGTAAATTAAGAAACGTACTTATAAACATGCGCTTTCACACTCTAAAGAAACACATGAAAAAGTTATTAAATTAACTAAATCATTTAAAAAAAACATGCGCAATGTCAACATAGATATCTCTTCAAATTTCTGTGAAGGTGTATGGCTTCCTCAAGCAGCATAGAATCATATTTCAATGACAAAGCTTATAAAGAAGAACTGAAGAACCCTGAAATGGTAGAAAACACCATTATGGCACAAGAAACCCTTATCAAAAAGACATCCCAACAAACTTTAAATCAACTGTTCTTTTCACCCAACCAATCCATTCAGTCTACAAATGACCATGCAGCTAAATGTGTAACATTCGCCAAAAATCCTCCCAATCTTTATGAGAATTCCTCAATCATTATGTGAAAGTAAGACAAAGTTAGAATAACCATTGACTCCTGTCCAGTGCATAAAAACACTGGACTGCAAGGACATTTAATAACCTGCATTTCGAGAACTGCTTGCATAAGAACTTTCCACCACATAAAAATGTTAGGGACACACCATTCCACTGTACGGAATCTTCTGCAGAGACTTTACTATGCAAAAACTCTTGCTTTACGACTGCAACATTTTAATAACATTCTCCTACATGTAACAGCAAAATAACTCCTTCAACAAATAGAACACTTCCAAAGTAAATATATTGGAAGTGAAGAGGACTTAGAAAATTCACCAACTTTAGAGAACATTATCGAACACTTTACAAACACCAATCGTCTCACAAACACATAAACAAAGAAATATCAAAGTCTGCTGAAGTACCAAACCAAGTGTGTGTGTGTTGTCACAGAATTATTTTATAAAAAGAGCACATAAATTGTAGATATGACTTACAAAATAGTGGACAATGAGACAACTTTGCACATACTGCAATACAAAGCATTAAAATAACTAAATGCTATCACGTGCTGTCACTAATAACTTGGAAATATTCCCATTTCCAAAGAGTGCATTATAATCCACACAGTACACCCATTTCAAGCTATAATACGCCTTCAACACAAAACAGCCAAATTGCCTCCTTCTGAATTATTAAAAGGCATGCCTGTGCAAAGTAGTATATTTGCCATTAGATCTCAACGAAAATCTGGACATTCTAGGAGTGCAATGGCTAATAGATCAATCTTCAATTCTCCTAGTTAATTGTGTACCAACAAAAGACAAAAAAAATATCAACTACTAGTGGACTTAAACAAAGTTATAAAAGCCCTACAATATCTAAAATAAAACAATGACTACTACAAAGATATAAACATTGAAGAGAACTTAAGAGAAAACACCCAAATAATTCAGGATTCATCATCAACTGGCCAATATTAATGTCTTACTGCAGCCAATATTTTGGACCAGTGTACAATTCACCCACTACACTCCAAAGACACCATAGATGATGCATTAGACAATGCATTAGAATGTGTCAAGCCAAAGGATCTCTAATCAGAATATGGGAGAAAAGTGTAGAAGCACCTGTCTTCCCTCTACTCTTTCCTACTGGAAAAGGAGGAAGATATGATGAAAGATCACACAAATGACAGCAATATCGCTCTTTACGAATGTATTCTGAAGACCCCAGATTCAGACAAAATGTAGAACACATATTCAACATCCTGTCCGAAAGTGAACTAGCAACTCCAGCAACTCTATATTATGGAGTTGCACAGACATTAAAAACAGGTCTAATGTTTTAAACATGTCTGCTACCCAACTACTTCAAAACATAAAAGACAAAGATTAAGTTTTGCAGTCAAGTATAACAAATCTTTTGGCAAACATGCGCGGTATAAAAGAATACTGGTTCTGACATCACGCTGATGTACGTTGTATTCAAATTAACCTCAGCCCATCCACATAGTTTGATATTTTACATTCTTCAGAATATGTATGGAATGACTTGCACCACTTCATACGCATAGTAAACCAAAATAAAAAAGGAACAGACATAAAAGCACCAGAAGAACTATGCTCTCTTGACCCTCTAAATGTATCACGAATAAATGACCATCGCTTCATTGCCATGCTGCACTTTATCTATAATGAAATGATCCCTCCCCTCGGAGGAGTGGAACACTTCTTTTGGAGAAAAAAATATCAATCCAGAGGAGCACCGTACATCCACATGTTTTTGTGTATAAAATATGCTCAGAAATTAGGCAATGACAGTGATGACAATGTTTTGCAGTTTATTCACAAACACATATCCTGTGACATCCCTTCAGAAACAACACATACTGAGCTACGTACACGAATTTTATGCTTCCAAAAACATAAGTGTGGCAAATATTGCTGACGCACATAGAAAAACAAAGGTAAATACTACACCAAATGCTGCTTTGGTTTCCCTAGACCAGTTTCAGTAAAAGGACAAGCAGCTTGATGTCTTCTCTTAGACACAGTGTGAATGGCAAATCGCCTAAAAGCACATACTGCATTTAAAGAAATGAAGCCTCAAAGTACATCAATGAATACAATGCAATCGTTTCCCTCTTGTGGAATGCAAACATAAATATACAATATATTGCACACAATCCCACTGCTATTGTAAGATATTAGTACAAGAAAACCAATTACCACTTCTCAGGTTGCACCAGATGCATTTATGTCACAGCTTATCTCAGCAGAGATGAGAAAACAGAGCTAAAAGATCTATGGGATGACATTTCATCTGACAAAACACTGCCACAAAAAATGTATAGCTTTGGCATAAAAATGCTGTTCCATAGAGAATGTGGATGCTATGAAGTTGGAGACCAATTAACAGGCACAGCCTTATATGGCAAATCTGAACACATAGTCTGGCTAAGCCAGCTACATCAAGAAAAAGAGTGCTTAAATCTTACCAAGTCATAAAAAACTACCCAAACATGAGTACTGCTTTGGAAAACATGTGTCTGTACCACATAGCCCAACAGTTCTCCTACAAAAATAATGTGAAACCAGATGCAAAATGTGGAAAGTATGTGGTCTCAGCTTGTGAAGGAAGCCTAGTCAAACTTACCAAACCCACCCTAATTAATCATGTAAATTATCAATTAAAACTGCTCAACATAGATAACGTTACAACATGGCCCCACTACACCTTTTTAAACCATGGAGAAAAGAAGAGGCTGTATTAAGTAACCATGACTCATTTGAAGCTGCATTCATAGCAAATGAAAGCAGTATAACAAATGTCAATGTCAAGCAATACAAAAACATGTCGGACAATAAACGCCAACAAGAGGAAGAAGTTCAAGCACAACTAGATGAAGACACTCCCGAGGTCAGTCAACCTTCTTTTACAGGAAGCCAAGAACCACTTGGAGAGCCACTAATTCTAAATGAAGCAGAAATAGCCATGACTGAAGTAGAAAACACAATGGGCCTCATTACACTGACGGTGGAATTAGCGCCATGGTTGCCGCTGGTATTTTACTGATTCCGCCTTGGTGAATGGGGGAATTACCTCCCCATTCCAAGGTTAGCGGGGTGGTAATTCTCCATTCACCAAGGCCCTTCCCCATTCCCATTTGAGCCCCAATAGGGCTCAATGGGAATGGGGAAGGAGCAAATAACGGTACCGCTATTAGCGGTACCGTTCTGTGCCCTGAAGTCCCTGAGCGGGTCCCTTCCTTGACGTATGGTCTGGCCACACGTTAAGGACGGGACCCGCTGAGGGACCTCGTAGTAAGGCGCTAAGGGATTACCGGCACCGGTGCCCTTACCGGTGCCGGTAATCCCTTAGCCACATCCGTGTAATGAGGCTCAATGTATCAATATGAAAAATCTGAAGAAAACTTGTTATTGCTGAAATCACAGCTAAATGATGAGCAATTTAGCATTTACCTAGAACTGACTAAAGAAATTGAACATGGTTTGAACCATGAAAGTAACACGTGTAGCTGTCAAAATTATAAACCTCTTCTCCTCTATGTGGTGAAGCTGGTTCTGGAAAAACATTCTTAATTAAAATCATCAGCACATTTCTCCAAAACTTAACAAACAACAACCTTTCACAGGTTTAGCTGCCTGCAGCATAGGAGGTGCTACTTTACACTGACTACTGCTCCTTCCAGTAGAACACCATAACAAATTAGAATACTACAAACTGTCAGCAGAAGCTGCTACTGAAGTACACAGAATTCTGAAACAAATGAAAATGCTCCTTATAGATGAGGTAAGCATGGTTCCCAACCTAATGTTGGCTTTAATCCCCCTCATATTGCAAGACATCCTTAAAATGGACCACAAAGAACTCTTTGGAGGAAAACACTTTATTGTTTTTGGAGATCTTCTACAATTAACGCCAATGAAAGGTGCACCTATTTTTAAAACCTCAGGACACAAACAGTGCCGCAACACACTTAGCAGCAAAGGAAATGCAAATCTCTGGCAACATCTCCAATACAGAGAACAAACTCAAAACATCTGTCAGTCTACAGACCTCACCTATGCTAACACTTTAAAAAGCATTACAACTGGTCTTCTTTTCAAAGATGCACAATCCATCTGAAATAGTACACTCATCCATGAGCTATATTGGCGTAACACATGTGCTCCTGATGTCATGGAACAATTAGCACAACATTTTTTATATGTATGTCCTTAATTTCTTTTTATTTTTTTATTTTGACTAAACTGTTTTTTCACAGTTTTTACAAACATGGTAGAATATATTCCTTCATTTGATCCTTTCGTTTTTCTCGGAGTGAGTGGTTTTCTTAATTTGTATGTCCTTAATGCCAATCCTAGCAAGCTGTACACAATTCAATGAGACAATGTTAAAACAAGAAATGCAACCAATAGTGTATATTAGCGCCACCGACAAACTAGAAGTGCATGGCATGAGACTCCCTATGTGTCAACAAGCAACAGCACGACTAAATAGCTTAGAAAAATATTTCTCCAACACAGCTGGTTTGGAGAAAATGTTGATGTTGTGTTTAAACTGCAGAGTAATTCTAAAACATAACATTGACGTGGAGCAAGTTTTAGTCAAGGGAGCAATTGGTGCAGTTGTTGGCTTGCAGACGTATCCACGTGACAACAACATTCAGTTTGTCAACATCCACAGCACAATTCCTTCTTTGCAAAGTCATTTATGTACACAGAGAACAATTCTCTCTGTCTCTTGCATATGCAGTCACTATTCACAAATCACAAGGTCTAACCCTAGATCAGGCATTGATTGACATTAGCAGCACCGTATTTAAAGAAGATATGAGTTATGTGGCACTTTCACGTCTACGTATAATCGAGGGACTATTTCTAGCCAATTTTGATGCAATCAAAGTTAAGGCTGACATTCCTTGCATCCTAGAGTACAATAGACTACGTGCAGGCTACGCACCCCATTTAGATAAGTACCCTGTCCCTCAAAAAGGTACAATTTTAAAAAGAAAATTAGTGCAAACAGAACATATAAGAGATCTCCCACCAGCACCACCAAAGAAACAAAAAACAACTGCTACTCCATCAAGCAGTACAACCACAAAAATATCTAGTGTAAACACAACTGCACCTCAATCAGCACATATAAAAAGAAAAGTTTAATCTAAAAAAAGAAGTGGAGCTCCGGCAAATAACACAGAGACAGCAATCAATCTTCTGTTCCAATTGCTACCAGTTGTTCAAAACATTTACTTGAACGGCTCAAGTTGTTTGCAGTTGTGATTGCAAATGTGCAACCTTCTAATATTGCCACAAATAATCCTGACAACACGTACAGGATCTCAGGAAGATCCACATCAATGTTTAATGTACTTACTGCAAGTACTGGAAACCAGAAACATCCCTATGAATCAAATATTCCAGATTTCATACACGTGGAAACATACATGCACTCTCTGCAACCATGTTTCACAGGAGCACATCCCTAATGAACAATGTGTGTATGCATCTATACCGAATTGTGAATCCATTCCATCAGCTGGTGCAAAATGCTTATCATGCCATATTATGCACTTTTTGCTATTCAGACAATCCTTCCACCTCGCACATAAACTCACATAGCCAATATTTTATACTAATGCTTTTAAGGTACAACGCAGATGGTACCATAAACAACTGCAAGCTTTCTAGATTCACACATGGGCAAGTATCTCTTGACAAAAAAACCTTCACAACAGTAGGCATAATCTTCCACACTGGTGCCACACCCACTGCAGGTCACTATGCTGCATACATAAAATAAATGTGGTTGGTTTGAATGCAATGACACTTCAGTTACTGTAAAACAGAGATTATCAGCAAATCTAACAAATGCCTACTTAATATTCCTTAAACCTAAATGTAGTCACTGACCTGAGAAAGCGTCTGTAGTTAGAGCACTTTAAGCATTCCCATGAGTACTGCACACTTCAAACAAACATACTGAGAAAGTTAAACTCACATAAATGTACTATGTTATTTTTATTCTGTATAGATTTCTTTTACCAATGACCCAATGATTATTGAAAAAGAACCACAAACTGTGCAGAACGCACAGTAATGTTGTTTCAAACATAGTACGTATAATGCACTGATTATGAGGATCTACAAAGTTTAGTCACTGACCTGTAGATCTATCAACAGTTAGAATATGCCAACTAGTATCTAACTGCATCCATAGTACTGAAATGCTGCTTTTGAATAGCAAAATAGTTAGAATGCACCAACAAGTATCGAAGTGCTGCAAAAAATACCCTTCAAAACTTTGAAACTATGAACAGTTCGAATACGCCAAGTGGTGTCTAACTGCATCCATAGTACTGCAATGTTACTGTTGATTAGCAAAATAGTTAGAATACACCAAGAGGTATCGCAAATACACCATTATGATTCTTTCTAACCCAACACTGCTTGTAACAACAAACACACTTATTTCTGCACTTTACATTTTCCTTTAAGTGCACCACACTTCAAAAAAACTTACTGTGAAAGTTAAAGTCACATAACTGTAGTAGTTTATTTTTTAATCCTGTATGGATTGTTCTTCCCCAATGACTCAATTATTATGCAAACAGAAACAGCAACTGTGCAGAACTGCAGAACACACAGTCATGTTCTTTCAAACATAGTACTTGGAATGTACTAATTATAAGGGTCTAAAAAGTACATGAATATGTGACTTTGTATGCAATGAGACATTGGGCTTCATTACAAGTGTGCCGGTCCGGAAACAATGGTGCCGGTGGCACACTATGGGTATGCCGGCTGGAGGCGCTGTGCCCGGCAAGGCTGACCCTGCCGGGCACAGCGGCCATGGTAGGTAACCAGTCACAGAATCACCATGACTGTAAACGACAGTGCTGGTGCTTCCCTGGTCCCCATTCCCATAGAGTCCCAAAAGACTCTATGGGAATGGGAACTTACAAATTACCTTTGCCTGACTTCCCGGACACCCAGGGTTGTAATCCCTCGGTGTTGCCAGGAAGTCAGGCACTGGTCATTTTGTTGGGTCCGGCGGCAACCTGCCGGTATCACCGGCAGGGTTACCGCCGGACCCGTAATGAGGCCCATTGTACACTATCCAGCCATATTATACTGTGTTTTTTGCACAGAGAAAGAAGCTAATATTTCTTTAGTTACATGTACAACAAACTCAACCTGTACCCCCAATGGGATACACGTAACTGGACCATAGCATCCTGATGCCTGAGGGCTTGTGTGTGCTGTATGAATGTAAATGAAAAAAAATGGTACAGTAATCATAAGTACTATTTCCACTTCAATTGTATTATGTCACCATGTTGCAAATACTGTATACTGCCAGTGCACTTACTATACACATATTATAATGGCTGTATCCAGTGACCAGATTCAATTTCTGTGCACATAGTGTTATAATGGTTGTGGCCAGTGGCCAGATTTGTGGGTGCATGGCTGTATTATGCTGTGGTCGTTGTGTCCAGTGGGCAGATTCTTGGGCACGTGACTGCGTAGCGGCCTGTAACTTTTTTTGTTAGTTCTATTTTTCAACTGTGAAAGGTGGCTCCTAAAGGAACAGTTTTTTTGTGTTTGTTGTGTTTTATATTATTTTATGCCTTTTTTAGCAGGAGAGGCAAGGGAGGGAAGCGAAAGGAGGGAAGTGCCACCAACCACAGGGATGAAGGGGCAGGTGGAGAAGGGAAGATGTTGGGTGGGCCTTGATCCGGTAGGGGACAGTGTTTCTCATGCTCTTTGACCGTGGCCTCTAAAGCACTCCGAAACTGCTCCCGTCTACAGAGTGGTGTGTCACAGTACATACACAGTACAATGACCCTCAAAAGGTAAGGGTCGACAGTGTTATGTATGGCCTGCAAGGCTTCTGCTAGTGTCCCTTGTGGTGACAGGGGCAGATGATGAGGTAGTGAGCATCAGCCTACTCGTCCCTTCGAAAGATACCACCTTTCGCACTCCTCCCTTGTGGGGACTTGAGATGGTGCCACCTGGAGGAGGACCCGTACGAGTACAGACCGGGTTTTCCGTGACTGAGTACAACCTTGCGCTCAGTGCATCAAACCTTATCTGCCTGATCCTCTGGTACACCCTCTATAGAGGTAAACAGCTGCCACAACCAGGACTCACGACGGGAGCTCGAGAGAGGGACTTCCAGTACCTCATCTTCATCTTCCTCTTGATTCTCCTCTGTATCACCACGCCTATTCCCTCTCCAGGCCCTCCAGATGGTAGCAGCGGTGGTGGTGGGCGAGCTGCAGGGGCCATAGCAGATGCCATTCTGGTCTCCAGAAAGCACAGAAAAACCAACAGGTGCTCTCTCCTAGACAGCCAAATTGAGAATGAGGAACAGAAATGGGTGGGTTCCTTCTGAGGACAGACCGCACAACTGAAGTTATGAAGCTTAAAAAGTTATGCAAAGTTTCCAGATCAACTAAGTCACGGTCTAGGAGTTCTGCAAGGGTAAAGTGTCAGCTTGAAACGCCCTAGATTGACCCAAAATGCAGTTTTAAACTTTCCGGGGTACGGACACTGTCCTCAAACACTTCCATCGTATCACGCGGGTGCAGTTACATGATGATGTCTTTGGATGTCTGGGGACACGACTGCTGTCCTGCGGACACCTATTGGGTAGGTGAAATTGTACGCATGCGCTCCAGTGTCCGCAGGACAGGGGCGGAGTCCCCAAACTAATTAAAAGTGTGCCACATGACAGCGGACATGTCTGGACTAGCACAGAGTCTGGGGGCACCTCCATTTTTGTTAGGGACATCCCAGACAGTTGCATTGTCCACAGACCCATAATTGGGCTTTGAAAACTAAACTACACACACACATTCAATTAGCAGAGAGATGGGGAATCGAAATGGGAAACATAAATGGGAGAATTGGGATTTTGTGTACAATGTACATAAGGGGAGGAAGAGATTGAGGTTTCATCATAGCGTCTTTCATTCAGGGAATTTGATAGGGGTGATTGGTTGGTTGGTTGGGACAAGGTGAACGGGTAGTAGGGCAGTGAAATTGAACATTTTCCTTGACATGATTTTTTACAAATGTCATCAACTGCATGGAATTATTGTTTAGTTCATACATTTTTGCTGATAACTTCATCAGTTAATTATGTACATTTGGGGTTAGGGGCTGTCTGTGCACAACTTCAGGTTCACTCAAATGTAATTGAGGCCTGGTTTCCTCATCCACACTATGTACTGTTAAAATGAAAAGCATGTTATAGAGATATATGATCAAATTACATAACTTTTTTTGTTTTAATAAATGTATTGTATACCATTAGAGTTGTTTTCTTCAGTCATTTCGTCTTTGGGGAAATATTCCTCCAAACTTTCCAGTGTGCTTGCCATTTCTGTTAAAAGAAATAATATTGCTATTTCTTATACGTTCTCTATACATAACAAATGGAAATAATACAGAAATAAATACTGTGTACTTACTATTTTGTAATAGCGTATTTCAAAATAAGTGCTGGGTGTTTGTCAGTCTGTAATCAAGGTTGCACTGAGGTGAAACTGTGAGGCGTACAGTTACGTTTGGTGCATTCCATTATATTGTGCACCACATGAAAACATACTTGTGGTTTTTGAAGTAAAGATTTGCTATACATGTTTATTTTGGGATGTATTACATATATCTATTGTTGTTTCATGTATGTCTTTGTCTGTTGCAGGATACAACATTATAAGGTAACCCCTGTGCTTTTGGACAGGGTGAATGCTTTCCAAAGTCTGTGGATATTCGTGCGATCCACATACTCTGCGGCTATCAAGATGGGGTAGGAGGGGCAGTATGATGTAAGGAACATGTAAACAAATTAAGGGTATCCTGATAAAAACCCATGAAATAAAAACAACTAAAAAAAAAAAAACTTTGTAAAGGGATGTTATGGTTAAGTTGCACTAATAAAAACCTATCAAATTCAGTGTAAAAACCTTGTTCACGGGACGTTATGGTTACAAGTAAAATCAAAAACCCCCGGAAATTTGCCAGTTATGGTAAGGTATGCCATCCATAACTTGCACCACCACTGTGCACTGCTAAGACTAACATCCAGGACATCCAAGATGACAGCACAATTTTCATTGATGACATCACTGATGACAGCATCTATGAAATTAATGTTGATGAAAAGTCCTTACAAGGGGTTGTGCTTATAATGTTGGTAACAAGATGTCAGGTTTGATCGGGAAACCTATCACACACGACTTAATGTATTAAAGAATGTACCTATCTAAATAAAAGATTGGGCCTCATTACAAGTCTGGCGGTAACCGCAGCGGTAAAACCGCCTGCTTACCGCCGGACTCGTATTACCATTCCACCTCCGTGACTCCCGGAATTACCAGGGCATTACAGCCCCGGTGTCCCGGGAGTCACGGAGGCGGAATGGTGTTAATCCCCATTCCCATTGAGTCCCATAGGACTCAATGGGAATGGGGAAGTGGAAACACCGGCACCATCTCGTGATGGTGCTGGTGTTTCCACGTCTGCCTGCAGGCGGGAGGTGTTCAATCCGCCAGGTCAGACCTGGCGGGAAGATCACCTCCCGCCTGCAGGTCTCGGGATCGGGCGGTCCGGAATTAACAGTGGCGGCAGGTTTACTGCCACTGTTAATTCCGGACCGCCCGTCCCGTAATGAGGTCCATTATATTGGAGTGTTGTTTTTAATACAGAAACCTAATCATACATACACATAGAAAATGTGTATTTGTATTTATCAACTTTTACATAGCGCTTTACGCCAAAGCACTTTACATGAAACAACAAGAATACATTAGAAGCAGTAGAATACAATTCATGAGTCAAATAAACAAGAACAGTATGCAGAACAATTTGCCGAGTTCATTAGATAGAAACCAGGGGAGGGTAGAAGGAGGGGAGAAGGTAGAGAAGGACTATCAGGAGGGGGAATGTAGAAGGTGGGATTTTAAGGACGAGCGGATAGTATGAAGAGATGGAGCAGATAGGAAGAGGTAAGGAGATCCAGTGGAGAGGGGCAAGGAGCTGAAAGGATCGGAAGCAAGAAGAAACACAAGGAGGAGGTGGGACAGAGAGAAGGAAGAGGTCAGCAGAACGGAGGTGGTGAGCGGGAAAGTAGAAAGAGAGGAGGGAGGAAAGGTAAGAAGGGGCAAGATCTTGAAGAGATTTAAAGACAAGACAGAGGAAGTTGAATTTAAGTTGAGAGTGAAAGGTAAGCCAGCCGAGTGAGGAGATGGAATCATAAGGAGAGAGGGAGAGAGAAGAGAGTGCGGATAGCAGAGTGGTAGAGGGATTTGAGGGGGGGTAAGATGAGAGACTGGGAGGCCAAAGAGGAGGGCTGAACAGTAAAAGAGACAGGAGAAGATAAGGGAGGAAATTAAGAGTTTGGTGGCATGGAAGGAGAGGGAGGAACAGATTTTATGAACATTATAAAGATGGTAACAACAGGCACAGGAGGTTAGAGAAATGTTGTGAGTGAAGGAGAGGTTAGAGTCAAAGTGGAGGCCGAGATTGTGGGCAGAGATGGTGATGTGAGTAGGGGGAAAAAGGATAGAAGTAGGAGGGGAAGAGGGAGGAAGAGTGTTAACAGGAAGGAATAGAATTTCAGTTTTTGTCAGAGTTTAAGGTAAGAAAGTGGGAAGATTTGATAGCCGTGAGACAGGAAGAAAGTTTGAGGTGAATGTCAGGAGTGAAGGAAGAAAAGGTGAGGAAGAGATGGGTATCATTAGTGGAAAAGTGGTGAGAGATACCGAAAAAAGAGAGGATAGGGGCAAGAAGAGAGGTGTAAAGTGAGAAAAGAAAGGGGCCAAGTACAGAGCCTTGGGGAACACCAAGGTCGAGGGAGTCAGTAGGGGAGGAGTGGCCGCTCGAGGAGACAGCGAAAGAGCGATTAGAAAGCTAGGAGGAAAACCAGTTCAGAACAGAGCCTTTGAGACCAAATGAGGATAGAGTGTCAAGGAGTAAGGAGTGATCGACGGTGTCAAAGGCAGCAGAAAGGTCGAGGAGAATGAGAATAGAAGAGTGTTTGGAATAGCAAGCTGTGAGAAGGGAATTTAGAATGGAGGTAAGAGCAGTTTCAGTGGAATGCTTAGGGCGAAAACCAGATTTAGTGGGGCGGAGGAGGTTGGAGACAAAAGCAGAGATTTGGGAGTAGACTAGTCATTCTAAGAGCTTAGAGAGGAAAGGCAAAAGAGAGATGGGGCGAAAGTTGGAAGCCAAAAGAGGGTTAGCAGAGGGTTTTTTCAGGATGGGGATGATAGTAGCATGTTTGAAGGCTGTAGGACAGCGGTCGCAAATATGTCAGCAAAAGAAAAAATAGTGAGCCAGACATGTGATGTCATCAGTGATGTCATCAATGACATTTGTGATGTCATCTTTGATGTCCTGGGTGTTAGTCTTAGCAGTGCACGGTGGTGGCGTGAGTTATGGTTGCTTAGCTTACCATAACTGGCAAATTTCAAGGGTTTTTCGGTTTTACTTGGAACCATAACGTCCCTTTAACAAAGTTTTTTCACTGAATTCCATAGGTTTTTAGTAGCGCAACTTAACCATAACGTCCCTTTAACAAAGTTTTTTTCACTGAATTTCATAGGTTTTTAGTAGCGCAACTTAACCATAACGTCCCTTTAACAAAGTTTTTTCACTGAATTTCATAGTTTTTTAGTAGCACAACTTAACAATAATGACTTTGACTTTATATACATGTCATATGGAACTGACTAGATCTCTTCTTATGAACTTGATGTCCGCGAACGTATTTAATGTTCGCGGACATGTTCGGAGAACAGTACCACTACCTAAAAACTGTGGGGGGGGTGGTGGGGTATGTTTGATTGTTATATCATAATATAGGAACATTTAACAAATTCAAAAAGCAGCACACAAACACATTATATATAGTAATACATAAGAAATGTAACCCATATATGTAACACACTAACCATTCATTTAAATACAATATGTTCTGAAATGGAATATACCACAAGAAGATAAATTGGCTTCCAACATAATTACCTCACAGACACAACAGAACTGAGATCAAAGTCCAGACCCACTGAATACATAGGACTCATCTTACCAGAAATAGTAAGTGTACTTCATTTTACTCATATATTTATAGACTTTCTGTATTAGATTAAAAAATATATTATCTTTTTTTTTTTTTCTCACAGAAATGTCTAGTACTCTGGAATGGCTAGAGGACAATTTCCCACATGAAGAAATGTCACAAGATAGTGAAACTAATGGTAATCACTTTATAATATAAACCATTTATTTATTATTTTTTTTATATACATTTAACATATATATTATTTTTTTGTACAGAGCATACCAAAATAGAAAAAACTTCAGAAAACCCTGTTATGGATAACAGTCTTCACAATATAGAAGAAAAAATGGATGTATTGTTGGCTAATTTTAATAATTTAAAAACTTTTGTAGAAAATCATTTCAAACCAAAAACCTCGTACCATTGCCCCACATGTACTTGTCCCTCCTCACCATATCCCAGTCAATTATCCCCAAACCCTCTCCATAATCCAAAACGTTTTGATGAGATTTCCATCCCTTCTTCACCTAATACCAATCATGTTGAAACCCCAAATTCTCCTGTTTTTGTTTCTGTTTCTGCCTCACCTTCTCTGTCATAAATTATTAATATATGTTAAATAAAGTTTAATTTTTATATTGTATTGTGAATAGTTTCCGTTTTTTTTAAAAAAAAAACAATAAAAGTGTCCGCGGACAGTGCGAGTGTTCTGAAATGTTCGTACATAAACGAAAATGGAGGTGTCCTGAAGAACACCACACCTGTTCGTACTGTTCGCTAGCAAGTTGAAACTGTTCTAAGAACACAAGTGGTGTCCTGAAATGTTCGTAAAGAAACAAAAATTAAAGTGTTCTAAAGAACACTATATCTGTCCGTAATGTTCGCTATCAACTTAAAACTGTCCTAAGAACACAATTGGTGTCCTGAAATGTTCGTAAATAAACGAAAATGATGTGTCCTGAACAACAGTACAACTGTTCGTAGTGTTCGCTAGCAACATGAAACTGTACTAAGAACACACAAGGTGTCCTGAATTGTTCGTAAACAAACAAAAATTAAAGTGTCCTAAAGAACACTATACCTGTCGGGTACTGTTCGCTAGCAAGTTCAAACTGTTCTAAGAACGCTATTGGTGTCCTGAAATGTTCGTACGTAAACGAAAATGGAGGTGTCCTGAAGAACACTACACCTGTTTGTAGTGTTCGCTACCCAATTGAAACTGTTCTAAGAACACAATTGGTGTCCTGAAATGTTCATACATAAACTAAATTACACGTGTCCTGAAGAACACGGTATCTGTCCTTACTGTTCGCTACCAAGTTTAAACTGTTCTAAGAACACACGCGGTGTCCTGAAATGTTCGTTTCACGTGTGACGCACTTTTATTTACTTCAGAACCCGAACAGTGTCCGTAGGACATCAATGCGCATGCGCTAACCAATCTCCGTGCACTTGGTGTCCTGCGGACAGGCGCTTCCTTCACGGACTAGTTCGCGAATGGATCATATGACCGCGCCCACGCTCATCGTGTGTCCTGAAATGCGGACACTGTTCGTGTCCCCGAACAATTTAAAAGTACATTTTCAGTTAATCCATAATATTTTTCAATAAAATCTCACCATGGCACAAGTCCCAAATAGCAATCTTGAGTTTCTATATACCTTTTGAAACTTTCCGATCCTTTTTTTGTGTTCAATCTGTCCGCGGACAGTGCGCATGTCTGCGAACCGCGCACAAGCACCCCTATAAAAGACCACACCCAAGAGCTTATTCCCATTGTGTTTCTGGCTATTCTTCAGAACACAGTGATTTTTGCTGCCACCTGCAGACTGCACCATCATCGAGATGGCATCCTTGGCTGCTGAACTGCCACTTGGTGCTGCACCTGCTTCAGCACCACCCCCACCCCCTCCACCACCGTCACCTCCCCAAGGGCCTGAAGAGGGGAACAGGAGTGAGGATGCGGAGGAGGAAGAAGAGGATGATGAGAATGAGGTAGAGGAAAACCCTACTACCCGCACTAGGTGTGAGTCTTGGGTGTGGCAGTTATTTACCATTCATGGTGATATTCCTAAGGCTCGTGCGAACCGTGTTACCTGCAATGAGTGCAAAATGATACTCAGTCGCGGGAAGCACGGTAAGTACAGCTTTGGGACCACTACTATGAAGCGACACCTGAGGTCATTTCACTCTGGGGCTATTCGCAGGGTTGTACCTTGCGAAGAACGTAGCAGGTTGATTTCCTCTACTTCATCCTCTGTTTCTGATCCTGTCACCACAAGGACCACCACTGTGGGATAGCGTCTTCCTCAAGCTGCCTCACAGGCCATACAGAATGCTGATGACCCTTACCTTTCGAGGGTCACAGTTGTATGTATGTACTGTGACATAGTACTCTGCAGGGGGGAGCGACTTCGGAGTGCTTTTGAGACTATCGACTCAGAGCACGAGAAGACCTGCTCACTACCCAAATAAAACCCACTCTAGATCTTCCTCGCTCAGCTCGCCCTTTCTTATCCCTGTGGTTGGTGTCCCCCCTTTACCCTCCTTTACCCTCTTCTCCTAGTGTGTCGTGTCTGAAAAACCAAACAAAATACAAAATTACAAAAATCAAAAAAAAATAAGGCTCTTTTCAGAGCCGCCTTTCCCAGTTAAAAAATAGAAGTGAAAATAAATGAAGCAGGGCTCTTTGTATTTTTTAGAAGTCCGCGGACAGTTCGCGAACATTAAAAAAATTGGGTTGCTACTCCATCACAAACATTGTAATTTTCTCTGGAAAGAAGTGTTGACTCTGAAAAGAGCCTTTGGGTGGTGTTTGTAAGTCAAAAATTGTAAATGCTTAACATCTACTTCAAATTGTTGTAATTCCAAAAAAGGTCGCAATGCATTTTGTACATTTCTCAGAAAAATCTGATTGCCAGCATAAGTAAGATCGACTCCATCTCTGCGAAAAATGTATGTACTACAAAACATAATATTTTCATTGTGAAAAGAAGACATGCCAAAATCTCTTAGAAAGGCACAAACAGACTTATTAACATTGCGCCTTGCTTTTTCCATTTGTGGACCAAATGAAGAAGAACGAAGCCACATTTGTCTCTGCGCAATCCATGAAAATATCACTTGAGAATTAGGAAACATGTCGATAACCTTCCTAAATCCTTCTTACATAGCAAATTGCAAAAGAAATCCAGTCACATGTCCTAAACTGTTCCCTCCACAATGAATTACAATTATGTCTGGATGTTGCTCTGTCTCCAAAGTAGCACAGAGAGGTAGCAAGTCCAACCACTTCATTTCACCTACTCCATGCCAGTGTACTTCCACATGTGGGAATCCAAGATCTACAGCTACTCCACAGCTTTCTGCATGCACCTTTAACCAATGTATTGACGAATCTCCTAAAATCCAAACAATCTGTTTTCTGAAACACACAGCCATAGCTATCTTTTGTTCTCTCAGCAAAAAGAGTATCTGAGAAAATCTCTCCTGGCACAACACACCCACCAAACCTTCCTGACCAATCCCTTTCAGTGCTTATTCTCATTTGCATGACTTCTGAACCCAAAAATCCCCAGATGTAACTCCCGATGTCCGCGAACTACCACCATGTCCGCGGACATATTGTAACATGAACAGCCCTTCTACCATTTCCACTACACTCTCTCTGCCATTCCCTCATTGGATGTACCTCAAAAATCACATGACCATGCACCAATCACATTCAAGACCTCTACATCTAACTGCATCATCATAGATCAGCACTGCAAATGTACTCTGAATCTCTCTGAGTACAAGTGTCATATCATTGGCAAGCACCATCTACCAGAAATACTGTACAAGTCTTCAAGATGTCTACTTGCAGCTCCATGCATATCCATATGCATGAACACAAACTTCAGGTATGCATATTTTCTGTATAGTAGATGAACACATTTTCAAACAGACTTTTACCTTGTAAAATCTGTAAAATGAATTTACTGTACTTTTTTCAATTTCCTAAAATCAACTATCACTTATAAACCTTTATACTATTTACTTTCTTTATACATTTTTTAAATGAATTATATAGACTACATATATTCAAACAAAATTGCATGCAAACACAATCTATGTTTAAACCTTTATAAAAATACTTATATAATTTCATATTTTTGTTTTTATTTATTTATTTACTTAATTACTTTAAATTAGACATGACATTGAGGCGCTATTACCTAGAAGAGTTTACTTACAGAAATAGTGGTATTCACTAATATATTATAAATTTCACAAGACAGAGTAAAGATATTTTTTTTTTGCTACAGTTAGTCATTCAATACAATTTGCTCATTAAAAACATATCATATGTACTGAACTGATGCAATGTATCTTATGTAAATAAATTAGTTTAATGGTTTTACAGAAGGCAATGAGGATTTCAATTAAAAAAATCAATATCTAGATTAAAAACAGTGCTATATACAAACAAAGTTACTAATTTGAAGCTTTTACAATTGCAGTGAAGACCAGTTTCCTGAAAAGAAGCAGCCGAATTCGAAGAAGAAAGAAAAACTAAGAAGTTACCTGTTAATTTTAAAAAAAAGTAAGTAAAATATCACCATAATATTTGTATTATTAATCAAATATACTATAACATTAAAAAGAGATATTTTGGTTTCTAAAAATAGAGATTTTGTACCATTTTGTCCAAAAATGTCCATGTCTTAAACAGCGATTTACAGCCAGAATGGCCCACAAATTTCTAATTTTGGACGCACAAATTACCCAACTAAACCACTACAATTTTTATATTATCGAACAAACAACAATTTTAATTCTATACATTAGATATACTATTTGTACTTTTCCACACCACTAGCTTACTTTTTTTTTGTCATCTGAACCCCAGTTTAGTAACACATAAATTCAAGAATACCTATCCCTACTAGTTTTAGTTCCCAATGCACAATCACACACCATTACATACATCTTTATCATCTTACTCAAACACTCATGCACACAGCACACATACATTCCAGAACACCCCAACCCATATCTTCTTTATTTTTTTAACAGACCCTAAAGAATGCCTACCAAAAGTCAAGTCCGTAGAAAGCAACGCAAAAGTAGAGCAAATGAAAATAAAGGTGTCCAACATAAGCATCCATCTCTAGCAGAATTTGTAAAAAGAGTTGAAACAAAACAGCTAATACAATCATTTAGTAAAAAACACAAGAAGTTTCAAGTACAACAACTTCGCTTCCTCTATCAAAATGTAAAACAAACCAAAAAACAATTAACAGAAAATCAGCTATCAGTACAGATAAAACTACTTCTTCAAATTTTAATATAGTGCAAAGTAAGCATACCAAGAAAAGTATTTTAGCCAACATATACCGTCACAAAGTCCTTCAAAATCTTATAAAAACAGGAGAGAAATCAGGCTCAAAGCTTAAAACCTATCCTAGGAAATTAATCTTAGAAGCATTGATGGACAGTGCAATTCTTCTCAAAAGAAATGTATTTATTTTACTGTTAAACAAAATGAAACCACTAACAAAACTAATAACTAAATTACAAAAAAGACTTCTCAATAAGCGAAATGTCAACAGAAAGAACTTCTTAAGTATCTGCGGAGGTGAATGGAATCACACTACGAGCATAGAACAATATTTTAATGAAGAAGCGTACAAACAAAAGCAAACAAATACAATTGCCATAAATAGCAGTGGTCGAGGTTATGAAAAAGTGAATAATACCATAATGGAACAAGAAGTACTCCTTACAAAAATATGCCCTGAAAACTTAGAATTACCCCTCCATTCAACTGAATCAGAACGTCTAGTGTACAAATGGCCATGCACGTCAATGTGTAACATTCCCAAACAATGTTTCAAATCTTTACGCCAATTCCTCAATAAATATGTAAAAAGCAAAGACAAAATCAAAATTAAATTACTGCAAAATATAGATACCTGTCCAGTGCGCAAGTACACAGGACTACAAGGACATTCATTGGCCTGCATTACAGGACCTACTTGTAAAACCACTTTCCATGATATCAAAAGGATATCAACACGTCTATAAACTGTACTATGCTAAAAGTCCTGCTTTAGCACTAGCAAAGTTAAATAACATCCTTCTACATGGTACAGCAAAAGACCTACTTGAAGAAATTCACTATATCCAGAAAAAATATTTTGGAAGTGAAAGCCATTTACAGAATGAAATAGCTTTAAACCAATTAAGCAACAATTCTACACATGGCAACCTTTTGCTAAACACATACAAAAAAGAAATACTAAAATTTAAAAGTACAGCAGCTGAAGTACCAAACCATGTGTGTGTATGTTGCCGTAGAATTTTTTATAAAAGTAACACAAAAACTGTGGACCTATCATACAAAATAGAAGACAATGAAGATTCTAAATGGCTTGAATTAGCTCTCTACCTTGTAGCAGAAAACAAATATGAAATAACTGAGCGCTTAATACTTATTGCACTACAAAACTTGACAACAACCAAACTCCTTCACGTTCTATCACAAATAATTTGGAATTATACCCAGTACCAAAACCTCTACAACAACTTAATTTATATGAGAGCATCATAATTCAAACAGTACACCCATTTCAAGCAATAATACGCCTTCAACCAAAAACAGCAAAATTACCTCCCTCTGAATTGGTAAAAGGCATTCGTGGAAAAGTAGTTTATTTACCATTAAATCTAAAAGAAAATGTGCATACTCTAGGAGTGCAACGTCCAATGCCGCAATCTTTAATTATATTAGTAAATGGAGTACCTACAAAAGACAAAAAAATATGGCAACAGCTGGTAGATTTATATAAAGTTAGACAAGCCTTCCAATATCTTAAAGAGAATAATGAATATTACAAAGAAATTAATATTGAAGAAAACTTGAAAGATACAACTGAAATAATTCAAGAAACACAAGAAGCTGGTCAATTTGAGCTACTAGATCCTGCTACAATATCAAATACTTTAGACCATTATACAATTCATCCTTTGCACTGTAATGACACAGTACAAGATGTACTGGAAACTTACCAAATGCGTCAAACAAAAGGATCGCCAATCAGTATATGGGAAAAAAGTATAGAAGCACGTGCTTTTCCTCTACTCTTTCCTACTGGCAAAGGAGGAAGGTATGATGATAGACCTATTCAAATATCAGCTTCAGAATACCGCTCATTACGGATGTATTCTGAAGATCCCAGATTTAGACAAAATGTGGAATACATATTCCACCTACTCTTTGAAAGTGAACTAGCAACTTTATGTTACGGAGTTGCACACATATTAAAATCAGGATCACACTTTCAAAATATGACAGCTACACAATTATTAGAGAAAGTGCAACAAAAGGATGAGGTTTTACAATCAAATATTACAAATCTATTAGCAAATATGCGTGGTACTAAAGAGTACTGGTTTAGACGTCATGGAGATGTACGTTGTATGATCAGAAACCTTGGCCCACCCACTTGGTTTGTTACATTAAGTTGTGCAGAATATGCATGGGAAGATTTACATGATTTCCTACGCATATCAAATAAAAACAAAACAAACATAGATATTCTAACACCTGGAGTACTTTGTTCTTTGGATCCTGTTAATGTTTCAAGATATTTTCACCATCGCTTCATTGCTATGCTACATTTTATTTGTAATAAACCTGTTCCTCCCCTTGGAGAAGTGCAACACTTCTTTTGGAGAAAAGAATACCAAGCCAGAGGAGCACCACATATCCACATGCTTTTATGGATTAAATATGCTCCTAAATTTGGTCAAGACAGTGATGCCACTGTTTTACAATTTATTGAAAAATATGTCACTTGTGAAATTCCATCAGAAGCCACAAATAGTGATCTTCATGCACAAATTTTACAATTTCAAAGACACAAATGTGGAAAATATTGTCGTCGCATATACAAAAACAAAGGCAAATACTACACCAAATGCCGATTTGGTTTCCCTAGACCAGTTACAAATACAGGTCAAGTAAACAACCTCATGTCTTCAGTTAGACATAGTGTTAAACGTAAGTCACCTAAAAATACATATTACATAAAAAGAAAAGAAGAAGAAAAATATATCAATGATTATAATGCAATCATTGCCCACTTATGGAATGCAAACATAGATGTGCAGTACATTGCAGACAATTCTACTGCAGTTGCACGATATGTCACAGCATGCTTAACTGAAGCAGAAAAGACAGAGCTCCAAGACCTCTGGAATGACCTGTCATCAGATAAAACAGTATCTCAGAAATTATACAGCTTGGGCATAAAAATGCTCACCCATAGAGAATGTGGATTTTATGAAGCAGCTGATCGTTTAACTGGTACTTCATTGTATGGTAAATCTGAAAATATAGTATGGCTAAGTCTTGGTCCAGCTAAATCTAGAAAAAGAGTTCTAAAATCATATGAAGATATAGAAACAATAGCCAAACATGATCCCAACAGCCAAGACATTTTAAAAAACAATTTATTGGACACATACTACCCAAACAGAAGTAATACTTTGGAAAACATGTGTCTATAGCAAATAGCCCAAAATTACACATACAAAAATAATATGAAACCTGATGAAAAAAAGGTAAATATAGAGTGACAGACTGTGAAGGCAGCTTAGTTAAACTCACTAAACCAAATTTAATTAATCATATCAAATTGTCATTGAAGACTCCTCAACATAAAGAAGTATATTACATGTCCCTGCTACAACTCTTCAAACCATGGAGAAAAGAAGAACAATTACTAGATAACTATGACTCATATGAGGATGCTTTCAAAGCAAATGAAAGCACTAAAACTGATGTAAACTTTACACAGTACAAAACAATGTTGCACAATGAACAGCAACATGAAGAAGAACTCCAAGCCCAACTAGATAAGGATACTCCTGACAGTAGTCAACCTTCTGTAACAGGAAGCCAAGAACCACTGGGAGAACCACTAATAACAAATGAGGCAGAATTAGCTATGATAGAAGTAGAAAACACCATGTGTCAGTATGAAGATAAGGAAGACAACTATACTACAATCAAAACTAAACAATGAGCAAAGTAGCATTTTTCAAGAAGTAACAAAACAAATTGCACATGGTGTAAAACATGAAAATAAAGAATATTCCTGCCATAATTATAAACCTATACTACTGTACGTCAGTGGTGAAGATGGTTCTGGCAAAACATTCCTAATCAAAATCATTAGTAAGTTCCTTCAACAACTGACAAACAACAAACTGTCAGCTGTTGTCACTGCCCCCACAGGTTTAGCTGCCTACAACATAGGTGGTGTTACATTACACCGATTACTACTATTACCAGTAGAACACCAGAACAAATTAGACTATTACAAACTTTCTGCAGAAGCTGCAATGGAATTACGCAGAGTATTGAAACAAATGAAAATGCTACTAATAGATGAAGTGAGCATGGTCTCCAACCTGATGTTAGCTTTGATTCACCTCAGATTACAAGAAGTACACAAAACAGACTATGAAGAGCTCTTTGCAGGAAAACACATTATTGTTTTTGGAGATCTGCTTCAATTAACACCAGAAAAGGTTAACCTATTTTTAAAACATTAGGGCACAAACTCTGCTGTAAAACTGTTGGCAGCCTTGGAAATGTCAACCTTTGGCAACATTTCCAATACAGATAATTAACAGAAAACATGCGCCAATCTGCAGATCTAACTTATGCCAACATTTTAAAAAGTTTGAGAGTTGGTATACTTTCTAAAGAAGCAGAAGCAACATTGAAAACCCGGCACATTAATATACTTTATGGCGCTAATGCATGTGCTACAGATGTTATGGAACAATTAGCCCACAAAAATGTCAATTGTATGGCCTTAATGCCAACTCTTGCAAGCTGTCTCAAATTCAATGAAATAATGTTAAGTAAAGAAATGCAACCAATAATGGAAATTAGCGCCACAGACAAACTAGATGTACATGGTATGTCACTACCCATGTGTGACCAAGCCACAACAAGACTAAATAATTTAGAAAAATCAATCTCAAACACAGCAAGCTTAGAAAAATGTTAAAGTTATCCTTAAATTGCAGAGTAATGCTTAAACGTAACCTTGACTTGGACCAAGGACTAGTTAATGGAGCACTGCGTACAGTTGTTGGCTTTCAAACATACCCACGTGACAACAAAATTCAGTTTGTCAATATACTCCTTGACAAACTTTCAGAAGTAAAACGGATAAGACGCTCAACAGCTAGATTCCTTCTCTTTAAAGATATGTATGTATGCAGAGAACAATTTTCTCTAACTCTTGCATACGCAGTCAGGATTTATAAATCACAAGGTCTTACCCTAGACAAAGCAATGATAGATATTGGTAACACAGTCTTTAAAGAAGGCATGAGCTATGTAGCACTATCACGCTTACGTACACTTGACGGTCTATTTCTAATGAACTTTGATTTAAAGTAAACGCTGATATTCCTTGCATTTTAGAATATAATAGACTTCGCACACTATACACTCCCCATCTAAACACATATTCTGTTCCACAAAAACTAAAACGTTGTAAAAGAAAACTAAATCAAACAGAAATGCAACAGGACGTCACTGCAAATCCTCCAAAGAGAGTAAAAGAAACTAATACTTCATCAAGTACCACAAACAAAAAAGAATCAATTAGAGAAAGTGAACCAGGTAATTCTTTAAAGAAGGAAGACAAACTCCAAAAAAAGCAGTTAGATACAGAACTACCTGGACCATTTAAATTCTCAAATATAGTTGGTGTAAGTTGCTATGCAAATGTAGCAATGAATATTCTATTTCAATTACCACCAATTGTTGACAACATTTACTTACACAGTACAGACCCTTTGTGTTTGCAAATGTTAGTACTTCACAGAAATGCAGCAAACAATCCTGACAACACATATAGGGGCCGATTCATAGAATTCGGCGCACAAGTGGCGCACGTGGCTGGCGCACAGTGTGCGCGTGCGGTAGTCTGCGCCAGCCGCGTGCGCCGAAACACATTTCCGCGCACAGCGTATTCATGGATTCCAGCCACCAAAACCAGCCGTGGCGCACAGTGGCGCAGCGACCTTGCAGCAGCGCCAGTTACGCCCCCAAGAACGCCTTCCGCGCAGGGAAAAGCCATTAAAATCCCCAATCCAGCGCAAAGGGCTGCGCTAACCCTGTACCAGCACGGCAAGCGGGCTACGTGTATTACAGGGGTTCACGTGAAGTTTCACACGCGATTCCAGCAGGGTACGTGTATTTCAGGGGTGCGCGGGAAGTTCCACACGCGAATAGCCTGGGCGCGTGTATTTCAGGGGTGCGCGGGAAGTTCCACACGCGAATAGCCTGCGCGCGTGTATTTCAGGGGTGCGCGGCAAGTTCCACACGCGAATAGCCTGGGCGCGTGTATTTCAGGGGTTCGCGGGAAGTTTCACACGCGATTTCAGCAGGGTACGTGTATTTCAGGGGTGCGCGGGAAGTTCCACACGCGAATAGCCTGGGCGCGTGTATTTCAGGGGTTCGCGGGAAGTTTCACACGCGATTTCAGCAGGGTACGTGTATTTCAGGGGTGCGCGGGAAGTTCCACATGCGATTGGCCTGGGTACGTGTGTTTCGGGGTGCGCGGGTAGTTCCACACGCGATTGGCCTGGGTACGTGTGTTTCGGGGTGCGCGGGTAGTTCCACACGCGATTGGCCTGGGTACGTGTGTTTCGGGGTGCGCGGGTAGTTCCACACGCGATTGGCCTGGGTACGTGTGTTTCGGGGTGCGCGGGTAGTTCCACACGCGATTGGCCGGGGTACGTGTGTTCCGGGGTCCCGTGAACTTTCACACGCGATTGGTTGGGATCCACGTGTGTACTGTCATCACGTGCAATGAGGGATACTCCCTCGCACGTCACAGACGCGCTCACGCGCTGAGGGCCTTTGGTCCAATGAAAATGCGTATGCGTGCAGACGCGCTTACGCGCTAAGGGCCTTTCCTCGAATTACACGCTGACGTGCAGAATTTTCACGTGCCAAATCACTCCGTATCAAGCTGGCCACGCGTAAGCACACGGAAGACCACGCTCCTGCCCAGAAGGCCGAACTACTGCCCCCCAGAGCCCCGAGCACGCTCCCACCTGCCATCTGCTGCTGCCTGACTGCCTGCTGCCCACGTGCCCTGCCATTTGCTGCCTGCACATCAGCCAGGGGTGCTGTTGGTGTGACCACCCCTGCTGGAACCAAAGACTCCCGACTGGGATTCCATCGCTCCACAGCCCAGCCCCAGGACCCAGTTGCCCACCCACTCCTGCCTCTGGGGTTGTCATGTCGGGGCAAACTCCATCTGTGACCACTGACAACCCCCGTCCAGAGAGGCAGAGGGGCACCAGCTTCAGTGCCACCGAAGATGGTGTCCTGGTGGAGCAAGTCCTGGGGCAGTATGATGCCCTCTTCGGAAGTTGCCGCGCCGACAAGGAAGGACGGACTCGGATCTGGACTGACATCGTGACTGCCATCAACGCGGAGGGGGTGGCAGTCCGCGACTTCCAACATGTCAAGAAGCGCTGGGAGGACTTCAGGTCCAGGACCCTGACCAAGGCCCGGCGCCTCTTGAAGGCAGCGGATGCCAAGGGGCGCCGGGGCCACTTGTCGGAAGAACAGATGAGGGTCCTGGAACACATATCCCCAGCGCTCCACGTCCAGGTCCTTGAGAGGCAGACCCGTCTGGAGTCGAGCGGTGAGTGTACATGCATCCGGATTGTGAGCAGTGCGTGTGGTGATTGTTCAGTAGTGTGCAGGTTGCACATCTGTTTGTATGGGGTCGAGTATGGGTGCAGGTGTACAGGGCCGTGGGGCTGACACATGCGAGGGCTGTAATGTGTGAGACATGGATGGTGCCTGTGTGTGTGGGCTTGCATGCCAAATGCAGTTGTGTGGGCACACAAGTTTGTATGAATGTGTATGTGAGTAGACATGTCCGTGATGTCACGCATGTATGTTGTTTTCAGCTGATTGTATCAGCGCTGTGTACATGTGCATGTGTGTGTATTTGACAAGGGTGCAACAGTGATGCAACATGGATGCATGTGACAGCGGTATGTGGAAGCCTGATTGGCAGATGTGACATGGATGCCCGTCTGATCACTGCGACACTTAGCAGAGGTGTACACATGCATGCAAGTGTGGTGGTTGGTGTGTACATTTGTGGTGCACTTCCTGTGTTGCATGTGATGTCTGGCTCACCTTTGGCTGCTGATGCTGTTGTATGTGTATGGATGGTGTTGGCAGTTGCAACATGGCTGTGGTATGGCTCGTGTGTGCAAGTTGTAATGACATGTGTGTTGGGGATTGTGATGACATGTCTGAGGTTTGCCAATGCCACTCATGTACAACTGTCATGTGTGTATGTGTCCATTGTACAGTGCCCTGATGCCTGTGTTTTTTTTCTCCCTGTCTGCAGCGTCAACTGATGAAGAGGGCGGAGAAGGTGCTGTGGAGCACAGCGGCGGGGATCCCACCGCCAGCCGGAGACGCAAGGCCCGGCTCCCCTCCCAGGTTGTCATCTCGTCGGGGAGTGAGGAGTCCGGTGCCGCGTCCCAGGCCGCAGCTGCCGGGGGGAGGTCCAAGAGGCGGAGGTTGCAGTTGGACTCCTCGGCAGCAGAAGGGGCAGCTGGGACCCCACAGGGCCCAACGGGGGAAGATGGCACAGAGTCATCCAGGTTGGTGGGGGGTTTGGTGGAGGAGGAGGCCGTGCAAGCACCGGAGACGGGGTCTGGGGGTGGGGATCCCACTGGTGCTAGTGGTGCAGTGCAGGACCAGGGACAGGAGGCAGCACAGGCCGCCGCGGAGGTGCCTGTGTGCAATCCTGTCCGTGGTCCTGTCCCTGCATCATCTTGCACCAGCAGGGATGCCCATGTCCAGACCAGTTTTCAGGCAGGGGATGAGCTGACGTCAACTGGCCTTCCTCTGCCTGCGGACGTGGCTATCCAGGCCCGGGTTGAGCCTGTCCTGGCTGGAGTGGCGTTGCGTCAACGGGCCATGCGAGGTGACCTGCAGTCTTTTCATGAAGAGACTGCACATCATCTCGAATGGCTCGTTGACCACGTCAGCCTGCTGGGACAGGTCACCCAGGCCGGATTCCTCCGTCTGATGGGGCTTGCCACGACCCCCTCCTCAGCTGGACCCCCTACGCGCCAGTCGTCCTCTGTGACATCTTCCCACCCATCAGTCACCTGGGTGCCCTGTGGAGCTGCCTCTGACGGTGCGGCCAGGCTGGTGGAGGAGGCATCCCTGCCGCAGTCGGGAGTCGGACGTCCAGCAGGGGTGGCCACGTCAACGACTGCACCCCAGCCGGCGGAGGATGTGCAGGCAGCAGGAGGCAGTGCAGGGGCAGAGGCACAGCAGCAGCAGCACCATGGTGGGAGCCATGAAGGCTCGGGGCCTTCGACATCGGAGGGGCAGGCATCGGCCGGAGGGCAGGAGGACCCAGGACAAAAAGTGTCTTCCGTGTGGCAGCGGTTGGGCCACGCCATAGATGCGGAGCTGCAGCGGGCGGAAGAGGCACGGCTCTCAATGGTCAGGGCGGAGAACTCCATGCAGAGGGCCCTGAGGCGGGTCGAGTGCCTCGAGGCAATCCGCAGGGCTTTGGAGGTGGACACATCGACGGCCCTGCGGACCCTCGGGGCCATGGAGGAGGACCGCCTCTGGGACATTGAGGAGGAGTTTGATGATGCCCGGGCCCGGCACATCCAGAAGTGAGCCGTGGAACTAGCCCGCTGCCCTTGTACATAGTTATGTAGGTAGTGTTAAGTTTCATTTTTGTTTTTATTTCATTTGGACCTTTTGGACATTGGCCACATTTTTGTATATAGTTTTTTTTATTAGTTAGTGTAGTTAGTTAGGTTTCCTTTATTTTGTTGGGATGATGGACCCTGGCTTCTTGCATTGTACATAGTTGTGGACTTGTACATACTTTCTTTTTTGACATTATCCATGGATCAATGGCTTATAATTTTTTTTTCACATTGGATTTTGTTTGGTGGACATTGACTTTGTACTACATTACTTTGGATTTCTATATTCTTTAATTTTTTTTTTATTTTGAACGGACATGCTTCTTTTCATTTTTTTCCATTCACATTTCTGTTTCTTCATTTTTGTTTCTATTCATCTTTCCTTTAATACATTATTTATTTGTTGCACTTCAATGTGTGGTGTCTCATTGTTTTCATGCATTTCATGTTATGTGTTTAGAGAATCACTGACACCCATTGGGTGTATGTGAGGGACATGTGTTTGTTTTGGAACTTGCAATTGGTGTTCTGTGATGTAATTGCAGAATATGAGTGGGTGGATGCAATACTCGGGTGGGTGTTTTGCATTTGGGGGCTGACCATAGAGACCAGGGATCTGGACTGTGATGACATGTTGGGTGGGGAACATGAGTTGGACATGGGTGGGGGCCTGCTGGAGGCTGCCCCTGGTGGCTGGGGGTTGGGGGTGGTGGGAGACATGGGTGGGGGCCTGGTGGAGGGTTCCCCTGGATGCTGGGGGGTGGGGGTGCAGGGGGACATGTGTGGGGGCCTGGTGGAGGGTGCCCCTGCACTGCTGGGGGGTGGGGGTGGTGGGAGACATGAGTGGGGGTCTGGTGGAGGGTGCCCCTGGATGCTGGGGGGTGAGGGTGCAGGGGGACATGTGTGGGGGCCTGGTGGAGGGTGCCCCTGCACTGCTGGGGGGTGGGGGTGGTGGGAGACATGTGTGGGTGCCAGGTGGAGGGTGCCCCTGCACTGCTGGGGGGTGGGGGTGGTGGGAGACATGTGTGGGGGCCTGGTGGAGGGTGCCCTGCACTGCTGGTGGGTGGGGGTGATGGGTGACATGAGTGGGGGTCTGGTGGAGGGTGCCCCTGGATGCTGGGGGGTGAGGGTGCAGGGGGACATGTGTGGGGGCCTGGTGGAGGGTGCCCCTGCACTGCTGGGGGGTGGGGGTGGTGGGAGACATGTGTGGGTGCCAGGTGGAGGGTGCCCCTGGATGCTAGGGGGTGGGGGTGCAGGGGGACATGAGTGGGGGCCTGGTGGAGGGTGCCCCTGGATGCTGGGGGGTGGGGGTGGTGGGAGACATGAGTGGGGGCCAGGTGGAGGGTGCCCCTGGATGCTAGGGGGTGGGGGTGCAGGGGGACATGAGTGGGGGCCTGGTGGAGGGTGCCCCTGGATGCTGGGGGGTGGGGGTGGTGGGAGACATGAGTGGGGGCCTGGTGGAGGGTGCCCCTGGATGCTAGGGGGTGGGGGTGCAGGGGGACATGAGTGGGGGCCTGTTTGAGGCTGCCCCTGCACTGGTGGGGGGTGGGGGTGGGGGGAGACATTGGTGGGGGCCTGCTGGAGGCTGCCCCTGGTGGCTGGGGGTGCAGGGGGACATGCGTTGGTGGGCAGTAGTGCTAGTTGATATGTGGGTTGGCTGGTGGGCATGGCCATGGTGGATGGGGTGCCTGCAGGACATGTGCTGGGTAGGCCCCTGTGGTGTGAGCCACCTGCAGGGGCCGTGGAGGGTGTAGAGGGTACACCTGGGAGGACCCACACGTGCAATTCACGTGTGCTGCTCCCCGCGCACCCCCGGAATACACGTACCCCGCTCAATCGCGTGTGGAACTTCCCGCGCACCCCTGAAATCCACGTACCCGGCCAACTCGCGTGTGGAACTTCCCGCGCACTCCTGAAATCCACGTACCCGGCCAAATCGCGTGTGGAACTTCCCGCGCACCCCTGGGATCCACGTACCCGGCCAAATCACGTGTGTCACTTCCCGCGCACCCCCGAAATACACGTACCCCGCTCAATCGCATGTGGAACTTCCCGCGCACCCCTGAAATCCACGTACCCGGCCAACTCGCGTGTGGAACTTCCCGCGCACCCCTGGAATCCACGTACCCAGCCAAATCGCGTGTGGAACTTCCCGCGCACTCCTGAAATCCACGTACCCGGCCAAATCGCGTGTGGAACTTCCCGCGCACCCCTGAAATCCACGTACCCGGCCAAATCGCGTGTGGAACTTCCCGCGCACCCCTGGAATCCACGTACCCGGCCAAATCGCGTGTGGAACTTCCCGCGCACCCCCGAAATACACGTACCCGGCCAAATCGCGTGTGGAACTTCCCGCACACCCCTGGAATCCACGTACCCGGCCAAATCGCGTGTGGAACTTCCCGCGCACCCCTGGAATCCACGTACCCGGCCAAATCGCGTGTGGAACTTCCCGCGCACCCCCGAAATACACGTACCCGGCCAAATCGCGTGTGGAACTTCCCGCGCACCCCCGAAATACACGTACCCCGCTCAATCGCGTGTGGAACTTCCCGCGCACCTCCGAAATACACGTACCCCGCTCAATCGCGTGTGGAACTTCCCGCGCACCCCCGAAATACACGTACCCGGCCAAATCGCGTGTGTCACTTCCCGCGCACCCCCGAAATACACGTACCCCGCTCAATCGCGTGTGGAACTTCCCACGCACCCCCGAAATACACGTACCCCGCTCAATCGCGTGTGGAACTTCCTGCGCACCCCTGAAATCCACGTACCCGGCCAACTCGCGTGTGGAACTTCCCGCGCACCCCTGGAATCCACGTACCCGGCCAAATCGCGTGTGTCACTTCCCGCGCACCCCCAAAATACACGTACCCCGCTCAATCGCGTGTGGAACTTCCCGCGCACCCCCGAAATACACGTACCCCGCTCAATCGCGTGTGGAACTTCCCGCGCACCCCTGAAATCCACGTACCCGGCCAACTCGCGTGTGGAACTTCCCGCGCACCCCTGAAATCCACGTACCCGGCCAAATCGCGTGTGGAACTTCCCGCGCACCCCCGAAATACACGTACCCGGCCAAATCGCGTGTGGAACTTCCCGCGCACCCCTGGAATCCACGTACCCGGCCAAATCGCGTGTGTCACTTCCCGCGCACCCCCGAAATACACGTACCCCGCTCAATCGCGTGTGGAACTTCCCGCGCACCCCCGAAATACACGTACCCCGCTCAATCGCGTGTGGAACTTCCCGCGCACCCCTGGAATCCACGTACCCGGCCAAATCGCGTGTGGAACTTCCCGCGCACCCCCGAAATCCACGTACCCGGCCAAATCGCGTGTGGAACTTCCCGCGCACCCCTGGAATCCACGTACCCGGCCAAATCGCGCGTGGAACTTCCCGCGCACCCCTGGAATCCACGTACCCGGCCAAATCGCGTGTGGAACTTCCCGCGCACCCCCGAAATACACGTACCCGCCCAAATCGCGTGTGGAACTTCCCGCACCCCTGGAATCCACGTACCCGGCCAAATCGCGTGTGGAACTTCCCGCGCACCCCCGTAATACACGTACCCCGCTCATTTGCGTGTGTAACTTCCCGCGCACCCCCGGAATACACGTACCCCGCTCAATCGCGTGTGTCACTTCCCGCTCACACCCGGAATACACGTACCCCGCTCAATCGCGTATTTTACTTCCCGCGGCGCCACTTTTTTGATGCGCTGGGACTCTACCGCCTGCCTTCGTGTGGCGGACGTGTTTCAGCTTGTGCGCGGCTTTGGCTGTGCGTGGGTTTGCCCTATTCCATTCCATGAATACGTGTGGTTCGTGTGCGTGTGGGCGTTACCTCTGCTTCCGTGCAGTGCATCCCCAGTTACGCCCTTATTTTCGCGTGTTGTTCCCCATTCTGCGCGTTACGCCCCATGTCCCGCCCACTTTCTGCTGTGTGCGCTGAGGTTGTGCGCTTTCACTGTGCGTGTCGCGCACCGTCGCGCACGCCTTTCGCGATGTTGCAGTGACTTGTGCGCCATGCACGGGTTTGGCGCACATCCCGCGGTGAACACGCGCAGGGACTTCCATGAATCGCAACGTGCGCCTGTTTTTTTCCGCTTGCGCATGCTTGCGCATGCTTGCGCATGCTTGCGCCTAGATTTTCGGCGCACGTTGGTTCCATGAATCGGCCCCATAGTGTTTTTGGAATAAGACGACAATTGGACTACTGTGCTGGAATGGTGAAATTCACTATAAACTCACAGGAAGATCCACAAGAATTTCTAATGTACTTACTATTAGTACTGGAAAACAAAAACATACCTATAAATGAAATCTTCCAGATTTCATACATGTGGAAACATACATGCACTCTGTGCAACAATGTGACACAAGAAGAAATTCCCAATGAACGCTTCATATATATATCAATACCAAATTGTGAATCCATTCCATTTCAGCAACTTGTACAAAATGCAAACCATGGTAGATTATGCTCTGCCTGCAATTCAGATAATCGCTCCACATTAGTAATACAAACACATAGTAAATACGTAATACTAATGCTTCTACGTTACAATGCAGATGGTACCAAAAACAACTGCAAGCTGACTGGATTCACACATAGTCAATTATCACTTGGTAAGAAAACCTTCACAACAATAGGTATAATCTACCACGCAGGAGCCACAACCAATTCAGGGCACTACACGGCATATATAAAAAAGAAATGTGGATGGTTTGAATGTAATGATAGTACCATTACTCTAAAGCAGAGATTACCAGCAAATCTTACAAACGCTTATTTGATGTTCTTAAAACCAAAATTTGATAAATAAACTGTATTTAAACCTTTAAGTAAATTTGTGTTAAAAAAATATAAACTGTTAGAATACTCCAAAAGCTATCTAACTGCTCAAAGATTCTACAACAACTAATCAGATAAATGAATACCACTAAATTAGGCCAAAAAATACACAGTTAGAATACGCCAATTGGTATCTAACTGCTCCAAAATTTTATAATATCAAAACAAATGAAGAATCTGTTACTGCTCCAAAAAAAATACAACAAAGCAAAGTATAAAGCATTAGCCAGAAACAAAAAGTGAACATTGAAAACAAACAAACAAATAAACTGTAGCATAACAGAAAAAGGTTTTTTTTTTAAATCCAACATGGATTTTTTTTTTCTCCCACAGACCCAATGATTTTAGCAACAAATACAGAAACTGAGCAAATTGCACAGTACTCTGATTTGTACTCTACTAAATATGAGGGTCGAAAAAAAATAAAAGTATATTGCTTATACAATGTAATAAGTCATTACAAAATACTAATACTAACATGCTATTTTCTTTTATCACAGAAATGAATTAGAAAAACATGGACTCCCATTACTAGACCAAACAGTAAGTATACAATAATAAGGACAACCATAGCAGCATATCACATCCATAGTATCTAATACCTTTGTTCCTTATACATTTGTTTTTCACCCAAAGCTATAAGCAAATATGAATGTGATATGCTTCGGTGGTTGTTGCCAGGGCATAGAGTCTTGGGTGCATGGCCAAATGCACCCAAGACTCTATGCCCTGGCAACAACCACCGCAGCATATCACATCCATAGAGTCAAACATTTCAACTATGATCTATGGGAAACTTTTAATGTCCGCGAACAATGTGAGTGTTCTTAGAACACTTTGAACTTGCCAACGAACAATACGGACACCGTTTTCAGGACACCCCCTACGAACATTTCAGAACAACGCGATAGTTCTTAGAACACTTTCAACTTAACAACGAACAATACGGACAGCGTCCTAAGGACACCCCCTACAAACATTCCAGGACACCGGGAGTGTTCTTAGAAGCGTCTTCAGAACACCCCCATTTTGTTTATTTGCAAACATTTCAGGACACCGCGGGTGTTCTTAGAACACATTCAACTTGACAGAGAACAATACGGACAGCGTCCTCAGGACACCCCCTACGAACACTCCCGGGACACCGCGAGTGTTCTTAGAAGCGTCTTCAGAACACCACCATCTTGTTTATTTGCGAACATTTCAGGACACCGCGAGTGTTCTTAGGACACATTCAACTTGACAGAGAACAATACGGACAGCGTCCTCAGGACACCCCCTACGAACATTCCAGGACACCGGGAGTGTTCTTAGAAGCTTCTTCAGAACACCACCATCTTGTTTATTTGCGAACATTTCAGGACACCGCTAGTGTTCTTAGGACACATTCAACTTGACAGAGAACAATACGGACAGCGTCCTCAGGACACCCCCTACGAACACTCCCCGGTCACCGCGAGTGTTCCTAGAACAGTTTCACTTTGCTTGCAAACAAAACGGACACATATTGAGTCCTTAGAACACCCCCCAGTCAGTTTATTTAGAACATTTCAGAACACCCGTGATGTCCGCAAACAAATCGAACACAAAAAGAACATCTAACACATAAAAAACACAACTTTCATCCTATCTCATACACTCCCACCCTCCCCAAACACTCCTACAGACCAACACACTCTACAAAATACACATTTTGAACAAAGTTTAACCGCGCTGTCCGGGAATCCAAGATGGTGGGCGCTACCGAAAAATCTGACGCGCTTCACGCTCCACGCCGTCCAATCGGCGAACACGTTGCATGTCCGCGAACATCACGCAAGACGATTGGCCAATCAGGACACTGTCCGCGGAGCGAACAGGGAAGTGTGTCCGCGAACTGAACACAGATATCACTAATTTTTTTTACCTACTTTTTGGTCATTTTAAAAAAAACTACTGGACGGATTTTCACCAAATTTGTAAAAGCACGCTTTCGGGACCAAGCCGCTGCTCCTGGTCCAAATTAGGTGGAAATCCGTCCAGCGGTTTGGGCTGTAGGCGCGAGCAACATTTTTTTCCCATTCAGTCTATGGGAAAAAAAAAGTTTTGGGATCCACCATATAACTTTGCCCCCCCTGGACGAATCCTCACCAAACTTTGCAATAAAATTCAAAGTGACCCAAACACTTTTTTTGCAAAGTGTGGTGAGGATCCGTCCAGGGAGTTATAAGCCAGCCAAAAAGTGCTCTTCCGATGGAAACAACAACTTAACCATAACTACATGGCCACTACTGTGGCCATGTAATATATATATATATATATATATATATATATATATATTCAATGAAAAAACTTTGTAAAGGGGATGTTATGGTTAAGTTGGACTAATAAAAACCTATGAAATTCATTGAAAAACCTTTGTTAAAGTGGCCTTATGGTTACAAGTAAAACTGAAAAACCCCAAAATTCGCTAGTTATGGTAAGCTTAGCAACCATAACTCGCACCACCACCGTACACTGCTAAGACTAACACCCAGGACATTATTAGAACCGAAAATTCCCCATCCAATGGACCCAATCAGGAATGGGGATTTTCCGTTAAGGCCCAACCCGTGATCCGGTGGTAATACCACCAGGCCGATCGGTGATAGGCCTATTACAGTCAGCGGTATTACAGGCAGGAATACAGGCAGGAATACAGCCCAACTTGTGATGAAGCCCATTGTATCAAGATCCCCAGGTTCAAATTACAAAAGGCAGGAGGTAGCAGCTTTCCTGTACTAGCAGCTAAAATTTGGAATATCCTTCCAGTAATGCTATGATCTGAACCCACCTACCATATATTAAGGAAAAAGGTAAAACTGTGGCTTTGCGAGCAAGAAAGTAGCAGCCACACTTAATACTGTCCACTCTCTGCTTGCACCGCTCCCTGTACAGCCATTTTAACTATTGTATTATACATGTTAGATTGAATAATCTGTATGTAACTTTGCAACTATGTAAGGCAAGTGTCCAGATGACCCTCTCTTGCACTGTCACTATATCTTTTGTATTTTATGTGTCTGTGTAAGTAAACTGTATTCAAATTATGTAACCATGTAAGATAAGCAACCAGATGCCTCAGGGCTTGGTGCACTCTACAAATAAATAAACTAAACTAAACTAAGAATATCCTTTGAAGCAGCTTGACTCCTGCATTCTAAGTACTTCACTATTGAAAACTAATATTTTAGTACTGTGGGTGCAGTTATATACCCGTCAGCATATTCTAACTGTAGATCATTCTACAGTTTTCAAGGGAATGTATGGAAGTCCTTTCATTCCTGATGGTGGATTTTAGCAGTTTCACTATTGGAAGTAATATTGCAGTAGTGTAATATTGCAGGTGTAGTCAGATACTAGTTGGTGTATTCTGACTGTTGATAGTTTATGAGTCTGGAAGGGTATGTTTTGAAGCACGTTCATTCTTGATGGTGGATTTTAACTTTCCCAGTATTGGAAACTAATATTGCAGTATTATGAGTGCAGTTAGGTACCAGTTGGCATATTCTAACTGATGCTACATTCATAGCTGTGTAGGTTATGTTTTTAAGCACTTCCATTCCTGATGGTGATTTCCAACTATTTCACTATCGGAAAGTAACATTGCAGTGGTATGAGAGAAGTTAGACAGCAGTTGGTGCATTCTAACAATTGATAGTTTTACAGGTTAGTGACTACAGTTTGTGTACCCTCATAATCAGTACATTTTAAGTACTATGGGTGAAACAATGTTAGTGTGTGTTTTGCACAGTTGTTTCTGTGTGCATAATCATTGGGTAATTGGAGAAAAAACTTTATAACATTATCAAAAATGTACAACATACACATATGTTGCCATATTGAAACTGTTTTCATTTCAGAAACAGCATTGTAACACAATGGAAGGCATGTGCATATGGTGGGACAAATATTGCCACAGTAGGTTGTTCTGTGGCCGCCCTTGAGTGTCAAGGTAAAGTAACCAATGCAGCAATGTATGTTTCAGATAGAGGTGGACGTTTGCTGGTGTGATACCAGCAAAGTGGCATAGTTATTATAATTGACACAAAGATTGCAGGAAACTTTGCTTCCATTTACTCAGAAAAGTGTGCACATGTTGATCCCATGTCTGTTGTGTTCAGGGAGAAACATGGATGGGTCGTAGGAATGTGTCACAAGATCCAATTAAAAAAAGGGGGGCCTTTCCGGAAGTGGCTAAAATGAGATGTGTACCACTTTCCCTAAGGGAAGAGGTGACAAAGTAGATCAAAAGATTGATTGCTAATGACATAATTGAGCCAGTGGAGGCTGCTGATTGGTGTTCTCCCATGGTAGTTGTGAGAACAATCAACGTCAGTGCATGTTTGTGTGTCAATTTGAGAGCACGTATAGGAATGTTATTGTTGACCTATTTCCATTGTCCAATATTGGAGAATTGGTCAGTCGTACATCCCGTGCAAAGGTATTTTCCACTTTGGATATGGCTTCAGCATATCACCAGGTCAGGTTGTACTCTTACTCCAGGGACCTCAGAACATGTATTACCAATGAAGGTACTTTCAGGATTAAGGGCATGCCATTTGGTCTTATTTCTGCTTCAGCATTCTTACAAAGGGCCATGAAGATACTGGTGGAGTGTTCTTCTATCAGGATAATATTCTTGTCATGGGTGTGTCTCTACAACATCGTGATGACAAACTTAAGGTGGTTCTAGCAAGATTGAACAAGGCAGGGCTAACATTGCAAAAGCCTAAGTGCTGTTTCAGGGTTTCCCAGATAGATTATCAGGGGCACAGACTATCCGGTGAAGGGGTTGTGCCCAGAGAGAGTCTAGTCAATTCAATCACACAAATAGTACCACCAAAAGACAATAAATAGGGTTTGTCATTATTAGGAGTTGTCAAATACTATGCCTGAGTGTGATGAAGAGTTAAAAGAAATTCAACATGCTGTCTCTCATTCTCCAGTCTTGTCTGCCTTTCACACCAATAAAGAGACCTTTTTGATTACAGGTGCCAGTTCTACAGGACTGGGGACTACACCGATGCAGAGAGACAAAGGAATAGAGAAAGTAATAGCATTTGGCACTAGATCTCTTAGAGATGCTGAACTCAAATACTCAGTCACAGAAACAGCGGTGTTGTCGCTCAAGTGGGCCTTAAGAAAATGTAAAACTTTTCTGTGGTCCAGGAAATTCACTGTTCTGACTGACCACAAACTGTTGGTTTCAGTGTTCAATCAAAAAGGTCTGGATGGTTTGTCTAGACGTATTGTACATTGGGTCACGGGACTACAAGGGCATGATTTTGAAATTAAGTTTGTTCCTGGTAAAGACAATGTTATTGCAGCCTTTCTTTCCAGAAATGTAGTTTGTTCTGGTGAATAAGATATTGAGGATACAGTACAGGATGCATTCTCGGTGTGTGAGGACACCATATCAAGGGATGAATGGGAAAAGGCTGGAAAACGTTATCACGAATTACGTAAGGTGAAAGAATGTGTGTGCAGCAATTGGTCTGGTTGGACAAGCAATATGGGTCTTGGAGTTTTTTACAGAGTGGGGAACAAGTTAAGTATAGAGGATGAGCATATTGTATGTGCTGTTCTCGTGTTGTACCTCCCCTTGGGGTCCAGGATAAATTAATAGAGTTAGCTCATGGCAGCCAACTACAGATGTCTAAAATCAAGGTTCGTCTAATAGCTGACTATTGGTGGCCAGGATTGCATTCTGAGGTAGAAAATATGGTAAAACAATGCCTGGTATGTGCGGCATCTGACATGTTCCTAAAACACATACCCAACCCTTAAAACCATTGGGCTTCCCCAACCTGCCATGGGAGTATGTTGCATTAGACATTCTGGGTCTTTTATGGTCATGGGATGGTATCAAGAAATTTGTGTTAGTTCCAGTGATTCTTTACTCCAAATGCTTGGAGGTCAAGTGTACACGAAGCAGACTCTAGAGCAGCACTACAATTTATTGATGGAACCTTTCAGAGGGAAGGTTTTCAGGACAACATTCTTACTGATAATGGTGTTCAGTTCACTTCAAGATAATGAAGACATTTCTCAAAGGCATGGGAGTGGTACATTCTAGAAGTGTGATTTTTCATCCTTCCACCAATGAAATTGTAGAAAGATTTAACAGAAAACAATAATACAATGGACCTCGGTAAGTGAGATTTGAACCTCATTTCATACAGACAACATCAATCTTGTCAATATCACAAACTATATTTATTTATATACAACTTCACAGTATTTGTTCATCCACCATCTCTCTTAAATGGAAAACTTATTCAGCATCTACATATATATTCCACCATTCATCTCATTGTTCATTTATACACTCATTAATGTACATTTCTACACAGATGGGTTATTCAAGAACCCAAAGATACTCATACATTGAACCAATTCCTTACACCTATATCCATTCTAAATGGGTGTTCATACACAAAATCAAATAGCAGTTTGCTTATTAAATGGTATCAACATATGTTTCAATCATCAGGTGATGGCTACAAATTAAGCCAAAGAGTTAATGCAACCTTCTTCAGGATGCGGGTGGTTCGAGGTAAAACCTGCCCTATGTGTCATAGGGTAGCAGATGTCATCTAACATCAATCTCGAAACCACAGTAATGGAGGTAGTGTCAGCACTGGAGTATATCCTCAGGCCTTCTGTAGTTAAATTGACAGAGGCCTGATTCATAGGTCAGGATAGGGCCCTTTTAAACGCGATGCACAGTACATTAATCCATGCCAATAGGCCTGGGACTGCGGGTGAAAAAGCACCAGTGCTTGCCTATTTTCATGTTTCTTTATTATAGAGTAGTATTTTCTGGTCTCATAGGCAGCACACCTATTCAAGGTCAGCTCATCCGTCTGCCCTGGACCCATTCAGACATTTTGCCGAGCTCCAGCAGAAACTTGTTCTATATAAATACACATACCTGGTATGCCATTGGATGAGCTGAACTTGAATTGGTGTGCTGCCTATGAGACCAGAGAATGCTACTCTATAATAAAGAAACATGAAAATAGAAAAGCGCTGGTGCTTATTCACCCGCAGTCCCTGGACTATTATTGCAAAATGTACGGTTGCCTATTAGATCCCAACAGAGCTATGAGGAGTCCATTGAGAATGTGGTGTGTGCTTAGAGGTTGGCACCACACACAACGGTTGATTTCCTTTTTAAGTTTTAAGAACAAGGAAGGTGGCTTCATCAGCGTGTCTTCAAGGGTTGGGGAGGCTGCATTTTGTAGAGTGGGATGAGGTGGCTCTGAAAGAAAAAATGAGGTCAAGGAATACTGAAATGAAGAGAGCATATGATAACAAACATAGATCAAGACTCACTACAGAAGAGGTGCATGAACACATTTGGGTGTGCAGACCATGTGGTGTCTTAAAAGGAGAAAGCCCATTTTTCGGTCCCCTGAAAGTGAACAAAGTGTTGGATGATGCAGTGATACTTGAAGATAGACGTACTTGGAACAAAAGTTGAATAGCTGTGACACCTATGCCAGGATAGGATTTTGTTCAACAATGTATAAAGTATAAAGGCAGGATGTATGTTATGTATTGTTTGATTTTATGTGTTTTAATATATACAATATTAACATGACATTGTAGACTACTTAACTGCCATTGTAGATAGTGCACATGTTGAATAAGTCTGCAGTCAACTGTAATTAAGAACATGTTTACCAAGTGCATCATTTGAGAAGTTGTATTTATTTATCTTGCTGCCATGTTTAGGTACAATGCAAACATAACTTGTTATTAAGTTTCCAGGGCAACATAAAATCTTCTAAGGTTCCAATATTCATATATATAAGGCTTGGTGAGTTCTAGGGGTTTATTAAACAACCTGGACAGGAGGGCCACCTTATGTGAAATAAACGTACTTGCAGAAACTTACCTTGCTTCATGTGGACCATTGGATACTTCAAGACCTTTCAGCAAAGCGCTGAACAATGAATAAAAGCATTACAACCACATTTCAATATGACAAAGAATAAAAATCAGAAAAGTAGGTAGCAGAGCGACTGGGAAGAGGGAGAGAATGCCAGAAGTTGGGCATGAGTAGAGAAAAGGACCAGAAGTGGGATGAGGCACCAGGGGGGTTGGGAACAGAGATAAGGGGAAGATGGTCAGAATGAAGAGAACGTGTTGCGATGTAGAGGGAGATAAGAGAGGCAAGATATTAAGTGGTGAGACCATTAAGACAATTATAGATTATGCAAAGAAAATGAAATAACAATCATAAAAAGAGAGAAGGGAAGCAGGGCGTAGATTGGTCGATGGAGGCATGGGCAAGAAGAGAAAGCATAAGACGACTGGAAGAATTATAAACCGAATGGAGAGTGGCAAGATGTGCGGCTCGGAGACCAATCAGAAGAGAGGAGCAATAGTAAAGTTGGGAGAAGACAACATGGGAGAATATAAGGAGTTTTCTTGCATAAGAAGACAGAAAAGACGGGGCACAGCATATGTTATAGAGGGGATAGTAAAGGTGCAGACAATAGTTGAAATATGAGTGGAAAAAGAAAGTGAGGAGTTGAAGATGATGCCAACATTTTTTGCTATCAGAGAAGATCTAGGTAGAGAGGGGAAGTGTGAGAGCAGAAAAGAAGATAAGTTCAGTTTTTGCAGGGTTTAGATGTAGAAATTGGGTATGCTTCCAGTGTTTGATGAAAGCAAAGACATTAGTCTGAAGAAGGTTGGGGAAAGATGAGAAAGAAAAGAATACTTGATTGTCATCAGCATAGAAGTGAGGGAAAAGATTGAAGAAGATATGAGTTGGTAGTGGGTGAGTGTTTAAATAGAAACAGGAAGAGGGCAAGAACCAAATCAGGTGGGACACCAAACTGGAGAGGGCAGGTGTCAGACATAGGGCCAGTCCAAGAGAACGGGAAAGATGGATAGGAAAGGTAGGAGGTGAACCAGTGAAGAACAGTAAAATACTATAAAGTGTTTGTGTCATAAATGTTGAAGATTAGATTCCCTTAATCTTGGACCAAAAAGAGGGCCATGTCAATTCATTTAACTGTAATTCACAATCCACCTCCCATTGTAATTCTGAAGACCATTTAAAGGTTAGAGGTCTGCTTTAATTCAATATTTTAGAGAAATTAGATGCTTTGAATAAATAGATGAAACTCCATGTATCGAAGTCTGGTTGGATCCAAAGTTAGTCTGTCTATGCCCTTCGTATTCAAACAATCTAAAAAGGCATTCATCAGTTTAATATACTGGTTAGATGCAAAATTAGCAATAGCACATTTTAAATTGTTCAAAGTAAGAATAGTAGTTCCAGCAATAATTTGATTCACATATCTAAAGCCTTTTTTTAATCATGATTCTACAACATTGATCTACTGCTAATGGTTATATTTCTATTACACAATAGGAATGGAGTCAAGTGCCTCAAATAGGTAGTCCCACTCTACACAGTCATAAGCTTTTCTAGCATCCAAATTAAGTGCAATAAAGCGATCTGTCAATATTCGTAATTAATTATAATGAGCACATCCATTAAAAAGTCTAGCATTGGATTAGTATTTTCTCCCCTTGCAAAACATACCTGATTAGATTTCATTAATGTGAGTCTGAATAATTCAATTATATTAGCTAATATTTGAGCAAAAATGTTGCAATCCAAATTAATTAGTAATATTGGCCTATCATGTTTAGGTAGTTAATTTTCCTGGTTTTGGGAAAAGAATCAAAAGGTCTTCAGTATACATTCCATATGCTCTACCAAACTCAGAAACATATTTATATTTTGAATCTAATTTGTGGTCTGGGTGGAATCGAAATGGGCAAAGAAATCCACAGAGAAACCATCTGGACCAGGCGCTTTACCCTTATTCAAATGTTTTATGGATTTGAATATTTCATCAATTTGAATAGGATTTTCCAAAGGACTCAAATCAATATCTGTACGTGGATTTAATTTTAATTGACCGACTACATTTTTTAAATCAATTTGTGAATCATTATGTTTTGATGTATACAGATTATTGTAAAACGTTGTGAACATGTCTAAAATAGCTTCCTCAGAAGAAACTAACACTCCTGATTAATTGTTGATACATGAACTTTTACCTTTCCTTTCTGTTTTTTTTAAATATGATGCTAGCACCTTAATAGCCTTATTGGAAGTTTGATACATGTATTAGTTATATTTAAGTAAAACTGAAGTCTTCTTCTGATATTTTTGTATTGATGGTGAAGCATAAAGATACAATATCCCTAAACAAGCCATCATCCGAATTGGAATTATATCTCTTTTCAAGTTTATTCAATTGCTTAAAAGGATTATCTAAATTGTTCTTCACCTCTCTTTTCTTTTTGGCCACAAATGAAATAATATGACCTCTATGAAGGCATCATGAACGAGGACATAGACAACAGATTCATAGTTCAAACAAACAGGTGTTATTAACTTAAATGTCAGGATGTTTGAATGCCTAGCTAACCCTATGCTATGGTGGGATTTCCCTACCAAAAGGAAACTAAGGAAATTCTGAGTCATACAATTCAACTTAGGAATCTGTCTGAGTCCAAAACCTATGGTAGCCCTCAAAACTAATTCTATACAATGGGCCTCACTATGAGGTTGAAGATAGCCATGGTGCTTTTAGCACCATGGCTACCCCCTTACCGCATTCCGGGTTCCCTGAATGGGGAATTACCAGGCCATTCCACCCTTGGAGGACCCGGTATTTCCCCATTCAGGGAACCCATCCCCATTCCCATTCGAGCCCCCATAGGGCTCAATGGGAATGGGGAGCATGCTAACGGGCCAGTTATTAGCATGCTGGTCCTTTAGCAGCTCCCGCTAAGGGCTCCTGGTAAAACCAGCCGCCCTTAGCGGGACCCGCTAAAGGACCCTTTACCGGCGCCGTTAACCCCTTACCTCCAACCTCGTAATGAGGCCCAATGTGTAAGGAGGTCAGTAACCAAAAGACAATATTGTTCAATGCAAACGTCTGAGCTTCCCCAAGCTTCCTTCCCCAAGTGTAAAGCAGTTCCACAACAAGTCTTAAAGTTACCTTCTTTGGATTCAAGAAGCTACCATTTTAACCAAGGCTCAGGGTTACCTGCCCTAAGTTCCAAGACACAACACACAAGGGAACCTTGAAACTCCGTCTTTAGTTCAGCAAATGGCTCAGATCTCAAGAGTCCTTTTTCTCAAGTGAAATGTTGTTAAACAACACAATTCAAAAAGAATGTGCCTTGCTCCCCTTTAACCTTTTTGTTGTTTCCTATTTCCAATATTATTTTTGGCAGCTTGTAGATTTCATAAATGTTGAAAATAATATTACTTTATGTGGTTTAAGTTTAAAGTTCCAATATTGATTCATCTTCAGGGTTTATTTGCTTATTCTTCAGAGTTAAGATCAATTTGTACCACAAGATTGCTTGTTCATTAGAGTTAAATTCACAATGGAACCCTGCATGTAATGTTTTGCTTAAATGTAGGGTCTCATTCCTTTTCTGGCTACGAATGGGTAGTAATTCCGGCTGTTTGCAAAGAATTAGTTTAGTAAGGTATTCAATAATGGTGATTTTCACTCGTGACTTAGTTTTACAATGTCTAAGTTTCAAGAAATGTTGTTTGTTCTGCTATAAATGCTTCTGTTTTTATGTGTTAAGTGTTTAAAGAAAGTTTGTTTTGCTTTAAGTTGATTACTCAATATCCGGAGTCTTTCAAAAAGGTGTCTTATATTGCAAGTGACCACTCTGATACAAAGTAATGTTGCTGTTTCAGTGATTGAAGTTGCAAAAGACAAGAGACTTTTGAAAACGTGCTCATAAGAGCCACATGACCACTGCGCTACAAAATATCTCTTGACAATAAAGTTCATTCATTCACGCACCGGGTTTCTCAGCCACCAGAAACTCACTGGTCACTCTGACAGGTCCTGTTGCAGGCCAGAACACATGGTTTCCGATTTGCAAGACCCAGCCTCCTCCTTCTGCTCCCTAGGCACTCCTGTGTGGCCCTCTCGACAGAGGGGAACGAGCAACATGGATATAAGGGAAAGGGATGACCTTTTTTCACAGCTTCCCTCTCTTCACTTCTTCTGCTTAACGGAGTCCCAGTTCCTCGACCAAACTTCCAAGGACCATTATCCTCCAGGTGTGAGCAGTCAATGAGCCATGCCTGACCGCAATTAATGGGACATGCCTAACTTTGATAGCCAGAATGGTAAAATAGCCTGTTCTTCATTGCTCTTAGTTGCCTCTTCTTTGTCTCAGTACTGTCAAATATCAATGATGGAGAAATGAGGGGAACTGGCTGGTAATAGCTTTTAAAAGCATGGAAAGGTTTGGTTAGCGCTCAATAGGAAAAGGGGGATACCATGTCTCGCCCAAGGGCACCCCAATCCTAGATCCCAAGGACCAGGTCACCTGCGCAGAGGATCCAAGTGGTTTAAGAGTGAGAACACCCTCATGTTTATCACGCCTTGTAAAACTGCTTTGTAAGAGTCCCAATTGTTAACAAGTGAAGTGTCAGTATCTTTTTTTTTGTTTTAAAATTGATGAAATTTGATCGTGCAATAAAGAGTTATTATATCTGCATCTGTTAGGATCTTTTTAAACACTATTTAAATCAAGATATGTAATCACTGGAGCATGATCAGATATTACCGGAATTTCGATCCTGGATTCTACCACTGTGCTAGATAAGAATTTCAAAATGCATGTGAAGCCATTGCGAGATAGTGTATTATGAGGAATTGAATGAAACGTGAAATCAAAATCTGTTGAATGTTAAAGTCTCCAAGAATATACCAAACCAACCTCTAATAAACAGTGTAGAAATTCCTTATGAATTTTGATGTTTTTAAATTGACAATTCAATATTCTATCCAAAAATTGATTAAAATCTCCACAGTCTCCAAGTTTAGGCAAATCAGACTGCATTAAAAAAAATCATATCGGCCCAAAATATAAATAAACAATGGAAATAAATGGAGATGTAATTTGTAATTTGACTAAGGCCCGTCTTCCTTTAGTATCAGATCCTTCATGTAGAATTCATCCCTTTTTCAATCAATATTTCAATAGCATTCTGTGTCCCCTCAACTTGACTAACAATGACTTCCCACATCCAAAATCTTTTACATTTTATGAATTCTTTGAAAGTCAAATGTGTTTCTTGTATACACGCTACCAACGGTTTAAATCTGTTCAGATGTACAAGAACTTTTTGTCTCTTAACCGGATTGTCGAGGCCTTTAATGTTCCAAGTGATGAATTTAAATGTCATTGTGACGATTGTGTATGAATCTTAGTTTTATCATTATTTCACATGAATAATGCATTCCAGATATATAAAGGACCTATAACATTTAGCAGTTTATATGTCACTGGACAAAACAGACACGACACAAAAGGAAAATTCAGGGGGGGGGGGATAAAATGCAATACTTGACTCCAAGGTATTAATTTTCTTCTACTTTTGCAACTGTAGAATAGGACCAAAAACAGCACAGAAAAGAGAATGCACCAAAAATATACCATCTTAAACAATACTTATAAACAAGTGTGCAGACAAAATTGTAAGTGGATGCTTGGCACAACCAAAAAGGAACCAGGAAAGCAGGCACCCACATTTACCATGCCCGCTCATTTTTCTCTATGTGAATGCATGTTACCAAAGCATAACTTCATATTTATAAAAGCAGTAGAAATTCAAGCTTGTTCATGCAATATGTGGTTATGGATCATGGGTTTCAGATGAAGCATCCATTTCTTCCATCTTGCAGAATCTCACAACATTTTTGAGATTGGTCGGTTCATCAAATACCAAAGTCTTGCCTTTAATAGTTACTTTTAATGTGCAAGAATGTACCAATCCAAATCTGGTATCCAATTGCTTGAGATAGGTCGATATGATAGCAGTTATTTTCTTTGCTGGCCAATCGTCTTAGACACATCTTGGGAAATGACATTTCTTTGGCCATTCCATGTCAGTTGATTTATTGTCTTTTCTTTCTTAATGATCAGTTTGTAGTTGTGTGCATTCAAGGAGTAAAAAGATCATTGTACGCAGGCTGGTTTTTGTTTTTAAAACCAATCCTATGCACCCTTTGTATATTTAGAGTAATAGAAGAGTGAATTATGGGAATATTATTTCAAAAATAGTACTGCATCTTCTCCGTCCGCTCCGTACAGAAGAACACATATCCACAGGTTATTTCTGTGATTTCTATTTTCTAAATCCTCATTCTGCTTTTGAAGACCTAGTACAGATTTGTATTAGAATACAACACAATGTGTAACCTCTCCCGGTTCTCCAATCCTTCTTTCCACCTCTCCTATTCTGGCCTCAACATTTTATTGTTTGCGCTTTCCATTAGAGGTTTAAGGGCTCTTATTTCTTATAAGATAGCTTCCATGTTAGCCTCCCTCACAAATTGAGTAGGAAGAGGGGGGTCACATTTTGGCTTTTTGAGATTACAAGTGACAGAGGAAGAGGATTCCTTATTCGCAGGGATTTTCGATGAGCTTTCTTGTGAAGCCATTTAAAAAAGGATCTCTCGCACACTGTCACCAGAACAAGGCAATTACTCCTCTACAGCACTAATATATTATTTTCACTGTTCCTTCAGTCACCATGTATTTAAAAAAAAAACCTTGTTATAGTCACCACCACACAGAAATTGGGTGCCCACAAAATGCACTCAAAACTTCTAACCATTATAGCAGACAAAAGTGTCTTTTCATCTCCTATTGGAGATACAATGGTTTTTAACTGTGCTGCGAAGAAAACCAACCTCCATAGCATTAACTGCTATGATGTACTATGCCATCCCAAAGAGCTGACAGGAAATGCGGCAGGGTTTGTCACAGTTCTCTGCTCCACAGAGGATGACAGTACTGCAGTCTCCAGAGAAGCAGTAATCAAGCGAAAGTACACCAGTTCATCAGCAAACCTCTCCGTAATCCATCAGGTCACCTAACAAGTTAAGCTACCAACTACAACATCTCCAGCAATGTTATTGATTTAAGTTGAAGCAGGAGTAGACTGCAAGTGTAAAATAAGTGCACCACACTCAATTATTCAATATATGTTGTTGTCCAAATGTTAATTCTGCGCCTATCCTGCATCAAATTCTTTAAGTTGTTATTAACGTGCATTTCTGCAGCGGAGGCAAGGTCACATAATGTTGTCAGCTGAACTAACTGTGGAGAATAGTTCTAAATGACGCAAAGTCTCCGTCGGAGCTCAACAGGGCTCCATCCTCTCACCAATCTTTTTAAACTTTACATGGAGCATCTATGAACTCTCTTTAAAGATTTCAATATTGCCATCCACCAATACGTGGATGATTCTCAGTTGTACATGAGAGCAAATAGAGTGCAGGGCATCATTCGTCTCAGCAATTACCTAGCCATCATCCCGTCCTGGATGTCGACTGCCTCAAAGTAAACCCATCCAAGACTGAATTCATCCTCTTCATTCGACTTGCTAAAAAAACCACTAGCCCAACAATGACTCAATGATATGGGCATATAAGGATTTAATCCAAAACTCTTGCACTCAGCAAAATCTTTAAGCCCCACCATTGATAGCAGTCTATTCTTCCAGAAACACATAGCCAAGAATGCCCAAACAGCCTGGCTTCTGATCCAGACCGCAGTGCGGGCCCTTGCGGTATTGCACTTCCTTGGGGGAAATGCTCTCCTGACGGTGCTCCCAGCTGCTCAATTGGCTCCCCTAAAAGCAGTCCACCATGCTGTAGCACATGTTATTACAGGTGCACAGAAATGTGACTGAATCAACCCATCCTAAGAAAACTACATTGGCTTCCTCTCCCAATAAGCATACTATTCAAGACTGTATGCATCATCTACAAAGCAGTCATGAGTAGTGCAACAGCTTACATGCTGACTAGGCTCCACATATCTGGTGGCGCACTCTCCTCGTGTAGCAAATCGACCAATCGGCTTGAATAACAACTCGTCCATAAAGAGGGGACCCACAAACAATCCTTCTCTTGTCATGCACTCACCCTATGGAACTTGATCCCGATGCCAGCTTGGAATGCCCCCCACAATTCTTCAATTCCAGAAATATCTTAAAACATGGCTTTTCCAACAACATCTGACCAAGGACTAATTCCAATGGACACACATACCAACACACAGGCTTCAACTCACAGAACTGCGTTAATGTTAAAAGATGCCAGCCCAAATGCTGGCTACTCAGACTCTGTACAGTGCTCTGATGGTTTGGAGCTAGGTCCTCGCTTTAAAAAATGTAACTAAATAAAATATTAACTGGTAGAGCATAGACACTGAAAAAAGGAATGGGTTGTATGATGTTAACCTGCAAATGACTGTTACAATTCAATTCATAAGGAAGTAGTCCAAATTTAGTCAAGACAATTATGGGACTTCTCACAAAAGAGTTTTCATCCACCACAACCCTCTGTCATGTCATTTAGTAAGTCACAGAAGTACCATTTTGTTTTAACGCCTGCTACATAATGGACATATCCTTGTGTCAGATGCATTATGTATACCATTTAGTTAACACTGCACATAGCTGACCACCTAGAAACTAAATAAACCTCACTGTATTAATCAAGTAAGTAGAAATGACATCTGTTCAAGATAGCGCAAGGTATCCGGTGCAAACAAATCGCAATTCACATGAGCAGTGGGGGCAGCACCTCCACAAACCTGTGACCATGCAGCTCACAAACCTGAAATAAATAAACAATTATAACAAACACTCTCACGGCACATAGATAGTTATGAGGTTTGATTAAAGAGTATTTGTAGCTATATTGATGCTTAACAGAATACAAGACTAGCCGATGCTTGACCGAATCTAAAACTACCCAGAATACAAAACCAGCAGGTACTTATCAGAATACAAAACTATCCAGTTTTGTATTCTGTTAAGCATCTTCCAAAAGTACATATCACTTATGTAGTAGGTGCTAAAACAAAAATGTACTTCTGGGACTCACACAACAAAGAGAACTGTCAGTACTCTTCATAACAGCCCCTGACCCGTGCAGACCTACCACAACTCTACTTATAAGGAAAGTGGGCTCGTTGGTATCAATAATGTTGTAACCATTGTTAAGTGGAAAACAATATTGTACACAGCAAATTAAGTTAATAATGTTTGAAAGCACACCGGGTTTGCTTTTAAACTGACTCCTAATAAGTGGAAATAACATCAATGTCAGTTAAGATATGAGGAGGACATTGCAACCCTCACATAAGTACGTAGGGGATGAGTACGTAGAGGGGACGAGTGCGTAGAGGGGACGAGTGCGTAGAGGGGATGAGTGGGTAGAGGGGATGAGTGCTTAGAGGGGATGAGTGCGTAGAGGGGATGAGTGTGTAAAACAGATGAATGCATAGTACATGTGAGGGCATAAAGCAGATGAATGCCGGAGCAAACGAGTGCCAGAGTAAACGGATGTGTTGCGTAGAGCGGACGAGATTGTAGAACGAACAAGCACAGATTGCATCCAATACTGATGAGTGCGTAGAATGGATGAATACGTATGCCGAATGCGTAGGGCATGAGACAGACAGGAGTACATGCGTGGGGCAGACAAGAGTACATGCGTGGGGCAGACAAAAGTACATGCGTGGGGCCGACTGGAGCGCGCGGAGCGGATTCGAGCGTGAGGGGCGAGCCGGAATGCATGAGTGTGTGTAACGGAACAGAGTGTATGGAGCAGACTGGGATGCATGGAGTGGCTAGGGGTGCATGGAACGGACAGGAGCGCATAGAATTGCGTGACGTATATAGTATGGTTTGGAATACAGAGAACTTTTGAAAGACCATACAACCCATCATATCACACCACCACGCTTACTCTCTCCTTCACATCACCACTCAACTAGAACACAGAGATACTATGACACCATTCGGTATAACTGTTCTCATACCAACGTATGCTGCTCACACCACATCATTCTAAATAAACACTGCTGGTTACACACCCCCCAGCCAGGCCTTCTCCTCAGGCCTAATGCAGCCACTTCCGGTCTGGATAAATCCTGCCAGAACGACCACATACTCCTGATCTCTCAACCACCACACCTACCGCGAAGAAGCAGCTATTACACTGATACTGCACGAGCTGCACACATACCCAGTGCTCACACGCACCTTTTGACTCTCTCTACTCTCTCTACTGATCTGAACTTCGGTTCCCAAGGGCGTTCAACCTACCAGCGCCTTCAGACCATACCAATGGTATATAAGGTGCTATATAAATGCAAAATAACAATAACAAAAAATCACAGATGCAGCAGGACATCGCAGGCTTCATAACACTTAGCAAAATCATGTGGAATCATGCTTTTACAGCTTAGCATGCTACAGCAAAACAGTGCATAAGAAGTGATGGAGGGTGAGGGTCAAGATACATGTCAATATGTACTCTATAACCCTCTCCCTCTATCTATCTCTTTGTCTCTTTCTCTCTCAATATCTCGCTGTGCAACCCTCTCTTTCACTCATCAGTAGATGCATAGTCCACTTGTTGCCTCATGGATCAGATGTTGGCTGTTGAAGAGAAGTGTGGCTGTTTAGGAATAACAATTTCATGAAGTCCTTTGCTAGGGATTTTGGAAGGCACTTACTTGTAGACTGAAGGAGTGCTCTCAGGATTTTGAAAACACAGGCCCCCATGTCTTCTTCTGAGCAGCGGGATTCCTCACACTAATATTTGCATGTGCTGTGCCGAGTGGGTTCCAATCAGTCTTTACAAATTTGAAATAGTTCATGCACTAAAGTTATAGATTATTGCATAATCAAGCAAGGGGATGTGATACAGAAGATACATAGAATCTTTTATGGAGAAAGAGAGAGGAGCATAATTATCTTCACCCAGCAGGACAATAGTGCAGAGCAAGGAGAGGGCCTTGATGAGGAGCATCATGATGGGGAGGAACATCGGGAGGGACAGCCTTTCATGGTGCTGCAACAGGGGTTTTACCTACCTGACAGGGAAGAGGTGGAGGAGGAAGACAAACAGGTGGTGGAGAAAACACTGCTTTCTTAATCTGTCTTTCCAGTGAGGGAAAGGAAAGTACAAGAGGCCCAGAGAGTCCTCTCACCCAACACACAGCCCACAATGCCCTAGGTGTGTCAGTACTTTTACTTGCCACTGAGTAAGACTGTCAATGTTTACACAGGTATAGGCTACTCTATGGTGGAGGATTGAGTCAAGCAAATAAGGGGGAAGGAAAGAAAGGGCAACATGTTTGGGATGACAACCATGTGCAACCACATAGATTATAGGTATGAGGGTTGAGTCCCCCACCACCAATAATCCCACCAATAACTTGTTTGGCATCACAGTCACCTCCAACAACTCACACGGCCAGGGTTCAGCACAACATCATTGGCCAACCTGTGCTAAGCAGCATATAAATCCTGCATCCACCAAGTGTCCCTAGTCAGTACCAGTGACAATAGCAATGCAAACATCAGCAGGCCCCTGTTGCAGACACTACCATAAAAAGTGCTTGGAGGCAGCATGACCATAGCAGTCCCTGGATAAAATCTGAAGATACGGGTGGTGAGGCATGCAGGCAACTAAAGCTTGCATTTCCTGGTGCCACTGAGTTGGGTGTAGCTCGACTCAGTGGCAATCAAGATTGCTTTGGGGAAACATTTGCTGAGGCATCATGCTTCCCACATATAGGTGGCTATATGGGGGGATATTCACTGTTCTCTCAGGGAGACTGTCCACACATGAGAGTGGCTATGCTCTGTGAGGTAGCCTATGCACTTTAGTGGTTTGCTGCATTCTGTAGAACATTCTGTGAAATTGAGGAGATAGCTCTGCATTGTGGGAGAGCCATCAACTTTAGGGGGTGGCTGCACTCTGTTGGAGAGCCTGAGACTTTTAGGGGGTTATTGATATTGATATTGATATTTTATTTCTATCGGGCTCGTACACAAGTGTTTCAGAGTGTGGCAAGGCAAGGGAGGGGAACAAGGGAGAAACAAAACAATGATCTTACTAGGCCCAGTGACATTGAGAACGTGCAAGTGCATGGGAACTATGCAGAACTATGTTGCAGAACTATGTTGGTGCATCAAGAACTAAAGGGGGAGGATGTACTCTGTGGGAGAGCCTGAGCACATTTGACTAGTAGCAGTTGTGATCATGACAAAAATAGGACTAAACAAATGTACTGTCAGAAAAGGCAAGGACATGTTGTCATCAGCAAGTCAGAAAAAAGCAGGTGCCCTTAGTCAGTTATTCATATCTCCAATGCTCAACCACACACACACCATGAAACAGCTACACTCCACTTTTCAGTGTCTGACATGTATCTGGTAACAAGTCATCATCATCATCTTCATCCAAGCTGGTGTGCTGGCTATCAATATTGAAGTGACTGTTTTTATGAATGTCAGTTGTTCAACATAGGGAACTGATAGGCCTTTCCTGCGAAACACCTGAGTTGCACTAAATACACTGTTAGACTGTCACTTCCAAGGGCATCCTAGAAATGCAATAGCAACTCACACAAATGCTGATGGCCATGTGAATTACCAGTACTGCACTGAGTCTGTGCCCCTTTACACATTTGATGTGTCTAGAACATAGTCATCAATGCTCTGTGTAGCAAATTCTCCACTTTAGGACCCATCTGTTTTCAAGATGCCAAATCCAGTGCCCAGTATGCATACCAAAGCATTTCTCCACTTCAGATGGCCCAGTACTGCTCACAATGCTTTCAACAGGTGTCATTAATGCACTGCCCATTCATCGCGTCGAACTTGAGTTTGACATTCCCTTTATAGTTGATGCTCTTCCGGTCAATTGCATTCTTTCTCCAATCCATGCTGCATATTTACATAGTGTGTTCTCCTTGTGATGCTTGCTGTGAATCATCATTTAGATTAAATATAGTGCAGAGGATATTATGCATATAAAATATAAAAATTGAAAAATCTGAAAGATCCCAGCCCTGATGGTCTCTCAAATGTAGCATTTAAGGCTGACCTCTGGACCCAGGCACTCATTTTGAAATTCTATTGGACAGTATCCAAGAGAGGTGACATATACCCAAATCAGAAAAAGAATCACTACTTGTGCCCGTCTTTAAGAAAGGGCACCATCTCCATCCTGGTAATTATACACATCTTGTCCTGCCAGATGTTCCCACCATGGTCTATTCTACTTTGCCACTGAACTAAATGCATATATGGGTGACGTTTGCTGCTTAGCCCACTACAAATTGGATTTTGCAGTGGCTCGGCTAAAATGCACAATATTTTGACATTACACATGTTTAAAAGGGTGTGTTATTAAAAGGCAATACCCCACTCTGCTTAATCTATATTGGTTTTAAAGTGGCATTTGATGGTGTAATCAGAGAGCTCCTCTGGTCTAATTTTATGAAGTGTAACTTGAGTCTGGACATACTCAACCTGTTAATTCAACTGCACACAGATATGTTTGTTCAGCTAACAGTGAATGCCATAGGACATTGCACAGAGGAAATTGCTACAGCAAGTGGTTTAAAGCAGGGGTATATGTTGGACCCTTGCTTTTCAATTTATGTATCACTGCGTTACCAAAGTGCTGTTGCAAACTAGGAACTTTCCTTCTAAAATAGGAAATGATCATATCCCTTGGCTTGCCCATGCAGATGATGTGGTCTTTGCAAACCAGGAACTTGCCTCCTACAATAAGAAATTATCCTATCCCTTAGCTTGCCTATGAGGATGATGTGGATCTTGTGAGAAACCAGAAGGGGTCTCACCCACTAGTACCCGGGGATCTGTCATCCAGGTGGCCAGGACACGGGCATCGATTATGGATCCATTTCTTGGGGGCGAACCAGCGCGTTAGGATCACCAGAGTGAGGAGTCTTCAGGGAGTGGGAGTGGGACACCGGATGTTGAGATGTGGTATCCCTTCCCAAACACTTTTCCCTATCCTACCTAGGATATTTTGGAAATCTAAACCCCCCTTTTTACAACACAAACACTTTCTCACTGACATACCACTCTAATTTTTATTTGTTTATTTATTTATTGTGTGTTTCGGTACAACTTTTATCTTTTCACACATTCTCACAAATAGAAATTCAACAAATCCATAAAAAACATACACACATTATTTTCCACAAAGATGTTGCTAAATAATAAAAATTCACCAGATCAACATGAAAAAAAATCCTACAATCCATGATTACAACTCTAAATAACATTTAAAACCATACATATCTGGAAATACATTTTTTTAAACTCCAAAAAATCTGCCTTTAAGAAATATAAAAACCTTATTGACAATGGCATTTTATTAGTGTTTAAAATTCTGATCCAAATGTACGCCTCTATTGTTCTCCTGGTCAATTGAGTAACATGGCCCCTTTGGGCGCACAAAGCGACACATTGCAAATGCAGATGTTTTAGAGTCTCTACCTCTTGCGCACAATGTCGAAAAAGTCTCTGTTCCCTTGCTAGCTGTGTCTGCCTGACCAGAACTTCCTTTGTTGGCAATAGATCTAGCTTTAATCTCAGCATTTGCGTCCCGAAAAACCTTGGCAAGTGTTTTTTTTTTTAAATATGGAGCAACATTGTGGTAATTCTTAATTGTCCACACAAAGTTATCACCAAAACACTGATAGTTCATGAAGTCCGCTCTCAAGCGAATCCAGACATATTTAAAACGTTTCTGCTTCACTCTGTGTGAAGTCACAATAAGGGGTTCTGTTGAGGCCTCTATTTTTGCCAGCAATTATAGACAATCAACCCCTTTTCCATCAAAATCCTACATAAACCTTTGTGCCAAGCCTCATTTAGACGTACATAAATAAAAGCAGCTGGAGTCAATTAAACTCTGAATAGGTAGCTGCCCTAGTTCATACAGTATCCCCACCAGCTGAACTGATGTTGGGAGACGCAGGATCCTGTGTCCATAATTTTGCATCTCATTTTGACCAAGATGTTGCATCATCCCTCGTTTGTACCCTAAAAAATATTGTTGGGACAATTTGCTGTTTAACCAGTTTTATAACCGGTAGGAATGAAAATTTGACAAATTTGAAATCAAACTGCAGGAGCTGACTTGCAGCTGCCATAACCTTTGCCCTGAGGCCGATTGACGAGTCCATTCCTCACTTTTTGTCATTTACGAAGGACCCCAAATATTTATATTTATTAACTACCTCCAGGCAGCATCCCCTCAAATTCCAGGCAAAGTTTCTCCCTTTAGACCTCCCCTGATTCAACACCAATAATTTCGATTTTCTATGTTCATTGAGAGGTCCAAATTGCCCAAGAAATCCTCCACTGCATGGAGAGCTCTCTGTAGGCAGATTGGAGTCATGTCGCAGATGACAATGTCATCTGCGTACATTAGGTGCTGTATTTTAGCCCCCCCTAACCTAGGGAGATTTGTCCTTACTGAGGTCTAACAAGCTATATTCCCCTTAATATAAATATAAAAGACAAAAGGGGGAAGTACACAGCCCTGGGGCAAATCCTTATTCGTCTCCATCCAGCATCCATGGGCATCTAGTCTCACTTTGATCTTTGTGCCCAAATGGAGAGCCTCCAGAATCCCTATCAGTGGGAGCAGACATCCATTATCAAAAAGGCTCTTCCATAAAGCCACCCTATTAACATGGTTGAAGGTCTTGCTAATATCAAGAAAAGCCAGGCATACTGGCTTCCCTTGAGTATTTGCCTGAAAGCAGTGCCCAAACAAAACTTTTCAGGGAGGTTCCCATACCGTTCCTGAAACCTGTCTGGAATGCATCCAGGCAATCAGCATCACTTGCCCAAGTTTGCAATTCCTTTAAAATCATTTTGGCAAAAACGTTATTGGATGCATCAGGTAATGATATTGGTCTATAAAATAATGGTGATGACCTTTCCCCACCTTTAAATATCAGAACTATGAGTGCTGCAGACCAGTTTTCAGGGAACTCCCTTTTAAGCAAAATACTTTCAAACAAACTGGACAGTAATTGACACCATAAAAATACATTTGATTTGAGGGTCAAATTGGAAAGGCCATCATCATGGGAGCATCTGATTTTTTGCTCACTTTTATCAGCTGAGCGATGTCATCAAGATTCTGACACAGAGTCCCTTCCAACAGGAGAGCGGCAACACAGAGTCATGGTTTAGCCCAGGCTTTACATAGAGGTCAGTAAAATGCTTCACCCACATTTCCTCTGATATCGCCTGGGTTTGCAAAAACTGAACCTTCCCTTGTGGCTTTTTTAATTGCCAAAACCTACCAGCATTGTTGCCCAACATACATGATAAGATTTTTTCAGCATCCTTGATGTTCATTAGGAATTTCTTTGATGTTCATTAGGAATTTCTGACCGTTCACCCAATTCCTGTATCTTTGCTTAACCGTACGGACCTCATTGAACAACTCCTGGGATTCTCCTTCCGCATCCCCTTTATCTCAAGACGCATTCACTTTTTCTGTTGCTGCACCTGGGCATCAAAACCATGGGTACCCCCCGCCATCCTTTTCCCTTAGTCAATGCTCTTCCTGTCGTAAGACCACCTAATACTGATGCAATACGGGAGGAAAACCCTTATGGGGAACAAAGAAAACCTTTCCTCTTAACACATAACCCCCCAATCTCATTGTCAAAAGACCTTGCAATCTTTGGAGACCATTTAACTACATGGTTTCTTGAGTTTATCTCCACCATAAGGGGTATATTCTTCACTTGATTTTTCAATGGCAAAGCAATTTCACAAGACAATAGTGAGTGGCCACTTAGCTCCAACCTTTTCACTGAAAGGCTGCCACCCCTCTGAAAGAGGTTGGCCGACACAAAGACATAATCTAAGGTAGATTTCCAAAGACCATTATGCCTTGTGAAACTAGGCGATATGCCCCATGGGAATTGCCCATTTAGCATTGAGAGGTCCCCTTCCTCTAAATCTTGGCGGACCCTGTTACCCCTATTCCGTGCTTCCCTACACATTTCTAACCTATTAGTTGTTAGGTGCCAAGATTCATCCATGCATTCTGCATTACAAACACTCAGAACAATTAATGAAGCCCTGCTCTGGATAATTTCCCCAAGAAAGTAAAAGATAAGGCAGTGAGAGCTTCTGCCAACTGATTTCTTTCAGGATTCAACTAAACATTTATCACAAGACATTAGGTAATTGTCGCTTCACCAGGCACCTGCTATTCCAACAAGGATACTAGTATATCCCTCCTACCGGAATCGATTTTACGGAGAGACAAACCCTGGTTCCATTTTATTGCTGTCAGAATCCCACCAGAGGGCCTCCCTCTTGTACCTTGCAGTTCTTCAATATGCACAACATCAAAGCCTTCTATAATTGGAGTATCTAGGAGCAAGGTTTTCTGTAGGCAAACAATGTTAAAAGATACAAACAAATCCTGATTATTCATTATGTTATTGAAGCCTGTAGATTTCCAGAAGGCCACTACCCATTTTGACAATCAGGATTTGTAACCTGTTCTTGCTCCCCCATCAGCCCTCAGCTGTTGACTTGTCTCCAACCACCATTTACATAATTTTGTGAGGCCTTTTGGCTGTATCTCCATGGATTGCCCACTTCAACTCACCATCTTTACCTTCCTTTCCTTGGTTACTCAGGGAAGACCTAGAATGTATTGAGGTCCCTGTGTCAGCCACATTAAATCCCAATGATAAAAAGTGTGAATTCTTGTCCAAAATGGCATTTTTAATATTGTCTGACCGTAAATTGAGTTTTACTACATCTAAGCAATCTTCATGCAGGATTTTGACAATACTGACATGTAGTACCAGCCTTAAATTAGGGACTTCATACATAAGAGACAGAATATAATGCCTATTCAAAGGGTACCTATTGGAACTCTCAAAAAAATGTCTCAAGTAGATACAAATCTGTCCCTCCTGAGCTTGCCTTTTTTGAGGGGATCCATGAGTTATTCTGAACTGTGTATTGGGTCTCTCACCCTTTATGTCAGGATAAAAAGAGGGAATTCTGTCCACCAGCAAATGTTGGCTTTTTAGAATACCTGAGCTCTGTTATTCAAATGTACGATATAGAGGTACAGGTATTTCACAATGCACATCATGAGTCTCCTCAACCCGAGGATGATCAACCAGTAAAACCGGTCTTGAGAATATTGCGAGCAATTTCTCTTTTTCTTCCACCAGATACGTCAACATTTTATCTTTTATCACCTCCACTAGCTTAGGTTGTAATGGCCCCAACAACGGTGTCGGGACAGAATCCTTTAGAAAACAACATTTCCCATCACCTTGCCCAGTTATTTGGTCTGTTTTTACTTCACTAACCTGATCCTCTACACTCCCTACCTTATCCATGGTTACCCTCTCTGTCGGTTAAACTGAAATGTTATTTAAGTCAAAGGATGGACTATCCTCCAATGGCTTAGTTACATGCAGACCGTTGTCATGTATTCCTGACCTCGACCCATACACTTGGTCCCTCACAGGCTCATTTGGACCCTTGGCTTTCTTACACTTAAAGAAATCTTTTTTCTTTTGCTCAAGATCTGCCCTTTGTACTGTCATTTGCCTGTAAGTCTCTGCTCTTAATTTAGCCAAAAATTGACGGCATCCCCTATTATATTGATGTGTTTTGTTTCTTTTTCTTTTGTGGGACCAATTTTTCTTTAATCATCTGGCCTCTGGCTGACTGCACTCGCACCTTGGGACTACTACATACCATTACATTTACCAAATCATGGTCCTTCCCTAAAACGGAGACTGGCGGGAGCAGGACATCTGTCGTTATTTCCATTAGTTGGCACTGGTCAGTTATCAACTCCTGGTGTTTATCCAAGTACATCACCACCTCCTTATTTATTACCAAACTTCCCCGGGGCTCGACCTCCACATCAGCTGCTTCCTTTTTAACAAACATTGCATTTTGGTTAGTAATAACAATTATATATCCTTCCAAAAATTGACCTTCCCCACCAGTTCCCTCAAAATCTGTCTAAAGGCACGTATTTCAAAGTAGACCTGTAAGAATTGGGAAGGAGAACTCATCAACCACTGTTGGTGGATCCTCACCCCTCCCAGCCTGACCCATCACCCCTGGATTCTGATTGTCAGAGAAGGACTGGACCCTTGCCCTTTTCCCTAGAGTCACCCTTGTCTGATCATTATTTGGAACCCATTCATGCCCATTTTGATCTATCATAGTTGGCATTTGAGGCGGAGAACAGACAGCAGCCATTTTTGGTGGGTATTTTTCGATTTCTTGGTGCAGCATTATTATAGGCCTAAATCCCAAGTAGGGGGTTCTCAGATGGGCCATTGATTGGTTTTAAAATTCAGAGACAGCCTCACCTGTTTGCCCAACTCATGTGAAATAGCTGGCGCCAACATCAGAAACAGAGTCTCTCGCCTGCATCATATCATCACATACTATACTTTCTATATTACCTTCAATTATTACTCAGGACTAGATTGATGTCACCTATGACCCCAAATGCGGGGTCCATCTGTTTAGTTAATAAAAGTTCTGCAGGCTCGTGAACTTCAGATAACGTGTTGAAGCCTGAAGTTAAAACTTTTTTTTTTGCTTCATCACTCTTAACAAAAAGGGTCCATACCGTGCTCAACTGGAGGGGGAGTCATTTATCTGTTGCAGGTTCAAGCCCTCTACCCTTTCCTGAATTTCCATGGGTTCATCATTGCTTTGTTGGGTTACAACGCGCTCTGCAATCAAACCAATACTTCTCAACATTACCCCCATTTACAACAAAGCACAATATATTACCGTTGGCTCCAAATGACTCGTATTTAAACTTGAAAGTGGCTCTTGGGTCCAAAATGCTTGCCGGACTAATGGAAATGGGGGTTCAAAGGCCCAAAAGGCCCACAGTCACCCCCTCATAAAAGGCAATAGAAGACACATAAAAGAATTTAAAAAGTCCATAGAAAATAGAGGTCACCACACTTGAGAGATCGTAAACCAGAGTTCTGTTGGAGATTTTGTCTTATTGGGGTAAATTTGGTGGTATTTTCTTACCATAAAAATATTGGCGGTAATTTTGTGGTAAACTAGTCTTACATTTAGCATAGGTTTGGTATCACACTATTTTAGTGACCATATCTTGTTAGCTTGAATTGGCAGTACTTTTAGTGGTATCTTGCTTTGCAGTATTTTTACAATTATTTTATTCCTGTGCTATAGTGTTGAGCATGGTTTTTCTTGTTTTTTATATACCCCCATCATAATTCAAACCTTTCCTTTCTACTATAATACCTTCTAGCTGTCTGTAGAGAGCTCCAGACTTAGACACTTCAGAGAATCCAATGAGTTTATTCAATGCGCCACCTATAGTTTGTGGCTGGTATTACTGGCTTATTTACATCCAGTAACCTATGTGCCAGATTAGGCCCTTCTTCCAATCAGCATGCAAGGAAGAAAACACTCATCACACTGCACACAACTGTCTACTTTGAATGTGTCTATTACTGATTTTCTCTTATTTGTTATTTTTGGTACAGTGATAAATTGGTAAATACACTGCTGCACTGGTATAAACCTCCCCTCTGTACTTCACTCATATAAATGATTCACGGATGCATGAATGACACTAAAGTCTCAGTTGTGTTTTTTTAAATATATATATATATATATATATATATATATATATATATATATATATATATATATATATTGTATTACATGCTATTTACAAGCCATCAAATCTTACCATGTGTTATTTACACAGCATCATCTACAATATAAAAGAACAAAACCGAACAAGCAGGTATTTTGCACACATGAATTAGTTCTCACACTTTGGATATAGAGAGAGAAATACAAATATAATATTCCTATCCTCCCTACACTGCAATAAATCCTAGCCACACGTACAGCATACAATCTATTCCTCACTTGGCACAAGTCTCTTACCAAGGCCAGTAATCTGAGATTCCCGCACAACCTTGCTGTCTTTTGCATTCCCAGTGTCAGCGCAAAACTCCTTTGCAAATTTGTGGGAGGAGCACCAACTGATTATATTCACAGTCAGCGCTCGACCCTCTTGAGACAGCCCCGTCTGTCTATCTCCTGAACCCAGCATGAACTGCCAACCCTCCTCCTTTCTCTTTCTTGGGAAACTTTGACTCAGCCCTTTATTGACGTGACTTGTCTGCCTACAATTTCTACCAATCATAATAAAAAGAATGTGCTCTGTGCCAGCCTTCGTTTTCAGAACAATGAAATCTTCATGTCCAGAGTAACTGTTTAATTTTGCTTCCTGCATCTTGTATATTTTCTGTTCTCCACAAGCTGAAGAAAAGTCAAGTGCTCATTTTCTTATGTAAAAATGTATTTTAAACAGTGCACCCAACAAATGTACTGTACCTCGTTTTGCATAGAAGACTACATTATCATGTTAGAAATTAGCACTTAGTACTTTAGTTAGGTTAGTAATGTTAGTTAGTTATGTATTCTAATGTAGTTTTCACACATAAAGCATACATTGGGCCTCATTACGAGTCCGGCGGTAACTGAGGCGGTAAAACCACCTGGTACCGCCGGACTCGAATTACCATTCCGCCTCCGTGACTCCCAGAAATACCAGGGCATTACGACCCTGGTGTCCCGGGAATTCCGGAGGCGGAATTCGGTTAATCCCCATTCCCATTGAGTCCTATAGGACTCAATGGGAATGGGGAAGTGGAAACACCGGCACCATCTCGTGATGGAGCTGGTGTTTCCACGTCCGCCTGCAGGCGGGCGGTATCAAACCCGCCAGGTCAGACCTGGTGGGAACATCACCTCTCGCCTGCAGGAGTCGGGATCGGCGGTCCGGAATTAACAGTGGTGGCGGCTTTACCGCCACTGTTATTTCCGGACTGCCCGACCTGTAATGAGGCCCATTATGCACCTCATTATTTTAACCTGGCAGCACACCAAGTTTTTCTATGTGTGCTCTGAATGCCTGCAGTTTCAAACTGATCCTGGGTGTGTACTTTGTATGCTAGCAAAAACGCGACATATTATATACTGGCAAAATGCTATTATATGCTGGCAAAAATGCTATACATGTCCTTACATACCCTCCTTTTTCCGACAATTCTGGCTAACCAAACCCACAATTGGAGGAAACCGAAATTCTTCTTCATTCTTTTTCTATCATATGAATCACAATTGAAATAATAGCAACTCAATAAAATGAACATTTAAATATTTCATAATAAACCACTGCTTAATCATATTAAAAGCAAAACAGATCCCAAACGGGCTCATAAATCCTCATAAAAATTTTGTACACTTTTGTTTCCAACCGAAGTGTCTATGTATGATTGAATGTCTTTACACTCATATTCTTTATTATTTTTTTTTTTATTTACTTGTGTTTAGTCAACAAAAAGAGAAGTGACTTTTACAAGGACAGGTGATGGCCGCCATGCTGGATAGAAAGTCAAGAATCCTTGTTTCGTGCTTCCTAAAAGAAAATGACTAAGCGAGACAGGTGGTCAGAAGGTCGCCGGCCGGACGACGAGCTGATGCTTTTCCGAGATATGTGCAGGGCCGACTAGGACAAGTCTCTAGTCACTTGAGGTAGTTGGGAATTGATCTTTTTGAAAGCTACTTCAAGTAGCTTGGCTGTTGCAACTGACCATTTAGACTTTTCCACCGCAATCAGATGGAACCACCGCGTTTCTTCTTCCACCATCTCTGAGTGAGCCCATAGTGGGGCCAGAAACGCAGTTCATTCTTGACTCAAGTTGGAGCAGCTAAGGACCAGATGTCGGACAGTTTCCTGTTTGTCGGGCTCCTCACACAATCTGCAGGTCGTAATATTAGTCTGCGTTCTTATTGCTAGAATCTCCCGAGTGTGCAGGAGATTTAGGCAAGCTCTTAGAAACATTTTTTGTAGTTTTTTATCTGGGAATTTCAAACAGTAAAACAGGGGACATTTTAGTTTGTTAAATGTCGGTGGGAGACGACTTAGCAGTTTGTTGGCAACAGCTTTATCTCCTATTTTAATCCAGTTTTGACATTCCAGTTTGAGAATCACTCTTTGCGGCTTACCCGTGAGGTCGTCTAAGGTGCAAGCCAGGTCGGTCAGTTTAGATTTTTGAACTTCGACCCACTTATTCAGTATTTCACATTTGTTCATTTGAATTTCCTCATCAATACGCCTTATATGGGTAGGCAATCTTGGAGCAAGGTTTTCCTATAAAGTTGGATTGAGCAAAGTTCAACAGTTACCTCTAGTGACAGTAATCCCATTTCTCTTCTAAGGGCTGCTATCAAAACCGAGTTTGGGAGGCCAAGGACTGTCCTCCACAGGTAACCTTACAGTTTCGACCAAATCAAGACCAGCATGGTGATTGTGGCGTCCATTCCATATGTCAAGGATGGCACAACTTTTCCCTTGTAAAAGTTAATTGCTGGTAATAGGGAACATTTTCCGTATTTCCTGAAGATGATTCTCATTTGGGATGCCAGGTTTTTGGTTTGCTCCCACAGAGTTTGCTGCATTTTTTGTTCATTCAAAGAACCATCGATTATGACTCCAAGATATTTGAAGTTTGGGACCACTTCAATTTTGACTTTGTTTAAAAAACAGTTTACTCTGGTTTTACGTTTCTGGTTGTGTTTACTGAAAATCATGATTTTAGTCTTGTTGCTGTTCATCACATGGTTATTAGTTGTCATGTAATTTGCCAAGTTATCTAACTGCCGTTGAAGACCTATCGTCATCTGATCAAGTGAGATCACGTCATTCGCATAGAGGATCCGGGAAATCAGGGAGTTGCCTATTTTTGGTGGAAAAGCTCGAGTGGTTGTTTCTGAGTCTTTATAGTCTCCTAGAAAGGCCACAAAAAGGGCAGGTGCCAAAGGACATCCCTGCTTGACCCTTCGTTCAGCTGATATTCCTTTTGAAAGAAGACCTTGTCGGTTTAAATGAACACTCAGGGATGTTTGAGTGTGTAATGCTATTATAGGATCCAACACTTCCTCTGTGCAGTTCCAGGCTTTTAGTTTGTCCCATAGAATAGCTCTATCTACTTTATCAAACGCCTGTAATAAATCGATAAAGGCCACAAATACTGTAGGAGCCCCTTGTTTGATTTTTGACTTGATTATATTCAGCAGGAAGATGTTCACTGCGGTGCTCCCATTTTTTGGGAATCCCATCTGAAAAGGGTCTGCACATGGCGCTGTTTTGACCCATTTTTGGAAGTGGTGTAGCAGAAGGGTAGCGAAGAGTTTTCCAATGATGTCCAGAAGAGCTACAGGGTGGTAATTTTGCTGGATCCTCCCTGTTTCCCCTCTTGAAAATCAGAACCACAATCGCTTTGGTCCAGGGAGCAGGAATGAGCTGATGAAGTCCGTCCATTCATCAGTGTGAGTCTTTAAATCGATATTCGTAAACCCGTCTAGGCCTGGAGCTCTCTTGTTTTCAGCTTTTTGATTGCTCCGTTTATGTCTTCTTTTGAAGAGAGGTCAATCCAGGGCGAATCTGATGTTCTGATGACTGAGGCCCCACCATTCTGTGAAGCGGTGAAGAGTTCTGTAAAAAACCTATCCCATGTAGTTTCTGGAACTGAGTTAGCAAGGTGGCTGTCAAAGTTTCCGTTCATTTTATTGATTAAGGCCCAAAAATCGACAGTTCTCTTGGTGCTCAAAGTTCTTAACATCACTTCTGCGTCCTTCTGATAGAGGTCTGCTTCATAGGTCTTTAACCATGCTTTGTAGATTTTTGTTTCCTTTATCCAAGTTGCCCAGGTAGATTTGGTGTTCTTTATACTGGCTACTTGCTTCAATTTCCTCAATGCTCTTTTCTTTCAGCCACAGTTTTGTTAAACGTGTGGTTGGTGTTTGTGATTAGTTTGTTACCTCTTTTTGGTTTCGTCCTGTATTTAATAAGTAGCGGAAGGTAGTTTGGTCTTTCTATTGCTGTAGTAATTACTGAATCTGTAACTTCACTGATATATTGCTTTGTGAGGTTTTTAATATTGGCGGCTGTTAATCGAGGTTTAGCCATGCTCGACCCCGCTCTTCTGACTGTTCTGACTGCGTAGAGGAGGAGGTTGTGGTATCTTGAGCTGTCGGGTTCACGCACTTCACGTTCATATCACCACATATGATTATAGATGTAGTATTCCAGTCAATGATGATGGTGTCCGCCACAGAGCTACAGCAGTGTGTTGCAGTTGTTTTTTTTAGGGTTCCAATAGACGGTCACAATAGCCAAAATGGTCGTAGTCCATGGGCCTCATTTCGAGTAGGGCGGTAAGGGTTAATGGTCACCGGTAACGAGACTGGTGCCATTAAACCCTTACCGCCCTAGTACGAGTTCCGTTTGCGGTTCCTCCCTTAACACCTGCTTTTAGCAGACGTTAAGGACGGAACCCGCAAAGGGACTTTAGTGCTAATAACGGTACCGTAATTTATGGTACCATTATTAGCGCCTTCTCCATTCCCATTGAGCCCTATGGGGGCTCAAATGGGAATGGGGAAGGGCCCTGGTGAATGGGGAATTACTGATCCCTCCAACCTTAGAATGGACCGGTAATTACTCCATTCACCAGGGTGGAGTCGGAACGATTTTGGAGGCAGCCATGCTGCAAATAGCGGCGTGGTTACCTCCAAAGTCGGAATGAGGCCCCATGACTTTAAGGAATCTGAGAGATGCTTCCAATGGGTAAGGACTGCTAGAGTGCCGTATGAGGCTGCTATTTTCTCGACAATCTCAATGTCTGGACCCAGCTGAACCGCGACGAGAAGGCCAGCTGACCGTCGGCCTAAGAGACCTTTAGCTGCTGGAGAGACCTCAATTTCGAAGCTGTCGAGAAACGGATTCTCAAGCAGCCACGTCTCTTGTAGGCACAGAATATTGAATTTGCCTAGGTCTTGACTATCTGGGTCAGTTAGATGTCCATGTCCTTTTGCATTCCATGAGGCCAAGATCAGTGAGTTTTAGTAAAGATGTTCACTCCCTGGATTTAATAATTGCTATTTCTAGGTGCTGGGAATTAGGGCTGCTTTTAACCATTTCCATGTCCCGCTCGGGAGGATTTTGTCATTCCGATGGTCGGGTGTACATGTTGGTGCTCCGGTAGTAGCTTCTCGTCTAGGCTCTCTTTGACTATAGTTTCTGTTCCTGTGAAAGTCACTTTGCCTGTAGCTTCGAATGCGTTGTCGGCCATAAGGCCTGTCGTACCTGGGGTAATGTGATCTGGCTTGTCCCTGTTCCTTGTCTTCTTGGATGTTTTGAGAATACTCAATTTCTGCAGGGTATATGGAGAATCTTTGATTGCTTTTTCCCCAAGATATCGCTTCAGCTCTCTCCTCTATGAATTGTGATAGTCTCCAGTTCTAGAGAAATGTTTCTTTCTGTTTATTTTTGTTATGTCGAACTTTATTTTTTTAGATGGAGTATTCGGAACTTTAATTTCTGAGAGCAACAAGCCGGCTAACTTTAGCTCTTTACCTGCTTCCTGCGTGACAACTTGAATTGCTGCTGCTTTAATGTGAAGGTAGGCTTTGGCATTGTTTTCTCTATGGTAAGGCTCAATTAGCGTGAAGTCTTCAGTTTTCAGTTTTTGTAAGGTGATTATGTTCTTCAGTATTCTCAGACCGATTTATGGTTTAGCATCATGTATTTGTCGTTTGCAGAAATTAGCTCTATTCTGAAAACCTGAGTCTTGTGTAGATTCTGGTCATCAGACTGTGTTTTTTCTGAGTGCACTTGGTGCTTTTGCATTCATTTGGGTGATAGATCGTTTTGAACTTGGGTCCCTGATGGATCATACTGGGAATCTATGGGGTTTCATTCTATTTTTGATAAACCGGCAGCCATGGGTTGATTGTGTTCGCTCTTGCTTTGTGTTGAGTATATTTGGTCTTTGGCAGATATTCGACTGGTGAAAGATTAGAACACTTCTGAGTATCCATTGGTCCATTTCGGCCGTCTTTTGAAATACTGTTTGGGTCTGTATGGTCCACGGGTTCAGTCCCAATTTATTCTGGATCCAGATGCTGAGTTAAATTCATTAGGGCGCTTGAGTCCAGGAAGTCTGCCGGGGTTCTTGGAGATTTAGTAAGCTGGACGGTGGTAGCCCTTTTATAGCCCATCGTTCGATCCCCTGACATTGGAGGCACTGATTGACCAATCAAACTTTTGGCTACAAACTGGGGTATGGATAGAGTTAGTTTCAAATGTTCTCTTTGGTCTGCTTCTGACACTTTTAAAGCTATTTTCTGTTTCCCTGAAGAATTTATGCTGCTGTTTGTCTGTAATGTTGGTAAGTTGGTCTTGGTTTGGTAAGATTTTTCTCTTGAGGGATATTTTGAATGTTTATTGAAGATTGGTGCAGTTCTCTAATTTAGACTGACTTGGACCGTCTGTGTAGGTTTCGTCAGGCCTGCTGAGGCTGCTGGCCCGTTTTGTGAGCTTTCCTTCATTTTGGCTTTGAGAGATGTTGACTTAGATTCCCAGTTTCTATGTAGAGTCTCATATTTCAAGTCAATTCCCGTTATGTATCCTTCCATGAATGTTAGTTTTGATTGGATTGATGCTAACATTGATGTGTTGTCTTTGTTAGATTCGCTGATACTTTCATAGAGTTTACAGAAGGGAGCCATGGCGATTGTTATGGCTGACATAATTGTTGTCAGGTCCCGTCTGTTATTTGGCGAGTCTTTTTGTGGTTCAGGAGGAAGTTCGCTCAATCTTCTACTTTTGAACGGGGTGCTGAGAGCTCTACATGTTGGTGGGTTAGGGTTGATTGCCGAATTTTGTCAGCTATGGTACAGTCATCTTCCGCTAGGTTTGACCTTGGTGAAGATACCAAGGGCCCACCTTTGTCTGTCTTGATGGTATCAAGTCAGTTGGAGTTTCTGACGGGATGATGGGAAGGTCCAGTCTGGGGAAATGGATTTTGGCCCATGGCTGCTGGTTCATCTCTCTTCCCTGAGGATGCTCTTTTTTGTGAAAGTGGCCTGATTAAATAAGTTAGGTCTTTTTTTGGGTTGGAGACCTCCGTCAAGGCGTTCTGCCTGCAGGCCTCTTTTGTGATAGTCCTGGATGATTCGCTGCGACCTAAGCGTATATTTTCTGCTGGCCCCTCGCTCATTTGCGGTCTGGCTTTGCCCTCTTGCAAAACTGGTGCCATTTCGATGTTCGTGGACTTGTCCAGGACGGGTGTTGGTTTTTAAGTTTTGGCATTGGCTGAGTGTCTTCTAATGCCTCTAGAATTTCAGCATCCGAAAGGTTCGGTATCTATGGGCAGCTTCCGTTTGCCTTGTTTTTTGAAAAAGTTAATCAAGGCGCTAGATAGTAAAGGGGTCGGTAGCGTAATTTTCCTGGAATCTATTTTCTTGTTTCTTTTGGACTGAATTGAGAAAGTTGCCTTTCCTGAGTCATTTTTCTGTTTGCTTCTGTTGTTTTTTATGCCTTTGTTTTCTGTGTGACCTTGAGTTGGGCCACCATGTGCTGTACCCCTTCCTCTTTTTTTGTACAGTATTCTTTTTATTTTTTGAGGTTGTGACTTCTTATTCGACAGCCGATCATGAAGGGGTTGCGGCTGCTCCCGCGGTGAATCGTCTTTAGATGGAGTTAGAGATGTGTCAGGAGGCTTTCGCAACCCCAAGTTGGAGTCAAGAACAGGACCTTGCTGTAAGTCCACATAAGTTTCTTCGATAGTGGAGGTGTTGGTAGATAGTTACTTGTTATGGGGAATGAGGACTTGATCCTCCTTGCTGGCTGAAATTCCAATTATCTCACTTTGATCTTGATCCTGCTCAGCACACGGGTGTATCAGAGCTGTGGTGTTTGCTACACCTATTTTTGTACTCCGTGCCTCATTTGCCCTGTTCGAAATCAGTATTGACTTGGTTATCAGATCGGGGGCGGGAATTTGACAGTGTTGGGCTTGCCAGTGTTGGACTCGTCGGGCTCATAGGGTGTCCATCTCCACTTGATGGCAGAGGAGTAAAGGGGCCGTTGGGGTTACTCGCTGCCAATCCATGCTTGGCCGGCTCCTCAGTACCACAGGGGGCCTCTGACGCAGGCGCGCCAAACTCCTCCCAGCCAGCCTGCTCCAACGATCCCAGGTCCCGAACGAACGGTCCTCCAACCAACTCGTGCATAGGACCCCTCGCCGAGACGGTAGACTGGGGCCGGTGGGCAGAGACGGCTGGGGGATCTGACTCCATTTCCACTGTCAGGACGCTGGATGGCAAAGGGTGACTCTGCTGTTTGGAGTGCAGTGAAGTTTTCTTCCCGTGACTCCGAAGGCAGCATTGGTCAAGGTCCTCGTCTAGAGGCGGCGGCGGTGGATTTTTTGAAAATGTAGACTGCTGCTGTTGCAAATTTTGCTGAATTGTTTGAGCGGGTTGTGAGGATTGTAAAGTTTGTTCCGCTGGGTGGTCCAGGGAGCCGCGCCTCAGTCCCGACATCTCCGACTGCCGAGGACTGCATGACTGCTTCACTCTGCTCCCACTCTGCATTCCACACCGTGGATATTAGCAGTATAAGTGGTTTCTCTTCCCACAACAACAGGCACTATAGACAGACTGGTGACTGCAGGACTGCTTCACTCTGCCCCCACTCCGCGTTCCGCTCCAAGGATATTAGCAGTATGAGTGGGTTCTCCTCCGACAACAACAGGCACTGTAGACAGACTGGTGACTGCAGGACTGCTTCACTCTGCTCCCACTCTATGTTCCGCTCCGCCGATATTAGCAGTATAAGTGAGTTCTCCTCCCACAACAACAGGCACTGTAGACAGACTGGTGACTGCAGGACTGCTTCACTCTGCTCCCACTCTATGTTCCGCTTCGCCGATATTAGCAGTATAAGTGAGTTCTCCTCCCACAACAACAGGCACTGTAGATAGACTGTGACTGCAGGACTGCCTGTATAGTTGTGAAATCAACATTTCAGTTATGATAACAAAATAATAAAATAAAATAAATAAATAAAACAAATAACTAACATAACCAATCAAAACAACTAAATAAAATACTAAAGTTGTGAGACTCCATCACCCTCACTTTCAGTCACATAGGATGATAGTATGCTTCACCAATAACGCTGCAGAATTAAGTTTAACTCACTACTGTTCCCTTGATGACATTCACCATCTTTATGACCGCACCTCTGCGATGTACTGATCATCAACTTTTCATCATCTGGTTCATTTGGTGAAATTCTTTCATCCTGGCGCTCTTGGATGCTTTTTCCATAGAAATCATCTCTTTAGGCATCCCAGTCACTTTGTCTTCACCTCCATACTTTGGTTCGGAGGCTTTAATTGGGCTTCATCCCGTGGACTCCAGGACTCCATCATCTCTTGCGTCCTCCGGTCCTACGACCTCTCACCCCAATCAATGTTAGTTATTTTCTAAATTAAATAGAAAAGAGGCAGATTAAGTACATAGCACAATACAAATTTCACACTTTCTACCACTTTGCCAAAAACAAAATGTAGTTCAAAACATTCCGATTGACCCTTCCGATATCTGCAACTAAGCACATGTTAGAGAGAAAACTATAATATACCTTTGACAACATTATACATCAAAATGTTTTTATGTAGAACATTTCAGCATTATACCATAGTAAGTCAACCTGATTCAGCACCTTCTATCAATTTTTATTACAACACCTTTCTCAAATGTGATATTTTCATCTGCATTTATCTCCACAATAAACATTTATTTGGGGTGACAGGGTTTAATTTGGTTAACATGAACAAATTGTTCTGTCACCATTTCACCCTCTGTCTTTAATATCTTGTAAACTACTGGGGACACCTTATCCACTATCTGAAATGGCCCTTGCCAGGCCTCAAGCAATTTACAATGTTTCTGTTTACCTTTTCAAAAATGAAACTTATATACCTGATCCCCTACACTTTCACAGACATCTTTTTATCATAATATGACTTTGCACTGTCAGCAGCTCTTTCCAAATTTCACTGCACAAATGCAAATGCATGTTGTAAATGCTTCCTCTGTTCTTCCACACATTTGTGAACTGTAGATGGATGCACTCACAAGTGTCTGCTCATGTGTCCTGTATAACAAATGTTGTGGCAGTACCATGTTCCTTCCTGTTAACACCTCATGAGGACTGATACCTATCTCTTTAGCAGGATTCGAACTAATTGCCATCAATACCAGTGGCAATCGTAAGTCCCAACTGGAACCTGCCTCCGCTACAAACTTCTTTAATATCTCCACAACAGACCTGTTGCAAAATTCAACATTTCCAGAAGAGGCAGGCCGGTACGTAATATGCAGTTTCCTTTTCACCCCCAATATCTGCCACACCTTGCTCATTAAGGTGCTCGTGAAATTACTTCCGCTGTCTGACTCTATTCTTTGTGGTAATCCAAATCTTGAAAATATATGATTTACCAGTAATGTAGCTGCTGTTTGTGCACTACAATCTGGTGCAGGAATACACTCTACCCATTTCAACATCAAACAGACCACGGCCAAAAGATAACGGTTTCCCCTACTCGACCTCTTTACAGGCCCTACGTAGTGAATTTGTAAATCTGACCATTGAAGAGTTAAACCTCTTTTCATCAGTGGAGCTCCATGCATTGGTGAAGCAGGTTTAAATTGTGCAAATATCAGGCACCCCCCTGGTGTATAATTCCACTTCTTGGGACATATGTGGGCAGTAAGCATAATCTTTCAGTATCTCTAAAGTCTTTTGTGAACCTCTGTGTCCTGCAGTTATTGCATCATGTGCATGGTGTAAAATTAGCCTTCTGAATGAAAGAGGTACCACTCACAGTATTTGTCCTGTTATGGATTCCCTGATCATAAATCCATCCTGTTTTTTATTCTTTAATAACACCCTCAACTCTTATTTTCCTGGACAATCATTTCAGTTAAACGATTTTGTTCAGGATCCATCAAATAATTATAATAGATCCCCAATATTAGAACATCTTTTTGCGCCTTAATCAGATCTTGATCTGGTGTATCATAACTCCATTGCACTACTGATTGTTCTACCTCTTTTGGAGCTTTAGAGCGTGTAACTGCATCTATTTGTATTTCACCAATTAAGTGTTCAACGGGTAACAACTCTCCCATAACAGCCCCAATCTTGGCTAAATGATCTGCTTTATCATTTCCCTCCTTATCTTCTCCTGGAGTTCTCAAATGTCCACAAATTTTCCTCCAGTACACTGTTAAATCATTCTCTGACACCAACTTGTCTATAGCCTGTATCATTTTCCCATGCTTGAGGGGCTTTTTATTATATGTGAGCATGTCTCTTGCTTTCCAGCCAGGCAAATATTCGACAAAGCTATTTCGTGCATAATCAGAATCAGTCACCAGTACAATTTCACTGAATTTGTTATCAACTGCAGTAGTAATGTTTATAAATGGCTACCAACTCTGCTATCTGGCTACTCCTAGCCCAAATTCTCATCCCTATACTAGGAATGTCCTCACATTTCAACCAGACATTTCATATCCCTGATACCAACTGTTTACTGCTGTCATTTTCAATGTGAATCCATCAACATATACAGTTGGTCAATTCTTGTATGTATTTTCATCAAAAGCTTTGTGTGGTGACTGTTCAAACTCCTGCAAACTAGATTCCACCTCTACTTTATCTGATACACATTCAGCTGCACAGCCATGTAAATCTGCTAATCCTTAAGCAACTGGGCTCTTTATATTCTGGCCATACTTCACTTCTACAGGAAAGCCTTGCAATGCCAATGTCCATGAAGTAATTCTGAACTGTGCTAGATTGCCTGACCTAATCCTTTTACTCTGTAAAAACTGCAATAGTTGATGATTTGTCTCAATGATTACTTTCTCCCCCTGAACAATGGGAAGAAAATGTTGCAAAACCCACATAGTGGTCAAAAGAGCCTTTTCACATTCACTGAATTCAATTTCAACTTGAGAAAATGCCTTACTTGCATAAGCAATAGTTGTGTGGTTCAAATCATGTTTTTGAGATAACACTGCTGACATACAATGTTCAGTGAAACCTATTTCTATAAAGGAATCTCTGTTTTTTATGGGATACGCAAAGCATGGTGCCTTTATGAGGCATTCTTTCAATTTAATCACTGCCTCAGATTGCTCCTTTTCCCATTTCTAAGGGGGTATTCAGCTTCAATAGTTTTATCCATGGTTGAGTAATTTCAGTATAATTTTCAATAAACTTCCTGTTATATCCCGTCATTCCCAATAAACTTTTTAAACCTTTCGAATTTCTAGGATCTTTCAATTTCTGCATGGCCTTCACCTTTTTCTTTTGTGGATTTAACCCATGTTCAGTTACCTCATGGCCTAGGAAGTTCACCTTTTTCTTGCACCATTGGGCCTTCTGTAAAGATAATTTGGCACCCGCTTTTTGCAATTGGTGGAGTACATGTCTAATTTCATCAAAGTGACTTTTTAAGTTTTCATTGTTTATCAGGACATCATCTACATAAACTATAGTTTACATAAACTATAGTTCCTCTTTCAGCTGCATCTGGCATGGCCTTTCTCAAAAATATGCCAAATTCGCTGCCACTATTGACATACACAAATAGTGTTCTAGCCCACGCGTATTGCGTTTTTCAAATGAAAATGAAAATACATTCTGAATGTCCTCTGCCAGTGGCACACACCAATATCCAGATGTATGGTCTAATGTGGTAAACACCTTTGACCCATGCACTTGAGCAAGGCCTTGATCAATGAATGGTAGTCACTGGCAGTGTCCATCTAGACACTGGCACTCTTTTATTTAATTCCTTCAGGTCTGCACACAGACGCCATTGACCATTTGGCTTTAACACGCCCAATATAGGAGTGTTAGAGGTACTATGAATGGGTCTGATAATTCCCCTAGACTCCAAGTTCTTAATCATCTCTGCCAATGACTCTAAGCATGCCAGTGGCAATCAATATTGGCACACAAATACTGGATTTCTACCACACCCCTGTGGTAATGTGGCAACATGTAAATTAGTTAGGCCACAATCATAGCAAGCTTTCGCAAATACTTCTTTAAATTCCATAAATATTTTTCTCAACTCATTCTTATCCTCTTCAATATCACATGCATCTGCTAGCAGAATCTGCTCCTCTATCATTTTTGAAAATTCTGGAAACTCCTCCAGTGGAGCAACTTCTGTGCTCTCTTCTAACTGTGTGGCTGTATCTCTCTGCAAAGCTGCCACTTTTAAATACTTTGGCACATCAACCTCCATGTCAATGTGCTGACCCTTTGTTTCATTTTCATTTAAGTCAAATACTATATAATTCTCCTGATGACACCGCACGGTCTCATTGGAATCATAAGGGTATTGAGATTGAATTTTGAAGATACCTTTGGGCTGAGACTCCAGATACTCTGGCAACACACCCTGCGCATCTACATATCTCTCAGGGATTTTTCCAATCACCATGTCATTGAAATCTGCAGTATAATGTGATTTTTGTATGACCATTCCTAATAAAGAATTCTCTTCTAAATGAATATCCTGACATCCTTTATTATCCACCATAATTTTGACGGACCCCTCCCCAACATCTACCAATGGGGTATATTCATAATCCAGTTCTTGCTGTTTCATGGATTCATACAAGCACACAAATGCATCAGAATCTTTCATTTGCTGTCCATTCTTGCACTTTAGTGTTATAGCAAACTGCTTGCTGAATGCAGGGATAGTAACATCCTTCTTCACCTGTAATTCAATCGGATATGGGACCAATTGTGCACAACGATAAGCCTTCCTTTTATTTTCAAATTCGGGCGCAGGCCTGCCTAGTCGGGACCATATTTTATGGTTAACGAAATCTAACACCATACACATTCTGTGCATGATATCATTGCCCATATAAAAATAATTTTGTGTTCCACTCACTATCCACACATTGTGGTAGATGGTTTTTTGTCCAATATTAATCTTTAGCATACACCTTCCTGCAATTCGATTTTCAAATCTGGATTGTCCAAACCAGAGGCATATTGTTTTTTAATTCTAAACTTTGGGATCTCCTCCCTTTCCATTATTCTCTGCAGGCCGGCCTTACTCATTAATAAAACTCCTTTCCTGTTCAAGCGCCAAAGTTGCGTTTATATTAGAATGGCCATTTATACCAATGTGAATCCATGGCTGCTCATCTTTCATGTGTATATAAGCAAGGGTGGTGATGTGTTTTTCTGTGTTAACTTTAGGAATGGTGTTCTGTTTGCACTTCTCTTCTTTTAAATAAAATCACAAAGTGTGTTCATCTATTTCAGTTTGCCATTTCTTCCTAGGGTCCAAATAAATCTACACCTCCACTGCATCATTCGATTTGGCTAAAGTATGGCATTCATTTACACTGCTGTTTTGTGACTTTATTTTCTTAGGCCTTAATGTTTTTTTTTTTGTTAGAGACCACAGGACCCCATTTACCCCATCAATGAGAGGAGACAATCTTTTCAGGCAATCTGTTCCGATCAAGAATGGAATTTCACAAATAGATGTGATCAATACTTCCTGTTTCATTCTGTGTTTTCCTATCTTTATGTCAACCTCAGTGACACCCATGATAGGCACCACCTCACCGTTAAAGTTATGTACTGGGCCTTCACTCTGCCTCACTTTGATCTGATTCTGTGGAGATCTCCCTTCATTGATTCTTTTTACCAATTCTTTGGACATAATTGTGTCCTGGGCACCTGTGTCAATCATGGAAAATGTATGGCACTTCTCTTCCACAGTAATGGGAGCATAATATCTGTCTTCAACTACCTCTAATACACACAAAAAGTGTGAATTCTTACTGATTTCAGGATTCACTTTTCTCAGACCCTTCTCACTTTTGGCTAAGCGCATTGGTAAATGAAAGGACATGTTTCCCTCCTTTCTGTCCATTTCCATTTGAGAAACTTTACTCATCTCTCCATATTCAGAGGTCCGTTGGAGAGTGGCCACCATTTGCCCTTCCATCCGGGGATCAACAGAGTTCACACTACATTCCTCCAACTGAATATGCGTATAAGCATCACCTGAAAAGTTGTAATTTTCTAATTTTGGACATTTGTGGGTGTTTGGTATGGTACCAATCTTCTTAACTTCCTCAAAAAGCTGTTGCTCAAAGAACTCTTCAGGTGATTGATCTGTACCCACCTTTTTAGTACGTATTCTTCCTGCCTGTATTTTATTAGAATCTTGATGGTCTAGGAAGGGCGTTTTCACATCCACACTTACTCCCTGATCAATTATTTTATCCATGCATGAGTTGTCTTTCTCAAATCTGTCTCTTTGTTCATTTGGATTTTCATGTTTTTCTTGTTTCTTTTCATTTGTGCACATTTCTAACGTTTGATTTAACTCCAGGTTAAACTAAAACTCTTTTTAGATGTATTTGCAATTTCTGCCTCATGTTCATTTGCCGGTATTTTCATTTTTAAATCATTAAGCATCTCAGAGGCATTATACAAAACCAGATCAGGGAAATCTGTCTTTTTATCATTGCAGGTGTCATGAATATTTAGTCACTTATTATCAGCAGCCACCCGGTCACTACTATGACCTTCTGCCCCCTCCTTTGATAGCTGTTTTTGGGCTATGCAGAGCTTTCCTATTTGTTCAGCCAACATTTTTACTTGGGCCTCGAGACACTGGAATCTTTCCATCTCTCTAGAATCTTATCTTTGCGGCCTATTCCGATATTGGTTGTTTTCCCCCTGGTTAAATCTATTCTGGTATCTCTCAGGAGAATAATTCCTATTTGAGTTGTTTCAGAACTTTTGATTCATGTGGGGCGGGAAGCAGGGTGTACCTATCCTTTGGTTGTAATCCCCTAGTGGCGATGATTGATTGCATTGATGTGGAACATAGTTCATATTCTGCCTCATGTCCTGTCTCTCATTTTGTGAGTATTGTCCCCTATGCAGATTCCCATTTTCAGTAAATTGATCCACATACCGTGGTCTATCCTGATTACCATATATCATGGTGTTAGGGTCAACTCTGTGTCCCCAATGTCTGGTAGGGACCATTACTTCTTTGATCCTGGTTTTGTCTCTGATTATTGTTCATACCTGACATATCAGGGTGATATCCTGCCCAGGGCCTGTCTCCTAAGTACCTAGGGCTAATGTAGCTCTCCCTATTAATAGGATCATGTGACTGAAACATCAGTGCAGAGGGCGGCAACCTCTGTGGAGTACCCCTCTGTTCGGGTGTCACATTATTTTTGCCTGGACTTTGAGCGGACTCAAGTGACATTTTAGCTGACCTAGTCTCTATTACTGTTGCCGAGGATTTTTTAGGTTTTGGTCTAGTATCTTTCATTTTATCACTCTCTCTACCCTGACAGTATAGCACTCCATATATCTTTGTACTTTGGTGCACAATCCACTCAAGGGACTTCTCACGATCAAATTTGCAGACTAACTGTGATATAGGGCCTCATTACGACCCTGGTGTTAACGGTTTAATGCCGCCATAAAAGGTGTTGGCGCTGTTACACCCTTAACGCCTGATTACGAGCTCCCTTTGCGGGACCCGACCTTAACAGCTGGTTTTTCCAGCCGTTAAAGTAGGGACCCGCAAAGGGACTTTGGTGCTAATAACGGTACCGCAATTTGCAGTACCGTTATTAGCGCCTTCCCCATTCCCATTGAGCCCTATGGGGCAAAAATGGGAATGGGGAAGAGCCATGGCGGCATGGGAAATTACCGCCCCACCAAGCTCGGAATGGGGTGGTAATCCCCCATTCCGCCATGGCGGACACCGGCATGGACCATGATGCTAATAGCACCATGGTCCTTCGCCTGGGTCATAATGAGGCCCATAATGTCTTTCTGCAACCCATAGAAATAGGCAGGGGATGTATTTGGCCCAGCCATAATCGTGTATGCAACTTTCTTTGCCTCCTGTATTGACTGGAATGGAGAAAAATGACATCTAATCTCTTTTTCAAACTCTGCCCATGTCATGTTTTGCTGGTCATTTAATCCTCTGATGACAATGGATGTGGGAGAATCCAGAGTAAAGTGGAAGTATTGTCTATATTGTCCTTAGGTATAAGGAGAGCTTTAAATATATCTTGAACTGCTTCTAAGTGGTCCTCTATACAGCACTCCCCTCCTTTCTTAAATGGTTTGATCAAAGCCTTGATTGATTTCATTATCTTGATAGGACTACTTGGCGCTATGTTTGTGATTGCACTACTTTGTGATTCAACCCTTGTTTCAGGCGTGTGGGATTGGTGGTGGCCCAGCCACTGCACAGCCACTGGGGCACTATCTCTCCACGTAGAAATATAATTCACCTCAATTCCATTGAATGTGGTGCCCTGCCTTTTATCCTGGGATTTGAAAGTACATATTTGCTGTTCCAAATCCTTGCACTGTTTAAGGAGCCGATCTGCCTCCTTACGCAAGTAATTGTTTTCATTACCCATCTTATTAATCACATTTTGCATATCACTCATTTGCATTTGCCATTCATTAAACTCTTTGTCTCGCTTGTCTCTTTCTTGAAACATTTTAGCTATCTCTTGTTCAGCATTCTGAAGCTCACCTTCTTTCTCAACATTTTCTTTTTGTATAATTTGCATTTAAAAAATAACCTCATCTTTACCTTGTCTACTATGGCCTACCAATCCTTTCAAGTGCTTTAATTCTTGCTCACTATCCTCAAACTGTTTCTTCCTTTGGGACAACTGAGTGTCGAGTTCTTTACACTTTGATTGCATGTCCTTTTGACATACCTCCAGTTCTGCTCTTAACATTTCCTCCTGTTCACTAGCTCCATCTAATTCAACTTTTAATCTGCTAATAAGTTTGGCATTATTTTCTTGCATTCGTAGGGACCTATTTAAAATGAACCATGTTTTGGCACATAGCCGTATCAGACAATCTTTCTCTGCATTTGACGTTTGACCTTCCGTCAAGGGGAAGTCGCGAGATTGGGATGTTGAGTTTCTTTTCTTTCTGGTCCAAATGGCAAAATTAATCTGCTTCTCCCATCAGTGGTGGATCGACAGGTTCCCCTCGCCGGTTCCGGATGAGAGTATGGAGCGATACCCTGGGCCCCTCGGGTTTTTCCTTCTGGTCCCTGGGTGGTCCTCCTTGGTTTTGGGATCCATGGTTTCAAAATCTAGGATGACAAAGCAGAACATATTTGTAGACATTTCCCCACCACTATTCATGTAGTGGGGCAGATACATACATTTTCACATATCAGGACAATCTTATCAATTTCAATTTATTGATTATAAAGAGGGAATAGTTTTATAGTTGGAATTCTAGGGAGCTGGGCTGTCCCCCTCTGGTGTTCCAGGCAAATCCTCTAGTTGCTGTAGAGTGTGCCTTGGATGGCAACACTTCAGTTGGTTGATATGGGCCACTTATCTTCCCCTTCTGCCAAACTGCCGTTGGGGATACGGATTTTGGAGGGGACTGGTGAGATTTTCTCTACAATTTCAAAAGGACCCCTCCATCTTGGCAAAAATGTGCGCTGTTTGGCCTAGTTCCTTTGGAAATTGTATAAGTAGACCCGGTCTCCTACTTGGTATTCTTTTCTAGTAGACTTAAGGTCATAGAAAGTCTTCATATTGTCTGCAGATCTTTCTAGTTTTCGCTGAGCATAGGCAAAAGCATGTTGAAGGTGTTTTCTCAGATTTTCAACATACTCATGAGTTGTGGAGGCATTGATCAATGTCTACTCTTGGGTTCTGTAGAGCAGATGGTGGGGAAGCACCATCCTTTGTCCAGTCATCAGCTCAAATGGTGACATTTTAGTTGCAGAAGAAGGGTAAATCTGATGGCCATCAGGACAAGAGGTAATCAAATATCCCAACTTGGCCCAGAATCTGCCACAAACATTTTTAATATGCTCACAGTTGTCTTGTTGTATCTCTCCACTGAACCACTAGAAGCCAGCCGGTAGGCAATGTGTAGTTTCCTTTTGACCCCAAGTATCTCCCACATCTTTGTCATTACTTCGCTAGTGAAGTGGCTACCTCGGTCTGACTCAATCCTTTGGGGTAGTCGAAAACACGAGAAGATGTGGTTGATCATCAGGGCAGCTGCTGTTTCTGCCTTGAAATTTGGGGCTGGGAGACATTCCACCCATTTAGTGAACAGGCATGTCACAGTCAACATGTACTTGTTCCCCCTAGAGGACCGAATCACGGGCCTGATAAAGTCGATTTGTAAATATGACCAAGGCAGTGTCATCCCCCTCTTTTGGAGAGGCGCACGGCGTGTAAGGGATGTTGGCTGAAATTGTGCACACACAAGACACCCCTTCAAGTATTGGTCGAGGTCCTGCCCCATGTGTGGCCAGTATGCAACCTCTCTTAAGATTTCAAGTGTTGTATGAAACCCCCTATGACCGACGGCGGCTGCATCATGGATGTGACTTCAGGCATCAGGCTTCGGAATGAGGTAGGGACCACCCACTGATCATGGCCAGCTAGGGATCTCCTTACCAACAAACCGTCTTGGATTCGGAAAATTTTTGGACATTTCATCAACACTCTGAGGTCCTCTTTCCCTATGTAATCGGTGTCCGTCAGGGGAAAGTTCTCAGGATGTTCAATGTGTTGACAAAACTTACCAATTATTGGATCCCCGTTTTGATTCGTAACAAATCAGCATCTGGGGTCGCCTTACTCCATTGTGCGGTTGAGAGTTCATTGTGAGCATCTGTCTGGGACCTAGTGATAGCAGTGACCTGGATTTCCCCCAAAAGGGACTTGATCTCAAGTAGATCCCCTTGGATGGCACCGGTTTTGGCCAGCTGATCAGCTAGGTAATTTCCAGTTTTGTCTGGTCCCTCTACTTTAGAATAACCCTTGATCTTTTTCCAGTAGATGGTCATCCCATTCGAGGTGACCAGATCATAAACATTCTGAATTAATTTTCCATGTTTCAATGGTTTGTTATTAGCACATAGCATGCCTCTGGTTTTCCAGTTAACTAGGTGTTCCACAAACCCATTCCATACATAATCCGAATCAGTGATTATGACCAGTTCGTGGAGTTGGTGTTGGACAGCAGTGAGGATGGCTTGATGCACAGCCATCAACGCTGCCACTTGACTACTTCGGGGACCAATCTTGTACCCAGCAGAGGGTTCTGGGGCATCATTCACTTTTGCATTCCCTACACCGGCCACAAGTTCTTTTTCCCCATTGTTGTCAACATGGTAGGAGCATCCATCCACATAGACAGTGGGCATTCCCTCACACTTGTCTTCTTCAAAAACTTTGTGTGGGGAATTAAGGTATGCCTCCATGTTGTCCTTGATTTTAAGACTTTCGTCCTCGAGAGAGTTTTCTCTGGCACAATCATGCAAGTCAGCCAGAACTTGCGCGAGGGGACTGTTCTTGTTTGGGCCATATCTGACCTCCACAGGAAAGCCTTGCATTGACAGAATCCAGGAAGTAATTCGGGAAATACTCACATTTCCGGCCCAGATTCTGTCACTTTGGAGATATTGCAGAGGCTGGTGGGGAGTCTCTACTATGATGTGTTCCCCCTGCATAAACGGGTGGTAATTCTTCAATGCCCACACCGTTGCCAGGAATGCCTTCTCACAATTGTTGAATTTTTCTTCCACAGAGGATAAAGTCTTACTCACATATGAGATTAATTTATTGACCTTGTCCTGCTTTTGATATAATACTGCAGTCAAGCATGTATTTGAGAACCCTGTCTCCAAGAAGAACTCCTTGTTTTTGACAGGGTAAGCTAGGCAAGGCGCTTGTGAGAGGCTTCTTTTGAGTTGTCTTACTGCCTTGGCTTGTTCTGGACCCCACTCCCACTTGACCCCCCCTTCAAAAGGTGGATCAGGGGTCTTGTGATCTCTGTGTAATCCTCAATGAACTTTCTGCTATAATTAGTTATTCCAAGGAGGCTCCTTAGTTCCCACAGAGTTGTGGGGTCTTTTAATTTCTGGAGTGCTTCCACTTTCTTTTCCTGGAGTCAGAGACCCTGAGGAGTAATCTCATGCCCCAAGAAATTGACACGGGTTCTGCACCACTGTGCCTTTTGAAAGGAGAGTTTTGCTCCGGCAGCCCTCAACTGTGTCAGAACATAACGGATCTCCGCTATGTGTTCCTCCACAGTTAAGCTTTTGACTAAAACATCATCTACATAAGCCAGGTTACCCCTCTCACCCAGGTCGGGCATGGCCTTGTGTAGAAAAATGTTGAATTCATTGCCGGAGTTGATCTATCCGAAGGGAGTCTGGGTCCATGTGTACTGCTGCTCCCCGAAGGTAAAGGCCAGCTTGTATTGGTCCAGCTTGTATTGGTCCTCACTACTAACAGGTACAGTCCAGTACCCATTGGTCAGGTCAATGGCAGTGAATACCTTTGGCCCCTGGTCTATGTAGGGAAGAGGTCATCAAGAAGTATGGACCCGTTTATTGAGCTCCCTTAGGTCAGCACAGAGTCTCCACTGACTGTTTGGCTTCAAAATCCCCAGCACCGGATTATTGAACGTGCTGTGGACTGGACGGATTATCCCACAGGACTCAAAGTTCTTAATTATTTCAGTAAGGGACTCCATTGATGCGAGAGGCAAGCGATATTGCTTCACAAACACTGGAGTCATGCCAGGGTCCGTGGGAATTGTTGTGTGGATGTCGGTGCGACCACAGTCATATGAGTCCACCGCAAAGAGAAAATTTGGACCGGGGCATAGAATCTTCCCTCATTCTCCTCAAGGGGGCAAAGATAATGTACATTTTTCGACACCTGGTGGGTTAGTTTCTTGGTTTTGGACACTGACGGGAAGATGATTTGGGCAGGATTCTGTTTGGAGTCTTGGGAATTTGAAAGAAAAAGGTGACAGCTAGATATGGGGGAAGTTTTGGGTTCCCCTGGTTCTGGGCACACCCCCCTTTTTGGAGGCATTCACCAGGATGGGTTCGAACCAGGGGATTTTCATGCTGATGATTCTGGGGTTGGATGATGGGTGGTGCTAACTCAGTCCCCACATCTACCCAGTCTGGATTTGGATCCTTTGGGACCCCTTTATCTTTGGGAGGAGTGCCCCCATTTCCGTAGGAGAAGATCCTTTTCCCAGGATCCTCTGAGGATCCCTCTCCTTCAAACTGGAAGATTTGTACCTCCTCCTCAAAATAGGTCTTTTTGGGCTCTTTATATTTCTCCTACCCACTTGGGGGGCAGACTTTCGGGGGCAGGAGGTTTTGGTTCTGGTTCCTGTGTTTCCAGGGGCTTTCTACAAGTGGGGAAGGAAGCTTCCTCCAAGGCTTTACACCCCCCTTCCCCTTGTGCCTCCTTCATTGGAACCGCTGGGTTGTCGGGGTTCTTCCCCCGTCATTGCTCTGGAGCACCAGGTCCTGGATTGGAGGCAGTCTGCGCCGCCATGCTCATCTGCGGGTTCTGTTGCGCCCTCAGCATGTGACCCAGATCTTGTGCCATGTTTTGGACCTGCCGCTCTAGCTGTGACACCCGTTCAATCTGATACAGGATCCTCATGTCTCCCCTTGGTTGAACCCAGGAAGGGTAGCTATCCCTTCTCCCAAAATACCCCACGTTAGGAAAATGTGGGTACTCCTCCACCCTTGGCCTCCCCTCTCCCGGATTGAGTTTTCTGGGCTCAGGAAATTGGGGAAAGAAGGATGGATTGTTTTGGGGGTTGAAATTTTGCGGGTAACTTGGGAAGAAATTCTGTCCAGTATTTGGGGAATTAATTCCCTCCTGGGGGTAGTGAGGAGGGAAGTTCCCTGGGTTAGCTGCTGTTTGGTTGGATCCCCCCCTTGGGCTGGAGGAGTCCACGCATAACCCAGGATGGGTCTATTCCCCTTGTAGCGTGGGCTGATGTAGTCAGGGGAGTTATGGGTCCCATTTGTGGGGTTGTCTCCCTGGCTCCCTGTTTGTGATTGGCCCGAGAGCCTTATGGGCTTGGAGTTGCTTTGATTCTGTGCAGGCAGGTTTTTAGGCCCCCCCATCTCTAAAACTAAAATGGGGGCAACCTTTATCTCTGCCACTTTAGCAGCAGCAGGGGTGTTGGTTGTTTTGGGGCTTTTTGGATTATTTTTGTTTTCCACTGGCTTTTGGACCTCATAAATGCATGTGGCTTGTTCAATGACCCAGTCTAGTGATCTTTTCTCGTGAAAGTCTCTCACTAGCTGGGTCATGATGTACTTGGGGAGAGTGTGGAAGAAAGTATTCACAAACTCTTTGCTGTCAGTGCGCACCCTTCTGGTGGTCTGCGCAAAGGCACGTTTTAATTCTTGAACACATTCTTGTGGGGCCTAATCCTCCCCACATTGCAAGATGTAGGCTGCCTTGCGAGCCTCCTGAGGAATTTTGTGCACATAAAAATGTTTCAAGATGGCCGCCCTATAGGTGGAACATCTAGAATGAGTCTGATCCTCCAGCCCCGCATAGAACCTGGAGTACTCGGGAGAGAAGGTCCAATTCACATATTGCATACAGCTTTGGCTGTCCTTCAAATGGAAAGTTTCCATCATTTGTTCAAAGAGCTCAAGGTGCTCCCAATATGTTGTGTTCATATGATAGAGCGTGATGACGCTCCTAATGGCCTTTAATTGTTTTAGGGGATCATTGAGCAAGGCCCTTTTGACCTTGTGGGCTTTCTTGGTTCGGTTAACCCTGGTCCACTCAGCCTCTGACTCAGAGGCACTGCTACCAGAGGTGCCTGCCTGGTCTTCTAGGCTCTCCCAGATTCTGCGAGCTTAGAAATGGCTGGCAGAATGTGGGGGCCTAATTTCTGGTGTGCTCAGAGGAGTCTTCTGATTCCTCCTTGCTCCCAGGATTTGCTGAGTACCTCCCCCGCTGTCCTAGCTGGGCAGAGGTTTTCAGGATGCCCTTAGTGGGCCTACTCTCATGGAGTTCCCCCCAAATTTTATCCTCTGGTCTCTGGGTACCTGGTATTTTTGAAGATCCATTTCTCTGACCCTCCCCTCATTGGAGTATCCCTGATCAGAGAATGTGGCCCTAGTACTTGGGAACCCATACCCAGCTGCCCGCCCATGAAATCCTGGGAGGTACTGATCTATGAGCCCCATATTCCTCATTGGATTGAAGTCTGCCATCCCTGTGGCCCTTGGCTCATGTGCGCCAGTGAACATGGGGGTGGCAGAGTCCATGGATTGGAAGAGATGAAGGCCTCTGGTACTAGGGTTCCTGGGGCTATGCTCAGGTGTTACCCTTTCCCAGCCAACCTCATCTCTCTCAGCCCCTGCTCCCTGTTGCCATGCAAGAACCTGACCTTTCTGTTCCTCTATCAATGCCTTGCTAGTCTCTATCAGTTCTTGCATCGCTACCTGTCTGTGGAGCCTGTCATTTTTCTCACATTGTCTCTCTGTGCTTCCTGTGTCATTTAAGAGTACTGGGCCAGTTTTTGCAGCAAGAGGGTTACCTGCTGAGTCCTGTCCTTACTGGCCTGGTCATTCCTTGCTAGAGCATCTTCCACCCTCCTGGTGTGCTCTAACAGTTTTTCATGGTCTTTTTGGAGGTCACCCAGTCCCTGAAGGGCCAGGGGGTTTTCTTCCATCTTCTCTTTTAAATAACTGATGTCCTGGCCTAAGGTGTCTCTTTCCTGAATAAGAGTATGCCTCTGTGCAGCCAGGTCGTCTCTTTGTTTTTGGAGTGCACCAGCTTTCTGGCGCTCCTCATCAAATTCTGCCTGGGTGTCCAGGTCTTTGAGAATTATTTATTATTTTCTTCTTTTTCTTGGTCTAGGCGGTTTTGCAGGGTGACTAACTGCTCTGTGCATGCTCTATTAAAATGTATTTGCTGTTCCAGCTTTTTCTGGCTCTGCAGTAGAGAGTGAAAACTTTCTTGGCAATCCTTCTGCAGGGCCAGTACTTTGGTATCCTGTTCTACCTTCTGCTGCTGCAGGATATCCATATCTTCTTTTATTTTGATCATGTACTGCCTGGTTTCATTTTCTGATGTATGGCCCCTCTGTAGCCTTTGCTCTTCAGAGTCCAGATCAGTTTGGGCTTTTTCTAGTGATTGCAGTTTCTTATTTGCCAGATCTAGGTTCTCGGCATATTTGTCCTGTATTGCTCCAATGTGGAGGTACAGATATGCTGCTATTTTGGCAATCTTACTTTGCTCTTCTTTTACCTTAAGGGCCATATACAGTTCACTCAGTGCCATATGTAATGGACCATGATCTTGCCATATATTTAATCCAGTTGCAGTGGCCTATTCTTTAATTCCCTGCAGCCACACATTCTGATCCTGCTCTGTCCATTCACCCCTGACAAATAGTTTGTGCAGTAGATGTTCTTTTACCATATTGATTTCTACCAAGGTCGCCATTCCGGAAATATTAATTTCCTTTCTGACTTACAGGAGTTCATTTTATTTTTGCAAAACAGACCCAATTCCTTAGAACGCTCCTATTGAGGGGTGCTTTTCACAGTGTAACATGGTGTGGTAGCCCAACAGGCTTTATGTACCCCGTCAGTTAGCATGCTGTATTAAGCTGTCACAAGTGGTATGTCCAATTCAGAAATCCCGGACGAGCCCCCAATCTTGTAAGTGATTTCAACCCGGCACTTCACCTATGTCAATACCTAGCGTGGGATGCACAATTGAAACCCTTAATTATTTATTTCTGTCTATAAGTTCTTTTATTTCTGAATGATGTACCACTTATATCACGCCCCTCTCTTTGAACCCCCCCATCCCCCGGTCACACTGAACCAGGAAGCAGGCTAGTTTGCAAAGTTAAAAATATTTATTTTATGTATTTCACAATATATATATACATCACACTATTTTAATGGTTATACAATAATCACCAGTGGGGTGATGTCACACTAACAATCTCTTTAATCTCAAGGAGTAATGATAGGAAAAATAATGCAACACATGTGTGGGTTCAATCAAAATGATATATGATTACTCTTTCCCCCTGCACACTACTCAGTCCCCCCAATATGCAAGATAAAGACATGGAAGGAGAGAAAACAGGTTTCAGGAATTCAGAATACAGAATTCAAAAACATAGTATCAATCCCAATTTCCCCCAGCAAACACAGAGAGAGAAACAGGAATGATTGGGAAACTTGTCAAAAATGGTTTAAAGTGGGCTTTGCATGAATGGTAAAAACACTGAAAATGGATTTAATTCACTGAAATTGTTTCAATACCAGTGGGAGTCATGTTGTATGGTATCAGACAAACACTAGCAATGATTATAGAGTAACTAGAGCAGAAAACTTAATTTTGAGGTCGGTTGCAATGAATAGCTATTTCAAACGTTATAGATTTGAGCCAAATGAAACATTTGCGGCAAACTCTTCTGCGCGTGGTAAGTGTGATTGCAGAAAAACTATAAGGATAATAGAGATCTTGGGTTCATGTGAAAGCTTAGGATGTTAGCTTCAAGTAGACACTTAAATTTTGTTTCTAGAATACACAGTGAAGAAGTTATGGAGGTTTTTGTGGAGGTCGTTTTTTCAGAAAGAGGCAAAATTGCAAAACAAGAATGCGCTTTTAAAATTACAAACAAGGTTCTTTACACTAAGGGTAGACTATGAAGATGCAAACTACACGACAGCACAGCCACCAGCCCAGGATATCTCTGGTTGGTTTCGCCTGCTGAGGCGCTCGCCTTTCTTCAGAAAATATATATCAGCGCAAAGATGATTTTAACACTAGTATTACAAAAGGACTATAGGATAAGAAAAAGAGGGGGGGCGTGGCTTGGAGCGCTAGCGATGCAGTCACTCCTCTGATGCCGCCCACGGGAGACCCACCGCCGCCACAAATATGACGCGGATCCCGGCAAGTAACTCGATCGCCGAGGCGACCCAAGGCGATCGGAACCACTGAAGCACGTCTGGGCCGTGGATGAACTCCTAACGCGTGTGCGTCGTGCCCAAATCCACCCTCCGAGTCCACCACCCAGCGCCCTCTGTAACAACCAAGATGGCGGACGTTCGGGAGGCTGGAGTGAGGAGGCGAGCGACGATCGAGTGAGGGGGGTGCGCACTGTCACGCGCCGCCGCCCGAGCAGCAGTGGACCCAGCAGTGGACCCAGCGACAGGAGACAACCCAGGAACAGCTCCGGCTCCGACCTCCACCTGAGCGGTGTGGCGACTGCAGCGGCGGCCGCAAAGGAGCTCCTGCCGAGGACCCTCCCGATTTTCGGGACGCCGGCGGGGACAGACAGCCCCGTGGTAGACTGCCTCCCGCCTCCCCCTCTCGACTCCCGCATTAACCCGGGCCCCCGAGCTGGAGACGCCGGGGTCCAGTCCCTATCGGGGCCCAGGTGTGAAAGCCCACACTACGGGAGATCGGCGGCAACACCCCGCGCCCTTGCCGGAGGGCACCCCAACAGCAGCAGGAGAGACCAGCATTTCCCCCCCGACGAGGGAGGAGGTGCCGGAGGTGCGAGGGACCAGAAAGCACCACGAGTCACCAGGAGGGCCAAGAGTAGCCCGCACCAACAGACTCTAACTCTCGGAGCCTCAGGAGGCTGAGTCGGCCCCCGCAAAACACCCGGGGGGCCCCACAACAGACCCGGCCCACCGCATAAGCGTCACCAAGGAAGGCCTGAGGTTCGGCCACACTGCCAAGCACCCTACTCAAGCACCTAAGAACGGGCCCCCTCCCCAGTGGCCGCCTAACACAACCCTGCGCACCGTCCCCATCTCTGGGGTCAACCAACGGCTGCAGAGGAAGCAGCCCCACGGCAGCAGAGCCTACGCAAAAGAAGGACAACAGAGGCACGGACACAACCTCCAGGTAGACTACCTAGCCTCTCCAGCTAATAATCCCATGACCACTAACACATGTCCTCCACACTCTTCCTGGGGCGCCCCGGCCCACTCCATCATTTAGCAAACCCACGCATCACTCATTGTAACGACCCCCCCACTCACCTATCATGTCCAGGCAATCGAAAGCTAACAAAACAACAGACATCCCCACAATGTTTGCTGGCGCGGACAAAAACAAAAAACAAGACTCTACCAAATTGACCCCGCAAAAACAGCTGGAAGAAAAGGATGCTCTAGCCACCAGAGGGGACCTAGTAGCCTTTATGGCGGACATTAAGTCTGAATTCCGCTCCTGCTTAGCCGACCTCACCTCTAAAATAGAACAAACGGATCAAAGAATAACAGAGGCGGAACAGAGGCTGGTGGAGGTTGAAGATCGATCACAAGTTCATACTACCACCCTTAAGGAGATCCAACAAGCTATCCATACAATGCAGGACAAATATGAGCTGCTGGAGTTTAAGCAGGAGGACCTAGAAAACAGGGCACGCCGCAATAATCTCCGGATTCGGGGGGTCCCATCCTTGGTCCCCGACAACAAGCTAACGGAATACATAGGCGATTTCTTCCAGGCCCTATTACCAGATCTAGACAAATCCCAGCTCCTGCTGGACCGGACCCACCGACTGCGCCCGCGCCGGGGCATGGACTCAGACCCTCCCCCAGATGTGATCACCAGGGTCCACTTCTTCACAACCAAAGAGGCCATAGCAGCAATCAGCTCTACGGGAGACAGTCTCTCGTTCCAAGGTTCCCCCCTTCAGATTTATCAGGATCTCTCGCTACTTACCTTACAGAAACGAAGGGCGCTCCGCCCCCTGGTGCTTTTTCTTCAAAAACAACAGGTTCGGTATAGATGGCTGTTCCCCACGGCACTGCAATTCTCATACAGAGGCATTCTCCGACGGATCAGCCACTTGGAGGACGCAAATTCAATCATGCAGCCAACTTCACCCAGTGAGACCTCCTCGCCAAACCTAGACAAAGCTGGGGACTCTGAACCTCCTCCCTCCCCGAGGCCCAGACGATCATCCTGGTCAAAGATCCAGCGAAACCACAAGAAAAGATAACTAAGGATGACGCACACCACAGAAACAGGACGTCCTCGCGGACTCTGGTCCCGACAACATCCACCCCGGACACCTACGACCTTGCCAAAATGTAGATCCGCCTCCTTCTCCTTGAAGGAACGAGCCTATCGAGCAGCGGCGGCGGACCATTCCCGTGGTTCGTACCCATTCCATGGAGACTTTCCAATAGCGGTTCCCTGGATACCCGCAGTTCTCAAGACGAGATGGGACAGTTGGCCCCGTTGGCCAGGGAGGGGCCCGGGCCCGAAAGGTCGGTCCCCCCACCAGTTAAAGTTGCGGCCCCCCGTTGGGGTGCCGCTTTAAAACCTCAAGTGCAGAACGATACCATAGTAGCTCCCGACAGACATGGCAGCTGAAGCAATAACTCACGACCCCCCCCAACCCAAACAACGGAACAAGTGACCCAAACGGACCAACAGACCCTGCGGATCCTCTCCCTGAATGTGAACGGACTAAACTCCCCCAACAAACGGAAGGCAATTTTACTAAAACTCCAAGATGAAGATGCCATGATAGCCATGCTACAAGAGACCCACCTGTTGCCGGCGGACGTAACTCGGCTCCACTCCCGGCTGTTCCCGCTTCAATTCTTCGCCTCTGGAGGAAGCAAAAAGGGAGGCACTGCGATCCTCTTTCGAAAAGACTTACACCCGCAAATCCTAGAAACAAAAACGTGCCCGGAAGGCCGGTACACAGCGGTCAAATGCCTTCTTAGGGGAGACCTATACACCCTGGTCTCAGTCTACGCCCCCAACACGGGACAATCCCTCTTCTATGACTCGCTGGGCACAGCTCTTGCTGGCTTTGTGGAAGGCCAAATAATCATGGGGGGGGACTTCAACGGGGTTCCCGATCCCACCAAAGATAGATCGCACCCCCCAACTCCAGGTGACTTTGCCCAGGCTCTCAGCCTCCTCCGGCTCTTCAGGTCCCTGGACATAATAGACTCATGGCGAGTGTTCCACCCCAACGAAATAAACTACTCTTTCTACTCATTTGTCCATCGCACCTTTTCAAGGATCGACTTGTTCTTGCTCTCCACGCAAACTTTCCCCTCTGTCAAGGAGGTCTCCATTGGCACCAGAGCCATATCCGACCACGCTCCAATGCTCCTGGAACTCCGGGCACAGAACCCCAATCTTCAAGGCCCACGTAAATGGGCGCTGTACGACCCGATCCTCAACGACATGGCCACCAGAGACAAGATCGCAATAGGCATAAGACATTTCTTTGAAGAAAATCCCGCCTCAGACACCTCGCTAGCGAACAACTGGGACGCCATGAAGGCTGTAATAAGAGGCTCCCTAATAGCCCAAGGGGCGGCTTACCATCGAAACAGGCGCCAAGCCCGAATAACCCTAGAAAATGAACTAAAAGAGGCAGAGGCAATACAAAAAGAAAAAGGCTGGTCCCCTAAAACGCAACGGATCATACGCACAGCAAGGAAAAAACTGGAAGCCCACTATGCGGAACAGACCGCTCAACTGCTGGCGAAAGCAAAGCAATCGTATTACGCAAAGGGCAACAAGGCCAACAGGTTCTTGGTAGCCAAACTAGCCAAACGCTGACGCGGTAACACGATCACCAGCCTGAGCGATCCTAACGGAGTCATGCACTACTCGGAGCCTGATAAGCAACGCCTCGCAAAAGACTACCTAGCCCAAATTATGAAGGCAACCCCACGGAGCTTACCGCAACATATGGAATACCTACAAGAGGCAGCAGTGCCTCACCTCCCCGATGCAATGAGAAACGAACTGGAGGAGCCCATAACGGGGGAGGAGGTGGAACAAGCCATCAAATCACTGAAATCACGGGCCCCTGGGCCAGACGGCTTCTCAACTAGGTTTTACAAACTGTTTAGAGCCCAACTGACCCCGCACCTGGTTGCCCTATTCAACTCCTTCAGGGAAACTGGATCGGTGACCCCGTTGATGCAGGAATCGACCACTATCCTCCTGCCTAAGCCGGGAAAAGATCAGAGAAACCTGACCTCCTACAGGCCGATTGCCCTCTTAAACATCGACTCAAACATATACTCAAAAATCCTGGCAACCCGCCTGAATCATATCCTACCGAAAATTATCCATCCAGATCAGGCTGGTTTCATTTTACATCGGACAGCAGGAGACAACATACGAAGAACACTGAACCTAATAGACCTCGCCTCCCGGAACTCTCAAAAACTAGTGTTGGTGGCGCTGGACGCAGCTAGGGCATTTGATAGGGTGGATTGGACATTCATGAAGCACACCCTTAAAGCCTTCGGCTTTGGACCAAACTTCCAAACGATGGCTCTAGCCAACTACAGAAACCCAAAAACCAGCCTAAGAATCAACGGCCACAATTCGGACCCAATCCCCCTGTCATGCGGAACCCGACAAGGCTGCCCGCTGTCGCCCCTGCTTTTTGCACTCACCATGGAGCCATTCGCCCAAAGAATCAGACGAAACAACCAAATTAAGGGCATACAGAGTGGCCCCACGCAACACAAAATCGCCCTATACGCGGACGACGTTCTGCTCACGATCTCAGAGGCCCACTCATCCCTAAAACACGCGACCCGTGAAATCGCCACCTATGGGGAAGTCTCTGGCTTTTCAATAAACTTCGACAAGTCATCAGCTTTGGGCATCGGCCTCAATTTAGCGGAGCAGGAGGCACTGTCCAAGATATGCCCAATAACATGGGGAAAAAAGGCCATCCCCTATTTGGGGGTCCATATCCCGGCAGACCCGAGAGACACATATAAGGTCAACTTTCCTCGACTCCTCACAGAATTGGAAGGCGACTTGAAACGATGGGAGACCCAAGAGATCTCACTGCTAGGGCGCATCACGGCATGCAAGATGAACCTCCTCCCCAGATTCCTGTACTCCTGCGCCTCCCTACCAGTAGCGATTCCCACACCAACGCTCCGAGGTCTCCAAAGGACAATGCTGAACTTTATCTGGAAAGGTAAGAGAGCGAGAATCCCTCTCAGGACGATGCTGGGGGGTTCCAAACTAGGAGGGCTCGGGGTCCCAGATTTGCAAGCCTACAGAGTAGCGGCACAACTAGCACAGGTTCAGACATGGCAAAACGTAACAAACCGCCCTAGATGGGTTGAGCTGGAACAATCACGAACACCCCTGCCCCTACGATTCTTGCCACACATCCCACCTCCCCTCAGGTCGCATTGGGGAGACCTCCTCCTATCAACTAAACACACCCTCAGCTCCTGGGACTGGGCACTAAAACGGAAGGGAGTGCCAAGGGGGCTGAGCCCACAATCCCCAATCTTCCACAACCCAACTTTCTCACTGGGAGCGAATCCCCGCAACTTTCAGAATTGGATAAACGGGGGACTAGAGACGGTGGACCAGCTATACATGGGAGGGAGACCACTCACATTCGACCAATGCAAGGAGAAATTCCAACTCCAGGAAAGAGACAGATTTACCTACATCCAGATACGCCACTGGTGCTCGCACCCCCAGACCCTCCAAGCAGCGACACGCCCCCCGACCGCTCTGGAACTCACACTGAGAGACCTCCCCACCCGCGGTAGAGTATCCACCCTATATAGATGCTTCTTAGCCGACTTCCTGACCACAAAGACTCGATGCATGGCTCAATGGGAGGCGGACCTGGGACACCCAATCGAGGACCAAACCTGGGTGGACATATGGACCAGAACTCACACCTCATCGACCTGCATCACCAACAGGGAATGTGCATATAAGGTCACACTCCGGTGGTATTACCCGCCCCTCCGACTTCACCACATAAATCCGCAAGTGGAACACTCCTGTTGGAGAGGATGCGCCCACCCAGGCTCCTTCTTCCACATGTGGTGGACCTGCCCAAAGATCCAACGGTTCTGGAGGACATGCCTGGGGACCATCACGCAGATCACCAGAACGACAATCCCCCTAGAACCAGAAGCAGTCCTGCTAGGAGCTCCGATCCCCACGATCTACCCGCGCTCCGGGCCCAGAGCGAAACTACTAACCCACTGCCTCCTGGCAGGGAAAACAGTGGTGGCACGAACTTGGAAATCCCCGGAAGGCCCTCACATAGCCCAATGGTGGACCAAACTATGGGACATTCTGATCGCGGAGAAAGTGACGGCGGCACAAGCGGGTATACTCCACAGGTTCCGGAATATTTGGGCCCCAGTGCTTGAATACGACCAGCGCTTCCCCGCCCTAACTTACAAACCGACCCGAGCCCGCTGGATCCTGGAAAACCAAGGGACCCCCGAGGCAGACCCATAGACGCTGAGGCAAGAAGCGGACAATCTAGGAGGGAAGATACCACCTCCAGAGACTGAGGAGCAATGAGGCCGAAGAACGAGGAGAGGGAGGAAACCCAGGGGGAGGGATAAGAGACTGGGGATCAATATACCTAAAGGATAAGAAAAAGAGCTCAGGCAAGACAAAAAGAATTTCTAACAATGCAGTCTGGATATCAGAGAGGATGGGTTTGGATAGGGATGATTTATGGACAATACTTTTGCTAGTGACAGTCATATACTAAGGATACACACTACCAATGTTTTGAATGGACACGTCAGGGATCTGGTCAGGGATACTTTCTGGGACAGACTGTTGGTCACCGGACTGGTCTGGTCAGCGATCAGCAGGGCCCTCTGGACACCGCACGGTGGGACTGGACTGGATCTCACAGGCTCTGGTTCTGGTTCACAGCTATCTGGTCACAGCGCGGCTCTACTGGGTTGGATCTTTGAATTCTGGCAATAATTCTTAGCAAGAAAGCAGCAACAGCACAGCCAGGCTGTTCTTGGGTTCCCCTTAGAGGTCTGGGGTAAATTCAGGTTTCTGGATTTTTAAAGGCCAAGCTGAGAAGGGTTCAGCTTTGGAAATGGGCTTTTCTGCTGGAGTCTGGAATATGGATTTCACTTGCAAAGTGCTCCTTCAGCAATCGGTTGGTGAGGGAAATGTGTGTGTGTTTTTGAGCCCTCAGCTGTCTCTATTTATGTATATCCTAAAGGGATGGGTATGCTGAATATTCTTAGGCACACCCCCTTGGTAGTCCATTGGTAGGGTCTTTCCTCTCCCTTGATTGGAGAAGAAACCAGAGTGTCATCATGACGATGTGTTTTATGATCCAGGGAAAAACCTCCCCTTTGTTTTTGCACATGAAATCTACTTTTCATATAATACATATTACAATTCTACAAACATGATAGCAATGGCATATCTATATCACATATTTTGTGGAGCAGTATTCATCCAAGCCCCGTCGCTGTGAGAGCTTGGGTCTGGATTTGGCAACTTTTTGCACTTTTGTCCGGGACCCAATTGTCTGATTTGTCCACAATTTCATACATATGTGCGCATGATATCTGGATATAATCATATGAAGTTTCATGCTTCTGACATCAATACAATATCTACAAAACCCAAATTTTCACTACGCCCTCTTAGAACATTGCACAGTTCTGAGTCCTTTTAAAATGTACACCAAGTATTCACATTAACAATACTGTCATTTTACAATTTTTACAAATTCACACAGTCCTTTGTCAGTCCTTTTCAAAAATATACTTTTCTGTGCTTTGAGAATCAACAAAACTGTATGTTCTGCCCCCAAAGTTTCCGGTGGCTCAAGAGCAATCCCGCCTTCTTCCTCTGGCAGGAGCTACTGTTGACACCTTAATCTGCATACCCTTTCAGCCCAGGAAGGCCTTTGTCTCTCCCAGGAGCATCAGCCCAAATCTCCTCCCCTCTCCATGAACACCTGAATGTGATTTCCTGGCCTTTTGGTGGGAAGCAGAAGGGAGGTGTCGTTCCCAGTGGGAGACACTTGTTTGAAGTTTTGCTGAATCAGGCTTACTTTACAGTCAATTGTTACATGTTTCTTTGTTGAAATTAAACTTACAATTTTAAAACAGGCAAACCTATATTACTTTTGATATCAAGTCACTTAATTCCAACCATTTGATTTTAAATGCACAAGTTTAAGTTTTTAATGCAATTCCTGACAGCTGTCATACCGGCGGCCGGTGGTACTGCGCCCATATCTTGACATATTTTCACAGGCAAGCACACTTTTTAATGTGGATATTCTGATGATAGATTCTGCTTTTCCTGGCATTGTGTGCTCCTGTTGATTCCTTAAATACAGTGATGGGTAACACACAGCAAGGATGTTGGATGTTTTCTGATGTTTGGAACCATTATTTTGTATTTTCAGGAACCAAGAAAAAGGGATTTCAGAGCAATTTCTAGGTTTCCTTGCAATTAAGCACTGCCTTTCATGCAGTTTCCATGTTCACTCGGTGGGCAGCCCAGTGACAGATGTCAGCAGTGTGGTCTCCTTCCACTAGTGACACAGGCAAAGTAGATTGGTGGCCATCTTTTCCAGTTTCAAAGCGTAATTTTCATAGGTTTAGCGCGCATAGGGCTTTTGCGGCCATTTTGCTGATTCTAGTGCCAACCGCACACAGGGATGTCGCAGGGCAGAGCCTAGTGGGTTAAAACATCCCACAGTAAGGTACGCAGCTGAGAAATGATAAAAGTAGATAATGTTGGTCTGAGTCCGGTGGAGGGATATCAATTGCAAGAGAATGAATACATGTGAATAGAATTGGTCCTGTGATGGGTCAAGTCAAATCATGTGCACAGTCAAAAGTCTTCGATTTCGATGAAGTAGATAAAGTTTGGGATAAGTACATGGATTTGGACCAAGCCTGACAGAGGGAGATCAAGTGAACATTTTGTGTTAAAGTGGGTCTGAGCCTGGCAGAGGGTGGCCAGGGGAGAATCGAAAATCTCACAAGAAGTTGCACATAAGAATCCTGAGGAGAAAGGCACTTTTGAATGTTTGTCACATCAGGCCCTCTGAAGTAGTTGAATGGCAAAGAGACTTTGACATAGAAGGCCATGATACTGAGATTTGAACTGCATCCTCGTGCTATAGAAGCCAGAGACTGTGCTAAGCTCGAGCGTGCCACCTTGTACCGTGCTGAAAATGTGGGGAAGGGTGGTCAACGGCTTGAATATCCTGACATATCATTTCTTGAACACTTTTCTTGTGCATCTTATTGTTTCCCACACTATATGTATTTAAAAGTGAAGATTGGCAATAGGTTTATAAGAACAGACCCTTTTATTTTGACAAGACACCCACTAGGACTGCGTTATTATTATTTGATGGTTGTTGCTTGCTCCCGTCTTTAGATTTGGTATTAGATAGGCGTTTTTCAAACCCAATTGAAGTTCAATAAACACCCTTGAACTGTGATCACCTGTGTCTGTCTTACTGTTTGATACCATGCCATCATTACATCCTCTTGCACCTCACACCCATAAGGGTTGCTAGATCACCGACTGTACTTCATCACTAGGCTGCGGATAATGGATTAAATGTAAACCCGGGGATAAGACAAAATAGATCATTTAGGAAACAAACTGAACAGCATTACATACTGGCATTTAGGGCCAATTAGATTGACACAGGTTCAAGATTATTTCTATTTGGGTTTGCTAATTAGTAATAAAGCTACAAATTAAGAGGAAATTAAGATTAAATTCTCCAGGCCATGGCATTGATGCTTTGTGTTAGGAATTGTGTTAAGACTGCTGAAAATAGCATGAAGGGGATATACTAGCGATACAGACTGAGTGGACAGAACAAATAAAGTGGACAGAACAAATAGAGTAGATGGAAAGGATGGAATGAATGGAACAGATGAAAAAGAAGGAATGGATGAAATAGATGGAACGGATGAAGTGGATGGAACGGATGAGGTAGATGGAGCGGATGAGGTTGATGGAGCGGATGAGTGGATGGAATGGATGGAGTGGATGAACAGATGAAAATGACAGAGTGGATGGAACAAATGGAACGGACAGAGTTGATGGAACGGACGGAGTGGATGGAACTGATGGAGTAGGTGGAATGGATAGAGTGGATAGAATGGATGGAGTAGGTGGAACGGACGGAGTAGGTGGAATGGACAAAGTGGATGGAACGGACGGAATGGATGGAACAAATGGAGTGGATGGACTGAATGGAGTGAATGGTCCGAGTGGAGTGGATGGACCGAATGGAGTGGATGGACCGAATGGAGTGGATGGACCGGATGAGGGGATGAACAGATGAGGGGATGGAACAGATGAGGCAATGGAACAGATGAAGGGATGGAACAGATGAGGGGATGGAACGGATACATGGAACGGGTGGAGTGGGTGGAGCGGATGGAATGCATGAACGGATGGAATGCTAGGAATGGTTGGAACGGATGGAATGAATGGAATGCATGGAATGGATGGAATGCATGGAACAAATGGAATGCATGGAACGGATGGAGTGGACACAACAGATGGAGTAGACAGAATGGATGGAGTGAATTGAATGGAGCAAGCAAATGTCTTGGATGGCGTGGATGACACAGATGGCGCACATGTCACAGATGTTATGGATGGTGCAAATGCCACGGGGGGTGCGGATGACACGGATCTGGCACATGCTACTGTTAGTACAGATATTGCAGATGATGCAAATGTTACGGGTGTTGCAGATGGTGCGGATAATACCAACGATACTGATGCTATGGATTGTGGGGATGCTACAGATGGTGCGGATGCTACGGATGGTGCGGATGCTACAGATTGTGCGGATACTATGGATGTTGCAGATGCTACGGAAGGTGGGGATGCCATGGATGGTGCTGAAGTAACGGATGGTGCTGAAGCTACGGATGGTGCTGAAGCCACAGGCAGTGTTTATGCTATGGGCAGTACGGATGCTACGGACGGTGCAGATGCTATGGACGGTGCAGATGCTGCGGACAGTGCGGATGGTGCAGATGCTACAGATGGTGCGGATGCTACGGTTGGCGCGGATGCTATGGATGGTGCGGATGCTGCAGATGGTGCGGTTGCTTCGGATGCTATGGATGGTGCAAATGCTGCGGATGGTGGGGATGCTGCAGATGGTGCGGATGCTGCAGATCGTGCAGATGCTACAAATGATGCGGATGCTGTGCATGGTGTGGATGCAGCAGATGGTGCCTATGCTGCGTACGGTACAGATGCTTCAGCAGATGGTACGTATCTGTATCTCCTATATATGCCATGCACCTGTATCCCCATTTTTTTCTGTGTCCCATGTTTACCCTATCCATGCTGTCACTTTATATATGTATGTCGTTATGTATGCCCCCACTGTCCTGCTCTTGTGCTTGGTCTCAGGCGCTTTACTGATAACCACCATATCACACTACTACGCTTACTCTCGCCTATACACCATCATTCAACTAGAACACAGCTATACCATGGTAAATTCGGCCTGGCTGTTCACATACTAATACCTCATCACCCTAATAAACACAGCCAGCTGAGCACATTCCGCCTAATTTAGGCGTTCCTCAGGCCTAACGCAGCCACAACTCAATCTGGGTGTCCACCCTCCAGACTGAACACATGCAACTGGTTTCCTCAGCACCACACCTACCGCTAAGAAGCAGCTATCATGCAACAACCACACCAGCTATACACATATCCGGTGCGCCCACGCACCATACAACACTCTCTCTCTCTCTCTCTACTGACTTGAACTGCGGTTCCTGAGGGCATTCAACCTACCAGCGCTTTGATGTCATACCAATGAAATATAAGGTGCTATATAAATGCGAAGTAACATAACATAACATAACATAACATATAATATGGTATGGCATTTATAACGTTTCAAGGTGCCACGCTGCAAGGGAGGGGGAACAGAGGGAAGACAGAGATAGCGATCCTACGATCCTACTAGGCCAAGTATCATTCAGATCGCGAAAGGTATGTATGGTCTGGAGACAGATTGTGGTGGAGACGTTTCTTGGTTGAATAAATTGGAGGGGAAAATATGGCAATTAGTGTAGTGCTTACCCCAATATATATTGATAAGGGCTATCAGGTTAGAACTTGGACTTACATCTTTAGAGTCCTGTGTATTGATGAGAATGGCCTAAATGTTTTTAAAATGTGCACTTGCTCTACCTGTCAATTATTATCTATCTTATGTGAATCTTTGAAACGGAGAAAGACGGACAACTTAAATACATTTAGAAATTGCAGCAAAACGTTGATTGGTACTATAGATTGGAAAATCAACTGGAATATTAATTATCATTTGCTTAAGGAAAGGCTGATGACTAAAGCTACATTGTGGGATTTGAAAAAAAAAAATAAGAATATGTTTCAAGGCAAAAACACGTTATTGGACTTTGCTTCCTCTACAATCACTTATTGCCAACCTCAAGGTTACGTGTTGTTGTACCCTTCCTTAGATATAAAAGAAAGTTATTAGACTCAATCTGCTGCCAGCATTGTCTGTTTTAGACCTCGATTGAGGTTTTCTTTACCAAGTAGAACATGGCGGCTATGTAGAACTTTAGAACTGTAAACCGTATGACATTTATAAATAGAATGTAGTAATCTTGAGAACTTTCAACAGGAATATCTGGGAAAGTTTGCTTATAACTTGTGGATTAATAAAACTAGAGATGTATTTGCTAAGGTGCGTTATGGTATAAAATTGAAGAACAATTGGCGTAGGAAAATTGTGTACTTTGATAATGGATTCTACTTTAAACTTCAGTTATAAAGTAGAACAGCAATGAGTGTAGTATATTGCTGTTATAAAGTCATGTTTTAAATCAAATTGAAGCATAATCTTCTCTATTGGTATATAGACGTTGATATATTGTATTTTTAAGCAATGATTTTATAAAAATGTTTAAAGTTTATAATGAAAACTGTGTCACACTGAATAAATACAAAAAAATAATGTTCCTTCCCCGAAAGTGAACCATCCATATGAAAATAGAGTTTACATCGAAACATGTGTCAATAAAGACATCCACCAGTCACTCAATGTTACCTTTAAATCCACTACCCCATACATAATAACTCACAGGCTCTGGCACATCCACATCTCCTACGAAGGAAGTGCCACTTGCCATGTTCGACAGGTTCCGCTCAAACAGGTACCATTGATAAAAGAACATTGAGTGATACACTGTGATGGCTATGTTACTATTGGCTTCGTCAAAAGGGCATAGCTCAGAGCAGACATTAGAGAGCTGCTGCTATTGAGATGGTATCAAAAGTGCCCCATCTAGAGTTCTGCTGTGAGTGTTTCAGTAATCTGTGATGGCATTGCACTCTGATTGAGTGCAATGCCATCACCAGATGAAACTTCATCTGCCCTTCTGTGATCAATGTCATATTGTCAGATGCAATTTTATCTGATACATGTGTGGGTGCTGTCTCCAAAAATTACAATGTCTAGGGGTCATTGTGAAGATCGTTGATGGTATGCTGCTTGTCTTATGATATGGTGCACCTCATATCTTTTCACTTTTCTGTTGATGGAGCCGAAGTTGGTCTAAATTGGTCCATTAACTTCCCAGGCAAACAGTTTGCCTGAACGGTGTGCAAATTGATAGATTTGTTTGGTGTTTATTATATACAAAGTACTGCCATATTTCTGCTTTTCATTGTGGGCTAGCAGCTTGCAGGCTGGGCACAATTGGGTGCTATGGTGCTGTTTAGATGCAACATGAAGATGTGAGGTAATTTGTGATCAGTGACAGAATGGCTGTTTCACAAAGAGACTGGGCACAGACAGGGGCGAACTTCTGTTGCTACTGAGAGTAAGGCTATTCCTTGAAGATACTCTGGACAGGCAGTGCTGAACTTCTATTGCTACTGCATCCTCTGTATTTGTGGTTTCATTCATTCATTATGACAATACCATAACAATAACGGTCCCCAATCTTTGCCCTGATCATCACACATGTAGCTGTCATCATCATTATTGTTTGCTTTATTAGTGCGTGGGCCAGCAGAGATAGAGACCTGTAATTCTCAAGCTCCTTCCAATGCTTAACAGTGATCTTCATTAGATAGGAGATACAAAACTCTTCCCTCTTCTTATCTTAAAATAGTGGTTGCAGAATCCTCTTTTCGTTTTAATGTATATTCATTGATGTGGTGTAATACCTGTGTCCGTACTTGTACTTCAGAGTAATTTGTGACAGAGGGTGTGGAATGTGAACTAGATAAAACCTTCATCTGCTAAGACGTAGACAGTGAATAGATTCACCCCTCCCTGAGTCACTGCTACTTTTTCTCATATAATGCATGCATCCCCGATCAGGTTCTGTACACAGACATGATAACACTCTCATCAGTTGTTGAACATCAATGATCCTGTATGTCGCTGTTCCGTTTTGCTTATCGCTTTAGGAGCTTTGCACCCTGAAGTAAACTGTACTGAGAATGGGTGCATGTGGCCTGGCAAACGGTGGGGAGCAAACGTCGGGGGGAGGCGAAGGTTGGTGTGCTGCTGCATACGGGGACCTTCTGTGCTCTCTCCCCACCTGTTGCCTCATCCTGGCGTGGTGTAGTTCATTGCAGTGTAAATATCTCAGAAACCATGCATCCTAAGGCATTGAAACATGGTATGTTCCCCATGTGGGACCAGTCCTTCTAAGACCACATTGAACTTTTGCCGATTTCAGGCACCTGTTTCATTTGTGAAAGTGCTGAAATCCAGGGTAAGGGGTGGGGTGCCCAAATGTTATGTAGCCAGAGGGTTCTAACAGGAACTATGCAACATTTGGAGCAGATTGGTGAAACAGTATGGGAAGCCACAAAACCACAAACACATTTTGACTTGTGCGGAAATACAGGGAAAGGAGCAGGGTGTCCAGATGTCATTTAGCCAGTAATGTACAGAGGCTCCTAACAGGTAACTCTAAAAAATGTGATGAAGATTGGTAAAACAGTGTAGAATTGTATAAGGAACAACGCTTCGCCAAGCCACAAACCCACAAACAAATTTTGACTTATGCTGAAATCTGTGGGGTGGGGTGTCCAAATGTCATGTAGCCAGTATTGCCTGGAGGGTTCTAACAGTTAAATATGCATCATTCTGTGAAGACTGGTGAAACAGTGCGAAATTGTTTAAGGAACACTGCTTTGCCACAAACCCAGCCACCCACAAATGTTCACTTTTAAGAATATAGACACGCTGAGCTATCCATATACAACAAGTTCTAGGGAGACTTTCTGGAAGACTTCAAAACCTCTCATTCATGAGCTTAACATAACATGTTTACTATCCTATGGTGCACTTTTTATCTCCCTTTGCCTTTATGTATTTGAACAATTTTCCAATAATGAGATAAAGCTAGACATGAACTGTATTCTGAGCGTTTATTTGTTACAGATCTCCATATAATCTTAAATTATGGTTGTATGTTAATACTGGAATAAAAATATTATTTTCGGTTTGTCCATCTTGTTTTCCTGAATTGCTGTAATTGGACATTTTACATGATTACCCAAGACTGTCAATATCTCATTGGATTTAGGGAGAGGGTGTACACATATTTTTTTCATTTGCATAAACATTGCATTAACAGTGTTCCATTCGATCTGCATCAAGTTTGAATACAGGAACATACTATTCCAAATTGTTTTCCTACTTCCTTCCTTATTACCACATTTTTTATTTCATAAACAGTAGTGTCCATTGGTGTGCTACAACTTGAATACAAATAATGATAAAAATCACATAAGCTCCCCCTTACTTCTCTCAGGTATCACTTGATAGAACAAGTCTCTTTCAGTCATTTTAAGAGATGGGCACACTGTGCATAGATACACTGAATAAGACCTCCTGCCTCCCTGAATAATTACTACTTTCTCTCATGAAAATCATGCAAACCTGATTCTCACAGATGCTGCCCTGTGGGGTTCTCTGCTCCTTCTGCTCTTCCCCCCAAGTGTCACTGATTGCATGAGTCTCGTTTACTCACTTCAAGAGATGAGAAATTAATGGTATTGATAACCCCCTTGAATTTCTGCACTTTCTCTCACAAACATGACTGGACTACAAGTCTCTGTGAAGCACCAGAAATCAGACACAGACACAGAAGACTCATAGTGTTTGCTATACACTTTTCTTTAAATAATAAAAGGGTTAGGAAAAGCCTCACTGCCCCTACTCTATGAGGGATTGCTCTATCTCAACAAAAACGAAGGGCCTGTCCTGTGTTGATATGTCCAAAGCAAAAATGTCCTGTGTCCGAAATCCTATCCTAGCCCTCGCACACTAGAAAATAACTCAAAGGGGTGAAGGATATGTATTTTATCTTGAAGGTGCACAAAATGTCTGAGTTCAATAAAAAGGTATATTTCCAATCAAAGTAGATCATGTTCACGGTTCCAGGGAATGACTCCCTTTCCCCAGGTTTTTTCACAGCAAAACAAAGGTTCAAAGAAACAACTTCTTAGTAGCCCAAAGGGATAACTTCCTCATCTTCATTTCAGAATTCTCTCCAGGAGAAATATTCCTTTCCCCAGGCTCTTTATGACATTCAGTCTTACTCAAATCCTAAAAGCATGGATATTCCTTGTGATTCTCCTTTAAAAAACAACACAACTTGGGTGCGGGTCCCAGACTCGCAGGACACGTGGTATACTCTCCTCCCAGGTTCTTTTCTTCTTTAAACGTAGTTCAACAATCCTAAGAGAATGAGTCTTCCATAGTATTCTCCTTCAAAATAACACAACTTGAGTGTGGCCCCCAGACTCGCAAGGCACCTGGTACTATCTCCTACCAGGTTCTTTTCCACATTAAATGCAGTTCAGAAACCCCAAGGTCATGAGTCTTCCGTAGGATTTTTCCTTTACTCAAATCCAAAGGGCATACATCTTCCTTGGGATTCTTCTTTAAAAAAAAACACAACTTGAGTGCAGGTCCCAGACTCATAACACACATGGTATACTCTTCTGCCAGGTTTCTTTCTACATTCAATATAATTCAAAAATTCCCAAGGGCATGGGTCTTCATTAGAATTCTCCTTTTACTAAACGCATTTCTCTTCACATACTTATCTTTGCCTCGTATACTCTCCTGTCACCGAAAAATAGGCAGATTACCCTCTTATTTGGTTTCGGAGGGCCTGACTCGTGAGGGTGTGGTTAATCTATATAGGAAAGAAAAATGAGTCGAAGCTACCTCTCCCTTTGACGCTAGGGGGATGTTGACAAGACTACATAGAGTGTAACATGATTAGATTACACTGAAGTCACACACATACAATTAAAACAAAGTTTATTTTAAAAAGTTAACAATGCAGTAACATATAAGCAAAGACAACACAAAAATCATCTGCATGTGGCTGATCCACTTAATTCAGAGTTTACACAATGCTAGATGAACATGGAAATGATGTGCTACTGACAGGTACATGGCACATTTCAGCTTGTCAACACTATATTGGTGGTTCTGGTTCGGAGACTATAGGTTCCACAGTCAAATTGTCAAATGATGCAGTTCACTAAAGAGCTCCGAACTTTCATCAGGAATCAATGCTGAAGGGCAGTGGAGTGAAGTGTAGTGAGGACGATTAGTCACAAGTCAAGACGTAATCACTGATTGATAATGAGCGTCTTCGGGCTGGGAAACGATGGTGTAGTAAAGTTGTTTTTGTGTGTTCAATGCAATTGAACAGAACTTGTTTAAAATCTGCTGGGCTTCTGAAAGGTGGACTAGGAGATTGAATCTTGCTGGAATCTGCACAAAGTGTAGCAGTAATGGCACTGAGGTAAGTAGAGTGGTGCTGCGTGGAGATCAAATACAGCGCAGAAAGGTCTTGACTAGTGATATCATATATTGTGTCCTACTGGAAACTGCACCAAAGGTAGTAAGTGCAGTGGTGCTGCGTGAAGGTCGGAGGCAGCCTAAAAAGATCTTGACTAGTGGTGGCATAGTAGAAGGACCGGCATACACTGTGTCCGAGCTTTCAGACAAGGGTGTGCAGGAAGCGTTACTTGACCGCACATGCGTGGTATGGCAAACAAAGTGCCACTGTACTTACCCTAGTGCCATTACCGCTACACTTTGTGCAGATTCCAGCAAGATTGAATCTCATAGTCCACCTTTCAGAAGCCTGGCTCCTTTTGCTCCTCCTTCCAAGTGTCTCTCAATGGTACTTGTCTCATTTGCGCATTTCAAGGGATGAAAACGCAATGTAATCTCCCTACTCCTTGACACTTAACTACTTTTTCAAAAGTCTGGCTCTTGCACATGCTGCCCTCGGCAATTCTCTGCTCCCGCTGCTCCTCCTCCCATGTTACAAGCAATAGTGCATGTCTTGTTTAGTAATTTCAAGGGACAGAAAATGAATAATTTCTCCAACATCGCATGACGTGAATGTCACAGAAGCTGCCCACTGTCATTCTGTCTTCATCCCAAGTGCCTGATTCAATCACTTAAAAAGATAAAAAAAGAATGGTATCTCCTTCCTTCATGAATTGCTGCATATTTTTCCCTCACAAATTACACAAGTGTGAGTCTCGCACCAGCTGCCCTGAACAATTGTCTCCTCCTCCTTCCCCTCACAAGATTCACACAAATGCATCTGTCTCATTTACTCAATTGATGACACAGAATTATTTGCTTCTCTTATCTGCCAAAAGTTCTGCTGCACTCGCTCACAAAAATCATGCACGCCTCAGTCTTGAACAAATTGCCCTTAAGCAGTCACTGCTAGTGTCCTCTGATGGCACGTGTCTCATGCAATCCCTTCAAGAGACATAAACTGAATTAAACCTCCATACTCTTTAAATCACTGCTATTTTATCTCACAAAAATCACTGAGCCTGAGCTTCACTCCAGCTGCACTTAGAGATTATTTTCTGCTCCTGCATGTTCTCCCAAGTACCTCCTGATGGCACACATACTGTTACCTTCAAGTGATGAATACTGAATTGTATTTCTTGTACCAGTGATACTCTGCTAATTTCTCAATAGTGGGCATAGCTGCACTCAGGGATTCCATACCACAAGATTTCCACCTCAAGTGCAATGTGGTGGAACATGTCTGCATCTTATTCACGCATTCCAAGAGATGGACATTGAATGGCATCTCCTCCCTTTCAATATCACTTCTACTTTGTTCCACAAAAGTCGCAGGAGCATGACTTCCACAAAAGCTGCTACTCAGCCATGCATTAGCCATATAATCATGTGAGTGTCACTAGATGCTCGCAAGGATTCTAAGCTCCTTCTCTTCTTCTTTGCAAGTGTCTCCTGATAGCACTTTTCGTTCGCTCACTCACAGGAATTTCCTAGCCATAGATTCACCATGTGGCACTTGTGTTGTCCATACAATTGAAACCACTAAATGTGTCACAAAGTGTAAAAACAATCCTAGCTTAAAGCTAATTCTCTTAGTCCCCAGACTCTGATGCACTTTCCCCACTCCTCTCCCTACTCAACTCCTCCATCTGCACTCGTGTGAATAACCCTTCTCTATATGTCCTAAGCCTACATCCTGCAACAAAATCCTGCCTCTCTAAACGTTTTTCAAAATGTAAAACGAAGATTGTGCTGTCAAACTCGGAAAAGCTTCTTAACAAGTTAGGTAGACCTGGTAAAATCTCCCAAAATCAAGTGATTCACGGTTCAACCAGTAATGGAGCCAGTGAGTGCAGCAATTATTTGCAGGCAGGGGCCTGAAACCTTAGCAAGTCAGGCCTGCTGGTAGTTCACTGCCCATACTGGCAAACTCAGAACGTCAAATTCAGAGTGTGCCAATCTGGTAATAATGCCAGAGCCGGTGTTACCGTCAGTTTTTCAAGCATTTTTACCAAACCGGCACACTCATAATTTGGCTCATTGTCTATGGTCATAAAGTCCAATAGCAGTTTCAACAGAGTTAGCAACTCCACTTTATCCCAGATGTCTGCTGTAGCATGGCTCCTATAATATTACAATGATTTATCTCTTCTGATGAAGGCTATCCCCTCTTGCGCCGCATGAGACCTTCTTGCTCCTCAGCTACTGCAGCGTATTGCCCATTTAGTGGAATCTCAACTTGCTGAACTCTTCAAGCTGTCCTTCGACTATGCTTGCTTTCCCTCTATTTTAAAAATGGGCAAGGTAATCCCTCCCTTAAAAAGCAAGTGGCTGACCCAAAGCTACTGGCTAACTTTCTCACTGTGTCTCTCCTTCTGCAGTACTCTGAAGTACTCGAAAAGGCTGTGTTCAACCATCTTACATGCTTCTTAGGCATTCACAACCTCCTACAAGTAGGTTTCTGCTATTGTCACTCTACGGAAACTGCTCTCATGAATGCCTCTAACCTCATTGCCACTTTTAAGCTCTCCAACCTATCCTCTATCCTAATTTTGCTTGACTTGTCGGCTGCCTTTGACACTGTCAATCACTTTGATCTACTTAATAATCTTTCTTTATTTGAGATTCATGATGGAGCCATTGCCTGGATTGATGCACATCTACCCTGAGCCAATTATTTGTCTCCAGGAACAACTTCTCTCAACTCTCTCCTCCAGCTGGTGGTGTTCCACAAAGCTCTGCCTTGGGTCACCTTCTCTTTAAACTCTACACCTCTGCTCATGGGGCATTAATCTCTTCCTTTGGGTTCTCATACCAATTCTTAGTGGATGACACCCAAAATCGTCTCTTTTCCTGACCTCTCCTCAGATCTCTCTGTCAAAATTTCCAACTGTCTCTCTGCCTTTAAATATTGATTGGCTTTGCACTCTCTGATGTTAAATCCTACCAAAAAAGATGTTTTCTTCATCTCTGCCAAATACTCTCTCTCATCTCTTCCACATGCTTTACATTTCCCACCTGACTCTCTCCCCTACAGTTCTTCAACTAGAAACCTCTGCATCATCTATGACCCTTCTCATAACTTCTCTATTTCTCAAAACTACCATGACTTGCCTCAACCTCCAAAATATTAGGAAAATCAGGCATCTCCTTCTTTTCAACAGCGCCAAATGTCTCTTAACCACACTTGTCTTCTCTAAACTGGATTACTATGCCAGCATACTCTTTGGTATTCCCAATTATGCTTTCTGTCCTCTCGACAAGATCATTACATTTGCTACCAGGATTCTCTTTGAACTCCCCCACTTCACACCAACTTCCTCGTACTGTCAACAGGCTGGATGGCTGATGATGCAAAACATGGCCCAATTTAAATCTCTTCTTTTTGTTCATAAATCTGCACATAGTAAGGCAGCATTGTATTTGTCCTCCTCTATTACACTCTACAAGCATTCTCATAAGCTCCGCTCTGCCTCCTCGACTACCCCTGTGCCACCTCAACTTCCCTGTGCTATCTCTCACTTCTGCTATTTCTCTCTTCTTGCTCCACTTGCATGGAATTCTCTTCCTCTGGACATTTGGAAACCAGTGCACATCAATTTCTTCAAAACCAAACTAAAGCCTACCTCCTTGCCTCTGTGTTACCCTCTTAACATACCTCTAATCTGCCTTCTAGCTAACAATACTCCCTGGTATCTCACTTGCCTCTGTCCTTTACTTTCTCTTCCTCCACTCTAGCATTTTATCCATCAGGGTCACATCCATAATGCAGCCAGCAGTACTGCTTACCTGCACTTAAACATGTATAATATTGATTGTCCTATCTAAGTCCACCCACGTATTGACCCCAGTGACTGTTCCATTTTCTCCCATCCACAACCTGGTCAGAATGTCACTCAACCTCAACCCATTCTAAGAGGCTCATTGCTTCCTATTTAATCTGATTGTTTATCTATTTTAAGGTATTCTGTGATCAAAAAAGCATTGTTCATTAAAAATGCCTTGCATGCAAAAGGTGACTTGTTAGTGGACAGCATGAACCTGCTCCCATGATGTTCCTTACTTGCCGCTAGAGGGGAAAGGTGACATAATGTGCTTTTACAGCCATGTCATAAGTGTTTTGCCCCTTGTCCATTCATCCATAGAGAAGTGTACTTTCCTGTCCTCTGTCTTGACAAGGCCTTTCGAACTGCAAGCAATACGGCATCATACAATGGATGTACAAACTTGTGTGAAAAGTAAGTCAAGCTGGCAATTTTCCAGCAGGTATCAGCACTTGCAATCAGCTTTATAAACCGTTGTTTTCAACAAAGGTATAATACAGAAGGTATACTCTCAGCAATATTTGCAATTTACCATTGAGAAGCCGCACTTGTGGATAGATACTATATTTCTTACTGTACTCAAATTACTCTCTGGTTGATGCTGATTTGGCACATGGCAGTGTTCCCCTACTGTTTATTGTTTATGGGTACTTGTGTATAGGCGCGTTATAAATGCCATATCATATCATACTTCTGATGAAACTAGAAGATACATTACTTTGCTGTGGGACTGATGCACCTCACAGTCAGTTCTGGGTCCACTGACCAAGGCAGTGCCAGCATGATGCTGAGTGTTGACTGCCTCTTTGGGGTATGCTGTGCAATATGTTTTTCCCACTCTTGTTCATGTCTTTTCATACGGCCTAGCAATGATTCTTTACTCAGATTGGTCCTTGGCCACAGGTCACAACATTTCTGCACAGAGTGCAGGTGGAAAGAAACTGCTTTTGACCCTATTCACAAATGTTCCACACTGTAAATATGATCTGTGAACTCGCAGTTGATGTCATTGGCTGTTCATCAGATGCAGAAAAAGAGTGTCAAATTACACAAGGCACACAGATGAAAGAGATGATGCTGTTTGATGTGATGGTCTGCCATTGATTGATGTTGCACACACTGCTGCCACCTCAGGATCTCTGAGGTGTCATAATGAAAGTGTAGGCAAGACAAGTTATTTTTGGTGGTATTCTCATACTTTAAATTTGTGAGGTGGTTATGGTGTTAGGTCCCCTATCAGTTTGTTTTTGGTCCTCCATCCCTCACTATTGGTCACTGCAGGGGTTGGACTCAGTATCACTGTAGCTGTAGATACTCTCCCAGTGTTCTCTTATGAGCAGAGTGATTGTAGTCAACATCCTGGTCATCATAATCATCACAATCATCATCTTCACCACCATTGCCATCATCGAAACGACACGCCAAAGAAATAGAAGGGGAGTGTGTTGCAGTGTGTTTGCTAGGCTTTGAACCATCCTGTCCCTGTAAAATGTGTAATTGGGCATGGGTCTGCTGCCACTGACCTGCTGCTGACAGCTGCACATCCAAACCCCTCTAAATAAGAGCTGCTCCTTCTGCCACTGACTCAGTGGCTGGCTGGCTCAGCTGGTACATCAGCAGACCTCTGAAAAACGTGGACACGTACACTGGTCTGTTACAACTGGGCAGCTTGGGATACATCCCCACTTGTAGCAGAGTATGATCTTAGGATAGTTGGGGTTAGAGCTGGATGAAGTGAAATGGAAGAATGAGCTAAGCTAGGAATTAAACTATAAGCACTAATAGACACCACCATAAGCAGAGTTATAATGCTTATAGTAGTTGTACCAGTGGTTGAGGTGCAACCTGTGGTTACTGTGGCTGCACTATTAGTCTACTAAGATGTGTACATCCTTCAACAATTGCTGTAGCTACCCTTTCTGCAGGGAATGTGCCTTTCTAATGCCCACAGCCTGCGATCACCAACTCAAAATATTTTTTCACCACCCCAAATTATTTTCTGTCCAACAAATCAATTCAACATCTTGTGTTTCAGTGTGACCGTTCAATCAAGCTGACAAGAAAATAAAATAAAATGCTCCAGCTCTCAAACAGCAACAGACCCAAGTCCACACTACCTCCTACTCTCAAACACATTTCAGTGGCTGCTGGAGATCTTCAGCAGGCCAGTCTATATTTTGCCAGGTGATTCTAAACTCATTTACTCGAATCGCTAACAAGTTTGGTATTTTGGGCAGATCCCAAATGCAGCAAAATTTAGATGAGTTGGGATTTGTATGAATACTTTACTTTGGCCCGGTTTACACACAGCCAGTGCTTGATTTTAAAATAAATATTTGCCAGGCCCTAAAGATTTTATTACATGCATGTGACACATCAGAGTGACAACTCACCAACCACTGCTGCCCCCACCTAGTGCTGCACCCCACAATGTCAGCTGGGGTTGGTGTGTACACTACCCATAGCCAGTGCGTCATTTAAAAATATCAATCAAAAAACATTACATAATAAGTAGTAACATTGTGCCTTGAAATAGGACATCCATGTTCTAATTGAATTGCTTCCTTAAAGACATCATACGTGTTATCAATTTCGAGTCTGTAGGGGGTGAGTGCAATTTTGACTCACTGTCCACAGAACATAGAACAAAAGGGCCCTGTTTATATTGCAAAGGGTACATGGTCTTAAGACTGCCTCTTAAAAAAACTGCCCAGAAAATGTTGCCTAGACAAGACTGCATTCCTTGTTAGGCTGTGTAAATCCACAGAAGCTTGACAGCAGTTTACACTGGGGCGGGAGGTGCAAAACCCCCAAAGGAGCTCAACCCTGATCCACCTGCCCATATATATGGAGACTGGACAATGGAGGGTGGACTGAATGAAGCAGGGAGGGGTTGGGGTAGAGACATATGCCATTCAGTGTTCAAGGTTTGAAACACCCTGATATTAACAGAATGCCACCGTCTGGAGGCTGATGCAAGTCTTTTATTGGGGTGCCCTTGAACGGCCCCAAGAAAGATCTTCTTCAAGATCTAGACTCGCCTACTTTAGTGTGCCCTGTTTAGTTATGTTTTCTTATTGGGGAATGCCCTCATTCTCCAGGTATGAATAGTAAAACTCGAATGATGAGAGGTATAATGTTGATAGAAGATGTGGATTTGGAAAGATTGCTTAAAATCTTAACTATGTAGTCCTTAACAATCAGTCCAACACTGCTAATAACAATGTGCTGGACTGGGTGGGGTCCTAAAACCTTCAGACTTCTATTGACAGCACTTCACTCTGTAACTACAGGGTCTTATCCTATTAAAGATCCCCAACAACCACCAAAAATGTCTAAGTAGGAACTTCAACAAGGCTCTTCCCGCAGACAATGCAAATAGCCTTTTGTCCTAGACAACCGATATAGACACATGTGAATCCTTGGTCTCTGCTTTTATCTTGACTCTTCGGGATTTGGTGGATAGAACAGCCTCAAATTGGTTGAAATGAATCAGGACTAACCCTGTGCACCAAAAATGGTTTACCCTCTCCTTTGAGTCCAAAAAAAAGAAAAAGGAAGCTGGAGTGCCGCACAGCTGAAAATAAGAACACATGGAAAGCTGCATAAAAACTATATAAATCAAACATCTTGGAATCTAAGAAAAATGTCTACAATGACCAAATAAATAAGGCACCTAACTCCACTGGTGAACTCTTTGGGATCCTTAGATCACTCGAGAAGCCCAATGCCCTGTCCATCACAGTTCAGCCTACATATGTGGACTGCTTAGAAGTGCAAGGTGCATTTGAAGCCAAAACCCTTAAGGCCAAGGATACAATGAGAGAATTACAAGCCCGATGCCCATTGATCTCAGGACCACCAAACAAACATATTAAGCAACATGACCTGATCATTTTATCTTTGCACCAATCACTACCACAGACATGAGGTCCTTGCTGTCCACCATGCAACCCACTTCCTGTGCTGATAATATCTTACCTCCAAGGATCATTCTGGAACACCAAGAGCTGTTCATCCCTTTCTTCACTCGCAGAGATAATCTTATTCCTGAATCCATCAAGGCTGTTATGGTAAACCCTCTGTTAAAGAAAAACCTGGTTTGGACCCAAGAGATCCAAGTTATCTTAGGCTGACAACCAACTGCAATTTTCTTTTAAAAATTCTCGATAAGTGTGCCAGGGCGCAACTTCAATGGTTTGTGGAGACTAAGAACAACCTACACAAACACCAATCCGGATTCAGGCCAGCACACAGCACTGAGACAATACGTTTCGACCTACAGACCCACATGCTGAAAATCATGGATGAGGGGAAAGCTGGAGTGCTGGTCTTACTCAATCTATCTGCAGCCTTCGATTTGGTGGATCATGACCAGCTACTATGGTCAATCAAAAATGCAGGTAACTCCTCTAGTAGGGCGGTCAAATGGATCAAATCATTCTTATCCAATTGAATGTCTAAAATCCACTGGGGTGATGCCTCCTCGCCTCTGGCTCCCATCAAGTGCAGTGTCAAAACCGTAAGGGATGATAGGGGCTCGACCCCCTCTCCTGAACCACTGAAGCCGAATAGATCGACCCTCCCACCGTGGTTGGCACGGGCATCTGAATAGTAATATAACAGATAACCACCTAACAGCCAATGGGTGGAAGACGGAGTTAGGGAAAGGCTGTGGATTGACAAAGGAAAGGAGGGGAGATAACATATAATTCACAATTCCTACGTACACCTTCTCACCAGTCTGTACTCCTGATCCTGAACACCACCTACTACAGACTCACAAGAACTCCGGAATATGCCTATAAACATAGTTGCTTAAAATAGTACATCAGCTTTGACATGAACACATATAAGCAGTAAGCGGTGTGACACAAACAAGGGAACTGCTCCCGTAAGAGATAGACATGAACACATGGCCCGAAGGGCAGGCAAGCAACATAACAACATAAAGCGCAACCAAATGAGGACAGAACTCTTCACTCTGCATTCAGAGAACGGTACCCATGGTCCGGGCTAGTTGCACAGTCATTTAGGTACTCCGAGCATGAAAACGTGAAGTCCCTGGTAATGATATATATATCTGAATACAATCACACTTAAGGCAAAGGTCTATTGCCAATCATAGACCCAAGAGTGAGCGTAGTGTCCATGTACTACGTCACTCCAAACTTAAACACTTCCAACAAGGAATGAAATTTGACACCCTCGTGGAATAAACATGTAACAGAAAACAACAGCACTTATCTTGTTGTCCGGGTGCCTCGTGAGTGCACCCGGACTTCCAGTAGTAGCACCTTCAACCTCCGTGAATGAGACGACCACTGCCGAGGAAACCACCAGTGCAGGAATCGTCACACCATGTAGCAAGGGTTCAGTGTGTTCGGTTACAAACCATGTCTTCACTCAAACTGCTACCGCGGACCGCAGCGTGACTCCAAGCAAAATGACGATCTCTCCTGCATCCTTCCTCTGAGAGTGAAACGCTGTGACCGCCCGTGCTATATAATCAACAATTATCAGCACCCGTGCATGGGCAGCCAGCGGTTTAGTAAACGCCCCAATTACCTGCAGCTGGCTAGTGGCAGGAGTCTGGAACAACTACATTTGCCCCCAAAGCCTACTGGGTACTGTAGTTTTATACTCATTTCCTCAGATATAGCTGTCTGGTCTTGCCCCAGTTTGTATTTCTGACATGCAGAAATACGAACTGCTCATTTATGGTTCCTGGCAGGACCACGCAAATCTGAGTGCAGATTTCAAAAGCTTTAACATCAAGAGCAGTGTAATTCCAGTGCATTTCAAGGTGAAAACTTTAGGCATTACGCTAGAATCCTCATTGAGTGCAGAGGATCACGTGAATTAAATCAGCAGGAACTGCCAGTATCACCCCCATCTGCTCAGTCACATCAGGCCTTTTGTAAATGAAATTAATTGTACCACCATTGCTCGAGCAACTGTTCTCTCGAAGCTCGATTACAGCAATGCTCTGTTAATTGGGGCTAATAGCCCCTGTTTGGCAAGATGTCACATGATTCAGAATAATACAGTGCGTATCATCAAGAATAAACCAAGAGGTGAGCACATTTCATCTGATAGGAAAGGCCTACACTGGCTGGTGGTCTTTTTGGAACGGCTCCATCCTACTTGAAGTTACTTGTCGCTCAGAAAATCTGGTACAGATTAACTGCTTAAACTTCAGACACTGTAATGGCCTGGGCAGATGCTCCCCAGTAAGAGCTGCTAGGCTATGGAATATCCTCTCAACAGCGTAATATTGGAGAAAAATAACATGGTGTTTGGCAGAGCCTTGAAAACCTTGCTTTTTAAGTAACCACCAGGTTACAGCAGGGCTCTCCCATTATGAATTCTGTTTTCCTGTAAACTTTTCCATGTTTGTCTTTGTCTGATTGTTGTGCCATGATGCCCGCGGGCTGCGGCACATTACAAATCAATAAATAAATAGACGGGCTGCCATTGGAGATGCAAGTCTGAATATAATGTCCTACTGTGACATGGCTTTCTTTTTTTTGGCATTCACATTTTTATTAAACATATAAAAACATAAAAAAGCAAATCAAATGTTACATACAATTTGAAACTCCCCAGCACACTCTAGTCAGACTCACATTACATCATATCTAGAAATCGTCCCCAATTATCTTTCAAAACAATCACTTTTCTTCGGTCTGCAGTGTATGACCTTCTCTAACAAAGGCAGGGGTTCATAAGACCAGAATGAAGAAAAAGTGAAGTTATCCATATTCCAGTCCCTCAGTATTACCTTTTTAGCTGTCAGGGAAGCCGTGAAAAAAAACTTTTTTTCAGGGGTATAAAAAACCTTGCAGAAGATTATCCTCTCCCAGAATAAATGTGGCAAACACAAATTCAATATTAAGGGCCCCATTACGCTTTGTGCTGTAAAAATCGGAATTTTACGGCATTGCGCTATTAGCATGTCCGCCCTCTCAAAAGACCGCTAATAGCATCCCATTACGAGTTCGCGGACATGAGCATAGCGCCATGCCATAAATGACTTTACCGCCATGCCGCAAAAGTCCACAAAATGCCCATTACCGGCATCGACCAAAGTGCTGATAGCACCTCCTCCCTCACGCAACATGCAAATAGTGGTCACCGCTATTAGCGGACACCGTTAAAAAGCAGAACCGGAAATAGCGTCATCGCACAGGAACAGGAAAGAGAACGGCAGCCATCTTTAAAAACACAATCCATTGCCATCCTCTGTATCCAGGACATCTTTCCGGAGAACTCCGACCAAAAACCATCCAGGACTGCCAGGAGATGTCAAAAGCCCTAAAAAAAACCTCGGATCGTCAGCGGAAAGAGAAATTTACACCAGAGGAGCTCATAATGCTGACTAGCACACTTGCAGCCAATGCCGAAGTCGTCTCCGCCAATGATATGCGCCGGGAGGCTATCATCAAGAAAAAGGCCATCTGGGACGAAGTTGCCCGCAAAGTTAGTGCGGTGTGCACTACCACCCGCAGTGTGAAGGACTGTCACAAGAGGTGGGACAACCTCCGGCTCTGTGTGCGGAATATCCTATCTGTCAACCGCAACCTTGCAATGGCCACAGGAGGTGGCGCAGAATCACCTCTGAAGATGAAGGAGTGGGAGGAGACATGTGCCTCCACAATAGGAGTCGAAGCCATAGAGGGGGTCGGAGATATGGAGCATGGTGTGGCCATCTCATCTGATGGAGGTGAGTGTATATGTCAAACAATGCACAGTGAAGGGTGAGGGGGTACCCCAAACATGTGTCGATGACCAGGCCCTTGATCCAGCCACACACATACATGCATGCATCACCATATACACGTGCAATACAGACCCATCAATGCATGACCAACCGGACATCCACATTACAAGAATCACTGATAAATAGGCCCCAATGCATAGAGCAGCATGACGTGAACATTCTGCATGAGGCACCTAGACCCATTAACGATGATGTACCCTACTTATGTCCTCCACAGGATCACCGACAGACACTGGAGACACAAGCACTGCAGCACGTACTCCCCCAGCAGCCAAAAAAGCCAGAATGCATGAGAAAGGTGACACCGCCACCACCTCCAGGGGAACTGGGAGGACAGTCCATCTGCAGAGGGCCAAAGGCGGCAGGAGCACCATTTCATCACAGCCTGAGGGCACGGCTCCAGTTGTAGCTGAACCCACGCCAGTGTGTCCCATCATTGCTGAGATGAGCACGGAGGGCACGCACTCCGCAGCCACCAGCTCAACTGGGGAGGCAGCAGCCACCGCACCGCCCACTGACGAGGAGGATGCAATCGACGTCCTACAACTAATCCATACCCCTAGCACAACATTGTCCATTGAGGGGAGTCCATGGGCAACGTCTGGATCTGCTAGCCAGGGAGCACATGACACCCACACTGTAGAAGGTGCACGGAGCCCTCAGGTGTCCTCACCGCATGCCAGAAGCACGGACCATGGCGCACCGTCCTGCCCAGCAGCACCTACCACCCTGCCTGACCTTGCAACCATCACCCGGAGGCAGGAAGACATTACTGCACTGGTCGCCCAGCATGTGGCCGAGACAGGCCGTCTAAGGGATGACCTCAACAAATATGCAGGGCAAACAAAGGAGGCCATTGAGACCTGCACTGACAGGATATGCCAGGAGATGGGCCAACTCCGCCAGGCCTTTTTACGTATTGGGGACATCATGGAGCAGCATCACCAACCCCCAACACAGGATCGACTGGGAACCTCCTCATCAGCGAGTTCCCAGCAGACCAGTCCCCTGCGCCGCTCTCTGCGCAACCTGAGGCGCCCCACATCACACCAACCCAATGTTGGTGGAGGCCCTGATGCTTAGGCCCACCAAGGACCAGGTGGCACATGTGGGGCAGGAAACGTAGACACCATAAGACTCACCTGGGTGTTTTGGGGGGGAGGGGGGTAAGGGTGCATTTGGGTGTTTTGGGGGGGAGGGTGGTAAGGGTGCTTTTGGGTGTTTTGGGAGGGAGGGGGGTAAAGGTGCATTTGGTTGTGTTGGGGGTGAGGGGGTAAGGGTGCATCTGGTTGTGTTGGGGTGTTGCACTTCTTATCACATTCTGTTCAATACACACTGTTCTGAAGTTGAAACCCAAGCGTGGTCTCCATCATTGCGTTTGTGTCATTTATCTTGGACAGGGTCCTTTGTGGAACTCTAAACATGCACCAGGGCAACAATATCCGTCTCCGTCCATGCTATTTCACCTTTGTGCCTGATGGGATTTCAGAATCAGATGCTGATGCACATTGTGTGCCTCCTTGGCATTGCCTCTTGCATGTCCTGCCGGGGCATTCCACCCCTACTCATCCCCATCCACATCATGCTCTTCTGGTGGTTGTATGTCAATTTCAGGTGGCATTGGCACATTCCTTAAAATGCACATTTTTTGATGCTCTACACATGCCATGGCTATCTTTGCCACTTTGACACGGCTGTACAGGAGTGCCTCACCCAGGCTGCTTAGGCAGCGGAGCACTGTCATTGGAAGGCTGACTGCCAGCTCTATCACGACGCAGGTACGGGGATGTGCAATATTGTTGTCCTCTTCCTGCTGGTTCTGTGGGTTCCATACAGGGGTTAGGAGCCACCTCCTCAGTGGATAGCTGGCATCGCCTGTATGGTGTGAGGAATGGGTACCTGTTACGGGTCACCTCTGGTGCGGGCTGTTGTTGTTGGTGCTGCACTGCTATCATGTAGTCAAGCCCGTCATGTCATGCTGCTGCTATTGGGACCATCTTGGTGTGGGAAGGGGTGTGGGTAGGGGTGTGGTGTGCTCTTTTGTGCTGCCTGTCTCGTTTGCATGCACCTGTGCTGATTGTGTCCACCTGTGGTAGATGGGTACACTGCTCAGGTCTCTTAACAGGTGCTTTTCAATGCCGTTATTAGCGCCATGCCGGTAAGGGGTTTTTGGGTGTTTTCCATGCCGCTAATGCCATGTCCGCATGGCTTGTGATGGCCTGGTATTAGCGCCATGGCGCTAATTCCGGCCTGGGGATCGCGCGCCCGCGGCCTTGCCGCTATTAGTGGCACCGTAATTAACGGGTGCGCTGATAGCGGTGGGTCCGGGTCGTGATTGGCTTAGGAAATTACCGGTACCGGTAATTCTTTACCGGTACCGGTATTCCCTTACCGCACAACGTGTAATGAGGCCCTAAGTCTCAGTATTATATTCATGGTAGGAACTATTTCATTCCAGAAGCCCCTCACCTTGTTACATTCTCAAGTCATGTGATTAAATATGCCACTTTATGTCTGCACCCCCAATAGGCTTCTGAGTCACCCATGCCCCTCTTAAAGAGCCTCTTTTGGGTCCATTAAACCCAGTTAAAGATGTGTATCTGGCTTACCCTTTCCACTAGGTTAAGGGACGTCAGAGGTAAATTCCTGCACAGGTCATACCACCGAATCTCTCTCATGTCAGATCCAAGATCCTCCAACCAAGACCTAAGCAGATCTAAATTCCCCTCCTTATTACTAAGAAAGAGTTTATATGATTTCCATACAAGGCTACCTGAATTCCTAAAATCGAATAAACTGTCTGAAATGTTCCTGCTCCCTGTGGCTTTTACATTGCCAATCACCGTTTTTAACATGCAGCTTCAAAGCAAGCTTATTAAAAGGAATCTACTTGTTGTTCTCAAACTAATCTCCTAAACACCATATCCCATTAAAAAAGTGTGATATGCAGATTATGGAACTGTATGATGATCAGACTATTCTGCTGTTCTCTGCCGCTAGATATGAACTGGGTCTCGCTTGCCAAGACTGACTGACATACCTGTCCATACAGTCTGTTATATCTAAACTCACCACAGCAGAGTCTAAGGCCAGAGAACCATCACCCTGCAAGGCAGAATTTGTGCTGAGACGTATCCGAGTTTTCCCAACTTCAGACGTTCTATGATTTCTGCATACCGCATAATCTTAGTAGAAATGTGACATTGAACTAAGCACGTTGCCCACCCATCATCTCAGAGGTTTATTAATATCAGATTCAACTAGGTGAGGTTCTTGTAAAAGAGCCACATCTGCCCCCAATTTTGTCAAGGTTTTCTTATTCTCTTTTCCTTTTATTAGGACAATTAATGTAATTAACATTCCAAGAGACTACCCTGACACTTCATTTAGAATGTTCCCCCATATTCCCATCACTTTTAACACAGTGTGAAACATAACCCAGGTGGCAAAGGAGGAAAAAGAAAGAAGAACAATAACCAAATGAAGGACAGAAAAACAAAATACAAACGTCTTGGATTGGCAAATCCATTTAATCCTCTCAAATCCTTAATGTTGGCTGTTGTGGAAATAGCAACCAATCCCCCCTGATCTTAAACTCTCTTAAAAGTAAATAACAATGCTGTCCTGAAAACTAAATTGCATGTCAGAGGCCTAAAATCTGCAAAGGGAACGGCCATTATAGAAACCCCCAGCCTGCTAAGGGATATGCAGGATAAGACCTATGAACACCCAATGAGAGCATACTAAGGCAAATACCCAGTGACACAACATTTTCAGGAAGCAAAGCACCAGATAGAAACAGTTGAAAAAAAGCAAGGGGGTTGCAATATCTTGAAACTTTTAGACCAGAAAGAAACCTACTAGGTAGAACAGCTAAATTCTTTGTACCCGGGGGGATGAATGAGGAGTGCAACTTGGCATGCTTTCTTTGAAGTAGATGTTTTGAGATAAACATAAAATTACAATGACCAGAATTTGGAGACAAATGCACAATAGGTGCTCACCATTTAACAAAATTTCATAACATGAAAGTAGACAACCAATCTACAAACTATCCCTTGCATTGAATTGTATATATTACTTGACATCAACCCGTTCCAAGATTCAACATATTTAAGAAATGTTTGAGATCAACATGTATGTCTAAAAACAACTAATGTAAGAGGTATGATATGATATGATTGGTTATTTATAACGCGCTTAATACCCAGAGGTTTCTAAGCGTGGCCCTGTGGATCGAACCTGTGGTGCTCAGTGTCGTCTTTCTTCCAAGCAGAGCATGTTGTACCCAAATGTTTGTAAATTACACACTTTGGCGAAATGGAAATGATATGAAAATGAAATGCGAGGTTTTACATTTAACCAGAGATATACTTACAAGTATGCTAAGGTCCTTGTCCAACTAACCAGTTTTGGGTCTCTCAAGACCAAGCAATACATGTAACACAATTCTACATCTAATGGTGCAGAGTCCTGGAGTTTCCTTCTTTTTGTTCAACATACAATTGACGGTTTAGGCTTATTACTGTCTAATTCCAGTGAACTGCGACACAGAAGGATCTATGTTCTAGTATATTTACGCCAACTCATTTTGTTTACAAAGAATAATAGGATTTATTGGAGTCACCTATCGGATCAACCACATAAACCCCCTCTTTGTTTCTTTGGTGATAAGCCAAGTTTTATCATTTTTTCTGAATCGGTGGAAGGATAGTTCGGATCTGAGAGCAAGTGATTTGGAGTTCCAGAGTTTCGAAGCAAGCACTGGGACGCTTGAGCCACCTGCTCTTTGGAGCTTATGTCTGGGGACATTTAAGCAATGGATTTGGGCTGATCTGGTTTGCTGAGATAAGATGTTAAGGGTGAAGTTGTCAGCAAGTTATTTGGGTTCTTGGTTGGACAGGCACTTGTGGGTGCGGGACAGTGTTTTGGCAGACACACCACATTCCGGGATAACAGTAGGGATCACACTGCTCGTCTTGCAGCGTTTAACCAAGGGAGTCAGGCCCTCAGTAAATTGGCGTGAGGCATGCATTGCGATATTGGAGATATGAGAGTCTCGGCCTTGTTAGGCAAATGGATATGGTCATTACAAGCGGCAGTGAGGATATGAAGGGCTCAGTGCAGTATTGTGTGTCAAAGTCACAGGAACATAGATGTTGAGTCGCAGAAAGGCACACTTTGGAACTTCTTACCCTATTGTTCGTTGATCAATGGTGCGACAGGCATCGTGACTGGCCCCTTGGCTCCGCAAGGCCACGACAGGCAAAGACAGGTGATCAGCCTTATGTACCAGGCGTTTAGGTAATCAGGCCGGCTCACGCCTATGCGGTGTTGCCGGAAATAAGATATGGGCAGTGTTGTATAATTTCCTGAATATTTGTGTTAGGCAGAATCACTGGCAGTACCCTTGGGGAACATTACAGCAATTATAGACTATATTATATAAATTATGCTCCATAGACGGTAACATCATACGAGTCTCGAAAGACACCAAAACGTTAGGTTTTTACCTTGACGCCACCCTATCCTTATCCCGACAAGGGTATATAGAAGCTGATGTGCATGTGTATGCAGAAGCTGATGTGGTCAGATCTGCTTCTGCATACACATGCAAACCTATTGCAGCTTGCAGACCATTTCTCACCACCCCTAATAGTGTCACACTAGCTAAAACCCTCATTATGGCCAAAATTGATTATTGTAGTGCTCTTTACTTAGGTACCAGCCAAGAGAACCTGAATAAACTCCAAACTACCCAGAACAATGTCGTATGTGCCGCCCTGAACATCCCCCACAACCACCATATTTCAGAATCTAGAACCAACCTAAAGTGGCTACCTGTCAAGCAGTGAATGTCACTAAAAACACTTGCCTTCACGCACAAATGCTTGGCTAACAAGGCACCTATGTACCTCTGCAGTCGGCTGTCTCGCCACTCGACCTCCCGACCTCTAAGAAGTGCTCAGACCCATTGTCTATCGATCCCTAGGTTTAAACTTCAAAAAGCGGGGGGCTCTAGCTTCCCTGTCTTAGCCTCTAAGCTATGGAACTCCCTTCCCGCTACAATCAGAGCAGAAGACTCATTCAACACATTTAAGGCCAAAGCCAAATCCTGGCTCTTTGACCAGCACTAAGACATGCTCTGCGCCTTTGTCTTACATACTCTGGCCCGCTGACATCCGTTATGATTTTTTTCTGTACACCCAATGGGTATATCCACTGTTAAGCCTCAGCGGCACTGAAACCACTGTATCATTTGTAAATAGAAACTCTGTTATTATTTCTGTCAATGTAATTTTTATGTCTGTATATATGAATTTCTGTAACTTTGTTCAAATTGCGCCCTGATGCCTCCGGACCTGATTGTTTTTCGCGTTACAAATAAACAAATACAAATACAAATTAGGACTACAAGTTTAAGCACAATTTCACCTTTGGTACAAGCCTGTACTAACCAGTAAAGTGGTAGCTATGGCTCAGCAGCCAGACTATCTCAAGAGTTTAAGTGAGCAGTAAAACAAGTTACACAAAGGCCCAACCAATACAGTGATTCAAGTAAACACTTACTCAAGGTTTCATGGTAAAATAATATACATTTATTTACTCAGTCAGTTAGAAAACATTACACTAGCACAAGCAGCTCAACATCACACATTAATACACCACAAAAATCCAACCGGTAAGTAAATGAGCAAGTTCAGCTCCAAAATGAAGTGGGAGTAAAATGGCACTTCAGATACTTAATAAAGGAGGGACAGACAAGGTTATAAGAATAGACAACCTAAATACATTCATAGGCAGGGCAAAGGGTTTCAGTTAAATACAACCAGCAATTCTTCTCAATAGGCCTGGGCCAAAGTACATTCTTTTGTATAGTATAGCACAGTTCTGGTAAGTAACAGTTAAGTCTTTGCCACAGATTTTTAAAGGATTTGGCTAGGCGAAAGGTTTGACGAATGTTTTGGGAAGGACAAGCCTTCGTAGTTGAGGAAAGTTTCACGCACTTTCTCGATGGTCGAAAAGATTTCCGGACCGCGTTTGCACAGTAACTTGTCAATGAAGAAAGCTGTAGCTGAGGCAGTACGAGCAGATCTTGCTGTTCCTGAGCTTCAGTCGTGGGGACAAAAAGGACGTCGGGAGGTTCCTGCACTGCCCAGGGAAGTGGCCAAAAGCTGTAGCAACACGTTGGTTTAAGGTTTGAGTGCATTAAAGTCCACAAGCTAGTTTCCTTTCCTCTGGCTATCCGGTTTTCAACAGAACTTTGATGAAAATTCGACCAGAATAGGACGGTTTCCAGGTGGCTTGCGAGTTGGTTGTACCCACCAAACCCAAGGGAAGAAGTTACCCTTGAAGGGCTTCTCTGTTGTCAGAGTTTCAGGCAATTCGGACTTGCAGCAGGGCTTCACCGGTCGTCCAGGAGTTGCAGCATGTTAGGGAGAATTCTCCAGAATGGCTACTTTCCCTAACCTACTGAGTCCATCAGCGGCTTTGCTGGATTTCTAGGATTTATTTTTTCACCTGGTAAGAGTGTGAGCCTTTTTTTCCCCACTCTTATATGTGTTTTGCTCTGTGTTTTTCATTTTTGTGTTCATAGACTATGGAGCTTCACCTACTCCATAAGCATCATGTTTTTACTGTGTGGTACACAGCACATTTAGTGCATTCACACAGGATTGTCTTTTTCAGACTTCCCACTTTTAAAACTCCATTTTCTGGGACTCACTACTGTCTCCCAGAACATGTAAAATTGCCATTGACTTTATTAATCTTTTTAAAAGCACAGACCCAGTACAAACTATCTTACCTAGCGTACTGGAAAGGGTTAATAGTTATCCCTTTTTGTCTGTTTCTAATGGAACATTATTTCGTTCCCCTTTAAGATTTGGCTGGTGGCAGTGGTATCTACCCTATTTTTCCTACCGTGATCTATGTAAACAGCCATGGTACTATTTTAGGCTAAGTTAGTAGCCTCAAACTTAAATCCGCTGGACCCCATTTACTTTTATTTGGTTTCGACTGGTTTTATTTGCCATTTCCTTTGTAAAGGTCTTTCTCGTGTTTTCGTTCCGTTGTTCACCGTCTGTTGGTGGGCTTCTGCATAGAAGCCCTCCTTGGGCTCTTGAATGTCTGAGGGGGACAGGATGTGAGGGAGGGGTTTGAGACTCACTGCACAGGGTCTCGTTGGAGACCCATGTTGCATTCTGTATGATTGGCTGTGGTGACCGTCCCGCCAGGACAGCCACCCTGTTGTGTGATTGACAGCCAGGCTGTGTGAATGGGGGAAAACGGCATAAAAATCAGGTCTCTGGGACTTGGAAGGCAGAGTCGCCACTGGATCGAGAGAACCGAAGAGAAGCTGAAAGAAGAGGACCACTACCATGACTGAACCTCCCGGTGAAGCCCTGCTGCGGGTCAGAATCTCCAAACTTCGAGACAGAGACGATCTGCAAGGAATCTTCTTCCCTTGAGCTGGTGGGACCAACCAGTTCGCCAAACACCAAGCAAGGCCTCCCTCCCTTTGTCGAATTTGCTGAGCACAGCTGCAGTGAACCGGATAGCCAGGAGGACCGGACCCTGTTTGGGTTTTAAGGAGCGCACCTTTATTTGTTACTTTGCTCTGCTGCTGGTTTCTTCACTGGGCAGTGCAGGACCCTCCAGTCTCCCTACTTCGTGTCAGTCCAACAGTCGCTTCAGGAACCGTGAGCCTGCAGGATCTGCCAGCAACTTGCGCCTCAGCTAAAGCCTTCTTCGTCATTTAAGGTACTGTTCTAATTTCGGTTGTTCGTTCTGTCTGACTGCAGTGAAAGTGTTTGAAATCTTTTGCCAATCCAAGGGCTACTCTACTCTTTTAAATAACTTTTCCTTTGACCAACTTCATTTCGAAATGTTGGCAAAAACTTAACCGCAAACTACTCTGAACTGTGTGATCTTCTGCAAAGACTCTGAACCATCAACATTGGCCAAGGCCTATTGATTTGAATCCTCATTGTTGCAAGCCTTTTCTGCTTAATTGCTGCTTAATTGTGTATAACCTTTTCTTTCCCTCCCTTTTAAATTGCTGGAGTGCCATTTTGCTCACACTTCATTTTGAGCCCAACTTGTCCAGAATTGATTGGATGTTGTGTAGTATATTAAGATTATGAAGTTTCTGCTGCTTTATTTAGTGAACTGTTTTACAAATGAATGTGTAAATAAATGTATATTCGTTTACTCAGAAACCTTGAATAGTAATTGCTGTCCTTTGTGTAACTGTTGATACTGCTCACTTTACTCTTGAGATAAGTCTGGCTGCCCAGCCATCGCTACCACTTTACTGTGTAGTACAGGCTTGTACCAAAGGTGAATTTGTACTGTCACTTGTAGTCTTAATTGTGTGTGGTGTTCCCAAAGGGTACTGCATGTGATTCTGCCTAACACTGGTGTCCAGTGGTGAGGATAAAGTATAGTGATTACAATTAGAGTGCTGCTATTACCTTGGATCAACTAACCACAAGGTTTAACATCACTAAAAAGCAAATTTTAATCATGTCTGATATGGAAAGCTACAGTCAGGAGACCCTCCTTAGTTACACTGTGGATTATCTGAAAAATATGTGTAGAGAAAGGAATCTCTCTGTTAAAGGCAAAAAGTCAGGAATAATTGAAAGGTTGTTAGAGAAACAAACTCTGGAGAGTGGGTCTCCCTCCAGCAAAGGTGGAAAATGATGAGGCTGATAATGTGTCTGTTATTATGGAGGAATTAGATTAGTCAGATGTGTCTCACAATGTAGGCCTTACTGCTCCTCTACCTGCTCAGTAACCTCAACTTTTGTCCACTGGGACCCCATCAGGTCCTACACTCAGTCCTGAATTCATTGCTCTAAAAAAGAGGAGGCTTGAATTGGAATACAAACATATTAATGCTCAAACTGAACAAAAGCATGAAGAATTTAAGCTCAGATAAATGGAGTTGAATCATGCCTTAGAAATGAAAAAGTTGTCTATTGAAAATGCTTCCCTCCCAGAGGCTTCTAGGTCGTTCAGTCCTAATAGACCCTGTATGCCTAAAGAAATTGTTGGGATGTATGAGGCTAAACTTGATATTTTGGATTGATTGGCAACGTTTGAATATAACTATGGGATTCAAGACATTACAGGGAATCATTTGCTTCATAGTCTCTTTTCTAGGCTACCCACTGTTGCATCTGATGTTGTGATGGAGTTGGGGGAAGTGTATAGGATGGATTATGAGTGTGTGAAGCTAACTTTAATTGCTAGATTTGGGAAGACCCCTTCCCAGTACCTTAAGAGGTTTAGGACCCTCAAAAGGCATGATCGTACCCCTTGGGCTACCTGGGTATGTGCATGTTTGAATAACTTAGATGGTTGGGTTAAGGGGTACAGATTAAACACTTGCCAAGGTATGAGAAATCTTGTTATGTTGGTGTCAATTTATGATGCCTGCTCTCCTGTCATGGACTCACCTCGGCACGTGCTTGCTCTGCCCCGCTCTCCCGTGGGGTTGCACTTGCATTCAGGGCACTCCTGAAGGGGCCATGCTTGGAGATGCTGGCCGCTCCGATCCTGGCAGGTCCCGTGGCGGCTTATTGCGGGTCGAAGGAGACAGTCGCATGTTACGGGGCCGGGCCATTCCTTGACACGCAGGTGGCAGGGCCATTCCCCATGGCTACGCTCTGTCCGTGCGCTCACATGACAGCAAACAGGAAGCATAAAAGAACGCTTGAAACGCTGCAATACGCTTTTCAGTTGTTTTTCATGCAGCGGTTGGCGTTCGTTCCTGTCTCTGGTGCTTCTTTGGATTTTTGGACCTTGGCTTTCCTTCTTTGGATATTTGGACCTTGGCTTTGCTTTTTTGACTTCTACCGGATTACACCCCTTGGATTTGGCTCAGGGATCCATGTTTGATACTCTGAACTGCTCTGACCTCGGATTCTACACTTGGATTGCCTTTGGATCTCCCCTTTTGACTCTTGGAACTATTGGCCCTTGGATTTTTGGATTGCTTCCCTATCTGGAACCCCTCTTCAACTACTGGTAGGACACTTTATATTCTTCATTTTCGGATTTTGGTGTTAAGTTTGGTGTTTTGGTCATTAGTCTTACCTGCCTTTTCTTCTTACAGTCATCCAGGTTCCAGTGATTCCTGTTCCTGTCACCACCTGTGGCCTCAACAATCAGTGAGTGAGTTTAGTTCTTATCTCTCTGACTGGTATCTCTCAGACGGAGGTATTCTAGTCTACGTGGATCTCAGTTCATGACGGAGTTCCTGACATCTCCTGAGCTCAGACAGCACTTGGCTGATTCTAAGGAAATAGATCCAAGGAAGTTAGCTAAGGCTGCTGACTTGTGGGTTGCCAACAGTGCTACTCACAAGGATTCTGGGGTAACTCAGAAGAAGGATGAGGGAAAGCAGCCAAAGAAAGAAAGCAAGGAGAATTCTAATACCTCGAATCCAAAAGAGGGACCCAAACAGCAACATAAAGGGAAACCATAAGGGATACCGAATCAGGCTAGTGTACCATCTGGACCCAAACCAGATGGAGGTCAGAACAAGCCCCCAATCATCAAAACATTTGGGAAATGTTATGTTTGTGGCAAAACTGACCATGTGAAAGGGGATCCCAGATGGAAGGGTAAACCTTCAGGGGTCCACACTGTCTCCTTAGCCTTCTCCCCAGATGAAGAAGGACCTATGGCAATTGGAAACTTTCACCTACTGGCTGATGAACCCATAAGAGTCTCAGCGAGTGTTTCTTTAGTGTCCCTGGCTTTGTGGGAACAACAGAATTTAGATATCTATAATTCCATCCCAGATAATACTAAAGAATATTATAAAGATAGTGTTCTTGTGAATGGCCAGGAGACTCTGCCATCAGAGCACTGGAGCCAGCATAACTGTGGTTGATAAATCATTTCTCAAGGTGTAGGATGTTGCTAAGGCACCCAAACACCTAACCAAGTTAGCTGGAGGCCCTGTGCAAATGCTACCCCAGGTACCAGCACTCATTCAGTGTAATGACAAAACTGTCAAAATACTTGTTAGTGTGCAGAGTGAAGTGCCTGGGAGAGTCCTGTTGGGTAATGACCTGGAAACTCTTGGAGTTGTGTCTAGTACCCCCAGGCCTCCCAGTAAAAGGGAAAACAGGAGCTCACTATGCCTACAAGGGAGAGGACCTTGAGAGGCTCTCCAGGGGAATTGATAGAGAAAGCTATCACCCCCAGTTCACAGGAATTGCTCACTTCTATTTCAGGAAAGAAAGAGGCAAAGGGGAAACCTAAGACCTCTAAGAAGAAAGCAGATATCACCACTGTGCTACCAATGAGGACATCCCCAAGATTGTCCAAAGTCACACCTGTGACTCCTCCACCTGCTGAGGCTGAGTGTGAGATACAACCCTGTGTGGTAGAACCAGCTTCTTAAAAGTCAGATATGGAAGAAGACATAACTCTAGCTGGAGATCTGGATCCTGTTGACCATCCTGAGCTGCATTCTTTACTGGCAGAAGGTGGACCCAACAGGGCAGACTTCAGCAGAGGACAAAGAGAGTGTCCTACTCTTGAAGGTCTTCGACAACAAGCAGCTTCTCAACTTTATGGGCATGAAGTTGGAAAGCATAGGTTTTAGTGGGAAGATGGCCACTTATACAGTGAACCGACTGAGTATATCCCTGGGGACTGCAAAAGACTTGCAGTGCTCCTAGAAAACATACTCCAGTTCCTACAGTTGGCCCATGAGATACCTTTGGCTGGTCATTTAAGTTTCAAGAAGACAAAGGAAAGGCTCTCCCTATGAATCTACTGGCCTAAGATGGGTTCAGAAGTTGACAAATTCTGTAGGAGCTGTCACACTTGCCAAACCTCTGGCAAGAATGGAGCCAAGAATGTTGCACCCTTGGTGCCTCTCCCGGTGGTGGGAGTTCCTTTTGAGAGGGTGGGCATCGACACTGTTGGTCTACTTGACCCTCCAACGTCTTCAGGAAACAGGTTTATCCTGGTTGTAGTAGATCATGCTACTATGTATCCTGAAGCAATAGCTATGAGGACTGTTATGGCTCAGGATGTGGCAAAGGCTCTACTTGGTATTTTTACCAGAGTAGGGTTTCCTAAGGAAGTGATATCCGACAGGGGATCCAATGTTATGTCCCACTACATACAAGCCATGGGGAAAAACTGTGGTGCCACTTACAAGTTCTCTACAGCCTACCATCCACAGACAAATGGACTGGTAGAGTGGTTTAATCGTACTATGAAAAGCATGAGAGGTGCTTTAGAGGAACCCCTTAAAAGAAAGTGGGACCTTCTACTGCCATGCCTTCTCTTTGCTTATAGAGAAGTTCCTCAGGATGGAGTTGGTTACAGTCACTTTGAACTTCTCTATGGCTATCCAGCCAGAGGTCCATTGGCCCTGATTAAGGAGGGGTTGGCGGGTGCTCCTTCTCCCCAAGCCAGTCATAGTGACTGACTATGTGATTATGTGATAGGTCTCCGGAGGAGAATGTCACACATGATGGCAGAAGCTAGTGATAACGTAAAAGCAGGTCAGGCTCTGGTCAAACATTGGCATGACCAGAAGGACAGCATGGTTGATTTTACTGAAGACCAGCTTGTACTAGTTATGGTGCCAACAAGGCAGAGGGCCTTGCAGGACAAATTAATAGGGCCCTTCAAGGTTGTGGGCAAACTTGGAGAGGTGAACTATCTGGTGGACCTAGGCAGACCTAAGGAGGCTCCTAGAGTCTTTCAGCCAACCGTTTGAAGGCATATGTCACAAGACCAGAAGTAGGAGTTTTGCTTCTAGCTTCAGCTCAAGAGGAGGAGGAGAGTGAACCTCTACCTGACCTTCTTAGAGGCCAACCTTTGGATGAGAACATAGAGGGAGTCAATCTCTCTTCTAATGTGACATCTGAACAACAGGAGGAAGGCAAAGTTCTGTTAAATCAGTTTGCCTCCCTGTTTTCAGTTTCACCAGGCTTGACCCCTTAGGGCCAGCATGATATTCTCACTGGTGACTGTCTACCTGTGAAAAGCAGAGGTTACAGAATGTCAGATCATGTGAGATCCCACATCAAAGGAGAGGTCAACAAGGTGCTTGATCTCAGGGTTATAGAACCATCTACAAGTCCATGATCTAGTCCAGTTGTTCTAGTACCAAAGGCAGAATGCAAGGAGTTGAGATTCTGTGTGGACTATAGAGCTCTAAATGCAGTCACTAAGATTGATGCCCATCCTTTACCAAGGACAGAGGAACTGGTGGATAAACTTGGTGTAGCCAAGTACCTCAGTACATTTGATCTGAGGTCAGGCTATTTGGAAATAGCCCTGACAGACCATGCCAAGGAGAAAACTGCATTTTCAACCCGCGCAGGCATCTACCAGTTTAAGGTTATGCCTTTTGGATTAAAGAATGCACCTGCTACATTCCAAACGATGGTAAATCAAGTTCTGATTGGGATGGAGGACTTCTGCATGGTATACTTGGATGACATTGCAGTGTTCAGCCCTACTTGGAAATAACATGTTAATCACTTAGGATATGTTTTGCAGGCTCTTGAGCAGACCCATCTGACCATAAAAGCAAGCAAATGTCAAATTGGTCAAAGCAAAGTGGTCTACCTTGGTCATGAAATAGGAGGAGGTGCCTAGCAAAGTACAAGCTGTACAAAACGGGGCCACCCCTACTACTCAAACCCTAGTGAGAGCCTTCCTAGGTCTCACTGGGTACTACAGGAATTTCATTGAGAACTATGGGTCCATAGCTTCTCCTTTGAATGTAATCTCCTCTCCAAAATTCCCTAAAAAGGTTAGATGAAATGAGGGGTGCACTCAAGCCTTTGAAAACATGAAGAAAGCCCTTTGTCAAGCTCCAGTCCTAAGAGCTCCCGATTATTGCTGACCCTTCACTGTGCAGACAGATGCATCCAATACAGATATAGGTGCAGTCCTTAGTCAACTGGATGAGAAAGGTCGGGAGCAACCCATTTGCTTCATCAGTAGGAAACTAAAGGAACCAGAAAAAAGGTGAGCAAACATAGAGCGTGAGTGTTTAACCATAGAGCATGAGGGTTTTGCCATTGAGTGGTCTCTGAAGAAGTTTAGACCATACTTGTATGGATCTACTTTTGTGATTCAGGCAGACCACCAACCCTTGAGATGGTTAATGCAAATGAAAGGTGAGAACCCAAAACATCTAAGATGATCAATCTGCCTGCAAGGGTTTGATTTCACCATTGAGCACAGGTCAGGATGTCACCCCCAACATGCTGATGGTCTCTCTAGGATGTTTAAAACCAAATAGAGTGAAGAGAGATTCATCCAGGAGTGGATTAAATCCTCCTGTCCCTTAGTCGGAGGGTGGGGGGGCGAGTGTTAGGGAGAATTCTACAGAATGGCTAATTTCCCTTACCTACTGAGTCCCTCAGTAGCTTTGCTGGATTTCCAGGATTTAATTTTCAAATGGTAAGAGTGTGAGCCTTTTCTTCCCACTCTTACATGTGTTTTGCTGTGTGTTTAACATTTTTGTGTTCATAGACTATGGAGCTTCACCTACTCCATAGGCAGCATCTTTTTGGTGCAGTGACACAGGGTTGTCTTTTTCAGACTTCCCACTTTTAAAACGCCATTTTCTGGGACTGACTACTATCTCCCAGAAGATGTAAAGTTGCCATTGACTTTATTAGTCTTTTTAAAAGCACAGACCCAGTACAAACTATCTTACATAGAGTACTGGAAAGGGTTAATAATTATCCCTTTTTGTCTGTTTCTAATGGAACATTATTTCGTTCCCCTTTCTTTAAGATTTGGCTGTTGGCAGTGGTATCTACCCTATGTTTCCTACCGCAGTCTATGTAAATAGCTTTGGTACTGTTTTAGGCGAAGTTAGTAGCCTTGAACTTAAATTCGCTGGACCCCATTAATGTTAATTTGGTTCTGGCTGGGTTTATTTGCCATTTCTTTTTGTAAAGGTCTTTCTCATGTTTTACTGTGCGCGCCAAACCAGGTTTGGTTCCTTTGTTCACCGTCCGTTGGCAGGCTTCTGCACAGAAGCCCTCCTTAGGTGCCTAAATGTCTGAGGGGGACAGGATGTGAGGCAGGGGTTTGAGACTCCCTACACAGGGTCTCCTTAGAGACTCATGTCGCTCTCTGTATGATTGGCTGTGGTGACTGTCCTGCCAGGACAGCCACCCTGCTGCGTGATTGACAGCCAGGCTGTGTGAATGGGGGAAAACTGCATAAAAAGTAGGTCGCTGGGACTTGGAAGGCAGAGTCGCCACTGGATTGAGAGAACTGATGAGAAGATGAAAGAAGAGGACCACTGCCATTACTGAACCTCCCTGTGAAGCCCTGCTGTGGGTCCAAATCTCCAAACTTCAACGACAGAGAAGATCTGCTAGGAATCTTCTTCCCTTGAGCTGGTGGGACCAACCAGTTCGCCAAACACCAAGCAAGGCCTCCCTCCCTTGGTCTAATTTGCTGTGCACAGCTGCAGTGAACCGGATAGCCAGGAGGACCGGACCCTGTTTGGGTTTCAAAGAGCGCACCTTTTATTTGTTGCTTTGCTGTGCTGCTAGTTCCTTCCATTGACCAAATACGAGGTCAGACTTTAGAAAGGCATAGGAGACCTACAGTCAATGTCTCCTTCAATCTACACTTCCATCCTGTGTGTTTTGTACCTAAACACAAGGCACATTCCACTTACTAGCAAGCTATCTGTTAACTGTATAAGTGGTTGGTTTACACCTTAGGACATCTGTAAACATGTTGCATTGAATTTTCAACATAACAATGTGCCTGTTCACCACAATGGTCATCATGTATTGTCATGTATATATAAATATTTACAGATTTTGCAAAAAGAAAAAGCACCAGCTTATTAATAATAAAAAGCTGATATTTCTGCATGAGTAAGGCATATGTGCTTATCGGTAGCAAAAGTGTTGTTTCTAACAATGGTTGCCCCAGCTGTACGAGCACCCACAATGGTCTAAAAACCAGTCTGCACTTTAATTATACTGCATTATTTTGACTCATAGAGGGTAGGACAACCCCCTAGTTGTAGCTAGTTCCTTCCCTGGGCAGTGCAGGACCCTCCAGTCTTCCTACTTCGTGTCAGTCCGACAGTCGCTTCAGGAACCGTGAGCCTGCAGGATTTGCCAGGAACTTCTGCCTCAGCTACAGCCTTCTTCTTCATTTAAGTTACTGTTCTAACCCGGCTGTTCGTTCCGTCCGACCGCGGTGAAAGTGTTTGAAATCTTTCGCCAATCAGAGGGCTTGGCCTTCTGTACTCTTTTAATAACTTTTCCTTCAACCAACATCGTTTCAAACTCTTGGCAAAGACTTAACCGCAAACTACTCTGAACTGTGTGATCCTCTGCAAAGACTCTGAACCGTTAACATTGGCCCAGGCCTGTTGATTTGAATCCTCTCTGTAGCAAGCCTTTTCTAGATTGCCTGCCTACTTACTTGTTGGTATTGCTTAATTTTGTATAACCTTGTCTTTCCCTCCCTTTTAAATTGCTGGAGTGCCATTTTGCTCACACTTCACTTTGAGCCTAACTTGTCCAGAATTGATTGGGTGTTGTGTAGTATATTAAGAGTGTGATTTTCCTTCTGCTTTATTTAGTGAACTGTTTTACAAATGAATGTGTAAATAAATGTAAATTCTTTTTACTCAGAAACCTTGAGTCAGTGTTTGTTTGAACCATAGTAATAGCTGTCCTTTGTGTAACTGTTGATACTGCTCACTTTACTCTTGAGATAAGTCTGGCTGCTCAACCATCGCTACCACTTTACTGTCTAGTACAGGCTTGTACCAAAGGTGAATTTGTACTGTCACTTGTAGTCTTAATTGTGTGTAGTGTTCCCAAAGGGTACTGCATAGGATTCTGCCTAACACAGCAGTCCTCTTCCTTCCTCTCCTCTTTGGTTCTTTCGTTCCAGTGGTCGACTCTGCTTTCCAAGTCCCAGAGACCTAATTTTAAACATTTTTCCACATTCATTCCAGCCTGGCTGTCACTCACACAGCAGGGTGGCTGTCCTTGCCGGACAGCCAGCCGGCCAATCATGCCAGAGTGCATTCAGGTCTCCTAGGAGACTAAGCACAGGGAGTTTCAGGCACCTCCATCACATCCTGTCCACACCAGACACTCAGGCGCCAGAGGAGGGCTTCAGCACTGAAGCCCGCCAAAGGCCATCGAACAAAGGGACCAAACCTGGTTTAGTGTGCACAGACAAACACAAGAAGGACCTTTCCTAAACAAATGGCAAAAAAAAGATTACCGGAGTCTGTGTTTACAGAAGGGTCTTGGGCGCCATATTGAAAAACATGGCTGACCCAATGTTTAGCTACCGTTGTTAGCGGTCGGTAAAAATCATGGTAGTTGATCTAAATCACTGTCACCAGCCATTTAAAGTAGGAAAGGGTAACATTTTACTGTTACATGAGTGTTTTGACTCAGGGGAAGCTAGACAACCCTTCCAGCATTCTATAGGAAGATAGTGTGTGCTGGGTCAGTAAATCTAAAGAGACTAGTAAAGTCAATTTAACTTTACATGCTCTGGGAGACAGTAGTCAGCCCAGAGAAGGTATTTAAACCTTGTGGAGTCTGAAAGACGCCCATATGCCACTGCACTGAAAGTGCTGTGTGGCACACAGAAAAAGATGATGCTATGGAGTTTGTTTAAAACACCATAACCAAAGAACACAAAAGTAAAACACACATCAAAATACATGAAAGAGTGGGAAAAAAGGCTCACACTCTTTCCAGGTTAAAAAAAATCAAATCTTAGAAATCCAGCAAAGTTGCTGGGGGTCTCAAAAGGTAAGGGAAATCAGCACAGATTGAGAATTCTCCCTAACATGTTGTCCATAGGACACAAGTAAAAAGAATAAAACGCTGTAGCAGCACACCTTGAGCCATCAAGATTTGTTTACAACCAACATCTATGAGCAATTTTAAATGCAACAAAAAAGTAAGGCTATATAGACATCTTAGATATTTTGTACCCTAGGTCTCATAGAAAAAACGTGGGTCTTAGGAGTAGACCATAAGAAAGCAAACCCTTTTATAGCGTGATAGAAGATGATGAAGCAGGAGTAGAAGCAAAGACAGCATAGGCAGGTAAATAAGATATATGGTATGAGTATATGTTATTATATGATTCTAATACCCTGAGTTACACTTAATTGATAAGGTGTATTTGGTTATTTGTTGTACAAACGTGTCCCTGAAGATGGTCCGTTGGACCAAAATGCATTGGATATCTTAAAGAGAGCCTATGGGCCTAATTATGAGTTTGCCGGTCCAGAAACATGGTTGCCGGGAAGCTCACTGCACCCTTGTTTCTGGACTGGCAAACTACGTGTCTGCCTGCCATGGCCGCTGTGCCCGACAGGTCTGACCCTGCCGGGTACAGAGGCCATGGTAGGCAGACTCCTCACGGAAGCGCTCGCATCATTAACAACAGTGCCATCGCTTCTGAGTCCCCATTCCAATAGAGTTCTGTCAGACTCTTTGGGAATGTGGACTTACATTTTACCTGCACCTGACTTCCAGGACCGCCAAATTTGTAATCTCCCAGTGGCACAGAGAAGTCAGGCGCCGGTAAAATATTACAAGTCCGGCAGCCACCCGCCAGTAGCACCGGCTGGTTTACCGCCGGAATCGTAATGAGGCCCTATGTGTTTGGAATAAAAACATTTTTTTTTCTGGAAATCCCAAATGAAATCCATAATTCAATACAAGATTAAGTTTATACTGTTTATGCAGTGAAACTATTACAGGGCCTGCGGGAGCAGCCCTTTAGTTATGGTTAAGTCATATTATGTTATGTTATGTTTATTGAATTTTTTATAGAGCTTTACACCAAAGTGCTTTAAGTTGCTCAACCCAAAAGAAGAGCACTTTTTGGATGGCTAATAACTTCACCCCCCTTTACAAATCCTCACCAAACCTTGCAAAAAAAGTATGTGGCACCTCAGATTGATCCTGTAAAGTTTGCTGAGGTTTTGTCCAGGGGGAGCAAGGTTTTAGGGGGCTCCCACAATGTGTGTTTCTCTGAAAGATGCAATGTAAAAACACATTTGCTCACACCTACGGCCCAAACCGCTGGATGGATGTGCATCAAATGTGTGTCAGGAATGGCAGCTTCGTCCTGAAAGTGTGCTTTTGTAAATTTGGTGTAAATTGTATTTTTTCTTTTTTTATGGCAAAAACATAGGTAAAAAGAATTAGTGATATCGGGGTTCGGTCCATGGACTCACTTCACTTTTCAGTCCACGGACACCCCTAGGACCAATCAAAGAGTGGTGTGATGTCTGCGAACATCGGACATGCCTGCTGATTGAATGGCGAAAAGCCGGAGGTGCATCATAAATTGGGAAAACACATTTTGGGTTTATGATGGCCGAAAGAGGGTCTGGAAAGGGTGGGGTAGTGAAATAGAGATGATATAGGGTGGTTTTTCTGAGTGAAAAAAGTGAGTGCGGGTGCTGCCTGTTCCGTAGACACCACGTAGTTTACAGACAGCGCTGTGAACAAACAGTTTTGAAAACACAGTTGGGGTTATTTTATAGCTGAAAGAAGGCATATAAAGGGTAGGGTAGTGGAATAAAGATGACATGGAACTTTTTTATGGGTAAAAAAGGGTTTGCAGCTTTCTGCTGAGTCTGCGGTCAGTTTCGGTGTCCGCAGAGACTGAATCAATGGCTGGGGTTGAAAGGAGAGTTTTGTTATTTGCATATGTATTGTATCTACTCGTTATTTGGTTTAATTATGGACATGACCTGTAGTATAATTTAGCGTGTTTTGGAGTGCAGCTCCACTGCATGAGATCACATTATTACTGTGATGTGGTACAGCAAGCCATGTGTTGCCAGGGTAACATGGACATGTATATGAAGACAGGCTATCTAGTTTAAAAGCACACCATTTTTTTTCGCAATACCTATTTAAAAGCACACCATTTTTTTTTCTCACTTGAAATGCCTCAACTACAGGAGACACATTAGATACTTGATTAATTAACTTAACTAACAAATACTAACAAGATTCTAACTCCTTAACATTATAATGTGTTCTCCATGTGCAAAATGAGGCAGGCTGAGATTCATTATTTTTTTTTTTATTTTTTTTTTTATTATTATTCATATATAATTGCACGAAGAGCGACAGAAGAAGACAGAAAAGTGCAGCAGTCCCACAGTTGAGAACCAAACCACCTGGTTTCCTCCTCTTCCCTGTTAGAGTGCCGATTCCAGGTCGGGGGCCTCATCGTCGGTCAGCATCGGGACTTTAGAGGCAATTGCTTCTAATGCACATTCCAAAATGTTCACGGTCGCTATCGTCCATTTAGTTTTCTCCCCTGACATCAGCCTATTCCACCATGTTGTATCTGCATCTTCTAGTGTTCTAGAAAGATCTGTAGATAGGGTAGTCAGGTATGTGGCTCTTGTTTTACTTAACTCTGGGCAATATAACAGCAGATGTTTTATCGATTCAATCTCATTTATCTGTTTGCAGAGTCGGCAGGATTTCTCGTTCGTTTGTCTTCTGATCGCCTGGATTTCCCGGGTTGATATGAGATTAAAACGTGCCCTCATGAACATTTTTCTTAGTTGCTTATTTGGAAGTTTGCTGCAGTATCTCATTGGTTCTTTTAACTTATTGAAGTTAGGAGGCAGATCGTTAGTCATTTTGTTCTTCTGCACTTTTTCCAACGTTTCTATCCAGTCTTGGTCTTCCAATTTTGACTTCACTCTTGTAGGGTTATTTATAAGGTCCTCTTCATTGCAGGCGATATCAGTGAGCTTTTCTCTCAGGTTGTTTGTCCAATTGTTTAAAATAGCCAGGCTATGTTTTGCTATTTCATCGGCCACTATCTTGTAAATAGGCAAGATGTCCTTAATGAGAGTGTTTCTCCAGAGTTGCATTGCATTTAATTCCACGGTGGCTTCTAGAGAGAGTAGGCCTAAGTCTCTTCTGATAAGTTCCATTGCGGTCGCGTTTGGCAGACCCAGGACCGTTTTCCAGATGTAGCTCTCAAGTTTCCGCCATATGTTCTTAGGAATGCTCAGGGTCGCTCCCATGCCGTATGTCAAGGTTGGCACCACCTTCCCTTTATAGAACTCAATCGTCGGGACCAGGGAGAACTTGCAATATTTTCGGTCTAACATTTTCATTTGGACCGTAACATATTTTGTTTTTTCCCACAGGATCTTCTGCGTTGTAACTTTTTTTGCCGAATTATCGATGTGGACTCCTAAGTATTTGAAACTTTGGACCACTTCAATTTCTACATTGTCCAATGCCCACTTGTAGCCTGCAGATGTTTCCTTAGCCTTTTTTCCAAATATCAATATTTTTGTCTTAGCTTTGTTTATTTTGAGGTTGTTTTGCTCCGTATATTGTACCAAATTGGCGAGTTGTCGTTGTAAGCCGATTTGGGTTTGATCTAATAATATTAGATCGTCTGCATATAGTAGACGTGGTATATTGGTCTTACCCAGCTTTGGAGGAAATGCTCTTACTGCTTCATCCAAGTCTTTAAGGTCCCCTAAGAAAGCAATAAACAAGGCCGGGGCCAGAGGGCACCCTTGTTTTACTCCTTGTTCCACCGGTATCTCTTGCGACAGAAGGCCTTGATTGTTTAGGCGCACTCTTAGCTTGGTGTTGGTATATGACGCCTTCACCGGGTCCAGTATTTCCCTACGGCAGTTCCATTTTTCCAATTTGTTCCACAGTCTCCGTCTGTCCACTCTGTCGAACGCCTGAAACAGATCCACAAAAGCCATGAACACAGTCGGCGCTCCTTGCTTGACCTTGGATTTTATGAAATGTAGGATGAGGATGTTTACTGTAGTGCTTCCCTTCTTTAGGAACCCCATTTGAAACGAGTCATTTGCCAGTGAAGATCTGGCCCAGCTACGAAAATGGGTCAGAAGGAGGGTGGCAAAAATGTTGCCTATTATATCGAGTAATGCAATTGGTCTATAATTACTCGGTTCTTCTCCATTCCTTCGTTTGAAGTTTGGCACCACCACTGCGTTTACCCAAGACGGCAAGAGCGTTTTTGTCAGTCTACACTGTTCGAAGATGGTACTGATTAGGACTGCCCAGATCTCCGGGTTTTGTTTTAAGTCGATGTTACTTAATCCATCTGGCCCCGGGGCCCTGGATTTCATTAAATTCCTTATGCCGTTTTCAATGTCGACCTTTGATGTAATGTCGATCCAAGCGGTTTGACCTGAGTTCCTGCTTCTTGAAGGTGTGATGGTTGTGCCTTGAACAGATTTTCAAAGAAGTTCACCTAGGCCACTTCACTCACCGCGTTTACTATTTGGTTTTCCGCCTTCTTGTCAGCTTTGTTAATGAGCACCCAGAAGTCTCCAGTTTTTTTGTGTTTAAAGCGCGCAGCATTTCCTCTGCGTCTTTCTGGTACATCGCGTGCCTATGACCACGTATCCAGTTTTTATATTTTGCACTTTCTTCTTTCAGTGCGTTCCATGCTGTTGGTGAGTTCTCTTTTATGGTTTGTCTCTTAAGTTTTCTCAGGGTTCTCTTCCTTTCTACGACCTCTTTGTCATATATATGTTTATTTGGCTTTTGCCTATGGTTTTTACCCTGCAATTTCGTCCTGTACTGCAATAAGAAAGGAACATAGTCCGGAGTTTTGTTCTTTTTTCCTCGTAGGGCGGCCTTCGTTTTGTACTTTTCAGTTATGCATTCGATGTTAGTTGCAGTCAGCCGAATGCGGGTTTGTTGGCTGTTCGCTTCGATGGAGTTGCTGTATCTCTCGTGTTCCAGCCGTCTTGCTTGCCATTTTATAGCCACAAGATTATGGTCGCTTTCTTTCATTTTGGCCACTGAGTAGTCTTGAATACTTGCCACTAGACTGTTAGAGACAAAGAAGTAGTCAATATCGGCTTTGGATACGCCTCTTTCCCATGTGTGATTATTTACCATCCATGATTTCAGTGCAGCGACATTGTGCAGATTTCCATGCATTTCCTCTTTCTTCTGCTGGGGATTTCAGCTTCTTAGATTGTGTTATTACCTTATCCGTCCTGCAATTTGCGTTTAGATCTGTGCAGATTATTATATGCGCCGTAGGGTGATCCACCATGATGTCATCAATTGTTTTTGCTACTAAATTGCAAAAATCTGCTGTCGTAGTTCTTTCTGGGTTCCAATATGCCGTTATTAATGCGATTTTTGCTTTTTCCATTCCCCTTCCTCCACATTCTTCCTGCGCCCATGTCGCAAAGATTGCCAATACCCCGTACGATTTGACTATGGTTTCTACTCGGGATATTCCGACCCCCGACTTTATGGCTATCAATAGCCCTGAAGATGGTCGTCCAAACAGGCCCTTTGATGCTGGCGAGAATGTAATATCAAAGCCGTCTAGGGCCGGTTTCTCAGTTAGCCAATGCTCCTGCAGGCAGGGGATATCGAATGCCCCTAGACCCCGATTCTTTGGGTTTGTCAGGTGCCGGTGGCCCCTCGTGTTCCAAGAGGCCATGGAAAGAAAATCTCGCTTTATGGTCCCTTTCCTGGCTTCTTCCTTATTTGTTGGAGGCGGTGTTTCTTTTGTCCCACTTCCTGGTGATTGCTATTTCTCGGTGTGTCGATTTAGTGTTGCTTTTAGCCAGTTCCATGGACCTTTTGGTGTTCTGTTTACTTGCGTCTCTCCCCTCGTTGTTTCTCTGTCTTTTTCTTTTCTGCCCTCTCGATCTGGCACTTCCCTCTTTGTTCAGGGTGTCTGTGGCTTACTGGGCGATTCTTCTCTGCGGTACTCCCTTCTGTCACGTGACTGTCCCCCCTTCTCTGTGTGCCTTTCCTTACGATCTTCAGTTCCTTTAATATCTCTGCCTCTGAATCTCTCATTCCTTGGTTCCCGCGTTTCCCACTCCTGTTGGCGACTGCTTTCATATCCTGTGCGGTACATCGGAAACTGTCTCTTTCTGTTATATAAGTCTCTCATGCGGGATATGTAATGCACTTTATTTTCAGAATTTTTCTTTATGGGTAGCTCTTTCCGGCCTGTTTTGTTTAGCTCTAGTTCAGCCAGGGTATAACCTGCTTGCTGTAGGTCCTTATATGCTTCAACCGTGAACTCTTTTACAGCCTTGCTTTTGATATGTAGATACGTTTTGGCCTTTTGGTCCCTATGGTATGGTTCTATTAATACGAAGTCGTCAGTCTTTAGATGTTGTAGACAGTGGATTCTACTTATTATCTGCAGTACTGTTTTTCTGTTCAGCACTATGTATTTGGATTTACAGGACGTTTGCTCTAGTTTAAAGACTCTTAACTCCTTTTGGTGGTTAAGTTGGATCTTGGAGTGCTCTGTCTGTGTTTTACTAGGATTTTCCCTGGTCTCCTTCTCGTCTCTTCTCCTTGCGGTTTCTTCCTGCTGTTGCTGTTGTTGTTGTTTCACTGGGGTTGAACCCCGCTCGTGGTGTTTCTGGTTTTGTGGAGAGTCTTTCTCCTCAGGAGATACTGGCGCGGTTTTTCCTGTCATCTTTTTGCCTCTTATTTCTTTTCCCCTTGCCGGCTTCCATGGCTGTTCTTCCGTCAGTCCATCTGCGCCTCTAGCGTTTTCATCTCTTAATTCCATGTTGCTGTAGATTGACAGGTCCAACAGGGCGCTTGTCCTCGAAAATTCCTCCGTCGTTTTGGGCGATGTTACTGTCCTTTGTTGGCTTTTTGCCCTGGGGTTGCTCCTGCAAGGTGGAGTTGAGGGGCTTTTTGTTAAATTAATAGTTTCCGCTTCCTTCGTTGTGATTGAGGTCTCGTTTTTCTTTGTGTCCCTCGCCCCTTTGTTTGAGTCGTTTGCCAGTCGTAAACCCAGTTTTTGCTTTTGGTTAGTCACTACTGGCGTGGTTTTTGCTCCCACCTTGGGGCTCTGGTTTTGTTGCGCAGGTTGCTCACTTGTGTTTGTCATTTTATGCTTAGTGAAAAATGGTTCCAATTCTCCAAGCTCCTTCTGAGGAGCTGTCTGGGAGGCTCTGTCCATAGTCTGTTTTACCTGCTGTTTCTCTCTTGTGACTTCTTTCCATTCTGCCTCTAGGGTGGCCCATTTTCCCTCCCAATTTGTTTCCTGCTTTCTTGCCTTTGTCTCTATGGCCGTGATGTATCCCTCTAAGAAATCCATCTTAGTTAGAATTTTGCCTAGAATCGTTGTATTGTCTTTTGTTGAGTCTCCGATGGTTTCATATAATTTGCAAAATGGCGCAAGCGCGATATTGAGCGCTGCCATAATTGTGGTCATATCTTGTTTTTTGTTTGGTGATGCTCTTTGATGGTCAGGTGCAATTTCATTGTATCTTATGTGCTTTCCTGGTGTATTTTGGCAATCCCTGCTGGGGCAAATGTTAAATTGTTGTGCTGAGATTGCTCCCAACTGTCGCCCACTTGTGCCTTCTACTGATTCAGAACTATTGAACGAAGTTCTGGAGGGATTAAGGTTTAGAGTTAATCCTTCTTTATCTGTTTTTCTCTGTTTTTCACCTCTTTCTATCATCTGCAGATGGGCTTTTGTCCAGGATTGATCGCTCATTTGTGTTTTCCCATCTGAGTCTCGGCCATAGGTTTTCCTTTGCTCCAAGTTCATTCCAATCCCCTCCTTCTTTTCAGCTCTTGAGTGACTTCCATCTCCAACGTCGGGCTCATGTAGTACCCTCTGTTCAATTCTGGGAGTCTCGGGTGATTGGAGCTGTTATTCGTCTGCTTCCACCGATTTAGGCTGAGCAATCCCCTCTTGTTGCGATTGTGGCTGGAGGCGGCCTTCACTTGTTTCATCATTTATACCTGAGATCTCCTGACTAAGCCTCTGCGGTCGTTTTTCTGCCGATTTTCCCCTCCTTGAGATCGGACTTGCCGCTTGAGGGCATACCCCTGACATCGAGATACCTTCGGTGTTGCTAGAGTTCCGGGCATATGCAGCTTCCTCTAGTCTGTGTTGGGGGTCACCCTGTACTTCGTCTCTTTTTGGGGAGATCATTGCGTCTTCATCTATTTTATTTAGGCATCCCATTGGAGTGCGTCTCACTCTATCGTCACCCGCTTGGTTTATCACGCCGCTGGGCTCTGCATTTTGTTCAGTATGTTTTTGGCTCTTGGGGTCTCTTTCTTTAGGGGTTAAGTGGAATCGCGTGGGTGATCCCGCGAGATTGGATTCATACGCTTCGCTTTCTATTGAAAGTGTCCTTCGCGTATCTCTTGTTGATACCCCTCTCTCCTCATGTATCGTTATTGCTTCGGACTCCGTGTCTGCTTTTCTTGTTTTAATTTCCGGGAACGAGCACTCGATTACCTCTAAAATATTAGCGCTGGATATTTCATCGTCTGGGTCTAATTTTCATTTTTTCTGGTGGGTTTTAAAGAAGTTGAATACTGCATTAGCTAGTACGGGTTTCTGGGTCGTTCCCGTGCTCGCCCCCTGTTTTTTTATGCCCACACGTTTTAGTTTTTTTGCTTCTTTAGTACTTAAATTGGTCTCATTTTGCTTCGGCTTTCCTTCTTCTTGATGGTTTAGGGTTGAGGTGCCTCTTTGAGTTGTTTGATTTCCGCTTTTTTTCTTAATATATTATCGTTTTATTGCGATTGCCTTGTTGATCTTTTTTGGGCCATCGGGTGTTTCATCTGAGTGGAGCAGATCCACCCATTCCTCTGGCTCTAAATCCTTTTCCATGGTGATGATCTCAGAGAAGACGTTGTTTGAGGCCATGCTCAAGTGACTTTCACTAGTCTTCCTCTGTCTCGGCTCCCGCAGCTCTATTTTTGATTGCCTGGGATCTACTACTCCCAACATTGTCTTTGAGTTCGAAATCCATTTCTCGTTTTCTAATGCGGGCGTGCTAGTGTGGATTAATGCTTTGATCATCGACAGCGGTTTAACTGCCGAACCTGACTGCCCCCCTGCGGGTGGCCCCTTCTGTTAGTTCCGGGGCTTTCAATTGTTCTTTTAATGTCTATGCTTGGGGTCTGGTTGGATTCGGGTCGGTTCTCCTTTAACTCTTGTGGTACCGATCTTTCCAGTTGTCCTTCTTTTAATGGTGCCTCGATAGGTGTTGCTTGCTCTTCCATCGCGTATACTCAATTTTTTCTCGTTTGGATATTTTCTCCATGGTTCATTTCTTTGTAGACTTCCGTGATCCCCCCCAGCTTTGTTGGTACACATGACCAGAGCAAGGTCCAGGTCTGTCCACCCTCCGGCAGGCTGAGCTGGAAGACCTCTCGTCCAAGCGACGCTCTGGTCTTGTGTTATCTCCACCTCGTCTGAGTGGTTCTGTCCGGGTACTACCTCAGACTCCAGCGGGGGGGTCATGTCTATTTCGCCTGTGTCTTTGGTCAGTTGTTGCTTTCCCCTGCCCTCCCCCTCCCTTTTACTGTGTCCCGGGGGTGGAGATGGGTCAGTGTCTATCGTAAACTTAGTCTTTATGGATTGGATCTCGAGGTTCTTACCTCTTTTCCGCGGGGATCTTTTCTCCCGTTCGCTGTAAGAAGCTGACTTGACATTGCTCTGCAGCACTCTTTTCGTGGGCGATGTGTCAGACGGGTCCACCCGTTCTGCGTCCATCTTTGGCTCAGGCTCATTTCTCCCTGCTTTCGGTGGCGGCAGCCCTGCAGCCTGCATGACTGCAGGCCTGGCAAACTTTGCGAGCTTCAATGAGGCAGAGTTAGCTTCTTTAATGCGCTCCTCCAGCGCCAAACTGTCGCACAACAGTCCCTGGCCTTCACCCCTAAAGGGCTTAACGCCGCGAGGGTGGATGGGTCGGCGCTATAGGGAGGTTGCGGGTCACGTGATGAGTCACGTGTGTTGGTCGGGCCACGCCTCCTCCAGGAAGCACCCAAGCACCAACAGAGTCCCTTCACGGCCCGTATGAAAAATTTTTTTAAAAAAAATAAAAATGAGCTGAAGAGCAGGTTAGCAAAGCGCTGGTTCAGGGTCCCGTGTTGTGTGCAGTCAAGCTGCAGAATGCGCCCTTCGGGCGGATGGGTTGGCACTATAGGGAGGTTGTGGGTCACGTGATGAGTCACGTGTGTTGGTCGGGCCACGCCTCCTCCAGGAAGCGCCCAAGCACCGACAGAGCCCCTTCACGGCTCGTATGAAAAAAAAAAAAAAAAATTAGCTGAAGAGCTGAAGAGCAGGTAAGCAAAGCGCTGGTTCAGGGTCCCGTGTTTTGTGCAGTCAAGCTGCAGAATTCATTCTTTAAAAGTGCAATTTTTCTTTGCCCTGTTCACTGTCTTTGCAGGAAGCAAAATTCGAATGCCAGGAAATCAGTTAGATACAGTTGCTTTTTGTAAAAGTGAGCTATTGTTGAGGAAGGAGGAGGCATACTATGAATTTTGATTGCTGCTACGTAAATTTAGGGGAGGTAACAGAGGTTTTTTGGAATAGCTCTGACAGATTTACGGGGAGAAGACATTTTGCGGAGCTACAGTGAGGTCACTTGGCTGGAGCTGCTGTGAGATCGCCTGGCTGGGCTGCTAGGATGGGTCGTCTCAGTTGCATTGCTGACCTTCAGTGACTGGGGTTTCCTAGTTACTTGACACCGACTTGAGAACTCCGTGTTCTCGCTGTGCACTTCAAACTTGAAACACAAAGAAAACCCTGGGCTCATTCATCGAAGGCGACTGGCCAAGGGAAATCGCGTGTGGGAGAGCTACAAATAGCTGGTAAATATACAAATGGAGTGAGATTATTGTGACTGCCGGACGAATGATTCACTATCAGGCAGGCAGGGTAGTGATAGGGAATTCTCCTGTGTTTAACTGCCACGTTATTATGTTACAAGGCAAATGATGTAATCTTTCTTTTTCTTGTTGCAAACATGAAATGAAATTCGTGGTGTTATTGCATTTGTTTCTCTTATGTTTATTTCAGAGAGGATTGCCTCACAAGAATGGTAATGTATCATTTTGAAATGAAATTGTGATAACACACAACCTGCCTAAGATTGTTCTTGCCTCTGTTTTTCATTTGATGCCTCTAGAAAAATACTCTGCAGGAGAGGGAAGGATGTTTAATGTGCCAGGTTTCCTATACAGATTAAGCAATGTCATAAGCAATTATAAATAGCTGTGTGCGTGGTTCCACTCAGGGTATATGTGTGTGGCTTCTGAGTGGAATATAATACAATAGTCTGCTGAGCGTATATGAATCAGCAGAGAGGCCTATGGAAACATAATCTCACTAATGTAAATAAATTAATGATAACACCACATGTTATTGTGAATACTTTATGAAAACATAATCTCAATAATGTAAATACATTAGTGATAACACCACATGTTATTGTGAATACTTTATGAAAACATAGTTCACTGGTGTAGATAAATCAGTGATAACAGCCATAAGTGGCACTCCATATGAAAATGTGGTGTTTCTGAATAATGTAGAAGTCCGAGGCCTTTAGAGATCACAAGAACAGTCTAAACAAAAGAAGGGGGTTTTGTATGTTGGGGCCACAAATAAAACAAATTATGCTCCTCACCAAAATACAACCAACAAAATGTATCCACTATAAAGCCAAACCCAATCTGAATGCAAGGAATAGTCATTGTCGAATTACCATTGTTTTTGGCGGTAAGAAAATACAGCCAAGCCCCAAGTTTATGCAAAATACCTTACATATTTATGGTGCGTTGCAGGCCGGGAAAGTGATCATAGAGCACCTACTGGGCGTGGCAAGTGTGTCTCACACTGCCATCTGTACATTAAAGGGAACCCATTTCATAATAACAGTGTGTCACTAAAAACGAATTTCAAAATGTCTCAAATGGAAGCCACATTCCCAGAGCTAGTGCAATATTTAGAGGCAAAGTTATATGCACATGGGACGTGGTCATCGAACAGTGCCTCAGAATGGCATGACCGCATTCATGGTGAGGTGCAGAAAGAAAAACTAAACAATATTTTTGCAGAAGGCAGCATATTTCAGGTCTGCCTTCTAAGGTTATTAAATGCAGCTGATAAACATGCAGAGAAAGATTGTCTGATATGGCTATGCGCCAAGATCTGGTTTATTTTGAATAGGTCCCTGCGAATGCAAGAAAATGACACCAAGCTGATTAAAAGGTTAAAGGCTGACCTAGATGGGGCAAGTAAAAAGGAGGAAATGTTTAGAGCAGAATTAGAAGGATGTCAGAAAGACATGCAGTTAAAATACAGAGATTTTGATATTCAATTGTACAAAAGCAAGAAACAGTTTGAGGACAGTGAACCAGAATTGGTACACTTAAAGGCATTGGTGGACCACATTAGACAAGATAAAGATGAGATGGTTTCAGAAATGCAGATTTTACAAAAAGAACATTATGAAAAAGAAAGTGATCTCCAAAATGCAGAACAGGAAATGGTTAAAATGTGTCAAGAAAGAGAAAGAGAAACAACTAATTTAATGAATGCCAAATGGAAATGTGTGACATACAGGAGGTAATTAATAAAATGAGTGATGAAAACAACTATTTGCAAAACGAAGCAGACAGGCTCCTTAAAAAGTGTAAGGACTTGGAACAGCAAATGTGCATTCCCAGGTCCCAGGAGAGGCGGCAGAGCACCACATTCAATGGAGTTGAGGTGAATTCTATTTCTACCCAAAGAGCTAGTGCCCCAGTGACTGGGCCGGTGACTGAACTTGGTTGCAGCGCCCTTGGGGGATTTGATACTCCCATTAGGGGCCGCCACCAATCCCATACACCTGGAACCAGGTTTGAGTCACCAATTAGTGCAATTCCATGCATTGCAACAAGTAGCCCCATAAAGATAATGAAATCCATTAAAGCCCTGATCAAACCATTTAAAAAGGGAGGGGAATGCTGCATAAAGGATCACTTAGAAGCGGTTCATGGCATTTTTAAAGCCCTCCAAATACCTAAGGAACAGTACAGGCAGTATTTTCATTTAACTTTAGATGCTCCGACGGCCAGTATCATAAGAGGATTGAATGAGCAGCAGAATGTGACATGGCCAGAGTTTGAAAAAGAGATTAGGCGTCATTTTTCTCCTTTTCAGTCATTGCAGGAGGCAAAGAAAGTCGCTTACACAATCCCTGCTGGGCCTAATACATCCCCTCGCCAGTTTTTACAAGACTTAAAAAGAGCATTTTCTCACTTTGATGTATCTTTTTACCCCAATTCTAATGAGTTTAAAACTGCATAATTCTATGGGTTACAGAAAGACATTATATCACAACTGGTTCGTGAATTTGATCGTGACAAGTCCCTTGAATGGATTGTACACCAAAGCACAAAACTATATGAGGTACTCTATTGTCAGGGTAGAGAAAGTGATAAAATGAAAGACACTAGACCAAAATCTAAAGAACCCTCAGCAACAGTGATGGAAATCAGGTCAGCCAAAATGTCCCTTGAGTCTGCTCAAAGTCCAAGTAAAAATAATTTGCCACCTGAACAAAGGGGTAATCAACAAAGGTCATCACACCCTGCACCAATGTTTCAATCACATGATCCTAGTAATAGGGAGAGCTACATCAGCCCCAGATACTTAGGAGATAGACCCCGGGCAGGCTATCGGCCTGATATGTCAGGTATGAGCAATAACCAGAGACAACATCAGGATCAAAGAAATGATGGTCCCTATCAGACATTGGGGACACAGAGCAGATTTGACCCCAATACCATGATATATGGTAATCAGGATAGACCCCGATGTGTGGATCGATTTGATGATAATGGGAATCAACATAGGGGCCAGTACCCACAACCTGAGAGACAGGACATGAGGCAGAACATGAACTACACTCCACGTCAGTACAATGATTCCCCACCAGGGGACTACAACCAAATGAAGGGTGCACCCTGCTCCCCTCCACAAATGAATCAAGAGTTCAGGAACCATCCCAATAGAAATCACTCACCTGAGAGGTATCAGAAAAGATCCAATCAGGGGGAAAACAGCCAATATCGATCTAGGCCACAGAGAGAGGATTCTAGAGAGATGGAAAGGTTCCAGTGCCTCAAGGCCCAAGTGAAAATGTTAGCTGAGCAAATAGGAAAGCTCTGTACAGCATAAAGACAGTCATCCAAGGAGGGGGCAGAAGGCCCTAGCAATAACCAGGGGGATTCTGAAAAGTGACTAAGTACTTATGATACCGGCAGTGCCAAAAAGACAGATTGCTCTGATGTAATTTTGCATAATGACTTTGAGATGCCTAATGATTTAAAAGTGAAAGTATCAGTAAATGAACATGTAACAGAAAGTGCAAGTACTTCTAAAAGAGAAGTTCGGTTTAACCTAGAGCTAAATCAGACATTGGAGATTTGTACAAATGAAAAAGAAACACCTGAAATTCCAAAGGAACAAAGAGACAGATTTAAGAAAAATTACTCATGCATGGGGAACACCAGTGAACAGGGAGTAAGTGGCGATGCTATAACTCCTTCCCTGGGCAATCAGAACAATAACCAAACACAGGCAGTAAAAAGAAATACTCAAAAGGAGGGCACATGTCAATCACCTGAAGAATTCTTCAAGCCATATATTTTGAAGAGGTTAAAAGGGCTGGTACAACACTAAAGGGGCGATTCATTGATACAAACGTGCGACGAAAATCCCAGCGCAAGCAGGCGCAAGGAGGCGCAAGCGTGAGAAAGCAAGCGCACGCGTGCTATTCAAGGAAGGCACTACGCTACTTTCCCACTGGTTGTGCACCAAATCCATGCATGGCAAACGCGGCCACACGCGTCATCAAACGGTGTGCGCTTCGCGCACAGCAAAAGTGCACATAGGGCAGCGCACACAACAAAATTGGGCGGAACAGTGGGCGTAACACGCGGAATGGGGAACAACACGTGAAAAAGAAGGTGTAACTGGGGAAGTACTGCAGGGAACTACACGGAACGCCCACACGCACGTGAACAACCCGTATTCATGGATTCGAATACGGGAAACCCGCGCACGGCAACAGACGCACACAGGCGTCAACACGTCCACCACACAAAGGCAGGCGGAAGCATCCCCGCGCACAGAATACAAGTGCGCGCAAACAACAAACACGTATATACAGCTACGATGAATGCCCCATTTGTCGCAGCACTGATCGTGGGACACCGCAAGAGGAGGAGAATAGCCAGGGCATGCATTTTTTCACCACAGACAAGCCTTTTTGGGATGCCTGACGACCAGGTCTATGGCAGGATTAGGTTTCCACCCCATATCATCCTAGACCTGGTCAGGGAGTGGGAAGATGACCTAACATCCCCCACCCTCTGCTCCCAAGCATTGAGCCCCTTGGAGAAGGTGCTCAATGTCCTGCATTTTGTGGCCACTCAGGTCTTTTCAGCAGACTACTGCCATAGTGGGTGGGGTCTCACAGGACATGCAGTCATGCTGCCTACACCAGGTATTGGCAATCATGACGGTGCGCCCCTCAGTCCGCAAGCACATATACATGCCCAGAACACCCGCAGAAAGGCAGGCCGTTGTCCAGGACTTTTACAGGGTGGCACACTTCCCCAAAGTGCTCGGTGCCATAGATTGCACCCATGTGGCCCTACGTCCACCTAGGGCCACTGAGCACATCTACCGAAACCGAAAGCACTGCATTCCATCAACGTACAGGTGGTATACGATGCAAAGGGAATCATCACCTCTGTCTATGCAAACTACCCTGGCTCGTCCCATGACAGTTTCAAATACAGAATGTCCACCCTGAGCTGGGCCCTGGAAGCTGGGCAGCATGGCGACACATGGCTCCTAGGTGAGTACAAATGCCTGTGCACATGCATGCATGTCACACACACCCACAAATACACAAACCCCAATAATCACAACCATTATCACCTCTCTAGGGGACAGTGCCTACCCTCTGAGAACCACATGATGACGCCAATCCGGAACCCCACCACACCACCCCAGGTAAGATACAATGTGGCCCATATTGCAACCAGGGCCATAGTGGAGCGCACATTTGGAGTGCTCAAGTCATGCTTCTGCTCTCTTGATCGCTCTGTCGGGCAGCTACTCTATGCACCCCTAGTAGTGTGCAGGATCATTGTGGCAGCATGTGTCCTGCACAATGTTGCAACACGGCAGGGCCTACCGGTGGACATGGTGGTGCCCCCACATCCCCAACCACAGGCACAGGCGCTGCCCATGGGAGGGGATAGGGCACGTGGCGAGGAAGCCCGGTCCCAGTTTGTGGCCAGATTTTTCACCTAAACTCCCAACCCTGCTGAGTGCACACAGGCCTGGCACATACCAGGTGACAATCGATGATGACAAAGAGACAGTCAACTGTCACAACCTTACCACCCTGAGATTGTTGCTATGGAATTGCCACATTGTGTGCATCCCAAGCTACTTAAACTCAAGCAATCCTGTGTGACCAAAAGGCACACATGCAAGGTGTGAATCACACAGACCTGAAAAACAGGCCATCACTATCACTGGTATGTCACTCAAACCCTCCCAAACCACAGCATGACATGGCAAGCAATAGCCATACACCAACAGAGTACCAATAAGGTACACATTGACATGTGAAAAATGTAAATGGGCATCAGACAATGATGCCTGACATGGAATCAGATGAAATGACTGACCAACAACCTCCCACCCAAAATAAGTCATACCCAAATGCATTCCAAAAGTCGTATTTGAAACATAACAATGAATGCCTGTCCATGTGCACAATGTGCATTGCATAATCAACACTGCAGCTACTGGGTGCCATGTCCACCTCCTGCAACACACTGCTCAGCGCACAGCACAGTGAACAGCCATTGTGTGTGATGCACACCCTGAGCATCACATCTAAGCGACAAACTACATAAAATAACAAAATTAGGCATGTACAGGATCCACAAATGGTCATAGAACATTCGCTGCAGGGACACAGTGGGCACCAGAAGGCAAACATAGTGTACACGTGGACATGTAAGGGTCGTTGTACCTGTAGTGGATCATAGTGCGAGTGTGTGGGTCAGTAGGGACATGCACTCAACATATGCATGTGAAATCAAGTGACCATCACTGTCCTCTACACATCACATGTGAACATTCACCATGTGTATACCCCAGCATGTCAAACCACAACTATCCCCTCACACCTGAAAGGTAAACACAACACATGAACAGGCATTGATGAGCAGAATACATCATGTACATAGTAAAGCACAATTACAATTTCAGGGTGCCCATCACACTGCATGGCAAGGCAACTATCAACAACAAAACACCCCCCCCCCCCTCACAAATCACCATGACCCACTGAACAACGGCATCTGGGTTATTCATCCGACATCCTTGAATTCCACCTGGACACAGGATCACCCGCTCCCTTTGTCACCACCTCCCACCTTGTGTGTAAAAAGTTGCCAGCACCCTTAGAGTCCACCTAGATTTGCAAAAGCACAAAATCGAAGCAGGACAACACAGAAGCCAAGCAAATACCCTGCAGGCAGTAAAACAAACCAGAACAGCCTCCAGTAGATGACTTCAAGTAGCAGTATGCCACAAAGGCCAAGTACTACCACAATGATGTTAACAACCAAGGTAGCACAGTAAAACAATGTCACAACAGGATCTGAACCATGTGTGGTACATAACATAGAATGATGCAACACAAACGGATGTCTACTGTCACAGCTCAGTGTTAGGCGGAAACCTGTGCAGTTCCCTCTGGGACCACTGCAAAAGATTTAGGACTACAGGTGTTTGGCAGTAAACCCACTTGGTAGCAGTCTGTACCACACAGATTCGCTTGGTAGCTGTGGCTGAGCAGTCAGACTTCCCTCAAGAAGAGTTAGGCAGTATACAGGGTATTCACAATAGGTCAAGAGAACACAATAGAACAAGTAAACACTTACCAGGGCTTCGTGTAAAAGAGATATAATTATTTATTTAAAACCACATCTAGAAAAGCACACAGGCACTAATAGTAAGCAATTCAAAAACATGGTCACTAAAAGATATACACTCCATTAAAAAGAGTATTAGACAAGTCTTAAGTAAAGCCCCACTTATTTTCAGGCAGCGGTGAGCGCTTAACGCAGATGGCACTCTAATAATTCGTTTTAAAAGGGAAAGAAAAGCAGAGAATAATTTGAAACAGGTCCCAACACTTTCACAAGAACACAACAAGAGAGGAAGGCAAAGTAAAACCGTAAAGTTAGAGTTCAGAAGGCCGGATCCACTTTAAGAGGATCAGAACGAAATGTGTCCAAGGTCACACGGTTGAAGTGCACAAAAGTCTTGAAAAGGTTCAGAAAGAGTTGGACAAAAAGAAAGGGACCAGTTAGATGGTCAAGGCGGCCAGCCCAGTCCAGAAGGTTAAGGGATTATTATTACCTTGTAGCAATCTTTAGAAAGGGAGGCCTGGCGGACACGGTACCTTAAAGTGGTGAGAACACTCCAGCGGGGGCAGTTGTTCCTGGCAGCGGATGCAAGTCGGTGGTTCGTCCGGGGGAAGAGAGGATCTCGTCGGGGAGGAAGACAGGAGTCTGCTGCACTGCCAGGGAAGAAACCAGCCGCAGAGTTTCTCAGGTACAAGGAGCGGTCCGTTGATTTGCGGTTCAACAGTGAGTGGCTATCCGGCCACCGGGGTGCTTGGCACGGCAGTTCGACCACAAACCGGTCTGGGGTGCGAAGAAAGAAGGTAAACTGGTTGTGCCCACCAGTCAGGGGAAGAAGCCTCTCCAGCCGGGAGATCTTCTCTGTCGTCGGGGAGTGGTGAGTCGGTTCCGCAGGGCTCCATCGGTGGTGTCGTCGTGGTAGGTTGGCTCAGCTTCTCCCTAGTCGTATTCTAAGGTCCTGTGGTGACTTCTGAAGTTCCAGTCCCAAAAGCTCTGCTTTTATGCAGCATACCTCCATTCACTCAGCCTACCTGTCAATCAAACACGTTAAGTGGTGAGCCGGCCGGCTGACCACTTGGGCCAATCACACGAGAGTCCAACTTGAGTTACCAAGGTAACTCAGTCCAGGGTGCCTAAACCCCCTCCCACACCCCCTGTGGTACCCAGACAGAGTGGCACCACTTTTGGAGGCTTCTGTGGAGAAGCCTGCCAAAAAGTAGAACAAAGGGCGCGACTTGGGTTGGAGTCACAGAAGAGAACACAAACGCCATTTTAGAATCGAGTACTGGCAAAAAATTCCAACCGGCGAATTAATATTAAATAAATAAACCGGCTGTATGTTCGAGGCTATGAGAATTAAATAATTAAAGTCGGTAGCCTTGAACAATGGGAAAATCCTATAGGGAAATTTTCGCGGTTGAATATAAAAAGTAGTTTCCACTGCCACCAGCCAAAACTCGATCAGGGGGGACGGAGACGTGCCCCCTCGACTAACAGACCCCGGGGCAATCAAATTGTCCACAATATGATGGTTTGTACTGGTTTCTGTTAATAATTTGGGACTAGTAAAGCCAATGGTGACTTTACATGCCCTGGGAGACAGTAGTCAGTTCCAGGGTATGGAGTCTATGGTGGGGTGTCACTATGACACCCCTGTGTTACTGCACGGAGGGTGCTGTGTAACACATATAGTAAAAACACATGAGACCCCATGGAGTACAGGACCCCATAGCATAATCCATAAAACACATTAACAGTCAAAGGAACACCATAAATCATGTCCAAGAGTGGGAGAAAAAGAGTCTGACTCTTGGCAGGAAAAAAAAAAAACAAACTCCAGAAATCCAGCAAAGCTGCTGGGGGACTCACTAGGTTAGGAAATTCAGCCTAAAGAGAGAATTATCCCTAACACTCGCCCCACCCCCCCAGACTAAGGGACAGGAGGATTTAATCCACTCCTGGATGAATCGCATACCTCTAGTCAATGACATACATCCTAGAGAGACCATCAGCATTTTGGTGGTGACACCCTGACCTGTGCTCAATGGTGAAATCAAACTCTTGCAGGCAGATTGACCATCTCAATAGTGTTGGGCTTTCCCCTTTCATTTGCATTAACCATCTCAAGGGTTGGTGGTCAGTCTGAATGACAAAAGTAGATCCATACAAGTATGGCCTAAACTTCTTCAGAGCCCACACAATAGCAACACACTCTTGTTCAATGGTTGCCCACCTTGTTTCAGGATCCTTCAGTTTTCTACTGATGAAGCAAATGGGGTGCTCCCTACCTTTCCCATCCAGTTGACTGAGGACTGCACCTATTCCTAAATTTGAAGCATCTGTTTGCACAATGAAAGTTTGGTGGTAGTCAGGAGCTCGGAGTAATGGGGCTTGGCAAAGAGCCTTTTTCAGGGCTTCAAAAGCCTGATTGCATTCCTCATTCCACCTAACCTTTTTAGGGAATTTAGGAGAGGAGATGACATTCAGTGCAGAAGCTATGGACCCATAGTTCTCAATGAAATTCCTGTAATACCCAGTGAGACCTAAGAAGGCTCTCACCTGGGTCTGAGTAGTAGGTGTTGTCCAATTTTGCACAGCTTCAATCTTACTGGGCAAAGGCCTTATTTCTCCACCTCCTACCTCATGTCCAAGGTAGACCACTTTACTCTGTCCAATCTGGCATTTACTTGTCTTTATGGTCAGATTGGCCTTTCCAAGAGCCTGCAAAACATATCTCAGGTGGTCCACATGTTCTTCCCAGGAATTTCTGAACACTGCTATGTCATCCAAGTATGCCATGCAGAAGTCCTCCATCCCATTCAGAACCTAGTTTACCATCCTTTGAAATGTAGCAGGTGCATTTTTCAATCCAAAAGGCATAACCTTAAACTGGTATAAGCCAACTGGGGTAGAAAATGCAGTTTTCTCCTTGCCATGGTCTGTCAGGGCTATTTGCCAATAGCCTGACGTCAAGTCAAATGTGCTGAGGAACTTGGCTGCCCCAGGTCTATCCACCAACTCATCTGTCCTTGGCAAAGGGTGGGCATCAGTCTTAGTGACTGCATTAAGAGCTCTGTAATCCACACAGAATCTAAGTTCTTTAGATCCTGCCTTTGGTACTAACACAACTGGGCTAGACCATGGACTAGTAGAGGGCTCTATTACCCCAAGATCAAGCATCTTGTTGACCTCACCTTTGATGTGGGTTCTTACATTTTCTGGCATTCGATATCCTCTGCTTTTGACTGGCAGACAGTCACCAGTGAGTATGTCATGCTGTCCCCAAGGGGTCAAGCCTGGTGAAAGTGAGAACAGAGAGGCAAACTGATTTAGTATAGACTTGCACTCTTCCTGTTGCTCATATGTCAGATGTGAAGAGAGATTTACTCCTTCAATCTTTTCGTCTAAAGGTAAGCCTCTGAGGAGATCAGGAAGAGCTTCACTCTCTTCTTCTTCCTCTGATGATGCTAGAAGCACAGCTCCTACATCAGGTCTGGAGACATACGCTTTTAGTCTGTTGGTGTGGAAGACTGTTGGAGCCTCCTTGCGGTTGCCCAAGTCCACCATATAGTTGACCGCTCCAAGTTTACCCACAACTTTGAAGGGTCCCATCCATTTGTCTTGCAAGGCCCTCTGCCTTGTTGGAATCATAACGAGAACTAGCTGGTCCTGAGTAAACTCAACCATGTTAGCCTTTTGGTCATGCCAGTGCTTGACCAATGCTTGTCCAGCTTTCAAGTTATCACTTGCTTCTGCCATCATTTGTGACATTCTCCTTCAGAGACTTCAGAGACCTATCACGTAGTCAGTCACTCTGACTGGCTTGGGGGAAGGAGCACTCTCCAACCCCTCCTTGATCAGGGCCAATGGACCTCTGACCGGATGACCATAAAGAAGTTCAAAGGGAGAATAACCCACTCCCTCCTGAGGGACTTCTTTATAAGCAAAAAGAAGGCATGGCAGTAGAAGGTTCCACTTTCTTTTAAGGGTGTCCACTAAAGGACCTATCATGCTCTTCATGGTTCTGTTGAACCTTTCAGCCAGTCCATTTGTCTGAGGGTGGTATGCGGTTGAGAACTTGTAAGTAACTGCAGATTTTCCACATGGCTTTCATGTAGTGGGACATAAAATGTGACCCCCTGTCAGAGATTACTTCCTTAGGAAACCCATCCCTGGTAAAAATACCAAGGAGGGCCTTAGCCACAGCTGGAGCTGTAACAGTCCTCATAGGAATTGCCTCAGGGTACCTAGTAGCATGGTCCACTACAACAAGTATAAACCTGTTGCCTGAGGAGGTTGGAGGGTCAAGGGGACCAACAATGTCAATCCCTACTCTCTCAAATGGGACTCCCACAACTGGGAGAGGCACTAAAGGTGCCACATTCTTGGAGCCAACCTTACCAGAAGTCTGGCAGGTGTGGCATCTCCTGCAGTATTTATCTACTTCAGCCCCCATTTTTGGCCAATAAAAGTAGAGTGAGAGCCTTTCTTTAGTCTTCTTGAAACTCAAGTGACCAGCCAAAGGAATCTCATGGGCTAACTGCAAGAACTGCGGTCTGTTCTCTTGGGGTACTAAGGTGGTCTTGAGGAACTCGTTGGAGATCTGGATCCTGTTGACCATCCTGAGCTGCAGTCTTTACTGGCAGAAGGTGGACCCAACAGTAAGTGACAGAGAGAATGTCCAACTCTGGAAGGTCTTTGCCACCAAGCAGATGCTCAGGCTGAAGGGCAAGAGCCTGGGAAATATAGGTTACACTGGGAAGATAGCCTCTTCTACAGTGAACCAACCAAGTCTGCACCTGGGGACAAGTCGTTTGTTGTCTATAATTAGGACCCTCAATTATGCATGAATGGGCACTCATGTCCCTGCGGGGCATCTGACCTCTGCACAGTCCAAGTGAGACATCCTGCATCAAGTACTAAGGATGTACCACAATGGATATGTCTAGCAGATTTGCTGCTGGATGTTAGAATGTACACAGGAGGCATGAGCAGGGAAGTAACCAACGGCAATATTGTAGCAGACCAGTGCTAAAATGGAATTGGGGTGCAGAGCAGGGGGTTGAGGGGCAAGGGAGCATGCCTACATTGGCTACCCCTTGCAGGCAGAGGACACATGCACTTCAGTCATGCTATGCATAGTTCCTGGGCTAAGAGGAAGCTCACCCACGCTACATGCAGACGTGCCAGTGAGCTGGAACATGGACCGGAGGGGCATACTGGTAACCAGCATGTGACTACGGTGCAAAAGTGGTGATGTGGACAGTCCCCGTCTGCTCCACATGTCCACCATCCAGCAGAGTAGACATGCATCAGGGAAGCATTGCATTACTCACACATCATAACCATGTACACGTGACATGTAGTGGCAGTCATGCACAACACATCACACAAGTAAAACACGCACGTCCTCGACAAACACGCATCAACACTCACCGGACGTGGCATCAAAGTCCGGCATCTCTCCCACTCCATCGACCGATTCAGATGGTATGAACTCTGCAACGAGTGACTCATGCGGAGTGAGGTCTTCCTCCTCCGGTGCAGGTCCACCGCCAGTCACCAGAGTCAAGTTGTAATTTAAGGCACGCTTAGCCTTAGCGCTGCGATTGAGGTCATTCCAACGCTTTTTGCACTCTTGCGCCGTGCACACCTCATGGCCGAATGCACTCACATGTTCCGCAACTTGCTTCCAGTGGGTATCACGGTGGGCAGCTGTAGTCTGACAATTAGCACCCACTAGCATGTCACAGCTGTGTTTCTGCATGTAGCCCACGAGGAAGTCCAGTTCCTGGTTGCAGAAAGGCTTCTTCCTCGAAGTGCAGGAGGTCGTGGCTGTTTGTGAGGTCCCAGCCTCTGCTGCAGGTGCAACCTTCCTCCTCTTGGATTGTGGCGCAGACCCTGGCTGGCTGATGCTGCCCTGATCAGTATGGCCAGTGGGACTGGTGGATTGAGCCAAGGGAGTGGCAGGTGGAGGGACGACCAAAAGGTTGACTCGTGTCAGTGGCAGCTGGGTGCCCTCTAATGGACCCTGCTCTTCAAAATCCGCTGTGGCAGGGTCATTGACCGCAACTGTCCTGGTCGGCAGACTCACAACCGGGGTGTTGTTGGCTGCATCTGCCCCTGCACTTGCCAACACGAGGCTGTTCAGGGAAGCAGATGACATTACTGCCCCAGGGACACGTGTCTTGATCATGGCAGCCCTGCGTGCCCCTACAGTTTCCCTCCGTTCCTGTTGGAAATCTTCCAAGGGCTCTTCAATCGCCAACGCAGCCTGCGCTGGCAGACCCTGAGCCTAGGTGGTGGTGCAGCTACCACTACCCTTGGGCCCGTGGCAGTCGATGGAACGGACTGCCGGGTCACACGGGCGCCAGTGCTAGATGCAGAAGCTGCATCTCCCGGAACCACAGGGGGTGGTGGCATGACTGCACCGACACATGGCACAACATCGTGCTCAAGTGGCGCACCCCTGCCTCTTCCCACTCTGTGGCCACCCTGGAGTCCCCCGACTCCCTGGTCACCCCGGTAAAGTCCCTGACCACGCCCGCCACGGGGAGTATGCCCAGCTGAGGCGCCCTTCACCTTTGGTGGCCTCCCAACCATGGCACAGATGGAGTAGTGCCAATGGGAGGTGTACACCACAATTGACCTGGGAAATTGGGGTGAAGGGGGTGGGATGCAAGATGTTAACAGCCCCCCCCGCACCTGCAAGGCTGTATGTGACCCGGTGATTTAGTGACGGGTCACGCCACGCTCAGCCACCCCAAAACTGCAGTAAAACCATGCACGCAATCCTGCAGCCTACGTGCGTGGAATCAACCTCCCGCAGTACGCGGTGGCACCCAGTAACACGAAAAACGCGTACGTGTGGGACACGCAGGCTACTATGCCCTCGAAAATGGGTGCGATACAAAGGGGCACCCGCAGTGGGAAAAATAGTGTGCGCGACTCACCATCTGACTAGCATGATAATGAAAAACACGCATAGCCAATACCCCGGCCAAAAGAAGAGATACGTCCTTGATCGCTATGAAGATGTGATGGCACGCCATACACACGTCGGTCTCCTCGAAAGGCACGTACAGCGAACTGCTGGCCCTGCTCACCTTTAACCCATGCTGAGGGAAACAACCATGCACGTCACGTCACTTACATGCGTAGGCCCTTTCCTCGGATTACACGCATTCACACGCGGACGTGCAGTTTTTTCACGTGCGCTGAACCACTATGCCCGCGTCACGAGGGAAACGCCCACGCGCATAACGTCAGAGAAGCGCTTATGCGCTAAGGGCCTTTGGTCCAATGAAAACGCGTACGTGTGCTGACGCACTTATGCGCTAAGGGCCTTTCCTCCAATTACACGCTGACGTGCAATTTTTTCACGTGCCAAATCACTCCGTATCAAGCTGGCCACGCGAAAACACACAGAACCACGCTCCTGCCGAGAAGGCCGAATTTCTGCCCCCCCAGAGCCCTGAGCATGCTCCCACCTGCAATCTGCTGCTGCCTGACTGCCTGCTGCCCACGTGCCCTGCCATTTGCTTGCTGCCTGCACGTCAGCCAGGGGTGCAGTTGCTGTGACCACCCCTGCTGGAACCGAAGACTCCCAACTGGGATTCCATTTCTCCACAGCCCAGCCCTAGGACCCAGTTGCCCACCCACTCCTGCCTCTGGGGTTGCCATGTCCAGCACAACACCATCTGGCAGCACTGGCAACCCCCAGCCAGAGAGGCAGAGGGCCACCAGCTTCAGTGCCAGGGAAGTTGGTGTCCTGGTGGAGCAAGTCCTGGAGCAGTATGATGCCCTCTTTGGAAGTTCGCGCGTCGACAATGAAGGACTGACCAGGATCTGGATGGACTTCGTGACTGCCATCAACGCGGAGGGGGTGGCAGTCCGCGACTTACATCATGTCAAGAAGCGCTGGGAGGACTTCAGGTCCAGGACCCTCAACAAGGCCCAGCACCTCGCGAAGGCAGCAAATGGCGAGGGGCGCCGGGGCCAGCTGTCGGACCACCAAATGAGGGTCCTGGAACGCATATGCCCAGCGCTCTACGTCCAAATCTAGAAAGAGCTGCTGACAGTGCAAAGTCATACTATGATAAAAAGACATCAGTGAAAGAGTATTGTGTGGGCGATCAGGTGTATAAATTTCATTTTGGAAAAGGTAAACAGAAGAATTCCAAATTTTCGGCAGCGTGGCAGGGGCCATTTCGAATTATAGAAAAGATATCTCCCGTAGTGTACACAATTTTGAAAACTGCATGTGAAACAGCAACAGAACAATTTGTTCATGTAAATCAAATTAAACCATGGCATCCCAAACATGAGGTAAGGAGACTTGAGCGTGTAGAAACAGATAGAGTCCCTTAAATACATAAAAATAAATAAATGAGGTTAGTCATGGAGCAATGACAGCGAAATAAAACATAGATGTGATTGATTATTGTGATGGAACACAAATACTGTGACATATATACAAGTATACATTAAAAAAAAAATGGAAGCTGAAATTAATGGAGTTGGTTTCCAAAATGAAAATGTATTAAATGTTGAATGATATTTTATGTATGTTTGTTTTCTCTTTAACACGTGCTTAATTTCAGAAAGCGAGAGGAAGAGGGCAAAATGATTTATGGAGTGCATGGATATATATAATTTTATTTTTGGCAAAAGGGTGAAGTTAGTATTGTGCTATGTACTTAATGTGTTTCTTTTCTATTTGATTTAGAATATTAACATACATTTAGTCTGAGATTCCAGGACCGGAGGACACAGGAGATGATGGAGTCCTGGAGTCCCCTGGATGAAGATCAAATGATGCCAGCCTCCGGGCGGAGGTGAAGACAAAGTAACCGGAATGCCAAAAAGAGATGACTCCTATGGAAAAAAGATCCAAGAGTGCCAGAATGAAAGAGTACCCGAATGAACCAAATGATGTGACATCGCTGGTCGGGAAATATCAGAGGCAGACAAGTGTCCTGGAGTATGGAGTTCCACGTATTTATTATTTTAATTAATTATTTTAATCTGTTATGTTAATTCTTTATTTTAACTATTTGCTTTATTTTATTGTTTTGTGATTGGCTTCAAGTATAAAAGTAAGAAACTGGACTATGGACACTTGCTTTTTGGAAGAAATATGTAAAATATTTTATAAGAACTGATGGACTCAAAGATGAATTTTGGTATTATGATGATTGAACAGTGATTTTTCAATTTTCATTTTTCACATATGAATATTAATTTTGTTGGATTGCTACATTTTAAAAGAAGAAAGGGAGCAAGTTGGGTTTCTTCCAATTGTGGCTTGGACAATGGCCAAATTCTCCAAAAAAGTAGGGGGTATGTAGTATAATTTAGCGTGTTTTGGAGTGCAGCACCACTGCATGAGATCACATTAATACTGTGATGTGGTACAGCAAGCCATCTGTTGCCAGGGTAACATATGGACATGTATATGAAGACAGGCTATCTAGTTTAAAAGCACACCATTTTTTTCTCAATACCTATTTAAAAGCACACCATTTTTTCTCTCACTTGAAATGCCTCACCTACAGGAGACACATTAGATACTTGATTAATTAACTTAACTAACAAATACTAACACGATTCTAACTCCTTAACATTATAATGTGTTCTCCGTGTGCAAAATGAGGCAGGCTGAGATTCATTGTTTAAACGTGCTATTTTTCTTTGCTCTGTTCACTGTCTTTGCAGGAAGCAAACTTTGAATGCCAGGAAATCAGTTAGATACAGTTGCTTTCTGTAAAAGTGAGCCATTGTTGAGGAAGGAGGAGGCATACTATGAATTTTGATTGGTGCTACGTAAACTTAGGGGAGGTAACAGAGGTTTTTTGGAATAGGTCTGACAGATTTACGGGAAGAAGACATTTTGCAGAGCTACAGTGAGATCGCCTGGCTGGGCTGCTGGGAGGGGTCATCCCAGTTGCATTGCTGACCTTCAGTGACTGGGGTTTCCTAGTCACTTGGCACCGGCTTGAGAACTCTGTGTTCTCGCTGTGCACTTCAAACTTCAAACACAAAGAAAACCCTGGGCTCATTCATTGAAGGCGACTGGCCAAGGGAGATCGCTTGTGGGAGAGCTACAAATAGCTGGTAAATATACTAATGGAGTGAGATTATTGTGACTGCCGGACGAATGATTCACTATCAGGAAGGCAGGGTAGCGATAGGGGATTCTCCTGTGTTTAACAGCCACGTTATTATGTTACAAGGCAAATGATGTAATCTTTCTTTTTCTGAAATTAAATTCGTGGTGTTATTGCATTTGTTTCTCTTATGTTCATTTCAGAGAGGAGTGTCTCACAAGAATGGTAATGTATCATTTTGAAATGAAATTGTGATAACACACAGCCTGCCTAAGAGTGTTCTTGCTTCTGTTTTTCATTTAATGCCTCTAGAAAAATACTCTTCAGGAGAGGGAAGGATGTTTAATGTGCCAAGTTTCCTATACAGATGAAGCAATGTCATAAGCAATTATAAATAGCTCTGTGCGTGATTCCACTCAGGGTATGTGTGTGCGGCTTCTGAGTGGAATATAATGCAATAGTCTGCTGAGCGTATATGAATCAGCAGAGAGGCCTTTGGAAACATAATCTCACGAATGTAAATAAATTAGTGATAACACCACATGTTATTGTGAATACTTTATGAAAACATAATCTCATTAATATAAATAAATTAGTGATAACACCACATGTTATTGTGAATACTTTATGAAAACATAGTTCACTGGTGTAGATAAATCAGTGATAACAGCCATAAGTGGCACTCCATATGAAAATGTGGTGTTTCTGAATAATGTAGAAGTCTGAGGACTCTAGAGATCACAAGAACAGTCTAAACAAAAGAAGGGGGTTTTGTATGTTGGGGCCACAAATATAACAAAGAAATTATGCTCACCAAAATACCACCAACAAAATATATTCCACTATAAAGCCAAACCCAATCTGAATGCAAGGAAAAGTCATTGTCGAATTACCATTGTTTTTGGCGGTAAGAAAATACCGCCAAGCCCCAAGTTTATACAAAATACCCTACAGGCCCCAATAATCTGGCCACTGTCCACAAGGGGGAGTAGAAAGTATGTGGTATCTATGACTGTTGGTACGGTTAGTTGTATAAAGTAGTAAAGCTGGAATCTCTGCTTCATTTTCTGTGAAAAAAACAGTATAATTTGTTAAGCAGGATAAATGAAAAGGTTTAACAGCATACAATTTTACATATACATTTACTTATTATAATCGTCATAAACAGTACAATTTATGTACTATGTTTGGAACAACATTAGTGTGTGGTACACTGTTCTTGTATTGAATTCAATAACCATTGGATCATTGGGAAAAAAGCCATAGAAGATTTTAAAATAACGACTACTATTATGTCAGTGTAAGTGTGATAGTATGTTTGTTTAAAGTATGTTGTTATTAAGGGAATGTTTAAAGTAGTTAGATACCTGTTGGCATATTCTAACTACATTAGACTTTAGAAGAAGTTCTGTAGTGACAGGAATTGTGATGGCGTATTTAAAGTGCATTGCAATGAAGGGTATTTTTTAAGTAGCTGTTGGCGTATTCCTAACTGTCTATTGTGCTACAGTTTGGTGAGTACATTTGCGAAGAAGGAATATTAATTAGGCATTTGTTAGATTTGCTGGTAACCTATGTTTAGGAGTAATGGATGTGTTGTTATATTCAAACCAACCACTTCTTTTATTGACATATGAAGTATAGTGCCCTGAAGTGGTTATGCCACCAATATGGTATATTATACCTAATTATACCTACTGTTGTGAAGGTTTTCTTGCCAATAGACACTAAGCCGTGTGTAAAGCTAGTAAGCTTACAGTTATTTTTTGTACTATCTGTATTGTACCTTAGAAAAATTTGTATGACATAATGACTAGGTGAGTTGATCTTCATGCTGGAACAATTGTCTGAATTGCAAAAATTTCATGATATGCGATGATTTGCATTCTGTAGAAGCTGGTGAAATGGAATGGATTCACAATTTGGTATGGATACATAAACACATCGTTCATATGGGATGTGCTCTTGAGAAACATTAAGGTTTGTAGAAATGTGTTGATTATTTCAATGAAGAATGTTTTACCAGAACCAGCTTCACCACTTACATACAGGAGCAGGGGTTTATCAGTTGTAAAGCTAAATGTTTTTGTTTCATGTTTAATCCATGTTCAATGGCTTTAGTGATTTCTAAATACATGGTGAGTTGTTCATCATTTAGCTGTGATTTGAGCACTGACAAGTCTTCAGATTGTTTATATTGATACATGGTATTTTCTGCCTCAGTCGTTGCTATTTCTGTAAGGGAATGTTGACTGCCCTCAGGAGTGTCTTTATCTAGTTCAGCTTCAATTTATTCCTCTTATTGGCATTCATTGTCCAACATATCTTTGTATTGTTTGAAATTGGCATTTGGTATATTGCTTTCATTTGCTTTGAATGTAGTTTCAAATGAGTCATAGTCACCTAATAATTCTTCTTCTTTTCTACAAGGTTTAAAAATGTGTAGTAGGGCCATACAGTTCTCTACGTTGTGGATATTTAAATTATAACTTTATATGATTAATTAGGCTGGGTATCATACGTTTTGCTAGGCTTCCATCATAAGTTGAGACTGAATATTTGTGCCAGTTGTCACATCTGGTGTGACATTGTTTTTGTAGGAGTAGTTATGGGCTGTGTCGTACAAGCACATGTTTTCCAAAGCAGTACTTCTGTTTGGGTAGTATGTGTCAATTAAATTGTTTTTTTTTTATATATCTTGGCTGTTGGGATCATTTGTAGCTATTGTTTCTATCTCATGCTAGGGTTTCAGTTCTCTTTTTCGGGATGAAGCTGGACCAAAGTTTAGCCAGACAATGTGTTCATATTTGCCTTATAAGGCCGTACCTGTTAAATGGTCTGCAGCTTCATAGCCCCCACATGCTCTATGGGAGAGCATTTTTATACTAACAGTGTACCATTTTTGTGATTGTGTGTTTTAAGATGATATGTCATTACAGAGGTCTTTTAGCTCTGTTTTCTCAGCTTTGATGAGGCTGTGACATGCAACTGTAGTGGAATTATCTGCAATGTATTGCATGTCTATGTTTGCATTCCACAAGAGGGCAATGATTGCTACGTCCATTTTAGTGTTGCGTGTGTTTTTAAGGGATTTGTCTTTAACGCTGTCTAACAGAAGACATTAAGCTATTTCCTTGTCCTGTTTTGCAAACTGGTCTAAGGAAGTCAAAGCAGTATTTGCAACACTTATGTTTTTGGAAGCATAGGATTTGTGTATGTAGGTCACTCTCTGTGGTTTCTGAAGTGATGTTGCAGGTAATGTATTTTTCAATAAACTGTAAAACAGTGGCATCACTGTCAGGGCTGAATTTCGGAGCCTCTTTTTATCCACAAAAGCATGTGGAAGTGTGGTGCTCCTATGGATTGATATTCTTTTCTCAAAAGGAAGTGTTGCACTTCTCCGAGCGGAGTGGTATTTTTATTTCAGATAAAGTGCAGTGTAGTAATGAAGCGATGTTTAAAGTACCTTGATAAATTGACTGGGTCAAGAGAACAGAGTTCTCCTGGTGTTTTTATATCGATTCCATCTTTATTCTGGTTTGCCATGCGTAAGATGTTGTGCAAGTCATCCCATGCATACTATACACATCTTAAGGTAACACACCATGTGGGTGAGCCTAGATTCCTTAGCATACAACGTACATCAGCGTGACATCAGAACCAGTATTCTTTTGTATCATGCATGTTTGCCAAGAGGACTGTGATACTTTGGCCCTCATTACGAGTTCAGCGGTAACCATGCCGCTGTTGGCGGCATGGCTGCTGCCAAAATCGCATCGGGGTCTGGGTCCTCGGAATGAGGACTTACCGGGCCATTCCGAGTTCGCAAGGCCCAGTAATTCCTCCCTCCAAGGACCCAGACACAGTCCTTCCCCATTCCCATTTCAGCCCCCATAGGGCTGAATGGGAATGGGAATGTGAGAGTGAGCAAACAAAGGGCCATTACGAGATGGCCCGTTGTTTGCTCCCTCTTCCCCTCGCGGGACCCGGTAAGCACACCTGGTTTTCCCAGGCGTGCTTACCGTGTCCCGCGAGGGGAACTCGTAATGCGGCGGTACGGAGTGAACGGCACCGGCACCTTTTATGGCGCTGTTCACTCCGTACGGCAAGGGTCGTAATGAGGCACTTTGTCTTTTATTTTTTTAAGCAGTTGGGTAGCTGACATGTTTAAAAAATGAGAGCCTTTTTTTAATGTGTGTGCAACTCCATAACATAGAGTTGCAAGTCCATTTTCGAACAAGAGGTTAAAAATGTATTCTACATTTTGTCTGAATCTGAGGTCAAAATTCTAATGCAAACATTTGTGGGGACCTTTCATCATATCTTCCTCCTTTTCCTGAAGGAAAGAGTAGAGGAAAACAAAATGCTTCCACACTTTTTTCCCATATGATCATTGGGGGTTCTTTGGCTTGACAGATTTGATATGTTTCTAATGTATCTTCAATGGTGTATTTGGAGTGTAGTAGGTGAATTGAATACTGGTCTAAACTGTTGGCTGCAGTAACATGATCTACACTTTCGAATTGGCCAGTTGCTGGTGAATCTTGAAATATTTGTGGGGTTTCTCTTACGTTTACCTCTATGTTTATATCTTTCTAGCATTCATTGTTTTCTTTTAGATATGTAGGGATTGTCTAACTTTAAGTCGACCAGTTGCCAATTTATTTTTGTCTTTTGTTGGTACACCATTAACTAGAAAAATCAAAGATTTATCTATTGGTCATTTTACTCCTAAAATGTCTACATTTTCTTTTAGATCTAATGGCAAATATACTACTTTTGAACAAACAAAAAGTGCCCACAAACAGTAGGGCACTCGGATCCCACACACACCTATAATAACTGGGTACCAGTCAACATATAAATCTCTAATTACTAAACTTGAATAGGTGATTCCCTAAGATAGGGAATCCTAAGTAGTAATTACAGCCGTTATTTAAAGTTTATCTTTAAAATATAATTCATGAGAATGTAATAAACAAAAATCACTTTTAGTCTATTCTTGTGACCCAATAAATGGATAATCTGTGTATTTTAATTATTTAGAAAAACATATATTTCCTTATTCAAACATATATTGAAACTATGCACAACAAATATATCAATATACACAGTCCAATTTTTTAACAGCTCAATGGGTTTTCGGGAGGATCCCCTTCATCAAGAGCTATTAATCTCGCTTCAATCACCAATATTCTTCCTATTGTGATACTATCTGAAAAACATATTTACATTATTTTAGGGTCTTGTTTCACTTTTGGATGGGTCATATTATTAATCCGGGTTTCCTTGCCTTTCATGACTTTTATGGAGCTTATGTACCTGGTGAGGGTCCAGGATAGAAAGTGTGTACAAGGTCGTCTAGCCCACCACTCTTGCATAGCCCATAGAAGGTGAGCATGTGCCCTGTTAAACATAAGTGTGCTCATATTTAGGATATATCATAAAAATCTCTCTGAGGCTCCTCAAAATAAATGACTCTTAACTGTCTTGAGACTACTACCTTGTTCAGGATGTTGCTGCTATTGTCTGTGTAAGGCTCACTGCCAGTAGTCTGTGGTTGCTGGTATTAAACCTCGGTAATAAATCCCATTCTGGAATGTAAATACGAGTGTAAGGGCAATTCAGTAATTATAAGTCACCCACATGTTCATCCTAATAACTTCGGAATTCCCAGCTCTGCAGGACGGTAGCATTGCTATGACACCTTGTGAACAGGAACGCTTACTTATGCTCTCTGATGTAAAAAGTGCACCTAATCTGCATTTGCTTGTAGTAATTCCCAATGTGCTATCCTGAGCGAGGGTGCTGAATGAAAAGTGCTGTTATTTCAAATTTAAATATTGTGAACCATAAGCTGTTAAGTGGCTAATTAGCAGTGTGTTGTTGCTGTTCCAAGTTCAAATCTATCGGAAATAATCAATAAGTGGATGTGTCCCCTTCAGTGGATCTAAACAGTGTAGGATCTCCTTGGATTACACATATCTAGGTTTTAGGTGTATTGTAGACTGTAATTTGTGCTGTCTTGGTATATGTGTCGTTCATTGGCTATATGACTTATATTATTATTATAGCTTAGATATTGAGTGATTGCTAATAAACACTACCTCTTAGTTACACAAGGTTTGTATATGGACTAATTTGTGGTTTATGCATTCCAGCTCTGTTGTTTTTAGCCCTTTCCACCTAAGTAAGTCCATTACAGATAATACTCACATTCTATTGGCACAAACTGAGGAGCCAAATGTTGATAGGCTCATACTACTTTGCCACGGATACCCTGTAGTAACTCGGATGGAGGTACTTAGGCTGATTTCGATTGAAGGTGCATTATAGCATGAGAAGGGTGTACTTTTTGGATAATAATGCTCTCATACAAGTTGTCGGAGAGCTTTTGGAAGTGGGAATATAGTTATTAGTGATAACACGTGATTGCATTGGATTATTAATAAACTTTATGTTGCAGTACGTGCAAACTATTGAGGGGTCAGTTATGTTGTATTTTGTTTCTGCTGTTAGATATAAAGCTAATTGTAACTATTGGGGTTCCTCATTGTCATCTATTTCGTAAGCTATATATTGTTTTTCTCTTTTTATGAAAAGTTCTGAGACAACAGACACATACTTGGTCTGGTATTTTAGCAGATGTGTTTTGAAATGCAATTATTTCAGTTTTGTATGTGTTTCTTAGGACGTTGGTGTTTGTGAAGTTTTCAGTAATGATTTCTGAAGTTAATGATTTTTCTAAGTTAACTTCGGAAGCAAAGTATTTATTTTGGATGTGCTCTATGTGTTTAAATGTTGTGGTTCTGGAGCAGGACTTTTTTCATAGTATAGTCTATGCACAAGATTCTGTATAGCGGAATGGTGTTTTGCTACCATTTTGATGTGGTGGAAGGTGCTTTTGCAACCAGTTCCTAAGATGCAGGCTAATGAACATCCTTGAAGTCCAGTGTTGCTGCACACTGGACAAGAGTCCATGGCTTGTAAAGTGTTCCTTTTAATTTTGTCTGTTAGTTTTGCATTGTGATTGAGGAATTGTTGTAAAGATTTAAAGGATTGTTGCTGTACATTATAAATTGATCTGCATGTCCATTTGTACACTGTAATAAGAGAGACAATGCTTATAAACTCAACACATATGGTTTCAATCATCCGTATTACAAAACAAAAGGTGTGGTGAGGCACAACTGTAACTTGTATGAGAAAATTGTTTTATTAGTTATCTCAAAATTGATAAAAAATGTATAACAGACACATTTTTGGACTGTATTATTCTAACATAATTAACATGGATATAATCTGGACTAAAAAACAAGTCCCACACACAACATAAAAGATCACAACAAATGAGAAGAAAAAGGTAACACAAGATAAGGGGGTGAAACAAGGCAAATACTTAATCAACCAATAATTTCAAAAACTTTTGACATATAATTACAAAAACAAAGAAGAACCCAGAGGTTATTACTGTGGGTGTCTTAGATAGTTGTCAACATGTTTCGGCATATTTTGGTGCATTAGACACTTTCCCTAGTGCCTTTTAAATTTTTGGTCATCTTCAGGATAATGATTTCTTCAAATTCACACAGTAATTTATTTATACCCCTGGTAGATATGTGTGCGTAGTAATTCTACAAAAACATGTAAAAATGGATATATCAAACAATTTATATTCAGTTTTCTCGATATGCCATCGAAGGTTTGGCTGCTGGCTGCTTAGATTTTCAAGAACAAGTATTTCAGATTCGGAAATATTAATACTCAGTCTGTTGCCTTTTCCATATTGCCCCAGGGCGTTCAACATTCTTTGGAGGCCAATCGGTCTTGAATCTAATAGGATTAAGTCATCTGCATACAGGAGATGACTTATGGGCACTCGCTTTAATTTGGGCGAGAAAGATCTACTACTCTCAATGGCTTGGTCGATGTCGGAGATAAACAGAGAAAAAATGATAGCGGCTAAAGGGCATCCCTGTTTTATTCTGCACTGTGTTTTAATAGGCACGGATAATTTGCCTGAACGATCCAATCTGATTCTTATTTCCGTGTTTGTGTGCCGTTCGGTGATTGCCAGCAATAAGCTTGCAGGACATTTCCACTTAGTCATCTTTGAAGATAGTCTCTCTCGATCTATGCTATCAAAAGCATGAGATAGATCAACTATGGCTAGATACGTCTTGTTGCATGTTCTTACCGCTTCCATCTTCAAGATGTTGACAATTAACAGATTTAAACTGCACCCCACTCCTTTGACGAAGCCTGTTTGTCTCTGATCTATCTGCTAGGAGCTTACATTGTAGGAGTGTCGCGTAGATCTTACTCAGCACATCCAGTAGTCCAATTGGGTGATAGTCTCTTGGATTTGCCCTGTTTCCCTTTTTAAACACTGGTATAATTATTGCACTTTTCCAGGATGCTGGTGTATAGCAGAAGTCGGCCCAGACCTGTGAGTTTTCTTTCAATTTAAAATTGGTTAGGCCGTCAGAGCCGGTAGCCCATGATGTGCTTATTCTATTAATAGTTTGAAGGATGTTGGATTGTTAGGCAGAATTATATGCAGAACCCTTTGGGAACACCACACACAATTAAGACTACCAGTGACAGTACAAATTCACCTTTGGTACAAGCCTGTACTACACAGTAAAAGTGGTAGCGAAGGCTGAGCAGCCAGGCTTATCTCAACAGCAGTATCAAATAGTTACACAAAGGACAGCAATTACTGTGATTCAAACAAACAATGACTCAAGGTTGCTGAGTAAAAGAATATACATTTATTTACACATCAGTTGTATAACATTTCACCAAATTAAAGCAGTTGAAAAATCATGTTACCATTACACCACACCACTCCCAATAGATTCTGGACAAGTTTAAACACAAAACAAAGTGTGAGCCAAATGGCACTTCAGCAATTCAAAAAGGGAGGGAAAAACAAATTTAGGCTAAAATTGAGCAGCACCAACAGGTAAGTAAGCAGGGCAATCTCGAAAGACGAACTACAGTTTTGGAATCACATCAAATAGGCTTAGGGCCAAAGTCAATAGGACAAAAGTCTTTTGCTCAAGATCACACAGTTCAGGGGGGTTTGCGGTTAAGTCTTTGCCAAGAGTTCCAGACGAAGTTGGTTGGCAGAAAAGTTAGTTTAAAGAGAAGAGAAGGACAAGCCGTAGAATTGGCAAAAGGTTTCACACACCTTCACCGCAGCTGAACGAAACACACAACTGGATTTGCACAGAACCTTTAAATGGAGAAGAAGCTGTAGCTGAGGCGGACGCTCATGATAGTTCCTGCAGGCTCACGGTTCCTGAAGCGACTGTCACACTGACACGAAGTAGGAAGACTGGAGGGTCCTGCACTACCCAGCGAAGAAACCAGCAGCAGAGCAAAGCAACAAATAAAAGGTGCCCTCCTTAAAACCCACAAGTCCTGGCTTGCAGTTTGGATGAACTGGTTTGTTTGTTTGTTTGTTTGTTTATTATTTGGTAATGCGTGCCAAACCCAGGGGTAGCTGGGCACAACAGTTTTCATGACAACTTACGCTTGTTTACAGTATTTGGCAAGAATATATACAACATAGCAGAAAAAGAGCAAATGTATGTGCGACTATATACAAACATATGCCTAAAAAAAACACAAGCGGAGGGAAGAAGCAAGTATATACAAGAATATATACAGACAAGTGCCTAGGAGCAGAGCATGTCTTGGGGTGTCCAGGCAACAAATCGGTAGTGGTTGGTCCCACCAGCTCAGGAGAAGAAGATTCCTGGAGGATCCTCTCTGTCGTTGGAGTCTGAAGAATCAGACCTGCAGCAGGGCTTCACCGGGTGGTTCAGTCGTGGCAGGGGTCCTCTTCTGTCAGCTCATCGGTTCTTGTGTTCCAGTGGCGACTCTCCCTTTCCAATCCCAGAGACCTGCTTTTTATGCAGTTTTCCTCCATTCACACAGCCTGGCTGTCAATCACACAGCAGGGTGGCTGTCCTGGCCGGACAGTCACCTAGCCAATCAAACAGGAGTGTGACTTGGGTTACCAAGGGAACCCATGGCAGGGGTCTTAAACCCCCCCTCACATCCTGAATACCCAGACTTTCAGGTGCATAAGGAGGGCTTCTGTGTAGAAGCCCGCGAAGAGACGGTGAACAAAGGAACCAAACCTGGTTTGGCACGCAGAGAAAAACACGAGAAAAACACGAGAGAGACATTTTTAAAAAGAAATGGCGAATAAACCCTGCCGGAACCGTATAAAAACTTCTATGGTCTAGCGGGTTTAAGTTTGAGGCTACCAAGATAGCCTAAAACAATACCAAGGTTATTTAAGAAAAATAGGGTAGTTGCCACTGCCACCAGCCAAGTCTTGATGAAAAGGGAGCAAAACAATGCTACAAGAAAAACAGACAAAAATGGATAAGTATTAACCCTTTCCAATACTCCCTGTAAGATGGTTTGTACTGGGTCTGTGGATTTAAGAAGACTAATAAAGTCAATGGCAACTTTACATGTTCTGGGAGACAGTAGTCAGTCCCAGAAAATGGAGTCTGAGTTGGGAAGTCTAAAAGACAACCCTGTGTCACTGCACTGAAGGTGCTGGGTAACACACAGCAAACAGATGATGCCTGTGGAGTAGGTGAGGCTCCATAGTCTATGAACACAAACATGATAAACACACACAGATAAGAGTGGGAAAAAGGGCTCACACTCTTACCAGGTGAAAGAAGGAAATCCAGAAATCCAGCAAAGCTGCTGAGGGACACAGTAGGTAAGGGAAATTAGCCATTCTTGAGAATTCTACCTAACACTGGATCGCTCAAATCGCAAGTCCCACATATTTAATGCTGGCAGTACAGGATCTCAAGAATTTCCTTTTTTCTTGTAGAGATGCTCAAAATGACTTGTCCAATCTTTTTCAGTCACTATATGTGTTTGAAGTGCTGAATGGGTACCCTTTTGTTCGTTGTTCGTTAATTAAGGTCTCGAACTGGCGTGTGTTCTTATTTTGCATTTATGAAAGCATTATATCAGCATCATGTTGGAGTATGATTGATCGATGTGATTTAAGCCAGTTTTTGTATGATTGTTTTATTTTTCTGATGTTGACCAAGTCTTCCACTATGTACGGTTTCCCATAAGATCTGATTTTGCCTCGCATATTCCGTTTCTTTTTCATTATGCCAAGGCCAAAGGCTTGTTTATTCGTGAATATCTGGTTCTTCAAGCCATGTTTCTTGATGATGAAATTTGCAAGCAGGTGTTGGTATTCCACAAGGCCGTGCTCCTTCGATACGCATTATTGATGGATTTCACATGATGTTCGTTCAGTCTGAGTCTAATTCGACTCGAATCAACTGATATGTCATGGATCCATAACTGGGACTGTCTATTCTGAAGGCTGTGGATGGTCAATAATACTAAATTGTGATCGCTTTCAAGTTTAGGGACTACCTGTAATGTTTTAACACACTTTTGTAAAGCTTCAGAAGCAAAACAATAGTCCAATATTGACTCTTGGGTCTGTTCCTTCCAGGTTGCTTTTGCTGGTATGCCACCTGGGGTGTTACCATTGAGAAGCTGTGTGTTTCTGAGGTCCATTTCGGCACACCATTGCTCAGCTACAGATCGTTTTACCAAGTTTCCATTACATTTTTTGTTTGGTAACTCTAAACAGTTGATATTCAAATCTCCACATATTTGAAATTTCGGAGCTCATTCCAGTTCATAGGTTTGATCTATTAAGTGGGTAATTTGGTCAATGAAGGCAACTGTGTCACTTGAGCTGTGTTGCCAATAGACATTGAGGACATGGAGGCGATCTTGTTCGCTTTTGTTCAGACCATCCTTGTAGCAGTGTTTTTTTAATGTAAGGTCATATATTGGTGGCTTCCTGAATTTTATAGCCGGAGTTCCTTTGTACAAATGTCAATAAGCCAGCTGAAGTTCGGCCCAATTTCTTTTTAATAGTTGCATTTAGGGCAATTTCATAGCCTTCTACTGTTCGGCACTCGACCAGCCAGGTTTCCTGCAAGCACGCTATGCCCAAATTTCCCAGCCAGTTAGATTGAAACAGGTGAGCAAATCCTCGAGTGTTCAAACATCCAATGGTGATCAAATTAGATGAACCTGATTCACAGCATTAGCTTTGATTCTGAGCTACTAGAGCTGTTGAGATCCAACTCCAGCCCACTGAGTGGCCGCTGGATTGAGTCGCACCAGGTACAACCTGAAGTGGGAGAATGGGAGAAAAGACTCCCCCCAATCTCCTCGCGCCCCTGGCCTAGAGGATCGCGACCCAGACACCCACCACAAGATGAATTTGCCTATCTACCAGACGACCAAATACCTTGGTACAGGAACATACGGATGTGCCCACCAGCCTGCCCAACAGCCTGCCCTGCTCAAGCCGACACCTGCGGCATGGATGAACTCGACTAAACCCTTCAACAATAAGGAAATACATCGTTAGAGATACCATGACGACCTAGCCAACTGTCAAGACCACCCATGCAACCATGCACACTGGACACCCCCACACCAATCCACACGAAGAACATACTCAGTGCTATGACGTAGGTGACGGACACACCCACTGACGCGCATCTTTATTATTTTTCACGTAGGCTCTCCGAAATGCAGAAACGCAAGACGCACAAAGCACTCGTTCACATGCTTGCTGACGCTTATCCCGACCCTTGCATTGTGATGAAAATACGTCGAAGACATGATACTGCCTGTAAAGCAATGTGACACCGCAACTTAAGTGCCGTGCATTAAACATCCCCACCTATGCATCAGGCCCTAGTAGGCCGCAAGCAAGAGCCCCCCCGTGAACATTGGACGAGCAAGAGTACAATTGCTGACCCTACAGAACGAGCCCAGCGAGAACTGATAGCCAAGGGAGCGATGTTGCAACTTGTATGCTACCAGCCGACGCCAAGGTCACACCTGCAAGCAAAGCCAGACACGCAGAGGAAAATACAACTTTAAATGTGCAGAATTCTGCCTCAGCCACGGTCTCTCCTCACGTGTCCAAGCTAAACCTGACAGGATGCCAGACCCGAGAGGGAGAAGTCGCCCGGGTCCCACGTTTGAGACACAGGCTGCAACAATGAAATGACCCAATGGACACCTACAGCGATGGGAATGGTCTGCTCTCAGGCATATGAGCAAATCCACGCATTGTCTGCACGAACACATAGTTACATATTGTTGCAAATGACAGGTACACCGCGAGCTGGGAACAACGGTGGTCCCAGGCTGGGGGGCTCGCGAGTGGACCAATCAGAACATGGGGCACTCATCACTGACGCCACTAACATTAGCCAATCATTAGGGGTCTTCGTGTAACAATTTTCAAGTATCTAATAGAAGGGACAACCCAAGTATACCACCTGACTGACCCTTAACCACTAACAGCGTTCCCTATACGTGTGCTATACTAACCCTACCACTCGAGGAACCAATCCAGAGTGGCGATAGGTTTTTTGCTAACTTTCCCAGGTGACGCAAGTAGCGCGTCATACTGAGGCAAAAGGGGCCTGCAAGCCCCATGAATTTCGAGAGTCTGGACGGACGCGTACGATCCTAGACCCATCCCTGCCGTTGTTCAATAAACAGCAGAACCACCTTGCTTCTTGTCTGTGTCTCATACCCATTTTTGGGATACGAGGGAGAGTTGGGGCCTCCCAGTCCGGAGGTCCGCGGAAGGCCCAGCCGACCCCGGGAGAAACTCCCCGACAAGTTGGAGGCACTGCTGAGATCTGTTGACGATCTACCTTTTATTTTATTTTTCCGAGTACTCTCGTTGCAAGGAGGCCCGGCGGCGCGGCCCCCTCTGCCGCTGCCCCATTTTTGAGGACTACAGGATCATCGCGGAACTGTGAGAAGACCGGATGGCGCAATCTGGATATTGGCCCTCAGGAGCCGGTTGAGAGGTATCCTGCCTGCGGTTGGCGAGTGTCCAGACGTGGTCCAGACGAGGGGAGGTGGCAAGCCGCTTGGAGGGGTGCACGCAGTCGAGCGGCCCAGCATCAAGAGAACTTGGTGAGTATGCCACACCCAACAAGCAATGTGAAATTGTGAGGGAGTGGGGAGGAATGGAATAAGGGAGGCGGGAGGTGTTACCAAGGTGCGCGGCAAAGATTTGATAAATTAGTGTTGACGGTGAAGTGAATGGTAGCTGGACAAGTGCGAGAGCAGTCCGCTACGCTACGAAGAAGAGTGGGCGGAGCACGAAAACATCACGTGCGGCCGCTCGTAGACACTGATTGGCCTAGGTCGCGACCACCTGTAAGGGTGTGTGTGTGCGGTTTCCTACGAATTGGTGATTATTGATCAATGAGTAGATGAGGATCCCTATTGATCGAGCAGAGAAACTTGATAAATAGATGACATTTTCCTGTAGGCGGTAGCTAACTGGTTGCCTAATACGGAAGATAATTGGCTGGTTAAGCCCTCCTGTTGAGGGGCGTATCACACGCGAGGCGACGCAGTGTGCGCAGTCTGATTATATTATTGGTTACCTTGTTCCAGGTGTGACAAGAGGACAGCTGTGGGGTTAACGGGGATAAATAGCAAAACTTATTTCGAGCTTTTTAAAATATAAAAAGAACTTACCGGTAGTTTTTGAAGAGGTCGGTGACGTCACCTGTAGGGCTTTCATAGGATACCTCGAGTACACAGCATTGTTGAAGAGTGGGGAAGCGTGGTAAGTGGGTGGGCACGGAGGTCAACGGCAACGATTATATCAGGGTCAGGTGGAAAGGGGGATGTGACCGCGCACGGAGAACGCCGGCCACAACGAGTGAGGAAGGAGGAGGAGGGGTGAAGCAAAGTGGGATGCCTGTATAAGCACGTCACACAGGGCACGCAGCCGCAGGGGGCTACGTGCGCCTCGGCCGTAAGGGGCCGTAACAATGTTAGGTGAGAGAAACAAAGACAGAAAAGAATACATAATTGCAAATGCTATATTTTATTACTTTCTTTTAGCGGACGATCGCCAGTCCCCAAAATTACGGGGCCAGGTAAAACATCTGAAATTGTATAGAGTTCATTATTAGCCAGGTAACCACCACTATATCAAGGGAGGCTAGCAACACAGTGCTACTATGTCATAACACCCTCACTACCCCGCTACAACATATATGTAAAACACTGTGACCCCATAGGGAGAAACTGATTAAATACAGCATAGAATGGACGCAGGGGACGGACAACAAAATGACGACACCCTGGCCGCCTAACGGCAGTTTCGACCCATATGTCCAGCACTCACTACTGACCCATCTACATAACACATACAAGGGGAAGAAGTTGACGCACCATGTGGAGGTGTTTAACTTATGGAGGATGTTCCAGGGGTCCCGACCAGGACCGACCGGAATGTTCACCATGGGGGAAATAAAGGAGGAGAAGAAGGTAAAGGAGGAAGAAGAGAATGGGGAAAAGGAGAGTGAAAGGACACAGGTTACGGGGAAAGGACAAGAGGGAGGAGAAAAGCCTAGCAACATAAATGAAACAGAAATAAAAAAGGAGCAGGCCGACGACATGCCCTTAGCGAAAGTAGTGAAAAAGGAGGAAGGAGGGTTATATCCTATAACAGAACTACGAGAAGTGGTGAGGCAACAATTAAGAGCGGCTGAGGGGCATTCAAACCCAGCATACAGCCCACCACCATATACAGCTAAAGGCGGCTACACGGGGGGGAGGTGACAAGTACGGTAGGGTCAACCTATACGAAGATGCCCGCAAGGGAAGGGAAGGATAGTGAAGAACAAATTGCAGCCATAGGACACGACGAGTGGGTAGCTGCGCAGGTGTTATTAAAATTGCGAGATTCATTAACAGGAGAAGAGAAGGAGGTAGTAAGGAAAATGAACGAGGACAATGAGAGTAAGAGCGAGATGAAAGGGGAAGGGGGAAAAGGAAGGGAGAGGAACTGTTACGAGAAGAGGAGGAGATTTTGGAGGAACGATTGGCGGAGTTAAGGAATGAGCAAAATGCCCTGATCAAACAGCTTGAGTGGGAGGAAAAGGAGAGAAGGAGAGAAAAGAAAGCAAGAATGAGTTAGAAAAAATGAGGGAACAAACTGAAGAACGGAAGAGGGAAGCAGAAAGGGTAAAGGCGGCAGCAGAAAGGGTATCTCGAGCAGCACAGCGCGACAAGAAAAGGGAGGAAGAAGAGAAGGAAAAGGAAATGGAAATATGGAAGAGAAAGATACTGTCAGAAACCACAAAGAAATACAAAGAAGGGAGGGTGATAGAAAGAATATTAGAATGGGAAAGAGAGAGGTGGGAAAGGAGAAGAGAGGAAGAAAGGCTACTAGAAAAGATGAGTAGTGAAGTAATGGAGGAATTAAAAAAGAAAAGAGAGGAAATAGGTCGAGAAATAGTAGAGAAAAAAGAAGGGGAAAGAGGAGATAGGAGAGGGGAGAGTGGAATAAGGAAATATGTACGCAGGGACACAGAAGTAGCAACAACATCAGCGCAAAGGGGAGCAATTGGTAGAGAAGAAGTGGGAGGAACGGATTTAATAGATTTAAAAACAGTAACGATTAGGGGGAAAAAGACAGATTGGGTGTTGTCACTCTTGGATGATTTTTGCAGCGAGGAAGAAGAAGGATTGGGGAGAGAAGGAAGAAATGGGGAAAGGTAAAGCTTAGATAAATTGTACATCACCCGGACCAACAGGGAATCACCTTGGGCCTGCAGAAGGAAGGAAGAACTGGGGGGTAGTGAGGAAGAAGAGCAAGGAATGGCGGGAAGGCGCACACGTGCAGCTACACCCTCATCATCACATCCAACATGTCCACTTACACCCGCGCCCGCCCCTCACGAACACACACCCTTCGCTGGCAGGCTTAGAGATCTCCCTGGACGCAGGCAGGAAGAACAAACACACACGCCCACATCAAATAAAGGAAATAATAAACGAAGGGGAAGAGATGAAGGGGAAACAGCTATGAGCGGGGAAACTATGGACATAACAGACGATGTAGATGACACGGAAGAAGAAGAGGGGTATACTGACTCAACACCGCGACACCCGGGGGGTCAGATAGGACACAACCTAATGCCACTTTTGGAGAGAGGAGGGGTTAGACCACAATACGTCCCTTGGAAGCATGCAGACAAGGAATACATAAAGTGTAGGCTCCCCTCACTAAGCGGAGGAGCGGGAAAATGGATATATGAGATGGAAAAACACACTGCAGGACAGAAATTGGCAGTAGGAGACGTAAAGGGCCTACTAATATCAATATTAGGGGATGCAGCGGATGATATCTGGAAGAGAGCGGGATTCCCCGGGGTCACAATAACAAACACATCACACGACGGGGTGCCATTTGCAAGCTGCAGACATGCATTATGGCAAGCACTAAGGGTACAATACCCAGACACCTCAGACATAGGAGCAATCACATCAAGCAAGATGCGTGAGAACGAAGATCCTGTTGATTATATCCAGGAAATCCAAGAGAAGTGGCGTATGGAAACTAGAGAGCAGTGGGACAAGACACCAGCAATATTTTATCACATACTAATACAAGGGCTTCCGGAGGCAGTGCAGAAACAATTGAAGAAAGTAGTGGGGATGGAAGCAAAGGCTTGGCCGGAAATACAACTGACGATAGTACATCATTGTAGGACGTGGCAAGAAAAGATGAAACAAAAAGAAGAAGATAGGAAAGCGGAAGAGGCTAAATTGGTGCAGAAAAAACTCACTAAGTACACAACGGAAAGTGCACTAATAACTACACCTACAACAATGACACAAAACCCCACCAAGGAGTGGCCACACAAGATCCCTCCCAAATACAATCACCACAAATTATAGCACAACAGCTGCCACCACCCCCACCATACACGGCTAATATGGGAGGAGGATATTCGACATCAGGAGCTGAATATTATAATTACAACAGGGGAAGGGGAGGAATGATGAGGCGGAGGGGATAAGGCTATAACGCACAACAGCAAGGGAGAGGATTCCAAAGCTTCTACCCAACTGGGCAACCAGTATACCAGGACAATTCAGGAAGTTTTCCATGGCAGACAAGGGAACCACCTGTATGTTGGATTTGTGGATTGTTAGGTCACATGTCACGCACATGTAGAATGAGACCCTCCACATCAGCGTGGGGGGAACAAGGACAACAAGGGCCTACAAGGGAACAACAGGGTTACCAACAACAGCAGGGACTCCCACAGGGCAGCACACAGCAACAGTTAGTAACACAACAACAGCCACAGAAATATTCACTACCGCAACAACAGGTAGCGATATCACAACAAAACCAAGTGCAGCAAGTACAGCAGCCCACTCAAGTACAGGACCATAAGGTAACATCCACCAATACACAGTTACAGCAAACACAACTGGGAAGGGTGACTGTCCTGGGACACAACCCTTACACAGGAAGTGGTCAATCATTATACCCACAATAGGACAGCCCACAGAAGTCCTTGGTGTGTCCCATCCTGTCGGTAACACCTAATAGTGTGGAGGAACCACGCATCGAGGTAACGATAGGTGACAAAAAATTATCATTCCTTGTTGATACTGGGGCAACCCGGTCCTGCATAAGGGAAGGCAAATTTAAGATGTCAGGTGAGGCCATGAACACCCAAGGATTCTCTGGGGCTAGAGGGTTGGTTCCCTTTACTGATAACATCTCCTTATCAATAGGGGATTATGACATGTCCGTCCCGCTCCTGTATTCAAGGGAGTCGCCAGTAAACATACTTGGGAGAGATATAATGAGCAGGTTAAATATGACAATCTCCTTCACGGAGGACGGCATAATTTGTTCCACCCCAGGAATAAACATGCTTACTGCACGGCAAATTATGCAAGCATACTGTGGCCAGACAGTGACTCGGGCTGAGCCAATAGATGGCGAACTGTTCCAGTACGGAACAGACATGGCATTCGCATGGATGCCAGGAATAGAAGGAATGATCTGGAGGAGGCCAGCAGCATATTTGTTCAGACCTGAGACACCAGCCAATGAACCGGAAGGAAAGGTGATTTCAGTGACCTTCGATAGCATTATAGCGACTGCTGATTATATCGCAGTACATGCCCAAGACCGGGAAGGGAGAGCATGGAGGGCAGTGTTAGCGTTGTCTGAGGGTTGCAGGCTCACCCAAGTGTCCGATGTAGAGCTCTTTTCAGAAGACAAGGAAGAGGGTGAAATGGTATTTATGATGAGTGTAGATATATGGCTAAGAGTGACATATAAGCAAGTGGCACAGAAAATTGCCATGGCACTCGAAGCACCCGCATCGACCCCAGTTCCCTTTTACGAGGAAGATATGGCAAAAGTTCCAACATCACTGTGGACGACTAGTCCCTATGACGTGGGCTGCATAAAGAGTATCGGGGGAGTAAGAATAAAACTGAAAAAGGGTGCAATACTCCCTAGAGTTAAGCAATACCCACTATCAAAATAGGCAGATGAGGGCATATACGAAACAATAACGGCCCTAATAAATAACGGCATACTGGTACCATCAGAATCACCATGTAACACAGCCGTGTATCCAGTGCGCAAAGCTAAAGGAGGGTCTTGGCATTTTATCCAGGACCTCAGGCCCTTGAACAACATTGTGGAAGCAGAATACCCCGTAGCAGCAAACCCAGCCACAATATTATGTGGAATTCCAGCAGAGGCATCACGGTTTACAGTGATTGACCTCAAAAATGCTTTTTTCTCAATACCCCTGCATCCAGATTCACAAGACTTGACTAGCTTCACGTACAGAAACACAAAATGGAAACACACCAGGTTACCACAAGGGTACTGCGAGTCGCCCTCAATTTTCAACAGAGTAATACAGATGGACTTGGGAAACGTTGAACTGGAAAGTACAGTGCTACAATATGTTGACGACATAATAATTTGCAGCACAAGCGAGAAAAGGTGCAGGGAGGACTCATTGAAAATGCTAACAATATTGGCAGAAAAAGGTTACAAGGTAGACAAAGAAAAGTTACAGTACTGTCAGGAACAGGTATTATACATTGTTCAACTAATATCCCAACACGGAAGAAAGATTGCACCACAAAGAGCACAGGCTATATCAAACACGCCATTGCCGCACACAGTGAGGGAGCTGCAGCAGTTCTTGGGACTGTGCAACTACTGTAGAGCATGGGTTTTTGATTACAGTTCATACATAGGACCCCTACTTGAAGCATTGAGAGAAGCAAACAAAGGGGAGAAAAAATTGGGGTGGACAATGGAAATGAAGGAAGCATTTGACGAGTTGAAAAACGCGATATCAACTGCCCCGGTACTGGCCACCCCAGATTATGAACGACAGTTCCTTATCTTTTCACATTGCGATTCAGCAGTAATGAAAGCAGTGTTGGCTCAGAAAACAAGCATGGGATACAAGCCAATAGCGTTCTACAGCGGTCACTTGGACCCTGTTATGTTAGGTCATTTCCCTTGTGAACAAGGTCTTGCCGCAGCTGCCTTCGCGGTAGAGAAATCATCATCTATTACAATGGGGTGCCCAACCACACTATTCGTGGAGCATGCACTATTTGCAATATTGAACAAGCCTAAATCCACACTAACCACGCAAAGGGCGTCAGGTTACGAGATCATCTTATCTAGACCAGAACTATCTATTGTTAGGTGCAGTACAGTTAACCCTGCAAGGTTTATAGCGGAAGTTATTGAGGAGGGGATTATGCTCACGACTGTACGCAGACTACTGAAATGTACTCATGTACTAGAAAAGTTGAAGAGGATGCGCTTAATGGAGGAGAGCTCTTGTTCATTGATGGGTCATCTACAATAGACCAGAGTGATGGGATAAGGAGAACAGGGGCAGAAGTTGTAAAAATGACAGAAGAATTGGTGTGTATCCTGGTGAAATGTGTACATTTACCACAGCATTATTCGGCTCAAGGAGCAGAATTGGTTGCACTGATCTTGGCGTTGAAAGAAAGCTTTGACAAAAGAGTAACTATATATTCTGATAGCGCATATGTCACATCAACTGTCCACTCAGGGTTGACAAAATGGCAGAGAAGGGGGTTTAGGAGAGCTGACGGCACCCCAGTGCAACATGCTCTCTTGTTAGCTGAATTAATTGAAGTAATCAATAATCCCCAAGAATTAGCCTTGGTCAAATGTCCCGCACACACTAATGGAGAAGATTATATCTCAAAAGGAAATGAAGCAGCAGACGCACATGCCAAACATGCAGCGTATTTTGGTGAAATCTGGAACCCCCCAGAGTCAGAGAGAGGGAGAGGGAGGGGGATAGCTAAACAGATGTTGATGAAAGAAGGGTACACCCATCTCCCAGCCACACAGATAATGTAATTACAGGCGGCAGAACCAATGGCAGAAAAGGAACTATGGGTAAAAAGAGGATTTACAATGTCGCCAACTGACGCACTATGGCGTCAGGGTAACACTGGAAAGATGGTCATGCCATTGGCACTATTGAACACCGCCTTGGGCCAGCTCCATTACCCAGCTCATACAGGGAAGGAAGTTATTGCAGCACGAATAAGGGAAGACTGGTTCTGCCCCGAGTTAAATTCTCATGTAACAAATTTTATCAGCAATTGCCTTACATGTCAACAGTTTACGGCCGGCCACACGCTGCAAGTGATAAAAGGTACTATACCCCGGCCAGAGGGACCCTTCCTGCACATCCATATCGATTACATTGATATCATCAATGTATGTCAAGTAAAGTGGTATGCCCATTCTCCAGGTGGATTGAGGCAGGACCCTGCTCACATGCAGATGCTTTCAGAGCAGCTAAATTTCTAGTGAGGGCGGTTTTCCCCAGGTGGGGAGTGTGTGAAGTACTGCGGTCAGATAACGGCCCGCACTTCTCTAATGAAATGTTTCAGCACATCACGTCCTTACTGGGCATCAATCATAAATTTGCATGTGCATATCACCCGCAGGCCAACAGTGTATGTGAACGCCTGAACGGCCTATTGAAGGAGGAAATAGCAAAGATACAGCAAACAACAAAGAAGAGTTGGCTGTATTGTCTTCCGCTAGCTCTATTTGAGCTAAGGAATAGGCCAGGGTCTGACCACCACCTCACTCCTCACGAGGTGGTGACCGGACGTCAAATGCGCTTTCCTCTAACGCCAACATCAAGAGCATTCACAGATTATGAAAACACTGCAACTGTTCTTGGTGACGAAATGTACCAATATGTGTCTTCTTTGATTACTAGTGTAGCGTTTGTATCTCAACAGCTCGAGCGCACGCGGGGCGGGTCTAAGAGTTACCAACAAGAAGACGCCGACAAAGAATTGGAAAAGGAAGGACTGTGCAAAATTGCTAAAGGTGACCACGTGCTACTCCGCAACTTCAATAGAAGGTGGAACAGCCCACGCTTTACTGGTCCCCACTTGGTAGAGGAGGTATCTACAAGAGCGGTGAAGTTGCAGGATAAGCGTGCTTGGAATCACCTACATGACGTGAAGATCTGCAACTCCAGACCCGCCCTAGTGTTACCGACAGGGCCATTGGAAGAACAGTAACAGCATCACCTATGGAGAAGGAGACGCCGACCACAGCTGACGACATTAGTGTCACTACACCCTATCACCCCCCAAAGTCCCCAGAGAGAGACAAGTACTGAAATAGACACTGGACACTTGCCCACAGCCCATCCCATGGTCACGAGATGGAAAAGTAAACAGACCTCCGCCAGTTGAGCCCAAACCCCCTGCCCACTAAGGTCACCCCCAGTTGAAGGACATTGTTTTGCGCACATACACATGTAAACACTTGTATTCTTTCTCTCTTTCTTCTCTCGCACATGCAGGTACCGTGTGTAATTGTACTGTTAAGAAAATAAGTAACTAACAGCGTACATTACCCAGGAGTAGATGCTACCCGCAGACGATAACTACCCTGAAGCCCTATCACACCAATTTGTATATCATATAAGAAGGCCAAAGTACCTAAAAAGAAGGAGGGTACGTGTCTACTACACCACATTTATTCTGGCCATAGAATAATCAATGCCCCATCTTCACCAGCACTTACCTGCTCTAAGAGATAGATCACTCAGATTGGCGTGGGAGCAGCTCTTCGCCTGGGCACTGAACGCCTACTTGATAGGGAGGGCTTGATAACGAGAACTAACCATAATAACAAGCGTATTGAGTATTTTCAGGCGGGCAACTTTAACGTCGCAAGAATAAGCTGCCGGACTGCAGCAAGGTAAGAGCAAATGTCGGTGAGACTAGCTTTTGTAATAAAAATGATAGGAGTTTTGGTCATCACTGGTCTATTGGCTGCCTTTGTATGGCAGAAAAGTTACGCTATCAATATTATGGCTGCACCCAAACCTAACGTACCCCCTCCCACGGCTGCAACAGGTGTTACGCCAGGTGGTACTAGCAACCCTCCACATAAGGGAAGTAGAGTTAAACTCAGCACATACACAGATAATAAGGGTATTGACAATTACATAACAGATTCAGCACACGTCTCCAACAATATGTGGTACCAGCACATGACCCAAATAGGTAAGCAGACAACAGAAGACAGCTGTTATGTTTGCTCATTGATCCCATACGCCATGAGCGCTTCTCGAACGTTCTTCGCCACAGAAATAGAAGAGAAGACGGCACGATGTATAATATATCTGGCACTATTCCAAACGAGAGGGCGATTTCAAGGAACGGTGGTGAGAATGGTGTGGAAAACGCGAGACACATATTAATACAAAAACAATTTCCTCAAGTCATATTTGAGTTACCACAAGAGCAGTTTGCATGCTGAAGCATTCAGGTACATGACAAGTGGCCCTAAAAAGGGAGAAATGAAGAAAGTAACACTACAATACCTACCATGCGATTGGTACGCCACTGAAGTTCCTGGTACACAAGGCTGTTGGGAAAGACCACTGGTAACAATAACAGGGAAGGTATACATGAACAATGAATGGGACATAGGAGTGGTTGGCAGCAACATGGTAACAAGAGAAAATATTACCACCATAAAGGAACACAATGACAGATGTTGGACGATATGGGGCAAGTACGTACCCATGCTGACATGGATGGAGAAGGATGAAGACCCAATGAGCATACTACCGCTGACCGCGCCCAAGTTATGCTACCAACACAGAGGAGATGTGGAGGTGGGATACAACACCAACTGTGCGAGCGTGTTAGAGTTACCAGAGGGGGGTTCAGGAACAGCAGTATTAATGGACCACTACTGGGCCTGTGGAAATAAGGCATACCACACCCTGCCCCCGCTGTGGAATGGTATATGCACAATGGTACACATTAATGTACCATCACTAGCGGTGCCCCAAAAACATGTGAACATGGCCAACTTTCCCAAAATGGATGAAGGGAACAAGAGGAAGAAGAGATTGGTACAATCACAGAGGGGTTCGGACAACGACAACAACAACAATAATGTCCTGAACAGGAAAAAGAGACAAGGAGAACCTCTGACAGGAAACTATCTGTGGGGAAGGTCGGAAACAGCATTGACTTCTATCCCACCAGAACACAGATTATTTAGCAGAGCCGCAATGTTCTTCTCGTCAATAATACACCCTGGACTACAAGCTTAAGCAAACGCTAAATGGCTCCAGATAACCCGTTGGGAACTGATGATGACCATTAATTCAACAGTAAACGGATTCAACGCAATAAAAGAGGAACTACGAGCGGTGAGGATGGTAGCACTACAGAACAGATATGTATTGGACCTCCTTACAGTGATGGAGGGAGGAGTTTATGCAAAGATAGGACAATCATGCTGCACATTCATCCCTGCTAACGATGCCGACAATGGCACACTCACCGAAGCGGTATCACAACTGGCCCAGATGCACTCCAAAATGATGGAAGAAAGTAAAGGAGTGAAGAAGGATGACAGCTGGTTTTCATTGTTATGGTCATGGATGCCATCATGGCTGTCGGACGGGCTGAAGATTATAGTTGGATGTATAATACTGGCTGGGGCTGCATTGATTATAATAATGTTTTGGAAGGCACGGAAGGCACGTACTACAGACGAAATGATCGAAATGGTTGGTATGCACCCCTTGATGCCAACTGATGATGACCAGCATACAGACACCATAATAAAGGAAAGAGAGAAACTGCGCAAACAGATCATCACCAACCACCTGGACCCGCCATCCGTAAAGCTCGAAAACCCAAGAAACCTGAGAAGTTACATCGGGAGATGGGTATACTGCACACCGTGAGGAAGTTGTGTGTACATGTATTGGTCATTTGAGGACCATGTAAACCACTATGGACACCTGGGTGGAGTAACTAAAATATGGAGAGTAAGAGGAGATAAAGAAAAGGATATGTTTGTGGTCGACAAGTCGACCAGAGGGGGGACTGAAGTGTAAGAATGGGAGAAAAGACTCCCCCCAATCTCCTCGTGCCCCTGGCCTAAAGGATCGCGACCCAGACCCCCACCATGAGATGAATTTGACTATCTACCAGACGACCAAATACCTTGGTACAGGAACATACGGATGTGCCCACCAGCCTGCCCAACAGCCTGCCCCGCTCAAGCCGACACCTGCGGCATGGATGAACTCGACTAAACCCTTCAACAATAAGGAAATACATCGTTAAAGAAGCCATGACGACCTAGCCAACTGTCAAGACCACCCGTGCAACCATGCACACTGGACACCCCCACACCAATCCACACAAAGAACATACTCAGTGCTATGACATAGGTGACGGACACACCCACTGACGCGCATCTTTATTATTTTTCACATAGGCTCTCCGAAATGCAGAAACGCAAGACGCACAAAGCACTTGTTCACATGCTTGCTGACGCTTATCCCGACCCTTGCATTGTGATGAAAATACAACAAAGACATGATAAGCCTGTGAAGCAATGTGACACCGCAACTTAAGTGCCATGCATTAAACATCCCCACCTAGCATCAGGCCCTAGTAGGCCGCAAGCAAGAGCCCCCCGTGAACATTGGACGAGCAAGAGTACAATTGCTGACCCTACAGAATGAGCCCAGCGAGAACTGATAGCCAAGGGAGCGATGTTGCAACTCGTATGCTACCAGCTGACGCCAAGGTCACACCTGCAAGTAAAGCCAGACACGCAGAGGAAAATACAACTTTAAATGTGCAGAATTCTGCCTCAGCCACGGTCTCTTCTCACGTGACCAAGCCAAACCTGACAGGATGCCAGACCCAAGAGGGAGAAGTCGCCCGGGTCCCATGTTTGAGACACAGGCTGCAACAATGAAATGACCCAATGGACACCTACAGCGATGGGAATGGTCTGCTCTCAGGCATATGAGCAAATCCACGCATTGTCTGCACAAACACATAGTTGCATATTGTTGCAAACGACAGGTACACCGCAAGCTGGGAACAACGATGGTCCCAGGCTAGGGGGCTCGCGAGTGGACCAATCAGAACATGGGGCACTCATCACTGACGCCACTAACATTAGCCAATCATTAGGGGTCTTAGTGTAACAATTTTCAAGTATCTAATAGAAGGGACAACCCAAGTATACCACCTGACTGACTCTTAGCCACTAACAGCGTTCTCTATACGTGTGCTATACTAACCCTACCACTCGAGGAACCAATCCAGAGTGGCGATAGGTTTTTTGCTAACTTTCCCAGGTGACGCAAGTAGCGCGTCATACTGAGCCAAAAGGGGCCTGCGAGCCCCACGAATTTTGAGAGTCTGGACAGACGCGTACGATCCTAGACCCATCCCTGCCATTGTTCAATAAACAGCAGAACCACCTTGCTTCTTGTGTGTGTCTCATACTCATTTTTGGGATATGAGGGAGGAGTTGGGGCCTCCCAGCCCGGAGGTCCGCTGAAGGCCCAGCCGACCCCGGGAGAAACTCCCCGACAAACCGAATCTGCTCCAGGTTTAGGGCCTTCATGTAGGAAGGTTATCCTAATGGGTTCCCTAATTTCAATTGCATGCTGGGGTCTTGTAGAATCTTGTTGCTGTACCTCATTTTTCGCTTTGTATGCTTGAGAACCGCTCAGACCAAGCTTGAGGTGGACATTTGTCATGTCTATCTGCAGGCGACGTTGGTTTTGTCTTTTGTCCCTACAGGTCTTGGGATCTGTTGTTAGTTGTTTTGCTTCAAGGATTTGAGGGGTTTGAGGTTCTGTAATGTCAAAACCCATTGATATTAAAGTTGGGGCAGCGTATAGTTCGATTTTTCACATTATTTGTGAATCGCTATGAAGTTTCACTGCGTCATGTTGGTTCTCCTTGAAGAATTCGACAATTTTTATGTTGTTCGTGTTGATCATGCGCAGATCTGGTACATAATGCAACAGTTGTAGAACGTTATTCTGATTCAGGGACAAGTCATCTTCAATGTCCTCTATTCGTTCTAGGCACAGACAGTACTTCGCGTTTAACTGTTTATTGGGATTTTGCCTCCTAGATTTACTTTTCACAGAAGATATTTTTTGGTCTTTGTTTCGATCTTTCGCACGAAAACCTCTCTCCTGTGATTTGTAGTTCTTTTTAGTATTTCTATTTCTATTTTCATCATTCATTTGAGTGGTCTTTTCTTTTTCGTTGCCAGTGATTGACAGGAATCCTGTTTTCGCCATGAGCAGCTGATTTTCCTCATTGACGTAATTAGCAGTGAGTTTATCCCACTTTTGGAATAGAGTCACAAATGGAGAACTCTGAGAATTACAAGTGGAAGGCACTATTATGCATATTCTTGTTGGTTTTGCCGGTGGATGATGTGGCAAAACTGAAGGCTCGATGATTTTTACTACTGCACATCAACACAAATTGAAGCTTGATCACGTTCAGCTTCATCTCTATCAATGTCTTCATAGACAGATAGGTCCAAAAGATTAGTCGGAATTCCATTGATAGTTGGTTGAGTTGGTTGAGCATCTGGTGTTAGGTCTTGTGACAAGTCACTGGGTTTCAGATTAGAAGGCACCACAGGTACTACCTGTGAGCAGACGCATTTGAGTTTAAGGTGAAGCTTACAGCTTTAATATTGAGAAGAAAGTTTCTCGAGTTGTTAACTGTCTGGTCTTTTTTCCCCTTTAAGTTTTTAGATTTTTTAATTTGCACTGGTTTCGATTGGGCAATTTTTCCAACTTCTTTTTGAAGAGTTTTAAAGATCGAAAATACATCTTCTGCAGCGTTGTGCTTATGTCTGCAGATAACACTGGACTCAGAAGATCAATAGTTTGCCCTCGAAGATCCGCAGAGGTAGAAGGCAATTGCAAGTCGACGTTTGCATTGCTCTCTGTGTTTTGAGCACTTTCAACTGCACTGGCAAAGGATGTGATTTCAACAGTCAACTCCGGATCAGTTTCCAAATTATTTATTCCGCCAATCAAGATGGTAGGTGGGACTTGTGGAGTCTCAGGGGATATATTTTCGGTGCTTGCATTGCTTTTTGATATGTCATTCAAAGAAGCTGTTGCATCCAAGGATGTTTGTCCTGATACCAAGGTGTGGGTCAGTTGACAAGTTTCATCCAGTGACTCTATGCGCGCTTGGATTGAAGATTGTTTGTCTACTGACACTGTGTTTGATTGTTTGTATGGTATGCCGTTTCCAACAGTCCTAGTTTATGGAATCTCTTGGGATGTTCTACGCTGGTGACTATTTCCATCATGTGAGGAGTGTTTCTGTTGCTGTAATAATCCAAGAGCTTCTTTTGCCACCCCCAAGTTTTTTATCCCCGATGTTGTTTTGCTTTTGATCAGCTATGATAGCCAGCGAAAAGTCTATTTTGCTGGTAGATTCATGGAACATTTGTTTAAATAAGTTATCAGATTCCAGCTTAACAACTTTGGAATTCATCAAAGCAACTAGTGTGGTTAAGTCATTCAGACTGTCCTTCATTTGGTCATATATTTTGATGAACAGACACAGGGTCAAGGTCATGGTTGAGGTTACAATCGGTTGCAACTCACGCACAATTTTAGCGATTAGTTCGTCCTGTTTAAGGGCTGCTTCCAGTCTTCTTGGAATAGTTTGGTGCTGTATTCTCCGAATTTTCAGATACTCTTGTTCTATGAACGAAGAGTCGGAGGAAGAATCATCTGAGCTAGACTCTTGTTCATTAGTCAGAAAGCATATGCTCGTTGTTGCCTTGTTATGTTCTGTGCTGATCCAACTTTACTTGGTGTTGGGGGTATTGTATTTTGTGTTCCCTCCTTTGGTGCTCTTGATTGTGAACAGTAGATTCCTGTTGAGTTGCTATCTTCAATCCTTCTACGTTTGGTAGGAGCAGATCGACCCATGACGTCATGTGAGGGGTTTGTTTTAAGTAAGGGCAAGCCATTTCTCGCAGGTATTTTGGGGCTAGGACCTAGTTCAGCCTCATCTGGTTTTAATGCACCTCGAGGTAAGTTAATTTTCGCAAGTTCTTGCAGTAGTTTATTCACAACCTAAAGTGAATTTAGACTTGGGGATCCATTTGAAGAGTTCTGTTGCAAGCAATTGTATTCTGAGTCTTTGGCTACATCGACCCTCTGAAAATCATCAATAAATGAGGGGTCATCAATGGCAGTGTCCCGCACTGGTATAGACATTAACGGCGGCTTACATGAGGCACTTTCCTCAAGATCCTGACTGCGTGAAAAGCCTGTGTAATATGCACAGAAGGGGCCTCTTGTACAGAGTCCCCATTTTTGTGGCATGTTGCAACTATGTTCATCACTGTGTTTTATGCAGGTGATCTTGTCTCTCCAATGGATTCCCATTCAATGAATACGTCATTGTCAGAGGAAAGTGAGCAATCTCTGGGTATTAGCTCGTAAGCGACCCTTTGAGGTAATTTGTTTGGGAACGTAAAATGCATTGACAGACTCCCCAAAGTATCGCTGTATAGCTCACTCTGTCTACGTGCTTCATCAGTAGGTGCAGAAGGGTCTTCAGGCCTATCTGAAGCCGAATAGAAATGAGTCGCTATCATCACCTGCTCCATTTCTCTGCTAATTGGCAGCTCTATGGAAGGGTCGGGCAGCTGCCATCGGTGGCCCGACCATGCGTGCGCGGCAAGGACATGCAGTGCAGAGAAAGCCTGGAAGTCACCCGACATACACACGGAGTTGCCGGCAAGGTCCGTGTCGCATACCCTGTCTTCCTCAACTTCGCTCGCAGCTCCCCCTGACAAAGCCTCCTTCTCGAGTACTGTAAGTGTAGATGTATTGGGCGTTGACATAACATATGAACAGTTAGTTGAAGAGCAGGGCGGGGGCTTAGATCGTGTATTTGAAGTGTTCTGAAGCATAGATAACGTGGAATTGGACGCCTTCTGCGCCACTTTTTCTGAGCTTTGAAAGGGGCTGTAAGAACTTCTATTGGTACCAGTTAAAGTGCAGCTTTTGATCGCACTTGTCAACCTACAAATGTTAGTAGGGGAGTTAGTTAATCTTACTAGAGTGGGATTAGCTGCTTCCATCCTGTGCACTGTGTCACTGGCTCCCTGTCGCAGCTGTAGCTGGGTCAGAGGGTGTTGAAACCCCCGTCCACGCCCTCTTAGACTTGGCAGGGGCAGAGGCTCAGGGTCTACCATTTCTACAAGCCTCCCACCTTGCCTCACAAGACTCTGCTGACTACGCGTCCCATCTGTGGAGAGTCCTGGGCCTTATGGTGTGGCCAGCAAATAGGCTCTGCCTCCAGGCAGGAACAATGGACAAGTTCTCCAAAGCAACAGGTAGCAGGAAAGCAGGAAAGACTCACAAGACTCTTCTGACTCCGCTGTTGTGTTTATAAGCATTGTCTCTCTAATTGCATAGTGACGTAAAGAGGGGTAATCAGGCTCGCTTTTGTATATTTCCTTGTTGATTCCAGTTCCCTGTGAGTACCGATCCCCCATTAACAAAAAAGTGGGAACTTAGCTGATTGAGGTAAAACATTTGTACACTGGACAGTTTGTTTGGGTGAAAGGAGTATTTAGTTGAAAGTTTGTTGGGGGTGTTTTTTCTAAGGGTTTCTTTTGCCATAATGGTGTTTCCTACCATTTCATACCCTCAACCATGGAAAATGTTTTTTGTTGTTTTGTTATACGCCTCTTCATTGAAATATGGTTCTGTGCTGCTTGTATGAATTCATTCACCTTCACAGAAGTTTGAAAAGGTATCTATGTCGATATTGTGCATGTTTATAAGGACTTTCTGTAATGTATTGATTAATTTAGCTAGTGGTTTCATTCTGTTTAAAATTAATATACACAATGTTCTCTTTAGTAGAAATGCGCTGTCAATTAGAGCTTCAAGGATTCGTCTCCTGCAGTAGTTTTTAAGCGTAGACGTGACTTTTCAGTGGTCTTTATAAGATTGTGAAGAACTCTACTGTGGAAAGTTTTTGTAACATTATTTTTTTGGATTGCTTTACCATCACTACATTAACACTGGTAGATAAAGTGTTAGGTTCATTAGCAGATCTGCTTTTCTTTGCGCATATTTTTTTACTTTCAGTTTTTGCAAGAGGGCCCATACCTTTTTTATTTGTGGCTGGTTTAGTTTTGTTGAGTGAGGTTACTAGCTCTTTTGTTTAAATGTTTTCTATACATTGTTTTAGAGGTGGATGACTACATGGTTTTCTTTTATTCTTAGTTGTTCTATTTTTCTTTTTCTTCTATGGAGTTGCTTTTTATTAGGCATTCTGTTGTGTCTTTTGGGAAAAGAGAAAGTTTGGGTTTGAAATTTGTTGAATGTATATGTATGTATTGTGAATGGTTGTGTGGGTGTAATTGTAGAGGTTAATAGAGTGCTGTGTTTGATTGTGAGGTGGCATACTAGGTGTGGTTAGGAAGTTTGTGAGAGTAAGAGTCTGTAGAGGTGTGATGGCCTTGGGTTACTGAGTAAAGGAGTGGTGGTGTGATTGAATCAGATTAAATCAGTAGCGGCCTTTTAATGTTTTCAGGGAAGCAGTGGGTTTTGCTATGGTGATGTATGGTTGGGGATAGAAAGAGTGTGAATGGTGCAAGATAATGAGTTAGAGTGAAAGAAATGTTGGTTTAAAAAGAGTAGTCTGGGGTAATGTATAGTGGATCTGTACTGTTGCAATTATATACATACACATTGTACATTAATGTACTTTCTTTGTGGGATGCAAAGGGTATTCTTTTCTCAGTACTTGTCTTCAGAAATGCGCTTCTTTCATGTAATTGTAAAAGAACGTTAGTGGTGATATGTGGTTATGGTGAAGTACTTTTAGTAAGCAAGGTTGTTATTTATGAAGGTAGGAGGAGTTGTTTGGAAAAAGAGTTAATTAAATTGATGGATGTTTAAAAATGTTTGTTTTAGGACCATTTTCATGAAAGTTAAGAAATTAATATGTGCATTAATAGAAGCTCTGTGTGTAATTTATTTGTGAAAGAGGAGAAAAGTTGATAGAAAAGATTTGTAGTAGACTTTTAAATGGCACTTGGTGTGTGGGTAGAAGTTTAATATGTTAGGAGTATATGTATACTTGCCAACATGGTGTATTCTAATCTGTCAGTGTTTATGTATTCCAAGAGGTTTTGTTTGCATTCTGGGACTTGCAGTTCCACTAGAGTATAGGTCCCATAATGTAGAGAAAAGTTTTATAATTGTAGAAGTGGAATTGGAAGTCACAGACTGCAAAGGATAAAAGGAAGACTTGATAAGCACCTACAGATTGGAATGGGTGATGTTGGGATGTATGCATGTGCTGCCAAATATTAAACTGTCACACAATAAGTGCCACTTAAAAATGATCTACACATGTATTTTATCTGCTGGTCCTTTCTTTTATGAAAAGGTGACACAGGGTGCTGCTGAAAATACACACTTTCATTTTTTAACTTTCATGAACTTGCTCTTTTTAAATGCAGAACATTGTAAATATTTGCTGCTTTGTGTGAATGCTAGAGTGGTTAAAAACAGAATATGCTTATTGAGAAGCTTATTACAGTGTAAGTAGCAGGAACCCGATATATATATGGTTGTAAATAGTATTATCTATAAAACCTTATAACATTTTAAGATGAAGCTCTGCTGATTACTATCTTATTAACATCTTTTCGAATTGCTGCATTGTCAGTCACATGAACCCGTTCCAAAATGGCTGACTGCATTAGTAATAGCCAATAAGTCACCTTTTCACTGTTTGTTACCTGATTTTCGTGGGTTTAAATTTGGGCTCCAACTATTGGGAGGAGTTACTGTGAGCAAGCTACAGGAGTGTGGCAAAACGCGTCAGCTAGCCTCTTTTTTGGGAAGCCTTTCCTTTTTTAAAGAAACTGCTACTATTAAATAAATCTTTTTCTACATTGATACGCAATTGCATAGTGCAGTTTCTTTTGAATTGCTAAGTTTCACTGGCAGTAATTGGAGCCACGGTTTGGTACTACTGCAGCAGATGGGAGTGCAGCTCCACACAAGAAAGGCTTCATCGCCTTATTTTTGGAACATAAACTCACGCTGAGGATATCGCAGCGAGGAGCAGCACCGGCGAGAATCTTTTTCACGCGCTCGGAAGCGTTTCGGATGTCCAAATACGCTGTTCGGCATAAAACGCTTCCTGGTAGCAGCGAGGAACGGACACACTAAGGACTTCCTTTCTCGTCTTACCCACAACACACAGCAAATTTGGAGCCTGCCGCCCGAGTAGGTGGAGACTGACAGCGTCAGAGGACGTGGTCGGAAAACACTGCAGGGGTAAGCATTTCCATTTTTTCTGTGTGTTTGACAAGCGGGCAGCTTGGATAAGAAATTGTGTGCTTTCTCTATCATCTCGCCTCACTGCACGGATATTTTCTCTGTGCTACTAAGTGACCTCCACACGCATGCGCATGTGTTTGCTGGATTTACCACCACATACAGAGCTCTGTGTGCTTTGGAATTGTGACACTGTATTAAATAACTCATGGATTCCGAAGAAAATATAGAGGCTGCAAGAAGAGAACAGGCAGCATGCCTCTTCAATGAAACCCTGTCATCTACTAAAGAGAAGGAGATAGGAGGAACAAAGAAGATAAGGGAAAATAAATAAATTACTATGTTAAAAGAATTGGAAAAACTACGTAAGAAATAAACAAGCAAACGGTGGGAAGAACACTCCCTACAGAATTATCTAGATGTGGGGAGGATCCCACGTGGTCTAAGAATCCTCACGATACCATCTTTTGAGGAACAAGATCCTATCATGTTGAGAGAATGGGGAGATGCTTCAGACCAATGTTCTAACACTTTTCTACGAATTCTGGTGAAATATGCTGGAAGCAATCGTACCAAAATCCTCGAAAAAATAGGAGAAGTGGAAGAAAAATTAAAGAACCTCTAGGAGTGTGAAGAAGGTAAAAAACTCAAAATGAACATCAACAATGGTCTCAAATTATATGAAGAAGACATCAAGTTGAGGAAACAACAAAGGCTATTATGAACAAGGTTGAGTGTACACTTTTGCACACCGCTTTGATCATATGAGACAGAAGGCAAAGGAAAAAGTGGCTACATCACGGTCAGAAAATGAAGCGAACCAGGAATCAGCAGCCGATAATTCTGAGTCAGACATCACGGAAAATGAAGATGAAGAACCAACAGTGCGCCTCAATTTTTTAGAGGAGATGCGGCTGTTATGCCAAGATGGTCATTAAAACAACAAAAAGACCAGAGGATCTGCAGCCGCAACAAAAGGACAAGGAAAAGGAGCAAGAAAACCATGAGGAGGGGGCAGAGGGGCTACCAGCTCAAACAGAAACCCTGCGCCAAGATCATTACGCACTGGAAAATTAATGAAAACATCAAGCAAAGCCTCAGCGAGCAATACATTGTCAATTTATCTGATCATGTCTTGACCCCAGAAGAGAACAAGGTTTTGAAGCTGGGTGTAAACTTTTGTCTACTGGCTGGCTATGACTATGTGCAGATTAGATTGGATTTGGACAATTTTGTATGCAAATTACATTTGAAAAAGCTTTTTGCAACCAATCTACATAAAAAGAAACCTAAAATTACGCTGAAAGGTCAGACTGATATCATCATAGCTGACATGAACACTCTTACTACCCTAGTCACTTTGTAACACAAAAGTGACCCGGTTTTGGATGATGTATCCACAATCTCAGAAACCAATAGTCTAGAAACATTAGGTAAACATTAGCTCCGCGGACACAGATCCCTGTTCGCTCCGGGGACAGGGTTCTGATTGGCTGGGTGATCCGCATCATGTTCACGGACATTCAACGTGCTCGCTGATTGGGTGGTTGAGAGCGTGTGGTGCGTCAGATTTTCTGGGCACACCTGCCATCTTGTATCCGCGGACATCCGCGGACAGCGCAGTGAAACTTGGTGGAAAAATACTATTTAGTTAATTGTGTTGGCATGTAAGACTGTTTGGGGAGGGTGGGGGAGTAAGAGATGGATCAAATGTTGTATTTATTTAGGTGGCTGGCACCCCTGTTGTGTTCGTTCTGACCGTGGACAGCAGCGCTGTCCTTAATGTCCGTAGTTAATGAAAATGGGGTGTCCTAAGGACACAGTACCTGTCAGTATATTTCGCATGCAAGTTGAAACTGTTATAAGAATACATCAAGTGTTCTAGGATCTTTGTAAATAAACAAAATGGGGGTGTCCTGAGGATGCTACGCTTGTCCGTATTTTTAGTAGGCAAGTTGAAACTGTTCTAAGAACACACGCGGTGTCCTGAAATGTTCGTAAATAAACGAAATGGGGTGTCCTGAGGACACTATACCTGTCCGTACTGTTCGTAGGCAAGTTGAAACTGTTCGAAGAACACATCAAGTGTCCTGGGATCTTCGTAAATAAACAAAATGTGGGTGTCCTGAGGACGCTATTCCTGTCCGTATTGTTCGTAGGCAAGTTGAAACTGTTCTAAGAACACATCAAGTGTCCTGGGATGTTCATAAATAGACAAAATGGGGGTGTCCTGAGGACGCTATGCCTGTCCGTATTGTTCGTAGGCAAGTTGAGACTGTTCTAAGAACACATCAAGTGTCCTGAAATGTTTGTAAATAAACAAAATGGGGGTGTCCTGAGGACATTATGCATGTCCGTATTGTTCGTAGGCAAGTTGAAATTGTTCTAAGAACACATCAAGTGTCCTGGGATAATAATAATATAATTAATATAATTTGGCATTTATATAGCGCTACGAACCCTCAGGTATCTGAGCGCTGCCTATTATTACCCACGGTGTGTGGTGCTCATTTATCGACTTCGGAAGGATGAAACGCTGAGTTTGGCGCTGCCGGGATTCGAACCTGCGTTCGCAGGCTCTGCACTGATGTCAAAGCGAGCGCTCTACTCGCTGTGCCACTTGACCGGCTATGTTCGTAAATGTTCGTAAATAAACAAAATAGTGGTGTCCTGAGGACACTATGCCTACAAGTATTGTTCGAAAGCAAGTTGAAACTGTTCTAAGAACACATGCAGTGTTCTGAAATGTTCATTTATAAATGAAATGGAAATGACCTAAGGACACTATACCTGTCTGTACTGTTCGTAGGCAAGTTGAACCTGTTCTAAGAACACTCATATTGTCCATGGACATAAAAAGTGCCCATATGGCATAGTTAAAATGTTTGATTCTATGGGTGTGATCTATGGGTGTTATATGCTGCGGTGGTTGTGGCCAGGGCCTAGAGTACTGGGTGCATGGCCATAGCCCTAGGCCATGCACCCAACACTCTAGACCCTGGCCACAACCACTGCAGCATATCACACCCATAGTGGCTTATAACTTTGGCACCCAAGACCGAATTTTTAAGCAACAAAGTTATAACCACTATGGGAGTGATATGCTGTAGTGGTTGTGGCCAGGGCCTAGAGTCTTGGGTGCATGGCCAAGACCAAATTTATAAGCATCGAAGTTATAAGTTAGTATTGGTGTGATATGCTGCGCTGGTTGTGGCCAGGGCCGCACCCAAGACCAAATGTATAAGCACCGAAGTTATAAGCCACTATGGGAGTGATATGCTGTAGTGGTTGTGGCCAGGACCTAGAGTGTTGGGTGCATGGTCAATACCCAATTTATAAGCACTGAAGTTATAAGTCACTATGGGTGTGATATGCTGTGGTGGTTGTGGCTAGGGCCTAGAGTCTTGGGTGCATGGCCAAGACCAAATTTATAAGCACCGAAGTTATAAGCCACTATGGGTATGATATGCTGTGGTGGTTGTACTTATTATAATATACTTACTGTTTGGTTTAGTAACTGGAGTACATATATTCCTTGTCAATTTCTGGGATAAAAGAAAAGATCATGTTAGTATTGGTAGTTTGTAACGACTTATAACATTGAATAATAGACATTTTTTATTTATTTTGACCATCATATTTAGTAGATTACAAACCAGTGTACTGTGCAATTTGCTCGGTTTCTGTGTGTGTTACTAAAATCATTGGGTATGTGGGAAAAAAAATCCATGTCGGATAAAAAAAACCTTTTTCTGTTATGCTACAGTCTATTTGTTTGTTTTCAGTGTTCACTTGTTGTTTCTGGCTAATGTTCTATCTGTTGGCTTGTTGCAGATTTTTGGAGCAGTTAGATACCTGTTGGCATATTCTAACTGTCTATTTTTTGTTATAATATAGTGGTATTGATTTATAAGTTTGGTTATTGCAAAATCTTGTGGCAGTTAGATACCAGTTGGCGTATTCTAACTGTCTATTTTTTGTTATAATGTAGTGGTATTTATTTATCTGTTTGGTTATTGCAAAATCTTGGGGCAGTTAGATACCAGTTGGTGTATTCTAACTGTTTATTTTATTTTTATATAATTTAGTGGTATTCATTACTCTGTTTAGTTGTTATAGAATCTTGGGGCAGTTAGATAGCTGTTGGCATATTATAACAGTTTATAGATTTTTAATTGAAGTTTTGTTAATGTTTAAGTACAGATTAGTTATTCAATGTTGCTTTTAAGAAGATTAAATAAGCATTTGTAAGATGTGCTGGTAATCTCTGCTTTAGAGTAATGGTACTATCATTACATTCGAACCATCCACATTTTGTTTTTCTATATGTAGTGTAGTGACCTGCATTGGTTGTGGCTCCGGCGTGGTAGATTATCCCTATTGTTGTGAAAGTTTTCTTACCAAGTGATATTTGACCATGTGTGAATCCAGTCAGCTTGCAGTTGTTTTTGGTACCATCTGCATTGTAACGTAGAAGCATTAGTATTACATATTTACTATGTGTTTGTATTAGTAAGGTGGAGCGATTATCCGAATTGCAGGTAGTACATAATCTACCATGGTTTGCATTTTGTACAAGTTGCTGAAATGGAACAGATTCACAATTAGGTATGGATACATACACAAAGCGCTCTTTAGGGATTTGTTCCTGTGTCACATTGTTGCAGAGAGTGCATGTATGTTTCCACATGTATGAAATCTGGAAGATTTCATTTATAGGTATGCTTTTGTTTTCCAGTACTTGTAGTAAGTATATTAGAAATTCTTGTGGAGCTTCCTGTGAGTTTATAGTGAATTTCACCATTCCAGCACAGTAGTCCAATTCTTGTCTTATTCCATGAACACTATACGTGTTGTCAGGATTGTTTGTTGCGTTTCTATGAAGTACTAACATTTGCAAACACAATTGGTCTGTAGTGTGTAAGTAAATGTCAACAATTGGTGGCAATTGAAATAGAATATTCATTGCTACATTTGCGTAGCAACTTACACCAGTTATATTTGAAAACTTAAATGGACCAGATAGGTCTGTGTACAAGTGATTTTTTCGGAATGTGTGTTGTTTCTTTGAAGAAGTACCCGAGTTACTTTGATTATTAGGTTCTTCTTTGGTTGTGGTAATTGATGAAGTATTATATTCTTTTTCTCTCTTTGGAGGATTTGCAGTGACATCATGTTACCTTTCTGTTTGAATTAGTTTACTTTTACAACATTTTACTTTTTGTGGAACAGGATATTTTATTAGATGGGGGTGTATAGTGAACGTAGTCTATTGTATTCTAAAATGCAAGGAATATCAGTGTTTACTTGCATCAAGGTTGATTAGAAATAAACCGTCAAGTGTACGTAAGCGAGATAGTGCTATGTAGCTCATGCCTTCTTTAAAGACTGAGTTACCAATATCTATCAATGCTTTGTCTAAGGTAAAACCTTGTGATTTATGAATGGTGACTGCGTATGCAAGAGTTAGAGAAAATTGTTCTCTGCATACATACATGTCTTTGAAGAGAAGGAATCAAGCTGTTGAGTGTCCTATCCTTTTCACTTCTGAAAGTTTGTCAAAGAGAATATTGACAAACTGAATGTTGTTGTCACATGGGTATGTTTGAAAGCCAACAACTGTACCCATTGCTCCATTAACTAGTCCTTGATCCACGTCAAGGTTACGTTTAAGCATTAATCTGCAATTTAAGGATAATTTTAATATTTTTTCCAACCCAGCTGTGTTGGAGATTGAATTTTCTAAACTATTTAGTCTTGTTGTGGCTTGCTCAAACATAGGTAGAGTCATACCATGTACGTCTAGTTTGTCTGTGGCGCTAATTTGCATTATTGGTTGCATTTCTTTATTCAACATTCCTTCATTGAATTTGAAACAGCTTGCAAGAGTTGGCATTAAGGCCATACAATTGACATTTTTGTGCGCTAATTGTTCCATAACATCAGTAGCACATGCATTATTTCCATAATGTGCATGAATGTGCCGGGTTTTCAATATTGCTTGTGCTTCTTGAGATAGTATACCAACTCGAATACTTTTTAAGATGTTGGCATAAGTGAGATCTGCAGATTGCTGCATGTTTTCTGTTAATTCTCTGTATTGGAAATGTTGCCAAAGGTTGACATTTCCTATGCTGCCTACAGTTTTACGGCAGAGTTTGTGTCCTAAGGTTTTAAAAATAGGTTCACCTTTCACTGGTGTCAATTGAAGAAGATCTCCGAAAACAATAATGTGTTTTCCTCCAAAGAGCTCTTCGTAGTTTGTTTTGAGTACTTCTTGTAATCTGAGGTGAATGAAAGCCAACATTAGGTTGGAGTCCAGGCTCACTTCATCTATTAGTAGCATTTTCATTTGTTTTAACACTCTGCGTAGTTCCATTGCAGCTTCTGTAGAAAGTTTGTAATAGTTTCATTTGTTTTGGTGTTCTACTGGCAGGAGTAGTAATCGGTGTAAAGTGACACCGCCTATGTTGTAGGCAGCTAAACCTGTGGGGGCAGTGACAACAGCTGACAGTTTGTTGTTTGTCAATTGTTGAAGGAACTTGCTGATGATTTTGATTGAGAATGTTTTGCCTGAACCAGCTTCACCACTGATGTACAGTAGTATAGGTTGTAATTTTGTCAGGTGCATTCTTTATTTTCATGTTGTACACCATGTGCAATTTCTTTTGTTACTTCTTGAAAAATGCTACGCTGCTCATTGTTTAGTTTTGATTGTAGTACAGTTAAGTCTTCTTTTTCTTCATACTGACACATGGTGTTTTCTACTTCTGTCATAGCTAATTCTGCCTCATTTGCTATTAGTGGCTGTCCCAGTGGTTCTTGGCGTCCAGTTACAGAAGGTTGACTACTGTCAGGAGTGTCCTTATCTAGTTGGGCCTGGAGTTCTTCTTTGTGGTGCTGTTCATTGTGCAACATTGTTTTGAAGTGTGTAAAGTTTACATCGGTTATAGTGCTTTCATTTGCTTTGAAAGAGTCTTCGTAGGAGTCATAGTTATCTAGTATTTCTTCTTCTTTTATAAATGGTTTAAAGAGTTGTAGCAGGGACATGTAATATAGTTCTTTATATTCAGGAGTCTTTAATGACAATTTGATATGATTAATTAAACTTGGTTTGGTGAGTTTTACTAAGCTGCTTTCACAATTTGTCACTCTGTATCTACCTTTTTTGCTTCAGGTTTTATATTATTTTTGTATGTGAATTTTGGGCTATGTGGTACAGACACATGGTTTCCAAAGTGGTACTTCTGTTAGGGTAGTATGTGTCAAGCAAATTGTTTTTCAAAATGTCTTGGCTGTTGGGATCATTTTTGGCTATTGTTTCTATGTCGTTGTAGGATTTGATAACTCTTTTTCTAGATTTAGCAAGACCAAGACTTAGCCATACTATATTTTCAGATTTTCCATGCAAAGCAGTACCGGTTAAATGATCTGCTGCTTCACAGGAGCCACATCCTCTATGGGAGAGCATTTTTATGCCCAAGCTGTACAATTTCTGAGACAGTGTTTTGTCTGATGACAGGTCATTTCAGAGGTCTTGAAGCTCTGTTTATTCTGCTTTGGTAAAGTATGCTATAACATATCGTGCAACTGCAGTGGAATTTTCTGCAATTTACTGCACATCTATGTTTGCATTCCATAAGAGGGCAATTATTGCATTGTAATCATTGATATATTTTGGTTCTTCTGTTCTTTTTATGTAATATGTATTTTTAGGTGATTTACCTTTAACACTATGTCTAACTGAAGACATGAAGTTGTTCACTTGACCTGTTTTTGTAACCAGTTTAGGGAAACCAAAGCGGCATTTGGTGTAGTATTTCCCTTTGTCTTTCTATTTGCAATAACAATATTTGCCACATTTGTGTCATTGAAATTGTAAAATTTGTGCATGAAGATCACTATTTGTTGCTTCCGATGGAATTTCATAAGTGACATATTTTTCGATAAACTGTAACACAGTGGCATCATTGACTTGACCAAATTTAGGAGCATCTTTAATCCATAAAAGCATGTGGGTATGTGGAGCTCCTCTGGCTTGGTATTCATTTCTCCAAAAGAAGTGTTGCACTTCTCCGAAGGGAGGAACAGTTTTATTACAAATAAAGTGTACCATAGCAATGAAGCGATGGTGAAAATATCTTGAAACATTAACAGGCTCTAGAGAACAAAGTTCTCCAGGTGTTAGTATATCTATGTTTGTTTTCTTTTTGTTTGATATGCATAGGAAATCATGTAAATCTTCCCATACATATTCTGCACAACTTAATGTAACAAACCAAGTGGGTGGGCCAAGGTTTCTTATCACACAACGTACCTCTCCATGACGTCGGAACCAGTACTCTTTAGTACCACGCATGTTTGCTAATAGATTTTTAATACTTGATTGTAAAACCTCATCTTTTTCTTGCACTTTTTGCAATAATTATGTAGCTGACATATTTTGAAAGTGGGTTCCTGATTTTAATGTGTGTGCAACTCCGTAACATAGAGTTGCTAGTTCACTTTCAAAGAGTAGGTGGAATATGTATTCCACATTGTGTCTAAATCTGGGATCTTCAGAATACATCCGTAACGAGCGGTATTCTGATGCTGTTATTTGAACAGGTCTATCATCGTACCTTCCTCTTTTGCCAGTAGGAAAGAGTAGAGGAAAAGCATGTGCTTCTATAATTTTTTTCCCATATGCTGATTGGTGATCCTTTTGTTTGTCGCATTTGGTATGTTTCTAGAGCATCTTCTATGGTGTCATTAGAGTGCAATGGATGAATTGTATAATGGTCTAAAATATTGGATATTGTAGCAGGATCTAGAAGCACAAATTGACCAGTTTCTGGTGACTCTTGAATTATTTCAGTGGTTTCCTTCAAGTTTTCTTCAATATTCATTTCTTTGTAGTATTCATTATTGTTTTTTAGATATTGCAAGGCTGGTCTAACCCTATGTAAGTCTACCAGTTTTTTGTCTTTTGTAGGTACACCATTTACTAAGATTATTCAACATTGCTCTATTGGAAGTTGCACTCCCAGAATGTGCACATTGTGTTTTAGATCTAATGGTAAATACAGTACTTTGCCATGAATGCCTTTCACCAATTCAGAGGGAGGTAATTCTGCTGTTTTTGGTTGAAGGTGTATTACTGCTTGAAAGGGGTGCACTGTTTGAATTATGATGCTCTCATATAAATTGATTTGTTGTAGGGGTTTTTGTAGTGAGAATAATTCCAAAATATTTGTGATAGCACGTGAAGAAGTTTGGTTGTTGTCAAGTTTTATACTGCAGTAACTGCAAAGTATTAAGGGGTCATTTATTTCGTATTTGTTTTCTGCTATAAGGTAGAGAGCTAATTCAAACCATTTAAAATCTTCAATGGCTTCTATTTTGTATGTTAGGTCTACAGTTGTTGTGTTACTTTTATAAAAAAGTTCTGCGGCAACACACACACACACATGTTTTGGTACTTCAGCAGTAAATGTCAGTATTTCTTTTTTGTATGTGTGTAGTAGAAGGTTGCCATGAGTAGAATTGTTGCTAGTCTGTTGTAAAGCTATTGCATTTTGTAAGTGGCTTTCACTTCCAAAATATTTTTTCTGGATATTCGATGGATGGTCGATTTCTTCGAGTAGGTCTTTGGCTGTATTATTTAGAAGAATGTTATTTAAATTGGCTAGTGCTAAAGCAGGACTTTTAGCATAGTAAAGTTTATAGACTAGATTTCTTATAGTTGAATGATGTGTTGATATCATTTTGATATGATGGAAGGTGGTTTTGCAAATAGGTCCTGAAATGCAGGCTAATGAATGTCCTTGTAGTCCTGTGTATTTGCGCACTGGACAGGTATCCATATTTTGCAGTAGTTTCATTTTGATTTTGTCTTTCATATACTGATTGAGGAATTGGCGAAAAAGCTTGAAAGATTTTTTGGGAATGTTACACATTGACGTGCATGGCCATTTGTATACTGGACGTTCTGGTTCAGTCGAATGGAGAGGTAATTCTGAGTTTTCTGGGGATATTTTTGTAAGCATTATTTCTTGTTCCATTATGGTATTATTAACTTTTTCATAACCTCATCCACTGCTATGTATGGCAATTGTATTTGTTTGCTTTTGTTTGTATGCTTCTTCAATAACGTAAGGTTCTGTGCTTGTGGTGTGACTCCATTCACCTCCACAGATATTTAAGAAGTTATTTTTGTTGACATTTCGTTTATTGAGAAGTCTTTTTTGTAATTTAGTCATTCGTTTTGTTATTGGTTTCATTTTGTTTAACACTAAAATAAATAACTTTCTTTTGAGAAGGATTGCACTGTCTATCAAAGCTACTAAGATTAATTTTCTAGGGTAGGTTTTAAGGGTTGTGCATGATTTCTCTCCTGTTTTTATAAGATTTTGAAGGACTCTGTGGCGGAACATTTTTGCTAAAATACTTTTTTTGGTATGCTTACTTGGCACTATATCAAGATTTATAGGAGCAGTTTTATCAGTAGTGGTAGTTAAATTCTTGTTAATTGTTTTCTTTTTCATTTTACATTTTGATAGAGGAGGCAAAGTTTCTGTACTTGAACCTTGTTTTGTTTCGCTAAATGCATGTATTAGCTGTTTTGTTTGAACTTCTTGTACAAATTCTGCTACAGATGGATGTTTATTTTGGACACTTCTATTTTCATTTTCTCTACTTCTGCGTTGCTTTCTTCAGACTTGCTTTTTGGTAGGCATTCTTTGGGGTCTGTTGAAAAACATAAAGAAGGTATGGGTTGGGTTGTTCTGCAATGTATGTGTGCTGTGTGCATGAGTGTCTGAGTATGATGGTAAAGATGTATGTGATGATGTGTGATTGTGCAATGGGAAACTACAATTAGTTGGGGTGGCCATTGTTGAATTTGTGTGTTACTATGCTGGGGTTCAGATGACAGTGGAAAGTAAGCTAGTGGTGAGGAGAAGCACAAATAGTAAATCCAATGGTATAGAATGAAAACAGTTCTTTGTTCTACAATACTAACATTCTAGAGGCTGAGTTAAGTCATTTGTGCGCCGAAAAAAACGGGGATTTGTGTGCCATTCTGCCTGCAAATCCCTGTTTAACAAATGGGCATTTGTGGGCAGAATGGTACACAATCTCTGTCTTTTGGCACAGAAATACCATGAATGAACCCCACAGTGTGTTTCAGTAACAGTAAAAATATTATGGTGGTATTTAACTTACTTTTTTGTGTGGAATGAGCAGGTTTCTTCTGAGTTGTTGTTTGTACGTCAGATTCTGCTGCTGCTTTTCAGAAGAGTGGTCTTCACTGCAATTGCAAAGGAAAGAAGTTAGTAATTGTGTGTGTTTATAGCACTGGTTTTAATTTAGACATTGATTTTTATGTTTTTGCAGAAGTATTCTTGTTTGATATCTGAACATACTGTGTGCATGCAATTTTGTCTGACTATGAGCAGTCTTTCTATTTTACTTTAAACATGTTGGTTCAACATGCTTTGCAAATGTGTGTAAAAATAAATTAAATAGCAATAGGTTTGGAAGTGACAGTTGACTATAGCAGATGGGAAAAATGACAGTAAGTTTGTTTTATAGGTTATACAGGTTAAAAGGCATTTAATCTGTTTATATGCATTTATAAGAATTGTACATGTACTACACAGAAAATATGCATACCTATAGTTTGTGTTCATGCATATGGATATGCATGCAGCTGCAAGTAGAAATCTTGGAGACTTGTACAGTAGTTCTTGTAGTAGGTGCTATCCAATGATATGACACTTGTACTCTGAGTGATTAACAGTACATTTGAAGTGCTGATCTATGATGATGCAGTTAGAAGTAGAGGTCTTGGATCTGATTGGTGGATGGTTGTGTGACTGTTTAGCTCTATCCAATCACGGAATGGCACAGAGAGTGAAGTGGAAATGGTAGAAGGGCTGTCCATGTTACTATATGTCCGTGGACATGGCGGTAGTCCGCGGACATTGCGTGTTACATACAGGGATTTTGGGGTGGGGAGGTATGCAAATGAGAATGAGCAGAGCAAGAGATTCGTCAGTAAAGTTTAGTGGGTGTGTTGTGTCAGGAGAGAGTTTATCAGAAAGTCTTTTTCCTGAGAGAAGAAGAGATAGCTATGACTGTGTGTTTGAGAAAACAGATTGTCTGGATTTTGGGAGATTCGTGGATACATTGGTTGAAGGTGCATACAGAAAGATGTGGAGTAGCTGTAGATCTTGGATTCCCATATCTGGAAGTGCACTGGCATTGAATGCGTGGAATGAAGTGGCTGGACTTTGTACCTCTCTGTGCTACTTTGGAGACAGAGCATCATCCAGACATAATGATAATTCATTGTGGAGGGAATAGTTAAGGACATGTGTCTGGAATTTCTTTGCAATTTGCAATCAAAGACGGACTTGGGAAGGTCATGGACATGTTTCCAAATTCTCAAGTAATTTTTTCTCAGATTGCGCATAGACAAATGTGGCTGCGTTCTTCTTCATTTGGTCCACAAACGGAGAAAGCAAGGCACAATGTCAATTAGGCTGTTTGTGCCTTTCTAAGAGATGTTGGCATGTCCTCTTTTCACAATGAAAATATTATGTTTCGTAGCACATACATTTTTTGCAGAGATGGAGTCCATCTTACTTATGCTGGCAATCAGATTTTTCTGAGAAATGTACAAAATGCATTGCAACCTTTTTTGGAATTACAGCCATCCATTTTGCAGTAGGCGTTGACCATTTCAAGTTTTTCAAACACAAACAAACACCACCAAAAGGCTCTTTTTAGAGCCACCACTTCCTCCCAGAGAAAATTGCAATGGTTATGATAGGGCAGCACCCCAAAATTTGAGATGTCCACAAACTGTCGTGGACTTCTAAAAAATACACAGGACCCTGCTCCATTTATTTGCCACTTCTATTTTTAAACTGTGAAAGGCGGCTCTGAAAAGAGCCTTTATTTTTAAATATTTTTTTTTGTTTTTTTTTGTTTTTTACACACAACACACTAGGAGAGGAGGGGAAAGGAGGGTAAAGGGGGGAACCAACCACGGGGATAAGAAAGGGCGGGTAGAGAGAGGAAAATGTAGGATGGGCCTTACTTAGGTAGTGGGCAGGTCTTCTCGTGCTCTGAGACCGTAGTCTCTACGGTCACTACTGTGAAAGGCGGCTCTGAAAAGAGCCTTTATTTTTAAATATTTTTTTTGTTTTTTACACACGACACACTAGAAGAGGAGGGGAAAGGAGGGTAAAGGGGGGAAACCAACCACGGGGATAAGGAAGGGCGGGTAGAGAGAGGAAGATGTAGGATGGGCCTTACTTAGGTAGTGGGCAGGTCTTCTCGTGCTCTGAGAACGTAGTCTCAAAAGCACTACGAAGTTTCTCCCCCCTGCAGAGTACTGTACCAGAGTACATACACACAACAGTGACCCTCGAAAGGTAAGGGTCATCAGCATTGCAAATGGCCTGTGAGGCAGCTGGAGGAATACGCTCTCCCACAGGAGTGTTCCTTGTCGTGACAGGATCGATCGGAAACAGAGGATGTAGTAGAAGAAGTCAACATACTACGCTCCACGCAAGGTACATCCTTGCAAATGGACCCAACGTGGAATGACCTTAGGTGTCGCTTCATAGTTGTCGTACCAAAGCTGTACGAACCAAGCCTCCTGCGATTGAGCACCATTTTGCACTCTTTGCTGGTGACTTTGTCCGCACATGCCTTGGGTACGTTACCATGAATGGTAAATAACCGCCACACCCAAGAGTCACGGCGAGTGCTGGTAGTAGGGACTTCCACTACCTCATCCTCTTCATCCTCTTCATCCTCCTCTACATCCTCACTCCTGTTCCCCTCTTCAGGCCCTTGAGGAGGTGTTGGTGATGGAGTGGTTGGGGGTGGTGCTGAGGCAGATGTAGCACCAGGGGGAAGCAGAGGATCCATGGTTGCCATCAGGCTTCTGAAAAATCAGGAAGATTGGCAGTCACAGTACAATGTTCTGTCAGGTAGTCAGAAACACCATGAGAATGAGCTCTGGGGTGTGGCCTTTTATAGGGGTGCTGGTGCATGCTTCGCGGACACCCACGCTGTCAGCAGACATATCAAACACCAAAGAAAGGCTCAAAAAGTATGTAAAAAGTCAGGATCATTGTCTGGGACATGTGCTATGGTGATTTATTATGATAAAATACTGTAGATTGCCTGAAAGGGTACTTTTAAATTTTTCGGGGACACAAACAGTGTACGCAATCAGCACACACGCTTAGCATGGGCGCAGTCACATGATGGCATTGCGAACATGTCCGCGAAGGGAACGGGTGTCTGCAGGACACCAAATGCACGGGAACTGTTTTGCGCATGCGCGCTGGTGTTCTACGGACAGTGTTCGGGTCCTCAAAGTAATTAAAAGTGTGACACAAGTGTGCCGGACAGCTACGGACAGGCACGGTGTTTGTAGGTCTTACGGGTGAGGTGCGCATGTGCGTAGATAGTCTACGGACAGTTTTCGGGTTCTGAAACTAATTAAAAGTGTTAGACAAGTGAAACGAATAGTTACGGACAGACGGTTGTTCTTATAACAGTTTCAACTTGCCTATGGACAATACGGAGAGTCATAGCGTCCTCAGGACACCCTCATTTTGTTTATTTACAAACATCCCAGGACACTTTATGTGTTCTTAGGACAGTTTCAACCTGCCTACGAACAGTACAGACAGTTATAGTGTCCTCAGGACACCCCCATTTCATTTACTTATGAACATTTCAGGACACCCGTGTTGTTCGCAGACACCAAAACTGACTTTTTTTTAAAAAGCACAAAGGTCTAAATTAACACACACATAAGATTTATTTTTCATTATATTATATATATGTACAATTTATGATAGAGAGGGGGAAGCAGAAACTGACACAAACACAGGGGAATTGGGGTTTTCAAGAGGATGGACAGGAGAAGATGAAGGGATGGAAGTCTCATTAAACGTTTTTCTATGTGGGGAGGGTTTGGGGATAATTGACTGAGATATGGAGAGGGGGGACAGGTACATGTTGCACAATGGTATCTAATTTTTTCTTTTATATGGTCCTGCACAAAATCTTTCAAAAGGTGGACATTTGTCATGAGCTAATTCATTTTTTCTTCTATGTGCTCGAGAGTTTGTTCTAAAGTATCTTGTTGTGTATTGTTTTCAATGTTTGTATGGTCTGTTAATAAATATAAATATATATTAAGTGCACATAAAGTAATTTGATTACATAGAGAAGTGTCTACCATTAGTTTCACTATCTTCAGACATTTCACCGTGTGGGAAATTCTCCTCAAGCCATTCTAAAGTATTTGACATTTCTGAGAGGGAAAAACAATATATATCACTTTTATTGTATCTAATATAGACATTTTAGAAATATATAAGAAAAAAGAAGTTTACTTACTAGATTGTGGTAAGTTGTCTTCTCACTGTTCTATAGGTCTGCTGTTGTTCCTAGTTGTGCAGTTTCTATGAGGTAATTATGTTAGAAGCATATCTTTCTTGTTTTGGTATATTCCATTTTAGTATATATGGTATTTAAATGGGTGGTTGATGTGTTATATATTAGGTTTTACTTCTTATTTATGACTAAATATAATGTGTTTGTGTATTGGTTTTTCAATTTGTGCAGTCTTCATATGGCTTGAAATACCAATTTAAGATACCCCTGAGTTTTTGGGTGGTGTTGCTGTAGTCCGCGTCCGTCCGCAAACATTTGCACAGTCCGCGGACATCAAAATCTCTAGCTGGGGGTTCAGTATGTTCTATGTTACATGTATATAAAGTCAGGGATGTTATGGTTAAGTTGCACTTCTAAAAACCTATGAAATTCAGTAAAAAAACGTTGTTAAAGGGACGTTATGGTTAAGTTGCGCTACTAAAAAGCTATCAAATTCAGTAAAAAAACTTTGTTAAAGGGACGTTATGGTTCAAAGTAAAACCGAAAAACCCTTTAAATTCGCCAGTTATGGTAAGCTAAGCAATCATAACTTGTGCCACCGTGCACTACTAAGACTAACACCCAGGACATCAAAGATGTCACTGATGACATCACTGTAAAAACCTATGAAATCATGTGAAAAAAACATGGTTAAATGGTACATTCATCAATGAGATTTGTCATGTCATCTTTGATGTCCTGGGTGTTATTTTTAGCACTGCACAGTGGTTGCTTAGCTTACCATAACTGGCAGATTTCAATGGTTTTTCGGTTTTACTTGTAACCATACCATCCTTTTAACAATGTTTTTCACTGAATTTCATAGGTTTTTATTAGTGTAACTTTACCATAACGTCCCTTTAACAATGTTTTTTCACTGAATCATATATCGGTAAGTAAGGGGGACTGTGATGGGTAGTATCTTTGCACCATTTTATGCTAATCTTACAATGGGATGGTGGGAGGCTACTTTCCTGTCTGACTTATTACTATCTTGTTTTCCAACACAGATTATTTCATGGTGGCAGTATATTGATGATGTGTTTATTATTTGGAAGGGTACCGAAAGTGATTGGCTGTTGTTTGTCAAAAGTATTAACATCAATCAGGCCAATCTCAGTTTTACTGAATGCCACAGTCGCTCAAAGATTGTCTAGCTAGATGTGACCGTAATGATGGATGACTCTGCTATTAATACAGCATTACACAAGAAACCCACAAATACTGGCTTACCACTCCATGTCAATAGTTGTCATCCAACACCCTGCAAAAAATCTATTCCTTATGGCGAATTTATTCGGTATCGCCGTAACTTTTCCGAAATTGCCTGTTTCGACTATCATTGTGCACAGACAGTTATGGATTTTTTGAAACAAGGATATCAAAAAAGAACAATTGAAATGGCATACCTTCGAGCACGTGGAATGTCTAGGGACACATTATTATATGATACCAGTACCAAAACTGTTATTAATGATGATCCCAGACTCATCATCACATTTGATACTGCCTCCAATGACATTCGAAAAGTTGTGGAAAAACACTGGCATGTTCTTACTCTTTATAATGACTTGAAGCCTATCTTGGGCTGTCGACCCACACTGACGTACAAACGTGTACCTTCATTAAGGGATAAACTTGTATCTAGTTTTTTACCTCCAGAGGGCAAGATTCAGTGTTCCAGCACCTGTCTTCCGGCTTCACATATGGGATTTACCAAATGCATGAAGTGTAAAGCTTGTGCACATGCTATTGCAAATAAATCCTTTATGCATCCTGTTACGCAAACTAAGCAAATGATACGTAATTCTATCAATTGTGATACCACCTTTGTTGTTTATGTACTCTCTTGGCCTTGTTTGCGCTGGTATGTCGGAAGTACCACATGTACATTGAAATTGAGAATTCTGCAATATTTAAGAGCTATTAAGAACTCTGACCCGACATACCCCATGGCAAAACATTTTAAATCTGAACATAATAATGATGTGAAAATGCTAACATTTTTTGCTGTGGCACACGTACCTCCTCTTCCAAGGGGAGGTGATCGTACTTTGAAACGGAGACAACTTGAAACCAGATTTATTCTGGATCTTGACACTAAATATCCCAGGGGTCACAATGTAGACGAGGAGTTATATACTTTCTTGGGTACTTAATTATTTGCTTCAGTTAATTTGTTGCCTATCCTGCCATCTTTGCCTTGTTTTTCTTTACTGGGGTCTCTTGTTTTTCCAGTGGAACACTTCTTTGGCTTTATATTTCCTGGTTCACCTCTTTTGTTTTCATCTAGGTATTGATTGATTAACCTTTTTAATTTTTGTATGTTTCCACATATCTTTACCCGCCTGTTTTAGCTGATCATTCTGCAATGCAGGGGGAGCGATACACTAATTATATTTACCTCATTTTGGTGGTTTATATGCAGTCCTTTTGCACATCTGTGTTTTTCCCTTCTTTCCTTGGATTTGTGTATTTTGCTCCATTTGTTTATCTTGTTTGTCCAGCCGTTAACTTAATTTTATGTGGTCATGTGGCATATAGCTTCTGGCATTGTGTGCCTTATACATTCTGGCCTGTCATCATTGCTCATGCACTGGCACTTTATGGTCTTGCTGCAACTTTTGCACTTTGCACAGAGAACCATATGTATGCACTTGCACTTTAAATACATCCTCATTCCATGAGGATGCATTGACACAATGTTGTCTTGCTGCTCATTTTGCTTTTTTGCACTGTACAACCGACATTTTACGGTCTTGCTGCTATTCTTGCATTTTGCACATAATATCATGCCTTGTGCATTGTCACGCTGTCAGATATACAGTGTTGGCATAGCCCTGGTCACTGACCAGTTTTCTAACAAACATTTTGGCTGGCTTCTTTTTACTCCGTTCTTTCTTGATTGATGGTACAATATGACTTACTCTCTCATTTCATGAGGCTGATTGGACAATTGCGGTTTCTTTTTGCATGCTTTGGCCTTGGTAACATTCTCCATATAATTTTGTGACTCCATTATGACATGATTTTACTGCTGATGTTAATTGTTTCTCAACAGGGAATCTATGGGTCACTTTGTATGTATATGCTCATTTGTATATCAAATGATAGATATGGCTGTTTGATTATTAATGCATTTTTTATTCTTAGTGCAGGCATTGTGTAACACCAAGTGGGGAAATTATTGCTTGCTATATTATGGTGGTTTTGCCCTTTTATTACGGGCCGCCTCAGTACCATAATTTTTGTGCACTGTGCGCGTGTATTTAGCATTTCCCTCGTATTATTATCTTTATGAGGGACTAACTTTATATGGGTACTATAAGGTTCCATATATTGTTTTATTTCACCCTGGTTTGGTCGATTTATAATTTAGAGAGATTTTATCTATGCACTGTGCATTTATTTCTCTGACCTTGCCTGCCATTTTACTCCTTTCAAATATGGCCGCTTTTGTTTCCTCATGATGTTCTAACTAGTTGATGTCATTGACACAGTTAAGGGACTGCAATTTTGAAGTGTATTTACTTTTGCTGAACTCACTCCCCCTCACGTGATCAAGCGCTCAGTGTAGCACGAAATGTGTTGTCTGCAGGCTGCTACACCTTGGCGTCCTGCTGTTGTTTTGTTTCTATGTGCTGTTTATGTATTGTGCATTGTTTTTGCATGATGCATTTTTTAAACATTTTTGCAAACATTAAAGACACTAGTAATTCTTTACTGTGTCCGGTGTGTTTTGTCCAACCTTTTTTTGAACATGACATTAGTGCATATGCCTGCGGGAGTGCGGTTTACCTTTTCCTCCTTTTTTGAATATATGTATATATATATATATATATATATATATATATATATATAGAGTTGCTTTCTACCACGGTATAAAGCTAATGGAGTGCACTCCAGAAAACAGACCTGCGTAGAAGTTCCACACCGAACCCAGAGTTCAAAAAAGACCAACGAAGCTCCAAGCATCCAAAAATATTCTTTAATCAGTAAATGTCATGGACAAGAGAAAAAGTGGAGGAAAATGACGCGTTTCGCGGCAAAGCTGGCCGCTTGATCACGTTTAGGGTGCAGAAACAGAAGAAAGACATTTAGACCTGCGTGCTCTCTATGGTATATGTGGATAGAGTCACGTGCATAATTGTAAGCATGCATTTACACAGAATCCGCCATTTTTAAACATGTTGTATACCCTTGTGGGTCGTGTAAATACACTAAAATGCATGAAAATATATTTATTTACGACATCAAATAAACTATCAATGTTTCTCTTTTCTCAGTATTTGTGAACCGGTGCACAACAAACATTATTGTATATGTAATTTGCACATGCTGCACACTTTCGTCATACTAAAAACTAATGAACAGTTAACTTTGAAATAAATGTTAAAATCAGTGTTTACCGTAAACCATGTTGTTTAGCACAATAATAAATAATGTTCCTAGAATTCACATTTCGGATTACTGATGGTAATGTCAGGACATAATGTGTGTGGTTTATTGGAGTGTTTGTCCAAATGATTAAATTAATATAATTATGGGCATTGCTACTTTAAAATGCAGATGCCTCTGTGGGCTACCTGTAAAGTTAAGCCGAGGCCAGTGTGCTACTAATATAATGCTCAATGCATTAAAAGCAACTTTGTAAGTATACCACATATAAGAATACGTAAAGTGCAAGTGCCTATGTGCAAAAATGCTTGTGCAAAAATGCAATAGCCTACCCAAATGGGTAAAGTGCAAATAGCAATATAGCAGCTAATGATTTATTCTATATGGAGGTATATAAAGTGCTTAGTATATAAAGTGCTTAGTGCATGCAATGCCTGAGTATTTAATCAAAGAACACCACTCTGCCATATCAATAATAGTACAATTAAAATACATGGCTACGACAATAGCTAAAACCTAAATGGTAAAAACACGCAAAGTTAAATACTGTCCATATGTGCATCGGAGAAAGGACATATTAAATACATGATAGTTAAAATACGGCCGCAGGTTTAACTGATGTTCCAAGATAGCATAGCAAAAGAATTGCTCACCCTTAAGAAAGAAGAAAGACAGATTGTAAAATAAGATAGCTGGAGGAAAAAAGAATCTAAAATTCATTCAATTACTGTCAATAAAATATTGAATTGATAGACTCAGTATCCTACAAACTAATGTGAAAAACAGTGGTTGTGTCGACTAAATATAACATATAAACCTTTATGTGATGTAAGTAAGTAACATAATAGGATCCCCACTCTGTGCGACTAACTAGTAAAAATGCAGATTATATTGAAAATCTAGCAGAGAGCAGAAGAAAGGGAGTTTCAAAAGAACACATAAGACTAAATAAAGTATATTTACATTGCAAAAAATGGTATGGATACCTACTATTTGTTCAAGTGCCCAGGAAGGTATAAAGTTCCTCATCGAGGTTATGGCCCTTTGGTTTCTTAGTTTCTAAGTCCAAAATATATTTAGTCTCGGATTGTCTTAAAAGCAGCTCTCGATGACCTCCTCTCGGTGCCTTCAGAATTGTATGTATCCCAAAATAGGCAAAGCCTTGCAGATCACCTCCATGTTTTTCCTGAAAATGTAGGGCCATCGGATACGTGGGATCAATATTCTTGATGGCTCTAATGTGTTGGAGTATCCTTAGTTTCAACTTGCCAATAGTACTTCCAACGTACCATTTGTCACATGGACAAGTAAGCACATACACAACATACTCAGTTTCACAAGTGATATGAGATTTAATGATCATGTTTTTGTGTAGTATGGGATGGAGGTAGTTTTTGGTGTTTTTGGCAAATTTGCACGCCTTACATTTCATCCATTTCTGAAAACCTTTAGGCATGACACCGAGCCAGCTTTGGCCTACTGGGACAATCCTAGGACTCATATAACTGGATACAAGGTTATCCCGGAGTGAGGTAGATCGTCTAAAAGTAATGTTGATGTTATTACCCAGAATGCTTCCTAAATGTTCATCTTGTTTTAATATATGCCAATGTTTGCATTATGTGACGTAGATTATTTGAAGCCTTGCTGTACGTTAGAATTAATCTGGTGTCTCCTGTTTCTGAGCTGGTCCCTGTTGAGACTTTGGACATCAACAAAATAGAGCGATCTTTTTCTTGCGCCTTACTATACGCTCTTTCCAACACTTTCTTGGGATAGCCTCTTTGTAAGAACTTTAAAGCCATACTTCCGCACTGTTTATCGAAGGTTTCATGTTGGGAACAGTTACGTCTTATACGAATAAATTTGCCATAAGGTATGCTCCACTTCAGGGCCGTGGGGTGGTTACTTTTTGCATGTAGGGGTATATTGGAACAGGTTTGTTTGCGATAAAGTTCTGTCACTAGTTCACTTTGTGCCACAGTAACAAGAATATCTAAGTAGACGATAGCAGTCTTGCTGTGGCACGCAGTGAACTGTAGATCAAATTCATTCATGTTTAATAATTTGACAAACTCCAAACATTCAGTAATGGACCCATCCCAGATGATAAAAAGATCATCTATATAACGTAACCAGAGTACAACCTTGTCTGTATTGTGAGTAATGGTAGTTGTCCAGACTTTGAACTTCTCCCACCAGCCCATAGTGAGATTAGCGTATGATGGAGCAAAAGTCGTTCCCATAGCTGTACCTTGCAACTGAGTAAAAAAGTTCTTATTGAACAGAAAACTGTTATTTGTCAAACATAAGTTTATCATCTCCAGAATAATCTTTCCATGTTCTAAATAGTTGAGTGATCTGGTTTGTAGAAAGTACTCACATGATTTCAGGCCATCCTCGTGCTTGATGGATGTGTAAAGGGAGACCACATCAAGTGTAGCTAACACATAAGTCTTTTCCCAAGGTATCCCATTGATTTTGTTAAGGAAGTCCTTAGTATCACATAGATATGACGGTAAGGTGGTAACAACTTTAATTAGGGTTTCATCCACTAATTTTGATACATTTTCCAGTAGTGCTCCACATAGCGTGACTATGGGCCTCCTTGGTGGTCTAGTTTTGTTTTTGTGTACCTTGGGCAAGAAGTAAATAGTAAGCATCACCGGAAATTTCGGATGCAGGTATTTACACATATCCTCATCAAACAAGCCTTTCTCTTTCCATTTAGTTAGTAGCTGGAAGAGTTTGTCATTCATCTCCGTTGTGGGGTTGGTGGCCAATAGCTCATAATAATCTGTGTCCTTCAGTTGTCTATTGGCTTCGTTGATGTAATCTTGCCGATTCATGATGACTATGTTGGTGCCCTTATCTGAGGGTTTAATGATGTAGTTGTCTAATGTACATATATTAGACAGGATCTCCTGCTCACGGCGGGTGAGATTATCTTTCATGTTCATTTTTCTTTTCCTGAATATCTTCAGGTCACTAATGACCAGATCTTGAAAAGCCTCAACATGCCCTCCTGGGTTGAACATCGAATTGAAGCATGATTGTAGTTTAAGTTTGCTTTTACTGGGCCAGTCAGTTTGTATATTCATATGTTCCCATTGTGGGTCACTAATGTCGTCATTGTCTTGCCATTCTGAATCGAGATGATTAAGGTCACGCAATATATGTGAATCCTCTATTGTCACAGGGGTATAGCCACTCAGAGATTCATTTTTTCTAGGTTTAGGTGGATTGATGGCAAAAAACTTTTTCAGCCGGATTTTACGTCTCAAAGTCTATTCTGGTTTCAGCGTAATTGTAAGAGGACGAGGGGCAAAAGTTGAGGCCCAAATTGAGTACAGATTGCTTTTTGCGAGTGAACTCTCGTGATGTCAGATTAATGATAGACACGTCTGGTATTTTGCTATGTTCTTGCATTAATTTTTTGTTCCAGAGCTTGTTTTTCTGTCTGACTTGTCTGCTGCTGCGATGTCTGTGGCAGTAGCTCCTCCTTGTTTTTTTGATCCTCGCGACTTAGTTGGTTTTCCTCGTCCCCTTCCTCTGGTTCTTTTGCTGCTGTTGTTGCTTCTGCCATCCATTCCTAGAAGTCTCATTTCTTCTAAAAAATTCAATTTTATCTGGGGCTGTTCATTTTCGCTTTCTGTGGTGTCGATATCTGAGGATGATGGTTTGCTGGGTATGTCGTTTTCAGCATTAGGTATGGCTATAGGGAGTTTCTGTCTCAAGGTATCAAACCTTTTGGCAAATGTCAATACTCTCCCCCTTTCATAGTCATCCTTGTCCCGCAGGAATTTCCGTTGTTTTCTCAGCTTAATTTCTTCCTCAAATGCCTTATACCCCATACTCAAATGGGTGGCTTTTCCTTCTTCACTTTGACTGATGGCCTGTAATGCTTCTTCTGTATCTTGTATTTTGACAAGAGTTTCTGTCGATCAACTTTGGCATATTTCATAAGAATTTGAAGAAATGTCACTGAGCATGTATTACTTGCTTGCCCCCATTATTCCAGCTTTGCGGGATCCTGTTCTTCATAGGTGGGTGTGGTTAATATGCGCAGACCTCTCGGGATGCGTCCCACATCGATATAGTTTTTCAGGGAATATTCTTCCCACCATTTACTGATTTCCCGTCTCTGCAATTTTTCTAGTTCTCTTAAAAGCCTCACTTCGTTATTGGGCTGTGCCTCTGGCAATTTGTTACTAGGTTTGTTAGTGACACCACCAGTTTGTTTCTCACAAAATAAAAACACTGCTTGTTCCTTGCATGCACTTTCTCTGTCCATTTGTGTAGACATAATGTTATTGGTAATGCTTGGGTGTTGGTCTTGAGCTCTCTTGGAAAATGTTTTCCGCTTTTCATGCAAAAGTTCCTTATCGCTTAGAAACTATCCTTGACGGATGTCCAGTTAGTGTGAAGCTTGTAAAGTACAAAACACAGACCTCTGTTATCAACACACATATACACACACATCTGATGTGATGCATTCACACTTGGTCCTTCCACACGCCTTGATCATCCTAACCCAGTCACCATCTATATACACTTTCCATACCCCACAGTGTAAGTGGGGGTATTCTAGCAACAGGAACAAATAACTTCCTTAACCATATAATATAATGTAAGCTTTAGCTTAAATACTCGATGCAAGCGTTGCCCACTCTACCTAAACGTCTTCATCAAGAGGAAAGCAAACATAAGTGTTACTACGTGGCTAGACTGTCCTACATTAGTGTGACCAGTCTGCACATGTTTTCCTACCATGGCATTTGTTTATTGATATAAGTTCTTACAAGGTAATAATGGTATATATTGGTGCTCTCTGCATGGACATGTATGGCCACACGCAGCATGAACATGTTTCTTATACTGGCATAGATTGTAGGCAAAGGCATCATGGAAATGTCCTGGGAAAAAGGCCATGTCCACAGTTGGATTTTTTCAGGTGCTACCATACACAACAAATTGCAAAGAGTGTGGATTTGTAACCAATATTTCACAGAAAGTGTGCTATAAAAAGTACCATTTTAACCCACATTTTCTGTGGGGGAGAACTACCCACAGGTGACCTTGGTTGCCGCACATACACCCTTCCAATTAAAAAATTCACAAGCCACCACTGGCAATTAGTTTTGCTCCGAATATTGTGCTTTTTTTATATTTTGTGATCAGGTTGTCTGGTAAGCATGAGTGAAGCACAATACTATGCAGAAACTGCATTTAGAGAAGCAGCTGTTTTCACACACAAAAAAAATAACTTTATATTGGAAACAGGTCATTAAGCACACTGCTGTCAGAATGTGCGTGCAGTTTTAGCACTCCCATCCTTCCAACTTGTAACGGCTTTCTGGTAAATTTGGAAAAATGAACAGATGAGACACATATTTTTCAGAAAAATGTATAACTAACCCACACACATATCCCTCAAGGTCAAATACTAGGAGGAAACATTTTTTAAAAAATCTAACAAAAGAAACGCCATTCGCAATATTTCACCTTTTTCAATTATTTATTGTGTTTGCCAGGAATGAAAAGATATGATCTTCAAAATCCCTCTTTTATCAGATCAGGTCTGCAGAACTCAGAAAGCAAAAGTATTGTGCTTTTTTTTTACACATTAGCAATTACCTGGGCTTAGCTTGTCACCTCCTGAGACACCAAGATAAACTCTCATTAAAGTAGGATTAAGCAAGCAACTTAAACAAAAGGCACACACGACTTCCCCCTCATCTATTATGGTAGAACCCAGGAGAGATGGCATGCTGAATGCCCCGCTATGGGCGTGTGCCCTCATTCTCTGAATTATGAATGCTATGTGTTCTAAGAAATACATTGACATATTGAAATATTTCCACGTAGGATTAAAGGCAGCGGGATGGGGGACAGAAGGCACATTAACTTGGCAAACATTGTGTTGGAGTCTCTTATACGGCATCTGAATAATGATACAGTCATCTCTCATGGGAAAACGCACAACTCCCAGGGAGGGCATCTAAGGTCATCTGATATTGTGCATTCTTATCCCACAGGCAAAATCTCAATACTGAACAAATTAAACAAGGATGCCATTTTGGATAATATCAATATAGTCACCTTCAGCAATGTTTTTGCCTGTTGTATCATATTATGAAACCCAGACAAATTGAAAGGAATCGTTTGCTTAGGCACACAATTATCTTTTTCCATTACTTCTACCTGCCTGAGCAGTCAGTATGTTTCTGCTGGTGCTGTTGTATTACAAAAGTAATCCGTTTGTGGCATGGGATGTGGGAAAGGGCTCAGCAATGCCATCTACCCCCAGCAGACCAAGATAGTGTTTCAGCCAACTTAGTTTTGTAATTCTTTTTTTTTCTTTATTTGTGCCTATGGTTATACAACCTTTGCTCGCACAGAATTATACAATTGCACAATTAGTATAATTTCTAATCAATATCATACTAGTTAAAACAAACAATGCACAGTACATGGCAATGACATTGGACGGTTAAAAACGAGTTAAAAAATACAACAATACAAACATCAATAATTAAAGTTGAAGACACGTTGAACATTTATACTTAAAAGAGAGCATGTTACCCCTTTGTGGGAGACTAATTTGATACACATGAAGCCCCCCTCAAGAGCAATTTTCAATAGCAAGGACAAGGGGTTTCAGATTAGGATAGTCTGTCCCTGGCCATGTGTGGAAGGCGTCTGCCGTGATCACGAGGGATTCGGCACCATGTATGGCACTCCAGATCTGGGCTGAAGGGTGACCCCGGAATGCTTTATTATAGAGCTCAACCAGTGGACCGTTTCCACTTCCTTTCTACATATTCTGAAAATCCGGTCCTCTCTTGGAATCCCCACCCACGTCCCTGTATCACTAAATATGGAGAGGGGGTAAAAACGTAAGTATAGGATAAAATGTATCAAGGGGGGAGAATGGTACATAGTTAGGTACTTGCGTGGGCTATCTTTAAAACCGCCCTGGTGTGTATAACATTTGGTATGGTTTAGCAGCAAGCTTTGCCAAAGCTTCAATGCAAACGTACTCCATGTTTTTTTTTTCACCTGACTGGAGAATTGGAACTCAATGAGGCTGGTTGGAAGTTGTACTACTTCAGTTGCATGGAGATGACTAGTAACCATGCGATCCAGTTCTGTAACCAGGATACTTTGTGAGAGCCGTATCTGATGGATTGTGGCAGCCATCAGCAGATGATAACTTGTTTCCACAGAGAACTTACTATTGTCCCAAAGTCTACATGCTGCCATTTTCCAATGGGCTATTAGAGAAGTTAGCCCTGGCTCCAATCGAATTGCCTATCCCGTCGTGGCACATGGTAAACCAAATAATGAGCATAGTATTTTGCCCTCAAGAGGCGTCAGCCATTTAACAATGTTTTCCAGGTAAACCTCTAAGGCATATAATATGGCTGGAACAACTGCAATATTGTAGGCTCGAACCGTTGCCTCAATTGAACCTCCACCAATCCTGTTGATGATCTTTCTCAATGCCAACCATTTCTTCAAGGCTTTGGTTTAATATAGTTGGATAGGGGTTTGCAGGACCGATCATTAGAGAGGTTAATGCCTAAGTATTTATACTCCGCCACCTGTATAATACGCAAATCGCGCACCCACCAGACAAAGCCCTTGTTCTTTTGTGCCTGATTTCCAAAGGCAAGGATTTTAGTTTCGGATGGATTAATTTCCAACCTGATATCCACAGCGTATTGTTGTAAGCTGGTAAAAGAGCGTTGAAGACCTATAAGAGTTCTGGAAAGCAAGGCTGTATCGTCCGCATAGACGTGGGTCCTGTGCCTGCTGGGCCTAGAGACCCAAGCTACTCCTCACTGATGAGGCCCAACAAGGCTGAAACATGTTTGGGGATGCTGGTTGTCTCGCGCAGAAGGGATGTGACCTAGCAGTTCGGGCTGGACTGCCCCTTTTTGGGTGGGTCCAAGCCTGATTTGCATATGGTCTTTCCCCATCTGTAATGCCTGTTTGGCAGGCCAAGAACGATGGTCTGGAGGGTTGCCCAGAGCAATGCCAGTGGTTAAGATTCAGTCCAAACCTTCCAGCCATCACCTCTTTGTTTTTGTTTAGACTCCTCATAGTGCCAAGCATCCGACATCAGGGTCTGGATAACCCATATTGGGTGGAAGGTGCTATAATTTTTCCTAAAACACGTTTGGGAGTAGTGGAGCAGCCCCCTCTGTGTCACCCAGGTTGGCAGCATCCCCAGAAGTATGCTAGAAAAGATTTTCGACATGGCTAACAAGCAAAAATTTGAGGGAATATCCCTGGGGCCTGATTTATGAACTGGCACCAGGATAGATTGGTGAATAGAGTAGAGATAGAGCATCATCCCAAAGGGAAGGGTCTTCCTTAAGGACCAAATTGCTCGTCCCTTTGGGCCCTATGGCCGCTGAAGATTTTAGAGAGATTATAGTTGCCTCTAGGTCCATTTCATTTAAGAAGTGCCAGACCCATGTGTCTTTCATGGATTGAGTTTGAGTGATGTTGAAAGCCTCCCTATCGTCCCAATAGATATTCTCTATATGGGATGCACACTACTCCTCTGAGACACATACAATCTCATTTGCTGCAGAGCCCGCCACTGAGAAGCGAATTATGTGCCAGAGCTTCTTTGTGTCGTTTGTGAAAATCACTCTATTTACATAGTTGCAACTAGCGCTCGCAGTGCTCCATTGGTGGTTGGGCAGCCAATATTGGAAGCGTTTTTGTAGCGTTTTTTCATGAGTTGACTTTTCACCTTCCTCACAATCTCGATGTCACAATGCCGCCCCCAGGCATCTCTAGGACTCTATCCCAAAAGATGCCTGGAGGTGTCTAGACCAAACAGTCGAACCAGATCGTCCAACTACCAGTTGTTTGTGGCCAACATCTCAGCTTGAGGTTTTACCAAATTAGCCAGCCTATAGTTAAATTTCCTAATGTTGAGGTCGTTCAACGCAGGCGGTTGCACTGGACAATGACCTCCGGGTTTCCCCTTAGTATTTCCATTCTCGTAATACCTACTGGAAACAACATAGAAAGGATAGCATGGTCACTCAAGTGGGTTGGTGATACATCTCCCACGGGATTGCACTGCAGCATAGCATTGTTTACAAAAAATTAAATAAATCTTACTTGCGTGTAAGCCATTAGACCACGTAGGTTAGAACCCACCCTCATGAGGTAACAATGCATGTACATCAAATTCCAAAAACATTCCAGACCAATCACATTCCCCCCGTAAAGATGTGGAGGCTCTCCCCAACCCGACTTGGACAGGCAATCTATGTTAAAATCCCCAGTCACAATGATTTTACTCTCAGGGTTCAGGGCAGACCATTCTCTCAGGCAGTCCTTGACCGACTTCATTAATTTCAAGGTTCAACTGCCATCAGGGGGTGATATAGGGTGATTAGGAGAGAGGGATGTGTGTCGAACAGAGGAAGTGACAACACCCTACAAAGAAGGTTCAAGGGGGACCAGCTGCCCAGGAATGGTTTCAAGCCATACTTTGCATTTGCCTCCATGTAAAGTCCACCATTTGGACGGCATGCAATGGGAACCTTAGATAGGCTGAACAATAAGGTAAAACCCTCCAGAGCACACCTGCTTGTAAGCCAAGTCTCCTGCAACATAGAAATATTGGCATTCTTTAATTTAACAATCCCCTCTGGATTAAGCAGAAAGGAGCTGTGACCATGTGTGCTCCAGGAGAGCATGTTTAATACACTGAATGAGCAAGGCTTAAGTCATTGCATGGCAGGGGATATATTCAACTAAGTGCCCAATACACGGTCCTCTTGCCTGGACTGGACCTTTTTGGAGTTATGAAGTTGGGAGCCACTCGAATGGCTCTTCTATCTTAGTTTATAAATGCTGGATAGCTCTCTATATGGTTGGAAAATGGCCACTTCAAAACCCAGTCCAGCAAGATCATTGGCCTATCTACAAATCAGTTCAGCAGTCTATGGTAGGGATGTGGTCAAAAACACCCAATTAGTAGTGCTGCCTATCTGTGGTAATTCCAGAGTTGAAATATCGGAGAATGACAACTTGGATAGAGCAGGAATTAGGCCTAACAGCTGGAAGAGCCATGAACAGTTAAGAAAAGGGCTTGAGTCGAAGGGATCTTTCTCAAACCTCGAGCCCAGAACATAGCTTCCAGACAGTTTGGCTTGCCCAGATAACTCTAATTGCTGTTGCAGGTGTTCCACATGCAGTAGCCAAGGAGGTTGGCTGTTGTTCCCACTGTTTTCAGGAAGGGCAGTAAGGGGAGGCCAGCTGCTGGAGGTTAAGTTGGCAAATCTGCATTGTTTGTACAGTGCCTATCACAGGTGTTCTTTCTTGCTGCCGGTCTCCCCCCACTGGGTACCTCAGCCCAACCTGCACGATGCACTTCTTTAGCCATATCCAAACCTCTGCCACCAGCATGCAATTTTGTTAGTTGGCGTCAAGGAAGGAATTGTGGTGTGCTGGATTTTGTCAAGGATGCCAAGGTTGGTAGTGTTGTCTTTAGTGAGAGGATTGTGTTCTTTATGGGGCAGTCTCTGCCCAGTACAACCCACCTTACCCTGTCATTTAGATACTGCGTCCCATCCATACAGGGGGCCCATGTAAATGTACCTGCCTTGGACGGTCTTCGTCCGTTTCTCTTGTGACGGTATAGAACCAGAAACTGATGGTGGGATGAGGGGATTTGGCCTATTTGCGTGGGTAAGGGTGGGTGCTGGCCAACTGCTGACCCACACATGTACAGGTGGTAGAGGAATGATTGTTGTGGTCATTAATATGGTATTCCCCAAATTGTTCGAACACAATTGTTCGAATGCCCAAATGTCAAGGGTCCGAATTGACCTTTGCACAATTGACCATATATATATATATATATAACTATCACATATTGTGACTAGACCCTAATGAAAGTAGTGTACGTGCAATGTGTACAAATATGAGCATATTCAGGGAAAGTACATTAATAAAAAAACAACAGAACTATAACACAGTGTTGATAACCGTACTAATCATCTTCATACATAGAAAGCATTGTTGTCTTCCAAGTCTGTGTTTTCTCCCTTGTATATGGTTCATATGCTTTGAGTGGACCCTAAGTGAATTACTGTAAGAACGTATTTGTAGTATAAATCTACAAACATAGTACTTTGTATTATAGTATAGTGAATTTTTAGTTCCTGATTGTAACTGGCCTAGATATATCAGTAAAGGAAAAAAGAGGGAGCCAGACATGTGATGTCATCAGTGATGTCATCAATGACATTTGTGATGTCATCTTTGATGTCCAGGGTGTTAGTCTTAGCAGTGCAAGGTGGCGGCGCGAGTTATGGTTGCTTATCTTACCATAACTGCCGAATTTCAGGGGTTTTTTGGTTTTAATTTGAACCATAACCTCCCTTTAACAAAGTTTTTTCACTGAATTTCATAGGTTTTTAGTAGTGCAACTTAACCATAACGTCCCTTTAACAATGTTTTTTTTACTGAATTTCATAGCTTTTTAGTAGCGCAACTTAACCATAACGTCCCTTTAACAAAGTTTTTTCACTGAATTTCATAGGTTTTTAGTAGCACAACTTAACCATAATATCCCTGACTTCATATACATGTAACATAGAACATACTAACCCCCTGGTAGTGATTTTCATGTCCGCAGACTACCGCCATGTCCGCGGACACATCGAAAATCTGAGCGTGGTGAATGTAAATTTAAATATTGTGCCCCATTTCCCCTTTGAAGTTGGCTCTGAAAAGAGCTGTTGTTTTTTTTTTTACAGATGCTTGACAGACACCTGTTATTTTGTATTTTTTTTCTTGTTTTTTTTCTTACTTTACCCCTAAAATCTTTGCATAACCTTCTCCAAAGCAACCCTTACATTCCAAAATAGAAAGGCATTTCCCGTAAAAGATCAAGAAATGCCATCTTCTTTAAAATTAACAGCATTACTGGAATCAATATTCTCATTGTTACAGAAGAACATACCAGCTCTAAGCATGAAGGCACACATGCCTCGGTTGATGACACACCTAGCAATGTTTTGCTGAGGACAAAAAACTGAACTATTGTCCCATATTGCCCTAGGTAGTAATCCAGAAAAAATTACTTTCGCATTTGGAAGGATTTTCATTACGGCTTGAACCAAGCGTTCCAAATCAGCCAACAAAGTAGGGGCATTGACGTTGCCCAAATGGAAAGCACCATAGTGCAAAACTACCACATGCGGACTGTTCATCGTGGCCATATCCTCACAAACTTGTACAATTCCCTGTACATTGCAATCAGGCACAGTGCTCCACACCACCTCCACTCATTTCACATCAAAGTTCTTTGCAACATGCCTGCATTCAGCGTACTGCTGTAAACCATGCACAAACATATCTCCGAGCACCAACACCCTGACTTACTCCACTTCTGCCATCTTCACCACACACAGTCTCTTTCAACACAAATCCACAACCTCGACATCTGATTGGCTGATCCGTACAGTCTTCTTTCCATGTTGTATTTCCTGGAAAAACCCGGATGTAGCACGCCCTGTCCACGAACAGCCGCGGTGTCCGCGGACACATCGAAAATCTGAACGTGGTGAATGTAAATTTAAATATTGTGCCCAATTTCCCCTTTGAAGTTGGCTCTGAAAAGAGCCGTCGTTTTTTATTTTGCTTTACAGATGCTTGACAGACACCTGTTATTTTGTATTTTTTTTCTTGTTTTTTTTTTCTTACTTTACTCCTAAAATCTTTACATAACTTTCTCCAAAGCAACCCTTACATTCCAAAATAGAAAGGCATTTCCCGTAAAAGATAAATAAATGCCATCTTCTTTAAAATTAACAGCATTACTGGCATCAATGTTCTCATTGTTACAGAAGAACATACCAGCTCTAAGCATGAAGGCACCCATGCCTCGGTTGATGACACACCTAGCAATGTTTTGCTGAGGACAAAAAACTGAACTATTGTCCCATATTGCCCTAGGTAGTAATCCAGAAAAAATTACTTTAGCATTTGGAAGGATCTTCATTACGACTTGAACCAAGCGTTCCAAATCAGCCAACAAAGTAGGGGCACTGACGTTGCCCAAATGGAAAGCACCATAGTGCAAAACTACCACATGCGAACTGTTCATCGTGGCCATATCCTCACAAACCTGTACAATTCCCTGTACATTGCAATCAGGCACAGTGCTCCACACCACCTCGACTCCTTTCACATCAAAGTTCTTTGCAACATGCCTGCATTCAGCGTACTCCGAGCACCAACACCCTGACTTTCTCCACTTCTGCCATCTTCAACACACACAGTTTCTTTCAACACAAATCCACAACCTCAACATCTGATTGGCTGATCCGTACAGTCTTCTATATATATATATATATTACATGGCCACGGTATATAATAATATATATATATTACATGGCCACGGTAGCGGCCATGTAGTTATGGTTAAGTTGCTGTTTCCATAGGAAGAGCACTTTTTGGGCGGCTTATAACTTTGCTCTCCCTGGACGAATCCTCATCAAACTTTGTAAAAAAAAGTATATGGCCCATTCTGATTTTTTTTGCAAAGTGTGGTGAGGATTCGTCCGGGGGTGGAGGGGCAAAGTTATGGGGGGCCACGGTATATAATAATATATATATATTACATGGTCACGGTAGCGGCCATGTAGTTATGTTTAAGTTGCTGTTTCCATAGGAAGAGCACTTTTTGGGCGGCTTATAACTTTGCTCTCCCTGGACGAATCCTCACCAAACTTTGTAAAAAAAAGTATATGGCCCATTCTGATTTTTTTTGCAAAGTGTGGTGAGGATTCGTCCGGGGGTGAGGGGGCAAAGTTATGAGGGGTCCCAAAACTTTTTTTTCCCCATAGACTAAATGGGAACAAAATGTTGCTCGCGCCTACAGCCCAAACCACTGGACGGATTTTCACCAAATTTGGACCAGGAGCAGCGGCTTGGTCCCGAAAGCATGCTTTTGCAAATTTGGTGAAAATCCGTCCAGTAGTTTTTTTAAAAAAATGACCAAAAAGTAGGTAAAAAAAAAATGTGTGATATCTGTGTTCGGTCCGCGGACACACTTCCCTGTCCGCTCTGCGGACAGTGTACTGATTGGCTAATCGGCTTGCGTGATGTCCGCGGACATGCGACGTGTTCGCTGATTGGACGGTGTTAAGCATGAAGCGCGTCAGATTTTCGTTAGCGCCCGCCATCATGGATTCGCGGACGTCTGCGGACAACGCGGTGAAAGTTTGTTCAAAATGTGTATTTAGTAAGAGTGTGTTGGTGTGTAGGAGTGTTTGGGGAGGATGGAAGGGTATGAGATAGGTTAAATGTTGTGCTTTTTTATGTGGTAGATGTTCTTTTTGTGTTCGATTTGTCTGCGTACATCACAGGTGTTCTGAAATGTTCTAAATAAACTGAATGGGGGGTGTTCTGAGGACTCAATATGTGTCTGTTTTGTTCGCAAGCAAGCTGAAACTGTTCTAAGAACACTCGCGGTGTCCTGAAATGTTCGCAAAAAAATAAAATGGGGGTGTTCTGGGGACGCTGTCCGTTTTGTTCTGTGGCAAGTTGAATGTGTTCTAAGAACACTTGGGGTGTCCTGAAATTTCGCAAATAAACAAAATGGGGGTGTTCTGGGGACGCTGTCCGTATTGTTCTGTGGCAAGTTGAATGTGCTCTAAGAACACTCGGGGTGTCCTGAAATGTTCGCAAACAAACAAAATGGGGGTGTTCTGATGACGCTATCCGTATTGTTCGTTGTTAAGTTGAAAGTGTTCTAGGAACTCTCGCGTTGTCCTGAAATGTTCGTACATAAACAAAATGGGGATGTGTTCTAAGAACACACGCGATGTCCTGAAGTGTTTTAAGAACTCTTGCCGTGTCCTGAAATGTTCGTAGGGGGTGTCCTAAAGACGCTCTAAGAACACTCGCGGTGTCCTGAAATGTTCGCAAATAAACAAAATGGGGGTGTTCTGGGGACACTATCCATATTGTTCTGTGGCAAGTTGAATGTGTTCTAAGAACACTTGGGGTGTCCTGAATTGTTCGCAAATAAACAAAATGGGGGTGTCCTGAAGACGCTGTCCGTATTGTTCGATGGCAAGTTGAAAGTGTTCTAAGAACTCTCGCGTTGTCCTGAAATGTTCGCACATAAACAAAATGGGGGTGTGTTCTAAGAACTCTTGCAGTGTCCTGAAGTGTTCGTAGTGGGTGTCCTGAAGACGCTGTCCGTATTGTTCGATGGCAAGTTGAAAGTGTTCTAAGAACTGTCTCGGTATCCTGAAATGTTCGTAAATAAACAAAATGGGGGTGTGTTCTAAGAACTCACGCCTTGTCCTGAAATGTTCGTAGGGGTTGTCCTGAAGACGCTGTCTGTATTGTCCGATGTCAAGTTGAAAGTCTTCTAAGAACTATCTCGGTGTCCTGAAATGTTTGCATATAAACAAAATGGGGGCGTGTTCTAAGAACACACCCGTTGTCCTGAAATGTTCGTAGGGGGTGTCCTGAGGACGCTGTCCGTATTGTTCGTTGTCGAGTTGAAAGTGTTCTAAGAACTCTCGTGGTGTCCTGAAATGTTCGCAGGGTGTGTCCTGAAGACGCTGTCCGTATTGTTCGATGGCAAGTTGAAAGTGTTCTAAGAACACTCGGGGTGTCTTGAAATGTCGCAAATAAAAAAAATGGGGGTGTTCTGAGGACGCTGTCTGTACTGTTCATTGTCAAGTTGAAGGTGTTCTAAGAACTCTTGCGTTGTCCTGAAATGTTCGCACATAAACAAAATGGGGGTGTGTTCTAAGAACACACGCGTTGTCCTGAAATGTTCATAGGGGGTGTCCTGAGGACGCTGTCCGTATTGTTCGTTGTCGAGTTGAAAATGTTCTAAGAACTCTTGCGGTGTCCTGAAATGTTCGTAGGGGGTGTCCTGAAGACGCTGTCCGTATTGTTCGATGGCAAGTTGAAAGTGTTCTAAGAACTTTTGCGTTGTCCTGAAATGTTCGTAGGGGGTGTTCTGAAGACGGTGTCCATATTGTTCGCTGGCAAATTGAAAGTGTTCTAAGAACACTGGTAATGTCCGAGGACATTAAAAGTTTCCATAGGCCATAGTTGAAATGTTTTACTCTATGGGTGAGATATGCTGCGGTGGTTGTGGCCAGGGCATAGAATGTTGGGTGCCCTGGCAGCATATCACATTTATAGGTGCTTATAACTTTGGGTCAAAAACAAATTTATAAGGAACAAAGTTATAAGATACTATGGGTGTGATATGCTGTTATGGTTGTGGCCAGGGCATAGAGTGTATAATATACTTACTGTTTGGTTTAGTAACTGGAGTACATGTATTTCTTGTTAATTTCTGTGATAAAAGAAAATAGCATGTTAGTATTAGTATTTTGTAATGACTTTTTACATTGTATAATAAACATTTTTTTTTGGACCCTCATATTTAGTAGATTACAAACCAGAGTACTGTGCAATTTGCTCAGTTTCTGTGTTCGTTGCTAAAATCATTGGGTCTGTGGGAGAAACAAAATCCATGTTGGATTAAAAAAAAAACTTTATCTGTTATGCTACAGTTTATTTGTTTGTTTGTTTTCAGTGTTCATTTTTGTTTCTGGCTAATGCTTTATACATTGGGTTGTTGCATTTTTCTGGAGCAGTAACATATTATTTATTTGTTTGGATATTATGAAATTTTGGAGCAGTTAGATACCAGTAAGCATATTCTAACTGTCTATTTTTTCATATATTTTAGTGGTATTGATTTATCTGTTTGGATATTGTTAAATTTTGGGACAGTTAGATACCAATTGGCGTATTCTGTCTATTTTTTGATATTTTTTAGTGGTGTTGATTGATCTGTTTGGATATTGTTAAATTTTGGGACAGTTAGATACCAATTGGCGTATTCTAATTGTCTATTTTTTGCTCTAATTTAGTGGTATTCATTTATGTGATTAATTGTTGTAGAATCTTTGGGCAGTTTGATAGCTTTTGGAATATTCTAACAGTTTATATTTTTTACTACAACTTTACTTGAGGTTTAAGTACAGTTTAGTTATCAAATTTTGGTTTTAAGAACATTAAATAAGCGTTTGTAAGATTTGCTGGTAATCTCTGCTTTAGAGTAATGGTACTATCATTACATTGAAACCATGCACATTTCTTTTTTTATATATGCAGTGTAGTGCCCTGAATTGGTTGTGGCTCCTGTGTGGTAGATTCTACCTATTGTTGTGAAGGTTTTCTTACCAAGTGATATTTGACCATGTGCGAATCCAGTTAGCTTGCAGTTGTTTTTGGTACCATCTGCATTGTAACATAGAAGTATTACGTATTTACTATGTGTTTGTATTACTAACGTGGAGCGATTATCTGAATTGCAGGTAGAACATAATCTACCATAGTTTGCATTTTATACAAGTTGCTGAAATGGAATGGATTCACAATTAGGTATTGATATATATACGAAGCGTTCATTGGGGATTTCTTCTTGTGTCAGATTGTTGCAGAGAGTGCATGTATGTTTCCACATGTATGAAATCTGGAAGATTTATAGATATGTTTTTCTTTTCCAGTACTTTTAGTAAGTACATTAGAAATTCATGTGGATCTTCCTGTGAGTTTATAGTGAATTTCACCATTCCAGAACAGTAGTCCAATTGTTGTCTTATTACATAAACACTATACGTGTTTTCAGGATTGTTTGCTGCATTTCTGTGAAGTACTAACATTTGCAAACACAATGGGTCTGTACTGTGTAAGTAAATGTTGTCAACAATTGGTGGTAATGGAAATAGAATTTTCATTGCTACATTTGCGTAGCAACTTACACCAACTATATTTGAGAGTATAAATGGACCAGATAGTTCTGCATCTGACTGCTTTTTTGGAGTTTGTCTTCCTTCTTTGAAGAAGTACCTGGTTTACTTTCCCTAATTGATTCTTTTTTGCTTGTGGTATTTGATGAAGTATTACTTTCTTTTACTCTCTTTGGAGAATTTGAAGTGACATCCTGTTGCTTTTCTGTTTGATTTATTTTTCTTTTATAATGTTTTACTTTTTGTGGAACAGAATATGTGTTTAGATGGGGAGTGTATAGTGAGTGAAGTCTATTGTATTCTAAAATGCAAGAAATATGAGCGTTTATTTTACTTGCATCAAAGTTGATTAGAAATAGACAGTCAAGTGTACATAAGCGTGATAATGCTACGTAGCTCATGCCTTCTTTAAAGACTGTGTTACCAATATCTATCATTGCTTTGTCTAGGGACTTGTGATTTGTGAATTGTGACTGCGTATGAAGAGTTAGAGAAAATTGTTCTCTGCGTACATACATGTCTTTGAAGAGAAGGAATCGAGCTGTTGAGCGTCCTATCCTTTTAACTTCTGAATGTTTGTCAAAGAGTATATTGACAAACTGAATTTTGTTGTCACGTGGGTATGTTTGAAAGCCAACAACTGTACCCAGTGCTCCATTAACTAGTCCTTGGTCCACGTCAAGGTTACGTATAAGCATTACTCTGCAATTTAAGGATAATTTTAATATCTTTTCTAAGCCTGCTGTGTTTGAGAATGATTTTTCTAAACTATTTAGTCTTGTTGTGGCTTGATCACACATAGGTGGTGTCATACCATGTACATCTAGTTTGTCTGTGGCGCTAATTTCCATTATTGGTTACATTTCTTTAGTTAACATTATTTCATTGAATTTGAAACAGCTAGCAAAAGTTGGCATTAAGGCCATACAATTGACATTTTGTGGGCTAATTGTTCCATAACATCTGTAGCACATGCATTATCGCCATAAAGTGCATTCATTTGCCGGGTTTTCAATATTGTTTCTGCTTCTTTAGAGAGTATACCAACTCTGATACTTTTTAAGATGTTGGCATAAGTGAGATCTGCAGATTGTCACATGTTTTCTGTTAATTCTCTGTATTGGAAATGTTGCCAAAGGTTGACATTTCCAATGCTGCCAACAGTTTTACGGCAGAGTTTGTGTCCTAATGTTTTAAAAATAGGCTCACCTTTTACTGGTGTCAATTGAAGAAGATCTCCGAAAACAATACTGTGTTTTCCTGCAAAGAGCTCTTCATAGTTTGTTTTCAGTACTTCTTGTAATCTGAGGTGAATCAAAGCCAACATTAGTTTGGAGACCATGCTCACTTCATCTATTAGTAGGATTTTCATTTGTTTCAATACTCTGCGTAGTTCCATTGCAGCTTCTGCAGAAAGTTTGTAATAGTCTAATTTTTTCTGGTGTTCTACTGGCAATAGTAGTAATCGGTGTAAAGTGACACCACCTATGTTGTAGGCAGCTAAACCTGTGGGGGCAGTGACAACAGCTGACAGTTTGTTGTTTGTCAATTGTTGAAGGAAATTACTGATGATTTTGATTAGGAATGTTTTGCCAGAACCAGCTTCACCACTGACGTACAGTAGTATAGGTTTATAATGATGGCAGGAACATTCTTTATTTTCATGTTGTACACCATGTGCAATTTGTTTTGTTACTTCTTCAAAAATGCTACGTTGTTTGTTGTTTAGTTTTGATTGTAGTATAGTTAAGTCTTCTTTATCTTCATACTGACACATGGTGTTTTCTACTTCTATCATAGCTAATTCTGCCTCATTTGTTATTAGTGGTTCTCCCAGTGGTTCTTGGCTTCCTGTTACAGAAGGTTGACTACTTTCAGGAGTGTCTTTATCTAGTTGGGCCTGGAGTTCTTCTTCGTGTTGCTGTTCATTGTGCAACATTGTTTTGTATTGTGTAAAGTTTACATCAGTTATAGTGCTTTCATTTGCTTTGAAAGCATCTTCATATGAGTCATAGTTTTCTAGTATTTCTTCTTCTTTTCTCCATGGTTTAAAGAGTTGTAGCAGGGACATGTAATATATTTCTTTATGTTGAGGAGTCTTCAATGACAATTTGATATGATTAATTAAATTTGGTTTAGTGATTTTAACTAAGCTGCCTTCACAGTTTGTCACTCTGTATTTACCTTTTTTTTATCAGGTTTTATATTATTTTTGTATGTGTAGTTTTGGGCTATGTGGTATAGACACATGGTTTCCAAAGTATTACTTCTATTTGGGTAGTATGTGTCCAATAAATAGTTTTTAAAATGTCTTGGCTGTTGGGATCATGTTTGGCTATTGTTTCTATATCTTCGTATGTTTTTAGAACTCTTTTTCGAGATTTAGCTGGACCAAAACTTAGCCATACTATATTTTCAGATTGACCATACAATGCAGTACCAGTTAAACAATCAGCTGCTTCATATGATCCACATTCTCTATGGGAGAGCATTTTTATGCCCAAGCTGTATAATTTCTGAGACACTGTTTTATCTGATGACAGGTCATTCCAGAGGTCTTGGAGCTCTGTCTTTTCTGCTTTGGTTAAGTATGCTGTGACATATCGTGCAACTGCAGTAGAATTGTCTGCAATGTACTGCACATCTATGTTTGCATTCCATAAGTGGGCAATGATTGCATTATAATCATTGATATATTTGTCTTCTTCTTTTCTTTTTATGTAATATGTATTTTTAGGTGACTTACCTTTAACACTATGTCTAACTGAAGACATGAGGTTTTTCACTTGACCTCTATTTGTAACTGGTCTAGGGAAACCAAATCGGCATTTGGTGTAGTATTTCCCTTTGTTTTTGTATTTGCGTCGACAATATTTGCCACATTTATGTCTTTGAAATTGTAACATGAAGATAACTATTTGTGGATTCTGATGGAATTTCACAAGTGACATATTTTTCAATAAACTGTAAAACAGTGGCATCACTGTCTTGACCACATTTAGGAGCATCTTTAATCCATAAAAGCATGTGGATATGTGGTGCTCCTCTCGCTTGGTATTCTTTTCTCCAAAAGAAGTGTTGCACTTCTCCAAGGGGAGGAACAGTTTTATTACAAATAAAATGTAGCATAGCAATGAAGCAATGGTGAAAATATCTTGAAACATTAACAGGATCCAAAGAACAAAGTTCTCCTGGTGTTAGTACATCTATGTTTGTTTTGTTTTTATTTGATATGCGCAGGAAATCATGTAAATCTTCCCATGCATATTCTGCACAACTTAATGTAACAAACCAAGTGGGTGGGCCAAGGTTTCTGATCATACAACGTACATCTCCATGATGTCGAAACCAGTACTCTTTAGTACCATGCATATTTGCTAATAGATTTGTAATATTTGATTGTAAAACCTCATCCTTTTGTTGCACTTTTTGTAATAATTGTGTAGCTGTCATATTTTGAAAGTGGGATCCTGATTTTAATATGTGTGCAACTCCGTAACATAAAGTTGCTAGTTCACTTTCAAAGAGTAGGTGGAATATGTATTCCACATTTTGTCTAAATCTGGGATCTTCTGAATACATCCATAATGAGCGGTATTCTGAAGCTGATATTTGAATAGGTCTATCATCATACCTTCCTCCTTTGCCAGTAGGAAAGAGTAGAGGAAAAGCATGTGCTTCTATACTTTTTTCCCATATACTGATTGGTGATCCTTTTGTTTGACACATTTGGTATGTTTCCAGTGCATCTTCTATGGTGTTATTAGAGTGCAAAGGATAAATTGTATAATGGTCTAAAGTATTTGATATTGTAGCAGGATGTAGTAGCTCAAATTGACCAGATTCTTGTGTTTCTTGAATTATTTCAGTGGTATCTTTCAAGTTTTCTTCAATATTAGTTTCTTTGTAATATTCATTATTCTCTTTAAGATATTGTAAGGCTTGTCTAACTTTATGTAAATCTACCAGCTGTTGCCATATTTGTTTGTCTTTTGTAGGTACTCCATTTACTAAGATAATTAAAGATTGCTGCATTGGACGTTGCACTCCTAGAGTATGCACATTTTCTTTTAGATCTAATGGTAAATAAACTACTTTTCCACTAATGCCTTTTACCAATTCAGAGGGAGGTAATTTTACTGTTTTTGGTTGAAGGCGTATTATTGCTTGAAATGGGTGTACTGTTTGAATTATGATTCTCTCATATAAATTAAGTTGTTGTAGGGGTTTTGGTAGTGGGTATAATTCCGAATTATTTGTGATAGCACGTGAAGGAGTTTGGTTGTTGTCAAGTTTTGTAGTGCAGTAACTGCAAAGTATTAAGGGGTCACTTATTTCGTATTTGTCTTCTGCTACAAGGTAGAGAGCTAATTCAAACCATTTAGAATCTTCATTGTCTTCTATTTTAAATTTGCTAGTGCTAAAGCAGGACTTTTAGCATAGTACAGTTTATAGACTAGATTTCTTATAGTTGAATGATGTGTTGATATTCTTTTGATATCATGGAAGGTAGTTTTACAAGTAGGTCCTGTAATGCAGGCCAATGAATGTCCTTGTAGTCCTTTGTATTTGCGCACTGGACAGGTATCCATATTTTGCAGTAGTTTAATTTTGATTTTGTCTTTGCTTTTTACATATTGATTGAGGAATTGGCGTAAAGACTTGAACAATTGTTTAGGAATGTTACATATTGACGTGCATGGCCATTTGTACACTAGACGTTCTGATTCAGTTGAATGGAGGGGTAATTATAAGTTTGCAGGGCATATTTTTGTAAGGAGTACTTCTTGTTCCATTTTGGTATTATTAACTTTTTCATAACCTCGACCACTGCTATGTATGGCAATTGAATTTGTTTGCTTTTGTTTGTACGCTTCTTCATTAAAGTATGGTTCTGTGCTCGTAGTGTGAGTCCATTCACCTACGCAGATACTTAAGAAGTTCTTTCTGTTGACATTTAGTTTATTGAGAAGTCTTTTTTGTAATTTAGTTATTAGTTTTGTTAGTGGTTTCATTTTGTTTAACACTAAAATAAATAACTTTCTTTTGAGAAGAATTGCACTATCTATCAACGCTTCTAAAATTAATTTCCTACGATAGGTTTTAAGCATTGAATCTGATTTCTTTCCTGTTTTTATAAGATTTTGAAGGACTTTGTGACGGAAAATTTTGGCTAAAATGCTTTTCTTGGTATGCTTACTTTGCACTATATTAAAATTTTAAAAAAGTAGTTTTATCTGTAGTGATAGCTGTATTCTGTTAATTGTTTTTTGGTTTGTTTTACATTTTGATAGAGGAGGCAAAGTTTTTGTACTTGAAACTTCTTGTGTTTCACTAAATGACTGTATTAGCTGTTTTTTTCAACTTTTTTTTACGAATTCTGCTAGAGATGGATGCTTATGTTGCACACTTTTATTTTCATTTGCTCTACTTCTGCGTTGCTTTCTCCGGACTTGACTTTTGGTAGGCATTCTTTAGGGTTTGTTGAAAAAAATAAAGAAGGTATGGATTGGGGTGTTCTGCAATGTATGTGTGCTGTGTGCATGAGTGTTTGAGTAAGATGATGTATGCAATTAATTTAATTTGCCTAAATGCCCTTAAAACACAGTGTCATGCCACCAAACAGCACATTTTTTTTTGCTTTTGTCCACCTACACACTGCGTTCGATTCTGTCAGCAGACCTCTCTTATTTGCCAAATTACTTCATGACCATTGTCCAACTACTCTCTTTGACATAATTTTATCTTTACACACCAACACTTCAATTAAAATTCGTCTTTCCTTGGACGGGCGCTAGTCTTCAAGCATCCCCACGCCTCGCGGTTTAAAACAAGGCTGCCTTTTAGCCTCAGCTGTCTTTAATTACTTCATTCAAGATGTGAGACGTGCCTTCAAAAATGTCATCTCAGATTCACCTAAATTTAACAACCATCAAGTCAAAGCATTAATGTATGCTGATGATTTGGTGCTCATTTCTAAAACACATTCTGGTTTACAGAATCTCTTAAATGCCTTTCACGATTATATTCATTGTAATGAATTACGAGTTAATACCAACAAAACTCAAATCGTAACATTCTGTCCACGAAACCACAGGCCTCTATTCCATCTCTGGCACATTAATCAGATCCCTCTCTCTGTGGTTCCCCAATAAACTTATCTTGGGATGATTTTCGAGGGCAAGGCTCACGCCCCCAGTCACATCACTCATGTAAGTAGCAAATTAAAGACCGCTATCTCGCAGGCCTCTCTCATAATGTTCAAATTTGGAAAATGTTCTATCACTCCGGCTCTCCAATTTTGGAACTTGAAAGTCACTCCATCTTTACTTTATGGCTTGGAAACTCTCCATGAGGATCTATCACCTCTGTTTACACTCTGGGAGGCCATATTTTGGAGAAATGTGCTACACTTGCCACAATGCACTCCGTGCCCATGGATCAAATATGAGTTGGTCCTTGTTTCATTGCAAGCTCTCTATAATTGGCGTATTTGCGCACTATTCAGAAAATGCTTGCTCTCTGCTCCTCACAATTTCCTACTGAAATTGTTGTCTGATTATATGTTCTCTGTTACACATATTTTCATACACAAATGGTTAACAAAAGCTTACCATATTCTAACAATTGCAGAGGTCTCAATTGAAACTTTATTAACAAATCCTGACAGAGCCAAATTCAAAATGTATCAATCTGATTGGCTTCTGACTAGAGACCTCTGCCTTCAGTATAAAGATGGAGATGGCCTAAGATTCCCTCATAAAAAAATGTGTACAGTGGCACCATATTTGTTGTTATCACCTTCCCCCAAATACCGTTCAGGCATTCTACGCCTGAGATTTAATCTATATCTCACAAGAGACACACAAGTCAGACGCAAACTTCTGCCTATATCAGGTAATATTTGCTGAATTTGTATGACACCAGATACTCATGAAACTCTCATTCACTTGATTACTGAATGTGTGACTCTCCGTGGTAAAAGAGAGACACACTTTTCAAAATACTGCCTTTACCTAGGTCTTCTAGACCCGCAAGATTGTTGGGCTGCAATTTTAAACTCTTTGTGCACAGCAATACAAATAGCTACTGTTCATTTTTTGAATTGTTTATTGCTAGACTCTGTGCATTGCTAGCCCTCTGTTTACTCGCTCATTTGCTTATTTTATATTTGCATTTGTTAGGAATTGTGTTCTGTTACCTTCTATTTTTACTCATTTCAAATTTGTTGTTAATGTTTTATATTTGAAAGGTTGATTAATTTCAACCAACCAAATAAAAATAAAATACAAAAAAGATGTATGGTGTCTGATTGTGCATTGGGAACTACAACTAGTAGGGATGTGTATTCTTCAATTAATATGTTACTAAACTCAGGTTCAGATGACAGAAAAAAATAAGCTAGTGGTGTGGAGAAGTACAAATAGTAAATCTAATGTATACAATAAAAACAGTTGTTTGTTCTATGATATGAAAATTCTAGCGGTTGAGTTGGGTAATTTGTGTGTCCAAAAGTAGGAATTTGTGCGCCATTCTGGCTGTAAATCGCTGTTTAAGACATGGGGATTTTTGGACAGAATGTGCACAATCTCTATTTTTAGGCACAGAAATAGCATGAATTAACTTTACAGTATGTTTGAGAAATAATACAAATATTATGGTGATATTCTACTTACTTTTTTTCTAAAATGAGCAGTTTAATTCTTAGTTCTTCTTTGTTCTTGAAATTCGGCTGCTTCTTTTCAGGAGAATGGTCTTCACTGCAATTGTAAAAGAAACAAATTAGTAATTTTGCTTGTATATAGCATTGTTTTTAATTTAGATATTGATGTATTTAATTGAAATCCTCAGTGCCTTCCTTAAAACCATTTAAACTATCTTATTCACATAAGATACGTCGCGCCAGTTCAATACATATGATATGTTCTTAATGAACAAATTGTTTTGCAATGAGTAACTGTAACAAACAAAATATCTTTGGTATGTCTTGTGAAATTCATAATGTACCACTGAATGCCACCATTTCTGTAACTAAGCTGTTCTAGGTAATAGTGCTTTAATGTCATGCTTAAATTAAAGTAATCAAATAAATAAATAAATACATGTAATTGTATAAGGATTATTTTTTGAGATTGGAACATAGTGTGTGCATGCATGCAATTTTGTTTGAATATATGTAGTCTATAAATTTCATTTAAAAAATGTTAGTTTAATATGATTTGATAGCGTGTGTATAAAGAAAGTAAATAGTATAAAGGTTTATAAGTGATAGTTGATTTTAGGAAATTGGAAAAAAGACAGTAGATTCATTTTACAGATTACACAAGCTAAGTCAGTTTGAAAATGTGTTCATGTACTGTACAGAAAATATGCATACCTATAGTTTGTGTTCAGTTTGAAAATGTGTTCATGTACTGTACAGAAAATATGCATACCTGTAGTTTGTGTTCATGCATATGGATATGCATGGAGCTGCAAGTAGAAATCTTGGAGACTTGTACAGTATTTCTTGTAGATGGTGCTTGCCAATGATATGACCCTTGTACTCAGAGAGATTCACAGTACATTTGCAGTGCTGATCTATGATGATGCAGTTAGATGTAGAGGTCTTGAATGTGATTGGTGCATGGTCATGTGATTTCTTAGCTACATCCAATGAGGGAATGGCACAGAGAGTGAAGTGGAAATGCTAGAAGAGCTGTTCATGTTACGATATGTCCGCGGACATGGCAGTAGTTCGCGGACATCGGTAGTTACATCCGGGGATTTTTGGGTTCAGAAGTCATGCAAATGAGAATGAGCAGTGAAAGGAATTGGTCAGGAAAGTTTAGTGGATGTGTTGTGTCAGGAGAGAGTTTCTCAGATACTCTTTTTGCTGAGAGAACAACAGATAGCTATGGCTGTGTTTCAGAAAACCGATTGTTTGGATTTTGGGAGATTCGTGGATACATTGATTGAAGGTGCATGCAGAAAGCTGTGGAGTAGCTGTAGATCTTGGATTTCCACATGTGGAAGTGCACTGGCATGGAGTATGTGGAATGAAGTGATTGGACTTGTTACCTCTCTGTGCTACTTTGGAAACAAAGCAACATCCAGACATAATTATAATTCATTGTGGAGGAAACAGTTTAGGACATGTGTCTGGAATTTCCTTGCAATTAGCTATGAAAGAAAGACTTGGGAAAGTCATGGACATGTTTCCTAATTCTCAAGTAATATCTTCACGGATTGCGCAGAGACAAATGTGGCTTCGCTCTTCTTCATTTCGTCCACAAATGGAAAAAGCAAGGCGCAGTGTTAATAAGGCTGTTTGTGCATTTCTAAGAGATTTTGGCATGTCCTCTTTTCAGAATGAAAATATTATGTGTCGTAGTGCATACATTTTTCGCAGAGATGGAGTCCATCTTACTTATGCTGGCAATCAGATTTTTCTGAGAAATGTACAAAATGCATTGCAACCTTTTTTTGGAAATACAGCATCCATTTTGAAGTAGGTGTTAAGTATTTATAATTTTTGACATACAAACACCTCCCAAAGGGTCTTTACAGAGCAACCACTTCCTCCCAGAGAAAAATGCAATGGTAACAATAGGGTAACACCCCAATTTTTTTAATGTTTGCGAACGTCCGCTGTCTTTTAAGAAATACAAAGGGCCCTGCTTTATTTATCCTCACTTCTATTTTTTGTTAACTGTGAAAGGCGGCTCTGAAAAGAGCCTTATTTTTTTGGATTTTTGTAATTTAGTATTTTTTGGGGGTTTTTTTAGACACAACACACTAGGAGAGGAGGGGAAAGGAGGGTAAAGGGGGGCCACCAACCACAGGGATAAAAAAGGGAGAGCTGACAGAGGAAGATGTAGAGTGGGTTTTATTTGGCTAGTGAGCAGGTCTTCTCGTGCTCTGAGACGATAGTCTCAAAAGCACTCCGAAGTCGCTCCCCCCTGCAGAGTACTGTGTCACAGTACATACATACAACTGTGACCCCCGAAAGGTAAGGGTCATCAGAATTCTGTATGGCCTGTGAGGCAGCTTGAGGAAGACACTGTCCCACAGAGGTGGTCCTTGTGGTGACAGGATCAGAAACAGAGGATGAAGTAGAGAAAATCAACCTACTACGTTCTTCGCAAGGTACAACCTTGCGAATAGCCCCACAGTGAAATTACCTCAGGTGTCGCTTCATGGTCGTGGTCCCAAAGCTGTAAAAACCGTGCTTCCCGCGACTGAGTATCATTTTGCACTCATTGCAGATAACACAGTTCGCACAAGCCTTAGGACCATTCCCATAAATGGAAAATAACCGCCACACCCAAGACTCACGTCTAGTGCGGGTAGTAGGGATTTCCTCTACCTCATTCTCGTCATCCTCTTCTTCCTCCTCTGCATCCTCACTCCTGTTCCCCTCTTCAGGCCCTTGGGAAGGTGGTGTGGTGGAGGGGGTGGGGGTGGCGCTGAAGCAGGTGCAGCACCAGGTGGCAGTTCTGCATCCAGGGATGCCATCTCGATGGTGTCATCAGAAAGTTGCTGGAGAAATAGCTGTGCTCTGAAGAATAGCCAGAAACACAATGAGACAATGGTCTTTTATAAGGGTGCTTGTACGCGGTTCGCGGACATGCGCGCTGTCTGCGGACAGATTGAACACAAAAAAGGGTTCAAAAAGTTTCAAAAGATATGTAGAAACTCAGGACTTGTGCCATGATGAGTTTTTATGGAAAAATATTTTGGATTACTCATAAATGTACTTTTAAATTGTTCGAGGACACGAACAGTGTCTGCATTCAGAACACGCAATCAGCATGGGCACGGTCACATGATCCCTTCGCGAGTCGCGTACAGGTCCGCGAAGGAAGCTCCTGTCCGCAGGACACCAAATGCACGGACATTGGTTTGCGCATGCGCGTTGATGTTCTACGGACAGTGTTCGGTCCTGAATTAATTAAAAGTGCGTCACACATCAAACGAACATTTCTGGACATCGGTTATGTTCTAGAACAGTTTAAACCTGCAAGCGAACACTACGGACAGATATAGTGTTCTTTAGGACACTTCCATTTTCATTTGATTACGAACTTTTCAGGACATCAATTGTGTTCTTAGAACAGTTTAACTTGCTAGCGAACATTACGGACAGGTATAGTGTTCTTTAGGACACCTCCATTTTCGTTTAATTACGAACATTTCAGGACACCAATTGGGTTCTTAGAACAGTTTCAACTTGCTAGCGAACAGTACGGACAGGTATAGTGTTCTTTAGGACACCTCTATTTTCGTTTAATTACAAACATTTCAGGACACCGCTTGTGTCCTTATAACAGTTTCAACTTGCTAGCGAACAGTACGGACAGGTATAGTGTTCTTTAGGACACCTCCATTTTCGTTTAATTACGAACATTTCAGGCCACCGCTTGTGTTCTTTGAACAGTTTCAACTTGCTAGCGAACAGTACGGACAGGTATAGTGTTCTTTAGGACACCTCCATTTTCGTTTAATTACGAACATTTCGGGACACCGCTTGTGTTCCTAGAACAGTTTCAACTTGGTAGCGAACAGTACAGACAGGTATAGTGTTCTTTATTAGGACACCTCCATTTTCGTTTAATTACGAACATTTCAGGACACCAATTGGGTTCTTAGAACAGTTTCAACTTTCTAACGAACAATACGGACAGGTATAGTGTTCTTCAGGACACCTCCATTTTCGTTTATTTACGAACATTTCAGAACACCCGTTCTGTCTGCGGACATCTACATTGTTTTTAAAAAAATAAAAAATGGGAAGTAATTACAACACAATATAAAAATGTAACTTTATTTCACATATATTAATAATTTATGACAGCGAAGGTGAGGCAGAAACAGAAACAAAAACAGGAGAATTAGGGGTTTCAACATGATTGGTTTCAGGTGAAGAAGGGATGGAAGTCTCATCAAAACGTTTTGGATTATGGAGAGGCTTTGGGGATAATTGACTGGGATATGGTGAGGGGGGACAAGTACATGTGGGACAATGGTATGAAGTTTTTGTTTTAAAATGATCCTCAACAAAAGTTTTCAAATTATTAAAATTGCTCAATAATAAATCCATTTTTTCTTTTAAGCTGTCAAGCGTGTTTTCCCTAACAGTTTCTTCAGACATATTTTCTATTTTGGTATGCTCTGTACAAAAAGAAATATATATGTTAAATATACATAAAATAATAACAATTAAATGGTTTATATTGTAAAGAGTGTACCATTAGCTTCACTATTTTCTGACATTTCGTCATGTGGGAAGTGCTTCTCACTATTTTCTGACATTTCGTCATGTGGGAAGTGCTCCTCTAGCCATTCCAGAGTACTAGACATTTCTTTGAGAAAAAAAAAATAATATTTTTTTTTAATCTAATACAGAAAGTTTATAAAGATATGAGTAAAATTATGTACACTTACTATTTCAGGTAAGATATGTTCTGAGTACTCTGTAGGTCTGGTCTTGGTTTTAGTTGTGGAGTGTCTGTGAGGTAATTATGTTGGAAGCCTATTTATCTTCTCTTGGGATATTCCATTTTAGAATATATTGTATTTAAATGAATGGTTAGTGCGGTACATATATGGGTTACATTTCTTATGTATTACTACATATAATATGTATGTGTACTACTTTGTGAATTTTTTTAATGTTATCATGTTGTAATATAACAATTAAACATACCCTCCCAGACTTTTTAGGTAGTGGTACTGTTGTCCGAATATGTCCACGGACATCAAAAATGTTCGCAGACATTACATTCAGTAGAAGTGGTTCAGTATGTTCCATATTACATGTACATAAAGTCAAAGTTACTATTGTTAAGCTTTGCTACTAAAAACCTATGACATTCAGTTAAAAAACTTTGTTAAAGGGATGTTATGGTTAAGTTGTGCTACTAAAAACCTATGAAATTCAGTGATAAAAACTTTGTTAAATGGACGTTATGGTTAAGTTGTGCTACTAAAAACCTATGAAATTCAGTGAAAAAAACTTTGTTAAAGGTACGTTATGGTTAAGTTGCGCTACTAAAAACCAATGAAATTCAGTGAAAAACTTTGTTAAAGGGACGTTATGGTTAAGTTGTGCTACTAAAAACCTATGAAATTCAGTGAAAAAACTTTGTTAAAGGGACGTTATGGTTCCAAGTAAAACCGAAAAACCCTTGAAATTCACCAGTTATGGTAAGCTAAGCAACCATAACTCACGCCACCACCGTGCACATCACAAATGTCATTATGACATCACTGATGACATCACATGTCTGGCTCCCCCTTTTTTCCTTTACTGACATATCTAGGCCACATGGTTTTCTTCAGTAACAGTCAGGAATTAAAATTGGAAAAGGTAGTATATTTGTAGACTTATCCTTCAAGTATGTTCTTACAATAATTCCCTTAGGGTCCAGTCATATCATATGAAACATATACATAGAGGAAGACACAAGCTTGAAAGACAACAATCCTTTCTGTGCATTAAAATAATCAGTAGGGCCATGCACCCAAGACCTAAGTTATAAGTACTGGAGTTATAAGCCACCATGGGTGTGATATGCTGCGGTGGTTGTGGCCAGGGCCTAGAGTCTTGGGGGCAAGACACCGATCGGCTAATCGGCTCGCATCATGTCCGCGGACGTGCAACATGTCCGCCGATTGGCTGGAGTGAGGCGTGATGTGTGTCAGATTGTTCCGATGCGCCCGCCATCTTGGATCTGCCACCAGCGTGGCGGTGAACAGAGGCGAAATGCAGTTTTGGGGAGTGTTTTGGTGTGCAAGAGTGCTTGGGGAGTAAGAGATGGGTGAAACAGTATATGTGTTTAGGTGGCAGGTGCTAGTGATGTATTCGCCATGCCAGCGCTGTCCGGGATGTTTGTAATTAGGGAAAATGAGGGGTGTCCTACTAAAGATAGTATTCCTATCCGAGCTGTGCGCAGGCAAGTTGAAACTGTTCTAAGGACACGCACAGTGTCAGCGGACATAAAAATTGACCATATGCCGCAGTTTAAATGTTTGGTTCTATCGGTGTGATATGCTGAGGTGGTTGTGGCCAGGGCCTAGAGTCTTGGGTGCATGGCCGAAGGCCATGCGCCTAAGACTGAAGTTATAAGCACTAAAGTTATAAGCCAGCATGGGTGTGATATGCTGCAGTGGTTGTGGCCAGGACCTAGAGGCTTGGGTGCATGGCCCAAGACCAAAGTTATAAGCACTGAAGTTATAAGCTAGCATGGGTATGATATGCTGTGTTGGTTGTGGTTGTGATATGCTGCGGTGGTTGTGGCAGGGCCTAGAGTCTTGGTTGCATGGGCAAAGGCCAAGCACCCAAGACCGAAGTTATAAGTACTGAAGTGATAAGCCACCATGGGTGTGATATGCTGCGGTGGCCTTGGCCAGGACCTAGAGTCTTGCGTGCATGGCCAAAGGCCATGCACTCAAGACCGAAGTTATAAGCACTGAAGTTGTAAGCCAGCATGGGTGTGATATGCTGCGGTGGTTGTGGGTGTGATATGCTGCGGTGGTTGTGGCCAGGACCTAGAGTCTTGGGTGCATGGGCAAAGGCCATGCACCCAAGACTGAAGTTATGTGCACTGAAGTTATAAGCCTTAGAACTTCTCTCTCCCTGGATGAATTCTCACCAAACTTTGTAGAACGTGTGATATGGGTGGGCCCATATAGACAGTTAAAATGTTTGATTCTATGGGTGTGATCTATGGGTGTGATATGCTGCGGTGGTTGTTGCCAGGGCCTAGAGTCTTGGGTGCATGGCTGGGATCCTGTTGCATTTTTGTTTGAATTAGTTTTCTTTTACAAGGTTTTCCTTTTTGTGGAACAGAATTTGTTTTTAGATGGGGGGTGTATAGTGACCGTAATCTATTGTATTCTATAATGCAAGGAATATCAGCGTTTACTTTTCTTGCATCATAGTTGATTAGAAATAGACCATCAAGTGTATGTAAGCGTGATAGTTCTACGTAGCTCATGCCTTCTTAAAAGACTGTGTAACCAATATCTATCAATGCTTTGTCTAGGGTAAGACCTTGTGATTTATGAATGGTGACTGCATATGCTAGAGTTAGAGAAAAATGTTCTCTGCGTACATACATGTCTTTGAAGAGAAGGAATCGAGCTCTTGAGCGCCCTAACCTTTTTACTTCTGAAAGTTTGTCAAAGAGAATATTGACAAACTGAATGTTGTTGTCACGTGGGTATGTTTGAAAGCCAACAACTGTACCCAGTGCTCCATTAACTAGTCCTTGCTCCACGTCAAGGTTACGTTTAAGCATTACTCTACAGTTTAAGGATAATTTTAATATTTTCTCCAAACCAGATGTGTTGGAGATATAATTTTGTAAGGTATTTAGTCTTGTTGTGGCTTGTTAACACATGGGTAGTGTCATACCATGTATGTCCAGTTTGTCTGTGGAGAAAATTTCAATTATTGGTTTCATTTCTTTTTTCAACATTGTTTCATTGAATTTGGAACATCTTGCAAGAGGTGGCATTAAGGACATACAATTGACATTTTTGTGCGCTAATTGTTCCATAACATCAGTAGCACATGAGTTATCGCCATAAAGTGCATGGATGTGCCATGTTTTTAATATTGCTTGTGCTTCTTGAGATAGTACACCAACTCTAATACTTTTTAAAATGTTGGCGTAGGTGAGGTCTGCAGATTGGCACATGTTTTCTGATAATTCTCTGTATTGGAAATGTTGCCAAAGGTTGACATTTCCTATGCTGCCAACAGTTTTACGGCAGAGTTTGTGTCCTAAGTTTTAAAGACTAGGTTCACGTTTAACTGGTGTCAATTGAAGATCTCCGAAAACAATAATGTGTTTTCCTCCAAAGAGCTCTTCGTAGTTTGTTTTAAGTGCTTCTTGCAATCTGAGGTGAATCAAAGCCAACATTAGGTTGGAGACCATGCTCACTTCATCTATTAGTAGCATTTGCATTTGTTTTAACACTCTGCCTAGTTCCATTGCAGCTTCTGTAGAAAGTTTGTAATAGTCTAATTTGTTTTGGTTTTCTACTGGAAGGAGTAGTAATCGGTGTAAAGTGACACCGCCTATGTTATAGGCAGCCAAACCTGTAGGGGCAGTTACAACAGCTGACAGTTTGTTGTTTGTCAATTGCTGATGATTTTGATTAAGAATTTTTTGCCTGAACCAGCTTCCCCACTGACGTATAGTAGTATAGGTTTGTAATTTTGGCAGGTACATTCTTTATTTTCATGTTGTACACCATGTGCAATTTCTTTTGTTACTTCTTGAAAAATGATGTGCTGCTCTTTGTTCAGTTTTGATTGTAGTACAGTTAATTCTTCTGTATCTTCTTCATAGTGACACATGGTGTTTTCTACTTCTGTAAGAGCTAATTCTGATTCATTTGCTATTAGTGGCTCTCCCAGAGGTTATGGGCTTCCTGTTACAGAAGGTTGACTACTGTCGGGAGTGTCCTTATCTAGTTGGGCCTGGAGTTCTTCTTCGTGTTGCTGTTCATTGTGCAACATTGTTTTGTACTGCGTAAAGTTCACATCAGTGATAGTGCTTTCATTAGCTTTGAAAGCGTCTTCATAGGAGTCATAGTCATCTAGTATCTCTTCTTCTTTTCTCCATGGTTTAAAAAGTTGTAGCAGGGACATGTAATATAGTTCTTTCTGTTGAGGAGTTTTTAATGACAATTTGATATGATTAATTAAACTTCGTTTGGTAAGTTTCACTAAGCTGCCTTCACAATCCCACACTCTATATCTACTTTTTTTTCATCAGGGTTTATATTATTTTTGTATGCAAAGTTTTGGACTATGAGGTAATAGACACATGGTTGCCAAAGTGGTACTCCTGTTCGGGTAGTATGTGTCTAGTAAATTGTTTTTAAAATGCCTTGGTTGTTGGGATCATTTTTGGCTATTGTTTCTATGTCCTCATATGATTTGAGAACTCTTTTTCTAGATTTAGCAAGACCAAGACTTAGCCATACTATATTTTCAGATTGTCCATACAAAGCAGTACCGGTTAAACGATCTGCAGCTTCATAGGAGCCACATTCTCTATGAGAGAGCATTTTTATGCCTAAGCTGTACAATTTCTGAGATAGTATTTTGTCTGATGATAGGTCATTCCAGAGGTCTTGAAGCTCTTTTTTTTCTGCTTTTGTTAAGTAGGCTGTAATATATGGTGCAACTGCAGTGGAATTGTCTACAATTTACTGCACATCTATATTTGCATTCCATAAGAGGGCAGTGATTGCATTGTAATCATTGATATATTTTGATTCTTCTGTTCTTTTTATGTAATACGTGTTCTTAGGTGATTTACCTTTAACACTATGTCTAACTGAAGACATAAAGTTGTTCACTTCACCTGTTTCTGTAACTGGTCTAGGGAAACAAAAGTGGCATTTGGTATAGTATTTCATTTTGTTTGTTTGTTTGTTTGTTTGTTTGTTTATTTATTTATATTGCGCACCAGACCCTTAGGTTACCGGGCGCAGCAACAAGTATATGCGAAGCTTACAATGATACAATGTTATATAAATGAATTTACAATATTACACCATATTACACAAATTACTAGAATGTACAGATAAAGAATTGCCGTATTTACATGAATGTACAGTTAACAATATACAGAATTAGCAGTAATAAACATAAGGGTTAATGTCGCGTCAGGGTACATTGGATAGGACTACATATTAGGTAGGACTACACTTGTGAGTGTTCGGGTGTTAAGTCGTTGTTGGCGATGATGTGTTTGATAAGGTTCCTTCTGAAGTGAGGGAAGGGTTGGTCAGCTCTTAGGTTAGGTGGCAGGGCGTTCCACAGATTAGCAGCTTTCACAGGAAAGCTGACACCACCAATTTTGGCAAGTCTGAATCTAGGTACTGCCAAGCAATTGGAGTTGGCGAGTCTCATGGGTCTATTAGAAGTTTTTCTTTTTATTTTGTCCATCAAGTAGCTAGGAGCAGCATTATTTAAGGCCTTGTGGGTTAATGAGATCATTTTTAGCTGGATTTTATTCTCAGTAGAAAGCCATTTATGTTGCCGCCTAGTCGAGGAGATATGCTCCCTCTTTTTTATTCCTAATGCAGCTCTAAGAGCATTATTTTGTAGAGTTTGAAGTCTTAGGGTGGTGGCTTTATTGGCGCTACTGTATAGGGCATTACAGTAGTCAAGTCGGGAAAGAATTAAGGCTCTAGCCAAGATTAGGCAGCTGGTATTGGACAGGAAGGGCTTGCCTGCTCTGATCAATTTACAGGTGTAAGCAGTGGTGGAGGCTAGGGAGTTTACCTGTTTAGTGAAGGACAGGGTAGAGTCGAGATAAAAACCAAGTGTTTTTACTTCCCTCGAGACTTTGATGACATTTCCGTCTATGCTGAAGGCTGAGTAATCCGGGCCCAATTTGTTAATATTGGCTTGTGTGCCCAGAATGATCAACTCTGTCTTATCATCATTCAGGCAAAGACCGTGAGTAGCCATCCATGCCTGAATGATGAGATACACTCTATTCACCAACTCCCCATCCTCGCTGTGATCCCCAGAAAGTGGGAAGAGAATCTGTGTATCATCTGCATAGTTAGTGTAGGTGATACCGAGATTGTCCAAATCATCGAACAGAGGTTTGGTGAATATATTGTAGAGGGTCGGAGAGACGCAGGATCCCTGAGGGACTCCACAAGTAATGGGTATAGGGTCAGCTGCTGCCGATGGGGAAAAGACTCTCATTTTGTTTTTGTTTTTGCGACGACAATATTTGCCACATTTGTGTCTTTGAAATTGTACACTTTGTAAATGAAGATCACTATTTGTTGCTTTTGAGGGAATTTCACAAGTGACATATTTTTCAATAAACTGTAAAACAGTGGAATCACTGTCTTGACCAAATTTAGGAACCTCTTTAATCCATAAAAGCATATGGATATGTGGTGCTCCTCTGGCTTGGTATTCTTTTCTCCAAAAGAAGTGTTGCACTTCTCCGAGGGGAGGAACAGTTTCATTACAAATAAAGTGTAGCATAGCAATGAAACGATGATGGAAATATCTTGAAACATTAACTGGATCTAGAGAAGTTCTCCAGGTGTTAGTATATCTATGTTTGTTTTGTTTTTGTTTGATATGCGTAGGAAATCATGTAAATCTTCCCATGCATATTCTGCACAACTTAATGTAACAAACCAAGTGGGTGGGCCAAGGTTTCTTATCATACAACGTACATCTCCATGACGTCGGAACCAGTACTCTTTTGTACCACGCATGTTTGCTAACAGATTTGTAATGCTTGATTGTAAAACCTCATCTTCTTCTTGCACTTTTTGTATTAATTGTGTAGCTGACATATTTTGAAAGTGGGTTCCTGATTTCAATATGTGTGCAACTCTGTAACATAGAGTTGCTAGTTCACTTTCAAAGAGTAGGTGGAATATGTATTCCACATTTTGTCTAATTCTGGGATCTTCAGAATACATTCGTAGCGAGCGGTATTCTGATGCTGTTATCTGAGTGGGTCTATCATCGTACCTTCCTCCTTTAACCAGTAGGAAAGAGTAGAGGAAAAGCATGTGCTTCTATACTTTTTTCCCATATGCTGATTGGGGATCCTTTGGTTTGTCACATTTGGTACGTTTCTATTGCATCATCTATGGTGTCATTAGAGTGTAATGGATGAATTGTACAATGGTCTAAAATATTGGATACTGTAGCAGGATCTAGAAGTTCAAATTTACCAGTTTCTGGTGACTCTTGAATTATTTCAGTTGTTTCCCTTAAGTTTTCTTCAATATTTATTTAATTGTAGTATTCATTATTGTCTTTTAGATATTGCAAGGCTTGTCTAACTTTATGTAAGTCTACGAGTTGTTGCCAATTTTTTTGTCTTTAGTTGGTACACCATTTACTAAGACAATTAAAGATTGCTCTATTGGACGTTGCACTCCCAGAGTGTGTACATTTTCTTTCAGATCTAATGGTAAATTAACTACTTTGCCACAAATGTCTTTAACCAATTCAGAGGGAGGTAATTTTGCTTTTTTTGGTTGAAGGCGTATTGTTGCTTGAAATGGGTGCACTGTTTGAATTATGATGCTCTCAGATAAATTGAGTTGTTGCAGGGGTTTTGGTAGTGGGAATAACTCCAAGTTATTTCTGATAACACGTGAAGGAGTTTGGTTGTTGTCAAGTTTTGTAGTGGAGTAACTGCAAAGTATTAAGGGGTCAGTTATTTCATATTTGTTTTCTGCTATAAGGTAGAGAGCTTATGTAAACCATTTGGAATCTTCATTGTCTTCTATTTTGTATGTTACGTCTATAGTTTTTGAGTTACTTTTATAAAAAGTTCTGTGGCAACACACACACATGGTTTGGTATTCAGCGGATGTACTTTTAAATTTTAGTATTTCTTTTTTGTATGTGTGTAATAGAAGGTTGCTATGTGCAGAATTGTTGCTAGTCTGTTGTAAAGCTATTGCATTTTGTAAGTGGCTTTCACTTCCAAAATATTTTCTCTGGATATGGTCGATTTCTTTGAGTAGGTCTTTGGGTGTACCAGAAGAGTGTTATTTAAATTGGCTAGTGCTAAAGCAGGACTTTTAGCATAGTATAGTTTATAGACTAGATTTCCTATAGTTGAATGATGTGTTGATATCATTTTGGTATGATGAAAGGTGTATTTGCAAATAGGTCCTGAAATACAGGCTAATGAATGTCCTTGTAGTCCTGTGTATTTGCGCACTGGACAGGTATCCATATTTTGCATCACTTTCATTTTGATTTTGTCTTTGCCTTTCACATACTGATTGAGGAACTGGCGTAAAGATTTGACATTTTTTTTGGGAGGTTTTATTTTATTTTTTTAAATTTTTTATTTTTTAATTTTTTTTTTGGTTGGCTGAATAATCAACCTTTCAAAACTAATATGCAAATGCCAATAAAAAGAATGTCATCAATACATAAAACAATCATATACAATCTTGAACATTATGGCAGAATTCTGAGAACATAAGCATCAAACACACAGAATGAAGGAGGGGAAAGAGTACAATAAACTACAAACATAAAACCTTCATGAATCCATAGAGGGATGATTACCTCTCTCTTCCACCATACCCAAATCCCATTCAGTGTCAGCTCCCAGGGCCTCTGCAATAAGTATTACATTAATTACTTTGGAATTACCACGTTAACAAATTGGACCAGTGCTATCTGAATCGAGCTTTTGGAACTAGACAAAAGATGAGCCCAAATGTTCTCCCTAGTCTGAGGTAAAATGGAGTGGCAGCATTTCTCAAACAATTTATGCTGAAGCATACTCAAGACGGGACAGTCAATTATCAAGTGAGACAGAGATTAGCTTTGGGCAGGATCCTTACAATATCGACAATAAGTCTCTTCTTTAGAGATAAGACTTCTCCTTCCTAGAATCTGCCTAGTGGCGCATACATTTAGTCAAATACGCAACATTTGAGATCTCACATTACCAGAGGGAGATTTCACTAAGTAAGGTTCCATACAACGCATTGTTTTATGCTTTAGCAGCGTAATACCACCGTCCACATAGGCCATACATTGGTTACGAGTATGAATCCAGTCTACACAAAACAATTTAAATTTTGCTTTAGTTGGATTCAAAATTAATAGTTCAAGTGAGATGTCCGCCTCAATTAGTGCCTCCAGCACGTACTCAGTCCATTTTTTGGAGAAAGCAAGACATGGTGAAAGCAGATGATTTGCGAGAATACCCAATATGTTCAAAGAAGAGGCACCCAATATACATTTTCTATATAAAGAACAACATTTCCATACCACTTGAATGTACAAAGAAATGCTGCCCAATTCGTGCCGAAGTAATGGTAAAGGTGTAGATTGGGGGAGCCTTAGTACATTTTTCCAAAAGGATGCTTCATAGTGGTCCCAATACGATCTTACCTTTGGGAGTCCTGTTTCCGCTTCATAGGAAATAATAGGCACCACTTTTTGTTGATAAAAACTCATTATATGAGTTACCGTGAATTTTCCATATCTGGCCAGCAAAATTCTAGCTTGAGAAGATAAAGAACAAATTTTTTTGCGTCCAAAGTTGCTGTGTATATATGGTCGTTTTGCAGTTCCGAGAAAGGCAACCCCAAGTATTTATAATGGGAAACTTGCACCACCTCCTGATTTAATAGGGACCAATTATACCTAGCAGACTTTTTATTAGAAGAGGTTAGACAAGTGACAATTTGAGTTTTAGCTAGATTGATGGTCAGCTGGTTCTCGGAGACAGACTCTTGAAGTTTGTCCAACAAGTTTTGCAAACCACGCGGGGAGCATGACAGGAGAACAAGATCATCGGTGTATAATAACCAAATAATTTTCTGAGAGCCCAATTTTGGAGCATCCGACATGGTGTTTTCAAATTACGACCCTATGTCTAGCAGAAACTAGTTAAATAATGTTGACGCCAAGATACACCACTGCTTAAGCCCGCGATTTGTTGGAATATGGGCAGATAATGAACCATTCAAAGCCAGTCTAACTTACATTGAGGTGTTAGAGTGCAATAATTTAATCAGCGTGAGTATTGAGGCAGGGCAGCCGTACTGTTCAAGTTTCTTAAAGAGTAATAGTCAATTGACTGAATCAAAGGCATTACTAAAGTCGACAAATGCCACATATAGGTTTTGTTTACACCAACATACTTACACTTGATCAAATTAAGAAGGAGCATGTTAGGTGAAGTGCCCAGCCCTGAGACAAATCCTTACTGGAAAGGGTCTCTTTTCCCATTAGATTTCGTCCCTTCATTCAAAACTTGCAAAATAATGCGGCTGTATAATTTACCAGGCGCATCCGATAGTTTTGTGGTTTAGAGCAGTCACCCTTCTTAAACTGTGGGATAATGATGGAGTGGGTCCATGATTTTGGAATCATTTGAGTTAAATTGATGTGCTGAAAGATTTGATACAAGATCTCGGTCCACAAATCAGGGTTGTATTTAAAGATTTTATTCGAAAGCCCATCTGGGCCAGGGGCTCTAGATTGGCTTATTGAAGAAATGTAGTAATGAATATCAGTCCTTGAAATATCAAGATGAAACGCAGGCAAAAACTCCTCCTCCTGAACTGGGCTTGCTGTCACAGGCAAGGCATACATGTTAGTAAAATAACCAACCCAAGCGTGCTCTGAGACATTGTGTATCTGTGTTAACATCTGGGGAGTAGAAACCGCTTCATTGAGCGTAGCCCACATTTGTGCGGTCTTCTGATTGTCCAATGATTTCAACATATGTTCACCATCTTTCTGCCACAGAGTAGTGCGATGTGAGCGCAGCCAATTTTTGTAATTTGTCTTAACTTTAGTTAAAGCGGCTAATTTAAGCTCATCTGGAAGCAAGGCTGCTCTACGTCTCGATGCACGGTACTCAGTTTTTTTCATTTTAACTTGGGCATCATAAGCGTGCCTTTGCGTATTAAAAGGTTTTTTGATGTACCTGTTAGTCACTTAGTATCTCTGCATGAGATCATAGTAGCACACATTCCCCATCTCACCCGATAGTCATGAATTTGCAGAAGCCGCTGTAAGCAAATTTGAAAATTGCATTAGGATACCTTCAGACCACCTTATCCGATTACCCTGCACATTTGCCTTTATGGTTCCAGGAAACTTAGATCGAACCCTAGGAGCCACACTCCAGGGAACTTTCCAGGAACAAGATAGTAATCGATGGTCACTATCCACCGTGGGGACTATGTGGAAGCTTTCCATTTGCGACATCAGCTTTGGGTCAACATATATGTAGTCAATAGTGGCACTCGCCTGACCTTGTTGCCAAGTGACCTTTGACTGGTTAACATCTATGCGAGATCCATTGAGCATAACTAAGCCACGCAAGGTCATTATGTGTTTCCACTGTGTTTGCCTCACATTTTCACAGGCTCTACCCGAGTGGGAGTTTTACACATTGACGTGCATGGCCATTTGAATACTAGACATTCTGGTTCAGTCGATTGGAGAGGTAATTCTGAGTTTTCTGGGGATATTTTACTAAGCAGTATTTCTTGTTCCATTATGGTATTATTATTTTTTTCATAACCTTGTCCACTGCTATGGATGGAAATTGTGTTTCTTTGGTTTTATTTGTATGCTTCTTCATTAAAATATGGTTCTGTGCTCGTGGTGTGATTCCATTCAACTCAACAGATATTTAAGAAGTTATTTTAGTTGACATTTCGTTTATTGAGAAGTTTTTTTTGTAATTTAGTTGATGTTTTGTTAGTGCTTGCATTCTGTTTACCACTAAAATGAATAACTTTCTTTTGAGAAGGATTGCACTGTCAATTAAAGCTTCTAAGATTAATTTTCTACGGTAGGTTTGAAGGATTGTGCATGATTTGTCTCCTGTTTTTATAAGATTCTGAAGGACTCTGTGGCGGAACACTTTTGCTAAAATACTTTTTTGGTATGGTTACTTGCTAGTATATCAAGATTTATAGGAGCAGTTTTAGCAGTAGTGGTAGCCAAATTCTTGTTAAGTATTTTTTGTTTAATTTTACATTTTGATAGAGGAGGCAAAGTTCCTGTACTGGAAGTTTGTTTTGTTTCGCTAAATGACTTTATTAGCTGTTTTGTTTGAACGTTTTGTAGAAACTCTGGTAGAGATGGATGCTTATTTTGGACATTTGCTCTATTTCTGCGTTGCTTTCTACGGAGTTGCTTTTTGTTAGGCATTCTTTGGGGTCTGTTGAAAAATAAAAGAAGGTATGGGTTGGGCCGTTCTGCAATGTATGTGTGCTGTGTGCATGAGTGCCTGAGTATGATGGGAAAGATGTATGTGGTGGTGTGTGATTGTGCATTGGGCAGTTACAATTAGTTGGGAAGGCTATTCTTCTATTTGTGTGTTACTAAATTGCGGTTCAGATGAGAGTAGAAAGTGAGGTAGTGGTGAGGAGAAGCATTAATAGTAAATCTAATGTTATACAATTATACTTGTTTTGCAGTACTAACATTCTAAGGCCTGAGTATGTTATTTGTGTTCCAAAAAAAAAATGGAATTTGTGTGCCATTCTGCCTGCTAATCTTTGTTTAATAAATGGGGATTTGTGGGTAGAATTGTTCAGAAATTGCTTTTCTTTGGTGTGCAAATTACATGAATGAACCACACAGTGTGTTTGAGGAACAGTAAGAATATTAAGATAGTAATGTACTTACTCTTTTTTTGTGCAATGAGCAGGTCTCTTCGGATTTGTTGTTTGTAGTTCAGATGCTGCTGATTTTCAGGAAAGTGTTCCTCACTGCATTTGTAAAAGAAAGAAGTCAGTATTTGTGTGTGTTTATAGCACTGATGTTAATATAGACGTTGATATTTATGTTTTTGTGGTAGTATTCTTGTTTGATATCTAAAAATAGTGTATGCATGCATTTCATTTGACTGTGTGCAGCATTTATATTTTATTTACAATATATTAGTGCAACATGCTTTGCAAATTACTAGAATTTTAAGTGCATGAAAATCATTTGGTTTTTTAAAGGTGTGTTGTAGATAGCAGACAGGTTTAGAAGTGACAGTTGATTATAGTATATGGTAAAAATTTCAATAAGGAGGGAGATTTCACCACAGCAATCAGTAACATTTATTTTTCTCAAAGGATTGCCTTGGGATTAGCATTAATTTAGGTGGGAGACAGTAAAACATAGTGTGATTTTTCAATGAAAAATCGGGAGTCTTGCGCTTAAATCGGGAGGGTTGGCATGTATGTATAGGTTATGAGGGAGACAGTAAAAAATGGTGCGATTTTTCAATGAAAAATCGGGAGTCTCGCGCTTAAATCGGGAGGGTTGGCATGTATGTATAGGCTATGCAGGTTTAGTGGCATTACTCTGTTTATATGGATTCATAACACTTGTACATGTACTGTGAATAAAATATGCATACCTGTAGTTTGTATTCATGCATGTGGATATGAATGCAGCAGTAAGTAGAAATTTTGGAGACTTGTAGAGTAGTTTTTGTAGTAGGTGCTTTCCAATGATATGAGACTTGTACTCAGAGTGATCAACAGTACATTTGAAGTGCGGCACTCTGATGATGGAGTTAGATGTAGAGGTCTTGGATGTGATTGGTGGATGGTTGTGTGACTGCTTAGCTGTATCCAATGAGGGAATGGCACCGTGAGTGATGTGGAAAGGGTAGAAGGGCTGGCTAAGAGTTACATGCTGCGCGGACACCGCGGTTGTCCATGGGTAGGGTCGTACCACATCTGGGGTTTTCAGCAAATCCAGTATGGAAAGGGGACTGTAGGAATCAGCCAATCAGATGTCGACGTTGTGAATTCGTGTAGAGAGAGACTGAGTGTAGTGAAGATGGCAGAGGTGGAGAAAGTCAGGGTGTTGGTGCTCGAAGATATTTTTGTCCATGATTTACAGCAGTATGCTCAATGCAGGCATGTGGCAAACAATTTCGATGTTAAAGGAGTGGAGGTGGTGTGGAGTGCTGTGCCTGATTGCAATGTAGAGGGAATGCTACAAGTTTGTGAAGATATGCGTAGGATGAACAGTCCCCATCTGGTAGTTTTGCACTATGCTGCTATCCATTTGGGCTACGTGAGTGCCCCTACTTTGTTGGCAGGTTTGGAACAGTTGGTTCAAGCAGTAATTAATATCCTTCCAAATGCGAAAGTAATTTTTCTGGATTACTACCAAGGGCAATATGGGACAATAGTTCTGTTTTTTTTCCTCAGCAAAACATTGCTAGGTGTGCAATCAATCGAGGAATGTGTGCTTTCATGCTTAGAGCTGGTATGTTTTTCTGTAATAATGAGAATATTGATTGGAGTAATGCTGTTTATTTTGAAGAAGATGGTATTTCTTTATCTTTTTTTGGGAAATGCCATGTTGTTTTGGAATGTAAGGGTTGCTTTGGAGAAGGTTATGTGAAGATTTTAGTTATAAAGGAAGAAGAAAAAAACTCCAAAAAATACAGGTGCCTAACAGGCATCTGCAAAAAAAACAAAAAAAAGTCTCTTTTCAGAGCCCACCTCAAAGGGGAAATGGGGCACATTATTTAAATGTACATTCACCACGCTCAGATCTTCGACATGTCTGCGGACATGGCGGTAGTCTGCGGACAGCACGCATTACATATGGGGATTCTGGGGAGGAGAGGCATGCAAATAAGAATGAGCGGAGCTATGAATTGGTCAATCAAGTTTATTGGGTGTGTTGTGTAAGGAGAGATTTCTTGAGAACACCTTTTTCCAGAGAGAAGAACAGATAGCTATGGCTGTGTGTTTTCGCAAACAGATCATCTGGATTTTGGGAGACTCATGGATAGATTGGTTGGAGGTGCATGCAGAACGTTGTGGAGTAGCTGCAGATCTTGGATTCCCTCATGTGGAAGTGCACTGGCATGGAGTGTGTGGAATGAAATAGCTGGACTTGGTACCTCTCTGTGCTACTTTAGAGACAGAGCATCATCAATTGGACTTAATTACAATTCATTGTGGAGGGAACAGTTTAGGACATGTGTCTGGAATTTGTTTGCAATTTGCAATGAAAGAAGGACTTGAGAAGGTCATGGACATGTTTCCAAATTCCCAAGTAATTTTTTCTCGTATTGCGCAAAGACAAATGTGGCTGTGTTCTTCTTTATTTGGGTCTTTCTAAGAGATGTTAGCATGTCCTCTTTTCACAATGAAAATATTATGTTTCGTAGCACATACATTTTTCGCAGAGATGGAGTCCATCTTACTTATGCTGGCAATCAGATTTTTCTGAGAAATGTACAAAATGCATTGTGACCTTTTTTGGAATTAGAGTGACCTATTTTGCAGTAGATGTTGATGATTTCAAGTTTTGTAGATGTTGACGATTTCAAGTTTTTCAAACAGACAAAAACACCACCAAAAGGTTCTTTTCAGAACCACCACTTCTTCCAAGAAAAAAGTGCATTGGTTTTGCTAGGGCAGCGCCATAAAATTGTATATGGCCTAGGACTGTCCGCTGACTTTCAAAAAATGCACAGAGCACTGCACTGTTTATTTGCCACTTCTATTTTTAAACTGTGAATGGTGGCTCTGAAAAGAGCCTTTTTTATTTTTGTTGTTTTATATATGTTTTGTTTTTTTACACACAACACACTAGGAGAGGAGTGGAAAGGAGGGTAAGGAAGGAACAACAACCATGGGGATAGGAAAGGGCAGGTGGAGAGAGGAAGATGTAGGGTGGACCTTAATTAGGTAAGTAGCAGGTCTTTTGGTGGTCCATGACCGTATTCTCGAAAGCACTTCGAAGACTCTCCCCCTGGAGAGTACGGCGTTGCAATACATACACAATATTGTGCCCCTCGAAAAGTAAGGGTCAACAGCATCGCAAATGGCCTGTGAAGCAGCTGGAGGGATATGCTCTCCTACAGGAGTGTCTCTTGTGGTGAGAGTAGCGGAAATGGAGGATGCTGTAGAGGAACTCAACCTACTATGTTTATCACAAGGTACAACCTTGCGAATGTCCGCACTGTGGGGCGAAGTTAGGTGTCGCTTCATGGATGTCGTACCAAAGCTGTATGAACCACGTCTCCCACGACTCAGCACCCAGGGGTTATCTGAACTTGTTCTATCATACCATATAAACACTGCACAAGTTCAAAAAGCAGCACATAAACACAGTATATGTAATAATAAATAAGCAGTGGAACCTACATATCTAACACATCAACCATCCATTTAAATACCATATGTAATAAAATGGATTATACCATAACAAAAAAGATATGCCTCCAACATATTTACCTCACAGAAATTGCAGAACTAGAAGCAACAGTAGACCTACACAACACTAAGCATACAATTTACTAGAAACTAGTAAGTAAATTTACAGGGTAATTCATAGAATTTTGCAGAAATGTGTCGCAAGCGGCTGGCGCAGAGTGTCCGCGTGCGATTGACTGCGCCAGGCACGTGCGCTAAAACCGATTTCCGCGCACAGCGTATTCATGGATTTTAGGCTCCCAAACCAGCCGTGGCGCAGAGAATGGCAGCGACCCTGCAGCAGCGCCAGTAACGCCCCCAAGAACGCCCTTGCGCAAGGAAAAGCCATCAAAATCGCTAAATCATCGCAAAGGGCTGCGCTAACCCTAGACCAGTTCACCGGGCTGGCAAACAGCAAACGCCAAGTGGGGAACGTGTATTTCAGGGGTGCGCGGGAAGTTCCACACGCGATTGGCCCCGTGCAAGCAGGGTATGTGTATTTCAGGGGTGTGCGGGAAGTTCCACACGCGATTTCAGCAGGGTACGTGTATTGCAGGGGTGCGCGGGAAGTTCCACACGCGATTGTCCCAGTGCGAGCAGGGTACGTGTATATCAGGGGTGCGCGGGAAGTTCCACACGCAATTTCATCAGGGTACGTGTATTTCAGGGGTGCGCGGGAAGTTGCACACGCGATTGGCCCCGTGCAAGCAGGGTACGTGTATTTCAGGGGTGCGCGGGAAGTTCCACACGCGATTTCAGCAGGGTACGTGTATTCCAGGCCCCCACTCATGTCCCCTTGCACCCCCACCCCCCAGCAGTCATGGGGCACCCTCCACCAGGCCCCCACTCATGTCTCCCACCACCCCACACCCCAGCATACAGGGGCACCCTCCACCAGGCCCCCACTCATGTCTCCCACCACCCCCACCCCCCAGCAGTGCAGGGGCACCCTCCACCAGGCCCCCACTCATGTCTCCCACCACCCCCACCCCCCAGCAGTGCAGGGGCACCCTCCACCAGGCCCCCACTCATGTCCCCTATCACCACCACCCCCCAGCCACCAGGGGCAGCCTCCACCAGGCCCCCACTCATGTCTACCACCACCCCCACCCCCCAGCAGTGCAGGGGCACCCTCCACCAGGCCCCCACTCATGTCTCCAACCACCCCCACCCCCCAGCAGTGCAGGGGCACCCTCCACCAGGCCCCCACTCATGTCTCCCACCACCCCCACCCCCCAGCAGTGCACGGGCACCCTCCACCAGGCCCCCACTCATGTCTCCCACCCACCCCCACCCCCCAGCCACCATGGGCACCCTCCACCAGGCCCACACTCATGTCTCCCACCACCCCCACCCCCCAGCAGTGCAGGGGCACCCTCCACCAGGCTCCCACTCATGTCTCCCACCACCCCCACCCCCCAGCATCCAGGGGCACCCTCCACCAGGTCCTCACAATCCCCAATCATGTGCGTTATGGTCAGCCTCCACAGCCAAAAAGCCCTACCAAGTAACCCATTCACCCACATGGAAATAGAAATTGAATGTTACACCCCCAATGTTCATAAAGCAAATGAACCCATGTCCGTCACACACAATGGTTGCAATTGAATGGGAAAACACCCAACATGAAATGCATGAAACCAATGAGATGATACCACACGGTGAAGTATGAAAACAAAATTGTATTAAAAAAAAAGAATGGAAATGAAATCAAACAAACTACAATGGCAAAGAAAAAAAGAGAAGCTGCATGTCCGTCTAAAAAAATAAAAACTACTAATACAAATCCAAAAAAATGTCGTCCAAAGTCACATCAAAAATGAAATCAATCCAATGGAGAACTATGTACAAAACATCCAAGGGTCCATGAGCCCAACTGAACAAAGGAAACCTACAAAAAACCCTAACTAAAATGCAACTATATACAAAAAGTGGAGCAGTGTCCGTCGACTCCAAATCATAATAAGAAAGAAAGGAAACCTAAAACTAAAGAACTATATACAAAGGCGGCGGGCAAGTCCAGCGGCTCACTCCGTGGTGTTCCGGGCCAGGGCATCATCAAACTCCTGTTCGATGTCCCGGAGGCGGTCCTGTTCCATGGCCCCGAGGGTCCGCAGGGACGACGCCGTGTCCTCCTCCAACCCCCTGCGGATTGCCTCGAGGCACTCGGCCTGCCTCAGGGCCCGCCGCATGGAGTTCTCCGCCCTGACCATTGTGAGCCGCGCCTCTTCCGCCCGCCGCCGCTCCGCACCTATGGCGTGGCCCAACCGCTGCCACACGGAAGACACTCTCTGTCCTGGGTCCTCCTGCCCTCCGGCCGATGCCTCTGCCCCTCCGATGTCAAAGGCCCCGAGCCTTCATGGCTCCCACCATGTTGCTGCTGCTGCTCTGCCTCTGCCCGTGCACTGCCTCCTGCTGCCTGCACATCCGCCGCCGGCTGGGGTGCAGTTGTTGATGTGGCCACCCCTGCTGGACCTCCGACTCCCGACTGTGGCAGGGATGCCTCCTCCACCAGCCTGGCCGCACCGTCAGAGGCAGCTCCACAGGGCACCCAGGTGACTGATGGGTGGGAAGATGGCACAGAGGACGACTGGCGCGTAGGGGGTCCAGTTGAGGAGGGGGTCGGAGCAAGCCCCATCAGACGGAGGAATCCGGCCTGGGTGACCTGTCCCAGCAGGCTGACGTGGTCAACGAGCCATTCGAGATGACGTGCAGTCTCTCCATGAAAAGACTGCAGGTCACCTCGCATGGCCCGTTGACCCAACGCCACACCAGCCAGGACAGGCTCAACCCGGACCTGGATGGCCACGTCCGCAGGCAGAGGAAGGCCAGTTGACGTCAGCTCATCCCCTGCCTGAAAACGGGTCTGGACGTAGGCATCCCTGCTGGTGCAAGATGATGCAGGGACAGGATCGGGGACAGGATTGCACACAGGCACCTCCGCGGCGGCCTGTGCTGCCTCCTGTCCCTGGTCCTGCACTCCACCACTAGCACCAGTGGGATCCCCACCTCCAGACCCCGTCTCTGGTGCTTGCACGGCCTCCTCCTCCACCAAACCCCCCACCAACCTGGATGACTCCGTGCCATCTTCCCCTGTTGGGCCCTGTGGGGTCCCTGCTGCCCCTTTTGCTGCCGAGGAGTCCAACTCCAACCTCCGCCTCTTGGACCTCCCTCCGGCAGCTGCGGGCTGGGATGCGGCACCGGACTCCTCACTTCCCGACGAGATGACAACACGGGAGGGGAGCTGGGCCTTGCGTCTCTGGCTGTCGGTGGGATCCCCGCCGCTGTGCTCCACAGCACCTTCTCCGCCCTCTTCATCAGTTGACGCTGCAGACAGGGAGAAACAAAACACAGGCATCAGGGCACTGTAAAATGGACACATACACACATGACAGTTGCACATGAGTGGCATTGGCAAACCTCAGACATGTCATCACAATCCCCAACACACATGTCATTACAACTCGCACACATAAGCCATACCACAGCCATATCGCAACTGCCACCACCATCCCTACACATACAACTGCATGAGCAGCCAAAGGGGAGCCAGACATCACATGCAACACAGGAAGTGCACCACACATGTACACACACCACTACACTTGCATGCATGTGTACACCTCTGCCAAGTGTCGCACTGTTCAGACGGGCATCCATGTCACATCTGCCAATCAGGCTTCCACATACCGCTGTCACATGCATCCATGTTGCATCACTGTTGCACCCTTGTCAAATACACACACATGCACATGTACACAGTGCTCATACATGCAGCCGAAAACAACATACATGCGTGACATCACGGACATGTCTACTTACATACACATTCATCCAAACATGTGTGCACGCACAACTGCATTTGGCATGCAAGCCTACACACACAAGCACCATCCATGTCTCACACATTACAGCCCTCGCATGTGTCAGCCCCACGGCCCTGTACACCCCCACCCATACTCGACCCCATACAAACAGATGTGAAACCTGCACAATACCGAATAATCACCACACGCACTGCTCACAATCAGGATGCATGTACACTCACCGCTCGACTCCAGACGGGTCTGCTTCTCCAGGACCTGGACGTGGAGCGCTGGGGATATGCGTTCCAGGACCCTCATCTGTTCTTCCGACAAGTGGCCCCGGCGCCCCTTGGCATCCGCTGCCTTCAAGAGGCGCCGGGCCTTGTTCAGGGTCCTGGACCTGAAGTCCTCCCAGCGCTTCCTGACATGTTGTAAGTCCCGGACTGCCACCCCCTCCGTGTTGATGGCAGTCACGATGTCAGTCCAGATCCGAGTCCGTCCTTCCTTGTCGGCGCGGCAACTTCCGAAGAGGGCATCATACTGCCCCAGGACTTGCTCCATCAGGACACCAACTTCGGTGGCACTGAAGCTGGTGCCCCTCTGCCTCTCTGGCCGGGGGTTGTCAGTGGTCACAGATGGTGTTTGCCCCGACATGACAACCCCAGAGGCAGGAGTGGGTGGGCAACTGGGTCCTGGGGCTGGGCTGTGGAGCGATGGAATCCCAGTCGGGAGTCTTCAGTTCCAGCAGGGGTGGTCACAGCAACAGCACCCCTGGCTGATGTGCAGGCAGCAAATGGCAGTGCACGTGGGCAGCAGGCAGTCAGGCAGCAGCAGATGGCAGGTGGGAGCGTGCTCGGGGCTCTGGGGGTCAGTAGTTCGGCCTTCTGGGCAGGAGCGTGGTCTTCCATGTGCTTACGCGTGGCCAGCTTGGTACGGAGTGATTTGGCACGTGAAAATCCTGCACATCAGCGTGAAAATCGAGGAAAGGCCCTTAGCGCGTAAGCGTGTCAGCACGCATACGCGATTCTATTGGACCAAAGGCCCCCAGCGCGTAAACGCGTCAGCACGCATACGCGATTCTATTGGACCAAAGGCCCTCAGCGCGTAAGCGCGTCTGTGACGTGACCCGCACGGGTGTTTCCCACACAGCACGTGATGACAGAGCACACGTGGAAAGACTGCACGTCAGAGTGTCATCGCGTGTAATTGGACAGCACGTCAGAGTGTCATCGCGTGTAATTGGACAAAAGTGCGCGTACACGCGATTGGCCTATGTACCTGTATATCAGGGGTGCGCGGGCACTTACAAACGCAAGTACGTCACCTCACCTGTATCCCGGGGTGCGCGGGAATTTCCACACGCTATTGGACTGGGTACTGGATTTCAGGGGTGCGCGGGTCACACGCTCGCCTACAACATGCGCAACGCATAAATTTGCGCGCTAACAAAATAACAAGCTCAGACCCAGGATGAACATACCGTTCCTAGCAGCAGTGGGCGTGGGCTACCAAAGGACGAGGAGGAGGATAGTCAGGGCCAGAATAGTCACCCAGAACCAGCCTTTTCGGGATGCCTGATGACCAGGTGCATGGGAGGTACAGGTTTCCACCACACATTATACTGGACCTGGTGAGTGAGTGGGAGGATGACCTCACATCACCCACCCTGTGCTCCCAAGCACTCAGCCCCCTGGAGAATGTCCTCAATGTACTGCACTTCTTAGCCACTGGATCATTTCAGCGGACAAGTGCCATTGTGTGTGGTGTATCACAGGCCACCCAGTCACGCTGCCTACACCAGGTCTTGAACATCATCACTGCACGCCCATCAGTCCGCAGGCACATATAGCTGCCCAGAACACCTGCAGAAAGGCATGCTGCCGCCCTGGATTTTTACGGTGTGGCACGATTCCCCAAAGTGCTAGGTGCCATCGACTGCACCCATGTGGCTCTACGTCCCCCCAGGGCATCAGAGCACATCTATAGGAACCGCAAGCACTGGCATTCCATCAATGTGCAGGTAGTATGTAATGCCAAGGGAATCATCACCTCAGTATATGCCAACTATCCCGGGTCAACCCACGACAGCTTCATTTACCGAATGTCCACCCTAAGCCGGGACCTAGAAGCTGGGCGGCATGGCGATACATGGCTGCTTGGTGAGTATGAATGCCACTGCACATGCATGCATGTCAGATACTGAGCAAGGTCACAACCCCACCAATGATACCAATCACCACCTCCACAGGGGACAGTGCCTACCCTCTCAGCCCCCACATGATGACGCCAATTCGGAACCCCACCACGCCACCCCAGGTAAGATATAACACAGCCCACATTACAACCCGGGGCATAGTGGAGCGCACATTCGGAGTGCTAAAGTCACGCTTTCGCTCCCTTGACCGTTCTGGCGGGCAACTGTTGTATGCTCCCCCAGTAGTGTGCAGGATCATAGTGGCAGCATGTGTCCTGCACAACGTTGCAACACGCCGGGGCCTGGCCGTGGACATGGTGGTGGCCCCACATCCCCAACCACATGCACAGCCGCTGCGCATGGGAGGGGAAAGGGCACGGGGGAGGCAGCCCGTACACAGCTAGTGGCTAATTACTTCACATGGAAATCACACCCCTGTGGAGTGCACACTGCCCTGGCACATTCCATCTGACAATCAATGATGACTAACCTGACACTGATCCTGAATGTCTGGAGAATCAACCGTGAAAATCATACCAGCCTGAGATTGTTCACCTGGAAGTGTCACAATGTGTGCATCCCTACCCACACAGACACCACCAATGCAGTTTTGTGAAGTAACACATTCAAGCAGCTAAAATGAATACCCACTTGCAAAATGCAACAAGAGGACAGTGCCATGTCAGCCAACCCATCCCCAGCACCGCCACACGACACACCGTGCCATGTCATGCTATTTGCAGGTAAACAAAGTAATCCCCACAACATGACACTAGTGTCACAATGTAGAGTGTCCCTAATTGAAACTTGCAACACCTGAAATGCTCACAGTAATGCAGGACCAACAACAAACTTGAGCAGGTACTACCATTAACATGACATCACAAATGTTATATATTAGTAGTCTCACCACCTGGAAATGCCTGCACTCCCACCACTACCAACTGTGCAGTGTTGGCGCCATGTAGAGTTGTAGGTGCACTGCTGCCAACATGGACCCCATCTCCAGACTAGAGGGCCTTGTGTAGACATGAGGAAGGGACCTGCAAATTGGGAGGTAGACACAGATGATGAGTTACACATCAATGCAACATGCAGTGTACAACACAACAGCAATATGCACTAGGAATGTATACACAGTATTGACTAGACTACCCACACATGTAGTGGGAGTCCAATGTCACCATGTACGTCAATGTCACTTGGGCACACCCTTTGCAAGCCCATGGAAACGGGAAGCAGGAGGAGTGTGTGTGATTCAAACCCAAGCATCTGAACCAAATACATGAAAGCCTGCATGTGCCCAGCCACAATGCAGTGTATGCCCACAGGAACCACGGAAGCCAACAAATTGTCCCAAAAAAATTGGGAAAAAAATAATTAAAAATAAAAATAAAAATAAAAAAAAATCAAAAATGGCCATTGATGGGCCCGGGGGGGTTGGGGAGGCCACCCAGGAGGTCCGAGGACAGGGTGCACACCAGAACCCACCTGTGTGGATCCTGGGAAAAAAAAACACCTCAATGGGCTCATGGCCCACACAGCTACCCTATTGTGGGATTATCACTGCTGTCGCTATTATCACCCTATGCAGCTGCATCCGGAGGTGGTTGCACTATGGGAGGCAGCCCACGCAAGGCCCTAGTCTGCTCCTCCATGGCTGCAAGCATGCGGGTTTGGTAGGTCTGGTTCTGGAGGATGAGTGTGCGGAGGTCCCCATGCAACAACTCACGGGATGCCCGGACCTCTGACCTCGTTGCCTGCATCTCAGCTGAGAGCGTATGGGTGAAACGCTCCAGCTGCTGTTCTGTCCTTTGGTGTGTTGAAGCCTCAAGCTCAACAAGAGTCGTCCTGAGGTGAAGGAGCTCCTGCCTCAGGGCTTCCCTGTGGCCCTGGGACTCAATGGAGATGGCCTCCTGCAGAGTCGCCAGTGCCGCCCGCCTGTCCCTGTTGGACCCCAACATGTCCTCCCTGTGTGACTGGCAGATGGAGTCGGTTGCCTGCTGTAGTCGCTCCATCAGCCTTTCAGGGGGGACAATGGAAGTGGCCACCCTATCCATGGCCTGAGCCATCATCTCGGATGATGCTGCCTGTTGGGTTGCCATACCGTAAATGGATTGCTCCCATGCGGTATTGCCAGGTGGCGTACGGCCACCACGTCGGCGGGCACCACACCTGTCTGGGGCAAGGCGAACTGCGCCTTGCTGTGCCGGCACTGCCTGAGGGTGCAGGACTGCATTCCCCCTCTGATCTGCTGGCCCAGGAACAGGATCAGATGTCGCGGAGTGTGACCCTGCATCTGTAACCACCAAAGGCGTAGCTGCCAACACTGACATCCCCATTGAGGGTTCTGACCCTGGTGCAGGTGGGTAGGACAGAACAGAATCCCTCCCTGGAACACTCACCTGCGACGGCACGTAGGTCTCATCCGAATCAACACCTGAGTACAGCTCGGGGGAGGTGCAGCCAGAGACACCCCTTGAGAGCACGACCTGCAGCAGTTGTGGGTTCTCACCCACCACCACACCACATCCCTCACTGGTGGTTGGTCGGCCCTCGGACCCCTCCTGGGTCTGCACCATCTCCACAACCCCAGCAGTATCAGGTGCGTCTTCCCCTGCAAAGACATAAAAACAAAGAAATGGAAACAGGCATTAGCACCATGGCACACAATGAGGGCTGAGAAGCAAGAGAACCAGTACTTGATTGACACATGTCCCACATGACTAAAACCCTCCCATGCATGCACCCTCACTGCATATGAAGGGCAGGCAAATGGCACACACTGATGACACCAAGATGGAAGATGAACACATTTTCTGCATGCTGCCTGGCAGTGGCATCACACATTGGCCTGTGATTGCCTGGTGAAACACACATGCCATCACACAGATGGCATGTACCATTGCTATTGAGTGAAGATGGAAAGGAGGGCAGCACCTATTCATTCAGTCCAGTTCCCGCATGTAATAGCTCTTCTAATTCAAACAGGTCAGATTTTTCACCTGGAGCTGCCAGTCCGAAATGGTCCAATTGCACAGGGACATGTGTGAACAAATGATATCCAGGTAACAAAGTCACTCCACTTTACCATAGCCATGTCAGACATGTGACTAGAGGACTGCGACATGCCTAGTAAAAGTGGTGGAATGCAAACAATCTGACTGAATGAACAGTGAAAAATAAGCAACAATGTTGTGGCAAGGTGACACTTCAAGGGCAACTGGCGTGCAGTTGGGCTAGTTGTCTACTGTTGGCAGAAGGGATACTGCTATGGCCAAATGCAGCTGCGCAGGATGTATTGCATGAAGCACATGGCTGACCCATACGACTCAGGCGCACACACTCTCACCTGGCACACAAACAGAAGCCCTCACACGCACCATGCACATGGATGACACACACATGCATGTGCACTCACCGGACAATGCCTCGTAATCAGGCAGATCTCCCACACCTTGGATCTGTTCCTCCGTGACGTAGGTCCCAGCAACTGACTCATGTGGAGTGAGTTCCATGTCTACTACTGGAAACCCACCTCCAGTCACTAAAGTTGCGGCATGACTTGAGGCCAGCTTACTCTTTGCCCTGCGCTTTAGGTCATTCCAGCGCTTATAGCAATCATTGGCTGTGCGCCTCACGATTCCAAGGGCACTTACGATGTCCGCAACGGTCTGCCAGTGTGCCTGGCATTGTGCAGGTGTGGTCTTGGATCCTGCAACAATGACCATCTCATTGTCATGTGCGGACACATACTCGACAAGTGCATTCAGTTCGTCATCCGTGAAGCTGGGCTTCCTCGACGGGCCGGACTGTGTAGCCGTGTCTGGGGCATCAGCCTGTGCCGGACGAGCACTCTTCCTCTTCCGCTTGGAAGGTGGTGGTGATCCTGAGTGTCCTGCGCCGCTCTGGACACTAGGGGCAGGAGCCCTGGTGGACTCTGTATCAGGAGTGTGGGATTGCACACTCAGCATGGGAGTTGGTGCAGGCATTGGCTCAAGTGTGATGGTGTCAGGGGGAATGTCAGCAGGATGGACTAGGACCGACAAAGTCCTGGCTGGGTGTGTGAGGGCTGGGGTGGATGGAGCCGCAGCTGCCCCTGCAGCCTCTCCGCCCTGCCTACTTGGAGCAGCAGATGACCTTGCTGCCCCAGATGCACGTGGCATGGTGACATCAACGTGCACCAGCGCACGTGTCATAGGCCTGCTGACCTGGAAGTCAGCCATGGAGTCAGCCAGGTCTGGTGCCACAATGGGCTGGTCCAACAAGGGCTGAGCATGGATGGTGTCAGCCACATCAGCCTCAACGGGAGGGGGGGTGCTTGGGATTATGGGTGCCCTTGACTGGTCCTCCACACATGGGGGGACAGGCTCACCCTGCAAGTAACGACCACGTCCCCTACCGGATCCACCACGGCCACCACTTGTGGCTCTTCCACCTTTGCCACCCTTACGGAATTCTCGCCTCCCAGCCATGGCACTGATGTAAATGTGCGTATGGGAGTGGCTGTAAACTATTTTCCTGGGCAATTGGGGGTCAAAGGTGTTGGGTACCAGATGGTAATTGTACCCTAGTGCTCTTGCAAGGCTGAATGTAACCCCTGGGGAAAGATGACGGGTCACGCTACGCACAGGAGCCCCAAAAAAGGGAGATGACGTGCACGCAACCCCTCCTAGACCACGTGTGCATAAAGAAAAAGCTGCACTAGGCTGTGGCACCCAGTAACACAAGAATGAACGTATGCGTGTCACACGCAGCCTAGAATGACCTCTGAAGGGGTAGGCTACACACGGGGCAAGCACAGATGTTAGATACGTGCGTGACTCACCGTCTGCCAGGTAAAAGAGCGTGAAAAAGGAGCACGTTTGGTTGGCAACACCCCCGCCAAAAGAAGATTTGTACGCTGTCTGAGGAGACAGGACAACAGTAGAAGGGAACACTGTTTGAGGGAACAGGCCGAGGTAAACCAGTAAAAGAGAAAAAAGAGAAAAAGCTGTCAGAGGTAACAGGGAATACGAACTTGAAACGCCGTGAAGTAAATCGCGTGTGAAACGACAAGAAGTACAGAATTCACCCACTCGCTCTCCACGAAAAGCACGTACAAGGAAATGGTGTTCTACACGAACCTTTTATACATGCCCACATGTCCAGCATCACTTACGCGGCGTGTACGCGCTAGGGCCATTTCCACCAATTACACGCTTTGTCACTTCTGCGTGTAGGGCCATTTCCACCGATTACACGCTTTGTCACTTCTGCGTGTAGGGCCATTTCCACCAATTACACGCTTTGTCACTGCCGCGTGTACGCGCTAGGCCCATTCCCACCAATTACACGCAATGACACTCTGACGTGCTGTCCAATTACACGCGATGACACTCTGACGTGCAGTCTTTCCACGTGTGCTCTGTCATCACGTGCTGTGTGGGAAACACCCGTGCGGGTCACGTCACAGACGCGCTTACGCGCTGAGGGCCTTTGGTCCAATAGAATCGCGTATGCGTGCTGACGTGTTTACGCGCTGAGGGCCTTTGGTCCAATAGAATCGCGTATGCGTGCTGACGCGCTTACGCACTAAGGGCCTTTCCTCGATTTTCACGCTGACGTGCAGGATTTTCACGTGCCAAATCACTCCGTACCAAGCTGGCCACGCGTAAGCACACGGAAGACCACTCTCCTGCCCAGAAGGCCGAACTACTGCCCCCCAGAGCCCCGAGCACGCTCCCACCTGCCATCTGCTGCTGCCTGACTGCCTGCTGCCCACGTGCACTGCCATTTGCTGCCTGCACATCAGCCAGGGGTGCTGTTGCTGTGACCACCCCTGCTGGAACTGAAGACTCCCGACTGGGATTCCATCGCTCCACAGCCCAGCCCCAGGACCCAGTTGCCCACCCACTCCTGCCTCTGGGGTTGTCATGTCGGGGCAAACACCATCTGTGACCACTGACCACCCCCGGCCAGAGAGGCAGAGGGGCACCAGCTTCAGTGCCACCGAAGTTGGTGTCCTGGTGGAGCAAGTCCTGGGGCAGTATGATGCCCTCTTCGGAAGTTCCCGCGCCGACAAGGAAGGACGGACTTGGATCTGGACTGACATCGTGACTGCCATCAACGCGGAGGGGATGGCAGTCCGCGACTTACAACATGTCAGGAAGCGCTGGGAGGACGTCAGGTCCAGGACCCTGAACAAGGCCCGGCGCCTCTTGAAGGCAGCGGATGCCAAGGGGCGCCGGGCCACTTGTCGGAAGAACAGATGAGGGTCCTGGAACGCATATCCCCAGCGCTCCACGTCCAGGTCCTGGAGAAGCAGACCCGTCTGGAGTCGAGCGGTGAGTGTACATGCATCCTGATTGTGAGCAGTGCGTGTGGTGATTATTCGGTAGTGTGCAGGTTGCACATCTGTTTGTATGGGGTCGAGTATGGGTGGGGGTGTACAGGGCCGTGGGGCTGACACATGCGAGGGCTGTAATGTGTGAGACATGGATGGTGCTTGTGTGTGTAGGCTTGCATGCCAAATGCAGTTGTGCGTGCACACATGTTTGGATGAATGTGTATGTAAGTAGACATGTCCGTGATGTCACGCATGTATGTTGTTTTCGGCTGCATGTATGAGCACTGTGTACATGTGCATGTGTGTGTATTTGACAAGGGTGCAACAGTGATGCAACATGGATGCATGTGACAGCGGTATGTGGAAGCCTGATTGGCAGATGTGACATGGATGCCCGTCTGAACAGTGCGACACTTGGCAGAGGTGTACAAATGCATGCAAGTGTGGTGGTGTGTGTACATGTGTGGTGCACTTCCTGTGTTGCATGTGATGTCTGGCTCCCCTTTGGCTGCTCATGCTGTTGTATGTGTATGGATGGTGGTGGCAGTTGCGATATGGCTGTGGTATGGCTCATGTGTGCAAGTTGCAATGGCATGTGTGTTGGGGATTGTGATGACATGTCTGAGGTTTGCCAATGCCACTCATGTGCAACTGTCATGTATGTATGTGTCCATTGTACAGTGCCCTGATGCCTGTGTTTTGTTTCTCCCTGTCTGCAGCGTCAACTGATGAAGAGGGCGGAGAAGGTGCTGTGGAGCACAGCGGCGGGGATCCCACCGCCAGCCGGAGACGCAAGGCCCGGCTCCCCTCCCGTGTTGTCATCTCGTCGGGGAGTGAGGAGTCCGGTGCCGCGTCCCAGGCCGCAGCTGCCGGGGGGAGGTCCAAGAGGCGGAGGTTGGAGTTGGACTCCTCGGCAGCAGAAGGGGCAGCTGGGACCCCACAGGGCCCAACAGGGGAAGATGGCACGGAGTCATCCAGGTTGGTGGGGGGTTAGGTGGAGGAGGAGGCCGTGCAAGCACCAGAGACGGGGTCTGGAGGTGGGGATCCCACTGGTGCTAGTGGTGCAGTACAGGACCAGGGACAGGAGGCAGCACAGGCTGCCGCGGAGGTGCCTGTGTGCAATCCTGTCCCCGATCCTGTCCCTGCATCATCTTGCACCAGCAGGGATGCCTACGTCCAGACCCGTTTTCAGGCAGGGGATGAGCTGACGTCAACTGGCCTTCCTCTGCCTGTGGACGTGGCTATCCAGGTCCGGGTTGAGCCTGTCCTGGCTGGTGTGGCGTTGCGTCAACGGGCCATGCGAGGTGACCTGCAGTCTTTTCATGGAGAGACTGCACGTCATCTCGAATGGCTCGTTGACCACGTCAGCCTGCTGGGACAGGTCACCCAGGCCGGATTCCTCCGTCTGATGGGGCTTGCTCCGACCCTCTCCTCAACTGGGCCCCCTACGCGCCAGTCGTCCTCTGTGCCATCTTCCCACCAATCAGTCACCTGGGTGCCCTGTGGAGCTGCCTCTGACGGTGCAGCCAGGCTGGTGGAGGAGGCATCCCTGCCACAGTCGGGAGTCGGAGGTCCAGCAGGGGTGGCCACATCAACAACTGCACCCCAGCCGGCGGAGGATGTGCAGGCAGCAGGAGGCAGTGCACGGGCAGAGGCAGAGCAGCAGCAGCAACATGGTGGGAGCCATGAAGGCTCGGGGCCTTTGACATCGGAGGGGCAGGCATCGGCCGGAGGGCAGGAGGACCCAGGACAGAGAATGTCTTCCGTGTGGCAGCGGTTGGGCCACGCCATAGGTGCGGAGCGGCAGTGGGCGGAAGAGGCGCGGCTCACAATGGTCAGGGCGGAGAACTCCATGCGGAGGGCCCTGAGGCGGGCCGAGTGCCTCGAGGCAATCCGCAGGGGGTTGGAGGAGGACACGGCGTCGTCCCTGCGGACCCTCAGGGCCATGGAACTGGACCGCCTCCGGGACATCGAACAGGAGTTCGATGATGCCCTGGCCCGGAACACCACGGAGTGAGTCGCTGGACTTGCCCGCCGCCTTTGTATATAGTTCTTTAGTTTTAGGTTTCCTTTCTTTCTTATTATGATTTGGAGTCGACGGACACTGCTCCAATTTTTGTATATAGTTGCATTTTAGTTAGGTTTTTTTGTAGGTTTCCTTTGTTCAGTTGGGCTCATGGACCCTTGGAAGTTTTATACATGTTTCTTAATTGGATAGATATTTTTTTACATTTGACTTTGGACGACATTTTTTTGGATTCGGATTTGCTGTTTTTTTTTTATACGGACATGCAGCTTATTTTTTCTCATTCCCATTGTAGTTTGTTTCATTTCTTTAGCATTCTTTCTTTTTTTCAATACAATTTTGTTTTCATACTTCACTGTGTGGTATCATCTCATTGGTTTCATGCATGTCATGTTGGGTGTTTTCCCATTCAATTGCAACCATTGTGTGTGACGGACATGGGTTCATTAGCTTCATGAACATTGGGGGTGTAACATGTAATTTCCATTTCCATGTGGGTGAATGGGTTACTTGGTAGGGCTTTTTGGCTGTGGAGGCTGACCATAACGCACATGATTGGGGATTGTGAGGACCTGGTGGAGGGTGCCCCTGGATGCTGGGGGGTGGGGTGCAGGGGAACATGAGTGGGGGCCTGGTGGAGGGTGCCCCTGCACTGCTGGGGGGTGGGGGTGGTGGGAGATATGAGTGGGGGCCTGGTGGAGGGTGCCCCTGGTGGCTGGGGGGTGGGGGTGCAGGGGGACATGAGTGGGGGCCTGGTGGAGGGTGCCCCTGGTGGCTGGGGGTGGTGGGAGACATGGGTGGGGGCCTGGTGGAGGGTGCCCCTGCACTGCTGGGGGGTGGGGGTGGTGGGAGATATGAGTGGGGGCCTGGTGGAGGGTGCCCCTGCACTGCTGGGGGGTGGGGTGGTGGGAGACATGAGTGGGGGCCTGGTGGAGGGTGCCCCTGGTGGCTGGGGGGTAGGGGTGGTGGGAGACATGAGTGGGGGCCTGGTGGAGGGTGCCCCTGGTGGCTGGGGGGTGGGGGTGGTGGGAGACATGAGTGGGGGCCTGGTGGAGGGTGCCCCTGCACTGCTGGGGGGTGGGGGTGGTGGGAGACATGAGTGGGGGCCTGGTGGAGGCTGCCCCTGCACTGCTGGGGGGTGGGGGTGGTGGGAGACATGAGTGGGGGCCTGGTGGGGGCTGCCCATGGTGGCTGGGGGGTGGGGGTGGTGGGAGACATGAGTGGGGGCCTGGTGGAGAGTGCCCCTGCACTGCTGGGGGGTGGGGGTGGTGGGAGACATGAGTGGGGGCCTGGTGGGGGCTGGCCATGGTTGCTGGGGGGTGGGGTTGGTGAGAGACATGGGTGGGGGCCTGGTGGAGGGTGCCCCTGGTGGCTGGGGGGTGGGGGTGGTGGTAGACATGAGTGGGGGCCTGGTGGAGGGTGCCCCTGCACTGCTGGGGTGTGGGGGTGGTGGGAGACATGAGTGGGGGCCTGGTGGAGGCTGCCCCTGCACTGCTGGGGGGTGGGGGTGGTGGGAGACATGGGTGGGGGCCTGGTGGAGGGTGCCCCTGCACTGCTGGGAGGTGGGGGTGGTGGGAGACATGAGTGGGGGCCTGGTGGAGGGTGCCCCTGGTGGCTGGGGGGTGGGGGTGGTGGGAGACATGGATGGGGGCCTGGTGGGGGCTGCCCATGGTGGCTGGGGGGTGGGGGTGGTGGGTGACATGGGTGGGGGCCTGGTGTTGGGTGCCCCTGGATGTTGGGGGGTGGGGATGCAGGGGGACATGAGTGGGGGCCTGGTGGAAGGTGCCCCTGCACTGCTGGGGGGTGGAGGTGGTGGGAGACATGAGTGGGGGCCTGGTGGAAGGTGCCCCTGCACTGCTGAGGGGTGGGGGTGGTGGGAGACATGAGTGGGGGCCTGGTGGAGGGTGCCCCTGGATGCCTGGGGGTGGGGGTGCAGGCGGACATGAGTGGGGGCCTGGTGGAGGGTGCCCCTGGTGGCTGGGGGGTGGTGGGAGACATGGGTGGGGGCCTGGTGGATGGTACCCCTGCACTGCTGGGGGGTGGGGGTGGTGGGAGACATGAGTGGGGGCCTGGTGGAGGGTGCCCCTGGATGCTGGGGGGTGGGGGTGCAGGGGGACATGAGTGGGGGCCTGGCGGAGGGTGCCCCTGGTGGCTGGGGGGTGGGGGTGGTGGGAGACATGGGTGGGGGCCTGGTGGAGGGTGCCCCTGCACTGCTGGGGGGTGGGGGTGGTGGGAGACATGAGTGGGGGCCTGGTGGAGGGTGCCCCTGGTGGCTGGGGGGTGGGGGTGCAGGGGGACATGAGTGGGGGCCTGGTGGAGGGTGCCCCTGGTGGCTGGGGGTGGTGGGAGACATGAGTGGGGGTCTGGTGGAGGGTGCCCCTGCACTGCTGGGGGGTGGGGTGGTGGGAGACATGAGTGGGGGCCGGGTGGCGGCTGCCCCTGCACTGCTGGGGGGTGGGGGTGGTGGGAGACATGAGTGGGGGCCTGGTGGGGGCTGCCCATGGTGGCTGGGGGGTGGGGGTGGTGGGAGACATGAGTGGGGGCCTGGTGGAGGGTGCCCCTGGTGGCTGGGGGGTGGGGGTGGTGGGAGACATGGGTGGGGGCCTGGTGGAGGGTGCCCCTGCACTGCTGGGGGGTGGGGGTGGTGGGAGACACGAGTGGGGGCCTGGTGGAGGGTGCCCCTGCACTGCTGGGGGGTGGGGGTGGTGGGAGACATGAGTGGGGGCCTGGTGGAGGCTGCCCCTGGTGGCTGGGGGGTGGGCGTGGTGGGAGACATGAGTGGGGGCCTGGTGGAGGGTGCCCCTGGTGGCTGGGGGGTGGGGGTGGTGGGAGACATGAGTGGGGGCCTGGTGGAGGCTGCCCCTGCACTGCTGGGGGGTGGGGGTGGTGGGAGACATGAGTGGGGGCCTGGTGGAGGGTGCCCCTGCACTGCTGGGGGGTGGGGGTGGTGGGAGACATGAGTCGGGGCCTGGTGGGGGCTGCCCATGGTGGCTGGGGAGTGGGAGTGCTGGTAGACATGAGTGGGGGCCTGGTGGAGGGTGCCCCTGCACTGCTGGGGGGTGGGGGTGGTGGGAGACATGGGTGGGGGCCTGGTGGAGGGTGCCCCTGGTGGCTGGGGGGTGGGGGTGGTGGTAGACATGAGTGGGGGCCTGGTGGAGGGTGCCCCTGCACTGCTGGGGGGTGGGGGTGGTGGGAGACATGAGTGGGGGCCTGGTGGAGGGTGCCCCTGGATGCTGGGGGGTGGGGGTGCAGGGAGACAGGAATGGGGGCCTGGTGGAGGGTGCCCCTGGTGGCTGGGGGGTGGGGGTGGTGGGAGACATGGGTGGGGGCCTGGTGGAGGGTGCCCCTGCACTGCTGGGGGGTGGGGGTGGTGGGAGACATGAGTGGGGGCCTGGTGGAGGGTGCCCCTGCACTGCTGGGGGGTGGGGGTGGTGGGAGACATGAGTGGGGGCCTGGTGGAGGGTGCCCCTGGTGGCTGGGGGGTGGGGGTGGTGGTAGACATGAGTGGGGGCATGGTGGAGGGTGCCCCTGGTGGCTGGGGGGTGGGGGTGGTGGGAGACATGAGTGGGGGACTGGTGGAGGGTGCCCCTGCACTGCTGGGGGGTGGGGGTGGTGGGAGACATGAGTGGGGCCTGGTGGAGGCTGCCCCTGCACTGCTGGGGGGTGGGGGTGGTGGGAGACATGAGTGGGGGCCTGGTGGGGGCTGCCCATGGTGGCTGGGGGGTGGGGGTGCAGGCGGACATGAGTGGGGGCCTGGTGGAGGGTGCCCTTGGTGGCTGGGGGGTGGGGGTGGTGGGAGACATGGTTGGGGGCCTGGTGGAGGGTACCCCTGCACTGCTGGGGGGTGGGGGTGGTGGGAGACATGAGTGGGGGCCTGGTGGAGGGTGCCCCTGGATGCTGGGGGGTGGGGGTGCAGGGGGACATGAGTGGGGGTCTGGCGGAGGGTGCCCATGGTGGCTGGGGGTGGGGGTGGTGGGAGACATGGGTGGGGGCCTGGTGGAGGGTGCCCCTGCACTGCTGGGGGGTGGGGGTGGTGGGAGACATGAGTGGGGGCCTGGTGGAGGGTGCCCTTGGTGGCTGGGGGGTGGGGGTGCAGGGGGACATGAGTGGGGGCCTGGTGGAGGGTGCCCCTGGTGGCTGGGGGTGGTGGGAGACATGAGTGGGGGCCTGGTGGAGGGTGCCCCTGCACTGCTGGGGGGTGGGGGTGGTGGGAGACATGAGTGGGGGCCTGGTGGAGGCTGCCCCTGCACTGCTGGGGGTGGGGGTGGTGGGAGACATGAGTGGGGGCCTGATGGGGGCTGCCCTTGGTGGCTGGGGGGTGGGGGTGGTGGGAGTCATGAGTGGGGGCCTGGTGGAGGGTGCCCCTGGTGGCTGGGGGGTGGGGGTGGTGGGAGACATGGGTGGGGGCCTGGTGGAGGGTGCCCCTGCACTGCTGGGGGGTGGGGGTGGTGGGAGACATGAGTGGGGGCCTGGTGGAGGGTGCCCCTGCACTGCTGGGGGGTGGGGGTGGTGGGAGACATGAGTGGGGGCCTGGTGGAGGCTGCCCCTGGTGGCTGGGGGGTGGGGGTGGTGGGAGACATGAGTGGGGGCCTGGTGGAGGGTGCCCCTGGTGGCTGGGGGGTGGGGGTGGTGGGAGACATGAGTGGGGGCCTGGTGGAGGGTGCCCCTGCACTGCTGGGGGGTGGGGGTGGTGGGAGACATGAGTGGGGGCCTGGTGGAGGCTGCCCCTGCACTGCTGGGGGGTGGGGGTGGTGGGAAACATGAGTGGGGGCCTGGTGGAGGGTGCCCCTGCACTGCTGGGGGGTGGGGGTGGTGGGAGACATGAGTCGGGGCCTGGTGGGGGCTGCCCATGGTGGCTGGGGAGTGGGGGTGGTGGTAGACATGAGTGGGGGCCTAGTGGAGGGTGCCCCTGCACTGCTGGGGGGTGGGGGTGGTGGGAGACATGGGTGGGGGCCTGGTGGAGGGTGCCCCTGGTGGCTGGGGGGTGGGGGTGGTGGGAGACATGAGTGGGGGCCTGGTGGAGGGTGCCCCTGGTGGCTGGGGGCTGGGGGGTGGGGGTGGTGGGAGACATGGGTGGGGGCCTGGTGGAGGGTGCCCCTGCACTGCTGAGCGGTGGTGGTGGTGTGAGACATGAGTGGGGGCCTGTTGGAGGGTGCCCCTGCACTGCTGGGGGGTGGGGGTGGTGGGAGACATGGGTGGGGGCCTGGTGGAGGGTGCCCCTGCACTGCTGGGCGGTGGTGGTGGTGTGAGACATGAGTGGGGGCCTGGTGGAGGGTGCCCCTGGTGGCTGGGGGGTGGGGGTGGTGGTAGACATGAGTGGGGGCCTGGTTTAGGGTGCCCCTGGTGGCTGGGGGGTGGGGGTGGTAGGAGACATGAGTGGGGGACTGGTGGAGGGTGCCCCTGCACTGCTGGGGGGTGGGGGTGGTGGGAGACATGAGTGGGGCCTGGTGGAGGCTGCCCCTGCACTGCTGGGGGGTGGGGGTGGTGGGAGACATGAGTGGGGGCATGGTGGGGGCTGCCCATGGTGGCTGGGGGGTGGGGGTGTTGGGAGACATGAGTGGGGGCCTGGTGGAGGGTGCCCCTGCACTGCTGGGGGGTGGGGGTGGTGGGAGACATGAGTGGGGGCCTGGTGGGGGCTGGCCATGGTGGCTGGGGGGTGGGGTGGTGGGAGACATGGGTGGGGTCCTGGTGGAGGCTGCCCCTGGAGGCTGGGGGGTGGGGGTGGTGGTAGACATGAGTGGGGGCCTGGTGGAGGATGCTCCTGCACTGCTGGGGGGTGGGTGTGGTGGGAGACATGAGTGGGGGCCTGGTGGAGGCTGCCCCTGCACTGCTGGGGGGTGGGGGCCTAGTGGAGGGTGCCCCTGCACTGCTGGGGGGTGGGGGTGGTGGGAGACAAGAGTCGGGGCCTGGTGGAGGGTGCCCCTGGTGGCTGGGGGGTGGGGGTGGTGGGAGACATGGGTGGGGGCCTGGTGGGGGCTGCCCATGGTGGCTGGGGGGTGGGGGTGGTGGGTGACATGGGTGGGGGCCTGGTGGTGGGTGCCCCTGGATGCTCGGGGGTGGGGGTGCAGGGGGACATGAGTGGGGGCCTGGTGGAGGGTGCCCCTGCACTGCTGGGGGGTGGGGGTGGTGGGAGACATGAGTGGGGGCCTGGTGGAGGGTGCCCCTGCACTGCTGGGGGGTGGGGGTGGTGGGAGACATGAGTGGGGGCCTGGTGGAGGGTGCCCCTGGATGCTGGGGGGTGGGGGTGCAGGGGGACATGAGTGGGGGCCTGGTGGAGGGTGCCCCTGGTGGCTGGGGGGTGGGGGTGGTGGGAGACATGGGTGGGGGCCTGGTGGAGGGTGCCCCTGCACTGCTGGGGGGTGGGGGTGGTGGGAGACATGAGTGGGGGCCTGGTGGAGGGTGCCCCTGGATGCTGGGGCGTGGGGGTGGTGGGAGACATGGGTGGGGGCCTGGTGGAGGGTGCCCCTGCACTGCTGGGGGGTGGGGGTGGTGGGAGACATGAGTGGGGGCCTGGTGGAGGGTGCCCCTGCACTGCTGGGGGGTGGGGGTGGTGGGAGACATGAGTGGGGGCCTGGTGGGGGCTGGCCATGGTGGCTGGGGGGTGGGGGTGGTGGGAGACATGGGTGGGGGCCTGGTGGAGGGTGCCCCTGGTGGCTGGGGGGTGGGGGTGGTGGTAGACATGAGTGGGGGCCTGGTGGAGGGTGCCCCTGCACTGCTGGGGGGTGGGGGTGGTGGGAGACATGAGTGGGGGCCTGGTGGAGGCTGCCCCTGCACTGCTGGGGGGTGGGGGTGGTGGGAGACATGAGTGGGGGCCTGGTGGAGGGTGCCCCTGGTGGCTGGGGGGTGGGGGTGGTGGTAGACATGGGTGGGGGCCTGGTGGAGGGTGCCCCTGCACTGCTGGGGGGTGGGGGTGGTGGGAGACATGAGTGGGGGCCTGGTGGAGGGTGCCCCTGCACTGCTGGGGGGTGGGGGTGGTGGGAGACATGAGTGGGGGCCTGTTGGGGGCTGCCCATGGTGGCTGAGGGGTGGGGGTGGTGGGAGACATGGGTGGGGGCCTGGTGGAGGGTGCCCCTGGTGGCTGGGGGGTGGGGGTGGCGCACATTTCTTCCAGCGCAGAGACGCTACCGCCTGCTTTCTTGTGGCGGTCGTGTTTGTGCCTGTGCGCTGGTTTGAGCGTGCGCTTTTTTGCCCTATTCTATTCCATGAATACGTGTTGTAGGCGAGCGTGTGGGCGTTCCGCGCACTTGTACCCTGTACTTCCCCCGTGACGCCCACGTTTTGGCAAGTTGTTCCCCATTCCGAGTGTTACGCCCCGTGTTCCGCCTACTTTTGTTGCATGCGCCGCGCTATTTGCGATTTTTGCTGTGGCCTGTGCGATTTTCGCTGTGACCTGGCGCACGCAGTTAGATGGCCTGTGCGCCAAAGTGCGCCGCACACTTTTTTATCGCACATCCGATGGTTTTCTCGCGCACGGCCTTCCATGAATCGATGTGCGCTGCTTTTCGTGCGATTTTCGCACTTGCACTGCGATTTTCGCTATTCGACTGCGATTCGCACGTTTTTGCCCACTTGCGCCGCGCTATTTATTCCATGAATCGGCCTGTTAATTTTTCTTATATATTTCTAAACTTTTTGTATGAGGTACAGTATAATTAATATATTTTAGTTTTTCACACAGAAATGTGCAGTTCTTTGCAGTGGCTTGAAGAAAATTTGCTACGTGACGATATGTCTGAAGACAGTGATAATAATGGTAGACACTTCCCCATATAAGCAAATTAATAATCATTACTTTATGTGTACTTAACATATATATATTTATTTTTACAGACCATACAAACATTGAAAATCTTACACCAAAAGACACATTGGAAAAGAATCTGCAATGCATGGAACAGAAAATAGACATGCTCAAGGAAAATTTCGATGGTTTGAAACAGTTAGTGGAGGACCACACAAACGAAAAAATTAAATACCTTTGTCCCACCTGTACCTGTGCCCCCTCTCCATGTCCCAGTGAACTATCCCAAAACCCTCAACACCAAGATAAAGGTTTTGATGAGACTTCCATCCCCTCATCCCCTCCCATCCATCCTCTCCAAACCCCTAATACCCCTGTATTTGTATCAGTTTCTGCTTCACCCTCTCTTTCATAAATTGTGTATATGTATATGATTAAAAAAATTATGTTTCTTTTAATGAAATTCTTTGTGTCTTATTATTCTTTTTAAAAAGCAGTTAAAATGTCCGCGGACAACGCGCCTGTCCGGCATGTCCGTAATTTACAAAATGTGGATGTCCTAAGGACACTACACCTGTTCGTACTATTCACAACCAAGATGGAACTGTTCTTAGAACACACCAGTTGTCTGGGATTTCCGTGAATGAACAAAATGGGGGTGTCCTAAGGACACTATACCTGTCCGTACCATTCGCAACCAAGATGGAACTGTTCGTAGAACACACCTGTTGTCTGAGATATCCGTAAGTGAACAAATGACGAATCTTAAGGACACTCTACCTGTCCGTACAGTCCACAGCCAAGTTGATAATAACTGTTTTAATTTTATACCATTACGTTTACTATTAATGCTTCTCCTCACCACTAGCTCACTTTCTACTCTCATCTGAACCAGAGTGTAGTAACATACAAACAGAAAAATAGCCTTCCCAACTCATTGTAACTGCCCAATGCACATTCACACACCACCACAAACAACGTCCCCATCAAACTCATACACGCATGCACACAGCACACCTGCATTGTAAAACAGACCAACACATACCTTCTTTTTTTTAACAGACCCCAAAGAATGCCTACCAAAAAGCAAGCCCGTAGAAAGGAACGCAGAATTAGAGCATATTAAAATAAAAGTGTCCAAAATAAGCATCCATCTCTACCAGACTTTAAACAAAACGTTGAAACAAAACAGGTAATGCACTCATTAGCAAAACAAAATAAGCTTCAACTACAGAAACTTTGCCTCCTCTATCAAAATATGAAACGAAACAGAACATGCTTAACAAGAATTCGGCTACCACTACTGCTAACACTGCTCTTATAAATCCTCATATATTAGCACAAAACCATACTAAAAAAAGAATTTTAGCAAAAATATTCTGCCACAGAGTCCTTCAGAATCTAATTAGAACAGGAGCAAAACCATCCACAACCCTTAAAACCTACCGTAGAAAAATAATCCTAGAAGCTCTCATAGACAGTTCAATCCTTCTCAAAAGGAAGTTATTTATTTTAGTTTTAAACAAGATGAAACCACTAACAAAACTAAGTACTAAACTACAAAAGAAACTTCTCGATAAATGGAATGTCAACAAAAACAACTTCTTAATTATCTGTGGAGGTGAATGGAGTCACACCACAACCACAGAACCATATTTTAATGAAGAAGCATAAAAACAAAACCAAACAAACACAATTGCAATCCAAATCAATAATACCATCATGGAACAAGAAACACTGCTTACAAAGGTATCCCCAGAAAACTCAGAATTACCTCTCCATTCGACAGAAACTAAACGTCCAGTATACAAATAACCGTGCACGTCAATGTGTGACATTCCCAACAAATGTTTCAAATCTTTATGCCAGTTCCTCAATCAGTATGTGAAAGGTAAAGACAAAATCAAAATGAAAGTGCTGCAAAATATGGATACCTGTCCAGTGCGCAAATACACAGGACTATAAGGACATTCATTAGCCTGCATTTCAGGACCTATTTGCAAAAGCACCTTCCATGATATCAAAATGATATCAACACATCATTCAAATGTAAGAAATCTAGTGTATACACTGTACTCTGCTAAAAGTCCTGCTTTAGAACTAGCCAATTTAAATAAAACTCTTCTACATGGTGCACCCAAATACCTACTAGAAGAAATCGACCATATCCAGAGAAAATATTTTGGAAGTGAAAGCCACTTACAAAATGCAATAGTTTTAGAACAAACTAGCAACAATTGTGCACATGGCAACCTTCTATTACACCCATACAAAAAAGAAATACGAAAATTTAAAAGTACATCCGCTGAAGTATCAAACCATGTGTGTGTGTGTTGCCGCAGAAATTTTTGCAATAGTAACACCAAAACTATAGACATAACATACAAAATAGAAGACAGTGAAGATTCCAAATGGTTTGAATTAGCTCTCTACCTTTTAACAGAACACAAATACGAAATAAGTGAACCCTTAATATGTTGCAGTTACTGCACTACAAAACTTGTCAACAACCAAACTCCTTCACGTGCTATCACAAATAACTTGGAATTATTCCCACTACTAAAACCCCTACAACAACTCAAATTGTATGAGAGGATCATAATTCAAACAGTACACCCATTTCAAGCAATAATACGCCTTCAACCAAAAACAGCAAAATTACCTCCCTCTGAATTGGTTAAAGGCATTTGTGGCAAAGTAGTTTATTTACCATTAGATCTGAAAGAAAATGTGCACACTCTGGGAGTGCAACGTCCAATAGAGCATTCTTTAATTGTCTTAGTAAATGATGTACCACCAAAGCACAAAAAAATTTGGCAACAACTCGTGGACTTACATAAAGTTAGACAAGCCTTGCAATATCTGAAAGACATTAATGAATATTACAAAGAAATAAATATTGAAGAAAGCTTAAGGGAAACAACCGAAATAATTAAAGAGTCACCAGAAATTGGTCAATTTGAACTTCTAGAGCCTGCTACAGTATCCAATATTTTAGACCATTATACAATTCATCCATTGCACTCTAATGAGAGCATAGATGATGCACTAGAAACTTACCAAATGCGACAAACCAAAGGTTCACCAATGAGCATATGGGAAACAAGTATAGAAGCATGTGCTTTTCCACTACTATTTTCTACTGGCAAAGGAGGAGGATACGATGATAGACCCACTCAGATAACAGCATCAGAATACCGCTCATTACAAATGTATTCTGAAGATCCCAGATTTAGACAAAATGTGGAATACATATTCCAACTACTCTTTGAAAGTGAAATAGCAACCCTATGTTACGGAGTTGCACACATATTGAAATCTGGAACCAACTTTCAAAATATGTTAGCTACGCAATTAATACAAAAGGTGCAAGAAAAAGATGATGTTTTACAATCAGGCATAACTAATCTGTTTGCAAACATGCGTGGTACGAAAGAACACTGGTTCCGACGTCACGGAGATGTACGTTGTATGATCAGAAACTTTGGACCACCCACTTGGTTTGTTACATTAAGTTGTGCAGAATATGCATGGGAAGATTTACATGATTTCCTATGCATATCATACTACAACAAAACAACATAGATACACTAACACCTGGAGTACTTTGCTCTCTAGATCCTGTTAATGTTTCAAGATATTTCCACCATCGTTTCATTGCTATGCTACACTTTATTTGTAATAAAACTGTTCCTCCCCTCAGAGTAGTGCAACACTTCTTTTGGAGAAAAGAATACCAAGCCAGAGGAGCACCACATATCCACATGCTTTTATGGATTAAAGGTGCACCTAAATTTGGTCAGGACAGTGATGCCACTGTTTTGCAGTTCATCCAAAAATATGTCACTTGTGAAATCCCCATATATAACACATGAAAGACTCAGGGGAAATTTAATAGGCCACAAGATTCATCCCCCTAGCAAGGCTTACTACTGTTTTTGAACTAAAGAAACTTGTGGCTCCTATGTGGGACCTCCTTAGGACAGAAAATCACCAAATACTAACACACCTAGGTAAAAAGACAGTGAAACCACTAGGTGGTACATACAATATAACATTTTATTAAAATGACATTTGAATGAACATATTCATCTAGTTATAAAATTCAGTGTATAATACTGGGCTATTAAAAAACACACATTTAATTTCATTTGTATTTAATACATTAACGCTGTGCTATTATACCCAAAGCTATCAGCACTAAAAACCTATGTCACAACCTACTACCATCGCAGGTCGGTTGTGTACACGCAATAACAAAGCACCTGAACAGTAATAACAAAATCCCTATGTAAACCACAAGACAGTCCCTACTCTCTTGGATACTCTCCCTTTCTTCCTTATGTCCTTATTGAGTGAATCTGCCTAAAACATGGTTTGCGGTTCTAAACAATTCAATATACCATTAAACTGTGTTGGCTAATATACAACACCTTAATGAACCCAACATGTTTCATTCTCTAACAAGGATTGAAATAATGTGAGAACTTCTTCAGGGGTAGAACATGGTAATTTATCAAAACATCACAGGTCGTAAATCTACAAATTGCAGACTTAAAACAAGTAATTTCTTCGTGGTGACTTCCATACACCTAAGGAGGAACAAAATGGAAAAAAGACAGCAGTAAGTTTAAGATGTATACTTGTTAAATCTACCTCTAAATCAGATGGGGCCATTTTTTTTGCCCTACTGAGAGCTTACCGTTAACACATTCATATTTACTGTGTGTGGACGGGTGGGTAAACTTGTCTTCTTAATAGACACCGGCAGATCTAAAAACAACAAAACACACCAATTGAGGAAAGTCGAACCGTCTAATTAATTTTCAATTAGAATTCCACAGAGGGCCTACATTAAGGCCCACTTCTATCTAATATTGACACAGATGCCACCCTGGTTTGTACCATCTACACATAGCAATCACACTACAGCTGGCGGTGCTAGTACTCTACTTCTAGTGTTGTTTGGCTAAATGCCCCGACCTGTGCGCCCTACCTCCCAACCATTAACTGCATGGTTGTGGAATCTGAGGCGAAAGACCTCTTTACTGGCTTCACCCTACAGGTCCAATTTAATAAGGGCAATGATAACCATTAAAGCTATGCTCTTCAAGAAAAATATCGCTCCTAAAGAAAAGTACCAAGCGGTGTTCTCTGCCTGCAACCATTTACCAAAATCTAGAAATGTGTGACAGGCTTACCCTTGATGTAGCCACGGGCAACAAACGCTTAATCCACCATGTGTTGCTCTTCTCCGCCGAAATGAGTCATGTCTACGGACTGCGTGTTGCCTGCAGTAGCTAATTGCCTCGACTGTTGCTCTCGTCTGCATTAAACCCAGAGAAAGTGTCCCTGTGCAATATAAACACGGGTTACTCCAGGCTCGCCTCCGCGGGAGAGAAAACAAAACAAACTTTCATGCTTTCAACTAAGGAATACAAAACAATCCCTGGTTTAAACGGAAGTTCTATTCTGCATGGAGTCAGAAAATGGCATGAGCACTAAAGCACTTACTTCTATGGTACTTAAACTCTGTCTCTCTCGCGACGAACACCACCAGTGATCGATCATCTGATCACTGTGCATTCAGCCACGGCGCTTTTAAAGGTTGATGCGGGTGGTAATTAGATTACTCCTAAAACCTGTGCCCGGGTGTTTCACACAGTAATAAGCCTTAACTCGGCAAGATACGCCTTGTGAGCAACTAGCCGTGCACTAAGTTCGTGCAATTCCGGCAGGCATCAGTCAGCAGCCGTGCACGCGCTGATACATCAACAAGAACTGAAGGCAACTCCACAACTGAAGGGACATAATTGTGTGTATCACAACAGTACCTTATAGAACACTAGCAGCCTGAAAATAACATTAAACACTGAAATGAGTGCTGTGTTATTCCGCCCACGTTATTCCAGTTGATGGCTTCGTTCAGCCCTACCTCTGTCGTTTTACACAAGAAAATAAGCCAAGTCTCTTTAGTTTGTAGTCTCTTAGCTACAGAGTACCATCTGACCCAGGGCCAATGTGGAGAAGCACAGTCCGCTTAGAGCCATTTTCTCTATGGTTCATCACGAGAAAATGATTGACCAAAGGGTCTGTGGTCACTTTATTTTTAATGCAGCTTTTGTGCTCAGAAATTCTCACTTTTATTTTCCGTTGAGTCATCCTTAAATTTTCCCGCAAGGACACCAAATTGCATATATTACATTACTCGTGATGCAAATGCCGCTTTGGTTTCCCTAGACCAGTTACAGAAACAGGTGAATTGAACAACTTCATGTCTAAATCACCTAAGAACACGTATTACATAAAAAGAACAGAAGAATCAAAATATATCAATGATTACAATGCAATCATTTCCCTCTTATGGAATGCAAACATAGATGTGCATTACATTGCAGTCAATTCCACTGCAGTTGCACGATATGTTACAGCCTACTTAACAAAAGCAGAAAAAAACAGTGCTTCAAGACCTGTGGAATGACCTATCATCAGACAAAATACTATCTCAGAAATTGTACAGTCTAGGTATAAAAATGCTCTCTCATAGAGAATGTGGCGCCTACGAAGTTGCAGATCGTTTAAATGGTACTGCTTTGTATGGAAAATCTGAAAATATAGTATGGCTAAGTCTTGGTCTTGCTAAATCTAGAAAAAGAGTTCTCAAATCATATGAGGACATAAAAACAATATCCAAAAATCATCCCAACAGCCAAGACATTTTGAAAAACTATTTACTAGACACATACTACCCGAACAGGAATAGCACTTTGGAAACCATGTGTCTATACCACATAGCCCAAAACTTTGCATACAAAAATAATACAAAACCCGATGAAAGAAAGGTAGCTATAGAGTGACAGATTGTGAAGGCAGCTTAGTGAAACATACAAAACAAAGCGTAATTAATCATGTCAAATTGTCATTATAAACTCCTCAACAGAAACAACTATATTACATGTCCCTGCTACAACTTTTTAAACCATGGAGAAAAGAAGAAGAGATACTAGATAACTATGACTGCTATGAAGATGCTTTCAAAGCAAATGAAAGCACTATCACTGATGTGAACTTTACGCAGTACAAAACAATGTTGCACAATGAACAGCAACATGAAGAAGAACTCCAGGCCCAACTAGATAAGGACACTCCCAACAGTAGTCAACCTTCTCTAACAGGAAGCCAAGAACCATTGGGACAGCCACTAATAGCAAATGAGGCAGAATTAGCTATGACTGAAGTAGAAAACACCATGTGTCACTATGAAGAAGATACAGAAGACTTAACTGTACTACAATCAAAACTTAACGAAGACCAGCGCACCATTTTGAAGAAGTAACAAAAGAAATTGCACATGGTGTGCAACACGAAAATAAAGAATGCACCTGCCAAAATTACAAACCTATACTGCTATACGTCAGTGGTGAAGCTGGTTCAGGCAAAATATTCTTAATCAAAATCATCAGCAAGTTCCTTCAACAATTGACAAACAAGAAACTGTCAGCTGTTGTAACTGCCCCAGCAGGTTTAGCTGCCTACAACATAGAAGGTGTCAATTTACATCGATTACTACTCCTTCCAGTAGAACACCAAAACAAATTAGACTATTATAAACTTTGTACAGAAGCTGCAATGGAACTACGCAGAGTATTACAACAAACGAAAATGCTACTAATAGATGAAGTGAGCATGGTCTCAAACCTAATTTTGGCTTTAATTCACCTCAGATTGCAAGAAGTACTTAAAACAAACTACGAAAAACTCTTTGCAGGAAAACACATTATTGTTTTCGGAGATCTTCTGCAATTGACACCAGTGAAAGGTGAACCTATTTTTAAAACCCTAGGACACAAACTGTGCCATAAAACTGTTGGCAGCATAGGAAATGTCAACCTTTGGCAACATTTCCAATACAGAGAATAAACAGAAAACATGTGTCAATCTGCAGACCTCACTTAGGCCAACATTTTTAAAAGTATTAGAGTTGGTGTACTATCTCAAGAAGCACAAGCAATATTGAAAATCCGGCACATCCATACACTTTATTGCGATAACGCATGTGCTACTGAACAATTAGCGCACAAAAATGTCAATTGTATGGCCTTAATGCCAACTCTTGCAAGCTGTTCCATATTCAATAAAACAATGTTAAAAAAAGAAATGCAACCAATAATTGAAATTTGCTCCACAGACAAACTGGACGTGCATGCTATGACACTACCCATGTGTCAGCAAGCCACAACAAGACGAAATACCATAGAAAATTCAATCTCCAACACAACTTGGTTGGAAAAAATATTAAAATTATCCTTAAATTGTAGATTAATGCTTAAACGTAACCTTGGTGTGGAACAAGGATTAGTTAATGGAGCACTGGGTACAGTTGTTGGCTTTCAAACATACCCACATGACAACAACATTCAGTTTGTCAATATTCTCTTTGACAAACTTTCAGAAGTAAAAAGGATAGGGCGCTCAACAGCTCGATTCCTTCTCTTCAAAGAAATGATGTACGTAGAGAACAATTTTCTCTAACTATTGCATATGCAGTCACCATTCATAAATCCCAAGGTCTTACCCTAGACAAAGCATTGATAGATATTGGAAACTCAGTCTTTAAAGAAGGCATGAGCTACGTAGCACTATCACGCTTATGTACACTTGACGGTCTATTTCTAATCAACTTTGATGCAAGTAAAGTGAACGCTGATATTCCTTGCTGACTGTACACCCCCCATCTGAAATCATATCCTGTTCCACAAAAAGGAAAACATTGTAAAAGAAAACTAATTCAAACAGAAATGCAACAGGAACCTTCAAAGAGAGTAAAAGAAGCTATTACTTCATCAATTACCACAACCAAAGAAGAAGCTATTAGTGAAAGTAAATCAGATACTTTGTCAAAGAAGGAACACAAACCCCGAAAAAATCACTCGGACACAGAACTATCTGTTCCATTCAAATTTTCAAATGTAACTAGTGTAAGTTGCAATGCAAATATAGCAGTGAATATTCTATTTCAATTGCCACCAATTGTTAACAACATTTTCTTACACAGTACAGACCAATTGTGTTTGCAAATGTTAGTCCTTCATAGAAACGCAACAAACAATCCTGACAACACGTATAGTGTTCATGGAATAAGACAAGAATTGGACTACTGTTCGGGAATGGTGAGGTTCACTATAAACTCACAAGAAGATCCACGAGACTTTCTAATGTACTTACAGATTTCATACATGTGGAAACATACATGTGCTCTCTGCAACAATGTGACACAGGAACAAATCCCTAATGACGATTTGTGTATGTTTGTACAAAATGCAAACCATGGCAGATTGTGTACTATCAGCAATTCAGATAATCGGTCCACCTTACTGATACAAACACGTAGTAACTACATAATACTAATGCTTCTACATTACAATGCAGATGGTACCAAAAACAACTGCAAGCTGACTGGATTCACACACAGACAAGTGTCACTTGGTAAGAAAACCTTCACAACAATAGGTACAACCAATGCAGGTCACTACACTGCATATATTAAAAAGAAACGTGGATGGCTCGAATATAATGATAGTAGCATTACTCTAAAGCAGAGATTACCAGCAAATCTTACAAACGCGTATTTAATCTTCTTAAAGCCAAAATTTAATAACTAATCTGTACTTCAACATTAACAAAAATGCAATTAAAAGACTATAAAAAGTTAGAATACGCCAACAGGTATCTAACTGGCCCAAGATTGTATAACAACCACACAGATAAATGAATGGCACTGAAGTGTAACAAAAAATAGACAGTTGAAATACGCCAACAGGTATCTAACTGCTTCAAAAAAGTGCAAATAGCCAAGAGATAGAACAATAAGCAGAAACAAGTGAACACTCAAAGGAAACAAACAAATAGTGTGCAGCATAACAAAAAAACTTTTTTTTTTAATCCGACAAGGATGTTTTCCCCCGCACCCAATGATTTGAAAAACAAACACAGAAACTGAGCAAAATGCACAGTACACTGGTTTGTAAACTAAATATGAGGGTCTAAAAAAAGCTAAAATGTCTATTATGCAATGTAATAAGTCTTTATAAAATACATACACTAACATGCTCTTTTCTTTTATCACAGAAATTGAAAAAGAATATTTCCTCCAAGTACTAAAGTCATGTAAAAGAAATATCGAATCTCAACAAATGAAACAGTAAGTATATTCTCAGACATTTCATACATATTCAAATCTATACGTGTGTTCTATGGCTGTAATATGGTGCAGTGGTTGTGGCCAGAGCCTAGAGTCTTGGATGTATAGACTACAGCCTACGGCCTTCAGCTCCTAAGAGTCTAGGTCCTAGCCACAACCACCACAGCATATCAGACCCATTGTGGGTTATAACTTCAGTACTTACTTTTTTTTTACAATTTTGGGCTTGGGTGCATGGCCTTTGGCCATGCACACAAGACTCTACATCCTGCCCACAACCACCACAGTATATAAAACCCATGGTGGCTTATAACTGCACTGCTCATACATTTGGTCTTGGGTACATGGCCTTTGGCCATGCACGCAAGACTGTAGGTCCTGTCCAAAACCACTGCAACATATCACACCCATTGTGCCTTATAACTTTAGTACTTAGAATTTTGATCTTGTGTGCATGGGCTTCGACCATGCATCCAAGACTGTAGGTCCTGGCCAAAACCACTGCAACATATCACACCCATTGTGGCTTATAACTTTAGTACTTACAATGTTGGTCTTGTGTGCATGGCCTTTGGCCATGCACCCCAGACTCTAGGTCCTAGCCACAACTACCACAGCATATCACACCCATTCTGGGACACAACCACTACAGTTTATGAAATCCATGATAGCTTATAACTTCAGGGCTTATAACTTTGGTCTTGGGTGCACAGCCTTTGGCCATGCACCCAACTTCACTGCTTACAACTGCACTGCTTATAACTTTGCTCTTGTGTGCATGGCCTTCAGCCATGTATCCAAGATTGTTGGTCCTCGCCAAAACCACTGCAACACATCACACCCATTGTGGCTCATAACTTTAGTACTTAGAATTTTGGTCTTGTGTGCATGGCCTTTGGCCATGCACCCAAGACTCTAGGCCCTGCCCACAACCACCTGATAGATATTCAGTTCTATGGGTGTATCTATGAGTGTCATATGCAGCAGTGGTTGTGGCCCGGGCCTAGAGTCTTGGGTATATGGCCTATGGCCTACGGCCTGCGTCCATGCACCCTAGACTCTAGGCCCTGGCTACAACCACCGCAGCATATCACACCCATGGTGGCTTATAAGTCATTACCACACCCATAGAATGAAACATTTTAACTGCAGCATATATTAAATTTTTACCCAGGACTGTACGCCCTGCCCACACCTACCAGATAGATATTCGAATGTATGGGTGTGATGTATGGGTGTGATATGGTGCGGTGGTTGTGGCCAGGGCCTAGAGTCTTGGGTGTATGACCTACGGCCGCACCCAAAACTCTGCGTCCTGCCCACAACCACCGCAGTATATGAAACTCATGGTAGCTTTTAATTTTACTCCTTATAGCATATCACACCCATAGGGGCTTATAACTTCAGTACTTATAACTTTGATTTTGGGTGCATGGCCTTCGGCCGCGCACCCAAGACTGTAGGTCCTGGCCACAACCACTGCAACATATCACATCCATAGTGGCTTATAACTTCCGTTGTGGCTTATAACTTCACTACTTATAAATTTGGTCATGGGTGCATGGCCCTCGGCCGTAAATATTCAAATCTTTGGGTGTGATCTATGGGTGTGATATGCTGCGGTGGTTGTGGCCAGGGCCTAGAGTCTTGGCCATAACCACCACAGCATACCACACCCATGGCGGCTTATAACTCAGTACTACACCCATAGAATCAAAAATGTTAACTGCGGCATGTACTCAATTTTAATGACCGCTGACACCACGCGCGTCCTTAGAACAGTTTCAACTTGCCTGCGCATAGCACGGACAGAAATACTATCCTTATGAGATCCCTCATTTTCAGTAATTACAAACATCCCGGACAGCGCGGCCAGGGAGAATACATCATTAGCACATGCCGCCTAAACAAATACAGTATTTCACCCATCTCTTACTGTCTAAATCTCCCCAAGCACTCTGACACACCAAAACACTCCCCAAAACTGCATTTCGCCTCTGTTCGCCGCTGCGCTCTCAGCGGATCCAAGATGTCGGGCGCATCCGAACAATCGGATGCATCCGATCAAGCCTCACTCCAGCCAATCGGCACACACGTCGCGTGTGTGCGGTCATGACGCAAGCCCATTAGCCAATCGGAGCAAACAGGGAAGTGTGACCGTGGAGCGAACATAGATATCATTAATTTTTTTAAAAATCCTTTTTGGTCGTTTTAAAGAAAACTACTGGACGGATTGGCACCAAATTTACAAAAGCACGCTTTCGGGACCAAGCTCCTGCCGCAAATTTGCTGAAAATCTGTCCAGCGGTTTGGGCTGTAGGCATGCACAAAGTTTTTCCCCCATTCAGTCTATGGGAAAAAAGACGTTTGGGACCCCCCTATAACGTTTCCCCCCTTGGACCAAACCTCACCAAAAAAATTCAGAGTGGGCCATATTCTTTGCAAAGTTTGGTGAGGATTCATCCAGGGAGAGCGGAGTTATAAGTCACCCAAAAAGTGCTCTTCCTATGGAAACAGCAACTTAACCATAACTACACAGCCACTACTGTGGCTGTGTAATATATATATATATATATATATATATATATATATATATATATATATATATATATATATATATATATATATATATATATATATATATTTTGGGGGGATGCAGATGGTTCCCCCCGCATATATGTAACAATTGACCTTCACAATTCGGTCAATTGTGCAAAGGTCAATTGTAATTTGAACAATTGTAGTTCAAACTATTCGGATACAACCCATTAATAAAGATCATGTCAGGCTGGCTGTTTAGCATATACATTTCAGCACAGAGTGCCTCTAGAGCATGGTCCTCTGAATGCACCACAATGTTCACCATGTCCTTTCCCCTTTCAACTTCTTGTAAACTTTGAGTAGGTTTGTACCCACTAAGCACTAACGGGGGGGTTCTAGCTTGAACAGGAGGTTTCCTCTGCAGTTTGGGTATCGCTGTCGGGTGTCTGCCCACTTTGGTAGAGCCAGCTCACTTCTAACTTCAAAGATTTCCTTTTGATGTTTTCACACAGACTGTCATAGACGTAGGAATCGTAATATCCTTGAATATCCTGTGACTTGCCCTGTCTCTCCTTCTCCAGCTCCACCTCTGTGTTAGTGCTTCCCTGTGACTTTGAAAATCAAAAACTTGAAATCAAATCCTTGAAAACTGGAGGGGGAAGAGCCAATGGTTTGATAAAATAACTTTTGATTTTTGGTTATTTGCCCAGCCCTAAAGCGTCCTTTTTGCCCTCTTGGTACATCGCGAGGGGGCACATTTTCCCTGTGTTTGCGGGAGAGGACTATGCCCCTGCTTCCCTCTGAGCGACAAATTGCTTCGCAAACTGTATCTGAGTTTCTTTGAGCCCGTCTAAGTGATCAGACGGGCACAAGGCTTAAAGAACATCTGAGTGCTTAGGAAAAATAAAAGGAATGCACCCCCTGGGTTAAGTGTAGACTCACGTTGGCTGCAAAGGAGACCACAAACATACACTCCCCCTTCAGGAACTGGCAATACAGACAGAAATGGGGGCTAGATGGTGAATCCGCGTATGAGTGTAAGGCAGAATCCTATGCAGTACCCTTTGAGAACACTACACACAATTAAGACTACAAGTGCAAGTACAAATTCACCTTTGGTACAAGTCTGTACTACACAGTAAAGTGGTAGCGATGGCTGAGCAGCCAGACCTTTCTCAAGAGTAAAGTGAGCAGTATCAGAAGTTACACAAAGGACCGCAATTACTATGGTTCAAACAAACACTGATTCAAGGTTTCTGAGTAAAAGAATATACATTTATTTACACCATCAGTTATAAAAACAGTTCACTAATATAAAGCAGAAGAAAATCAAAAACTTAATACACTACACACCACCCAATCAATTCTGCACAAGTTAAGCTCAAAATGAAGTGTGAGTAAAATGGCACTCCTGCAATTTAAAAAGGGAGGGAAAGACACAGTTATTCAAAATCAAGCAGCACCAACAAGTACTAGGCAGGGCAATCTAGGAAAGGCTTACTACAACTAGGATTCAAATCAATAGTCCTGGGCCAATGTTAATTGTACAGAGTCTTTGCAGAGGATCACACAGTTCAGAGTAGTTTGAGGTTAAGTCTTTGCCAAGAGTTCGAGATGAAGTTGGTCGGTAGAAAAGTTATTTAAAAGAGTAGAGAAGGACAATCCCTCAGATTAGCGAAAGATTTAAAAAACACTTTCACCGCAGTTTGACAAAATGAACGAGCGGATTTGAACAGTACCTTAGTAGAAGAAGAATGCTGTAGCTGAGGCAGAAGTTCCTGGCAGGTTCTGCAGGCTCACGGTTCCTGAAGCGACTGTTGGACTGACAAGAAGGAGGAAGACTGGAGGATCCTGCTGCCCAGGAAAGAAACCAGGAGCAGAGCAAAGCGACAAATAAAAGGTGTGCGCGCTCCTTAAAACTCAAACAGGGTCCGGTCCTTCTGGCTATCCGGTTTACTGTAGCGATGCACAGCAAATTCGACCAGGAGAGGGAGGCCTTGCTTGGTGTTTGGCAAACTGGTTGGTCCCACCAGCTCAAGGGGAGAAGATTCCTTGCAGATCTTCCCTGTCGTTGAAGTTTCAGGCGATTCGGACCCGCAGGAGGGAGGTTCAGTAGTTTCAGTAGTCCTCTTCCTTCAGCTTCTCTTCGGTTCTCTCCATACAGTGGCGACCCTGCCTTCCAAGAGCCAGAGACCTGCTTTTAAGCAGTTTTCCCCCATTCACACAGCCTGGCTGTCAATCACACAGCTAGAGTGCTGAGTAAACTCAACTTTTTCAAAAACAATTTTAAATTACATACTTAAAATCTGCAAGTTTACAAATTTACAAATGACAGAATCAAGGAAAATATGAAAGTTTGTGAGAGGAAAAAAGAAAAAATAATAGTTAAGAAATTGAATGGTTAAATACCACAAAACAAACAAGGAGACCCTGTGCAGGGGGCCTCAAACCCCTCCCTCACATCCTGTCCACCCAGGTACTCAGGCGCCTAAGGAGGGCTTCTGTGCAGAAGCCCGCCAAAGGACAGTGAACAAAGGAACCAACCCTGGTTTGCCGCGCAGAGTAAAACATGAGAAAGACATTTACAAAAATAAATGGCAAATAAACCCAGCCAGAACCAAATACAATTAAAAGCGGTCCAGCGGATTAAAGTTCGAGGTACCACCATAGCCTCGAACAGTACCAATGCTATTTGCATAGTCCGCAGTAGGAAAAAAATGGTAGATACCACTGCCACAAGCCAAATCTTAGAGAAAGGGGAACAACATAATGTTCCATGAAAAACACACACAAAGGGATAACAAATTTAAAATAATAGTAGAGTCAATGGCAACTTTACATGTTCTGGGAAACAGTAGTCAGTCCCAGAAAATTGAGTTTAAATTGGGAAGTCTAAAAGACAACCCTGTGTCACTGCACTAAAGGTGCTGTGTGACACATAGTAAAAAGATGATGCCTATGGAGTAGGTGAGACTCCACAGTCTATGAACACAAAAATGTAAAACACTCAGCAAAACACATTTGAGAGTGGGAAAAAAGGCTCACACTCGTACCAGGTGAAATAAATAAATCCTACAAATCCAACAAAGTTGCTGAGGGACTCAGTAGGTAAGGGAGATTTTCCATTCTGGAGAATTCTCCCTAACAATGAGCACCTCCCTGTGTCCACTTACCTGATGGGGTACCTCCCACGACGACCACAGACCACTGAAGACCAGTTTGCACTGCTCCTACGCGACAAGAAGGCAGTGAACTCGGGTCCTTAACAGTGCTCTTCAGCATGTGTAGCGTCGCGCTGTTGTCTGATGCAGGCCATTCAGAAGACCAAAAATGAAGCCCAGGAAGCCAAGGAACACAATGCAATGCTCCCATGTCCGGGCAAGATTTTTAGCTGTAGGTGCCGCCTCCCGCACAATGGAGGTATTAGAGAGACTGTCGGAAGCAGTCTCCTAGACACAATGAACACTCCTGTAATGCTCCTGTGATGCTCCTGCGTCCGGGCGAGTGTTTTAGCTGTAGCCGCCACCAACCCGCACAATGGAGGTAGTAGAGAGACTGTAAGCAGCAGTCTCCCAGACACAATGAACACTCCTGCAACACTATTGCAAGACTCCCACGTCCGGCAGAGTGTTTTAGCTGTAGCCGCTGCCTCTAGCACAATAGATGTAGTAGAGAGACTGTGTCAGCAGCAGTCTCCCTGACACAATGAACACTCCGACAACACTACCGGTTTTGTAATATTTAAATGGCATTAAGTACCAATAGAAACAAAGGAAGAGTAATTTTGTCATGTTGCACTTTTCCATACTAATGTGTTCTGCACTGCCAAGTGGAGACACGCAGATGTCTCGGGCAGTTTGGATTTCCCACTGGTGGACTTCTCTGGTCTGCTCCACTCATCATTGCCCGATAGGAGTGGCTGGTCTACAGCAGGCAATTGACCACCATCCCTCTATTTTTTGGGAATCTGTGAGACCCACAAAGTGACATAGTAATGTATTTATCATTATGGAGCAAATATTGTTTGCCTACAAAAATAACTGTGCATTGCATTGGATGACATGGAGCCTAGTAACATGACATAACAGACATTTTGTATTTAATGGGTGATTAGAAATCCTGCCTTGAGTGCAAATAATGCTTCTGACTTTACCCTTCTCCCTCTGTTCCTTCGGGCAGGGGCACAGTCAGAATACTGTCTCTGACATGATTCAGGAGCAGGAAGAGGTGTGGTGTAGAGAGGTTCCAGACCCCTGGCTCTAATAGATTAGGCTGTCAATTGAAGAGATTAAGGGATGCTGTTCTGCCAGGGAAAAAAGGACATCATCAACGCCATCTGGGGACAAAGAGGAAGAGAGCATAACTGATGCATGCCAAACCAATGTAAGTGTTTAAAAATGTGTGTGTGTGTGTGTGTGCGTGCGTGCGTGCGTGCGTGCGTGTGTGTGTGTGTGTGTCAGAAAGTTTGAAATAGTGGCCATGTGTGTTCCTGTGTATGTAGTATGCATTTGGTATGAATCTTTGAGTGTGTTCGTGTGTGTCCGTCCGAGTGTGTGACAAGTTTGAATTACTGCGTTCATAATTGAAAGTGTCTGTGTGTGAGGTTCCCATGGTGTGTGGTAGGCCCTCTTTTCTTACCATGTGTACTGCGGAACAGGTGCCATTTGTTTACAGGACAACACTGAACTACATGGATAAACCTGCACAGACAGCATGAACATGTTTTTACAGTAGTGATTCTGGCATTTTATGGGCACAGCCAAAATGAAAATGTATTACAGAGGATAAATTGACATACTTGTGCTACAGCCTGCATGAACATATCTTAAAGTGGCAATATTTTCGAACAGCCATCATACTAGGCAGTGGAAATGCTGGCATGTTTTGTGAGCACAGACATCATGAACATATACTTTACAGTTGCACTGCAGGCATATATTGTGGGCACAAGTTACAGTGGTAAGGTTGTTATATATGAAAATGTGCTGTAAAATACTCTTCGGTACTGTTGGTAATCTGAGATCTAGTGCAGATGTTCATGTGACACAGTTCAGAAACAATTATAACATGTTATAAACTAGCAGTACCAATCAGCGTTGCACGCGTCTGTAGCTGACATGGACATGGGGGTCTGCTATAGCTCTGTGTATGTTGTATTGTGTAATGGCTTCTTATTTTCCAAACAACAACAAAATCACAAAACCGGCAATTTCCCATAATCACCTTTTCTGATAGCACAGGACCGGACTGCAGCTCCATCCCTGTGAAGGGCGAATGGGTGGGGTATGTCAAATCTCACTATTGTGTTTAGACCCCAGATCGGTATGCTAACCTTTTGTCCTGACTGCCTACTTTTGGAAAAGTTGCAAAATCAGCAATCTCCCAGAATGCTATGCCGTCCTTGTGATGCTGTTGCCAACAATCACAAAATCGGCAATCTCCCAAAATGTCCTATTCTGATAGCACAGGGCCGAACTCCGCCCTGTGCAGGACGAGTGGATGGGGTTGGTCAAATTTCACCAGCACCAGTACACCCCAGACTGGTATGCAATCCTTGGGCCAAATTGTCATCCCACCAACTGTTATGGGGCTGGAGCCAACCCCGAACATATAGACACACTTTCACAAATTATTGGGCAGTGATCGATGCCTTAAAGTTAAGGTGAGTCGGACTCCCATAGGAACCCCTCAAAATTCTATCGTTAATAACTTTTTGTTCAAGTAACAGATTGGACCAAAAAGTGATTAAGGACTTGTGGGACCCCCAACCTGCAAAGTTTTGTAAAGATTTGTTTAGAAATATAAAAGTTATTAAGAAGACAGAACACATGGGCCTCCTTCCCATTATTTGTGTAGCTGGCCCAAACAGCTTGACGGATTTGGACCAGGTCCGAAACAACTTGGAGACAAAGTGTTGACTCGCAATTCATGCATGGTTTGGGGTTATTCTGTGTAGTAGCTATTTAAATATTTGATGGATACCCACTTCTCAAAAATAGATAGCAATATCTCAGGGATTTACCCAAAACTGGGTGTTTTTAGAAATGAAACAGCCACCATCTTATTTTTCTCTCGATCCGAGAGATAACCCTGGCTGTAGCCGAGGATAACAGGAAATGAAAAGTAGTTAAAAAGATATTTGCAGGTTACAATAATTTCACATGATTTTATTCTAGAGGTGGTGAGGTTGCTGGAGGACACCAAGTGAAATTTGGGAGTTTTAGGAGGTCCACGTACTTTGCAACACAAAGCTTTCTGTAGCCGCAGCTATAGCCTCAAATAGCCAACATCTCAAAGCAAACTGCATCACAGAAACAATGGGTGTTTGGTGGGGAAAGCAAGAGGGCAGGTCAGGTGAGGTGAGGAGCTGGCACAGATGAGGGGGGCACTTGGTGAAAACCTGGGTGTGGGAAACCCTTTGCTGTTGTTCTTGGCATTTATCTGATATTTTCTGCTAAATTCAAGACTACAATGCACTATGGATAGTCGCGGGTAAGAGTAGTTCCGTGCCCGTGCTCTACATTTTGGGGTGTCTCTGTTTTATTTCTTTTTAAAAGTTATTTTTATAGGTATAGTGACATTGCGGATTAAAACTCACTGGCCATAGCCAAAGGCTGTGGTCAGTGACACAGTAGGTATTTTGGAGTCTTATCTATTTTGCGTATTTTCAGACTTTCTTACTTGTGATACTGTGGAGAAAAAAAGAAGGACATTTTTTAAAAGATCAATAGAAAAAGGATTCATTCTACTCTAGTTGTAGTGCCCCATCCACTGTATTTTAGCCTGTGTATTCTCACCATATCTGGTGTAATTTGTAAATATGTACATATGTATAAAACCCGATGTGAGCCTCCCACTTTAAGTAACAATTTGTAACCATGTCTATAAAAAAAGTCAATGAACTCAAGCCACGGTTATACTGAAAAACATGTTTGGGATATTATTTTATTGCATTTGTGTATTTGTATGTGTTTAGTAGTCCTTAAAAGTACTGTTTTCGGCTACACTGAGTGTAGTATTTTAGCACACTTGGAGTACTGTTTTGATGTTATGAAGGAACACTGTATTTCCTTCATCGGTTGCGAGTACTACTTCATGTCTATAGATATTGGGTACGTAAAATGGTATATTGTTGTTTGAAACCCATAATTGGTTATGGTCTCTCATGAATGCTGAAGCTACTTTATCATCATCCACATTAAATAACTCTATGAGCAGTCATTTATTGTATTGCCGACTTTTAATGACCATTGTTTCACTACTGTGTCTTTTGTCATTTATACTCCATACTCGCACGGCTATAATAAAGGGGATTGATTGGTGTATTGAAGATCGCACCTAGCATAGCAATGACTGGGGTGTTTACCCATGGCTATTTCGCACGCAGCTCGTGCCCTGCATTGATACCCGCGGGTAAAAGTGGCACCCTCTGCAGTTGCTACTATATTCCAGCAAATGCCATGTTGTGTGTTTGTGGGCGTGTGTTAGGAGGAGCTACGAGAGATGCTGGCATGGGATAAAAAGGATTTCAGTGAAGTTGCTGCCTTGTAATTGGTTGTTATTATTATTATAGATGTCTCTGATAGGTTGTAGTGAAAATGTGTCATCCATTCTAGTAGTTTGTTACTGTATAGTCCTCCTTTTGAGGTATTCTTTTCTAAAAGTATAAAAGCTACCATGTTCTGCAATGTTATCCTTTTGATCCTAAAACTCACAGTGTTCACATGGCAAGAGTGCGGCTGATGTGAAAGGAAGTGCTAATAAATATTTACATATTTGAAGGTTTGTTTGCAGTGCTGTGTGTAATGGTTATATTAGCCATTACTATCAGATGGTGTTCCTTATCATTGTTTTCATTTGCTCTGATTGTGTGGAAAGTATTTTTAAAGTATTTTTAACTTTCAGTAACATGGACCTACACAATCAGATTTGTCAATCAATGGCATTTTGATGTAGGCATTTAGTTTGTTTATTCATGTTAGTGTGGTTGAATGTTTATTTGATTGTATTTGTTGTAATTTTAATGCAGTTTCAGCAATGCAGTACTCTTAGTTGTTTCGACTTCTCTGTGAAGTAGTACAAATTATGTTTTGCAAGTTAATTTTTGTCACTGTTTTATTTTCTTGTGGCTCCTTATTTTAGTACCTGTTGAAATAAAGTTGGATTCCTTGCATTTATGTTCCTTTTGGGTGTTTATTCTTTTATGGTGGGCAGGTGCTGATAGGATTCAAGTACTTGAGGTGCTCTGGCTACTGAAGAAGTTGTTCAGTTAACTCTAGTGAAAGGTCGACCTATAGCCAAAGTGTTTCCCATGTTCTTCAAGTTTACTTAACCTACTCCATTCTTTCTTGTACTACGTGATCATTTTATCTACCCCATCCTCTCTTGTTTTCCACTTTACTTAACGTGCCACATTTCCTACATTGTAATTCCTTAGCATAATGTCCCTTGTTTGTTCTCACCCAGTTTATATATGTATGTTCATTGATTATAGTAAACCTCTATTGTATTAGCGAGTTAGTGATGGCAATGTGCATTATGTTTGGACAGAGTGATTTCTCACTGGGCTAGTGTGGCATCTCCTGGGAAAAACCGATTGTGGCATAGGCAACACATTACTCTCATAACTAAAACATTGGGAGCAATAAAACTGGAACAGGTGAAATTGACAACGTTGCATACATGGAGGGTTCATTCACTGTTGGTGGCGTTCCACTGAAACTGGATGTTTTGAAGCTTTGAAATTGAACATTTGAAGGTCCACACCTTAGTGTGTTTTTGCAAAAGGTGCATAGGAATTTCTCGTGTTTTTAAAACAGTGTTATTTTTTCCTGTAATATTTCGAACTATCTGCACTGGTCTTCCTGGAGGTTGTTTTTTGTGGGGTGAAAAAGACTGCTAAAAAGATTATAGTACTAGTGTTTCTATCTGTGTAATTGTTTTCTATCCCTTGTTCTACAAGTTTACTTATCCCACCCTATTCCTTCTTGTTCTCCAAATGTACTTAACCTTCCCCATCCTTTATCCTGCAACCACCCAGTATAATGTGTCTCGTTTATTTTAACCCAGTTTATATATCACTGTTTGTTTAATGTAGTGGTAGTTGTTATACTTTTTTATATTTGTGTCTGTTTTTTATTATCAAAGTTGGATTGTTTCCCAATGTCCCAATGATTAGTATGTGCAAAGAGAACAACAGTGCTGAATGCACAAATGTTGAATCTTATATAGTTAATGTAATGCACTGCAAACAAGATATCAGTGTCATAAAAACCTGTGTATTAAATTGTGTTTCTTAAAGTGTGTGTGTTCTTTAACAAATTATGTTTTCTTTTTTTACAGATTGAAGGATACAATTTTTTTAAACATTGATGAATAACCGCAGGTACGGTATCACCTAACTGGGTGCTGAATTCCAGAGGTGCAGTTAGCCCCAGCAATGAATGTGAAGGGTCGTAGTCATGGTTTGTTCGACTATACCCACAGCTACAGGCCTCAATGTGCGCAAAAGTATGCTGTTTGTACCCAGAAGAGCCCTTTCTGAGAAATATCTATTATGTACATATATGTATGAATATCTTTAATTTTGTTACTGCGGCTAGGAAAAAGTTAAAGAACTCGAGGCGCAGCGATGAGTAATGAGTCATTTTAGAAAACATTTTTTTCAATTTAATTTAATTGTATTTGTGTATTTACATGTGATGGCCTCTCTTGGCCCTCTTCCTTCTCCCACCTGTGAGACTATATACCTCTGGGTCATCTGCGACTCCACACTCCCCTTCTCTCCTCACATCTCTGACATCTCTAAGAAGTCACACTACCAGCTGCACCTCCTCAGAGGTATTCCTCCTTTCCTCTCCTTCCCCTAGAACCTCACTGTCTCCAGAGCCCTGGTACTCTCTAGGTTGGACTACCACAACAGCCTCTTTCTAAATCTGCCTGCTCCTACTCTCCGCCCTCTGCAACTCATCCAGAACAGGACTCTGAGACTTGTCCTTGGCCTCAAGCCCAGGGATCATATCTCTACAGTACTGAAATATCTGCACTGGCTCCAGTGGCTGTGAGGATTAAGTTCAAAACCTTATGCATTGTCTACAAGGCCTTCTGGGGCCAGGGTCTCAATACCTTCAACTCTTGAGCTCTTCACTCATCCGCCTCCAACTCCCTCAGGGTCAGTCGCTTCTCCAAGCAACGAGTTGGTGGTAGATCTCTTTCTTCGGCTGGGTCCTCCCTCTTGAACAGCCTCCCTGCCTCCCTGAAACTTGAAGAGAGCCATCTCCAGTTCCAGAAGCACCTCAAGACCTTCCTCTTTGCTTCTGCTTTCTCTCCTCCTCTCACCTGCAGACCCCCACCCCTGTCAACTGCACACCTGCACTGCCTCCCAGGCAACCCCTGCACTTGGGGGCTGTTTCTGTATCCCTACAGTCCCCACCAGATCCTGACACTTGATGTCTGCACTTACCCCTGCACTTGGCACAAGCTGGCAGCACTTTTTACCTATTGTCTTTATTAATTCTATTTATTTTTTACCGTTGATCCTATGTACTGCACTGCCCCTCCCCTGTCCCCTACACATTCCCTCTCCCCCTCCCCTGTGCGATCTCAATGTCACCTGACCTAGTAAGATCGTTGTCTCTGTCTTCCCTCTATTCCCCCTCCATAGCCTTGTCGCGCCTTGAAACATTTGTGTATCGGCGTGTTATAAATGCCATATCATGGATGTTATTTCATTGTGTTTGTATATCAATATGTGATAAGTAGTCTTTAAAAGACATGTTTTGGAGTACACTAGTGTAGTATTTTAGCACATTTGATGTGCGCTCTTTATTATCATGTGTCTTACATAACTCATTTTAATTTCCATTGTATCACTCTCTTTTGTCATTCCTATTTCATACTCAGATATTGTATCTTTAAATCAAATAACTGTGATGCACGGTATTGCTACCCATGGTTCATAGTGGCACCCTGTGTAGCCGCGACTATGTACCAGTAAATGGCATGCCGAGTGTTCACTGCTATGAGAAAGAGATTTGATATGAGAGAACTGCAGCGGAACAAACAAAGGAATTATTGGTCTTTTGAGAAGAGCGCCTAGCCACATCAATAGGATGGTGTATTTAACTGTGACTATCCTGCACCTTCCCGGGGCGCGGCATTGCTACCCGCAGTTAAAAGTGGTGTCCTGTGCAGCCCCAGCTATATACCAGCAGATGGCATGTCGAGTGTTTGTGAACGTTTCTTAGCCATGGGTAATAACAGCCGAACTGGCAATGCTTCTGTATAAGCGCGGCTATAACAAGCATGTGAGTGGGCACGTCAATGCTTTTTCGCCTTTTCCTTGGTTGTTCTGATAGAGGCGGCTGCTATCATAGCCGCATCTATTGGACCATACATTTTCTGTGCAAAATCATATTTTTATTTGGATGATACAGGTCAGAATTGTATCTTTATCTGTTATTTTGTGTGCTTAGGTGTTCCCTTGTCTTATTTGAAGTTTTGAAGGTTGGCTTAGATTGGTTTTCAGTTTGTAGAAAATGTACGTTTAGCCACGGCTACAAGAAAGATTTGTAACTGTGTTGAACAGATGCAGCTACTAGAGATGCTGGGCAGGGTTTTGTATGTGTTTTGGTGTTTCTAATTGGCTGGTCTTAATGCTGTAAATGTGTACCTCTTTGTGATAGGTTGCAGTGAATATGTGTTGGCCATTTTATCAGTTTTCTTACAATATAGTCCTCTTTTTCTGCTTTTGATTTTGGGAAGGATAAAACCCACCATTTTGTCCCATAGTGCAGCGATTAGAGCGCTATCTTTGACATCTGTGCAGAGCCTGCTGACACAGGTTCGAATCCCAGCAGGGCCAAACTCAGCCTTTCATCCTTCGGAGGTCTATAAATGAGCACCACGCACCGTGGGTAAAAATAAGCAGCGCTCAGATACCTGATGGTTCGTAGCGCTATATAGTGCTAAATTAATTTTATTATTATTATTATTTTATCTACTTTTCTCATTTTGACTGCAAAAGTCACACTGTATTCATGGTGCGGTTCTTGTTACCTGTGACAAAGTATTATTGGCATTCGTCAGTTGTTTGTCACTGTTTTGTTGAAGCTTTTATTTGATAATATGTCGATAATGGGGCTTTGTGACTTCTTTTTGTATGTTACTGTATTTGTTAACCATCAGGTTGTCCTGCTGTATATGTATAAAATGGGTGGGAACAATAGTTGGAAGTTGTTTACTAGGAAAGAAAATGTATTTAATTGAGGTGCATGTATGCTTGTTGGGGTGATCTGAAAATATGTGTGCTTTAAAATGATTTTTACATTGGAGTGTATTACTGAGCAGTTATCTATAAGAGAACATACATTGACTTCATCTGTTGTTTGTTGTTTTGTCAAACCTAGTGCTTAATTACATGTAAAATAGGAAAATACTTTGACCTAATTTGTTGTTTTTTATTTTGTGAAAACTAGTGTTTAATTTCAACAAAAATATGTTTGATTGGTTTTATTTTTTATTATATACTCATAAGGAATATAGGAATGGTATTAGTTGTGCAAACTCCTATTATGTAATAAAAAAATAGAGGGGGTAATTCATGGAATAAATGTGCGGCGAAATCAGGGGCACAAGCAGGCGCAGGAGTGAAAAAGCCAACGCACGCATGCGAATCGCATGTGTGCAATTCATGGAAGGCCCTGCGCGTGTAATTTGCGGGATGTGTGCCAAAGCCACGCGTGACGCACATCAGCGCACGCGCCATTTCCACATCACAAAACACATGCACACACACAATTACATCCGCCACACAAAATCAGGCAGAAGCGCCCTCACGCAGCATAAAAGTGCGTGCAAACAACAAACAAGCACATACAGCATTGATGAACGTCCCGTTCCTCGCAGCAGTGATCATGGGACACCGCAGGAGGAGGAGAATAGCCAGGCCCCGCATTTTTGTTGCCCAGGACCAGCCTTTTTGGGATGCCTGATGACCAGGTCTATGGTAGGCATAGGTTTCCACCTCATATCATCCTAGAGCTGGTCAGGGAGTGGGAGGATGAACTCACATCGCCCACCCTGTGCTCCCAAGCATTGAGCCCCTTGGAGAAGGTGCTCAATGTACTGCATTTTTTGGCCACTGGGTCATTTCAGCGGACAGCTGCCATAGTGGGGGGTGTATCAGAGGCCACGCAGTTACGCTGACTACACCAGGTGTTGGTAATCATCACTGCGCGCCCCTCAGTCCGCAGGCACATATACATGCCCAGAACACCCGCAGAAAGGCAGGCCATGGTCCTGCACTTCTACAGGGTGGCACACTTCCCCAAAGTGCTTGGTGCCATAGATTGCACCCATGTGGCCCTACGTCCACTTGGGGCCACTGACCACATCTATCGAAACCGCAAGAACTGGCATTCCATCAATGTGCAGGTGGTATGCAATGCCAAGGGAATCATCACCTCAGTCTATGCAAACTTCCCTGGGTCCACCCATGATAGTTTCATATTCAGAATGTCTGCCCTGAGCTGGGCTCTGGAAGCTGGGAAGCATGGCGACACATGGCTCCTAGGTGAGTACAAATGCCTGTGCACATGCATACATGTCACACACAGACAAATACAAAAGCCCCACTAATGACAGCTATTATCACATTACCAGGGGACAGTGCCTACCCTCTGAGCATCTACATGATGAAGCCCATACGGAACCCCACCACACCACCCCAGGTAAGATACAACGCAGCCCATATTGCAACCAGGGCCATAGTGGTGCACACATTTGGAGTGCTCAAGTCATGCTTTCGCTCCCTTGACCGCTCTGGTGGACAGCTACTATATGCACCCCCAGTAGTGTGCAGGATCATTGTGGCAGCATGTGTCCTGCACAATGTTGCAACATGGCATGGTGTACCGGTGGACATGGTGGTGCCCCCACATCCCCAACTACACGCACGGCCGCTGCGCATGGGAGGGGAAAGGGCATGTGGCGAGGCAGCCCGTACCCAGCTTGTGGGCACATTTTTCACCTAAACTCCAACCCTTGCGGAGTGCACACACAGGCCTGGCACATAACAGGTCACAATCGATGATGACAAAGGGACAGTTAACTGTCACTACCTTACCACCCTGAGAATGCGTCCACGGAAGTGCCACATTGTGTGCATCCCTAGCTACTTAAACACAACCAATCCCATGTGACCAAAGGGAACACATTCAAGGCATCCCCCCTCCCCACCTTGCTAAACAGGGCAAGAAAGGACTGGCATGCCACCCAAACACTCCCACGCTCCTCAACCCAGACTGCCATACCATACCTTGGCATGCAACATCAAAGAATGCAACCATATGCACAACACATGACACAATAGTCATGAAGTGCCATGTGAGAAATGTAAATAGTCACCAGACAATTATACCTCACATGGAAAAGGAAGAAAGGAGTGACCAAAACCTCACACCTTGAAAACAGTGCCACCAATGCATGCCACCAGTCATTCAAGCAACAAAAGTCATGCACACTGGACAATATCAAATAGCCATATCAAACACTGCACACTGCAGAGAACAGTGAGTGTGCATTGCATTGGTGAAAACCCCTCTGCATCATTTCAAAAAATGGCATACAACCAAATATCCCCCTGTCATGCATGTACACGAATAATGACTCAGACGTGAACATGGATTGTCGTGACACAGCATGCATGAGAAGGCAATCTGGGTGCAATGTAGTTGGGGGTGTTGCCTAAGTGTATTTGTCCATATGGACATTTCTAGAATACATGCATGTGAAATGAAGTGAATGCCAGTGTCCCGTACACAGCACATATGAACATAGCACCAAGGACCCCCCTGTGTCTCAAACCACAGCCATCCCCTGACACGTCAAAAGAAATCACTACATTGCATCAGCCATTGACCAGAAGAACATATCATGTACATAGTACACCACATCGACAATGGCAGACAGGGACCCATCACTGAATCATAGAAATCAATCAAATGAACAACACACAAACTTCATCAAAGGGCATCAATGAGGGAGGGAGAAGAACAGTACATTCCTACATGTCCTTCAAACAGTCCACAAGGTGAGGATGAACTGGAAAAGCAAAGTACATATTACAATTGCCTGGTCCAATAAGGGATAGCCTATAGAGGGAATGTAGGATGACATAACTAGCATCAATATACCAATGCCTGATGGGAATAGTCGCAGTGCAGGGTCACATAAGGAAGGGAGTGACGGAAGAGGAGGGAAGAGGTGAGGAGAGTAACAAAACAAGTGACAAACTGTGGTAGGTCTACAAAGAATCAACATAGTGCTGGGGAGGCAGAGAAGAAAGACTGAAGGGAAAGGGGGACGAGATGACCTGTAATCAGTGGTGGAGGGACTAATGATCAAATTAACTGAAAAATAATACTTAAAATGGTGAAGGTGGGGTGTGGAAGGACGGAGGCAGAAGAGCAAATGTCTGCAAAGAACAAGCGCCTACGTATCGCCATGGTCAATGTCAATTGGGCTAGTGGTTGAAAATGACAGCCAGAGTACAAGGAGGAGGACAAAGGGTGGTGGAGAGGGAGAGGGAGAGGGGGGAGAGAAGGGAGGGCCAAGCTCAAAATGACCAATGGGGAAGATGGTGAAAGAAAGCACACAGAGAGGGCAGAGGGAAACCTGATGGTGCAGTAGATTAGGGGATGTAATGATGAAGGGGGAGACAGAGGGACTCTGACAGGGGCAGGGGAGACAGAGGGGTGTTCAAGTGACTGAGAAGGCATGTGGACAGGTCTAGACAGGGCCATCTTAGTGGCCTTTTGATAGTGGTGGCAGGCTCAAGCATCCTGGTTGGCCAGATTGTCACAAGGGCCAAGTGCAAACAGTGGGAGGAGGGGGAGCAGGTCCAGGACACAAACTGAAAATTTAAATGACAAACAATGTAGTCATAACTCAGATGTCACATCCAAACATCAGCCAGGGCTGGGAAATGTCCAAAGTGGTGCTAGCAAGGAATGGGTGTTTGTTGAAATGCGTGGTGACAGGGGTAACTCAGCATGCAGCCTTCATGTGGCACATCAAAATCAATGGGCCCAGCAGGACTTTATTAAAATCAACAAAATAGAAGAAAACCAGAAAAAAACATAACAAATCAAAAGTGAAGTGAAATCATTGAAAAAGAACAGCAAAATAATGGAAAAATTAAATAAAATGAAAAATGAAAATAAAAAATAACATACAATGTGGATGACAATTGAAACAGTTTATCAGAATAAAAACTGCTGGAGAAAAAAAAAAATTCAGGAAAAAAATAATAATCACAAATGGCCATATATGACCCAGGCGGGGTGGGGGGCACCCAGAAGGGGGAGGTACAGGGTGCACCTCTACACCCACATGTGTAGATGTCGAGGTAAAAAAAAATCAGAAGGTGGAGGTGGTGTAGTTGACTCACCATGCCTAGCCACGCCTTGCCGCGCAATGGCAGCAAGAATGTGGGTCTGGTAAGCCAGGTCCTGGCGGGCAATGAGACTGAGGTCAGCATGCATTACCTCATGAGTCACACGTGCTTCCTCCTGCAGGGACTGACGTGTGAGAGGGAGTTCCGCTTGCATGGCCTCACATGACAAACGGAGTGACTCCCGGCTTGCACAGAGTTCAGCCGAGATGGTTCTTTCAAGCTGTTCAAACCTGTCTTCTGTCCGCCTACTCTGATCCATCATGAGGTCAGCTAGAGTAGATCGGAGGGCTTGTTGTTCCACCCTCAGGGCCTCACGGTGTGCCTCTGCTTGAGCATTAAGTGTTTCACGCAGCGCAACCATTTCAGCCCAGCGCACCCTGTCATACGTTGTCATGCCCAGCCTGAGTGAGTGGCAAGTGGACTGCGTAGCCCGCTGATGGAGCACCATTTGCCTAACAGAGGGGAGGATGGAATGGGCCACACTTTCCATACCTTGAGCAATCATCTCAACAGCTCCCCCCTGTTGCTGTGCTATGGCAATCATGGACCGCTCTCACTCAGTTGACCCCGGTGGCACACGGCCACCGCGTTGCCAGACACCACATCTGCTGGGCCCAAGGAGCTGTGGTCCTTGCTGGGTTGGTGCCGCCTGTGGCTGGAGGACTGCATCCCTCCATTGACCTGATGCCCCAGGAACATGGCCAACTGGTTTTGAGTGTGACCGTGCACCTGTAACCACCACAGGTGGACATTCCAACCCTGCCTGCCCCCCTACTGCAGGTGTTGCAGACAGAAGACCATCCGACACAGGATCACCTACAGGCGATGACACATCATGATGCAGATCCGGCTTAACATAGTGGTCAGAGGATACATCAGAGCCTGACTCAGAGTCAGCTCTGGTCACGATGGCCTGGAGCACCTGTGGGTTCTTGTGGGCTGCCACCCCATGACCACCACTGGTGCCTGGTTGGTCATGTGAACTGACCACCTTGTCTGGGATGACATCTTCATCCTCTGCCGCCAGTGCGCCATCACCTGCAACATAAAAAAGAGAAACAAGAACACGCATGTCAGTAGCAGTTACCACACACATACAGTTCACAACTTTGACAGACACATAATGAAACAGCCATTTCACAGGCAAATCAAACCCCAACATGCATCCAGTAGCATTGCAATGAAGGGCCATCCCAAAAGCAGTAAAGGATGTGCGCAAAAAATGTGATTGCAACACATGTATTGCATGTTGCACATCACCTGCATCACACACATCCTCTAGAGGGCATACATCCAATGCCAAAATGAGGGATGGTAACAAATAGTCTGTAACGCTCATCTGGTTCCCACGGAGGCGCGGGCGTGGTCTGGACGGCAGTGGCCTCTTCGAAGGAGATGTTCAGCACCCTGAAGATGGAGCGGGCTGGGTTCCCAAATCCGGCTTGTCTGGCTCGGATGAATACCTTTCTGTGATACTCTGCGGGTTTTGTGTTGATCTCCCGTTCCCCTTCTGATCCTCCTTGCAACCCTTCTGTAATTCCCTGTGGAGACTCACCTTAGGGATTGAAAAGGCGAGCTCTCCATCCTGCTTCTGATGCAGGGGCGCGTTGGTATCCAGTTACGTCACTGGATAGTAAATTCGAGTTTGCTTGTCTGTTCCGGTAAGTACCGTAAATGTTTATGGCAAGCTTGAGTCTAAACTGTTCCTCTCCTCTTTTGCAGGTAATGGAAGACTCCGGGCTGAGGGCGGTTTCCGTCGAAAACCTGATTTCAGGTGAGTTTTGGTGTAGGCCCACTACTGTCTTTTCCTGTCTCTTTTTCCTTAGGGGCCGTAGTTCGAGAATGCCGAAGAAATGGAGCCGGTACGAAGCAGATGCTGAGTCCGGCCAGTAAGCAGGTAAGTTTAAAATAGTTTGTTTGCTACGGTTCTTGCATTCACTAATGTGATGTTTGCTTTTTCCCCATAGGGGCCGGGGTGCTGAAATGCCCAAGGAATGGCATCGACCCAAAGGTAAGAAGAATTAGCTTGGCGGGTAAGTGCTTCTTGGTTATTTTCCCCTTCTCACCTTGCTTTCTTCTCTTCGTCTCCCCGTAGGTGCTGGAATGCTGCAGGAGATCCGGATGGGTGTCGCAGAGCCGAAGGCGCCACGTGCAGGTAAGAGAAGTGCGCCGAGATGTATGCGACGCGGTGAGTATTTAAAATGATGTCTTTTTGCAGGAACGTTGGCGCGCTGAATCCGGAATGCAGCTTTAACATGCAAGGTTTGTTTTCACCTGTTTCTTCTTCCCTTTTCTATCCTTAGGTGTTTCCAGGATGCTGGCAGGCGTGGTCGAGGACTGGAGCAGGAGCAGGCACGGTGAGCATCCAGCTGCTATGAGCAGAACAACGCGAAGCGTGGTTTGCTGTCTGGGCGTGGCTTCAATAGCCTTTCAAGTAGTCCCAGGTATGTATCCTTCCACTGAAGGTATGTATCCTGCCACCAGCCACACCTGTGTAGTTAAGTAGTTCCTTTTTCATCTGGAAGTTGTAGAATTATCTGCCAGGTAAGGAAATTGCAGCATGGTCTGCCAGGTAAGTTTGCACCAAACACTATTCCTTCCATCTTTTGTATGAGCCTGGCGCCGATGGTGCCAGGACTGTTATCCCTTATGAGCCTGACGCCAACGGCGCCAGGACTGAGTCCAAAGAGCCCCTATTTGAGGTGGCTGGGACTTCCCTAGCATACATGTTGCCTGCCTCTGAGGGTGCCGGGCCCTGTCTGGCTCCTTGGAGGTAGGCATCATGACATAGTCAGCACCTAGCATAAGCATGTGTTACCACACAGATAGACACAGCTAGAAATGTAACCGAACACACCATGATAAATGTAACATGCATGTTCATGTGCAGCACTCAACTACAATCAACTATGCACAGTACATGTGTCATAGGAGGCACCCACACTAGTGCATTTCCATACTGTGATGGGAGGGACATGGGTGCATACATGTCAGGTCAACATCACACAGCACCATAATGACTGCACGTTGAAGGGCTTAACTTGGCACAGGAATGGGTGCGTGTGTTGCAGTGCATTTGTAGCCCCTCAACTTACAATATCAAGATGTATGTAGTGATGACAATATTCAAACATTATGGCAGTGTAACAGCAATTGCAGCCGTCATGTGCAAATGGCATGCACCAGGTAGCATGGTTTCCGTGAAACACCCCCCCTATGGCCAATAGCAGGGAGGTACTGCTTGGCAATGACATGTTCCATGCAGAACTGTGCATTGCCAGACAGTGTAGGCGTGCGTTTATTGCATTTCGTCAGTCAAATATCTCTACAGCCAATGAGAAGTGGACATGATGGAGGAGAGTTGAGGAACCATCCATAGTACATCCATGCATGTAGAAGACAACACCAGTTGAAAAGTGGTCATGGGCCTGTAACTGGGGGATATATGGCCATGATACAGATGTGCACATCTCAAAGATGTGTGTGATGACACACAGACCTACAGTGAGCATGACATGGCTGTCCAAATGAGATGACACTTGGATAATCCTGGACAAATACAACAATGAGCAGGTGGTGAAGGACACCTAGGGGCATACATGAAATGCACATGTAACATGATCCTGCACATATGTGCATGGGGAGCCACTTCCATCAGCACACTCAGAGTGAGCCACACTGCACCAAGGACAAAGGATGCGTATGACATGATGTGACATCTCATCAAGATTGCACACGTACACAAGTGGCTCAGAGCGCAAACAAGCAAAGGGAGGGGAACAAGGGAGAAAAGGAATTCAAAACAACTATCATACTGGGCACAGTGACATACAGAACACGCTAGTGCATGGAGAAGGGATAAAGGGTTGAAGACCCAGGAAGGGGGAGAAGGAGAACGTGCCAAACAGAGGAGACCAAAGAAGAAAAATGAAGTGCAATGATAGAATGTCCATTCAAAAAGTGGTAGTGCAGCCAGCAAGTGGCAAATACAAGATGATTTGGACACAGCAAATCTGATGAGTGCAGACAAAGAGTGCTGGACTTTATGGGGACAAGCACGGGACCCATTGATATGGCAGGCCTGTAGGCAGTGCAGCAGGGAGGCAGGGTGAGCAGGTACCTGATCCGATGGACAGAGTGTGTGCAGGGGCACAGTGCCAACAGAGGAAACTGTTCAGCTGGGTAGAAGAGGGGCTAATGCAGGAGCAAGAAGGAAGGTGTTGAGGTGCAACCAGAAGCAGATATATCTCTCCTCAAGATTCAACGTGGCCAGTTGGCTGTTCAAAATTGAGCTCCCAACTCTACACACAGATCTGCTCCTACCTTATTTATTAAATTAACGACTGACCTTGAGGGAGTGTGGGGTAGAGGAGCAAAGGACTCAAGGGGGGAGGAATTGGTAGAGGGATTGCCAAAAGTATTTTCTACCCAGTCCCAAAAAAACCTTGTGCACAATGCAGAGGGTCTGAATACATCATTTCATCCACTGGTAGCCAATGATGGGGTCACATAGCTGGAAAGATGGGATCCCAGGGCTTGAGGCCAAGGGCAAGTCTTGCAGTCCTGTACCGGATTCGTGGTGGAGGGTGGAGGCAGGTTGAATATTGAATGAGACTGTCACAGTACCCCAACCTTGAATGAACCAGAGCTTGACAGACTGTGAGCATGTAGGAGAATGTTAGGGAGGGTACGCTTGAGGTGGTGGAGCAAGAAGTTAATCCACTCCAAGATACATCGCAAATGTGTTTGTAAAAGGGATGTGTTGAGTCAAAGGTGACCCAGAGGTTCTTGGCCTTGCAGGTGGAGACAGGAGGAGGGCCAAGTGGGGCTGGCCAGAGATTGATGGCAAAGGATGGAAAAGGTGCATCGATGAGGAGGATGTCAGTCTTGCAGGCATTCAGACAGAGACCGTTGGCAGTACACCAAAAGCAAATGGCAATGAGGCTATCACAAATAGGGGAGGGACAAGAGGTGGCCAAGGGCAGCCAGGAAATGAGTTGGTTGTCATCAGCATAGCACCGGAACTTGTACAAAAAAATGATAATGCAGTAGTTAAGAACTGCCAGGTGCTCTTTGTGTGAAGTGAGGCCGAAAGGTCAGACCCCTGGTGAACAACACAGATGGAGAGCGAGATTGAAGATAGGAAAGAGCCAACTTGTAGCTGGGTGGGTCACACATGCCAATCACATGTCATTGAGTTACAAGCATCAATACTCACCAGATGATGCATCATAATCCATCCTCTCTCCCACTCCACGGATTTGTTCCTCCGGGAGGAACTCTGAAGCAATCTCCTCATGCTGAGTGAGTTCATCCTCCTCTGGTGGTGGCCCACCACCAGTCACCAGAAACATGGAGTAATTGGAGGCACACTTTTTCTTAACACTGCGTCTGAGGTCATTCCAGCACTTGTAGCAGTCCTGAGCGGTGCGCACCTGGAATTCCATGGATGTCACACCATCCGCAACATGCTGCCAGTGGACCCAACACTAGTGATGTGTTGTATGGCACTGTGGGCCCACAAGCATATCGCGTTGGTGTTCCGACACGTAGCCCACAAGGAAGTCCAGTTCCTGATTGCAGAAAGGCTTCTCCCTTGATGTGCCGGAGGCTGGAGCTGTGTCTGGGGTCCCAGCCTCTTGTGCAGGAGCACGCTTCCTCCTTTTGGCCGGTGGTACTGACCCTGAGTGGGCAATGTGGCCCTGATCAGTGGGGGCAGTGGCACTGGTGGACTGGACCAAGGCAGTGTGTGTTGGTATGAGGACAGTAGGTCTAGCTTGTGTCTGACTCACTGCCGGGGTGGTGTTGGCTGCATCTGCACATGCAGTTACCACCACCCTGCTACTTGGGGCAGCAGATGTCATAACTACCCCAGATACGTGTGCCACAGTCACAGCCACCGTGAACACACATGACCCCAACCTCCGGACAAGATGGAAATCGTCCTGGAGTCCTCCTCACACAATGCAACATGTGCTGCCTGACCCAGAGCCTGGGTGGAAGTAGCCACAGCTGCACCTGCAGCTACCACCACTGGTGGGCCTGTGACAGCAGATGTAATTTGCTGTTGGGTGATATGGGTGCCAGGTTGTGATGCAACAGCTGCATCACCAGGAACCACAGGGAGTGGTGGCATGTCTGCACCAGCACGTGGCTTGGCATCCCATCCGAGAGGGGCACCCCTGCCTCTTCCACCCCTGTAGCCACCCTGGCCACCCTGGACTCCCTGTTCTCCTTGGTCTCCGTGCCCACATGCCTGACCATGTCCAGCCCTGGGAGGATGCCCAGCTCTGCCTCCCTTAGCCTTTGGTGGCCTCCCAACCATGGCACCGATGGAAAATGGACTATGGGAGGTTCACTCAACAATTGTCCTGGGCAATTGGCTAGAAGGGGGCAGGGTACTTGATGGAATAGGTACCCCAGTGCCCCTGCAAGGCTGTCTGTGACCTCTGGGGAGAAATGACGGGTCACGCAACACTCAGGCACCCCCAAAAAGAAAAGAAAAAAGAAAAAAATAAAAAAAATAAAAAATAAAAAGAAAATCTGTGCACGCAACCCCAGTAGCCCAGGTGCGTGAATATTACCTCCAGCAGTACGGTGTGGCACCCAGGAACACACAAAACACGTACACATGGAACACGCAGCTACAATGACCTCTAAACAGTACGCATGCACAGGTGGAACCACAGTGGGAAAAAAGCGCATGCCCCTCTGCCTTGTGGAAAAAAAAAAACACACGTGCTTGTGCGCGTAGGCAACACCCCACCAAAAGAAGAGGTACGGACTTCAGACGCTGTGAAGTAATCGCGTGTGATTCCAGCAGAGTAAACACACGCGTCGGTCTCCACGAACAGCAAGTACAGTGTTTTGCTGGCCCACGCAGAGAGCAACACCCGCCCGCGTAATGTCACATATGCGCTTAGGCCCTTTCCTCGAATTACACGCATTCACACGCGGACGTGATTTTTTTGCACGTGCGGATTCACCCGTGCTGAGGGAAACACCTGCGCATTTCACGTCACAAACACACTTACGCACTAAGGGTCTTTCCTCGAATTACACGCTGACGTGCAGTTTTTCACGTGCCAAATCACTCCGTATCAAGCTGGCCACGCGACAACACATGGAAGACCACGCTTCTGCCCAGAAGGACATTTTCCTGCCCCCCAGAGCCATGAGCACGCTCCCACCTGCCATCTTCTGCTGCCTGCCTGCCTGCCTGCTGGCCACATGCCCTGCTATTTGGTGCCTGCATGTCAGCCATCTGCAGGGGTCCAGTTGCTGTGACCACCCCTGCTGGAACCGAAGACTCCCGTCTGGTACTCCATTGCTCCACAGCCCAGCCCAAGGACCCAGTTGCCCACCCACACCTGCCTCGGGGGTTGCCATGTCCAACACAACACCATCTGGCACCAGTGGCAACCCCCCAGCAGAGAGGCAGAGGGCTGCCAGCTTCAATGCCAATGAAGTTGGCATCCTGGTGGAGCAAGTCCTGGGGCATTATGATGCCCTCTTCGGAAGTTCACGTGCTGACAATGAAGGACGGAAGAGGATAGGAAGGACATCATGGCTGCCATCAACATGGAGGGGTTGGCAGCCCGCGACATGAAACACTTCCGGAAGTGCTGCGTGGACGTCAGGTCCAGGACCCTCGGCAAGGCCCAGCGCCTCTTGAAGGCAGCGCATGCAGAGGGGTGCCAGGTCCACCTTACCAAAATCCAGATGAGGGTGCTGGAATGCATACACCCAGCGCTCCACCTCCAGGTCCTTAAGAGGCAGACCCGTCCCGAGTCGAGCGGTAAGTGTCCATGCATACTGATTGGATGCAGTGCATGTTGAGGTGTGCCAGGAGTGTGCAGGTTGGACATATGTCTTGAAAGGCCAATATATGGATATGTATGTACAGGGACATGAGCCTGCCACATGTGAGTCCAGGCATGTTTGAGACACATCAATGGTGTATGTGTTCAAATGTATGATGCCCAAATGCATGTGTGGGTGCACACATGTATACATTTCTGTGTATGTACTGTGGCATGGTTGTGGTGTGACACATGGACTCTGGTTCCACCTTCATGTATGTGCACAATGTACATGTGTGTGTGTGTGTATTTTACATGTGTGCCACTAAATATAGCATGGATGCATGTGACACCGACATGTAGGAGTCTGATTGGCAGATGTGACATGGATGCCAATGATTTCACTGCGACAGGTGGTGGAGATGTACAGATGCATGTATGTCTGGTGGCATGTGTGCATGTGTTTGGCACTCCCCGTGTTGCATGGGACATCAGGCTAACCTTCGGATGCTCATGCTTTTGTATGTGTATGGATAGTGCAGCCTGTTGCAACATTCCTGTTAATTTGGGCATGTGTGTTGGTTCAAATGAAATGTGTGTTGGGAGTGTGATGCCATGTGTGAAGTTTGACACTGCCACTCATGTGCAACTGTCATGTGTGTATCAGACCATTGTACAGTGCCCTGATGCCTGTGTTCTGTCTCTCCCTGTCTGCAGCATAAACTGATGAAGAGGGCGGAGACGGTGCTGTGGAGCACAGCGGCAGGGATCCCGCCGCCAGCCGGAGACGCAAGGCCCAGCTCCCCTCCCATGTTGTCATCTCAACGGGGAGTGAGGAGTTTGGTGCCTCGTCTGCGGCCGCAGCTGCAGATGGTAGGTCCAAGAGGCAGAGGTCGGAGGTTGACTCCTCGGCAGCAGAAGGGGCAGCTGAGACCCCACAGGGGCCTATGGAGGAAGATGGCACAGAGTTATCCAGGTTGGTGGGGGGTTTGGTTGAGGAGGAGGCCGTGGAAGGCCCGCACACGGGGTCTGGCGGGGGGATTCCACTGGTGCTAGTGGTGCAGTTCAGACGTGTTTGATGTCACGGGGTTCCACCCTTCTCTGCGTTGATGGCACCCACTATGTCTTTCCAGATCCTCTTTCGTCCTTCCTTGTCGGCGCGCAATGGTGTGAAGAGGGCATCATAATGCCCCAAAACTTGCTCCACCAGGATACCAACTTCATTTTCACGGAAGCTGGTAGCCCTCTGCCTCTCTGGCTGGGGGTTGCCACTGGTGCTGGAAGGTGTTGTGTCGGACATGGCAAACCCCGAGGCAGGTGTGGGTGGGCATCTGGGTCCTGGGGCTGGGCTGTGGAGTGATGGTACTTCAGTTAGGAGTCTTCTATTCCAGCAGGGGTGGTCACTGCAACTGGACCCCTGCAGATGGCAGATGTGCAGGTACCAAATGGCAGGGCACGGTGGCAGCAGGCAGGCAGGCAGCAGCAGATGGCTCGTGGGAGGCTGCTTGGGCTCTGGGAGACAGTAATTCAGCCCAGGAACGTGGTCTTCTGTGTGTTGTCACGTGTCCAGCTTGATACGGAGTGATTTGGCACGTGAAAAAACAGCACGTCAGCGTGTAATTCTAGGAAAGGCCCTTAGCGCATAAGCGCGTCTGTGACGTAACACACACGGGCGTATCCCTCGCCACAGGTTGAAGGTCCCACATGGGTTTCCATCGCTCTGTACGTGCTCTTTGTGGGATGCGGTATGTGAACTCTGAGGGTGCGCGTGGACTTTTACACACGTTTTGGCTGGCACGAGCAAGGTATGTGTATTCCGAGGGATGCGCAGGGAGTATTCCACGCATTTTCGATAGCGCAAGAGCGGAACGTGTATTCCGAGGGGTGCGTGTGGTCTTTTACATGCGTTTTCGATAGCGCGAGCGGTACGTGTATTCCGAGGGGTGTATGCTGGTCCCCTGGCCTTTGCGCCATGTAGGAGATTTGTGAGATGTTTTTGGCACACGAGGCAGGATTGGGGGTGTTACTGGCACTGCTGCATGGTCGCTGCGCCACTCTGCGCCACGGCTGGTTATGGATGTTACAATCCATGAATACGCTGTGCGCTGAAATGGGTTTTGGCGCACGCGGCTCCGCGTGCGCCACTTGTGCACCAAATTCTATGAATTACCCCTAGAATGTTTTTTTCTGGTGCAAATTCCCCAATAAATGCAGGTGCACTATGAGCTTCAGCAATGCAACTTCAGTCCACAAGTATTATTTGAAGCATGGGTTTGTTGTGCATACTCTTTTCATGATTTTCTTTCTGTTTATATTTTTTGTAAAATAAGGGGATACAATACATTCCCACTGATTTATTTTATATATATTTGTAGTGGCAGCAATTGCTTTGGTGTTCTAAAATATGTTTTCTGTAACTATGTAGGGTGCTATTTCACACCATGATGCAGTTATCATATTTCAAACACATTACTTTGCAGTTGTGCAGATTGGGTATAGGTAGGATAGGAGGAGAGTTGGGTGGATGTGATGTGGCTGGAACAGAGGAAGCAATAGAAGTGGAAGAGATTGACACATACATTCTTTTATACAGCAGATACCTGCGTGCAGATTGTAGGTTATTCATTTGTAACATTTCGATGTAAATTAGCCTTTGTATAGGGTTCCTCTATATTGTCATAATGGGACTGGATGATGTGCTTAATAAAATTAGCAACAATAGGAAACACACTGAAGTTTTTTAATGTCCTTCTTACTCAGATGCTACTTGACACACAAGTACTGTCAGCTGCCAGTGACAGTTTTCTGGGCACACTGATTATTCCATAGAGTTAAGCTGAATATTTAGGATACCCATGCACATCTTCATAACTTTCTCTCATTGCTTTTTCCTCTCTTTGCTGAGCAGGTTTCCTGAATGGTTTGAGCAAGTGATTTGCAAATTCCCCAAGAAAGTGACAATGTTCAATGAAACTTAGATATATCCCTGGCGTTTATTGTATTCATATGCTGAAATATCTCAGCAGGATATGTAGTCGAATATTTTTAAGCTAGTGATTTATGAAAAACATAAAAAACAAAACAGAACAAGTAACAATTTTTAAAAACATTGGGATACATCAAAAACCCATTGCACCTCGACAAGTGCAGTTTGGCATATGAAAAGCACCAGAAATGTTGCCCTAGTGCAAATAAAAATGCATTTTCACTACATTTTTTCACCAGGTCAAAGTTTGCCCTAGTGCTAATATGGAATGGTATTAGCACTAGGGTAAATTTTGCCCAGATGCATAAAAGCATCAAATATGTATATTTTTTGCACTAGGTCAATTTAAGCCATGGTGCTTTTAATATGCCAAGCTGCACTTGTCGAGCTGCAATAGTTTTTTAATGTGTCCCAGTGTTTTTAAAATCAGGGCAAACTTTGCCCTAGTGCTAATACCATGCACACTGTGCACTGGCACCAGTGCAAAGTTTCTGTAATCTCACCCCAGTTGTTTCTTAAATAGGGGACGTACAACGTTTGAAAGAATGAATAAATATGAACTTTCTTTTTTTATGGAAGATTTGCCAAGAAATGTGCCCTTGACTGCTGTGCCTTCGATGTTGCTAGCTCACTCAAAATAGGATCAATTTATACTATGATGGCCCTTGTCATTTCTGTTGTGATTGTACTGTTGGTATTATTCAATAGGCATTTGGCTTTCTGGGCCCATTTTGTCAGAACCATAGGGTCTATGCTCCCCTTTTCTCTTTTACTTCATCAGCCAGGTGGAGTATCTTTGTAATTTGCCCCAACACATCCAGTAATTTATTTTGGTATGATTTCCAAGATGCATCAAGCCGTTCCTTGATGTGTTTAGTATACTTGCCCATGCAGGTGAACATTCTTTTGTCTTTTTCAAGTGTTTCAGCAATTCCTTTTGGCAGATGTGGTCTAGGCCACTCATTCAGTAGTTTGTTTCTGGCTTTTTTGGCCAGTAGTGTTCTTCTCATCAGGTATGCCACTATTTTCATTGGCGGCTCCTATACTGATGACCTGGGATGAAAGAGAGTCTGTGGGTCCAAGTCTCCATTTTCGTTCTGATTTTACTCAGTCTTTCTTTTCTTGAGAGCTCTTTTGTCTTTATCTTCACTAAAAGATGACACAATGTTTGCCACCTCTTCACTGGACTGCTCCTGCCAGCTGTTGTTATACTCGACTGAGCAAGGTGAGAATATGTTCTTCCACCTGCTTTCTTTCATCCTCTAACTAAGTGCTTTTCTCTTGTGACCTTTCTCCTTCCATGGCATACGCGTAGGAGTGTGGCCATCATGTGCCCTCCGGGCTTTCTTTCTTCCTTTTTATTATCTTCCATGCTCGCCTGTACTTCTGATCTTGTCCATGCCACGGGACAAATTCTAGATGAGGGATAGATGCTGTGAACTATTTAGCACCATCCATCTTCTAGATGTTCTGCCCCATGCTGGGCTGTAGTCTATTTTGGATTACATGTGGTCTTGTGTCTTCACTGTAGCTGTGAGCGGTGGTTGTGCAGAATCAACCTCGACCCATTAAAGGTGCTGCCAGAAACACCCAGAGTCTTGAAACACCTGCAGCAATGGAGCACTCTATTCGAAGAGTCATTAGAAATGTCAGAGAGGAGGCTTCATTCTTTGTGACAATGGGCCTCATTCTCAGTCTAAGTGTGAAATATATTGCAGGTCTGTGTTGCAGAAAAGTATTATTCAACAATAAGCCCTCGGCCGGGGCTTCATTACTGTGTCAGGTAATGCCCTGGGGCCCATTGTTGCAGACCCGACCGAAGTGAGTGTTTAACAAAGACCCCGGGGCTTTACCTGACGCAGCAATGCCCCCTGGCTGAGGGTTTATTGCTATTAGGACTCTGGCCAATTAGACTGGGATACTAATAAAATCTTTATTCGGTTGCAAGAGAGACCAGCATTTTGCAACTGAAAAAGATGTCCACCATGAAATGGGATACAAAGTCCGTTCACCGGTTCGATGGCCACCAGTTAAAACAGGAGGAGGTCATGTGCAATTTCTGTGGTAAGCTTTTGTGGATGAGACCTTCAAACAAGCTGTCGTTTTGGAACCTTCAACATCTTGTTCACGTATATTGGGATGAAGTGGATGAATTGTATAGGAAGACTCATGTGAAACATAATGTGAAAGTGCATGAAGTAAGATCAGCACAGAAGTATTTATCATTGGTGCCATAGAGTTCCAATATGATTGCCAGTTATTTTCCACTAACTGACACCCACCCTCAGTCCATTCTGCCTGCACCAGATATTTCAAACTTGATGGTGATGTGCAAAACCTGTCACAGCTAGATCGTGGTGGGAGGTGGCACCCTTGATTCTTTGGGCAAGGCTCTTTCAGAACATACAGCCAATTGCCAACACCAGGAATATTTTTGTGTCAATTTTTTTTTGTATGAATTCTAGTGCTTTTCCCTTCCAGTTCCTACCTCTTTTTTCCTGTGCGTATATTCATGGATGCCAGCTTTTGATTTTTGCTACTGGGCAAAAGTACCTGGGCATATGTTATTCTTTCAATCAGTCATTTATTTTTCCTTTTCAGTGCTGCTTAAATGTGTCTAGTTGGGGTTGTACAATGTAACACAACAGTCACTAAGAGACGGGCATAAAACAAAGGGCTTGCAGCACGATGTTTAAGCAAAGTTAGAGATCCTTAGGAAATTATTTAATGTCACTGCGCATTGCCTAAAAACTTGGTGAGTTCTCCTAGTCTGCAATATTTTATACATAACAATACAAATGTTAAAACAAGTCAGAATGAGTTTGTGATTGATGAACATTTTTGAGTGATGGGTTGCAAGTGCTTTAAAATATTCAGTGTCGATGCCCACCGGACATGGACGAAGGCCATGGATAGTGGTCTGGTAGAGTTCTAAAATATAGAGTGGGCATGACCATAGGCCATGGTCACTGGCCATGTGTGGAAAAACAGCACCTTTGAAATTCAAGGACACATTTTTAGTTGCAGGGACGTTAAGGTGAGAACTCAACAAAACCCTAAAGCCACCTTAACTTTGCATCCCATGTTGCGCAGCCTCTGACCACAATTATGACATCAACAGAACACATCACTGATGACATCACTAATTACATGTTGTGTGAGAACACTGATGACATACTAAATCACATCACTGATGCCATCACTGCTGACAACACTAATTACATTGTGTATAACTGATTACATCAATAATGGAATTAGATATAACATGATTTTTAAGTTAGCTCATGAAAACTTTGATTACTTTATCAACAATTTAGGCCGTGGATTTGGCCATGACAAATGCTGGGGTCACTGGCCAGCACCAAAGGGCATAGCTAGCAGTTGATTAGTGTTAAAAAATACCAATGTACATGGTTAAAGCCATGCTTAGTAGCCCATCACTTTTTTAAACTGTACATTGGGCAAAGTTGGAAGCTGTAGTCAGTGGCCATGGCTAAAGGCCATAGCTAATGCCCATTAATATGTTAGAATATCCAGTTGGCACAGCCAAAGACTGTGGCCACTGGCTAGTATTCTGTGACATACCTGGCTGGCACAGCCATGGCTGGTTAGTGCATATAATATACAGTGGGCACAGCCCAAAACAATAGTTAGTGGCCATTGCTTAGAGTATTTTATTATTTTAAAATATACAGTGGACATGGCCAAAAGATGTACAAACTGCTCAAGGTCAAAGGCCATGATTAGTGGCTAATGTATATGTTAACATATATAGTGGGCACAGCCAAATATTGTGGCCACTGGCCAGTATTGTGCTAAAGTCCATAGCTAGAGCCTGATCAGTGTATATAATATACAGTCGACACGGTTGAAAGCTGGATCAAGTGGTAAAAGCAAAAATCTATTGTTGGTAGCCAGTTAGTGTTTTAGAATATTCAGTGCACATGGGTGAAGGTTGTGACTACTGTCCATAACTGAAGGTCATGACTAGTACCCTTTCATGTGTTAAAATATATTTGACCATGGCTGAAGGCCATGCTTAAGGTGAGTTACTGTTGTAATGTAATTTGTGATGTGATCTGTGATATCATAATTGTGATCATAGGCTGCACAACCGGGGCACAAAGTTAAGATGGCTTTAGCTGAATTTCAGGAGTTTTGTTGTGTTATGGTCTCACCTTAACGTCCCTGCAACTAAAGTTTTGTCCTTGAATATATATATATAGATATGACTTTTGACCCAATTTTTTCACAAACATTATGCTGTAAAATGGACAATTATTTATAAAATGTTACTGGTGACGAAACCACAAAATGATCTTGAACTAGGTCCCCTAGCTATGTTTGATTCCTTATGTAAATACGGGCAAGTATTTACATCCCCCATTACATAAATTCAGCTGCTACTTAATTTGTGCTAATGCTCTCTCAACAGTAACAATCAACTTTGCATCTAAGTAGGGTACACATTACTTTGAATTCCTAATAACAGGAAAATACTGCCAGGAAAAAGGGGCGCATAAATACTCTAAATAACAAATAGGAAACAGTGAGCACATATAGTCCTACCTCTTGCATCCACCCATACAGCTCCAAGTGTTGGGAGGCAGATGAATATTTCATCCATAGCTTCTGCCCCGCCCCCCAATCCAATACAGCACAGGTGAGAAGCATTACTCACTCAGACAGCCATACCACCCTTATCCCAGACAGGTACAAGATAGAGACAATCTAAGCTGAAGATGGCAAAAGCAGTCAAGCCGACATTGTAACATCAATAGGCGCACACACTGGACACAAAGTAGATATACACTCCACATGTAAAACACATACATGAGGTCAAATGTGCATTTATACACGTAAAATATTTACATAGCAAACACAAGACATGAAGAACACTAACATAACCAATGTATAAGCTGGATGCAACACAACTGACACACAAGTAATAGCCCTTTAATATAGAAATAAGAGTGTAATAGAGCAGACCTCTTCTCTAAAATGGATGCCACAGCACATTCTTTGAAATAGACAAAAGCCACAAGGCATTCAGGGAACTCAAAAGGCTGAATCTGCAGAAATACCGAGCTGTGCAGATCTAAGGCATTAGTTAGCAGTTAATGCCAAGGTCAGAAGGATGGGAATGGCAGATGAAAGGCACGAGATGGTGAATCCCAGGACTTAGGCAGGATAGTCTCCAATTACTTCAAGCTTATTAGAACGCAAGTGACCTTTGTTAGCCAAAGGCAATGACACAGTTAGCCAAAAGGACCCCATGGAGAATAACTCAAGAGTGTCCCTAGAAGCCACAGAAAACATGGCACATGCTTCAATAGTAGCTAAAGTCTAAAAAAATAGGATGTAATTCCACTTCAAACATGGTCCTCTGCCATGTGACTTGTAATTGAAAAACACTGGCTCTTCATTAGGTGCCAGCAACAGATTGGACACTTGTGGTACACCCTAAAAGCACACACAGACCCATGGTCAAGAACATAGAGATTGCCCAAGCTCATGGTCTAAGGAATGAGGGATGGTAATTTATTTAATGAATAGGAAACAGTTCATGGGGCTCACTCCCCAAATTACCCATTTGGCGCATATCCTGACGATGTGTCTAAATGTCCAAGGTGGCTAGAAAGAAGCCAACCAATCAAATCCCTTTGTGTCATGCCACCCACCATGTACTTTTAACATTGGGATGGTCTCAGGATGAGCTATCAGATGTCATTTACCTGCTTAACTATGTCACCCATATATAATCCATGTGTAGACACATCCCTTATCAAATACTCATTCCCTGTAGGTTTTGTAAAATGATGATGATGTATGACGCGAGAAATGACTTGTCAGAGGTACTTACAGTGTTTGTTGTATACATTTTGGGAGTGACTCAATATTGTGATGCTTGTATGCTGTCCCTGCTTTATTTGGATGATAATAAAGCTGAACTTTGCCTTGCACTTTTTCTACTTCGTCATTGAGTTTGGCTTGGAGTAATTCCAGTACCTCTGTCATACTGGGAACTTCTGGGGCCACTCAATGCAGGTATATGTTAAAATCAGCAGCTCTAAGATTATCATTGCTTGATCTAAAGAGGAACTTTAAGGGAAAAACACATTTTTTAATTTGAATTAATTAGTAGGTACAATGATCAAGTGTTTATTTATAAGTGAGTTTATTTAAGCAAATTGGTCATTATTGCTTCATTAAATGAAGGGAGCCATCACCTGTGGCAAATGGCACATAGCAAATAGCCTGCAAAAGGCCCTTTACAGGGCTGAGTCAAGTACACATACTCTGGATTGTTCAAAAAGCCATGTATTATCTCAGCAATCGTTTTTTGCTGGAAAATGCATACCCTATATGCCAACACAGAAGCTAAAATCATAATTGATGGCTTTGCTGGCTGTTTCGAATTTCAGGATTGTAAATTGGAGCGGGTAGGTTGCCTTCCTCCTGGCAAGCAGTCTCTCAAGGATCTCCCTTCCTACGGAGATTAGGCTGCACTTGGCCACCTCGAATTCAGAAAGAATTACTAAAAAACAACCTTGTCTATAAAAAAAATGACCTGAAATTGTTGCCAATTTTAGGAACTGAATCCTTTTGTGTTTCCCATATTATCCTGGTGGGCCTCCTGGAATATGTCTATTTCTGTTCACTTCAGCCCTCTAACCCCCCCACCAGATAGCTGATCCAAGTAAACAAGCATTCTGTAAAACTTTAACATACAGTCCTAAACATTATGTGCTGGGCACAGAACAGTATGGGATGTGGTTTGTTTCTGCTGGCATAATTGTGAAACCTTCCCAAATTTGCAAGTAAACAAAGTTTCCAATTTTTTCATGCTTTTGTCTCCCCATTTATGTAGTCGATTAAATGTCCCGCCAATTCCGTTCGAGGCTAATAATCATTGCACACATGTATTCACATGAAGAAGCACACACACATACTTGGTGGGAAGAATAACCTTATTTGCGATACTTTTCACTTGGCAAAGTACATTTAGTGAAAAATAAACACACATAAATGATCACCTTTGTCGAAGTTTATTCCTTCTTAGAGAGCTTGACGTAGGCAGAAGTAGAAGTCCCTCGACATACACAACACATGAGACTGAAATCAGCTTTGTTATTCATGCTCTCACTCTCCTCGGGGAGATTGCCTCTTTCCCTTTTGTATTTCTGTTTTTTAAAATGGCCTCTATGAGTAGTAGGGTTAGTCATGTGGAGCTGGTGTACCTCTTATGTAATGTGGCATGATTAATGCCCAGAATTCTAAAGTGGGGTGGTAGGGCATACCCTCTCCAAGTTAGAAAGCCATGTGAGAGAAGGTGGTAAAATAATTAAAGCTACACTATGGTGTAAAGAACCCTCAAAAACGGCTTCACCATCGTTGGAACAATGTGTTGCATCATGAGTCAGACATGCTTGGGAACCCGGGCATGCAGGTAGGGGAGGCTGTGAAAGCCAGACAAGCAAAAGAAGCAAAAATTGACAGCAAGTGACAACACGTGAATTGTGAACTTTGTGTATCCCTAAACAGATAATTAAACTATAAACTTTAAATTCTTAACTCTAATATCTAAGCTCCTAAATCCAAACTCAAACTATATTATAACTATAAACTGCACTATACAAAGTGAAGTACTTTTCAAACTTCATTGTGCTACATAATTTCAACTATGCTATACAGTTCTATATTGCAGATCTGCAAGAATGACCTTGGGATCGATGAAAGAGAATGATTCAGGTAACAACAACTGAGAAACTAGGCCTTACATCAAGTCAACAAGCTGGTTGAATCCCAATCCTTAATAACTATGGAGATCACTATAAATCAGGCAGAAGGAACAAAAGGTTTCATTAGTAATAAATATTGAATACTAACAGAAGTTAGAGGAGAGAATAACAGGCCATATAGAAGTCAGTGGCAAAAAGAACTTAAATGTTAAATCTCTTTTAAGATGTGGCAGCAGGCATTCAGAAAGCTAAAGAATACTTGGATTTGCACGCCTCACTTTGAGACGAGAATTACATTATTTTTAGATGGTACTACATATTGACTAGAATTAAGGAAATATAGCCCGGAGAGGACACACTCTATTGGAGGGGGATGCAGGATAAAAGGAACGTTTGTTCATATTATGTGTGAAATCCCCAAACTAACATCATTCTGGATTGAAAGGAGATCCCTTATTAAGATGATGGTAGGAGTCAACGTTTCATTGAACCAATATACGTGATCCTAGGTGTACCATATGATATGGAGCTGCCAGTAGACCACAAAGGTGACTCCCTCAAAATGAACGCATGTTTGCTGACAAACATGATATAACATAGTTGTGGAAGTGAAAAGAAGTACCCTGAATTGGGCTTTGGCTAAAAAAAGCCTGTGACATGCCTGCAATAGAAAAACGTTCAACCAACCTTAGTGATAACAGTAAGAGCTTTGAGGGAATATGGTCCCCTTTTCTATGTTTGTTGAGTAAACATGAATGGACAATACATCACCCTCCCAATTTAAGATCCATTATTTGAACATCTGATGACACTGACTAGACCCAAGACTCCTGTAATCACGGGTTGTAATCTTTTTTGAGTTACATATACCCCAGGTGTTTTCTTTTGTGGCTAAGAAAACTGCAATCTATATATAAAAGTCCAGTTTGTGTTGGTTTATGGTGTGAAGCGTTGTTCCTTATACAATTGGACACTCTTTCATCATTCTGCACCAAATGTTGCATTTTTACCTGGTAGGACCCTCCAGACAATACTGGCTACATGACATTTGGACAGCCCACCCTGTTCCCCAGATTTTAGGAAAAGTCAATATTTGTTTGTGGGCTTGTGGCTTAGTGAAGCATTGTTCCTTATACAATTCCACACCATTTCACCAATCTTCACCAAATTGTGCATAGTTACCTGTTAGGATCGTCCGGACATTAATGGCTACATGACATTTGGAAATCCCACCCCTTTCCCTGGATTTCAGCAAAAGTTAAAAATGTGTTTGTGCGTTTGTGGTCTGCCGACAAAGTTGTAAACCATGTTCACTGAGAAGGGAAACAAAAAGTGTATGAGAGGTGAATCGACCTAAGAGGTGAAAGTGAAGGCAGGTAGCATTCCAAAAGTTTCCACATGTTTGCAGCATAAGGTGAAATTACTTTTCCAGAGGATTGTTGCACGATGGTGCCTGCCGATGAAGCCTTGAACCATATTCATCAGGAAGGGAAACAAAAAATGTTGTTTCTCAACTGGTCCTGACATGAGGAACATGGTGCATGATTTCCGAAATATTTGCACAGCAATGCACTGCAAAGAACTGCACCACGCCAGGGTAAGGTGGAACAGCAACCTATAGGATCATTCATTTGAACAACTATTAATGAGAGTGTGATCATGTCTGTCTACAGAAGGGGTACTTTTGCTAGTGTAATATAAGATGGGAGGAGGATATAATACAGAGTAATTTAGGTCATATTGGATCACTTGAAAGTGTGACACCCACCACAGTTATGTTTAATTACTCAATGTAAATAATTTTATATAAAAAAGAGGCATAATGTAAACATAATACGTAACTTGTGTATAGATTGATTTTTCATATTCATTTTACGTTACTCTACATGAACAAAGGCCCCATTGTGTTTACATTTCTAGACCAAATATGGGTCTAGGCCCATGTTACCCATTAATATAGCACAAACATACAAGCAAGAATATCATCCTTAGGTGCTCCGCATACAAGGAATTCATAGTTATGTGCATCGTTTTATAACCACTTGGATGTAAATAAAGCTAGCATAATTATATCCAGTTGCATCCTAAGGTAAGGAATCATACACAACTATGGCTTAATCTAATCTAAGAAAGATAGATCCCCAAAATGTGCATCTCTTCTAGGCAGCTTCCAAGCCAGCTACCATATAAACTGGTCTCAAGGATTTCATAAAGACCCAATCTTTGTATGTTTTATTTATTAAAGTGTTTGTCTGCTTAAATAAACTTTTGAACACTACATGTAAAATAAACAATCCATTACACATCAAAATATTATTTCATAGACAAATTCAACAATCAAAAAGCATAAATGTACATAAAATGATTTCCTTTAAGGAGCCATGTTAACATTTAAAAATGATTGTCAACTCATCATATACAATTTAAGCTTCATGGATTCTGTTATTGTAGCAGTATCTTCCTGGACCAATTGGGCCTCAACTTTACACCAAATATGATACATAGTTGAATTCATAATTTTGCTGCTACCATAGTATAAAAGACCCCACGATTGATCTGCTTTAAAATGGTCTGGTTTAAATAATAAATTGTGAAACGCTTTAACATAGAAATATTGTATTTTTTTTACAATTTGCGAAAATATGTCTCTGGTTTTGTACATATATAACAGAGTCATTCCTAGTATGGGATGTTCCTTCATGCATCCATCCTAGCGAACGTAGGTAGAGGTTCTAATCTCAGTTGCATTATGAATCTTCTCATGTTGGTATTGTATAAGTTCTTAAGATAGGAGCAAGGTGAGTAGAATGGGAAACTGTGTTTTATATAATGTTTATATTACTTTTGTTTGCTCAAAGTGGAGAGATTATTATTTCTGTCCCAGATCGTGGCCAATTTTTCGATCTTTAGTTCCACCAATGACGCATTAATATCCTTATCTACAACAAATCCAAGCTCATCGAAGAACAAGATGACCTCTTTTTTCCACTGTTCCAGATTGTGTGGTGTCAGCAGTTTAACCAGTAGTTCAACAAGGTTAGCCAACAAAGATCCATATTTATTTGGGACAAGCTATTTACACAAAAACTGCTGCTATCTTTTTTTAAGTACTTATCGCTGTGATTCCCATTTCACAACATATTGCTTCTAGAGGTGTAAAATTAGGTAAACTCAAAGATCTTCACCACAATCTACCTTCCAGTTTTGTTAACCATTTAGTTTCGGTGTTTGTAAAAATCTCCAAACCATACAGTATACTTGAGAACAGAATGCTTTTAATACAATTTCAAAATAACCTCAATAGAAAATCCACATTATCATCTAAAATACTTTCAGATAGCATTTCATTTCTTTTCGGCCCTGAGGCAAATACTATTTTCTATGTCTGAAAGTATGATAGTATTAGAGAAATGCACCCCTAAATAGATGTAGGAACTCATTATCTCAATTGGCTTGTTCTGAATATTCCAGACAAATTTGACTTGTCTTTTATTTTTCAATCCAATTTTCAAGATTTTTGTTTCTTTTTAGATTGAGAAAAAGGCAATTTTCTTGAGAATATTTATTTAGGGCATCAATGTTAAATTGCAAACCGATCTCAGTCCTATCAATAACGTCATCAGCATAAGCAAGCCATTAAACTGTTGCCCGCTTACCCATGGGGGGCAGTTTTGACACTCCTCTAAGACACTTCCAACATCTGACACATAAAGGTTGTATAAAATAGGAGCTTAATGGCAGCCTTGTTTGAGCCCATAGTTAGTTCTAATCTTTCAATTACTATTCCCTCTTGATTTAATCGTAATCACAATTCTGTGACGGAATACAATTATTTTATGAAGTATATAATAATAGTTCTGAGATCCCATTTCCTCAGTTTGGCCCAAAATACATTAGGGTCAACTGTATCGAAGGCCACTTTATAATCTACAAAGCAGATAAAAACAAGCTTCTTTGTTCTTCAATGTTGCTTGAGTCAAATACAGTAAAGTCCACAAGTCAGATAAGGTGCTCAGTCCCTTTCTAAACCCTGATACGATAGTTTCCTAGAAGGTTGTTTGTCTAAATCAAATCATTTAGTTCTTTTAAGACTGCATCCACCATCGCCAGTAGGCGGTAGTTCAGGGGGTTTTCTCTCAAACCTGTTTTAAAGTTTGGAATTAATATACAAGCCTTCCAACTCCTGGGTATAATTCCTGTACTTCTAATGGTTTGAAACAACCTATCTAACAAAGGGGGCCAGTTTTTTACATATTTTTTGATGATTATCTCAGGGATCCCATCGCGACTAGGTGTACGTGAGGGTTTTATTTTTCCCGGTAGCAAGGTCAGATCTTCAACTGTTCATTTCAACATTTCCTCATTCAAGCAATATATAATGTTATCCCCATCCTTTGTATACACTTGAAATGTAGAATATGATTCATCAATATGCACAATCCACCGGGTCTCTGAAATACCATGTATTTCTTTTTGATCTAAATTGACATCTGAGTAGGTTTCACATAAATTTGTGAAACCTCTTAAATCAGAGTTACGGAGTGCATTTACCAGAAACCACTGTTTTGTTCTGTTGGATCCCATGTATCATTTAATATCATTTTTTAAAACATTTTTTATTTCATTTAGTTTTTACAAACTTTTTGAAAACTTTTACTTTTACCATTCTTAATTCCTAATTTCCACAATGACAGAAAAAGAACAGAGAAAAACACTCAAATAACTAAAAAGCGACTGATTGGTAGTGAACTTGCACTTGACTCATCTCATTTAGTTCCTGTCTTATGGCCGTTGAGAAAGTTAATTTGCACACTTTCCTAAGTTGCAGTCTTAGTTGTTTGCTGAGTGTGTCTTTTCTGGCTTACTGGATGTGGCATCTATTGGGGTCACTCATTCTCCCCATACGGTGTTGTCGCCTCTAGTCGTGTTTGCATTTGGTCAAGGAATCTTGTCGTTGCAAACACCAGTGATCGGCTCTCACCAATGTGAAGGTGCTTCCACCATTCCTCTAGATCATATGTTTGAACTCTGCATCTCTCCTTTCTGAGGCATTTTTCGCGTTGGACTTTAAATTTGGTGCACTGCAAGACCAGATGTTTTAGATCTTCTGTTTCAATTGCACAAAACCTGCATTTCGAATTGTTCATAGGAATCTTCCTGCGATGAATTAAGATTTCCTTGGTTTCGTAGATGTTCAAACGAAATTTCAGGTATAGCCTTCTTAGGCGTCTACAGGGTGACAATATTAAATAGGACGGAAGCGTATTGCGTCTTTTCACTTCTGGAGGAGTATTCTTCATAGCTTTTTGTGATGACCTTTTGTCATGGATTTCAATCCAGTCCCAGTCAAGCAGTTTCCTCTTAACCAGGTCTGGATTCCACCACAAAGTTTTTTCGTCTGTGCCCAATTGTGCTAGTATCTCTCTGCACTGATGTTTCCAAATATGTAAAGCCGATTTTTCATGTCCTTTTTCCTCCGACAAGAATTTTACAGATGGGAGGTTTGCCTCCACGTGTGTCTTCCCGAATAACGCCAGCTTATTCCAGATGATTCTTGAATTGAGGGTAGAGGCTCCAACTTCATATAATGGGGATCTGGAGAATCTTTTTCCAAAAGAGACTTTCACATTGGGCCGATACTTTATAATCACACCCGAACATGTTCTCGGCGCCGTAGACGAGAATTGGAGTCACTTTACCTTGATAAAATCTCCTTATCGGCTCGTAGGAAAATTTGCCGTATCTTTGCTTTAAAATGGTACCTTGAGCTATCAGTAATTTACAGCTATTCAGGAGTTTTTTTACCATTGGGGTGTCGTTAATGCTAGAGTTGATCGTGATCCCTAGATATCTTGTATGGGGTACCTGGTTTAATTTATTTGCACCTATGGAACACGTTGATTTTTTTAACTTGCAGATCTACCTCTTTGGTTTCCTAATATTAGGATCTCCGATTTGGCCACATTGATGTCAAGGCCTAAGTCCTCTGTGAAGATTTTGAGAGCTGAAAGTTTTCTTTGGAGGCCAATAGGAGTCTGATCTAGGATCAACATATCGTCTGCATACAAGATATGGTTTATTGGCAATCCGTTTATCTGTGGTGGAAATGACACGACATCGGCCAGAGCTGTTCCTTCTTCGGATTTATAGAAGTTGAACAAGGTGGCCCCTAAGGGGCATCCTTGTTTCACACCTCTCTCTGCTGGTATGGGGTTGGTTAGGTTTCCCTCACAATCTAGTCTCACCTGAATATAGGTGTCGGAATACAGCTCGCGAATAGCGTGGATGAGACTCTCATTGCACCCCCTTTCTTTAAGTTTTTCCCACAGGGTTTCTCTATCCACGCCATCAAAGGCGTTCGCCATGTCAATAAACGCCAGATATATTTTTCGTCCCGTTCTAATGACGTCGATTTTTAACAGGTTCAGGATGAGTAGGTTTACACCACAACCTATACCTTTAACAAAGCCTGACTGGCGTTTGTTGTATGTTTTCTCTTCCTGGATCCACGTGGTCATTTGGGCTAGTAGCATCGAGGCGAACACCTTCCCCACTACATCCAGTAAGGCAATTGGACGATAGTTAGACGGGTCTGAGCGAATACCTTTCTTGTAGATCGGGACAATTATCCCAGATTTCCAAGTCTCAGGTATTTTCCCTTCCTTTTTTATGGCGGTGAAGAGTGTATAACAAAAGTCTGCCCATTCTTCGCTGTTTGCCTTAAGATCTGCGTTTGACAAACCGTCTGGACCCGCAGCGCGAGAGCCGTTACATTTTTTGATGGTAGTTCGTATATCGTCTCTCTCCATTTCGATTTCCCACTGCTGGCTTGTCTCCACTTTTGTCGGGCTCAAGGTTTTTCTTCTTTTAAATAGTGCTATGAAGTGATTTTCCCAGTCCTTTTCCAGAACTGTACTTGATAGTAGTGCTTTATCAGAGTTATTTGTGTCATTAATAATGTCCCAAAAGCCTCTTGTGTTCCTTCGATTTAGAGCCTTCAGCATTGCTTCCGCGTCCCTTTATTCCATGGTTGCCTTGCGATTTTTGCACCAGTTGTTATACTTGTTTTTTTCCTTTTTTATCTGCACCATTAGGTCCTCTGGGTTTGCGGCACATATTTTCCTTATAATTTTTCTTACCTCTCTCTTTCTGGCAGCTACCTCAGGGTCATATTTGTGTTTTTGTATCACAGGTCTCGTCTGGGACGTTTTTTTCTTGATTTTGTAGATCTCAAAGAACTGTTGATATTCCATTGACCTTGAGGGATTCTGGTCTTGCGCTTCCAGTAGCAGTTCGGTAATTGTCACAATGTCGCACTGATTTATACGCAGTCTGTTGCGACCTGGGACCAAGGATAGAACTTGTCTCCATTGTTAGCGCTCTATTTTGTTGATGTTATTCCATTCCGCTACCACCATGTTGTGGTCACTATGTTTAGTTTTAATCACTTTAAATTAATCAATTTCCTGAGATATATTGCCTGAAACAAACATATAATCCAGTATTGAATTTTGGGTTCCCCGTGTCCAGGTCGGTGTAGCTGGAGTATCACCCTTTGTTCCTCCATTTAGCATTACTAGATTTCTAAACGACATCTCATCAAGCCATCGCTCATAGTTTATATTTTCTCTGCTATTCACTTGTTGCTTTGATTGTGGGTTCTCGATCAATTTCATATTAAAGTCTCCACATATAATTATTGAAGCTTGTGGTTCACTCACTAGTATGCTGTCAATTGCATCTAAGATGTCATCTTCAAATTTTTAATGCAATTTCATGGTTGTGTTCCAGTAGACATTTAGGATGTAAATGGTCTGATTATCTGATGTTACCATGTCCACTGGATCAATACAAGTCATTTGGAGATGGGGTGAAATGTTCCAAGCATTCTTAATTCTCAGACCGCTTTTTCTGTTTATCAGGGTTAACTGACCCGACATTGAGCGGCCTTTCTCTTTGCAGATTGCAGGATTGAAAGCTACCTCGAAGCCTTCTACACATGGTGTACTTGTTAACCATGTTTCTTGTGTGCATATAATGTCGGCATTCCTCAGGTGTACGGGTGCAGAGCTCAGCAGATGGGTGAACCCTCTCGTGTTCCAAGAGGTTATCACCAACTTTTCCTTTAGGCATTAACTCATCCATGTTCCATTTAGGGATTTTGCTATCCGAGTTGTCCTTACACATCACTCTCCTTGTGTTCTCGCTGTTCTCCAATGTTATTTTAATTTTTTTCAGTTTTATCTCTTCCAGTGAGAGCTGTTCACCAACATCCTCGACCACTGATTTTCTTTTGGCTATGTCGTGACCTTCCATTTTTGCACTGTTATCCAGTCGAGAGGACTGCTGTGAGTCTTTTTTGTTTCTCTGTGGGCCATTGTCTGTCGAAGTACCACAGTCTTCTCCTCCCAATGCACTGTCAACCTCTTATACTTGGTAGCCTGCGTTCAACAGTTGCCTCTCGTTTGTCATGATCTGTTCCACAACCTTTTTTCCCACAATGTGTAGTAAGACAAAGTTTTGATTCGAGTCTGCTATTATTTCGACCCTTTCAATTTGAGGACTCTTTACAGATCTCAGTGCTGGGATCTTTTGAAATATCTGTAGTACTGTGGATCTGTTTAGCGACGGATCACTTTTGTTACAATTGATTTTTTCCACCAAAATTCTATATCCAGTCGCTTTGTCATTGTTGGTAGGTTTGTTTGTATGATCAATAGGATTAGAGGTTTCCCTCCCACTTTCTGGAATTGAGGTTGCTGCCGCTTGGGCCTCCTCTATCAGTTTGTCTGTCGAGCTTTCTTGATTGACTTGGTTGCTGGTCCCGCTGTGTTACACACCATTGGTTTTTGTTGACCTTGGATGCTTCTTATACGTCTCTCTTCTAGCGTAAAGAAGTGTGTAACAGGTTCCTCATTAGGACACTTATTCTTTAGGGGAGAATCTTCTATCATTTTAAAACCTAGTTTTAAGCTTAGAAATGGCATTTATTTGATTGCTATATTCTCTCTTCTCTTTAATTATTTTAAATTTCCTTGTTTAACTGTTGTTTTTTGCCCACAATATTCAAATCATATATTCTATGTCTATGAGCAGTTTTAAGGTGATATTTATTTTTTAAAGTTTCAATATCAAGTTTAGCCACTCTAAGGGACTTCTCATACACCTCTATCTCCAAATTCTTACTCATGGGATCTTTTCTGCAATCTTTCAGGAAGTGCATACATTATATTTGTTTTATATCACACTCTTTCCATCTGATTGTAGTGGCTGAGTTATTCGTAGTTAATTAATTAATCCCTTTCTTTTTTTCTATTCTCCAGAGAGAATTTCAGAACTGCATGGCCACTGACCAACACCGGGACAATAGAAAGACATCCAATCAATGTGAATACGACATCTGTGAACAATATATAATCTAGCCATAAATAGGACAAACCATTAGTCGAAGTGTATGGAGGGAAGCTTAAGGCACTTGCAGGGCAATATAATTGTAATAAACAGCGAATGTTAAGAAATGACATACAAGGATAAAATTTAAGTAATTCATCTTCAACATAATCAATGGCATAGGCTGTGAGATGTTTTGTCACTATCGGGAGCTCATCTAATTTCTCCCTTGTCAAACCTTCAAGTCTCCTCTAATTTAAATCAACCATGATTAGGTCTAAAGCATTAGAATTGCTTTTTGTCCAATCATGTAGCACTTTTTCAATGTCTTTAATAATTTCACAAGTGCACTTGCCACCTGGAGGGTTATATACATTTATAAAAAGCACCCGCTGTTCCACTACATTCAATAACACAACAATAGTGGCGACCAATAGATAAGGAAACATATACAAAGGATCATATTCTACTAGTGAAAATTCACTTCTTGCTCTTATATTTAGTCCTCCAAAAGATCTTCCTTTCAACTTGCGATGGGCCACCCTCTGAACGATTATATAACCATCTCACAAAAACTCATGTGATAACCAAGTGTTTTGTAATAAAAAATAGCTATAGGAGTACCAGAGAAAGATCCAAATCCTCTGTTTTTCTATGAATAAGTATAAGATGTTCATTAATGAATGTATTTGGTAAAGAAATATCTTCCATGTTGTCTTCCAAATGTATAGCTTTATTCTTCAAGGCTGGTAATTGTATGCTCATTTTTAGAGCATGTATAATTTTCTCAACAGTTGTGCCCTCAGAATCTTTTTCTTTCAATTGAGGTGGCTGAGCTGGCCATGTGTTTACAATTTATTCCTCAACTTGTTTAAATGTTTAGCCCATTTCAAGCAAAGAATCAACCCAGTATTAATAGGGGAAACCAAATGAATAGCTGCCAGTTAGCATCCTGGGCTGCAGATGGTAATTCAACAAGCAAAATGTTGCTAGACAAAATTATATGTAATTATGGTATTTGATGGATTAACTCAAATTCATATTCAAAAATGGGCTACCAGAGATTGTATATGAGTCAATAAATTTAATTTATTTTCGTATTCCAACTTTTATCTCTTAGAATTTCAAACATAGATTCATTCTCTACAATACTTCTGGTCATTATGGGATTTGTTTCTTCCCTTTCAGCCATTTCATAAAGGACTAAAACTTCAGTATCTGAACTTGATTCAAATTGTAGTGAGGTGTCCCGGTTTATCTTCAACTGGTAAGTGTACTGAGAGCCTCCTAGTCTATTAAGTAACCAGTTTTCTAGTAAGCCCTTTTTCTTTTTTGGTTTTCTGTTTTTTCGGGGCTCTCCTATCAATTTATACTGTTTCTGGAGTTCCTTACAAATCACATGTTATGGTGATATAACTCCGGGAGATTGGACTGGCTTTGAAGGCACTTTAAGAATTTAGCATTTAAGATGTTTCTTTTTATTTGTACTTTTTTCCCATGCAAAATAGTAGCAGGCTTCAAGACCTTCTCTTTTGAATTTGGGATGGAATCCTGAGTGGTCATAGAATTGTCTTTATGTATTGATAAAACGGTTGCATTCTCTTTATTTAAAATCCTAGAGGTGCCCAAACATAGTCTCTTCAATACTCCAAGGATCAGGGTTTACCTCTATATTATCCTGTGGTGAATTTCCTATGGCATGTTTCAATAACCATGTGAACCAGTCTCGTCAGTCCCTCCTTTATTATCTGTTGATCCTTGTACATGTAGTTACACATAGTGAAGAGAGCTTTTAAAATTCGGAAATATTCTAGATCTTTGTGTTGTTCATTATCAGAGGAGCCTGAAGTAGAATAGGAAGAATTGTTCGCTGACGATGATGTGTATACATGAGCTGCTATTTTTACAAAATCTGGAGACCGGACCAAGTCAGTAGTGGGAACATCTGTAGCTGTTATCTGAGTAATGGTGGGATTAGGGACAGTTTCTGTTTGGTGAATTGCAGGCATTCTATTGAAGTCAGTTTGAAGTCCCAAACACAAGTTCAATAAAAAGTTATTGTTGATTGGTTAAGAGTCTGACATCTCAATGTGAGCCAAATTATTTACCGAAAGCATGTGTCACACAATTGGCATGGCGGCGAAACTGCTAGGGTTCCAGTTGATCCACTAATAGTTTTAAATAAGCAGTAATATTTTCCTGACTGATAGCGGAGGAACATCTCTTCTCTTAGACGGATTGAATAACTGCTCCTTTTTTTTTGCAGCTTGTTTTTATTTTCATTTGTGTTAGTTTGTTTTCTGCTAGTTAAGACTCTATTACGGGCCGTTCGAACCGCGCTGCACAGCTGGTCATTATTTTGGGCAGCGGGCATCATGCTATATCTTCAAATTGCAGAAAACCAATCCTCTAGTGGAGCTTTAATGCTTCACAATTGAGCTTTCACAGTCTATTATAAGTCAGCGTACAAAAACAGCAACAATATACCTATAAGAGTGTCATAGTTTGTTTTCGCACAGTTAAACTCCACAGAAACTCCACAGAAGACAGCAGTCACAGCCGATAGTACCTTTACAGTCACCAGCCTCTCCTTTATTCAACTTATTAGTCAACTTTCAAAGCCTGCATTCAGAGAGTACAAACATGCTTTCTTGTACTTTCTAGTCACTATATTACTGGCTAGAGTGCTCTTGTATATTCAGCCGCACACAAATTCAATTCAGTTTGGTCACTTACTTTTTTCGTGTAGATCTATGGTGGCAATCGTCTGCCTTATCCCAGGCCTGGGGTCATTACCAAAAATAAGAAAATGAAGATAGGGAGCAGCAATTCTGGGAATATTCAGTTATGTGGGATTGCCGGTCCAGTCCACAGCCCCACGGAGCCACGGAACACCAGAACACTCGCTCCGCTGCCAAACACAGTATTCAACAGTTAGGCATGACCTCCTTTTTCCAAGGTAACTGTGAAAAGACTGCGTCTCTTGGTGCTACTCTGCATTCTATGAACACCTGGAACACTGACCCCACACTCTGTCTATGCTTTTTTTATTACCAGTTTGCAACAGTGGGTAATCGTCTCAAATAAGTGCAACATCCAACTGGAATGCCATCTGTCTTATATATGCCAAACCCAAGTCTCCCCTGGGCTCCTAGGAGGGCTATATAATTTATGAGAGCAATTCTATAATTAATCACTGTAACACAACCTGGCACAGTAAAGACAGAATCACAGCCCCACTTTGTAGGTCATTCCCGCAGGTCCCAATACCAACCTGGAGGGAGCACAGTATATACTCTTTCGTAAAGATAGAACATGATTTTCTGCTTGTACCAATTCTGCCAGGTTCACATGACCCCACAGCTCGGCACCAGAAAGAGCAGAGGCTAGAAGCTGTGCTCGATATACCTCCAATGTTGGTATGCTGTCCGACCCCAATAGCACGTCACCTGCATTCATTTCGCGACGGACACCCGAAGAGTCTGAGCTGCCGTTCCGCGCATGGAATGGAATTCATTTAACCAGTCCATACAACTTGGGAAAGCTGTTGTTGCACCACAACTCACCAAGTGGGCACTTTCAGACACTTGTTATTGAAGGGCAGAGCCCAGAGTAGCTGGATCAAACATTTAGGTTTTGTGAATTTTCTGGGGACTGATAGTAGTCATTCCATCCCATTTTCATCTTGGCTATGACAGCTCATATACATGAGTTCTGTTACATCTTCCTCCTGATGAAGGCGTTGTCTAGTCTACATCCTATGTCGAAACCGGTTGAGTTAACAAAGGGATGTGATTTACATATATTTCTTTCTCTTAGATCCACCTTTGCAATAGATTGTTTTTTAATCAGTTCTATTGCTGTCTTTACAAATGTAAACATACAAAAATAATCAGATTGGTTGTGGGGAGAGCTTGTATATCCCACTTCCTACTGTTAATGAATTTTGGTATGTCTTTTAGTAATTGTTGTACGTTTGAATGACACTGACTATTGTGTATAGCTTGAATGTTGCACTATGAATGTTTATTGTGATTGACTATTTTTAGCCATTTTCTATGTATATCCTTGCTGTCCTGTCATGTTATATAATAATGATGCGTGTAATAACTTGTCATTAACTGACTTTTTTGAATTTTTGTATCATGTCGAATACATTTCATTTTTCATTTTATATATTTATTTGTTTAGTTTCGAAGAAACTTTACAAAATTACACTAAAATCACAATACAATAAAAAACACAGTATATCAAAAACACAGTATAACAAACCCTATACATCAAATCCAAGTCAAATCCAAGTCAAATCAAGTCAGATCAAATCCATTATGACTATAAAACAGTAAAACACTAAAACAACAATCTATCATACAATATTAAAACCGAGCATTTACCAGCAATTTACCAGCAATTACCAACCATTTCGTTCAGACAACCCATTAGTGCACTTTACACTATCTAAACGTTTTGTAATAGTTAACCACAAATAATACATAGCGATATGAACTTTTTGGCTGTCCGTGTTGAGACAATAAGCCCAAAAATGATCACCTTTTGATACACCATTCTGGTGAATAAATTTGCTCTCTGGACAAACGTTTCAGGCTTGTGTATTACAATAATACTCTGGTCCAGAGTTCAGAGTTTTCCTGCTCCTTTCAGTAATTGTGCTACCCCAATAACAGGCCATGAGAATTCAATTGCTTCCCCTTGTCTGGTGAAGGCAAACACCATTTTAACGCTTGAGGACTCCATTCACCTGTGCATCTACTGACACCTAAGTGTCAATATATCCCACACTTTCCATACTTTTTCCTTTTGTCATAGATGTCTCATTTCATGTTTAAAGTGTTAATCAACATGTCTTCAGATGTACATACGGTTGTGAATAACTCTGTTTGCATAAGATTAATATAACCTCACCTTCAAAAAGCTGGACTCACATTACTTTCATCAGATGAAAAGAAGCAGTAGATGCGTATGGGATCTTGAAGGAGCACAGGGAACTCATTGCTGCAAGGATGTCTGCATGGCTGGGTAATTGTACCCAAAGGGACAGCATCCTCCAGTGACACCAAAAATGCAGATGTAGAAAGGGAAGCCCAACACGCATTATCCACCATCGGGTTTGCACATTAAAGACACTCTTGTCAAAATATGGGAAACTATATCGGACGTTGCATACAATTCCGGTTCACATGAGGCCATGGTTGACCAGAACAGGCATTCCACAGGGGTGTTATTTTATATTTCCTTTGTTTCTTATTTTTTATTTATTTATTTGTGACAGGGCAATTTTCTTCATTTAGCCTTTACTTTGGTGGTGCTGTGAAGCAAACGTTTTTTTTTTGTTACAAAAAAGTTAGCATCTCCTTGAGACATTTGTCATACTACGTTATGTTATTTTGCTCACAAGAGTGGCTAGACAAATGTCACACTCTCTAGGTTGGTGGATGATAGGATGTAATGATAATGTGGGCCCAAGTCACATTAGCTGCATTATAGTTGCATGTTATGTTATGTTGATTTATACCACACACCACTGCCATTTGCATGGTCTGCTGGTGCTCATATTGGTACATTCTGATAATTCTGAAGGCTGATAATTTATTTCTATAGTGAGTTACATTTTCCAATTCCAGACAGTGTCACTGAGTTCATTCAGGGAAACTTAATTCTTACAATCAGGAAGTATGGATAAAGTGCAATATGCATTAAAAAAAATGAATGAATTAGACAAAATAATTTTGTGGCACTGTCACAATTTACTAGGCGGAGGAATAATGACAACTCACCGTTATTTGTTATCTCATGAGAACCTTTATTCTTTTGTTCTATTTAGCAAAATATGTGCTTTGGTAAGAGTCACTACTGATTTTAGCTTGAACTCTGAGATGAGTATTGGAGCTTCTTCATTCTCTCTGGGGTTTCAGCAATATAAGTGAAGTAAATAAAGAAATCGGGAGCATTTAATGGAAGTCCAGTTCAGGATTTGGATCTCACCGTAGGCATATCCCCAGCCGGCATATATTCTCCTCTGTTTATTTAACTTCTGTGAGCCTTCATGCAGTTATTCCACCCAGCCTGCGTGAAAGTCAATATTACTAATGTACTTCCCTTGAAGCACTTACATGCATTGATTGCCTCATGGCCGCTTACCTTCAGCTGTGTCTGTTTTCCGTAAACTTGTGTATATATATATTCAGTGAAAAAACGTTGTTAAAGGGACGTTATGGTTAAGTTGCGCTACTAAAAACCTATGAAATTCAGTGAAAAAGCTTTGTTAAAGGGACGTTATGGTTCCAAGTAAAACCAAAAAACCCCTGAAATTCGCAAGTTATGATAAGCTAAGTAACCATAACTCGCGCCACCAACGTGCACTGCTAAGACTAACACCCAGGACATCAAATTCTTAGGTTGGGGTCTTACTAAATGATCTGTGACAGGAATCTCGCAGTGGGCTCAAGGAAATCCCTGATTGGGCATGTTTGAGCGAGGAAACTTCTCGGTCAGCTCACCTTCATCAGGGCATCTTCGCGGACCCTGTGAAGTACACAGTATATGTGTTTTAGTCACATGCCACAAATGGACTGATTATTATTCTAGCAGGGCCTTATTGGCTGTGAATGAAAACGTACCCAAAATTGAGGCGGAAGTAATAAGCTACAGCGTGCACCTCCCTGTCCAGTGGGGCGGCCGTAGGTGGTGGGTCAGTCAACACTCGTGAATCACATGTACAAGGCCAGGTAGTAAACCGGAAGCTGGGAGGTTGGAGCGGTTCAAAGATCTGTGAAAGGAGTACGAACCATATTTAGTTTGGATGGGTGTCTCGTTGGGGCAAGTGTAGTCTTGATACATGGTATTCACGAGTGTTGACTGTCCCTCAGGGGATAAGATATTGGGGAGGATAGGAAAGGAGTGGGTTAGAGGCAGAGAGGTATTTAACTTTGATCTCAGTGGAGTGCAGCATAGCACCAAATCTCTCTCCAGTGAAACCGGTGTCTCATCTGAAAAAGATGGTCAGGGATCCAAAGGAGGAGAAGAGCTTACCGAAAGGAGTGGGAAGAGGAAGAAGAACATTGGTCTATAAACACGACAGTTTAGGAAATCTTATGGCAACAGAGTTTCTACTGCAGTTCAATGACATAAAAAAGGCATCATTGAACATGAAAGAGGTGATCCAGGCATGTGAAGAATTCCAATGGACATATGGCAGTCTAAAATTCAACCTTTGTATCATGCCTGTATAGAACATCCTGGACTGCGAAAATGCATGCATCATTTTGTGTGTGTCGGGTGTAAAGTACAGCAGTCGAACACATGGAGAAACCATGGAGGGCCAGTGGCAAAGGTGGTGCTCTATTTGGGCCTTCCCCTGTTGCCTTCAAATCATTTGCTCACTGGGTATCTGCATAGCTGGTGCTTAGATTGAACCTCTTCCTGATACCTACTGAGATAGTGCTGACCATGGGAGTGTCTCTGTTATCTGCAGAGTGGGTGCTCACTTTGAGCCTCCCTGTTACCAGCAGAGCTTTCTATCACTTTGAGCCGTTCCCTGTTTCCCTGTTACGTGCAGAGGTAGCTTTCAGTCTTGATGTCTTGATGTCTCTCCGTTAAATGCAAAGCTGGTGCTCAGTTTAGGCATCTAATAGTTTTAGGACTGCCAGTCAGTTTATGATCCTTTCTCTAACCCACAGTGTTGGTTCTCACTTTAGGCCTCTTCCAGTTACATCCAGTGTTGGTGCTCACTTTGCATCAAGCTCTGCAACCTGCACATCTGATGCACAAATAGAACCTCCTATGGACACAAATAGCACCTCCTATTGACACGAGTGCATGGGAGCCTTTCAGGTCTCAACTTTTTCCTGACATGAGCAAAACTGAAGACTTAGGGCCCGATTCATAGAATTGTTTTCGTGCTGCAAAGGCACTTTGCACCTGAAAGGTTTACTTTGTGGTGCTCAAAACTAATTTACCCAATTCATGGATCGGACTTTGCATGACTTTGCGCTGGTTCCCATGCACTTTGCGTGGTGATGCGTGCTTTGCTCAAGACACTGCACAAAGAGTGGGAATGGCCAGCGCACAGAAACAAATAGGGGCGGAAACATGCATATTCCCCATTTCCAGTGAAAAAATTAGGAAGAAAGAGGAATAACATGGCCGTGTAGAGGGACATGCAACGTAAATAAATTACACACCAAGTCAAGTCTAAACCAATTTGTGGAATACAAAGCGCAACATCACATCTGGAAAAGGCATACGCAAATCCTGTGATCTTACAAGGCAAAGGGAGTTATAATACATGTCAATGCAAATTTCCCTCGAAGCACACATAACTGCTTAATTTACCGCTGGTCACCACTATACTGGTTCCTGGTATCGGGAACCTTTGGCAACACCTGGCTCATTGGTGAATATCAACTATCATGCACATGCAAGCAGTCACGTAACACACAGAATACCAGACCATGACCATGAATGCTAACAACAACCATTTACACATTTTCCGGGGACAGTGCCTACCCGCTCTCACCATTCCTGCTCATGCTGTTGCGGCCGAGGTGAGCTACAATGCAGCACACATAGCCACTAGGGGCACAGTGGAGAACACATTCAGGGTGCTCAAGTCACGTTTCCGCTGCCTTGACCCCTCTCGCAGTGTATTGCAAAAGAACACAACACAATCAGCAAAATCTCCTACCACTTTCACCTGCTCACCAACAACAATTGTGCACTCAGGCTACCAGCAGCACACAGGAGTACACAGGTAGTAAGGGACAGCATATAATGTAAGCAGTAACTAACACTTGTGAGGACTACCTGGCCACCCTAGGCGTGCCCCACTCTCATATACAGGGGGAGTGGCTACCCCACTCCCTGACAATTTAGCTCACAATACACATCTACATCTAAATATTTATACAGACTGAGAAAATTGCAGGTTCAGTTCAAGCAAGATGCCCATGTGACCTCACATTGATTCCCTTGCAAGCTTGCTCCAGCTGTACCCAGTCATGTATCTATACTCCCCTCCTCAGCCGTCCAAACCAGCCTACACTGCTGAGGTGTCACGTTCAGGCATCCCACAGCCCTGTGTCCTTTCATAGGAGCAACCGTTTCCCCTAGGAGAATGACTGAGAAGAGAAAAAACACAAGGTCATAGCATCCATGCACTCATTGACACCACACCTGTGCCCCCCTGAGTGCCATGCAACAACTGCAAGCAATGACTTGCCAGCCTCTCATCACCATATCCCCCTCTGCACCCATGCTGCCGGACCTGCTCCCCTCACGCCAATGCACTGAAAATCACCCCACACAGTGACATCATTCCCACCTACAGAACCTCCACTATGTACCCCCCTTTGTGCCATGCAACAACTGCAAGCAATGACTCGCCATCACCATGTCTCCCTCCACACCCATGCATCTGGACATATTCAGCTCAGGCCGACACACTGAAAAACACCCCACACAGTCACAGCATCCCCACCCACAACACCACCAATGTGTGCAACCCATATTTCCAGATCCCTGTCTCCCTCCACACCCATGGACCCAGATCTGCTCACCTCAGGCCAACGCACTGAAAAAAACCACACAGTGGCAACATCCCTACCACCAATGGCACCACACCCTGTGTCCCTCTGAGTCATTGAACCTACCAGCACGAGGTACACACCTGGCTCACATCCACAACATTGAACCCGAAATCCTATTCTCAGCTTGCAAAGACATGCAGTGCATGAAAGTAAACAAACAGGACAGCATTGAGGTGTCCTGTATGGAACAAGGTAACCTGACAGACATGGCCCCCCCAGTGTCAACAACCAGAAGGTCACATTGAAGAGGGTGAGCACCGATGAATAAAAAAAAGCTGAACTTATTGACAGTGTAATCACTGGCAATGAACCAAACAAAATACCACCAGAGCATGCTTTGCACACTGGACACAGGGGTTAGTCTGCCCTGAGATGTGGGCACACGCTGGGCTGTCGATTACAGGCATACAAGTCGGGTACACCCGCTGTCTGGTTTCCCAGATGCCTTTGGAGTACCCTTGGATGCGGGAGAGGGACAGGAACACCAAGGGAGGAGTGGAAGGTCTGGGGAGTTGGAGTACAAGTGGGGGGGGCTGATGTGAAAGTTGAAAGAGGGCAAGAGGGAGAGAGGAGACAGAGTGAAAAAAGCAGAGCTGAGGAGCAGAGAGAGAGAGAGCGAGAGAGAGTGGGGATCAAGGAGGACTTTGGCTGGTGGGGAGATGAGGAGAGAATTGGGGCTGGTAGAGTGGATGAGGGCTGAGAGAATGAGGAAGTGAGGAAGACAGAGACAGAAGGTTAGGGAAAAAAGGAAGCCGGGGCAGATAGCATGGGAGGCACACTGATAGACAACTAGCACAGGATGGGGGTGTAGAAGGACAATAGGTGGTGAGGGTGAAGGGCAGACTGGGAAACAACAGCCACCTGAGGAGTCCCCTTGCCTGCACACATAGGAAAGGGGACTCCTCAGATTCTCATGGTCAACACACCATGGCATAGAACACAGAAGGAAACCCATGTCCACTCCCCAGCTGTTTGTTGATTCTCCCTCAAACAGATCACACACCCCTGACGAGCCATTCCCAGGAAGCGGCAGGGATTATATGCTGTAGTGGAAACACATGAACTGACAACAGATGAAGAGAAGCTGTGGGGAGGGGATGGTGTCTCACATGCATGTGCCAAAATGTACAGACACATACAGCGCAGTCACTCACCGTGCTGGATTTGAACAACAAGTTTTGAAAACAAAAGTCATGCAATACATTGAAGATGAGAGAACATACAGAAAATAAATCTAAATAACAAGTGGCTTGTATGTGGAACCCAGGGAAAGGCTATCAGAGGTCTACAGGTGCAAAGCAGTACAAACCTAGATGGTCCAAATGCACTTAACAGGCTCTGTGGAGTGCAGGCAGACATACGGCCAGGCTGCCCTGTCTTCTGTTTGCAATTGAGCTGATGTACACCCCTTAGCCAGACACCCTGCTGGTCTAAACATGGTGGACTACTGAAAACCAACACAGCCATGACATACAGTGCAACATTCCAATGGGCCAACAGAGGGCCCCCAGCCGGGCATTCTTGGCTGGGAAATTGTCCTGTTTGGGGAAGGAAAGGGCCAGGCACCTTGTGCCTCACGGAATGAAAGTGGCCCACCATTTGGCCAATGCTGAGTGCGAGGGAGTATCAGAGTGTGGGAGCCTTGATGGAGAAAGAGGCATTTCAAATTCAAGTTGAATTGAGGGAAGGGATCACCAGGAGTAGTGCAGAGCCTGATATGAGGTTTCTGTAGTGTTGTCAGACTGTGAGCCAGTGTTGGAGGAAGTCAAGGTCAATCTTGTGGAGGGCCCAGTTGTTGATGCAAATGGCCATGAAGATGGTACGTCGGACAGTGGGAAGCCAGTGGAGCACACAGAGTGCATGAGTCATGTGTGCCCTGGGGGTGAGTGCAAGTATGAAGCAGGGTGCTTTGTGCAGGATCTGCTGTAGCTTAGTGAGATGATAGGCAGGGCAATACACATCCATGGAATAAGAGCAGTCTAGGCAGGAGAGGATAATTGTCAACATTGACGTGAACAAAGGGGATTATCATTCAATGATGTGGAGATGTAAATGACAGGCTCTATGAGCAGTGAACATGTGGTGACAGAGTATTCAGTCAAAAACCATGGTGCATCACAATTACTTCACTGAGCTGGATGCCGTCCGAGTGTGGTCTAGGAAGCAGAGCCAGGGGGTGGCTTGGTGGAAGAGTGAGGTGTCACTGCAAACATGATTCCGCTTCCAACAGTATTCATGAGGAGGTGGCTAGCTGCCAGCCAGCGATTGGAAATCATTGTGTCCCGAGGCGAGGTCATGATGGGGGGCAGCCGCGGTCTTGGTGATCTGTGAATGGATGTGTGTGTAATCAATGTAGTTGTAGCATGACAGGACATGTGAGAGGGTGAGTGTGGGCTCTTGCACAGGTTGCAGAGTATGGTGGATAGGGAGAACAGCTGCAGAACCCCATAGGAGCTGGGGGGAGAAGAAGGGTGGCAGGAAGAAGACGTGAGAATGGTCAGCGGTGAACAATCAGAATGCAGAGTCCATGAAGAGGCTGCTCTATCATCTTCTCTGTGCCTCTACCTCTCAACTTCTCCTACTCGGAGACCTCACTATCCATCTGTATGCTTCCAATCCCTCTTCGGGGCTCTTCTGCAATCTCTGCAACACACTCTCTCTCTCTCTCTCTCTATTCTACCCTGTGGTCTGACACACTCTGCTGGGCGCACCTTGGATGTCCTCATTTCCTCTGACATTTCCCTCTCTAACCCTCTCACTACTCCTCTCTCTTGGATGGACCACTTTCTACTCTCCTCCCACCTGACACTCTCTGTCCCACAGGTGAAGCCTACCCCAGTACTGCCACAAACCTTCTCGGTCATCCAGCCCATGAATCGTGTGTCTGTGGAAACCTTTGCTGCTACTTTCTCTCCTCCTCCTACTCCTGCTGATGACTATCACTCTGACACAGCCCTCTCTAACCTGCATCTTTCCATCACTTACACTCTCAACATCCTTGCCCCTGTCATGAGAGTCCACCTGAAGCCTGCTTCAAAGAGCAACTCTTGGTATGAATCCAACCTTGCCAGCCTAAACGCAAGTGTAGGCGGGATAAGAGGAAGTGGAGGACATCTGGCACATCCTCGGACAAACTGGCTGTGGCCTGCTCCAAAGGCAATACAGACTCTGTACAGTCCAAGAAGGGAGCCTATATCCAAGCCAGTGTCTCTGCTGCCTCTAACACCACGGCCAAACTCTTCAAAATCTGCAAGGTGCTGGCCAATCCTGCTGCAGTCGCCACCTTGCATGTTAACTCCACAGCCCTCCGCACGGCTCTTGCCTCTCACTGCTCTACTAAAACCCAGGACATCCTGTTCTCTCTCTCCTTATCTCTTTCCTCTTCCTCTCCTCTACCTCTCCTGACCCTCTTCTGCCTGCCTCTCCTCCTGCCTTCCCCTCTTTTTCTGTGATCACTCCTGATGAAGTTTCATCCAAGCCGGTGCTACCTTGCTCCTCCAGAACCATCAAGGATCACATTGACACCCTTGCTCCAGCCTTGGAAGATTTCTGCAATCACTCGTTTGCCACTTGGAACTTTCCCCTCATCCTTTAAGCACTCCCTTGTGCATCCCCTCCTGAAGAAACCATCTGCCAATCCTTCCTATCCAACAAACAACTGCCAGATCTATAGCACTCCTTTCTTGGGAAAACTCTTGGAAAAGCTGGCCATCTCCCTGCTCACTCTCCACACGGAATCTGTTGGTTGTGTCCATGACCATCAGTCTGGCTTCAGAGAAGCCAGAGGCACGGAAACTGCTCTCCCGACACCCGTTAAGACCTGCTCACTAATCTTGATTCTAGCCTTCTTTCTGTCCTCATCCTCCTTGATCTTTAATATTTTTGAAACGATCAACCATACCATCCTGATCAATCATCTCCATGAGAACCTGGGCATCACGGATCAGGCCCTCGTCTGGTTGACTTCCTTCCTCTTGGACTGTCCCTCTCAGGTCCAACTGGCATTCTTTCTCTCCAACACTTCTCTCCAAATGTGGTGTTCCCCAGGTTCCAACCTCACTCCCTGGCTTTTCAAGGTCTACGTGGCCCCTTTGGTCACCTCATCCCTACCTTCTCTAAATGTCAGCCTTATGCAGATGCCACTCAGCTCTCTTTCAGGCTCCCCTCTGCCTTCTCTCCCGATTTGCTCATTCCTGACTGTCTATCCACGATTCAGGAATGGTGTGCATGCAACTATCTCTGCCTCAATGCCAGCAAGACAGAAATCCTCCTCATTGGGACCCCTTCTTCTGCTTTCCCTCTTTCACTCTTTTCCCCCCCCTTGGGCCCTCTCACTGCACATTCCAGTGAGGCAAAAAACTATGGGCTCATCTTCGACTACACTCTCTCTTTCTCCCCTCACATCTCAGACCGCTCAAAGAAATTCCACTATCAGCTGCACCTCCTCAAACATATTCTTCCTTTTCTTACTTTCCCCCAGAAACTCAACGTCTTCAGAGCCCTTGTTCTCTCTAGGCTGGACTACTACAACATCCTCTATCTCAGCCCACCTTCCTCTACTCTCCGCACTTTGCAACTAATCCAGAACAGGACTGCAAAACCTGTCCTTGACCTCAAGCCCAGGAATCATATCTCTCCAGCCCTGAGTTGCTGCAAGGTTCAAGTTCAAGAACCTCTGCATTGTCCACAAGGTTGTCTGGGGCCAGGGCCTGCATTACATCAAACTCTATCTTCCTAAACATCTTCCTTCTCGAACCCTTCGCTAAGCTACCTCTCACTCTCTGCCAGTCAGACGCTTCTTGGTGCAGAGTGCTGGAAGTAGATCTCTCTCCTCCACATGGGCCTCCCTCTAGAATGGCCTCCATGCCCCTCTTAAACTTTAACAGGACCACCTCAGGTTCCGGAAGCAGCTCAAGACCTTCCTTTTCGCTTCTGCTTTCTCTCACTTGATGACCACATGTCTGCTGCACTAGCTAGTCACCTGGCTACTTTCTGAACTCTATGGGCACTAGGATTCTTACACGACCTGCAAGCACCTGCACCTCCTCTGTGCACTTAAGGGCTGTATCTGTTACCTTACAGCCCCCCCCCCCGCTTTGCACTTCCCATAGCTGGTCACCCGGCTGCACTTACGGCTGCAGGATTGTCTTCACCTGCCCTAACCGCACTTACCTTTCTGCATCCCCTGACACCTCTCCTCTCCCCGCACACTTGCATGATCTGAATGGCACAAGGCCTAGTAAGATTGTTTGTTCATCCTCCCTATCTCCCTACCTTGTCTTGTCACACCTAGAAACACTTGTGTACAGGTGTGTTATAAATAACTCATCATATATATATATTTAAAAGTGTGGGGATAAGTGCTGAACAGCCACTTGAGTCTGTTATCCTTTGTGGAAGTGTAACCAGAAACCCAAAGCACATGCATGGATGATCAAGGGGACATACATACAGAGACATGTGGACAAACTCACATTTGCACTGACAGTCACTATCCCAAAATTGCATGATCCATGCACACCCTACGTGTGCTCCTGCATGCCAATATTGTGGTGTACACTTAACCATCCATTAACATGATTGACAGTGTACAACCTTACCTGCCGGAAGAGCTGTTCTGATGTGATTCCCTCATCCCCACCACCGAACACTGTGCCTCTACATTGGGGAATGGATGGCCAGTGTCCGGCAGAGGGTATGGGGACTAGGGAGGTGAAAGTGTGCTGGGTGGATCTCTCATGCAGAGCAGTTACTGAATGAGGAAGGATCCTTCTAACATGGGACATTGAATTTCACCAGCTATGGGAGTAATTCATGCAGACAGCACATGTGTACATCAATGTTTAGTGTGATCTGTACCTGTATGTGTGATCCGGTTGCAGTCATGGAAACCATGCTGGTTAACACCCCTGTCTGTACATGGCTGCATGTCCACTTCTTCACTCATAAAGGCCCAAAGAAGGCAACTACACATCTTTCAAGGTTTAGTATCCAACCTGGACAGGGTTGAAAAAAAAGAAAAACGTGTCCATCTTGTACAGGGTTGAAAAAAGTGTCCTTCTTGAGACACACTGGGGGTTTGGAGGGGGCAGGGGCGTGTATCCATGTCCACATGAGTGGACATAAAAGAGTCAACACCAAATTCCCCCAAATAAATACTCCCTCCATGTGCTCATGGACATCAGAGCACAGTTGATAGAGCTGCTTTGGGTGGACTGGGACTGCCATCATGTGGGGAATACTCACGTGGTGGCACGGGTGGTGGTGCATCCTGGTCATGTTGTGCCATAGCCTGGTCTTCATTGGCTAGGGAAACCCATGATACAGATGCATGCACTATCATCCCAATGACAGAGAGGTCTTGATGAACTTCCTCCCAACTGGCCACAGAGTCTGCATGTGCGCTCACTCGTGAGACATCAGAGTGCTGGGAGAACATCTGCCTCAAGGTGTCCATCTCCTCATGGAGCTTGTACTTTGTAGCCGAATGTTCATCATGCAGTGAAGTCCTCAAGCTCTCCATCCCATTGCGATTGGATTCCTGAGATGTCAACATCTCCAGCTCCAGAGCCTTTCTGTGTGCCACTGCATCTCAATTCAGGGAGGTCTGCAGAGACACCACATACGCCTGCCGGCCTTTGATATTGACCTCCAAGCCCAGTTTGTGGGAGAGCCTTGAGAACTGCATCTCAGCATGAAGTTTCTTTGCCAGGCTGTCCATCAGTCGCTGCTGATGGTCCTGAGAGGCCAGATGTTGTGCATCCCAGGCAGCTGGTGAGGAGCTGTCCTCAGCTAGGCGATGATTGTCCCCGGCCATCTCCTGCATGATATCTCCATGTCGGATGGTCTCATGCAGCATCTTCTGCACCCACTCCGACTCTCCGTTGTTGCACACATCCACCCCATGTGTGGAGCATACGGCAGTGGGATGCTAGGGTCAGGCACATCGAAGTCCTTGACTGCAGGTTGGCAACCCTCCATTGGACATCAGCCCCTGATCGTGCTTCCAACACGGGTGAAGACAATCTTGCAGCTGTAACCACTGTGGACGCAGGGCTAACCACTGACCAGAGTGGACGCGGGGCCCATGACTCCTGGCTCACCTCCTCAGACTCAAGGGCCCCATATGGACTGTCCATTGGGACACCTTCCATGTCCCTCACTGTGTCCTCCACATCAAATTCTGAAGCTTCAGGCGGAGAATATGAAGTGTCATAAGAGTCAGAAATCCAACCAAGGAGTGCCTGCAGCACTTGTGGATTCTCATGGGAGACGAAATCCCATCCTCCACTGGCGGTCTGTGTGACTGCCTCCTCTTCCTCCTCCACCTCTGCATCCACTGCATCATCACCTGCACAGAGACAGACAACAACATTTCGAGGCATGAGTACCTTGCAGAGCATGCATATGTGCATAACAATGAATTCAGACACAAAATGGCCAGACACACATACATTACACATTTTGACTGGGCACACTGTGAGCTGTATGTCACACATTAATGCCATTCACTGAAATGCGCAGCCATGAGTGGGAATATCATGCTGTGCAACATGGAATGGTTTTTGGGATCAAGAGATCAAGAGTGTGGACCTCCTCCTCTGTGTAAGTGGTTGGGAAGTACTTGGTCCACCATGCTCTCCCTGTCAGACAAGGTGCCTGTGGGGGAGAGATGGGAATGCCGTTATTCACCTCTATTACATCCTATGGCCTTGCAACATGCAGTTTAAACCTTGTGTGACATGATGCCTGTGTATGGAGTCATGATGTCAGGACGGCTTTGATGTGTGCATGCATGTGAGTCTTGTAGAGGAGGAGCCGAGTACCTATTCCGGAAGTACCACCCATATTCTGCCTATATGTTGTCAATCGGAAATTGCGACATGTGCAAAGCCAAGCACCGGGGTGACACATGCCCCTACTCCGGAGAGCCACACTGTTGGTTTTCTCCCCTCCCCCCAACTGGGGTTTTACACTTTGTAATTGGAGGTTGAGTTGTTTCCTGGCACTTGAATGACTACAGCAACCAGAATCCCCTGAGGCCATCACTGGTAGTAACCATCAACACCTGAATAAACACCTGAACAGACTGCCTCCCTGATGATTGCAAGAGGCAAGAAAGCGCGCTAGGAGGAGAATATCAACTGGACTGTGGAAAGGTACATCTAGATGGGACCCAGAGTGCGACCCTCGCACCCTTCTTTGTCAAATCTGTTAGGAGTCCCGGGCTCCAGAGGCGGCGGCACCGGGGTGACACATGCCCCTACTCAGGAGAGCCACACTGTTGGTTTTCCCCCCTCCCCCCAACTGGGTTTTACACTTTGTAATTGGAGGTTGAGTTGTTTCCTGGCTACTTGAATGACTACAGCAACCAGAATCCCCTGAGGCCATCACTGGTAGTAACCATCAACACCTGAATAAACACCTGAACAGACTGCCTCCCTGATGATTGCAAGAGGCAAGAAAGCGCGCTAGGAGGAGAACATCAACTGGACTGTGGAAAGGTACATCTAGCTGGGACCCAGAGTGCGCCCCTTGCACCCTTCTTTGTCAATATATATATATATATATATATATATATATATATATATATATATATATATATATATATATATATATATATATATATATATATATATATATATAGGAATGTATAGAATCGTACTTTAGCAAACTTGGACCCCGTGAATGGAATTGTGGCACAGAAAAATAGAATAGCTGACGGTGAAGAACGATTTACGATTTAAGAAAGGCTTGTCTGGCCCAGTGATAAGAGTTCGGGCCGCCGAGATCCTTGCCATGTGCTCAAGAAGATACAATAACATGAGAAGCAATGGTCAGATGAAAATAGAGTTTGGGCGAGCTACACCGAGACCAGACAATAAGGCCATGCCACACTCCCTTTTATTCTCAAGCATAGTGAGCCACTACAAGGCCGAGTTCAAAGGAGCTAATTGAATGGCAGACCGCAGGAGTGATGATGGATGTTGGGCTAATTGAGTGGGGAGGCATGACCAGGCCAAACCCTTTGCACCTGGGTAGCAGCTTGTGTGCTGCTAGCAAGTGGAATATTCCAGAAGGGTACAAGCATGCCAACCAATTATAGAGGGCCACGTATTAAGGAGCCCTATAGTTTGAGAAGCCACTAGTGTGTTGTGTATTCATCTGAGACGGAAGATGACTTGCACTTTGGATGGGCTTAACTGTCCACCTGATCTTAGAGACCCAATCACGTCCCTTCATCCTATAGAAAGTATGTGTAGATGTTCCCCGTTAGCCATCCACAACCCCTAGTAGGTTTTCTTATTTGCCACGTATGGCGAATATTTAGTATAAAGGCACTGTTTTTTATGAAATATGTTGAGATTATTCTGTGCGGCGTCAGTTGATGTCCATTGTACTCCCTGTTTTAAACACTTGTTATTAAAACAGCTTTGACTTTTGCCAACTTCTGAGTCAGTCTGATTATTGGTGCATGAGTAAGATCTGCACCCCCATCCATCTCAAGATATTGTTACCTCATCTTAAAGGACCTGGTCTCCCGGTCCACTTGGTAGCAGAGAGATGATGGTTATCGAGGCCTATCGAGCAGTAAGCTCTTAGAGATTGCGGAACATCGGACATCCTCTGCCATTTAGCTGGAAGAACGCAAGGTTCCCTGTGGAGAGCAACCGATATAGAAAACTTGCAAGTAAAGAAGATACAGGTGAGACGGGCCCCTCTTTCATGAAATAAGTCTTGGTTTCCACAGGTGCTGAGCGGACCGAAGGCGAAAGTGGCCGGTTGGAGGAGGAGACCATCCCGAGTGTCAAGATCCGAAAGGCGAATGGTGATTAATAGTGGATTAATAGTGGATTAAGGATAGTGGCAAATGAAGTAGGGGACAGGGGATTGTGGTAATATTAAAGAGTAATGGGGGGTTGATTGAGTACATTTATGATGAGGAGAGTCTAGATAAGCCCACTGTCCTACGCTCAAGGAGCATCTAGGAGCCATCTCAAAACCCAAGTTGGTAAACCAGGCTGCGCGCAGATAAGATCTGTGAGAGGAGACGATTCAAACTAGTATTTAGAGGCAAGTAATAGCAGCGAAGAGCACTGAGGATATATATGTTGAAAAGTAGACTAGTTTGTCTGTTTATGAATTTTTATGTATTAGAGAAAGTTAAGTGTCAATGAGCAACAAGGATAGGTTGAGTAGAGACCAAAAAGCCATTATCTATTTGTTTTAGCCATTGTCAGTGCTGACCGAAATAAGTAGGTTGAAGTAAAATTGTGAACTAGTGGCTTTAAGCGACGACTATTGGTGCACGCTCATATTTATTGTTTTTCTGAAACGTATTTTGTTTAAAGCAACGGTAAGTATCGACACTCAATTGAGACTTGTCAAAAGGGGGAATGTTACTCCACTGATGCATTTGTGCAAGCAACTGCCAAAACACTCAGCCAAGCTTAAAGAGTATAGTGTGTAATGGGTTAAGGGTACCGCAGATAACATTTTCATGCCATGGCCACACGGGGGCTCGCTGTCAAAAGTAGTTTTGCAGCACATGACCACATACTTGCACGCTGCATACACAGGGAAGAAATTGAAGAAAAGGTTACCCAGCTTAGAGCTTTGGATGGAGGATGTACCAGGAGGAGCGAGAAGATCCGCCTCCTGAGGTTTGGATGCTTAATCAGTGCAGGGAGGAAGGCGTTGAGCCTTCTGCTTTCTTGTCACGCCCCCATCCACGCTCCCCTCAGACACACCCCCAACACTACCCCCGGCCCTCACCACAGACACACGGCAGGCACATCAGGCACATCAGGTACCCATACGAGTCAGGACCCGTTTTCACCTGTAGGCTTGCCGGCGAGGGGTTGGCCAGGGGCAACGTCGACATCTGCCTCGTTTCCCATTTCTACGTTGGCAATTGCCATGGAGACGTGCCACAGGCAACCTGCAATGTCTCTGGTGCCGACACCAGGGGGGCTCCTCGAACTCAGCACGTTCGGTTCGTCACGCAACAGGAACTTGTTTACCATCTCGGTCACGTGTTCCGGAAACAGTTCACGTGATGAGAATCACGGTCACGTGATTGCTGTTTCAACGTTCAAAAGCGACGCGCTGACAGCCATCCAGCGCTTCACAGCTGATCCTGTTTGGCGTACTATGGACTACTATTGAACTCTGCTACTTCGACCTTGGATTGTTTTTTGGATTCTGATCTGGTTCTCCCTTTGGTACCTTTGCTTGGAACTTACTCTCTCCTGGATACGACCTCGGCTTTTCCCTCGACTGCTTTTGGATTACCCTTTCTGCTACAGTCTTCAACTCTGTTTTTTTTGGACCTCATACTGTTCAGGACCCCTCTGCCGTGTTTGGCTCACCGCTTCAAGTATTCTACATCAGGTGGTGACTACACCTTCTCAAGTGCCTTGCCAGGTTACCAACCTGTCGTCAACCTCTGCCAGCTGCCTCAGACTCCATTCCCCACACCTACATTGGGTTTCCGGCCATCTATTCAGGGTAAGCTCCCTTGTGATACATTGAGTATTCAGGTGTGGGTTTGTATTGGTTATCTAACCCACTTGTTTGCCTTGCAGTGGTCAGGGGGGCATCTTCCGGCATTCCTGGTTCCGGCCGACGACATTCACCACCTGTGGCCTCAAGGATCACTCGGGCAGTAACTCATTGTTTGCTCGAGTGGTACTTGGGGACAGAGGTATCATCGTCTACACGACCATCAAGTCTTGACATCTCCCCACTGCACCTGAAGTAAATGGTGATAGTACAAAAGATGAAGGATTGTAACCATTAAGGGAATTAAAATCGGCGATAGGATATAGTAATCCGATATCTGAACCACCTGCTTGTAGCAGTGATGAAAGTCCAGAAAGAGAAAGGGTTAACGGAAAGGAGGAGATCTTGAAGGTCCTACAATATAAAGAGGAGTAATGTATCCGTAGATATAGAACGAGAGATTAAGACCAGAAGACCTTGCTGCAAAATTGACTCTGATTTAAAACACAAGCACTGATTATAAATTGCAAATCAAGACTGCCTCCCTGATGCATGAGCCCTTATTATGATGAGTGGAGAGATGAATGCCTTGGTATCCATAAACATTGAACCCTGACTCCTATGCCCTCGTGCCAGGCTCGCTTTATAGCCGCAAGACCTGTCCTTGGCCTGAAGCCCAGGGATAATATCTCTCCAGGACTGACATCTCTGCACAGGCTTCCAGTGGCTGCGAGGATTAAGTTCAAAACCCTCTGCATTGTCCACAAGGCCTTCTGGGGCTCAATACCTTCAACTCTCTCTCCCTAAACACCTTCCCACTCGAGCTCTTCGCTCATCTACCTCAAACTCCCTCAGTGTCAGTCGCTTCTCCAAACAACAAGTTGGTGGTAGATCTCTTTCTTCGGCAGGTGCCTCCCTCTGGAACAGCTTCCCCGCCTCTCAGAAACTTGAGGAGAATCATCTTCGATTCCGGAAGCACCTCAAAACCTTTCTCTTTGCTTCTGCTTTTTCTCCTCCTCTCCCTTGCTGACTTCTAGGCTGACACTGAACTTGCACTGGTTATCTGGTCACCATCTGATCTCGGGCCCAGGTCCCTTCCCTGCCAGTCGCACTCCTGCACTGCCTTCCCGGCAACCCCCGCACTTGGGGACTGTTTCTGTATCCCTACAGTCCCACTACCAGCACTTGACACCTGATGGCTGCACTTATCCTTGCACTTGCCTCCTGTGGGACGTACTTTTACTTACTATTTTTTTTTGTTATTTTTTTTTGTATTTGTTTCTTATCCCATGTACTGAAGTGTCCTCTGCGCCTTCTTCCTTGCACTTCTCCTCCTTCCCCTTCCCATGCACTTGCTCAATCTGAATGACACCTGGCCTAGTAGGATCGTTGTCTGTCCTCCCTTGTTCCCCCTCCCCTGCCTCGTTGCGCCTTGAAACAGTTGTGTATAGGCGCGTTATAAATGCCATACCATATCATATCATATAAATAAAATAAATACAAATACTTATACAGCGTTTCTCTAAAGAGGGTAATAACCAGTAGGATTCTTGCCTATTAATTCAAGTTTAGAATCGTCTTTGTGCAGGTAAAAAATACTTAATGAAATCGGATTATTCATAAAACATCCACAGGATTTGTCAGAATATCTATGAAAATGGCAGGTAAGTGATGATGGACAGGCAATTTATGGAAGAGGCACGACCCATTAGTGGGATTAACAGCAGCTACTGTAATGGATTTGGCCAATGGCCAGTGCAGGTAATCCTCTCATCATTCCTAAACCAGGAAGTGACCATCAAACTGTGCAACACTTAAAGTGCTAAAGCCCTGTTTAACTTGGTGCAAATCTTATGACTATGATACTTGCTACTATAATGTAACACAACATACTGGACTGATAAATGGGGATCAATTGTGATTCATCCAAATGAGACACACTAATGACATGTTCCTGATGATGATGCATATAATTGGGAAAACAGGCATTCAATCAGGCCAGCTGGTCATTCGTTCAAAGAATTTTGCTCATGGTGGGGTTAATGAAAACATTCAGGACATTTTCTCTGACCAGTAGTAGGGCTTATATCGGGAAGGGTGCACCAGCAAAGGGGGACTAGACATTGTGCCAACCTTTTCTGCTCCCTCTCTCACTCATAGTATCAACAACAGCACACAGCAATCAGGGTAATCCTGACATTACAGGAATGCGATTTGGGGAGAGAAACAGACATTGATGTTTGCAGGTAAGGTCCTTAGATGGTATTACAGAAGCTTCACACTGGTGCACTGGTGCAAGTGCAACTTTGAATGGGGGTAACCATATGCTCCACACATTTCTCAGGAAGAATATACCTGGAATATCAGTGTATGTCAAGTCAGACATGCATTGAAGGTGGCCTGTGTTCATGTGCATAGTTCAGGAGGAAATAATTGATTAAAATGGATATCTCACATCACTTTATGTAGGCTTTTCAGACTCAGACTCTCCCATTGCCTTTGGCATCTTTCTTCTTCTCCAGCACAGTTGCCATAGACAGAATGGATCTGGAGGTGCCTAAACAGGTAGACTATATGCTCAAGTATTAAAATGCCATACTACTGTCACCGATTGTGCACGCATATAATCAGGCCACCAAGAGTATCCAATTATAGTCTAATTATCTGCAAGCAGACAGTCAAGAATGGGATCCATCTGTCTCATGTTGAAATGGGTTGACGTCCACGGGATGAACTATGAGGCCATACGTTAATTTGTCCGCCCAGTGGGTACATTAATCCTCCCATCAAAACAACACTAGCAACCTGAAAGGTTTGGAAACTAAGGAAGGGATGACAGCCTTCCCTTCACTACGCCTACCCATTCAGTGTTCTTGAGTTTGACATAACCAAGACCCAATGGACATCTAATCTTTAGTAACTCTGGAAAAACTGCTAGAGCTCCAGTTTGGTGCCAATTACGAGGGTGTGCTTAAAAAAACTAGAGTACAGTGCGCGTATTAAACAGAAGACGGACTATCTGAGGTACTTGGAAAAAGTTCAATTATGGCCCCAACTGTGCACGTTTCATTGCAGCATTTCATCACGTGTTTTGTGCATAACATGTTCATGATGTCAACCTATAAACGATGCAAACATGTTCTTAATGTGCTTTGGATGTTATTTGTGGTGTTATTTAGGGGTAGAAGTGTACGGAAAAGAGTAGTGGAAATGTGGTCTTGCAGGGGTGAGGGGGAGAGGGTAGGTGGAAGCATAGAGCAACATGTGACAAATGTTGCGGCTAGGGAATTCCAATAGTCTAAGTGACTAGTAACCAAGGATCCTATTACAAGTTTACACTTGCACAGGGACATGAATCGACAAATCCTCTCTATAAAATGGTGAATATGGTCATAAAAAGTAGAGGAACGGTAAACATAAAAAAATAAAAGTAGTGGAGCTCTGCTCCTGACCGTTCCCGCTCACATCGATCACTGGTGTTGGTTTAATCAGCATTCAATGTTTTATTCCAAATTCGATTTTTTTAAAAAATGGTGCTGATACACTGCCTTTCAAAAATGTTTATGAAATGTTGATAGTAATATGTGGCACCTTGCACAACAGAACCACAGCAACAACATTGTTGCCGTATTTGTGCATTACTGGCACCAGCCGCATGCAATAACTGCGGATGTGTTTGCCCTGTGCGTAAAAAGGTGCTATCTGGAGAGTGTGGGGACTTTTTGCGTATGAATGTTTCAGTGTTTGCCAGCCATAAGGTGAGGTTTACATCAGCAGCTTCCATTTGGATGAAGATTGTGGGTAATTCATATTCATTGGCTTTCGCACTACAAATCCGATTTAAGTGAAATATTCAAATGTGTGTTGCACCTCATTACAAAACGTTTCTGTTTTATCACCTGCAACAGAATTGGGTCATTGGAGGGGAAACTAAATCATGAGTTGCTACAGCGCTGCATTGCCTGCTTTTCGCAGACGCAGATCTGACTTGTGACTGTTGCTGCCATGGAGCTAATCGTCTTTCAGAATATGTCTTTCGACCTGGTACGGACTCTATTGCAGCTCTGACGGGCATGATGTGTCACTGACTCTTACAAACACTATCATCTTATAAAAGACACAAACCTGACACGTGAGTGACAGTTTGACAGCTGTAGTGCACAGTCAGTGACACAGGACTTGCCAGGGGATTCTGCCCATTCTACCCTGCTAGGGTTAGAGGGGTAGGAAAGCCACATAAACCTGTAATACTCAAAATGCAGTTTCTCCTCCAATTACCCAATTCTTTTGCGGGTGTTAAAGCAGAAAGGTGTTCATCCTGTTCCTTCATGTTAGACCATTTTTAGTTTTGACTTTAGAGGCCAATGTAGAATTGTGCACCCTGAATCGGCTAAGCAAAGCACTCCTTGTATTTCAATCGATATCCTGTAAAGGCATATCCTACCATGTTTGTTAGTTTGGGTAGTGAAAGCATCATTGTGATATCTGCCTGAGGGCAACTCAGACATTAGTGCTTAGAAGTGCATTGAAGAGCTTGAAAGAGCGAAAGAGGTTCCAATAGGAATATTAGATGTGTAGCTGGAAGCATCTAGACAGATTAATGATGCTTTGTAATGTCATATTTCAAACTCAGATGAATGTGTTTGTGAGTTAGCATTTATCTAACCATTTAGCTCATTGAGGATATTCCGGCGCTTAGCGGTTCAGCCTGCACAGGGGTCAAGTCCGAAAAATTAAAGTGGGGGGGACTCATCAACAAACTAAATGGGATGTGGCGTTGCCAGAAATCAGTATATCAAGGTGAACTATGCACATTTCATTAAATTGGCTTTGCATAACCACCCAAATTATACAGGACAAATGTCATTTGCCTTTCATAAAATCAAAGCACATACCCAAAACCAAGAGAGAATATTTTCTTCTGATAGTGTTTCTGAAAGCGTTAAAAGGTGTGCATGTTTTAAACTCCAAGAACCAATAAAAAGAAATCCCTGGATCTTGCAGTACCAAAGTAGGACATTTCACTTTTAGTTGTTTGTAATTTTTCATCAGGTTATATAGTGCAATGGTAAAGTGTCTTGCTGGCAAACATGACGACTGAGCTTCGACCCAAGAGGCTGGCTTTAATTCCTGAATTCAAAGAGGACATTTATTGTTTCTCATTTTAGCTGAGGGGGACTGAGTCCACCCCCTGAAAAAAGTGGGTGGACTCTGTCCACCCGCGTGTACCCTCGACTTGAGCACTGAGCCTGCAACACAAATATCTAGTTTAGTTGTGTAATGGGTGTGTATTTCAGACATTCCCGTGTAAGTATAGAAAAAATATTCTGTGTGCCAGCTCGGAAGGCCTCTTTTATATTTAAGCAGCTAGAATGCGCAATGCCAATTACGTAGTCTGCTAGGGAATCTTGTCCAAGAAGGCCTTGGTCAGTAGACAGCTAGATATACAAGTTATAGAAGAAGGTTCCATATTCAAGGGATTCTTGTACATGCGCGTGTTATTGATTCTAGCCGAATATAGCGTGTCAACAGGCCCCATGCTCTCAGGGAATCCTGCTATTGTTATTGAGTCCATTTTAATGTACAGACATGGGGTTGTAGGGCTGAGCGACTCTGAAGTTGGAGCCATTAGGCTCGAGGCGCCTGGTCTCTGGATAACCTAAAAAGATATAAGGTCACAGTGGAGTTTCCCAGATTGAGTATTTTGTGACTCACATGAAATGATGGTCTGTGTTATATTCATTTAGAGCAGGGGTACACAACTGATTTTGACAGAGGGCCGAAAGTATCTTAAATGAGGGCTATAGTGGGCCGAAAAGTAAAAGTGGGCGGGGCGGTAGGCGGGGCGTGGCAGGAGGCTTTTTAAACCCCCAATTTGTACTAAACACATGGAAAAAGAATGTTTTTGAGGGGTAACGATTTTTATTTGCATTTCAAACTTACATTTTGTACTACACATTTTCCATTGTTATAATTTATTTCTATTTAGTTATTGTATCTCGCCTGTTTAATTAACTTATATATATTTTATTGACCCTAGATACACTATGCCCCATACACTATGCCCCATGGCCCCCTCACCCCAACCAAACACTATGCCCCATGTCCCTCACCCCCAACCAAACACTATGCCCCATGGCCCCCTCACCCCCTACCAAACACTATGCCCCATGGCCCCCTCACCCCCAACCAAACACTATGCCCCATGGCCCCCTCACCCCCAACCAAACACTATGCCCCATGTCCCTCACCCCCAACCAAACACTATGCCCCATGGCCCCCTCACCCCCAACCAAACACTATGCCCCATGGCCCCCTCACCCCCAACCAAACACTATGCCCCATGGCCCCCTCACCCCCAACCAAACACTATGCCCCATGTCCCTCACCCCCAACCAAACACTATGCCCCATGGCCCCCTCACCCCCAACCAAACACTATCCCCCATGGCCCCCTCACCCCCAACCAAACACTATGCCCCATGGCCCCCTCACCCCCAACCAAACACTATGCCCCATGGCCCCCTCGCCCCCAACCAAACACTATGCCCCATGGCCCCCTCGCCCCCAACCAAACACTATGCCCCATGGCCCCCTCACCCCTAACCAAACACTATGCCCCATGTCCCTCACCCCCAACCAAACACTATGCCCCATGGCCCCCTCACCCCCAACCAAACACTATCCCCCATGGCCCCCTCACCCCCAACCAAACACTATGCCCCATGGCCCCCTCACCCCCAACCAAACACTATGCCCCATAGCCTCCTCACCCCCAACCTAACACTATGCCCCATGGCCCCCTCACCCCCAACCAAACACTATGCCCCCTGGCCCCCTCACCCCCAACCAAACACTATGCCCCATGGCCCCCTCACCCCCAACCAAACACTATGCCCCATGGCCCCCTCACCACCAACCAAACACTATGCCCCATGTCCCTCACCCCCAACCAAACACTATGCCCCATGGCCCCCTCACCCCCAACCAAACACTATGCCCCATGGCCTCCTCACCCCCAACCAAACACTATGCCCCATGGCCCCCTCACCCCCAACCAAACCCCCCAACTCAGCACACACACAAACATGCACCAATACAGACCCGAACCCCCACCCCCCAACTCAGCACACACACAAACATACACCCATACAGACCCGAACCCCCCACCCCAGCACACAAACATGCACCCATACAGACCCGAACACCCCACCCCCCAACTCAGCACACACACAAACATGCACCCATACAGACCCGAACCCCACCACCCCCCCAAATCAGCAAACTCTCAAACAAGCACCCATACAGACCCGAACCCCCACCCCCAACTCAGCACACAAAAAACATTCAAATCAAAACATTCATACACATCCAACACCCCCCCACCCCCGCATCTCAACATACACACAAAATACATTCAAATACAAACATTCACACCCCCCCCACATCTCAACATACACACAAAATACATTCAAATACAAACATTCACACACCCCCCACATCTCAACATACACACAAAATACATTCAAATACAAACATTCACACACCCCCCCACATCTCAACATACACACAAAATACATTCAAACACAAACATTCATAAACATCCTACACACCCCCGCATCTCAACATACACACAAAATACATTCAAACACAAACATTCATACACATCCGACACACCCCCCCACCCCCACATCTCAACATACACACAAAATACATTCAAATACAAACATTCATACACATCCGACACCCCCCCACCCTCGCATCTCAACATACACACAAAATACATTCAAACACAAACATTCATACACATCCGACACCCCCCCACCCCCGCATCTCAACATACACACAAAATACATTCAAACACACACATCCGACACACCCCCGCATCTCAACATACACACAAAATACATTCAAATACAAACATTCATACACATCCGACACACACCCCCCGCAACATACACACACAAACATAAAGCAAAACAAACCCGACACACAAACACAAACACAAACAGACCACTTACCGGAGACGTGCTGGAAAGCAGGTAAGCTGGAAGTCGCTGGAATCGTACTACGGCTGGCGTGGTCCAAGGCTGAAATGCCTTCCGGCATCAAGCCTTATGGACCACGCCAGCCGTAGTGCTGGCCCTCCATTGGTGCAGCACACGCGCATTACGTGGCTCGTAGGAGCGACGTGATGCGTGTGTGTGCTGAGCCAATGAGGGCCAGTGTTTTCACCGGCCTGGAAGACAACAAAGACTTTCCTAATGGAGGGGGGCCGCAGGCCGCCCTCCATTAGGAAAGTCTTTGTGCCTCGCGGGCCGGTCAAAAGGGCATGGCGGGCCGCAACTGCGGGCCGTATGTTGTGCACCCATGATTTAGAGGATTCTGGTTTAGTGGGAATTCTTAAAAGCTAATGAATTCTGCTATGTTGAAATTTGCTTATCCAAAGAGTGGTATTGTTTTGTCTTTGCTTTTCTGCCTCTGTGTGCATTAGATCAGGTCAATCCATTGACTGTAAATAGCTTCCTCGTGGGTAAATTGCAGATTTGGGGGTTTTCATATTGATGAAATGCTATCATAAAAAGAAAATATGAGGCCCATTTATTTAAATTTGTTCTGAATGTCAAATCAACTCTGAACACAGGTACAAACGGGGGACTGTCTTCTCTCCTAGTTCAGAAGATGATATGTGCTTCTCCTAGATCACGACATGGGGGATCCTAGTCCCCACTGGCCAGAAGTTAATATCTGTTGATATCAGGTACTGGCCCTGGTACTTCAGCTATGCTTAGGACACCATAGACTGGCACGTGACAGACAGGCAGACAACTGAGTTTGCCACAGTTTATTTATGTATTTACTTATTTATTTATAGAGTGCTTAAGTCCGCAGGAGTCAAAATGCTACAACCCATAAAACAATGATACAAATAACAAACACAAAAAACAACAAGACCGAGGTCAGTTACCAGAAAGTCAGACCAGGATGGGGAACATGAGGATTATGTAAAGTGTTCTCTGAAGAGGGAGGTTTTCTGCTGTTTTTTGAAGGAAACAAGATTAGAATCAAGGTGCCGGCAGAATGGTAGCTCGTTCCACCAGTCTGAGGCTAATGTTTGGAGAGATCTACCACCATAACAATTAACTTTTAGCGTCTATTAGTTAAGAGTTGTTAAGCCTTAAGATATGATGGAGCATCACCATAAATACATTTATGGGTGATAGTCATAGTTGTATACTTTATTCTTTGAGCAAATGGCAACCAGTGCAGGCTTTTTAATGTTGGGGTGATATGGGACTTTCTGGGAATGTTAGCCACGGTGCGGGCGGACACATTTTGTATCGCTTGAAGCCTTGCAATCTCATAATACGGTGCTCCTGCAAGCAATGCCTTGCCCTAATCAAATGTAGTCCCAATAATGGGCCTAGCTATTCTAGCATCATTCGAGTCAGAGATAAATGGTGCAGGCAGGGATAATAGTGACTGGCACTTATGGTGTCTGAAACCTGGGCATCCATGTTCATTTCACTATTGAGATAGATACCAATGGATTTGGCTTCCCTCAGTATAGGAATTGAATGAGTATTTATAGACATAAAGTCATAGGAACACATTTCTTTATAGTCAGCCAACAGCAGTAGTTACGTATTTTCATCATCCATGCAAAGCCAGTTGTCTCTCATATATAGACTGATGACGTTAAAGATATTGTTGATATAATTAGTGTCTCTAGCAATGTCGCCAGAAAGCATGAACAGCAGCTGAGTATCATCAGCAGGATTTTTAAACTGGACCTCACTTTTGCACAAGAGATCATGAAGGGGTTTTATATATATAAGTTAAAAAGAAAAGGAGACATGCATGCTCTCTGGGGGACTTCCTGTATAATCGGTTGGGGATGCAATGAGTACTGGCCCAGCACCACTGAGGTGTACATTCCTTGTAAAAAAGACCTAATCCAACTAATGGCAAGATGATTAAGGTTGAGTTCTTGTGCACGTCTTGACAAGGGCATATCGTGATCGAGCATGTCGAACACCATTGAAAGATTGAACACCATTGAAAGATCCAGAAACATCAACAAGCTAGCTTTTCCCAAATCCAGAATGTCAAATATGCTGGACTGGATATCCAGCAAAGAGGTCTCTGTACTGTGAGCTGGTCGAAAACCTGACTGGTGAGTACCTAGTCAGTTATTAGTGGTGAAAAAATGCTGTAGATGTAAATAGGCTATTTTGTCCATAATTTTTGGAAGAAAGCTGACAAATTTTTAATTAGGCTGCAAAAGCCCAGGATCAGAAGGATTCAAAGGAGCATTTTTCTGGAAAGGGGTTATAGGTCTCTTTCAAGGAATCAGGTATAAGTCCAGCGGAGAAGGTCTCATTGACTATAAAAGTAGTAGCATGCACTAAGAGAGGAGCGATCTTGAATGATGTTTGCAATGGTATACATCATTGGTTCAGTTAGTAGCTTTAAGCTCCTGAATAACTTTAGAAACTTCTTTGATGGACATAGGAGAAAATGCAAACTGCGGATAGAATTATCTGCAGCTCTCGAAGGCCCTGATGAGAGTCCTAAAGAGTTAAAGGGATCATCCGATGCCATTTAGAGGATGATTTAGCAGAAATATTGGCCCTAATCTTGGTTATTTTTTGGTTAAATAATACCCTACGTTTATTGCACCATGCAAGAGGCAGATGGTCCAGTGGATGTTGTATGGCCTTTCTCAAAGGTGTGTTATAGGGTAAAAAGTTATGTTGTAGCATTTTCCGCAAAACAGATTATATTATTATAAAACTCCTTCTAAGCTGTGACAAGTTGTAACCTGTACTGGCCCTGTGCATTTGAGCTCTCTAATTTGTGCTTGTCAAGGCCAGACCTACGCCAATTCCTTTCGGCTTTTCATCTGACTGTTTGAAGATCTCTAATAGTGGGGCTTTTAGTAGATGGACCTTTTTGCTGAATTCTGATGGTTTTAGGCTTGAGGGCAGAGACAGCATACAGGGATGACTGTAATGAGGCATGATAAGGTTGACCTTTTCTTCTAAAGACTTTCCACAAAATGAATACTCTTTTAATGGGCTGAGCGTGGGGAATATGGCTTGAGAAGTGATCTTGCTGGTATTGCGAAATAACATTTTGGACTTGTTGGTAGAATTTGTCTTCACTTTACTAGGCATTAGTAGGTCAAAAGATATTGTGTAATGATCTCACCATGGGCAAGTAATGGGACTAATGTTTGAGATAACATTCTTATTGGCAACTATCCACTGAATTGTGTGATTCTTCGCATCCGTGAGGGAAAAATAACAGCAATTCCCCGCCAGACTATGTTTGGTCGGTCTTTATAAATAATGAAGTGGGAGACTGGTACAGCTAACGATAAAGAGGTGCTGGTTGGCAGATGCAGCCATGTCTCTATTAAAAATATAATTTCAATTCCAAATTCACATATGAAATCAGCCACCTCAGTGGAGTGTTTCACAAGAGAGGGTGTATTCAAGAGTGCGCATTTTATAGAAGGGCAATAATGCATTTGTGTATGAGCCTGAGAAGGAGTGTTTGGAAAACAGGTCTCTGTAGTGTCAACTATTGGAGCCTCTAGAATTGCAGACATTATAGGCTCAATAGTGTTGGCTGTAAAGCTGCCCATAATAGTTGGTGTAGTTGTCACAACCCTTACCCCAGACCTCCACTGGCAAGTCCACTTGCCAGGTAGGATCAGGGCTCGGGGCTCCATCAAGGCCTTGAAGGCCTGGCACCCACTCCCAAGACTCTCTTGGCGCCAGTCCTGGCGCCTATGGCGCCAGGCTCATACACTTTGAAGAACTTGTGTAAAGGGGGACTACTTTTTTCATTTGGGCCTCAGCCAACATGGAGGCACCCTGACCACAAAAGTGATGGGTGGAAGGTTTCGAATGAATCTAAACCACTGGCAATTGCTCTGGGCCAACCTTCCACACCACCGTTTTTTAGCCCGTCTGCGCCATTGCAAAAGGGGATCAGCCATGTGCAAATCAGTCAGCAGCTGCCGCCACCGAAGGTAGCAGCCCAGCCCGAACTGCTAGGCCAGGTCCCCTCTGCACAGAAAACCAAGCAACCCCAGACATGTTTCGGCCTTGTTGGACCTCCTCAGTGAGGTGCAGCCTGGTTCCCTGTGGCGCAGCGAGCAAGGGACCCACGTCTGGGCATACCCTCTCTCACAAGGAGAAACAAACTGACCACAAAAGTGATGGGTGGAAGGTTTCGAATGAATCTAAACCACTGGCAATTGCTCTGGGCCAACCTTCCACACCACCGTTTTTTAGCCCGTCTGCGCCATTGCAAAAGGGGACCAGCCATGTGCAAATCAGTCAGCAGCTGCCGCCACCGAAGGTAGCAGCCCAGCCCGAACTGCTAGGCCAGGTCCCCTCTGCACAGAAAACCAAGCAACCCCAGACATGTTTCGGCCTTGTTGGACCTCCTCAGTGAGGTGCAGCCTGGTTCCCTGTGGCGCAGCGAGCAAGGGACCCACGTCTGGGCATACCCTCTCTCACAAGGAGAAATAAACTGACCACAAAAGTGATGGGTGGAAGGTTTCGAATGAATCTAAACCACTGGCAATTGCTCTGGGCCAACCTTCCACACCACCGTTTTTTAGCCCGTCTGCGCCATTGCAAAAGGGGACCAGCCATGTGCAAATCAGTCAGCAGCTGCCGCCACCGAAGGTAGCAGCCCAGCCCGAACTGCTAGGCCAGGTCCCCTCTGCACAGAAAACCAAGCAACCCCAGACATGTTTCGGCCTTGTTGGACCTCCTCAGTGAGGTGCAGCCTGGTTCCCTGTGGCGCAGCGAGCAAGGGACCCACGTCTGGGCATACCCTCTCTCACAAGGAGAAACAAACTGACCACAAAAGTGATGGGTGGAAGGTTTCGAATGAATCTAAACCACTGGCAATTGCTCTGGGCCAACCTTCCACACCACCGTTTTTTAGCCCGTCTGCGCCATTGCAAAAGGGGACCAGCCATGTGCAAATCAGTCAGCAGCTGCCGCCACCGAAGGTAGCAGCCCAGCCCGAACTGCTAGGCCAGGTCCCCTCTGCACAGAAAACCAAGCAACCCCAGACATGTTTCGGCCTTGTTGGACCTCCTCAGTGAGGTGCAGCCTGGTTCCCTGTGGCGCAGCGAGCAAGGGACCCACGTCTGGGCATACCCTCTCTCACAAGGAGAAACAAACTGACCACAAAAGTGATGGGTGGAAGGTTTCGAATGAATCTAAACCACTGGAAATTGCTCTGGGCCAACCTTCCACACCACCGTTTCTTAGCCCGTCTGCGCCATTGCAAAAGGGGACCAGCCATGTGCAAATCAGTCAGCAGCTGCCGCCACCAAAGGTAGCAGCCCAGCCCGAACTGCTAGGCCAGGTCCCCTCTGCACAGAAAACCAAGCAACCCCAGACATGTTTCGGTCTTGTTGGACCTCCTCAGTGAGGTGCAGCCTGGTTCCCTGTGGCGCAGCGAGCAAGGGACCCACGTCTGGGCATACCGTCTCTCACAAGGAGAAACAAACTGACCACAAAAGTGATGGGTGGAAGGTTTCGAATGAATCTAAACCACTGGCAATTGCTCTGGGCCAACCTTCCACACCACCGTTTTTTAGCCCGTCTGCGCCATTGCAAAAGGGGACCAGCCATGTGCAAATCAGTCAGCAGCTGCCGCCACCGAAGGTAGCAGCCCAGCCCGAACTGCTAGGCTAGGTCCCCTCTGCACAGAAAACCAAGCAACCCCAGACATGTTTCGGCCTTGTTGGACCTCCTCAGTGAGGTGCAGCCTGGTTCCCTGTGGCGCAGCGAGCAAGGGACCCACGTCTGGGCATACCCTCTCTCACAAGGAGAAACAAACTGACCACAAAAGTGATGGGTGGAACATGGAGGCACCCACATAGCTTGGTTCCTAGGGACTAAGCTATGCGGTATAGTGTTTTGGGTGTGGTGGCCTACGGACTACTTTACCTGGACTACTTTGTAGAGGCTATTTAAACCACACCCGAACAAGAAAGCACGCTTTGCGTTACTCTGCAGACTGCAACGTGACGCTCACCATGTCCTGTGATCCCCATAAGCCTCAGAGAAGAATAACCCGCAGAGGAGACAAAAGGGACATTGTTAGCAGCATCTTACCTGCAATCTCCATCCTGTTATCCGCTCTCAGCTCCAGTGAACAGCTTCTTCTGGATTCTGCATACCTTCCGAACCGAAAGACCTGAAAGAGGGAAGGAGAGGACAATATTAGAGAAAGCATATTCTGACAATGCTAAACCACAAATAGCACAAGAAGCTTACCAGGCTGGTCTCCTCCCGGCTGGTACCACTCCAGAGTTCCTTGCACACTGGAGAAGCACTGTGACCTGTAAGGAAGGAAGAAAATAGGTTAGCAAAGGCAAGATAAGGCAACGCTGTGCATTGTAGCGCACATCACGCGCCATCATTTAGCGACAAAGCCCAACTCAACCAGTTCGCCACGCTGAAGCTCCACACACCTAGGAGAGAAAAAGACATTATTTGACAAAGAAAGGCCTGCACGAATAACAACGCTATACAGAACTGCTGCAATAAGACCTACCTGAGAGACATTTAAACAGGCACGCACCAGTGAAGTAACTTGGCCGCACACGCCCACAGAAAACAATGTGCCCCTGCCAAGAAGGCAGGACAGAGAGCATGCCTAATCCCACAACAAGGTGAGGAGAGGGCCCAAAGGGGGCTGAAGTCACACGGGGTGGTGGGAGGATATTTACCTCAGTTGGCCAGTCTTGAACCCAGCCCTCCTGTATTTTCAGGCTGAACATCCTCCACAGACAACATCTGGGAAACTGGGGAGAAGATACCTGCAACCAAACCGGGCTGAGTGGCGTCCCCGTGGATACCAGGTGAGCGTAACAGTAGTAGTTAATGATGGAATAGAAGACAAGAAGAACTTGTTATCTTTCGAGAGGAGGATTATATCAGCATGATGCAATGCATTAGCATCAAATGAGGAAACACGATCAATATGTCGATCATGATTAGATGTTTCATCTATGAGAGTTGTTGCTGATGTGGATATTGCCACTGAGGACATAGAATGCCTAACAGAGAATTCATAGGTGAGGCCATATCATATGTGGTTTCTAAAAGGTGTGCTATGTATGATGGTACGTTGGTCAGATGTATCATGATAGTAGACACAGGTGTCACAGGCATCAGTAGGGGTTGAATCTAGGCTCATCTCAACATACCGAAAGCGGATGTCTCACTCTGTTTTCTCTGCTTGGTTAGCAAAGTTTCCAATGCACCGGACTCTGACATGATAATGCATTATATGGAAACGAAGACAGATGGGGAACAGGCTTCCTGCTACCTCTCCGGCCCGACAGCATCTCAGCATGATACAGCAAGAAGCTATAACATCGATTGTTCTCCCCATATTTAAAAAAGGCGACAGGACTAATCCGGCCTCTTATAGACCTATTGCATTGTTAGATTGCCCGGGAAAAAATTTTGCCCGAATGATATTAGGTGAGTTTAACAAATGGCTAAATCATCTAAGCCACAGAGATCCTTTTCAGACAGGCTTCGTTCCCGGCTTGGGAACAGCTATTAATTTAATCACCCTGAATTCTATTATTCAGCAAAACAAACAGTATCATCAACCTTTATATGTAGCATATGTAGATTTTAGGTCGGCTTTTGATCTTGTTCCCAGGGAATTACTCTTTAAGAAATTGATGGACCTGGGGTGTCCCTGGCATATACTTAAATGGATAGTTGAGCTACATACAAATACATCAATTCAGATTCGCATGAATAATGATGGGTTGCTCTCTGAACCCATTTACACCTCGCGGGGTTTGAAACAGGGTTGTCTGTTGGCTTCTGCACTATTTAATTTTTTTCTTTTAGATTTTGGGCTTAGTTTCAAAGGGTTGATCACTGACCCACCAAAATTGCTTGGAATAGCCATTAATTGGCTTCTTTATGCCGATGACATGGTTCTTTTGTCTAAAACACCAGCAGGCTTGCGCACTATGTTGAAAGCGCTAGATACATACATATGCCAAGAAAAATTGTATTAGTATTAATACTACAAAAACACAAGTGATGCAATTTGGTGTCAAAACAAGACAAACATCATGTAGTTGGCAATTACAAGATACTGATCTTTTGGTTGTAAAATCATATATTTATCTAGGAGTATGTGTGAATAATCATACATCTGACAAACCGCATGAAGATCATATTCAGCTGAAACATCTCAGTGCAATATCACAAGTCCGGATAATTCGGGCAAAATATTGTAAATTCACTATAAACCCCATGATTATATATTACAAGCAAAAATACATCCCCACAATTCTGTATGGGTCAGAAACAAAAAAATGTCAAGCTTATCATTATTGGACCAAATATGAAAGTGCTTTTTGGAAAAAATCACTCATGTTACCCAATTCAGAATCTATGCCGATTATTAGACATGAAATGGGTTTAATATCAATCTATGCAGTATATAAATGGAAAGTCTGCCAACTATACAGAAAATGTATTATGAAAGATAATACTAATGGGTTACTCGCCATTATATCTCAATATCTACTGCTAGCAAATGATAATTTTGCAAAAAATTGGCGAAACTGTGCCAAAAACTTTCTAGATGGGGCTGATATTACTGAAATTTTACTTATTGAAAACCCAGATAAAGCCAAATCTAAACTGTGGAGATCGGATTGGATTAAGACCAGGGAAGCGTGCATGAAAATATCGAAATTCAGTTCGAATCCGTTTGGTTTAAAATCACAGGGACTTGTAGAGCAATACCTGAAGCAATCCCCTGGTCCTGATCACCGTTCAGATTTCCTACGTTTTAGATTAAATATATGGCCCACAAGAGAGATATTACACAGATGGAAGAAAATATCAGACCAAAGTTGTCGGTTTTGTAATCAAGAGGTTGAGACGCTAAAACATTTGGTAGTTGAGTGTGTCAGTTTGTTAACAAAGAGAATATTTTACTTCAAACATTTGTTTAATGAGACTGCAGTTATTATGCAGGAGCAATTATGGTTAGTATTGTACACAGGACACTCAAAAGAATCAAGGTATGCAGTTGTTAATTATCTAAATTCCCTGAAAATTAAGATACATGATACAGCCGATGGTTAACCTTGTAATTTAAACTTAAGCAACCGTTATATATGTGAAGTTGAATGAAAGCGAGAGCGATTAATGTAATGATGATCAATATTTTGGTTCATTGATGTATTAATGTACTTTAATGTAATTTATTTTGTTATAAATTTGTTGAGAGGTCGGGTTTAACTGACCAAAACAACAATAAAAATAATTGTTGGCGATGTGAGAGAGACCCTGCTTCAAATGGCCTCCTGATTCCACTCCAAACCAGTTGAGGAGACTCCACTTCTGGGTCATCAAGTGAGCCAGTTCTGTCCTTTAAGATATACCTAGACTAAAGGGTTCTGTCACTGTGTGTTTCCCTGTCAAACCAGCCAAAGTGAGCTCAAGTCTAAGCAGTGCAATGCACACATTTTGTTGTTCTAGTATTAAAATATGCTTGTATTTGTTTATTCCAATATGCTGTATGAGCAACCCATCCTATTTTCTGTTTTATGTAAATATGTTTGAATATATACAGAAAGAAACACACTCATGAACTTCGAAATCTGACTCTGGACACCATTACCCCTATCTCTCCCCTATCTCATTCCCCTGAGAATTACCCCTATCTCACAATGTTTAACATTTCTAAGAAGTAAGGTTTCACGCTGGTTACCCTGTCTAAATTACAATCACTTACTAAGATTCTAGCATCAGTGTTGCCATACAATGAATCATAACTAAATTAAGAGAACAAAGATTTGAGCATTTAGTAATTGATCTTTCTTTTTCCTTACTCTATCCACTGTTAGACAGGTGGAACACCAGCAGTGCATAGGGATTAGGTTTTAAGACAGGTAGGGATAGATAGAACCTTCTCTGTCCACCCTTTTCTCTGTCCCAAATTGATTACCAGATTCACACCAGCACTGTCTAGGCATAAGGTTTTAAGACAGGTAGGGATAGATAGAACCTTCTCTGTCCACCCTTTTCTCTGTCCCAAATTGATTACCAGATGCATAATCACATTTGCTAAATATTCCTATATTTATAGCCAATCTAGAAAGAGAGATCTGGCTTCTAGATTAGTCACAGGATGAAACCAGTTTTTTCTGCTCTCCTTACCTTCTGAGACACTTCAGTTCAATAGATCAGTCACAAGCGTTTTACACGCTCGGATATACCAATATGCATTCTGAGTGGTTTGCTCCTTTTTTCGTGTTACAGAACAGTGTGTAGAACCTGCCACAGCACATCATAGGAGAGGGTGTGCCCCCAAGGCATTCAGCGGGAAGTGTAGGCTTGTTAAGGAGTGTCCTTTGGAGTATCCAGTGATGGCCTGAAGTTGCATTCTGGGGGCTTTGAGGACAGGAGAGCACCCTTCCACCTTGGCGAGCAATGAGGACAGTTGTGCCAAAGCAGAAATCTGGCCCCATGTGTGGGAGGGGAAGCACTAGTACCATAAATGGCAAGTGGTAACAAAGAAAAACAGGTCCTGAGGCACCGGAAGGTTCTCAGTGGAGTGGCAACAGCAGGGGCCCTAGTCAGAAATTCTCAGGGCATCCTCATGGAGGGGATCTTAGGAACAGTATCACACGCCCTCTAATCCAAACGTTGATCACCTTAGCAAATAAGACTTCATGGAGTGGCTACCCATGCTGAAAAATTATATAATGTGACCAATGCAATTAGAAATTCAGGCACCAAACACGGAATTGAGTAAATATCTGCACAAAGTGACTCAGGACGCAAAGAAAATAAATGAAAAATGAACTCACGATATAGAAGACTCAGTCCAGTCTCTGCTAGAAGATGCAATCCATCTGCAAGTAGATCTGGAAGATGCAAAATAGAATTTGGACCTTCTAGCCTCGTCGATCTAAGAGGGGTTGAAGTTTGACATAATCAAGACTGCATGTCCATTTAATCATTGGTAACTCCGAAAGACTGATAAAGCTCCAGTTTGGGGCAATTGAAAAAAATATAGAATGGAGTGTGTGTATTACACAGGAGACATACAATCAGAGCACAATTTTGAGGTACTTGGAAAAGGTTAAATGGCCCTAACTGCATGTTTCATTTTTTCATTTCAGCACTTGTGTTGTGCATTACATTTTCATGATGACATGAAAATGACGTCATCCTATAAAATGTACAAGCATGATCAATACCAACTTCCCACATGTTGTCAAAGAAGGAATCCCCCTAAAACGAATACAAAGCATGGGTTGGCCCTGTTAGTGACCAAGTGCTCTACCCTAAGATATCATCATACAATTCTACTCAGATAATACCAAGGAACAGCTACTATGTGCAGTCAGAGTTGTGGTGGCCATCTCCTATCAAGGACACTAACTACTTGTCTATCAAAATATTGCCTTACTTATCCTGCATTGGTAGCAGGGGTTTAGACATATATAGGAACAGCATTGATTAATGGACATCAAGTACAGAGGGAAATTCTCTTTTGGTGTTTTATTTACCTGGGAGGGCAAGCCAAACCTGTGTACCACTGTCAACGAAGCAGCATAATTGATTTGTGTGGAACAGCAAAGTATTACCAAAAGATGATGGAGAGAGCTTTGTATTAACGAAGGGGATAAACCGGGGTCAGCATGAAGTTCCCAGTAACAAAGGCTGAGGGCACCTCTACCGCAGTTAACCCACAGTGCATTTTGTGCCTTGCTCATGTATGGCTGAAAGATAGAACAACTCAGTATCCAACTAAAGGCCCTGGTGTAATTGGTGGGATGTAACTAGTATTGGCCCCTTATTTAGACAGTGAGGTAGAGGTCTTTGATGTTGTCATTTAAAATCCCCATAGACCATCTCTGCTATAATGTGTCAGATGCTAAGTACCCTGTATTGTGGGTGCTAATCTGATCTCAAGAGTGAAGGGATACGATTTGAGGGCCATATTGGTGCTGGGTGGTGTCCCATCCCTCTTTCCATCACTTGCTTTTTCTCTAAAGTTATTCTTTCAATTTGACATGGGATGGTTCTTGCCTTTCTCCACATTACATTATCTGTGAAGTCATCTTGAAGGGAGATTCACATGTGATTGATGTTAAGTTTATGGCTGATGTTTGGTATTCTATTGCTGTCATGGAGTTTATATTCATTGATGGTTAGGGTTGAGGGAGCAATGAGGGAATCAGGGAGGGGGACTTGACCACAGTGCTATGGTATCTTTGTTAAGACTAGCAATGTTGAGACATTCTGAAGGGGTGCTAATTTGTAGCTGCTCATATACTAGGCAATATTTCGGTTTATGACGTACAATGCTAGTGATCGTAATTTCCCTAACAAAATAATCCAGTTACTCCAGAGGTTGAAATAGCTCAGTAGGATGGGGTGTGCCTCAATTAAAAAGATTGAACACAGAAAGATGTCTTTAGGCTCCAATCCAAATGTTTCTCGTTCAATACTTCTCGCCTACTAAAAACAAGATAAGGGAAATTTGAATTCTTATCGGTCGCTCATTTGGCTTTTCGTGTGTTGCTTACAAAGAGGGGAGATTTGTATTTGTTACCAGAGAACTGGAGGGGAATTCTACTTACATGGCATCCATATATAACCTGATTAGCAGCTACAATGATTTACTCTGTGAGACCTTAAGGGAGCTTTTGGCATTGGCTGATGGCTACATTATTTTTGTGGGCAACCTAAATATCACAATAGACCTAAATTGGTATACCTCAAGGGGATCATATTGGGCTTTTAATCAAGCAGTGACAAAAACAATTACCTTATTGCAAGAGTTAGGTCTGGTTGACTCATGGGCGCATTCCCATCTGGGGACTAATAGTGACACATTCTTTTCTCACTCACTTTGGATGTACTCAGAGTTAGTTTTTATATTTAAAGACAAAAAGCTAGCCTACAATAGTCAAGATACCTGCATAGGAGATATAGACTTCTCGAACCATGCCACAGTCGTGGGGTTTTTCAGTTTTCCACTTCAAAGAAGCGAGAGAGAGCTGAAAGCAGAATCTGGGGTGAGAGACCCTGCCATTAAGGAGCAGATTGCACGGCACATCTGCAATTTGTCAACCTATTGCTGTTCACAATACAGATGTAAAACTATATGCTAAAATATTGGCGAAAAGGCTTAAAAATGTTTCCATACCATTGTGAGTTGTGTGCAGTCAGGATTTGTGAAGGAGCGGCAAGCATTGCATAATGTTCGAAAAGTAGTGAACCTGATGAATATAGCCAGAAAATAAGACTCCCTACAGCTCACTTGGCCTTCTGTATGGAACAATAATTAAGCTGCATTGAGTGGCCATTCTTGAAGCGCGTGATGGAAGCTTTTGGCATAGGGAGGATTTTACCAGGGGTACATTTTGATGAATGTGTGTTAATCTGCCAAAGTATCAGCTGAGACCTTCCTTGCTGAGAGGTTTGGGCTGCCCAGGGGCATCAGGCAAGTCTGTTTGCTTTCTCCCCTCCTGATTGGCCTGTCAGTAAAACTCCTGATGGGGAAGATACAATCAGAAGATCAGATTCACTGCATCAGCTATGGCAAGTGAAATCCAAAGAATGGCTTCATTTGCTGTAGATATTATTCTGACCCGGGCGTTGACACACATCTCCTTTCACCCTTGCAGATATTTGATTGCTTTCAATCGGCATCATGGTTTTTAAAGTCAGTTTAGATAAAAGTGAAGGTTTTATTGTGTAAGTAGATCCCAAATCACCCGAAAAACTACAGGCAAACACCCAATTTAGATGGGTGGCCGATCAGATAAAATGTTTGGATGTCTACGTTACCCAATGAGTCTCGTCCTTCTAGCAGGCAAACAGATATGGCATGGCAGAAGACTCAAGGGTTATCTGGTTTGGCAGGGTTGGTTTGATAAAGATGAACATACCGCCGTGGATAATGTCTCTTTTGCTGTCTCTACCAATAATGGTCATGGTGTGAATTCTCAGGACATTTTAATGAGATCTAATAGCTTTTGTTTGGAAGGACTCAGTCCCTATATGTACTGTCTTTAGGCACATGCCCAAAGGGGATTGCATTTCCAAATAACCTGCTTTCCTACTAGGCTTCCCAATTGCAGGTTTTGCCAGAGTGGGATAACAGCATGTCATTGGTGATGTTTAAGAAGGTAAAAGAGGATGTAACTGGGAAGTCCTTGATCTGATGACATTGATCCTACACAAGCATAGAGCGAGCGCAGTGTATGATTTCAACACTCTTAGAACGTGTGCAAAGACATGAGTGGGATTGTAAATAAACTTCATTTGGCCACATTCCTGGGGCACTCACACCCATACATTGTAAGCTTTAATTGTCCCCTAGATATAGGTCAGGGGAGTTCAAAGCATGGAGAGAGAAGGATGTGAGTTCCTTTCACATATGTTCAATGAGGGAAATATCAGAACCATTGAATCATGTAAGGAAGAGATTGGGGTTGCAGTAAATGAATGTATCGGGTATTCCCAAGTGAGGCTGTGGGCCGTTTCTGGGGTGAACAAATAGGATGTCTTCCGCCCGCTCAATGCATTCGAAAAAATTATATTATCTCCCACAGCCTGAGAGGCCCTGATCAGCAATATATATTTAAGAACTTAACAAGAGCAGATCAAAATGTTCCAACCCTTCTATGTAGCTGCCTGGCATAGAGATCTGGGAATGGACCTTCGCGATGAGACTTGGAAAGACATATGGAGGAGTACGAACACCCTCCAAGAGTTTTCAATTTGCTGAGTAAGGTTTTAAAATGGTGTCCTGTTGGTAGCTAACCACAGACAGGACTAAACAATTCTCAAACATAGGGTCAGGATTATGCAGGTGGGGTTGTGAAGTAGAAAGGTCATCTGTGCATATATGATGGAACTGCCATACACTAAAGCTGCATAGGGTGGAGATGGCAAAAGTGGGGAGGGGGTCTCAGGGTTACAGATAAACCTAGGACCGGTGGTCTGCTTGCTTGGTGAATTACTGGTTTTTTCGCCTTATTACAAAAATGGAGGGGTGCAGATAGCCCTTAAGGTATTTCTGTTCGCTAGAAATACCATGGCCAGCTCCTTTATACCTGTGTATACCCACATTGGAGAAATGGTGTGTTTAGTTTGCTGATCTGCAGAAAAATGACCTGTATTATGTAGGACAATTTACTCTTGTTTTTTGCAGAGTGGGAGGTGTATAATATGTTACAAGCCATTACAAAGACTATGCTAAAGTGCGTGTTTTGGGCCTACTAAATGGTTTGTGAAGAGCGCAGTGGGAAGTCAGCCCTAACCTTGGGTCACCATCAGGATAATATTACTCTAACAGCTGATTGCATCCAGTTTGAGAAAGGAGATAACATTGTAATTGTGTACAGCGCAAATGGTACTAATATAGAATTGATTTTGATTGGTAGCGCTGAGGCCAGGGGAGAAAGGGATACTCTTGGCTTGATTGGTAGCGCTGAGGCCAGGGGAGAAAGGGATACTCTTGGCCTGACCTTGTTTGATACTTTTATTTTTATTTTGCCCCAATACCTTATCTATTTGTCTTCCTGTTTGCCTTCTGTAAATGCAAGTCCTGAAGATGGCTCTAATTGCCTACCACATGAGCACGTGGGCTCAAGTGCACCACGAATAAAAAGAGCCGAAACACTGTTTTGTTTTACTCTTCCCATTAACAACTTAGACACAGAACAATGATTGTAAACTTGCAAACTTAAAACTTGTTGTAGGGAAAAAACAACAATTAAATTAAAGTACAGATAACCAATGAATTCCATTTGTTTTTGTTAAGACTTTGTATTTCACTGGATCGTGTAAAATCACTGCACACTAACCCCCAGTCACACCAGAATCACAGAAGTGTTTTGTGAATGTATGTATTTTCTGTAATCCATATAAATATATTTTCTTTTTATGTTGTGTGAATAGAGTTTGGGCTGTGTTTCAGCATTTTTATAATTCCTGTACATCCAAGCAATTATTTTTTCTAAATATTTCTTCAAAATGAATAAGTGATATAAAACCATCTGATATGGCATTTTCTCTCTCCAGCTGTATGTGTAAAAAGTAACAAGCAGTGTCACAGATAAACAGGTGAGCACCCATAGGGGCATTACAGAAAAGTTAGGGAGGGGTAATCAGTCTCCTACCAGATAGTTTTATGTCTAACATTTTCCACATATCAGAATGACCCCATGTTATAAAAAATCGGTGGGAGTACCCAACAGATTGACTTCCTGTTTGTCATATTTCCCTTTGTTGCTCCAATTTTTACAAATCAATAAAACAGGATGATTTTACAAAAAAAAGCTTTGAAACTGTATGTCAATGTCTTCAAAAAGAAAATAATCCCAGAACCTTCTCATCTTCTAAACCGCTTCGATTTGCATCTAGGATTGCCGGATTTGTGTCTGATTCTACAACATAATGGCACAAACCCAAAACAGATGGCCCACAGATTCCGGAGTTGACGATGAGAAAAAGAAATTGCCCCCATGACGACATTCTCGTTGGGAAGAGCGATTTTATATTGTTTTAATGACCACCCTGACTTTCAGGATTTCAGTACCCCCTATCCATCTCAACACCATTTCGCCCGCCCCATCTTAAAAAAGGACATATCACAGAAGTGAAAGGCAGATTACAGGCTGAGAGGAAAGAGAGGATTTAAAAATTATAAACGGAAGGTTGGTTCTAAATATAAATGTTATACTGTACTACCTTTCCTTTGTTGGGAATGTTGTTTTTCTGTCTTCACTTTTTACAGTTCATGTATACAAGGAAACACCAACACAGGGTGACACAATGATAGACGGAAAGAACATTTAAGGCAGCGAGCATTTTAATTGACTGAAGCAACTCGCCTCCCTACTGTTCCATCGATTCCAATTTGGAAATGGCAGCAGATACGTTTTCTAAATTGGCAGCATCATCCAGTCCGCTCTATCTGTATTTCTTGATAAATGCATGTAAGTACACAACGCGTGGACAAAGACAAATTAATTTCAATAATGCATTAGCGTTTCACAATGTTGCTATGAGAAAAGCGTTTGATAGGATGTATTTTTGCATCCAGCAGGGAAAAGAAATTCTGTAATTAACAAGGGGTGCTATCATGGGAAACAGATGGCGTTTGTTCATACTCACACAGAATGTGCAGCAGTGGGTTGCTACAACATCAAAAAGCTTCAATTGCCCTGCACATTTTAGTTTTAGGTCATTTCGTACTAATAGTACAGTCTTGCATTATTTATTTATTGAACATTTCTACAACGCCTATACATCAAAAATTGTTTCAAGGCGCCACAAGACAAAGGGGTACTGACAGAGGATAAAATAGCAGTAACGGTCTGACTAGGCCTTGTGACATTCGGATTGTGCAAGTGCAGTAACAGGAAGTGCAGGGAGAGGGGAAGAGGGAGAAGTGCATGGTATGGGGGCTCAGGGGCTAGGCAAGTTCTAAGGGAGGCCCAGGGGGCATGTACTTGGGGAAAAAAGGATGAGGGTAACTAGTGGCAAGGAGGGGGGTGGACCAGAGCCAGTAGGCTGGTCGGGGAAGGGTGCCCGAGGGCAAGTGGTGGTAAGGGGTGAGAGGGAACACTATTTGAAGGAGTGCCTGCCCCCAGTAAGGCTCATCAGGGATATAAGCAACCAGACATTGAAGCAGGTGGAAACTAGCAGGTGAGTGGGATAGGGAAGGAGGAGGAGAAAAGGAAGGTCTTGAGAAGCTACCGGAACTTAAGGAGATCTGGCTCAAGATCGAGAGGGTGAGTGAGGCCATTCCAGAGAGAGGCTCCTGCCGGGGAAAGTGATCTAACCCCCCAGAGCCCCTGCTGTCTACGTGGAGAAACATCTGACCTGCAGAGAGTTATAGCTAGAAGACCGAAGGACTCTAGAATGGAGGTATTTAGGGAGAGAGAGTTGGATGTAGTGGGGTCATAGGCCCCAGAAAGCCATGTGGATGATGCAGAGGTTCTTGAGTTTGGTCCTTGGAACCACAGGGAGCCAGTGGAGAGTGTTTAGTGCTGGAGAGAAGCAGTACCTGGCTTGAGGCCAAGGATAAATCTAACTGTCTTGTTCTGGATTAGTTGAAGAGGGCGGAACAAGAACGAGGCTGTTACAGTAGTCTAGCCTGGAGAGAACCCAAGCTCTGGAGACATTGAGTTTCTGGGGAAGGTGAGAAAACGGAGAATGCTTCTGAGTAAGTGAAGCTGAAAATTAGATTTCTTGACAAGGTCAGTGATATGAGGTGAGAAGGAGAGAGTGGAGATCGAAGATGACACCCAGGTTTTTTGTCTCACATGAGGGTGAAGCAGGGGGCCCAAGGAAGGCAGCCAGAGAGAAGGAGGGGGCATGAGTCCCAATGAGAATATTCTCAGTCTTACTGGCATTGAGGCAGATATTATTAGCAGCATACCATGCCTGAATAGCAGTCAGCCAGTCCAGAATGAGAGAGGAAGGAGAGGAGGAAGAGGAGGGAAGCTTAAAGGAGAGCTGTGTGGCATCAGCATACCATTGGAAATGAGGAGTGAAGGTGGGCAAGGTCTGCATAACTATATATAACTCAGATGAGTCTGAATTAGCATAATTCTTGATTGTATTTAAATGTAGGTTAACTGTGAAAAGTGGATTAGAAAGGAAATAGCATGTATTGTAGAAAATACTGGAGCCTGATCCCCCTTCCTGTTCCTCCCTTCCTCTGCCTCCCACCCCTCCCCCAACCTCTGATTGGGCGTGCTGCCCTTTTATTTAATTCTAGTAGGACGTTGCTTTGCCGGCGCTCAGCGTGGCATTTCACTGTCTCGATTGTGCTTGGATGCAAGTGTGTTTCTTCCATCTGCCTGCTCAGGCTCCTTTAAAAAAGATGTATCTTGTTAAAATCCAGACAGAAAGAACGTAGAATATGTTTTTTGCACCCCTGCATCGTGGCTGGAACCTGATCCCCCTTTTTGTTCCTTCCACCATCCCTCCCGGCTCCCACCCATCCCGACCACTGATTGGGCATGCTCCCCTTGTTTAGTAGGGTGTTGCTTTGACGGCGTTCGGCACAGCATTTCACTATCTCGATTGTGCTTGGAGATGAGTGTGTTTCTACCATCTGCCTGCTCATGCTCCTTTTTAAAAGTTTATATTGTGTTAAAATGTAGAATATGTTTTTTAGCACTGCTGCATTGCATCTGGAGCCTGATCCCCCTTCCTGTTCCTCCCTCACTCCTTCTCGCCTTCCACTCCTCCACCGACCCCTGATTGGGTGTGCTGCCCTTGTTTTTAACTCTAGTAGCATGGTTGCTTTGCCAGCGATCGGCGCAGCATTTCTCTATCTAGACTGTGCTTGGAGGTGAGTGTATTTCTTCCATCTGCCTGCTCATGCTCCTTTTTAAAAGTTTATATTGTGTTAAAATCGTGATTGAAAGAATTTAGAATACTTATTTAGTACCCCTGCATAGCGGCTGAAGCCTGGTCCACATTCCTGTTCCTCCTTCCACCCAGCCCATGTCCCACCCCACCCCAAGCCCTGATTGGGCAGGCTGCTGTTGTGTTTAACTCTGTAGGGTTTTGCTTTGCCGGCGCTCGGCGCCGCATTTCACTATCTCGATTGTGCTTGGAGGTGAGTATTTTTCTTCCATCTGCCTGCTCATGATCCTTTTTAAAAGTGTATTATGTGTTCAAATCCAGATTGAAAGAATGTACAATACTTTTTTAGCATTGCCGCATTTGCAGCTGGAACCTGATCCTGCTCTTCCTGTTCCTCCCTTCCTACCACCTCCCACCCATTCCCCGACCCCTGATTGGGAGTACTGCCCCACATAAGTGAACCATACAGTGCAGCCACTCTGCCCATGCAGCCCCCTCAGCTAAGGGCCTGAGGCAAATGGCAGCTTCCACAGTTGCAGCTCCAGGGGTTATTTGCCGGTGTTCGCTGTCGGAGCATGCAGCGCAGCCGTCAACCAGCAACGACTGACAAGGTAAGAAAGGTGCGACCAGGGGGAATAACCATTACTGCTCCCTATTTATTTGTCCCTCCTCTTTTTATTACTCCTATTACTCTAGGTCTGCTGCACGTTGCGGTTCATGTTATCCATTTCTGGCAGTGGTGAATTGTCTTAGCTAGCCATTTGGTGCTTACCCTCTTTCAGCAAAGTTAACCTGTGTGTTTTACAGTGCTGTTGTGTTTAAAGAAATTGGCTTTTCCTTCTATCCCTCATCTAGGATGTTCCCTCTTTCCTGCTAACCTGCTTCCTTCTTCCTGCATTTCTGCTGTATGATATAACCTAGGCCTTTTTCCCCTCTCCTGGACACTTGATTCTTGACTGTTGCCTCTATATTCTCAAACTGCTATTCTATCACTTATCCTATCCCTCTCTCCAAGACTGGAAAAAAAAAGTTGAAGAAGGATCTCCTGGTCTCCAATCCAGGCCTGCCCATCGCTGATACCTATGCCAATGCTTCTTCGAGGCAAACTTTCACCGAAATCCTCTTTGTCATCACTTCTCTTGACCTTTAGATTCCCCATATGTTTGCAGTGCTCTCCCCTTTTTTCTTCCACACCCATTAATGGTGGCACCCGCTGCCAAGTACTCCTGGCAGCCTTCTTGTCCTCTAGGGCCATCATTAATGTCTACCCAAATGACACAGTCATGGTCCAGGTTTCTCAGCCCAACCTCCTCCTTTGTTTTATGTAACTGTTTATTGTTCAAAAAAGTGGCAGTGCTTGATAGAATAGTTTTGGTAGTACATACACAAAGTTAATGTTCAGCAGTAGACAAAAATCTGTCAGTGCAGAACATCTTAATGCAAGGCACAGGAGGGGTCAAAACATAGTATCATCCATGTATCCCAACTCCTCCCAACCCACCATCCCTACACATTTTGGAATTTTTGGGGATGACTCCTGCCATTATATACCCGCCTTTCATCGGACATGCGCCTTTCATGGGACATGCCGAAACATAGTACCATCCATATATCCCAACTCTCCCCAACCCACCATCCCCACACCTTCTAGAATTTTTGGGGATGACTCCTGCCATTATATACCCGCCTTTCATGGGACATGCATCTGTCCATTTCAGCTGGCGAGCGGCTAAGCCTCGGGCGATCTGTTGAGCCCCACTCTGCCACGATAATCCTCTTTGCCATTTCCAATGCAATGCACAAGAACACCATTACATGCTTGGTGAACCCAGCTTCCCCCCAAATTCTGAGTATTGCCAGCTTGGGATCACAGGGAACCCTATACCCAAGTAGTGCAGCTAACCTGTGGAGACACTTCCCCCAGAATATTTGGATATGTGCACACTTGCATAATACATGAAAAAAGGTGCCCCCTATTTTTCCGCCTCTCAGACAGGTGTCTTGATCAGCTGCACCCCAGCGGGCCAGTGCTGGTCATGAGTAGTATACTCTGTGCAATATTTTGTATTGGATCAGGCAGAGCCTGGCAGCAATTTCGATCTCCCGTAGGAACTTGTCTCAGGAGGATAGCTCAGTGGCAATGTCTCGGGAGGATAGCTCAGCGGCAACGTGCTCGCCTTGGAAACAAGATGACATGGAGCGCCACAGGTTCGATCCCCGGGTCCGCGCTTAGAAACCTCTGGGTCATATCATATCATATCATAACATGACCGCCTCAACCTTTTCTTCTGGGTCCAGTGGGCCAACATTCCTCTCCGTCCTATCTTTGAGTCAGGTCAGCTCCTGGGCCCCAAATAACATTAACACCTGATACAGATTTGAAGTAACCTTGGTGACAATGTGCTCAGGGAAACTTTGGCTTCTATGGGTGAGCTTCGGGGACTTGCCCTAGGGCGGGGAATTGGGATCTAATCGTGTGAGCCAGCTGCATGTGTCTGTAGTGTTCCCTCCCCATCAAGCTGAATGTATCCTGGAGTGACTCGAAGGGATGAGCTTTCCCTCCTGCACCACATCGGCCAGATCTAGTCCCCCACCCGGTTCCTCCCAGTTTCTGAGGTGGCCCATTTTGCATAGTTCATGGAGATGCCTGTTGTTCCACTGGGGTTGATCCAGTGTTGGTCTTCTCCCCCACCCTATGTCCTGGCGTGCATCAGCCCATACCTACCGAGTATGGTGTATCATCAGGGTAAGGGTCCTTTCCCTGGTCTTGACCCGGTAGAGCACTTGTTTTGGTGACCTCTCTCCCATCCATCCTCTTTCAATCGTTACATGTGGAAGTCTCAGGTCAACCCCAGCCTTCCTTCCCATATGGAGCGCTGCAGCATTCTGAGAGAAAAGCATGGTTGTTTCCACCCCTACGACAGCCCCCTTAAGGTATTCTCGATCGTGCCAAAAAAAGATTTTGGAACCATAAGCGGGGACTTCTGTAGCACATTAAGAAACATAGGGAGTGCCAGCATTTGAAAAAGCACAGCCTTGTCCAACAACGTCAACAGGAGAGCTTGCCAATGAACTGAATCTGAAGAGAATCGGTCCATTAACGGATTAAGGTTAAGCTGTAAGAAGTCTGTTGGGTTCGGGCTCATGTGAATGCAAAGATAATTAAATCCTGAGACAGAGACTGGATAAGGATATAAGGATATCCTCAGGGGATAGCCTGTCACCCCCTGCAGCGGGAAGAGTACTGACTTTTGTTGATTTACCTTAAGATCACTGTACTCCTGGTATTCCAACAGCATTCTCGTCACTACTTGACAAGAGACTTCAGGGTTGCTCATGTAGATTAGGAGGTCATCAGTATAGAGTGAAACCCGCCCCCCACAGCCATTAGAATCCCGCCCAGTCTGGTCTGTCTTAAGTTTGATGGCGAGCGGCTCTATGGCCAAAGTGAACATCATGGGGGTGGGGGCAGTCCTTTCTCATCCTGCGCCCAAGGGCAAAACCTCAAGAAGATACCCCATTGACTAGGACCACTGCTTCTGAAGAGGTGTAAAGCAAGCAGACCCATTTAAGAAAGTTCTCAGTGAACCCCATGTGACCCATAATCTCCCAGAGCACCACCCAATAGACTGAATCGAACACATCCTCAAAAACTACAGCCAGGATCCGGTATTATCAACGCTTGGCTGATAGCAAATTGTACTACGCGGAGGGCATGAACCCACATTGGTCCGGGTGTATTAGCAAGTCTATTACCCCGAGTAGGCAGTTACCCAGAACCTGCGCTAGGACCTTGGCCTCCCCATTAATCAATGATATCGGCCTATAGTAGTCACACTGTTCAGGTGGTTTCCCAGGTTTCTGCAGGACCACTATACAGGCTTTCCTCAGGTCTGGGGGAGATATCCATCCAACTTACGCTGCCTATAAAGGCGGTGCATGGGCCCAGTAACCAGGTCTCCAAGCCATTTCCAGATCTCTATTGGGAAGCTGTTAGGCCCTGGGGGTCTTATCTGACTGTAATTGCAAAAGTGTTGTTGCAACCTCTTCTTCCGTAATGTCTGACTCTAGCCCCAATGTCTGCTGTTCTGTAAGGCAGCGAAGTTCCACAGAGTATATCATGCTCGGTCTGCCCGGTGGGGAAGGGTCTTGCTGGAGACACTACAGTACTTTGTAGAAGGCAGTGAATGCACCAGGAATGTCTGCATCCTCTGTTGTTGTTCCACCTTGGGAATCCTGTATAGCCCCTATGTGTCCCCTCCCTTTGTCCCCCTTTTCCAGCCACACCAACATTTTCCCTGCTTTACCCCCAGATTTGTGGGTTTTGTTCCTTACGGCCCAGTGTGTCTGCTTGGTGTTGTCTAGGTCCATGTTCCTTAGGACCTCCTGTCCCTGACTAGGGCTTCCTGTGAAGACTGTGAGCCTGAGGCAAGGAAATCCTCTCCTGCCCTGATCGCCAGTGCTTTGGCCTCCTATGCCTCTTTAGCATGCTGCCCATTGTGGCTGCAACCAGTGATATCACCTCCGCCCTGATTACCTCCTTGATGCCTTCCCAAAGTGTGACTGGGCTACCGACTTACCCCTCACTCATGATGAAGTATTCCTCCATTTTATGGGACAGCCCCACCACTACCTCGGGGACGCCAAGGTAATATGCATTTAGGCACCACCATGCTGTGGGCCTCGCCTTCCCTCTTTTGAGCTCCATGAGGAGTGGGGAGTGATCCGAACTCCTCTGGCCAGAAATTCAGCTGATAGGAGCCTGTGTATATGGCCCTTGGGGATGAGGAAGTAGTTGATCTGTGACATGGAGCTATGCGCCTTAGCGAAAAATGACACAGCACTACACTAGTCCTGCACACCACTGAACAATGACCCAGGCACACTTCACTGTACTTAAGCACCACCCCACCACTGCAGGCACACACATGTACACATAAAACACCACCACTGCACACACACACTGTCTGAGCACTGAACATACAACTCCTGCAATACTGCATACGCACCCTCAGCACTGCATGTACACACACAGAGACACAATACCCATCACTGCACACACTGAACATAACAACGCACAAACGCTGTCCCCACTACAGCATAAACACTGCCCAAGCAGCACACACCTCCACAGCCACAGCTACAATGGAATATGTCCTTGAAATGTCTACTGAGCATACTAGAATCTGGTATTACTTTTATTTCTGGACAGCATGACAATTGACTTCACTGTGATAACTTTGACTATTGGAATGTGGTTGCATTGTATTAACAGGGCATGATGGAATCTGACACTTCTTTTGAAATTGGGCTTTATCGTATATATCGTTAATGCAGTAAGCTGGCAAAATCGAACATGTCATTAATGTCCAAAATGGCCTTAAAGAGATTTAGCTGTGCTATTCTACCTGGGAGAAGCTGACCTTATCCATTATTAGCTGACTTGATATCTATGAAACTGCACTGCTATGCCTACTGTGCACAGTGAAACCTGCTTCTACTCGGCTAACTACACATATATACGTGTCCATTGTTTAAGCACATGGGGATTGAATTGCAACTGTGCAAGTGCTAGGTTTTGGTGGCAATGTTTGCTTGAAATGATGTGAATACCTGGGTCTATGATGTCATTACCTGATTTGTCATAGCTGTTGTTATTCGTGATTTGATCAAGTCCTTTATACGTAGCATATAAAAACAATCCATAAAATAAATCCATGGGCCTCATTACGAGGTATGCCGGTAAGGGAAAAATGATGCCGGTATGTAAATACCAGCATCATTTAACGTTCCGTAGCATTCTGACCCACAAATCCGGTATTAACGGCACCGTTATTTACGGTGCCGTAAATAGCGGCATAGGCGCGTACACGCGCCTCTTCGGGCAGGAAATTCCGGCATGCCGGTAATAGGCGCCAATTACAACCCACGCAAACATGCAAATACCGGCATTGCGAACCCGGTAATAACGGGCTGCATGATGCCGGCAAAACAGGCTTCGCGGACCACCCGCAAACAGCAACCAAGATACAAGGCAGCTGCCACAGAACAAAAGGAGCACACCTACACACCACACCCCTTCCTACACCAAAATGCTACCACTAGCATTTGCAATCATGGCGCAGGAGGACATGCCTATACTGCTACAACTACAGCAACAACAGCAACAACAACAACAACTACAGCAGCAAGAACAGGCAGCACAGAGGAGACGCAGGAGGAGAAGGAGGGTGAGACAGGGCCAGAAATTACCACCAGCGCAGCCACCAGCGCCTCGTAGGCAGCCACCAATCCCTCGCACCAGACCCAGCCCATTCAACCTAACCCCTGAACAGATCCACACCCTGTACCGGTTGGACCGTGACACCATCACCACCATAGTGGACATGCTACAGAACGACATTGCCAGCCACATACAAATACGCACTGCCATCCCCCCACTACTAAAGGTGGTGTCTGTGCTACACTTCCTGGCCACAGGCACCTACCAACACACAGTGGGCCAGCTGCATGGCATTTCACAACCACTATTCTCACGCATGCTGAACCAAGTGCTGGATGCCCTCCTGAAGCACGCAAGCACCCACATATCCCTACCACGGACTGCCCAGGAGATAGCCAAAACCAAAGTAGGCTTCCATGCACTGGCAGGCATGCCCAATTGTGTTGGTGCCATCGACTGCACCCATGTGGAATTGGTAGTCCCCCATGCCATAGAGGCGGTGTACCGCAGTCGCAAGCAATACCACTCCATCAATGTGCAAATGGTATGTGACTCCAGCAAGATCATCACCCATTGCTGCGCCCGATTTCCTGGATCCACACATGATGCCATGGTACTGCGGAACTCCACGCTACCCCGTCACATGGAGCGACATGCCGGACCACATGCCTGGCTGCTCGGTGAGTTGCACAACAGGCCCATGGCCAAGCTGTGGAGTACTCATGTGTGCGGATGCAGAAGGGGGGGGCTACTGCACCCGGGTGGGAAAGGGGGGGATACTTCACCTGGGTGGGAAAGGAGGGGTTGATAGTACACCTGGGTGGCAATAGCCAGTGAGTGGAGAATGAATGCAGAGCTAAACACTCCTCACCTGACCCAGCCAAACGGTACATGACACTTCACTGGGCCACATCTCACAAATAATGCATATCGATGAGAACAAGTAATCGGCACAACCAGGCCACCCTGGTGATGGCAAGCAATGCATGAATGAACAGGATAACAAGTGTTACAATGTGGGCAGTGTGACCATGCATAGTAAATAATGAACAGCATGATTTGGAGTCAAAACATTGTTGCACTACCACAGCATATCTGCCTCAGCATGCATGATTACACCCTGCATCATCTATTGAACGCCATCCAGACTATCACACCTCATGACAGTATAGATTGCACCTAGATAACATTTGTTCATGCTTACAGGGACATGTGCATGGCCACACCAAATAGCTGCCGCCATGACTGTGCTCCCTGAATGTGGCAGTTCAGAGTGACACACACCTATTTGAATCTGCTTGCAGGTGATGGAGGATATCCCTTGAGGCCGTGGCTACTCACCCCTGTGCGTAACCCGCAGAACATACTTGAGGAGGAGTACAATCGTGTGCACACCCGTCCCCTTGTTGTGATTGAGCAGACCTTTGGCCTGTTGAAGGGGCGGTTCCGCTGCCTCAGCAGGTCTGGTGGGGCGCTCCTATATAGGCCTGAGAAGGTGGCAAAGATCACCATGGCCTGTGTCATGCTGCACAACATGTGAGTCTGGAGAAATGTACCACTGCCACCTGACATTGACATGCATGGGCCGGGTGAGGATGATGAGGATGGAGACGGAGGTGAAGTAGCCCCCCTGCCAGTACGTGATGCACGGGATGGCTATGCTGTACGCCAAGCACTAATTCACAAATACTTCTGAAATACAGGGACTATGAAAGACTCTTGTCAGTCAGACACTGGGCCAATGTGGAAATGCACACAGGGACTGTTGGGAGTTGGGCACTGAACACCGTACCACATTAAATGGATGCACACAAAAATAACAATGTCCAGCCATGGATTTTTCTTATCACAACGTGTGTATTATTTACAACAGCAAAAATGTGCCCACTCTCCCCTTCCAGACTCCCCAACAAACTCCCTGACCCCCCCAACAAACTCCCTGACCCCCCAACAAACTCCCAGTCCCCCCAACAAACTCCCTGACCCCCCCAACAAACACCAACACCCCCAAGAGACTCCACAAGATGCACCCCTTCACCCCCAACCTTGTGTCCCACTACCATTGTCCCCCCACACTACTTCCGGGACTTCTTCCTGTCCAGAGGCGGCATTTCAGTGTGCCTTGCACTCCTACGTGTGTGGCGCACTGGGCTGGTGGGGACAGATGCACCTGTGTCACCGCCCCCAGGCAGTCCCTCATTAGCCGAGCCGATGCATTGACAGCGGCTGTGTTTGCTTCGATGGCCGCTGTGGTCCCTGCAATTGCTGTGGCAATACCCCACCTGGTTTCCTCCCCGTCTGCTATGTACTGGCGGAGTAGGTCTAACATGGCCTCCTGTTGGGCCTCCACCATCGACAATCGTGTCTCCAGGGTTCTGGAGGTGGCTGGAGTGGTGGGTTGTGCAGTCACGTGGATGACATTTTCGGGACTGGACTCCTCAGAGGTGGGTAGGTCACAGTCACGTAGGCAGGGATCAACTTCACTGCAGGTGGGTGACTGCAGGTGTTGGGGCGAAGGGGTGGGTACGGGGCGCGGGGTGGCCGGGCATGTCGCCTCAGTGTCTCCCTCAGGCTCCACACTGGCATCAAGTTCTTCCCCAGTGGAGGCGGGTGCTGCCAGGGACTCCCCTTAGAGAGGTGTGGGTGTGGCCTGCTTGTCTTCAGCGGAGGTGGTGGTGGTGGTTGCCCTCTTCTTACGGTGTGAGGTGGATGCCCTTGCAGTTGTTTCCTGGATTGCTTCTTCCTCATCAGTGCCTGGGGGGGGAGAAGAGATGCAGGGCATCAGTGTGGTGTGACATGGCAGTGGCGGTGCTGTTCATTATTCATTTGATCATGCTTTCATGTCTTACAGGTGTGTCACGCAGGGTATTCAGAGGGGGCATGTAAGCATTCACTGCATGGCAGGTGGCATGCCATTGATTTTGGGTTTGTGTGAAGTATCACATGGGCAAGCTCCAGGTGTGTTGGCTGTGTGTTGGTTAAGGGATGGGCACTCAGCATGCAGTGTGGCAGCGTTTGGCCCACCATCTGTATTTGGGTATGGTCATGTGGGTGTTGGGAAATGCATTGCCTTGCCTAGACTCTCTACCACTTCACTTGTGCTACTTCATGGTCTCCCCTACAGGGATCTGCAGGGTCACTCACCTCCTTCCGCGGTTGATGCCGCACCCGTCTCCATCTCGCATAATCCCTCGATGGACTCAGGACTGATGAATCTGCTGGCCGTCTCCTCCCAGGGCATCAATTTGGCAGGGGGGTGTGGCCATGGCCTCCCTCCGATTGGTGGCCATGATATTGCGTACCCTCAACCGGAGGTCATCCCATCGCTTCCTGCAGTCCCTCACACTGCGCGGGGTGGGACCTACGGCTGATACCTTGCGGGCTACCTCCTGCCCGATTTGCCACTTTTGTTGCTGCACCTCCCGCTTCTTGTCGTGGGATTGTATTGTCTCTGCATGTGCAGCTAGAGTGTCCACTGATATGGTGAGCTCTGCGTCTGAGTAACGCTGTTTACGCAGCCGGGGAGTGGTCTTCCTGGTAGCCTTTGACATCCTCTATGGATTTCCACTGTGCTCTCCGAGTATTGGCTGTTGGTTATGGAGGATGGCAATGGATTGTGTTTTTAAAGATGGCCGCCAGCCCATTTCCTGTTCCTGCGCGATGACGTAATTTCCGGGTCAGTTTTTTGGCGAACACGGTATTACCATGCCGGTATTACCATGCCGGTATTTAGGGGTTGGTATGAGGCGGTACCGCTATGGGCGGGTCCCGCAATGCCGGTATAGGGGAGTTGGAGGCCCTTTAGCGGCATGGCGGTATTGCCACTACCGGCATGGGGGGATGCGCGTGCTCGCGCACTCGTAATCACCCGCTATTAGCGGGTTCATACGAGCACGGACCCGCTCATTCCGGCATGCCGGTAATGAACCCGGTTTTACCGGGCAACTCGTAATGAGGCCCCATAACAGAAATACAGAACACAGCAAACATGTTAAAGGTACACTTAAAATATTAAAATAGTTCCCACTGCTGGTGCATACCTATTCAAAAACAGCACGGTCATAAATAGGACTCCATTAAGGGTATTTCTTCTCGATTAAATATAGGCCCTATACAAATAAAAACGGATAACCAAGAAAGTAATCATTAACATTATGATCAAAGCACAATATGCATTATTAATGGAGATGAAGTTGCCACTCCTATTGGCTGGGGTGAAAATTAAACTAATTACTGTACCAAATACAATTATTGTTTCTCCTATTAAAGGCTTTATCAATATAAATTGATAGCAGAAATACTAGAATGTCTTTCTGGTCGATCGGCGAAAGTTAATGTGCTGTGAAGGGATCGAATTCAGTACAAGTGTGGAGTAACCACAACTTGTACAAAGTGAGAAATTGATTCCACTGGAGAAAAGCACCTGGGGCATGCATTAGAATTACCTGTGTTCCATCTAGATGAAAAAGCTGCCTGGGGAAGCATGTTCAGAAAGCAGTTAATGTATAATACTTTCTTTGATGATTGTTTGATAGATGAAGGTCGTTTTCTATGAACATTTGTTTGTTTGTCGAGTAAGTATCTCCCTCTGTCTGAGGATGTCCTTCAGCATCTGAAAGGATGTCAAATATTGCTCAGAGTTGGAAAGTATGCTTAACTTTTATAATTGTGTCTTCTCGCACAAACATTTTTGCTCTTACAATGTTAAACCTAGCGCAGGACAAAAGTCACTGATCAGTGAAAATATAACGGAGATATAATCATTACGACTCACTATACAATGCAAGATGACACAAAAACACAGTCTTCAATTCATAGTTTTATACAAAAAAAATAGCAATGTGTATTTGTGCCATCAAATAATAATAATCATTGGAGATTACCAAGTCGATACCTGTTCAAAAGTAACAAACATCAAAGTGTCAAAAACAACATTATGAATGTGCTCATCTCTAGAAGGACGTTAAACGAAAACCGCTGAAACCTTGGGGTTACTTTTTTAAATGTGTAGCCACTTTCAGACATGCTTTATATTTAACCAATTGACTCTAATTCCAGTCGAAATGGGCCCGAAGGTGTGTGTTTCAGCAGTCAGTGATGGAAATGGAAAAATGTAAAGGGGATCTGACAAGGGCCTGGGTAGGGGGAGGGGCTGGCAGTTGAATTCCGCTGAAAGGAAATAATTAATAGTTACACATTTTGCAATTTCTTTCATGCTGCTTTTTTCCAAACTCGACACTGACCATCAATTCCACTCTAAACCACACCCAAAATACTGTTGGTAACGCAGTGATTTTGAGTACGTTAAGGGATCCATAGACACGCTCTAGAGTAGAAGGCTTCTGGGGTAGCTCAGCAGGCTGAGAGACCGTTGCTGAGATGTTATGTATTAAAAACTGGTTGTTAATCGTAAGACGTTTTGCAATTCCTTATAAGATAAACTAGTGCTCTAAAATGTGTTTGACCCGGGCATGGGTTGGACTCATCGCTTGCCTATAGTCAGGGCAGAGGTGGGGTTATTTCCGCCCCTGTAGTGAAAATCAAAAGTTGGCACCCATGAACCACATTTAATTTCCTAATAACTGTTGTCAGCACAACAGAAGCATATATTTGTGAATAAGCAGTTTGACAAGCACATCTTTATAAGTATAACCTGTGATGAAATACAAAGGGCACACACACTACAGGATATGTGTGATGTAGTCCAATATAATAAAAACACATTTCAAAGAAAACTGGTGAATACAAGTTTAAGCAGCATTTTTGAGTTTGGAAATTACTTTTTTTTCTATGCAAGTGTAAGATGCAAATTTGAAAATAAATAGTGTGCCCAGCATGCAGAAGGCCTGCTTTTAACAATGATGGCCCACATTCCAGTGATAATCATGGCCCATTGATTCCCTTGGTGTCCCTTTAAGGCCAGAAGAAAAAAAACAGGCTAAGCAAACCGAACATACAAATGCGCGAATGACTCTGGAGAAAGGAGAACAGAGCAAATTAGTTCACCGAGCCACCAGATTCCCTCTGTGAAGCTGGGGACTCGGCCTCGGTGAAGCTGGGGGCTCGCTAAAGCTTTTCAGGGCTGAGGCAGGTCAGGTCCGAGACCCGGGGAGACATGGAATACCGGATCTCCGACCAGGCTAGAGCCGGCCCATTGACAAGCGCTGGTAGTTTAAGCATTTGCTTCAGGAAAAGATTCTCACTGGCCTAAGCTTTGAAAGAGGAATATGGCACCTTATAAAATAGCAGAACATACCTGGGCCTTATATTTTGCGAGTGTCAGCTGAGTTGCACTTCCACCAACATTAAGGTTGAATCTACTCGTTTGAAATTTAGATCAGCACGAGCTGCTTGTGCTCTCTTAGAGCCTTTGCTACAAAACGATATGCCCAAATAATCAGATTGTTCTACTTGCCATAAAAACGTTTAATTAAAGCAAATGTTGACTTTTAGTGCCTCTTTTCTAGCCTTGGCGGATCTGCTTCAAGAGAAGACATTGTTTCTGCCAACTCATCAATAAAGAGCAGAAACAGAAAAGGAGCCAATACACAGCACTGTCTCACCCCTATTTCAATTGTATCAAATGCTGAAGCTCAGACGTAACCCCATCTTATTGTAGGTTTTTTATCAAAGTATAATTTCTGAATCATTGTTAATTATGGGACAGGAGCGCCCATGTCATGCAAAACTGCACATAACATTGATCTACGGATGTTATTGAAAGTAGTTTTGAAGACGATTAAAAACAACATACACTTTCTTATCTGATGCACAAGTTTGCAAAATCATACTGAATAAAAAGGCCTGCATGACAGTGCCATATTCCTACCTAAATCCAGCTTGAGTTGGCGAGAGAATGCAATTATCTCCGACCCATTCTTCGAGACAGTTCATCAAAACGTTCCCATATATCTTTGCAAGCTCATCTATTAAAGATATGGGACGATAATTCCTTGGATTCAGACTGTCACCTTGTTTGTGCATTCTCAAGGATATAGGAACATATCGTGTGTCATTTAGAATATCAAAAACAGTTTTAACCACAGCAAAAATAGGTTACTTTCATACGTGTGTATATATATTACATGTGGCCGCACTATAGTTGAGTATCACGTTCCAAACCCAGAAAAATGAATTGCTAATAACCTTTGACTCGTGCAACGGATTTGGCTGACATTTTGCAAAATACATTGTATTTACAATCCCCAACACCTTCCCCCAGCCCCCTGACCACCGCAACTAGACTTTTTGGAAAAGATCCATTACAAAATGTTTTTAAGAAAACAAAAAATGCTATTTGGGCTTAGTTCACATTCATTTTCCCATAAAGGAAAAACTAGACCAGGTACGAAACAACTTGGGCATGTAGCGTTGACTCGATTTCCAGTTCTGGGGGTGGTCTGGGGTTATTGTATGCAGTTGTTTTTTAAGTGCTTGATGGAGAAGGAGGTGCCCCTTCTCCCAAAATATACAAAGATACTTCCCAGGGTGCTTTGCAGCAGAGAGGCTTTTCAGAAACGAGAAAGTCACAATTGTTTGTCTGATGTGAGATATCCACGGTTTTACCCATGGTTACCCGAAAAGGAAAAGGCAGAAAAATGCCATTTAGAGGAGGAAAAACAATGCAATGTCATCATGCTAGAGAATGCTAGAGATGTCGGTGAGGACACCCTGTGAAATTGGGGAGATGGAGGGAGGCTAGGGACCAAGTTAAGAGTATGAACGTTATCTCATAGTCATGGTTATTTGGCAGAATAACTGCGGCAACAAACAAAAATGAGATTGGAATTAAAGTGTGTCACACAGAACAATGAGGGTTGGGGGCATGGGAAAGGGCTACGGAGGGAAACACGAGCTAAGGGCAGTGAGAAGGTCATGCCAGGAGGAGAGGGGCACCTGGTGAGTGACTGGGTGGGCAGGGAAACATTTTATTTTTTCATTTTCCCCAATAACCGCAGTTTACCATGGCTATCTGTAGTACATTGCTATTATAACTGGGGTTATGGGGAAAACATTTTTAAAAAAAGTCCATGGCTAGTGGCCCGGGAAGGTCTTAAAATATAGAGTGGGCAGGGCTGAGGTCCATGCGCAAATAGCCAGGGCCGAAGGCTAGTGGGCTCGAAAGTTACAGAAAAACACCACGGCGGAAGGCTGTTGCCACCTAGTGGGTATAAAAGAAACATATTGGGGGAACATAGACAGTGGACACAGCTGTAGGCTATGGCTCGTGGCTTGGTAATGTTGTAAAATATAGAGTGGGCACGGCCGAAGGCCCTGCTTACTGGCCAAGGGCAAAGGCCTTGGATAGTTAGCCGAAAAGAGAGAGGGAACTGGCCATGGCCAAAGGTCATGGCTAGTGGCCCACTAGTATTTTAAAATATACTATGGTATGACAAATCCCTTGAAAATCACTGAAAAACATTGGTTAAAGTTTAATTAAGTTGACCAGATTTATCGCAACAAAACCATTGAAATTCAGCCGATGTGGAAGTCATGAACGGCGTAACTCGGCATGTTCCCGTTGCAAAGCCGATGAGCACATACATATTATAGGAGAAGAGATCCACAATGACATACCAAATGGCATTATGGGGGACATAGCATTTAGGGGGACATCAACGAGAGCGACCAGCTTTAAGCCGGTCATGACTTCCACATCTGGTGAATTTCAAGGGTTTTGATGTGATAAATCTGGTCAACTTGACCAAACTTTAACTAAAGTTTTTCAGTGAATATATATACTATAGGGCGGCGGTCACCAGCCTATGGTTAAGGTAAAACAGAGTTACATAAGAAATAGAGAAAATGAATTGCTAATAACTTTCGACTTGTGCGACAGATTTGGCTGAAAGTTTGCAATCAAGAGTTTGTCATAGCTCCCCGCCCCACGCTGCCCCAGACTGGATAGTTTTGGAGAGATTCTGTGAAAAAAATAAAAGTTATATAGAAAACAAATAAACACAGTTTCAGCTTACTCACCATTCATTTTCCGATAGCCAAAAAAGGTAAATTTTTGATGGAGCGGCTTGGCCAAACCACTGGATAGATTTGGACCAGGTCTGAGACAACTTGGACACTAAACGTTGACTCACAATCGTTTTTGAGATTTGCGGTCATTCTGTCCGGTACTTTTTAAAATATTTGATGGCGAAGGGGGTGCTTCTTGCTCCTAAATAAATAGTGATATCTTGGGTAAATTGGGAAGAATCCGGGTGGTAATCAATGTAACACCCGGCATCTGTTTTTGTTTTCAATTCAAGAGATAGCCGCAGTTATACCACAAGTTATAGCTGAGGGTATCAGAAAATGAAACACAGAAAAAAGGCTTTTGAAGGTGAAAAACATGCAAATGCCATCAGGATAGATGTGGGGGCAGCAAGAGGAAACCAAGTGAAATTTGGGAGTTGTAGTGGGGCTAGGGACCAAGTTTGCAGCACAAGGCACAAACAATTTTCCCATACCCTTAGCTATAAGAAAAATATTTTTTAATGGATCTTGAACTCTTATGTTGAACTTTGCTCATTTTGAACACCTGAAGAAGACAAGGAACATTACCCTTTGCACCTTAGAGTTTAACTATAGCTGTGAATAGACAAAATCTCAAATCAAACTGCATCACAGAAACACTCAGTGTTGTGGGTGAGAAAAGGAGAGGGCTGGGGAAATGAGGAGGCCTTCAGAGAAGTTGGTGGAGCTGGAGCAGATGAGAGGGGCCCTTGGTGAGGACATTTTTTTCAGCCGCTTTTCTGATATGGCTGCAGACCATGGCTAGTGATCTGGTAGTTTTAAAAACTATTCAGTGGGGATGGCCGAAGGTCATGGCCGCTGGCCATGGACAAAGGACATAGCCAGTGGTGTCAAGAAAATACATGAACTAACAAAACCCTTGAAATTCAATGAAACAACTTTATTTAATGATCCATTAAGGTAAGAAACGTATCTCAACAAACCACTGAAATTCAATGCATTGAGGAACTCAAAACAGCGCATTCCCATTGCAAAACCCAAGAGGACATATTTATTAGAAGAGAATTGATTCACAATCCAATAGAAAATGGCATTATGGGGGATATAATATTATAGGGGAGGTCAAGGGGAATGTACCAAGTTAGGCCGATCCTGTGTTCAGCAATGCGTTGAGTTTCAGGGTTTTTGTTGCGATAAGTTTAATACCTTGACTGATCATTAACTAATGTTTTTTCATTGAGATGTATATTACATGGCCTGCGGTAGCAGCCCTGTAGGTATGGTTAGATTGCTCAACTCATTGAAAGAGCACTTTTTGTGGTGGCTTATAATTCCCCCCCCCGACAAATCCTCACAATAATATATAGTCACCTCGGAATGATTTTGCAAAGTTTGGTGCAGTTTCGTCAATGGGGGGCAAAGCTATAGGGGGTCCCACAATTTTGGAAATCCTTATAGACAGAATGGAAAAACATGTTTACTCGCACCTATAGCCCAAACAGCTCTACGGATTCTCAAAAAAGTTGCATGAGGAGCGTCAGCTTGGTCCTGAAAGTGTGCTTTTGTAAATCTGATGTAAATCTGTCCACTAGTATTTTTTAAAATGTCCAAAAAGTAAGTACAAATAAATTAGTGATACCTGGGTCTGGTCCACGGATGCCTCAGGACCAATCAGGAGGAGGCTTGGTGTCCGTGGACACCCAAAGACACACGCTGCTTGGATGGTGAAAAACATGAGGTGTGTCATCATTTTTTAAACAGTCGCCATATTGGATCCATGGACAGCCGCTGTTGTCTGCGGACAGCATGGTGAGAAAAAAGTCCGGAAAATTTGGGGTTTATTTGTAGCCAAAAGAGGGCCTGAAAAGGGTAAGGGAGTCGAACAAATTGATAGGGAGCTGTTTTTAAAGGTGAAAAAGAAGTAGTGCAGGTGCTATCGAGTCTGCTGTCATTTTCACTGTCCGCGGACATCATTGGGAGTGCAGCGGTTCAGGGCAAGTGTTGTTATTTGCAGGTGTATTGTATGTACTTGTTATATGGTTTCATTCTATTGTGGTGGTGGTGGCCAGTGGGCAGATTATTTGGTGCATGGCTATAGGCTATACAAAGTGTCTATAGTAATTATAGTTACTGCAGGGGGAGTATATAGTATTTGTAATATGGTGGATTGATATAAGTGTTGAAGTGTATATGGTTTTTATGATCGTAGCAGAATTGAGAATAGTGCTTATAAAATATGTATTTGTTTCTTTGTCAGACAAATATAGGATAACAGTGGGTGTCGTTACTTAGTTGCATATGGTAATAAAGCTTGAATCTCTGGTTAATTTTCTGTGAAAAAAAACAGTATAATTTGTTACATGGATTTAGCATCTTTAGTAAGCAGGCCAGTTCTAATGATTTTTAAAATGTTAGCATAGGTGAGACCTGCAGACTGACGCATGTTTTGAGTTAGTTCTCTGTAGCTACATTTTTGCTACAGATTTACATTTCCAATGCTGTTAAGTGTTTTACGGGATCGTTTGTGTCCTAATGTTTTGAAAATAGGTTGACCTTTTACTGGTGTTAACTGTACGATGTCTCCAAAAACAATAACGTTTTTTCCTCCTAACAGTTCTTTCAGAGTCAGTTTTTAGGACTTCTTGCATTCTGAGATGTATTAAACATGAGGTTTGAGACCATGCTTAAGTTATGTATCAGGAGCGCTTTCATTTGTTTAAGAATTATGTGTACTCCTGTAGCAGCTTCTGCTGACAATTTGAAGTATTCTCATTTGTTTTGGGTTTCTAATGGGAGGAGCAGTAGTCGGTGTAAAGTTTACCCTCCTATGTTGTAGGCAGTTAAACTTGTGACAGTTGTTCAACAGCTGTAAGGTTGTTGTGTGTTAAGTCTTGTAGAAATATGCTGATTATTTTCATTAAGAAAGTTTTGTCAGAACCAGCTTCACCACTTAAATACAAGAGAAGAGGTTTATTATTTTTAAAGCTACAAGTGTTAGTTATACGTTTAAAACCATGTTCAGTTTCTTCAGTGACTTCTAGATAAATGGTGAATTGTTCATCATTTAGCAGTGATTTGAGCACTGATAAGTCTTCTGCAGATTGTTTACATTGATACACAGTTTTTTCTACCTCAGTCATCGCTGTGTCTGTGTAATTTAGAATGAGTGGTTCTCCTAGTGTTGTTTGGATTCCTGTAAGAGAAGGTTGACTGCCTTCAGGATTGTCTTTATCTAGTAGAGCTTCCACTTGTTGGCGCAAATTGTCCAACATTGGTTTGTTTTGCTTTTCATTGACATTTGTTCTACTGCTGTCATTTTCAGTGTATACAGCTTAAATGCGTCATGGTCACCTAATAATTCTTCTTTTCTCCAAGGTTTAAAAAGTTGCAGTAGGACCATGTAATAACATTTGCTATGTTGCGGAGATTTAAATGATAACTTGACATGATTAATTAGACTGGGCTTGGTAAGTTTTACCATGCTTCCTGAACAAGTTGAGACTGAATATTTGCCAGTTGCCTCATCGGGCACAACATTGATTTTGTCAGAGTAGTTTTGGGCTATGTCATACAGGCACATGTTTTCTAAAGCAGTACTTCTGTTTGGGTAGTATGTGTGCATTGCATTGTTTTTTTAAATGCCCTGGCTGTTGGGATCATTTGTGGCTATTGTTTCTTTCTCTAGGTAAGATTGTAATACTCTTTTTCGTGATGAGGCTGAGCCAGACAATGTTTTCAGATTTCCCATGCAAGGGTGTACATCTTAAATGGTCTGCAGCTTCATAATATCCTCATTCTCTATGGTAGAGCATTTTTATACCGTAGTTGTACAATTTCTGGGACAGTGTTCTGTCAAATGATACGTCATCGCAGAGGTCTTTTAGCTCTGTTTTATCAGCTTTGGGGAGATAGGCTGTGACATATCTTGCAACTGCAGTGGAATTGTCTGCAATGTATTGCATGTCTATATTTGCACTCCACAAGAGGGCAATTAGTGCATTGTAATCCTTGGTGTACTTGGATTGTTTGCTCTTTTAATGTTGTATGTCTCTTTAGGGGATTTCCCTTTTACACTGTATCTAACAGAAGACATAAAGCTATGTACTTGTCCATTTGTGCAAGCTGGTATAGGGAAGCCAAAGCAACATTTGGTATAGTATTGTCCTTTGTTTTTATATCAACATCAGCAGTATTTGCCACACTTATGTTTTTGGAGACATAAGATTTGTGTACTTAGGTCACTATATGTGGATTTTGAAGGGATGTCACAGGTAATATATTTTTGAATAAAATGTAAAATCGTGGTATCACTGTCATGGCCAAATTTGAGAGCATCTTTTATCCACAAAAGCATGTGGACGTGTGGTGTTGCTCTGGGTTGATATTCTTTTCTCCAAAAGAAGTGTTCCACTTATCCAAGTGGAGGGATATTTTTATTGCAGATGAATTGCATCATGGCAAGAAAGTGATGGTGAAAGTACCAGGATACATAGACAGGGTGTAGAGCACAGAGTTCTCATGGTGGTTATGTATCTATTCCCTCTTTATTTTGGTTTGCAGTGCATAAGAAGTTGTGCAAGTCATCCAATGCATATTCTGCACAACTTGAAGTAACAAACCATGTGGGTGGGCTTAGGTTCCTTAGCATACAACATACATCAGCGTGACGTCGAAACCAGCATTCATTTGTACTAGGCATGTTTGTCAAGAGATTTGTTATACTTGATTGCAAAGCATCATCTTTGTTTTATGTCTTTAGAAGCATCTGAGTAGCGAATATGATTAAAACATTAGCAGCTGTTTTTAATGTATGTGCAACTCCATAATATAGAATTGCTAGTTCACTTTCAAGCAGGAGGTGGGAAATGTATTCTACATTTTGACTGATTCTGGGGTCTTCAGAATACATTCCTAAAGAGCGATTTTCTGATGCACTAATTTGTGTGGATCTTTCATCATATCTTCCTCCTTTTCCTCGCATTTGATATGTTTCTAATGCATCTTCTATGGTGTCTCTGGAGTGTAGTGGGTGAATTGTCTACTTGTCTAAAATGTTTGCTGCAGTAACTTGATCTACACATTCAAATTGGCCGTTTGGGGTGAATCTTTAATTATTTGGGTGCTTTCTTTTATGTTTTCCTCAATGTTTATATCGTTGTAGCATTCATTGTTTGCTTTACGATATTGTAGGGCTTGTCTAACATTGTTTAAGTTGACTAGTTGTTGCAAAATATTCTGGGGTTTTTTGTTGGTGCACCGTTATCTAGTACAATCAAAAATTGAGCTATTGGCCACTGTACTTGTAGAGTTTCTACATTTTCTTTAAGATCTAATGGCAAGCAGACTACTTTGTCATGAATACCTTTCAGTAACTCAGATGGAGGCATTTTGTCAGTGTTCCGTTGAAGGCGTAATATAGCTTGAAATGGGTATACTGTTTGGATTATAATGCTCTCATGCAAGTTGAGTCGTTGGAGAGCTTTTGGAAGTGGGAGGAATGCTCAGTTATTAGTTATAGCAGGTGATGGCATTTGGTTATTGTCAAGCTTTGTATTGCAGTATGTGCAAACTATTGAGGGGTCAGTTATTTTGTATTTATTTTCTGCTGTTATATATAAATCTGATTGGAACCATTGTGAATCCTCATTGTTGTCGATTTTGTAAGGCCATATGTACTATTTTTGAACTGTTTTTATAAAATGTTCTGTGACAACAGACACATACTTTGTCTGGTGTTTCCGCAGATGTGTTTTGATACTTAACTATTTCTTTTTTGGATGTTTTTGTAAGGTGGGTGGCATTTGTGAGATTGTTGCCAATGTTTTTTAAAGTTAATGAATTTTCTAATTCAACATCAGTTCCAAAATATTTAGTTTGGATGTTCTCTATTTCTCAATGGAGTTCTTTGGGTGTTCCACGCAGGAGAATGTTATTTAAATGTTGCAGTCTTGAGCAGGACATTTTGCACAGTACAGTCTATGCACAAGATTTTGTATAGTGGAATGGTATGTTGCTAACATTTTGATGTGGAGGAAGGTGCTTTTGCAAGCAGTTCCTGACATGCATGCTAATGAATGTCCTCACAGTCCAGTGTGATTGCACACTGGGCAGGAGTCCATGGCTTGTAAAGCTTTTATTCTACTTTTGTCTTTTAGTGATTGAGGAATTGTCATAAAGATGTTAAGGATTGTTGGCGTACATTACACATTGAGCTGCATGTCCATTTGTAAACTGGACTATTTGTTTGGTCAAAAGTAACATTTGCTTGAAAGTTTGTTGTGGAAGTTGTTTCCATAAGTTTTCTTTTACCATAATGATGTCTCCTACCATTTCGTACCCTTGGTCATTATTGTCTATGGCAATAGGTTCATTTGGTTCTTTTTTTATAGGCATCTTCATTGTAATACAGTCCTGGGCTGCTTATGGGAATACATTCACCTTCACAGAGGTTTGGAAAGGTATCTATATTGACATTGTGCATGTTTAGAAGTACTTTACTAAATGTATTGGTTAATTTAGTTAGTGGTTTCATTCTGTTTAAAATTAATATAAACAACTTTCGCTTTAGTAGAAATGTGCTGTAAATCAGAGCTTTAAGGATTATTTTTCTGCAGTAGATTTTAAGGGTAGATTGTGAAGTTTTAGTTGTCTTTGTAAGATTGTTAAGACCTCTACAGTGGAATTTGTTTTGTGCAATTTATTTTTGGATTGCTTTACTGTGGCTACACTAACATTGGCAGATATAGTGACCGGATGATTAGTAGGTCGGCTTTTGTTTGTACATCTTTTTTTAGTTTTAGTTTTTGTAAGAGGGGCCTTTTTTTAGTGGTGGCTGGTTTCATTTTGTTGAGTGAGGTTACCAGCTGTTTTGTTTTAATGTTATCTGTAGATTGTTTTAGAGGAGGATAACTATATGGCTTGTTTTTATTCTTATATGCTCTATTTTCTCTTTGGTTACTACAGTTGTTTTTTAATAGGTATTCTGTTTTGTCTGTTGGGAAAAAAGAAAGTCTGTTTCAAAGTTGTGGAATATTTATGCATGTATTATGCATGGGTGTGTGTTTGTGATTGTACAAATGAATAGAGTGTTGAGTGATTGTGCATTGGGATGATATGTGTGGTTGGGAAGGTTAGAATAGTAAGAGGCTGTACAGGTGTGATGGGCTTGGGTTAGTGAGTAAGGGAGTGGTGGTGTGGGACATTATGATGTTCTGAGAAAAACAGTGGTTGTTATAATGCTGTGATTTGGTACATAGGTATGAGGGTTGTTTGGGTGTAATGAAAAAGGGGTGGAAAGTTCTGTGTATGTGTGCTGATGTGTCTTAGTGATTAGGAATACAATACGTTTGAAAGTTGTTCAGTTGAAATTAGGACCTTGTGTACATAGGGGTATGGAATATTAAGGAAGTGAAAATGTGGTAAAGAAGTTGTTGAGAGATAGATGTGATGATAGGCAGTAAGTAATGGGTTGTGTATTGAATAAAGAACAGTGTTTAGATGTTGCAATATAAAGAGTAATAGTGAAATACAATGTTGTTGAGTAGGACAGGATAATCTAGGCTAATTTTTGGTGAAAATACATTGTTACAATTAGAGAGATATACATGCTATATTAATGTACTTTGTAGTATATGAAGAATGTTCTTTCTTTGGTAACGAACATCGCAAATCTTCTGTTTTCCTGTAATTGTAAAAGAATGTTATGTGGTAATGGTGAAGTACTTTTAGTAGGAGAGGTTCTTATTTATTAAAGTAGGAAGAGTTTGGGGGGGAAAAGAGTTAATAAGGTTGTGTTATGGGTGGTCTGGTAAAGTACGTTAAGTAGAGAAAAAAAGAGAATATTCCCGGTGAACTGGTCGAAATTGTTTTATTTCTCACAATTGATTGACTGCCCCTTATGATGACACGTGTTTCAGCCAGTCGGCCTTTCTCAAATCAGGGCCAAATAACATTCATTCATGGTTATTTGCCGGTGGGAATTCTTTGTGTCGCAAGTCTCAGGGAGTATTCTCTTTTTTTCTTATCTCTGATTATATTGGGTGGGTTGTCTTTCCCTCCACCTACTCCAGGGAGACGCGACACTCGTTTTCAAATACAGCTGCAACCTACAATAGCCATTGCTCAATAACTCATATTGACTTAGAAGTTACCAGCAGAAAACCAGCCGTAGGGGGAGCAGCGTACATTGATTCTAAAGTACGTTAACTTTGTTGCTAGAACAATTGGACTACGGCCAGTGCTTTTTAGGACATTCTAATGAACAAGGCAAAAATGGGTGTATAAAAACACTGTGTGTAGACAGAGTAGTAGGCATTTTTCTTTTTTGAAGATGGCTGTGGCTATGACTATGAAGAAGAAGAGTGTGTGGATGGTGGGAGATTTTTGAATTCATGTATTGAAGGTTTCTTTGAAGGTTTACAATAAATCGTGTGGCATCTCTGCTACTATTGGATTGAAAGGAGTGGAAACTTTGGGATATGCAGTTTGTGTGTTAAACTGGGCTATCTTAGTACCATTCTGTGACAGTATGGCTCACTTTAAATGTCCAGATATTATTATTGTGCATTGTGGAGGCAACAGTTTGAGCTATGTGACTCCAGTATCTTTGCAGTTTGCCATGAAGGATATGTTGAGAAGCCTAATGAAACTGTTTCCAGATGCAAAGATAATATTTTCTGAAATCAATCAAATGCAAAAATGGACACGTCCAAATTAGTTTTCTCCACGAATGGAAGCACATAGGCAGAATGTCAATAAAGGTGTATGTTTTTTTTATATGGTTTATGGATGGCATCTTTTGACAAAGAAAATATCAAGTTGGTGAGTGCATTTGACTAATGTTGGCAGATTTTTTTTTTCAAAGTTCAAAATGCATTGAAAATGTTTATGTGAACAAGTTAAAAGGGATGATATGGAGTGTATACCAATACATTTTCTAGTAGGTGTAGGACATACAAATGAGAAAGACAACAAAAGTTTTAAGCAGTTTTTTTTAGAAGTTATAAAAAACAGCATGTGTTACTATAGTACATACAAGCAAAGAAATGTCTTTGTAAAGTAACCCCAAAACAACAAAAATAGGCACTTTTAAGAGCCACCATTGTAGAATTAATTATTTAAATTGAGTTTAAACCTCCCACACCCCCTTCGATTGTCCATGCCGTCTGCTGACACCACAGTAGTCAGTGGACACTGCATGTGCCATCCAGGTCTTTTAAGGATGCCAGACATGGAAAGGGGACTGCGGAGACCGCAGACAGTCACGAAAATCCGCCGACATCGGAGGATCAGCCAATCAGGTTTCATGGGTGTGGTGTACAGGAAGACTGGGTAGCAAAAGTTATCTTTGTTGTGTGTAGTGAATAGGGCTATGGCAATGGCTTTGAGGAAGCAGAGTGTCTGGTTGGTGGGTGATTCCTGGGTCCATTGGCTAAAGGTGTTCTGTGAGCAGTGTGGATTACCTGTGAATCTTGGATTTAAAGAATTTGAAGTTTCCTGATGTGGAGTTTGAGGAATGAAGTGGGCGGAATTGCTCCTGTTTTGTGAGAATATGGTTACTTTGAAGCATCCGGACATCATTGTAGTTCACTGTGGAGGCAACAGTTTAGGCTATGTGACCAGAATGTTCTTACAGTTTGTCATGAAGGGCACATTTGCAAAGTTAATGGAACTGTTTCCACATTCGAAGACAGTTTTTTCTCGGTTAGCTCAAAGACAACTGTGGAAGCATTCTAATTCATTTTGTCCACAAATCGAGAATGCAAGGCGCAATGTAAACAAATCTGTGTGGGCTTTTTTGCCGGATGTTGGAATGACATCTTTTCACAATGAAAATATAAAAATGTGATATTGTCAAGAGATGGAGTGCATTTGACTGATGTTAGCAATCAGATTGTCTTGAATATTTTCAAAATGCATTCAAACCGTTTCTGTGAACATATAAAATCTGCATTGAAGTATTTTTCAGTAGTTGTAGTAAAGAAAAAGCAAAACAGAAACACAAATTTGAAGAACTTTTTGTGAAAGTTAGAATAAATTATTACGTTCAGTAGAACATTTGTTAGTTCAGTATATAAAACCCCTGAAAACATTTTAAAAACATTTATTTTAAGTGCCATCATTTTTGAACGAAATACAAGTTAATTGATTTTAATTCCCCCACCCTGTGCCTGGAATTTTCCAGATGTCTGCGCACTATTATATTGCCCGTGGACTAGGCAGGCTGCAAAAGGTCCTCTGATTTATTTTGAGTTCTATTATTTAAATGTGAAAGGTGGCTCCAAAAGGAACCTTTTTTGTCTCTCTGGCTTTTATATTTTTGGGGGATTTTGTTTTTTTTGTAGGAGAGGCAAGAAGGTAAGTTGCAGGAGGGGAGGGAGGTAAGGGAGGGGAGAAACACCAACCACAGACACGGAGGGGCATGTGGACAGGGGAAAATGTTGGTAGTTGTAGGTGTGCCTTAAATATAGGGTAGGCAGCAGTGTTTCTTGTGCTCCTTGATAGCAGAATTAAAAGGACTCTGAAACTGCTCCTCATGCACAGCGGTGTGCCGCAGTACAAACAGAGTACTATGACCATCGAAAGGTAAGGATCACAGCATTCTGTATGGCCTGTGAGTCAGCTAGTGGGATACTCTGCCCCACAGGAGTAGGATGTGTGGTTAGAGGAGTGGTTGAGTAAGAGAGGGTAGAGGAAGATAACCTACTTCTACCTGAGAGAGGACTAGCCTTTCTCAGAACACCTGGGTGGTTGGATCGAGTGTGACACCAAAAGAGTACTGTCCAGGTTGTCCACTAATGAGTACGACCCAGCACTCAATGCATTCAACCTGGGTAGCCAAAGCTTTTGGTACCCCCCAATGGTCTTAAAGAACTGCCACGACCATGACTGTCTCCGGGTGTTGGAGGTAGGAACTCCCTCTACCTCATCTTCCTCGTCATCCTCTTCAGCATCCTTGCATCTGTTCCCCTGTCCAGGCCCTACAGATGGTGATGTTTGCGGTCACGGACACTGTCTGTGGACACGTTGGCACGCCACTCAGGTGTGGTCACATGATGACATCGAGGGACATCCGTGACGCTGGCTGGTTCCGCAGACCTCGACGAGTGGGAGCGGCCAAGTGCATGCGCAGGGATATCCGCGAACAGGTGCAATCCATGGACCAATTAAAAGAGCATCATGTGAGACCAGACATGACCAGAAGCGCAATGTCTGCAGACACCTGCTGCGTAAATGGACCCCCAAACAGTTGTGATGTCCGCAGACTTTTAACAAAAAAATATAAGCATTTATCACATAATAATATACAAGATATTCATAGTAGAAACAATAAATGTATTTATGAAAGGAATGGAGTATCAGAATGGGAAACATAAATGGGAGAGTTTGGAATTCCAATTAAGTCATCATCGGGGGATGGAGGGAGAGAAGTTTCATCAAACTGTCTTTGATTTATGTTTGGTGAATTTGATTGGGGTGCTTGCTGGGGGCAAAGGGGACAGGTTTAAGTAGGACATTGATAATCAACATTTCTAATAACATGATTTTTAACATAATTTAGAAGTTCTTTAAGTCATTGCTAAGTTCATCCAATTTTGAAGACAAGATTATGATTTCATTGTGTACAGTTGGGGTTTGGGATTGTATTTCTGGTTGTTGGGATTCTCCATAATTAATCTGTGATGTAGTTTCTTCATGTAAAATATGTACCATAAGAAAAAAATAAATCATTGTTTCATTGAACTCTGTATAAATGAAATGTTTTGTTTATATTGAAATATGTATTGTTTACCATTAGAGATTTCATCTTCACTCATTTCTTCTTTGGGAACTTTTTCCTCTAGCCACTCAAGTGTAAAAAGAGGTCAGGGTGCCCCTCTGCAAGAAATAACACAGCATGATAACCTATTCTGTGGTAATGTTCCCACTCAGAGTCCGCAGACACATGTTTTAGCTCACTGTACCTTACATAAAGTGTGGCTGCGGACTTGAGTGGGTACCTTCCCAAAGAACAGTTTAATTAGCCATGTTCGTTATCACAGAGGGGTGACCTATGATTATTTTTTGATTGTTTAAAGGGACTTGGGTTTAGTCACCCTAATTTTCCTAGGTTCATCTAGACGTGGACCCCTTGCTCACTGTGCTCAGAGATGCAGATATCCACCTCACTGATTAGACCAAACAAGGCTGAAACAAGTGGCTGGGCTTGCTGTTGGTACTCTTGTTCAGAAGTGAATTGCCATAGAATTCCGGTACTGGACTTCCCATGTGGGTGGGATAAAGAATGATATGCAAATGGAAATGTCCCTTCTGTGAAATGTACTGTGGGCTAAAGTGTGGCTGCAGACTCTCGAGTGGGTACCTCCCCAAAGAACTGGTAAATTAGCAGATGTTCGCTCTCACAAAGTGGCACCTAATACTATTTTCTGATCACCACCCAAGTGTGTTTGCTATTTCTGTCAAAATTAGAAATGGTGATATTTGCTTATGAGAAATGTTTACATAATGAATGGTAATATAGAAATATATATTGTGTACTTACTATTTGGTAAGTGGTTGTGGTGTATCTCAGTCTGAATGAAGAGTTTTACTAAAATGCTAATATGAGGTGTATAGCTATAGTTTGTGCTTGGTGCATTCCATAATATTATGTGCTAAATGAAGAAATACTTTTTACATTTTGAAATGTTGAATTGTATAAAAAGGTATATGTGGGTGTAGTAATTACAAGTAATGTTGTTTTACATATATGTTTTTGTTGGTTTTTATTGGTTGAAGGGTAGAACATGTTCTGTTGAGAGTGAGTATCATATAAGGAACTTGTATCATACTCACTAGTTGAGTCAACCTGATCCTCTATCTTGTAGATCGAATTTACCATCACACTGTACCCAAGAAGGACAGACGATCACGACAATAATAGAACTATAACTGATGCATTCGAGAATAGGGACTCCTTCAACTTGAGGTACAAATCGGTCCAAAATGAGCTGAGCATTGTAATTGATATAGGTAGAGGAGAAAATGTGGGACTAACGTGATGTTATACTAACCAATAGAGTTAGGCACATTAATGAATTGGAAACACACCTAAATGGATGTAAAACAACTGAATCTACAATACCAAGAAATTGGTATCATATTAATACTACTTAAAGACCCAAGTGGGGAACTAGAGATGAATCCAAATAAATGAGAATATGCACCAGGAGAATGACTATTGGTAGAATGGAGGTTGAGACACACCCACATGCCAAGTTAGTAGCAACTATAGAAGTTTAGGATTTAAAAAGAATTACAACTAAAATATACACTTCAAATGTGGAATAATAACTTGTATACTAAAAATTAAATGAACACATGGTAATATACAATTATGTTCCTGTTGTTTCAGAAGAGAAACTTGGGTGAGTCAGGATTTACACACATTTATCGAGTGGAAGATATTTTGGGTGCGTTTGGATTGAGAAATAATATCCAGACATTGTTAAGAAAGAAGGCAGGAGACAGCAAGCCCCTGAAGAAATTCTGGTAGATTATTTGTATTAGTAGAGAGAGCAATTAAACATGTTGGGTGTACCGAGTGTGAATTGTATGATAGAGTACAATTGAGTTTTTGAATTAATGAATAGCAACAATTAGTTGACCATAATGTACAGTATAGTAAGAAACACTTTACCAATTCTACTGTGTTGTATTGCTGTGGCCACTTTCCTCTTTGTCTTAATTTAGATTTAAAAAAAATATGATATTTTGTATATTAATAAATTGTCAACTTTTTAAGACTTTTTGAGTGAAATGAACATTATTTTCATGTTAGGTGTGACCCTCACTCTTTTGAAATGATTACACTCAGTAAATTTGTTGTTTGTTTAAAGTTAGTAACCTGTAGAGGGAATGCTCAACTGGGTCATTAAACTACCCTCTAGTATCAATTTTGTAGTAGATTCACATTCCAATACCCATCCTTTTCTTGAAGATATATTATTTGTACTATAAATGTTTTGTTTATTGGTGTGTGATATTTCCTATTTTTTTTTAAAACTCCCATTATGAGTCTGCGGATTACGCGACTGTCTGGGGTGTGATGTCTGGACATGACCGTTTTCTGCATGACACATGTTTGATTAGTCCGTGGACATCGCACTTGTTCTAGAAACATCCAGCAAATGCGCCCTGCGATTCCCACCTGGAAGGTGTACACGGACAGCCGTTTTGGCTGCGGACATTCCTGGATGTCAACATGTGACCACACCCATGCAGCATGTCGGCTGTGTCCGTGAACATTGTCCGAGGCCACAGACCATTTAAAAGTGCTTTTCCAGCCAATCTAGGGTGTGTCAAGCACAAATATTACCCTTGCACAGCTCCCAGACCATTCTACGTTGAGCTGGCAAATTTTAACAACTTTTCAAGTCCTATTTGCATCTTGATAGTCCGGTCCACAGACAGCACGACTGGGACCCATCCATTAATTTTCCTCATTCTCAATCTGGCTATTCAGGAGAGAGCACCTGCTTGCATTTTACAAGTTCCTGCTTTGCTGTTTGCACATCTGTTTTGTGGACAGCACCTGCTTCTTCACTGCTGTGCATATTGGAGACTATGGCATCTCTTATGGCCATTGCTTCTGCCCAGCCACCCCCACCACCACCATTATCATCTGGAGGGCCTGGAGAGGGGAATAGGTGCTGTGATACAGAAGAGCAGGATCAAGAGGATGTAGAGGAGGAAGTGGAGGTGGTCCCTGTCACCAATACTCAGATGGAGTCCTGGGTGTGGCAATTTTATATGACCATTGGAAATGTCCCAAAGGCTCGTGCAAGCAAGGTTTGATGCAGTGAGTGCACACTTGTAGTCAGTCTTGGGAAACCTGGCTTGTATTTCTACAGGGCTACTTCCATGAGGCACCACTCCAAATCGACCCAGCTGACTGCTCTGAGAAAGCAATACCTTTCTCAGGTAAGAGCAGGTTGACTTCCTCCACCCCATCATCTTCATCTGCTCCTGTCACCACAGAGGATACACCTTTGGAGCAGAGGATCCCAGCAGCAGGTTCACAGGCCACACAGAATGCTGTTGGCCCTTACCTTTCAAGGGTCACAGTGCTATGCATGTACTGTGAAGTAACGATCTGTAGGGGGGAGCAGTTTCGGAGTGCTTTCGAGGCTGCAGTCAAGGAGCATGAGAAAGACTGCCACCTACTGAATTAAGGCCCACACAACATCATCCTCTCTCAACCTGCCCCTTCGTCCCTGTGGTTGGTGCCGCAATAAAAGGAAGCTTTAGGAGCCAATTTGCATATTTAAAAAATAGAGGTGAGAAAAAAAGTCACAGGCCCCTGTGCAACCTGCATAGTCAGCGGACAGCGCAGTAGTCCACAGACATCTAAAAAATTCACATTTTGCATTCAAAAAGGGTGGCTTATTTTTTTGTGTTTTTGGCTTTTATTTATTTTTAAATTTTTGGTTTTATAAACTGAACTAAGAAAACATTTCACAGAATTTAATTATTTCTTCTCACTGCTTCAAAAGCATTTTGAATGTTTTCCACAAAAATCTGATTACCCACATCAGTTAAAAGGACTCCATCTCACCGAAAATGTTTGGCCCTATCAAATTGAATGTTCTCATTATGAAACAATGTCATACCAACATCTCAAACAAAAGCACACACAGCTTTATTGATGTTGCACCTCGCTTTTTCCATTTGTGGGCCAAAGGAACTGGAACACATCCACATCTGTGTCTGGACAATGCGTGAACAAATTATTTTCGAATTAGGGAACATTTCCTTCAACTTTATCAATGTCTCCTTCATTGCAATGTCTCCTTCATTGCGAACTGCAATGAGATTCCAGTCACATTCCCCAACTGTTCCCTCCACAATGAACGATAATAATGTCTGGATGTTTCAATTCAACCATATTTGCACAAAATTGGAGCAGGTCCACCCACTTCATGCATCTCGCTCCATGCCAGAACACTTCCAGAGTAGAGAATCCACGATTTTTGGATATTCCATAATGCTCAGTATACACCTTCAACCAATGGACCCACGAGTCCACCACAATCCAAACACTCTGCCTGCTGAAAGACATTGCCAAGGTAATTTTTAATCCTCTCACAACTCCTACTTACATAAATCCTGCTACCCTCTCTTCCTGTACACCACACCCAGGAAACCTGATTGGCTGAACCTCGATGTCCATGGACAAAATGACTGTCCACAATCTCTGCAGTCCCCTTTCCATGGCAGGTATCCTTAAAAGACCCAGATGAGTCAGGGGGTTCACACTTAATTTAAACAATGTATTGTACAATGGTGCAAAAGAGCCTTTTTTGTTTTCATTAGTTTTGATTTTTTTTGCTTTTCTGATTTTTATTTCCTAAAACTACTTACAAATGTTTTCATACGCATTCTACATCTTTTTCACATACACTTTCTCAGTACATTTTAAATATTTACAAGAAACATGTGATTCCCAAAATCAGTAAAATTCACTCCATCACCCTGAAAATTGTTTGCACCATCCACCTTGATGTTTTCATTTTCAAAAGAAGATGCCATGCCCACTCCATTCAAAAAAGCATATACACCTTTATTTACAAGGTGCCTACCTTGTTCTAGTTGGGTGCAAATAACATTTGGGCATCTCCACACTTCCCTTGGATGTATTTCTGAAATAAAACCTTTGCACATGGAAATAGTTCCATTAGGCCTCGGAAAATATCTTTTAATGCAACCTGTAAATATAGTGCAGTAACGTACCCCAAACTATTTCCTCGACAATGAACAACAATAATATGTAGCCATTGAAAGTGAGCCATAGTCTTACAAAATAATAGTAAACACACCCAGTTTAGCCCAGACACTGTATGCCAGCAAACCTCCACTCCCTCCAAATCAAAAGTAGCAGATACTATACACAACTCAGTGCACCATTTCAAATTATTCACCAAACAATCTCCCACCATCCACCTATTGAGCTTTTTTTTAACACTAGCCCCATCCATCTTTCCTACACAACAACAATCAAAACACCTACTTCCCTCTCTTCCTGTAAACCACAACCAGACCATCTCATTGGCTAATCCCCACAGTCCCCTTTCCATGACAGGTATCATTGAAAGATACCAGCATTTGCCGTCCACATAATGTCACAGCCACTCAAAAGGGTTAGGGGGAACATTAAACACAATTTAAGTTATTTAGGGCCTCATCACGAGTGGGGCTGTATCGGCCCAGGCTTATAGCATTACCGCCAACCAGTTTGGCACTATTAGCGCCGGATCAAGGGTTGGGTTCTAATGGGTATTGCCCATTGGGTCCATGGGAACCAATGGGGCAATTTCAGTGCAATTAGCGCTAATAGTGCTGCGCTAATTGCGACTGAAAATGGGCATTAAGTTGATGCATTTACCCCCAGCTTAGAGCTGGTGATAAATGCTGCCAGACTTGTGATTGGGCAGACCCTTAAATGCAGCGAAAATAGCGTTACCACCGCATTTAAGGGCTACCGCCCAACTCATGATGAGGTCCTTAATCTTTAGTGGTGGCTCTTACAAGAACCTTTTTTGGGGAGGGGTTTGTTAACAAACATCTTTCTTTCTTTTTTTGCTTTTATGTACAGTATTACTGTACTCTACACCCTACAAAAGATTGTAAAGGAAAATTGCATTCCCGACATCTGTGAAGTAAACTCCATCTTGACAAAAAAAAATCACACCATCAGAATTTATATTATCATTCTCAAAAGATGACATTCCTGCAGCATATAAAAAGGGTTATATGTGATCTTACCAACCACAAAAACAATGTGGTACATTAAATATTGGACAAAACATCATGAAACACTACATCCCCCCAAGCTTCCCTTTTTCTATCCATTTAAAGCCACCCAAAACCCAACCGCATTCTGATCCATTTTAACCCCTTACCCCGCTTCCCTTTATATATTTATTTAAAGCTTATCAGTGTTTTTCAGTGTTTTTGTCCACTCTGAAATGTACCACTCTGTTGTGTTTCCGTTAAAATGACTGCATACCATAAATACCATAAAAAAGCATATTCAGCTTAACTGACAAGCTGCCTTTATTCTTCAATTTGTGAACTGAAAAAGTTTGTTGGACATCTCCATGTTTACAGAAATCCTTCAGGACAACTTGCAAAGGCACTGGAGTAATAAACCCCAAACTGTCCCCCTGCACAATCACAATGTCTGGACATTTAAAGTGAGTCATACTCTCACAAAATGAAAGCAAGCTTGCTCAGTATAAGCCACAAACTGCATGCCAGAAACATTCCACGTCTGCCTTTCAAATATTTCCAAGGATGTCATGATTTTCAGCATACACCTTCAATGACTGAATTAAAGAGTCCCTCAGAATCCACACAGTCTGCCTTCTCAAACACATAGCCATAGCCATTGTCACTGCTCTCAGAACTCCTGCAAACAAAACTCCTACTACCCTCTCTTCCTGCACACCACACCCAGCAAACCTGATTAGCTAATCCCCACAGACCCCTTTCCATGCCAGACACCCTCAAGGACCTGGATGTGGCACGTGCCATCCACAGACCACCACTGTGTCCGCAGACCCCTAACATAGGGGCTGCCCTTCTACCTTTTCCACTTTCATGTTCTCAACACACCCTCATTGGCTGTTTTCAAAGAGTCACACATCCATCGAACAATCACATCCAAAACATTTACACCTAACCCTGTCATCTCATTGCGATACTTCAAATGCACTCTTGAACTCTCACAGTGAATACCTCCTGTTACTGAAAGGCATCTGCATCAAAAACTACTGTGCAACTGTTCAAGATTTCTATTTCTAGATTCAACAAGATCTGCATCGAACAAAACATACTACAGGTATGCTTATATTTAAAAAAATGTTTTCTTCAACTTTTCACAAATATATATATAAAGGGTTGCTGCTACTTACCCTGTAATAAGCTTTTCAATAAGCATATTCTCTTTTGTAACCACTCTAGCAAATGCCATGCATTGCAGCATTCATCACCTGCTCATATGAAGCAGCAAACAATCACAATGCTCTGCTTAGAGCTGGGGGTAAATGCTGCCAGACTCGTGATTGTGTGGACCCTTAAATGCAGCAGTAATACTGTTACCGCTGCATTTAAGGGCTACCGCCCAACTAGTGGTGAGGTCCTATGTCTTTCTTTTTTTCCTTTGCACTCTGTCACTTCCAATTGCACTTTTCCCATTATAAATCTCAAACTACAAGTCCAGAATGCAAAGAAAAAAACACAACTGAAATTCAATATTCTGTGACATGTATATCAAATAATCTAAAATGCTTTGCTTTTCAAAATATTTTTGGATGCATTTTTAAGAATGTTCAAAAATGCATATCTGCATTTACAGCAGCACTGTGTTACATTTTCATAAAAGAAAGTAAAAGCAGATACAATAGATTTGCACGCCATCTGTAATTGGCACTCAGTGTGTGCCAGTTTCATATATTGACAGTACATGTATACTTCCTAACATAACCCATTCCAATCGTCCACTGCTTATGCAGTATCCTTTTTTCTCCACATTCCGTGACTTGCACGGCAACTTTCACAATGGCAAAAGTGGAACTACAAGTTCCAGTTGCTCCTATAAGCAACCACTTATTTTACGGACCACCGGTTTTATTAACAGTTTTTTCCGACCACTCCTCCTTTGTTTATAAATATGAACCTTGCTTACTAAAAGTACTTCACCATTACCACATATCCCCACTAACTTTCTTTTACAAATACAGGAAAGGGGGGTAGTCCTACCCTGTAGAGTTAAATATTTGCAAAATAATTTACATGCAAACTTAATTAGAACCCTTGTAAGAACACATCTAAATGGGACATTTAAGCATAACATCCCTTAAGTAGGTTATTAGTGAAAAACACACATGAATATTCAAATTTTAGGTATCCAGCTTTTCATTATTTAGCTGATACGCTGTTTTGACTCTTTTATATAAAAGTAATCAATGCAGTGCAAAGTTGTGCAAAGGAGCACTACAGAACAAAATAAATTCACTTCAACATGTAGGAACCAGGTAATAAGGTGGTTAGAGCAACATGAGAACAAATTAAATGGACGCACATGCAATAAGGGACAACTCATACAATAATCAGAATGTTGTGAGAACAGATTAAATGAACACAGAGTAGTCACTGATTTAGTGAATTAGAGACTTAGGTCAAGGGTCTCGTAAGCCCGGCTAGAATATAAACTCGTATTTGGTCTATGTCAAGATATAATGATAGAAATGTAGGTGCAGACATAGTTGTCAGCTCAGGGAGTTGTGGGCATTGATGCTGCATATGTTTCGGCTACAGAGATGGGAGCCTTCTTCTAGGGCCATGAAAGTGAGGTCACTCTGTGTAAAGGAAAAGGAAGAGGAAGAATAAATAGGATATTTTAAAACAAGTAGCAAGATGCTGGCAAGGGTAGGTATTAATACTAAAGGACAGATCCTAATAGGTTCCAGACCCCTAAACAACTCACCTAAAGCTGGGAGCACCGTGAAGTGCTCGCAAGTGTGGAGTAGCTGCGTGGCGGGGAGAACAAATAAGGTCCAGGAAAGGACTCCAGGTAAATGGGTAGAAGGTGCCTTGTTGAGGAGGAGAGCCGCTGGTGGGGGCAGGGATCCTCCGGACTATCTCACAGCTAACAAGCAGAGCAGGGAGCTTGCAATTTAAGTGAAAGATAAGGGTATAGGCTGAAATGTGCCCATATAGTTGGAAGTACAGTAATAAACATGTAAGGTAAGGCAGGGAGGGCATTACCTGTAGGCCAAAATATAGTTGGCTGTGAGCTGGAAATGTGGCCAGGTGGTTGTCAGTCCGTGGAGGTGCCTTCCAGAAAAATGGAGGCGAGGAAGGAACCAGGAACACCCTGTTATGGAAGACGAAGGAGGCCAAGATCAGCATGCTGTAAAATCATGCAGCATAATATGCGTATATGTGGGGCCAGGACGTCTGGCCCTCCGCCAGGATGGCCTGGAGAAAGAGATCCCCTTTACCTGGATACTTTTGGTGCTGCAGGTGGAGGCGAACGTCCTCTGCCAGAGCCCGTGCTGGTTCTGTAAAGGAGCTGTGTCTCCGAGCATTAAGGCAGACGGGCAGTGCGGACGCGCATGCGCTCGGGGGTAGTGGCTCTTCGAGCGGCATATGCGCGCGGGAGATTAGGCTCACATACTATGTGCGCATGTGCCCAGCGGTAGAGTCCAGGACCTGAGCACATGCGCACATAGTTGTGACTCTGTGGTCCTACAGAGCGGCTCCCAAGAAAGGAAATCAGTGCTGGTGTGGACAGCCCGAAAGAGCTGCAGCGCATGTAGTAGCGCAGAGCCCGAAGGTTAAAAGGAGGTTGGAGCCATGGGGAGGTACACAAAGGGGCAGAGTATGAGGGATTGAGAAGGGGGGTAAGTCCTGGTGGATGGGCCTCCCAAAAACCTACAGACTATTAGCTTAGTGCAAGGCGACCAGTGGCTTCATACAGATATTACAAGTGAAAATTAAAATAAAAATACTGAACATGCTGGCCATAAGCCACATACTATGGCTTAACAATGTAAGGTAACTGGTGACATAGTAGGAACTGAAACAAGAATTGTCAGTATAATGGTCATAAGCACCAGATCCTAGCAGATGTGTCCAGTATCATTACACAATGGAATAGGTTTATAGTCATACAATTAGTTTACAAGGGGGTCAACAGACAAATGCAGGAAGACATCATGAAAATCAGAAGCAAAAAATAGTCAACATGCTGATCATGAGCCCTCAATACTAGCATAACATTGTAACATGACTTGTAGCATTATCAGAACCAGAGACAGGAATAGTGAACATAATGGTCATAAGCACAAGATCCTAACAGGTGAGTTCAGGATTGACACGCAATTGAGTGTGTACATGGCACACAGTTCGTGTTCATGGGGAACCAAAGTCCAATGCACGAAGATACCATGGCGGAGCCATCACCACCACTGTGAGAGGTAAATACACAAATAAAATGTAATTAAAATTGAAGACAGCTAGATGCTACTGAGATGACAATGGGCATCAGAAGTTGAACCACACATGATGCGAGAAGTGGTCCATGAAAGGAAGAAGCCAGAGTTAGCCGGATGTCCCAGGGGAGGGGGGTATATAACCCGAGCTGGAAGGGCCTGTAGGTGTGGAGCAACTAGGATGACTATAAATGGGTCTAAGTGCCCCATTAAAGAACGGAAGACCAATGGAGGGAGCAGGGCAAAAGCTTGGACCTGTGGCCCCAGATTAGATGCTAAATTGTCCTGGTTGTGCCTCGTTGAGGCCTTTAGTGGTGGATTGGAGTTTGAACATCCACCATGCCTTCTTAAAGTTTAGTAAGTTTGCGGTATTAGCCTTATCTTGAACTTTGTCGACGACCCACAAGGAGAAGGAGTCAGGGTCATGTTGGAATTCAATAAAATGGTTGACTAAAGGGGCAGTGGAGTTTTTGCATCTTTTCCTGGATCAGGTGCTCCCCAATCTGTTTGTGTATGGGTCTAGAGGTTTGGCCCATGTATCGTAGACCACGTGGGCATTGGATCACATAGATGACATTAGCTGATTTGCAATTAGAAAAGTGCCGTACTTGCCACTCTTTTCCATCAATGGGGAAGGAATTGATTTTGCGTGTTTGCCTACACGCCATGCTTTGTCCGCATGGGTGGTGTCCGCGGATCTCCCTCATTTTCCATAAAGTAGAGCGTGCATTGGTTTTGCTGGTTCTGGCACTGGTCAAAAGATCTTTGAGGTTTTTGGACCTCTTAAGTGCCATTCTGGGTCTAGGTTCGGAGGGCAAGCTCAGTTGGACTAGTGGCCAGAACTTCCTAATAGTCGACTTGAGTTTGGAAGTGGAAGTACCCCAAAGTACTCTTTTCAAATGAACATTGCTTTCACTCTAGCCCATTATATTCCACCCTTCACACTCTTACAATTCCCATCTACACACCACCATTGCAACACCCACTCTGTTGCTCAAAACAGCCCAATCACCCTACAGATTTCATCACACCATCACTGCCTTACTCGCTAACACACCAACATCACACCTCTGTAGACTCTTACTCTCACAACCTTCCCAACCACACCTAATACACTACCTCACAATCAAAAAGCACTCTATTCATCTCTACAATCACACACACACCCATGCACCATACATGCATACACATTTCCAACGCAAACATTCTCTTTTCCCAACATACAAAATAAAATGCCTACTAAACAGCAACTCTGTAGAAAAGAAAGAAAATGTAGAGCAGATAAGACTAAAACTACATTATATTGTCATCCATCTATAAAACAATGTATAGAAAACATTAAAACAAAAGTGCTAGTAACCTCATTCAACAAAATGAAACCAGCCACGACTAAAGAAGCTAAGACCCATCTTGCAAAAACAAAAAGTACAAAATTATGTACAAAGAAAAGCAAACCTATTAACAAACTTAACCTTCTATCTACCAATGTTAATGCAGTCATGGTAAGAGATAAGAGGTGCGGGCGGTCACTGCTAGTTAATTCAGGTTGAACATATAGGAAGTTGATGGCGAGACCCAACACAACCAGTGTACACTTACACTGGAGAGAACTGAAAGCAAAAAAGAATGTCCAATGAACAATCATCCATAGGACCTTGGGTCGCCAATGGTGTAGTGAAGACTACTGTAGAATTAAATCAAATTAATATATTGTTAGAAATATAGTCCATAGGTTGCCATTCATCTGGCTGAAAAAACAGACTTGCCAATGCTGTTATTATTGTCTTTTAATATTAAAGGTTCATCTTAAAGTGAGGAGCCAGAATTCATGTTAATTGCCAATGGATTTCGGAGCCAACCTTTGGTCCTTCTTCAGGGCAAATTCTATTTAACAAAAAAACAAATAAAAAGTGCCTATTTTAGTCACAAGGTATGTCAAATAACAACATTACAAACATTATGCTTTGATATCCAGGTCGTATACATCTTAGGTTGTAAACATGTTAATTTCCATATATTGAATCTAGGCGCATGCCTCTTGGCTCAACCAAACCTCTACGTACAACTTAGCAATCTCTATGATTAGTTATAGCACCAGTACCTGCATATAGATGAACTTAGGCCGTGTGTCTTGAGGCGGCCACTCAATACAATTTTGTCCTTCTTAAGGGAGTCCACGGGGCGATCCCCTTCATCAAATTCAATCTACACTTGACTATCCTTACAGTTGCGAATTCTGCAGGAATAATTAGAAAAATATTTCTTTCTAATATCCCAATACATACGGTATATCATTAAACTACAAACAGATTAAATAATTCAAACATGTATATACTGATAAAGCTCCTCATACCTTGTCATGAAGATAGTTAAACTTATGCCATAAGTTTATGTAGCGCAGTGATGACCGTAGTGAATTCACAGTGCAGAGCGTGTGTCCGGTGCATCTGCTCTAATGTGCGTGGAACCTGCGTTATGCAAGACTATGAGTTAATACTCAAGTAGATCAATATTTGTGGGGAACTAGCTAAGCTAAAGGTTAACTCTGCTGTGGTCGCTTACCTGTGTCTTGCTTCTATAACATGTAGCGCGTCTCAGTGCATTCTGTGGCCGAGGTGCCAGCAGTTCCAAAAGCTCTGCGTTACCAAGGTAACGTGGATATAAACAACGTAACGTATGTGTACATCGGTATGCGGCTTGGCCAAGGCTGTAGTTGCCAAAGCTGCCTGTTTACTGTTGCTAGCGCTAGTGCAGGTCGTCCGGAGATTCCAACAATCCTGCAATAGCGCGCTGTGTAAAAGCATTGAAATGATCGTGAGTAGGTAATAAAACATATTGTGTACTGTTATGAGAAAATAAATGGGCTCAATTGAGCTTAGAGTGCATGATCATGCGCGGTGAACAGTATTGATTAATGTGTGCCTGCCGGCACATGCCGAGTCTTTAGAAGCACAATTGAATAAAACGTGTTTATATTTACCTGTGGCAAACACAGTTCTCCTCAATACATTATATCAACTCGTGCTTACCTTGAAGTGCGTGAAATTAATCATGTGCATTCACTTGCTGCTGTTTAAACACACAGCTACAAGATTGACTGACGATTACAACCCTTAATTGCTCAAGAAAACAAGAATAATCAGTTATGTTGGCATGTATCAAACATGGCTGTACCTAATTCAAGAAAACAACAATATGTATCAAAGATACACAAACGTATACTGCAGTATTATTCTGGTCTGTACCATTAAAGTCCACACTCAGGTGTGCTGCACTTTGCCTGTTTCTTTTGATCATGTAGCGTAGCGCTAGTATTCAACCAAGTAGATTAAATGAAGCAGTGCAGATCAAGTTCTTGATTCAATCCCCGAGGGGAGACCGTGTCTAGTCTCTCTATCTAATATGCTTCACATTGTTGTAGTTTCTTGGTTATACCCATCCCACTGTTTGAAACATCGATGACTTCCGAAATTTGAAAACGCATTTGTGAAACTTGGTGGTTTGCTTGATTGAAGTGTCTAGCAACTGGAGAGTGCTGATTTTTGGTTCTTACATTTGATTTATGCTTGTTCCATCTAACTTGTGCTTTCCTACTTGTTTGACCAATATACAACAAGCCACAGGGGCATTTAATGCAATATATAATTTTTTCTGTCATGCATGTTAAATAGCTTTTGATGCCGATTTTTTGTCCTGTTCTGGGATGCGTCACAGTGTTGCCTTTAATGATGTTGTTACAGTTGCTGCATGACATGCAGGGAAAAGTTCCTTGCTTCTTTGAAATGTGGCTTGTGTTTTTCTTAGGTTTGGTTTTGACCAGCAAATCTCTCAAATTGCTACTTCTTTGGTTGGCAAAAACCAGTCTTTCTTCAAATAGATTCTGGAGCTTGTCGTCACAAGTCAATATGTGCCAATGTTTGAGTATGACTCTCTTGATTTTAGGAGACTGGACACTATATCTACTCACATATACTAATGGATTTTCTGTAGTGGTTTTGATTTTAGTAGCCAGCAGAGTAGATTTGTCCTGTGCTCTTACTTTGTCTGATGCAGCTGTTAGTTCATCCTCTTTGTATCCACGTTGTTAGAATTTGTTCAATATTATCTCTTTCTCTTGTTCATATAGACCATCTGTGTTGATGATTCTCTTTATCCGAAGTAATTGGCTATATGGTAAACTTTTGATTGTGGCTCGAGGATGAAAACTCATTCTATGTAAAAGGTTGTTCTTGTACGTTGGTTTATGGTATACTTTGGTGTTAAATGTAGGTACTTGAGTTACTAAGACATCCAGAAATTGTATACTTGGATGTCCAATCTCGGACGTGAATTGGATCCTGGTGTCAATCGAGTTGATATATGTCAAAAACAAGTTCAAAGTTTCTTCTGTATCGTTCCTAATCAAAAAAATGTCATCTATACATCCCCCCCAATGTTTGATATACCTTCGCCACACAGGATGTTTGATGATATGATCATTTTCAAATTTCAACATAAATGAATTTGCATATGCGGGTGCCATCATCGCCCCCATTGCGGTTCCACTTATCTGTGAGTAAAACTGTTTGTCATATTGGAAACAGGCTTTCTTGGAAATGAATTCCAGTATTATCATAATCCATTCTTTTGAAGCACCAATCTCTTCTTCTTGCAGTAAAAACCATTCAACTGCCTGCTGTCCTAGACAGTGAGGAATCGATGTGTATAGCTGTTAACATCAATAGTTACTAGGAGATCATGTTCTTTGAGTTCAATCTGTGCCAGTTTATTAAGAACATCTGTTGTGTCCTTAATATAGGTAGGATGTTTCTGTATCAAAGGTTGCAAAATAGTATCTATGTAGATGCCCAGTGATTGAAGAATACTTTGGGTGGCAGCCACAATAGGAAGGCCAGGTGGTTTGAGTAGTGCCTTATGGATTTTAGGAAGTAAATACAAGTGTGGTGTTTTTGGGAAGCTCTCTGTCAAGAAGTTCTTAGTTTTGTCACTTATCCATTCATTTTCTTCAGCCATCTCTAACATGGTTTTCAACTCTCCTGTGATTTCTCTGATGGGATTACATGATAATAACTTATATATCTTCGTATCATTCAGTTGTCTTAGGCATTCTTGTCTGTAGTCATCGGTATTCATTACTACTAATGCCCTGCCTTTGTCTGCCGGGCGGATATTGATTGACTCATCCTCATATAAGTTTCTGAATATTGAAAAATCACTTCTGTTAAGATTACGGAACCTTGGAGTTTTGAACGAGATCTTCTTCAGATCTCTCAAGATAGCTTTGTGGAAGATGTTTATTGTTCCATGCGGTAGTGGTAGATTGGCTTTTAGGTTTCAGTTCCAGATAGTTATTAGCTGTCTCTGTAGCTGGAATCTCAATATCTGCAAAATACACCTTTAATTTGATTTTGCGAATAAACAGACTGGTACTGAATGTTGGAACAAAACTAAGTCCTTTCTGCAGGATATTTCTCTCTGCCATACTTAAATGACGATTAGATAGGTTGATGATTAGATCTTCCTGCTGGGGTATCTGTTTGGTAATTTCTCTGTGCTTCCTTTTCCTGCCTCCCCTCCGGGTTCGTTTCTTCCTTTGTCTTTGTGTAAAAAAGGCTGTCTAAGTGGTCTGTCGTCACCTGTTGCAGCATTTTCTGCGGTGGTTGCTTGTTCATCATTACTTGAAGGGGTTGGTATCCTCGATGTGCTAGTGCGTGGTTGGGAATCAGAAGCAGTACCGGATTGATCAGAAGATCTTTTGTTATGATATGGTTGGGCGGGGCGCCTATATTTTTCCATCCATGTATAAACCCGATCATTATGATAATCATAGGTATCTCTCATGCAGTCATGGGAAAGCAATCCAGAAAATGTTCCACCCTAGAGTTCTCCATAATCTTCTTAACAAAGCTGAAAAGTCACAATCTCCCCTTGAAAATGACTGCAAGAGACTAATCCTGCAAGCTCTAACTAACAGCACTAATGAAGGGAAAATGGTACATATTGAATTTAATCAGAATGAAACCACTAACTAAATAAATCAAGAATTTACAAAAATTACTTCTAAACTTTTTCACTGTCAATATAGAGACCTTTTCAAACTTCTTTGATGGTGAATGGATTCACAGAAGCAGCACAGAACCATACTTCACTGAAGAAGCTTATAAAAATGAACAGCAAAAAACAATTGCCATAGACAAATATGGTTGAGGGTATGAAATGGTGGAAGACATCATTATGACAAAAGAAACCCTTATAGAAAAAAAGTCCCCAACAAACTTAAAACCAAATGCTCCTTTCACCCAAACAAACCGTCGAGTGTACAATGGACATTCAGCTGAATGTGTAAAGTACACCAACAATCCTTTAAATCTTTAGGACAATTTCTCAATCACAATGTGAAACTAACAAACAAAAGTCAAATGAAAACTTTACAAACCATAGACGCATGTCCATTGCACTGCCACGCTGGTCTACGAGGACATTCATTAGCCTGAATTTTAGGAACTGCTTGCAAAAGCACTTTCCACCACATCAAAATGTTAGCGACACACCATTCTACTACATAGAATCATGTGCATCAACTATACTATGCAAAAAGGCCTGCTCTAGAACTGCAAAATTTTAATAACATTCTCCTACATGGAAAAGCCAAAGAACTGCTTCAAGAAATAGAGCACAATCAGTGTAAATACTTCAGAACTGAATGTGTCTTAGAAAACACCAACATCCTAATGAGGACATACAAAAAAGGAATATCTAAGTTTCAAAACACATCTGCTAAAATACCAGACCAAATATGCGTCTGTTGTCACAGAACATTTTATAAAAAGAGCACAAAAATAGTAGATCTAGCCTACAAAATAGAAGACAATGAAGAACCCCAATGGTTCCAATTGGCTTTATATCTAACAGCTGAAACTAAATACAAAATAACTAACCTCTCAGCAGTTTACAAATACTGCTACACAAAGCTTCAAAATAACCAAATGCCATCTCATTCTATCACTAATAACTTTGAAATATTCGCACTTCCGAAAGGTCTCCAACAGCTTAACTTGTACGAGAGCATTATAATACAAGCATTTCACCCATTTCAAGCTATAATATGGATTCAATCGAAATCAGCCAAATTACCTCCATCCGAGTTGCTAAAGGGCATCCGTGGCAAAGTAGTATATTTACTGTTAGATCTAAAAGAATATGTTCAAACTCTAGGAGTACAACAAAGCCAATAGATCAATCTTTGATTGTACTAGTTAATGGTGTGCCAACAAAAGTCAAAAACATTTGACAACAACAAGTGGACTTAAACAAAGTTAGACAAGCCCTACAATATCTAAAAGAAAACAATGAATACTACAAACATATAAACATAGAGGAAAACTTTAAGAGAAACCACCTAAATTATTCAAGACTCACCAGCAACTGGCCAATTTGAATGTGTAGATCCTGTTACTGCAGCTAACATTTTATAGCAGTATACAATTCACCCACTACACTCCAAAGACACAATTGATGATGCATTAGAAATGTATCAAATGCATCAAGTCAAAGGATCCCCAATGAGCATATGAGCATATGGGAAATAAGTGTAGAAGAACATTCTATTCCTCGACTCTTTCCTACAGAAAAGGGAGGAAGATATGATATAAGGTGCGCACAAATCAGTGCATCAGACTATCACTCTTTAATAATGTATTCTGAAGACCCTAGATTCAGACAAAATGTTGAATACATTTTCCACCTCCTCTTTGAAAGAGAACTAGCAACTCTATGTTGTGGAGTTGCACACACATTAAAAACAGGCTCTAACTTTTTAAACATATCCACGACCCAACTACTGCAACAACAAAAAAAGACAAAGATTACGTTTTGCAGTCAAGTATCACTAATCTCGTGGCAAAAATGTTTGGTACAAAGGAATACTGGTTCCAACATCACGCTGATGTACGTTGTATGCTAAGAAGCCTAGGCTCACCCACATGGTTTGTTACTTTAAGTTGTGCAGAGTATGCATGAGATGACTTGCATGTCCTTTTAAGCACTGCAAACCAAAATAAATATGGAATAGATATAAAACACCAGGATAACTCTGTTCTCTTGACCCTGTCAATGTATCAAGGTACTTTCACCATCACTTCCTTGCCATGATGCATTTTATCTGCAATAAAACTACCCCTCCGCTCACTCTTTTGGATAAAAGAATTTCAATCCAAAGGGGCACCACACATCCACATGCTTTTGTGGATAAAAGATGCTCCAATATTTGGCCATGATAGTGACACCACAATTTTACACTTTATTGAGAAATACATTACCTGCAACATCCCTTCAGAAACTGTAGATAGTGACCTACATACCCAAGTGTTACACTTCCAAAAAAATAGATGTGGCAAATACTGCCAATGTAGATATAAAAACAAAGGCCAATACTATACCAAATGTCACATTGGCTTCCCTAGACCAGTTTGCAAAAAAGGACAAGTAAATAGCTTGATTTGTTTTGTTAAACACAGCGTAAAAGTAAAATCCCCAAAAAATACATACAACATTAAAACGGTGGAAGGATCCAAGCACATTAATGATTACAATGCAATCATTGCCCTCTTGTGCAATGCAAACATAGACATGAAATGCATTGCAGACAATTCCACTGCAGTTGCAAGGTATGGCATAGTCTATCTCACCAAAGACCGTTTAACAGGTACAGCCTTATATGGCACATCTGAACATATTGTCTGGCTGAACCTTGGACCAGCTTTATCCCGAAAAAAAGTACTAAATTCCTACCAAGAGATAGAAAACGTAGCCACAAATGAGCCCAACAGACAGGACATTCTAAAGAACAATTTACTTGACACATACTACCCAAAAAGAAGTACTGCTTTGGAAAACATGTGTCTGTATGACATTGCCCAAAACTACATCTACAAAAACAATATCACACCAAATGAGAGACAACTGGCAAATATTCAGACTCAACTTGTGAAGGAAGCATAGTGAAACTCACCAAACCATCTCTAATTAACCATATAAAGTTATCATCTAAATCTCCACAACATAGAAAACTATATTACATGGCCCTACTCCAACGTTTTAAACCTTGCAGAAAATAAAAAACATGAATAGGTGACTATGACTCATTTGAAGCTGCATTCAAAGCAAATGAAAGCAGTATAACAAATGACAATTTCGAACAATACAAACAAATGTTGGACAAAGAACACCAACAAAAATTGAAGCTCAATTAGACAAAGACACTCCAGAGGGCAGTCAACCTCCCCTAACAGGAAGCCAAGAACCACTTGGAGAGGCACTCCTTCTGAATGAAGCAGAAATAGCCATGACTGAGGTAGAAAATACCATCTATCAATATAACAAAACTGAGGAAGACTTATCAGTGCTGGAATCACAGCTAAATGATGAACAACTCACCATATATCTAGCAGTCACTCATGAAATTGAACATGGTTTTAAACATGAAACAAAAACCTGTAGCTGTACACATTATAAACCTCTGCTCCTATATATAAGTGATGAAGCTGGTTCTGGTTGATTAAAATAATCAGCACATTTCTACAAAACTTAACAAATAAGAACCTTTTGGTTGTAGTAACAGCTGCCTAAAACATAAGAGGTGTAACTTTAAACTGACTACTACTCCTGCCCGTAGAACACCAAACAAATGAGAATACTACAAATTATCAGCAGAAGCTAGCTGCTACTGAAGTACACAGATTTCTAAAACAAATGAATGTGGTCCTGATAGATGAAGTAAGCATGGTTTACAACCTCATGTTGGCTTTAATTCATCTTCATCTTAGATTGCAAGAAGTCCTTAAAACCAACTACGAAGAACTGTTTTGAGGAAAACTTGTTATTGCTTTCGGAGACCTCCTACAGTTAACACCAGCGAAAGGTCAACCTATTTTCAAAACATTAGGACACAAACAATGCCGCAATACCCTCGGCAGCATTGTAAATGCAAATCTCTGGCAACAGTTGCACTACAGAGAACCAACTCAAAACATGTGTCAGTCTGCAGACCTCACATATGCTAACATTTTAAATAGCATTAGAACTGGTCTGTTTACTAAAGATGCTAAATACATCTTAAATAGTAGACTGATCCATGAGCTATGTTATAGTATGTTACTTTTTCTTATGAAGCGCAAAAGCACTTAGGCATTCAGGCGCTGAACAGAAGGACAGAACTAAAGAACGGCGATCTTAGATTACTTCAAACAAACAGCCTGTTCATCAGCAACTTCCTAAAGTTAAGGTCATGTTCTTCCTTCTAGAGTGATTCTGGTAGCTTATTGCAGACCTGTGCCACCCGGACTGGGAAAGAGCGGTCATTGCCCCAGTCTCTTTGGAATCAATTGACCTTCAAAAGGCATACCTTAGCTGAGCGAAGGTTCCTAGTGGGTTGATAGATCACTACTTTCTCTTTAAGATATTGAGGGGCTGTCCCAAAAATACACTTATGTCCCAGAGTTAACAACTTAAAGAGGACTCTGGCTGCCACCGGGAGCCAATGCAGCACTCTCCATGCTGCTGTCACTGGTTCTCTCTGTGCCATATGGTGAACTAGGCTTACTGCTTCATTTTGTATTTTCTGCAGTGTCTGTATGGCATCCTTACTGGCACAACTAACAGAGAGTTAAAGTAATCCAAACGCAGTAATATAATAGCCTGTGCTAATTTTGCACGGTTATCCGTTGTGACCATGGGGCCAACCAATCTCAGTACTCTGAGGTAATAGTTGGTGTTCCTCGCAATGTAGTCCACATGGGCATCTGCATTTAGATTGGCCTACATATAAGTACTGAGGGTCTTAACCTCCGTAGCCACTGGGATCAGGCTACCCTTGATAAGGAAGCTAGAAAAATCTCGACCTAGACTCTCCAAGGAGTGCTTTGACCCATAAATCATCAGCTCGGTTTTCCCAGCATTTAAGCATAACCAATTCATGGACATCCAATTTTTGATGACCATATAGATGTTATTCAGCTTCTCCTTGTCCTCTGCATCATTTCTGCAAAATCCATAGATGACTGAAAATCGTCTGCATAATTTGTGAAGAAAAACCACAATCTCTCCAATTCCACGCACAAAGGCTGGATATAAATGTTAAAAAGTGAGGGGGACAGACATGCCCCCGGTAACCCCCACAGACAGTGGGCTCCGGATCAGATGGGGCATCTACGCAATGGACCTTAGACCTGCGTCCTTCCAAAGATGACTTCATCCAGCTGACCGCCTCCACTGAGAATCCCCCTATTGCCGCCAGTTTCTCTAACAGTATTTTGTGGTCCAGTAGATCAAAGGCTGCTGATAAGTCGAGCAAAATCAGCAGCCCCAATCCACTCCTCTCCAACACTGTCAGGATCTGGGTTTGGAGGTCAACCAAGGCACTCTCTGTGCCACAGGTGCCTCGAAATCATGATTGTTTCTTGTGCAGCATACCTATGGCCTCCATGTTTTCTTGGAGCTGCATATTAGCCACCTTATCAACCCTCTTGAGAAAGAAAAAGGTGTTGAATATGGGCCTCATCTTTGCCGCATCCTTGGGGTCAAAACCCTTTCTTTTCAAGAGGGGCGTCACCACAACATCTTTAATAGTTTGAGGTATGACACAGTGATTAAAAGATGCATTAACAAATCTGCACAAGGATGCTGCAACAGTACCACGATGTTCCAGGATAACCTTAGATGGCAATAGGTCCCCTGGACTACTCGTGGGATGCATGATATTTAGGGTATCTTCTGTACAATCTTCTTTATGAGGTTTTATATTTTGGTTAAGTACTTTAGGCTTTTCCCATGTTCTAACAGTTTAAATAGTTCCTTCGTTTAATTTCCAGCCCTGCTTATTTGTTCGTTATAATGGTTACATTTGGCTTCTATGATCTTATCTTTGAATTCCTTCTCCCTACGTTTCCATTCTTCTTTGTTCTTAAGAATTTTTTCCTTAAGCCATATATGTTCAGCCTGTCCTTTCCTTAACTTAAACTGAGCCAATTCCGGGGAGAACCATTTTTCATGATTAAGAAAATCCCTAACACTTCAAGATGTATTAGGGGCAATCCTATCAAGCAGACTATCATGTGTCTATTATAGCTCTCCATCGATAGATGAGGGTGATCCAACTCGGTAGTCTGTGTCATCAGGGCATTCAGGCATCTCACAAGATCATCTGATGTAATGGTCCAATAGTTTTTCCCTAAAATTTTACGCATCAGCTCATGTTGCTGCCTAAAAGGTTTTGGGAGTTGGATTTGACACATAAGAAAGGAGTGATCCGACCACACACAGGGGATACTGGTAATCTCTGTCAGTGTTACATTTTCACTGGCCAGCCAATCCAATGTATTTCCCTTTATGTGCTTCGGGTCAGAGTTATTTACAACAATATTCCCATAATTCAGTAGTCTTTCCAATTCAAGTGCATTCTTGTCTCTTGAGTCTCCTCTCAATAGATTTAAATCACACAGGAGAATTATAGCACTGTTTGCTTTTTGCATGGGAGATAATAAATGTATGAGATCTTCCTAAACAGGGAGGGTCTCACCGCGTCGCCTGTAAAGAGACACAAAATGAATACTAAAATTATGATTAGGAGTGACCTTCATATTTAAGATGTCACATCCTTCACAGTCCGCCTTCACCTCATACATCCCAAGTTTTTTTTTTTTTTACAAATAATAGCTACCCCACCCCCCTGACCTGTTTTACGATTTTTTCCAAAAAAGGCATATGCCAGGGCATAGCCAAAGAAAACATAGCCAGGGGGACGAAACAAATCTGCTCCTGATTTCATGGCACAATTAACTGAACAAAATCTTAAATGTATGTCCTTAAAGCCAACCCTTGCAAGATGTAGTCAATTCAACGTGACAATGTGCAAAAATGAAATGCAACCAATACTGCATATCAGCTCCACAGACAAAGTGGAAGTGCACAACATGCCACCTCCTATGTGTCAAAAAGCAGCAGACCGAATATATAGCTTAGAAAAATGTATCTCCAACACAGCCAGATTGCATAAAATATTGACTTTGTGTCTAAATTGCAGAGTAATTATAAAACGTAATCTTGACGTGGAACAAGGTTTAGTCAATGGAGCAATTGGTACATTTGTTGGCTTCCAAACATATCCACATGACAGCAACATTCAGTTTGTCAACATCCACTTTGACAAAATTGCAGAAGTTGAAAAAAATTGCCAGACAATAGCACGTTTCCTTCTTTTCAAAGACATGCACATACACAGAGAGCACATTTCTCTCTCTCTTGCATATGCTGTCACTATTCACAAATCATAAATTCTAAATGTAGATCAAGGATTGATTGACATTGGCAGTACAGTCTTTAAAGAAGGTATGAGTTTCACGTCCATGTACACTCAATGGTCGATTCCTAGTTAACTTTGATGCAAACAAAATCAAAGCTGACATTCCTTGCATCCTGAAATATAACAGGCTACGGACATTATACACCCCCATCTAGATCTGTACCCTGTACTTCAAAAAAGAAACCTTTTAAAAGACTAGTAATATAAACAGAAGCTATAGCAGATCTCCCAATACAACCACAACAACCACAACGCTGTCTATTACAAAGTCAACTGTGCATCCATCTGAAAAGAAAACGCAACTGGGGTGAATTGTTATGCTAATGTGACAATGAATCTTCTCTTTCAATTGCCACCAATTGTCCATAACATTTACTTAAACGGATCAGACCACTTGTATTTGCAAATGCTCGTCCTTCACCAAAATATCACAAATAATCCTGCCAAAGCGTACACTGTCTCGGGTATAAGGCAAGAATTGGACTACTGTGCAGGAATGGTAACGTTTACCATACAAAGACAAGACGATCCACAAGAATTCCTAACGAACTTACTACAAGTAGTGCAAACCAAAAACATCGCTATAAATGAAATCGTCCATATTTCACACACGTGGAAACATACATGCACTGTCTGAGACCATCTTTCACAAGACCACATCCCTAACGAACGATTTGTATATGTATCCATACCAAATTCTGAATCCAGTACATTTCACCAGCTTCTGCAGAATGCAAATCATGGCATATTATGCCCTTTTTGCATTTCAGACAATCGTTCCACCATACAAATAAACTCACATAGCCAATATGTCATACTAATGCTTCTAAGGTACAATGCAAATGGAACCAAAAATAAATGTAAGCTTACAGGCTTCTACACACGGCCAAGTATCTCTTGGAAAGAAAACCGTCACAACAGTTGGCATAGTGTACCACACTAGGGCCACAACCACTTCAGGGCACTGCACTGCATATGTCCGAAAAAGAAGCGGTTGGTTTGAATGTTTGAATGGTTTGAATGTTATTCCAAAACATAGGTTACCAGAACATTTAACAAATGCCTACTTAATATTACTTCAATCCAAATTTAGTCAGTAAACTATAGCATAATTAACAGTTAGATTACCCCAACAGGTATCTAACTACATCCATAATACTTAAATAGTACATTTGAAAGTCAATCTAGTTAGAATACGCCAACAGGTATCTAACTACTTGAAATACACCCTTCATTCCAAAACACTTCACATACACCATCTCAATTCTTATACATCAAAATATCTTCTAACCTCTAATGTAGTTAGATTACGCCAACAGGTATCTTACTACTTCATGCATTCCCTTAATCGTAACATACTTCAAACAAACATACTATCACCCTTAAACTCACATAACTGTAATATTTTTTTTACCCAGTACAGAATTTTTTCCAATGACCAAATGATTATTTAATGTCAAAACAGCAGCAGTGTGTGATACACTAATGTTGGACCAAACATAGTACTTACAATGCACTGTTTTAAAACATGTATATGTAAAATTGTATACAGCTACAGTTTTTGAACTATCCTGCTTAACCACTTTTACTGTTTTTTTCCACAGAAAATAAACCAAAGATTCCATCTTCATAACGCTACAAAACTAGGTAACCACAGCAATTCTAATCAAATATATATTCTATGAGCACTATCATCAATTGTACTACAATCATAAGAACCATATACAGTTCAATTGCATAATTCTTCCACATTACAAACACTTTGCACTCTGACTACATTTCCTACAATTACCATGCACATATTGCTACTATAGTGATTCTGGCCATACTACTACTACATTACCTATCATTACTATACACATATTACTACTGTGGTGGTTGTGCCCATTGCACACATTCTTGGGGCCATGGCCTGCAGGCATGCCCCCCAGAATCTGGCTACTGGCCTCAACCACCACAATACTATGAACTATATAACAAGTAAATACCATACACCATCAACTAATAAAACGTACCCTGACCCCTGCAATCAAAATGATGTCCGCATTTTGGGTTATTTGGTGGTGGAACGAGGGGTTGTGAAGGGTGGGGTACTAGAGAAAAGATGAAATGGAGCTATCTTTGTAGGTTGAAAAAGGTCGGGCACCGAAATTGACTGCAGACTCAGCTGCATTTCCAAACCCTTTTCTCACCTATAACGCCAGCTCTACATTACTTTCATTCCACTTTCCTGCCATTTCTAAAACCTCTTACAGACATCAAATAACCCCAAATGTCTTTTCCGGCCTCTAGAGAAAAGGCAGATGGATGAGTAATAGCATAATGTGTGACTGGATGACACATGAATAATATTTAGAAAAGTTGTTCATAAATAAATCAGTGAATTCAAATAAAGGAGTATGCATATTAGAAGATGAAAAAAACAGTTTTACTCTCAATTAATTTTATGAATAGATTAATGGTAATTTAAAATGATTGTTTCAACAGTGGGTTGATGGGTATATTATAAATGTTGTAATTAAACCTTGTTTTCTGTATTCTCTGTAACATTTTACAATTTATTTCAAAATTGAACCATACCCAGAACATAGGTTGGACCTGTGCTTAGTGTTCCTAGAAATAAAATGATCATGTTGAATTCTAATAAATAGATCTAAAAATTACAAGACCAAAGCACCCAAGTTTTACTCCCAATTTGATGAGTAGATTAGTGTTGAATAAAAGGATTGTTTGGAAGGAGAGGTGATGTGTGTATTACAAAATGGATGATAAATTCAATGCAAGTAGAATGGAGTGATGTATGGCTCCATTAACTAAACATGATACAATAATGATGTGCTATTTGCATTTCCTAGGCTTGTCCCCCACCGCGGTGTCCGCAGACAATGGGCCCTGTCTGCAGATCCAACAAGGCAGGCGTTTCCAAAAATATGACACACCTCATGTTCTTCACCATCCAATCAGCAGGCGTGTCTGATGTGCGCTGTCTTGTTTGTAAAAACTACTGGACGAATTTACACCAAATTTACAAAAGCACGCTTTCGGGATCAAGCTGCCGCTCCTGCCTCAAATTTGGTGAAAATCCATCCGGCGGTTTGGGCTGTAGGCGTGAGCAACATTTTTTTCCTTTTTGTCTTTGGGAAAAACCACACATTTTGGGACGCCCTATAACTTTGCGGTCCCTGGATGAAGCCTCACCAATCTTTGCAAGGTCAATCATACAGGGATATATATACTGTTTCTGCAAACTTTTGTGAGGATTCATCCAGGGGAGGCAAAGTTATAAAGCACCCAAAAAGTGCTCTTCCTTTGGGTTGAGCAACTTAACCATAACTACAGGGCCACTAACGCAGGCCCTGTAATAAACACACAAACACACATATATATGTACGCACAAGAATGCATACAGACATTAAAGTCAGAATTGTGTTTTACAAAATGTAAAGCAATTGTTTATTATTGTTACTGCAGATTTACAATGCTGCACATGTATCGAATAATAGATGGCATGTGTCTATACAACAGTCCTTCATTTAAACATAACAAACAGCATGCTCTTTAAAGTAATTTGTATATGCTATTTTTGTATGTTTGTACTAAAGTATGTATTTGCAAAATGTGTTTACATTCATGTTTACACATCCATCCAGATTCTACAAGCCTTGGACAGTACGTAGTGTACTTTTACACTGCTTTAATATTATTTTATGAACAAACATTTTATAATACAGAGTTCACATAAATGATTGTACAATCAAATAAATGTGTACAAAGTTGTTTCTTTTGTGTTGCAGTGTACATTTTATAATTATACATCTGCAAATTATTAGTAACCATTATAACATGCTTTGATTTATTTACCAATTTTGTATTAAAAGTGCAAACATTAAGCATTTCTTAACTACATTAACATACAAATTAATTCAACAAATTAGTTAATTTTATATTTATTTTCAAATATATTTACACAGTATAATTTCACATGTGTCCTTTATGTATGTTTACGTACAGATAAATGTGTCTGTGACAATGGGTAGAAAAACATGCAAATCTGGATCAAATGCCTGAGAAAAATACCATACACTAAAAAAATATTTTTCATAACATAAATGATTCAACAAGTAAATATTCACACATTAATGCTTAGACACAATGCCAAGAAGAAAGTCTTATTAATTATGTTGTAAAGCAAGCATTTGTAATTCAAAACAAGGTATTTACATGCACTGTTAATGGTCAAAAGGTGATAAGAATCTTGTATATAAGTATAAGTGTAAAAATGCGCTTTCAAATGTTGACCTTTACACTCTATAAGACATTTAAAGACAATTGCCACAATTTAAAAAACTGCAAGCCATGTATAGTGGTCCACACTTGCATTATGGGTGTACAGTGATCCAGCCCGCAGGCTAGGTCAAGTGTATTTTGAGTGTGGTTTGGTGGGGCCAGGACCATGGAAAAGTATTGTACCTTAGACAATTCAGCAAAAACTTGCTTCCCCAGCATGTGCTGCTCAAAATGACACAAGTCAATATGCTTTGCAAAAAATATGCTTGTGAAAGGAGCGTTAATGTTCTTTCATATATGTCATAAGAGGAATTATCAATAGCTTACATACAATGATGGAACATCAGGAAACATCTTCAGTTAAAAAAAAACATTGACATTCAGTGTAAAAACATTGTTTTGTTAAAGGGACACTACTGTTAAGTTTCCCTAATATAAACCTCTGAGATTCAATTAAAAACATTGCTAAAGCGGCTGAAAAGCTGGAAGAGGTATATTGATGATGTGTTCATCTGGGAAGACTCTGAATACCAACTTAAATCTATCTTAATTTGGTTTAACAATTGTGACATCAATATACAATTTACATGCAGTGCCTCTGAAATCTACTTTTTAGAGCGTCTGATCAAACACCAACTGGGCACGTTTGTTACAACTGTCCTGTGGGATCTCACTGCTTCACACTTCCAGGAGTCGATACCCGTGATACCCACGGTTCAACCCAGAATCCGGACTCTCAACATGGTGGAGCCCGAGACTGTAAGCCGCGCACTAGTTGTTCTCGCTCCCCGGACTGCGGGATTAGCTCCGCCTCTAACTTCCGGAATGGTATTTCCGGCAACAGGAACTTCGGTACTACGCGTTGCTTCTCTATTCAGAGTCGCGCTGCGCACCAAATCTCGAATTCTTTCCGAGCCCGGTGGATCAACAGGAAGCCACCTCCCTGTATTCCCGGCTGTTCTCTCTGACTTCAACTTCAGACCTCCTATTCAGTCTTCAGTTCCCTCGAGCTCAAGCCCTCTATCCTGCTCATTACAATTCCTCCCTTGGGCTATCACCTGTTGGTAAGACTCCAAATCCTACAGCATTTCTTGCACCTTCGTGTCTTTACTTCTGGACATATCCTTACCTCTTAAATATTATAATAGGCGCCCTGCCAACTTATCACATCCGATTGAAAAGGAAAAGCTTAGAAGAGAATAGGCTTGTCAGGGTAAGCTGCCTTTCTATATCCCTACCACTCTACTGATTAGGGATTCTGTATCCTTACTTACCTGAAATTCTATTCTGTTTCTATCAGAATCCTCCCTGACAAGATTCCGGTTCACAGCCAAACCAGAGTGACCCTACACCAGCCGCTGCAGGAATCCACGCTCCCCAGCAGCACATCACAGGGTTTTTTTCCCTTCGGGGTTTCCCCTGGAGACTCCACTTCAACCTAGCCTTTGGCTGGGTTTGAGAGGGGTTTTCAGGTAATTCCCCCCTGCTTCTATTCTGAGAGGGTTGACCATCACGGAGGTAGGTGTCGTTTACAATTGCCGAGAGATAATTTGCTTCAAGTGCTTTATTATTATAAAGTTATTACAACATTAGAGTGTAGTCTGTATCGCAAAACCAGCAACAGAAACACCTTACTCCATTTTGAAAGTAACCATCCCACACACATCAAAGAAAACATACTTTATGGTCAATACCTCAGGATCAGGAGGAACTGCACCTCACTGGAGGAGTTTGACAAACATGCAGAAAAGCTGGATATGAGACTGAGAGCCTGTGGATACGCCAGAAAATGACTCACGAGATCTAAGAAATTGGTTAAATTAACAGACAATGGGTTAGACTCACAGACCCCCGAGTGGGACAGGTATGCCCAGACGTGGGTGCCGTGCCTGCTGGGCCTAGAGACCCAAGATATTCCTCACTGATGAGGCCCAACAAGGCTGAACCATGTCTGGAGATGCTTGTGGTCTCGTGCAGAAGGGATGTGACCTAGCAGTTCGGGCTGGACTTCCCCTTTTGGGGTGGAGCCAAGCCTGATTTGCATATGGTATTTCCCCTTCTGTAATGGCTTGGCAGGTGAAGAATGATGGCCTGGAAGTTTGCCCAGAGCAATGCCAGAGGTTAATATTAATTCTAAACCTTCCAGCCATCACCTCTTTGTTTTTGCTTTGTAACATTAGAAGGTGGCAGTGGTAAGGGAGGTTTGCCACGCATAGCCCTGGCCTGGTCCTCCATGGCAGTGGCCATGAGGGACTGAGATGATTGCAACATGATGGCTCGGAGGTCTGCATGCAGCACCTCACGGGGTGCACAGAGTTCCTCCGAGATGGTACGAGTCAGCAGTTGCATCTGCTGTTCAGATCGTCTACTGCGGGCTGCCTCAAGTGCAGCCAGTGTAGTTCTGAGCGACCTATACTCTTCCCTCAGGGCGTCCCTGTGGGCCCGACCCTCTACAACTAGGGATGCCTGCAGAACCCTGAGTTCCGCCCGTTGGCTCATGTTGCTGGACAGCGCAGCCTGTGTGAACGGCATGTGGACCGTAATGCCTGCAGCTGGTGCTCCACCTGTCTTTCTGGGGGGATCATGGAATTGGCCACCCTATCCATGACCTGAGCCAAGATCTCATATGAAGCACCCTGTTGTTGTGCAACAGTATACATGGACTGCTCCCACACAGTATTGCCAGCTGCTACACGGACACAGCGTTGGCGGACACCACACCTGCCTGGCCCAAGGTGTAGTGTGAATGAAGTTGCATTTTCCTTAGGTGCATTAGCCTGATGAGCTAACCATATTACATATTAGGTCCTTAGACGGCTGCATTAACAGCTAAGACAAACAGCTTATTTGAAGTGTGTACTAAATGCTGAAACAGACCTTTATAGATGGATTAGTAATACATATCAAGCATAGTGAGCTACATTGAACGTGCAGGCATCAAAGGGGTGGAAGGTTACATTCATATCATACAAAAGGCAGGCAGAGGCCCAAGTTTAGTAGCTAATAGAGACTTATATTAGAGTGCTTAAAGCATTATAGCGTTTAGATAGCCAGTCTTATAGCTTTATAGACAGTAGCCAGCATAGTGCAGGCCCAGTAAAGCTTGCTCACTAGGGGTAAATGCAATGCATAATTATTTCAACTTCTACTGGAATACTCTTTCTTTGCAACCGTAGTACTGCCAGCCTCTCTAAACAGGCTCATGAGAAGAAACGGCATGGCCTTGCCCGCGCTGATAAGAAACATTCCTCAATTGGCAGATGGGCTCCAAGGGGGGGAGGAGGGAGCGTCTTGGAGAGTTAGCAAGCTGGGTTTTTCCATCTGTGAACATGCTTTGCACAGAGAAAGTTCTAGAACATTGTCTCATGCTGACTGGCAGCACGAAGGTACAAGAATGCATGCACACATGACCCAGGGGGGGATTCATCTGTGGATTTCTTTTGAGCAAGTGCCCGAAGCAACTTGATGTTGCCCCTGCGGCTCCTTGTAGTGCTGTCATCTAAGAGCTGGCTGAAGGATACGAGGGAAGCCACTTGGTTGATGGGCAGCAGTTTGTTTAAGATGACCAGGGTCGTGCAGCGCTAATAGATACAAGGAACGTGAGGCTGGGTTCTGAGTATTTGTGATTTCTCTAACTTGCATATTATTAATTCCAAATTGCTGCTAAATTTACTGTTCTTTTATATTGTGCTTTCTTTCAAATAAATGCTAAGTTTTATGTTGAAGGTGTCATCTCTCCAACATTGTCTTCATGGCTGTCGTGCAGAGTCGGACTTGTATGGGGGGGTGATAGGGTGTTCTATTGCAATCAGGTCTGGTCCCGGGGTGAGAAAATGCCCTTTTCACTACAAAAGGAAGCCTGGCCCTTGATGTGATGCCGCTGACTTCGACTTCAGGACTGCATTCCTCCCTAGATCAGCTGTCCCAGGACCAGGAGGCAATAATGGGGAGTGTGACCCTGCAGCCATAACGACCACAGACAGATGTACCAACACTGACTGGCCCTGTGAGGGGTCGTCCCCCCCTGCAGACGTTTGGGAGACAACAGCACCCACAGTTGATGCACTCTCCTGCGACAGCACAAAGGAATCAAATTCCGGTTCACCACCAGAGCCACAGGTTTCATCAGAAATTGACTCATACTGAGTCAGACCCTGGATGGACTGTAGCACCAGTGGTTCTTCATGGGCTGCCACACCATGTCCTCCACTGGTGCTCGTTTGCGGCTCAGAATCCTGTTCCTCCCCTACCTCCTCCTCTGCATCCGGTGCCTCATCACCTGCACTTGGACAGAAAAAAAATGTAGACCCATGTAAATAGCATAGCCCACACACATAGCCATCACAATGTGGTACTGCAACACATTAACATGCCATGTCACTCATGGCCCAAACACTCGCACACACGCAGTGTTAATGGAAGGGATGGGTAGCATGAAAACAATTAAGTTTTTTTGCAGTGTGCTGCTTTGTTAGTCTGTTTAGTGTCCCTGGTACTGACCAGTGTTGGTCATGTGTGTGCCTATTTGCATGCATGTGTCATATTTACTATCCATTTGCGTGGTGAACATACACATGTGGCTGACCAGTGGATGAGTATGAAGGGGGAGTTTCTGGTTTGCACGCTCAATTGCCATTTGCTTTCACATGTGTACCATCACTCTATATTGTCCCTCTATGTGTTTGTGAGGGTGGTGGGTGGGGTGACTGTGGGAGTGGTACATGCAGTGCTTAATTTGTGCCAGTGTTTGCCGGTGGGCCCCACCGGCACTCTATTTAGGGCACCGGAACAGCTGGGGAGTGTCATTGTTTTGTTTGTTCACAGTTATAATGTTCTTCTATCTGATCTCTATTTCCTGCGTGCTCTGCAGGCCATGGCTGGGCTGGGCCTACAGCAATCACAACAGCCAATGAAAAACTAATATTCTGTTGTTACTATGCAGTATTTGCTCAATTATGTATAGTAACACAGAATATATAGTTTTCATTGGCTGCTGTTCTGGCCCAATGAAATGACATTCTGAGTGTGGGGTGGGTCACGTGGGTGCTGTTGTTGCAACTTGCAGACAGCGAGGCAACACCTTCACTTCACAAGTCGTGTCGTGTGAGAGAGGGAGCCTGCAGCCCAGCACGTGTGGTGCCGTGAGGCCTAGTTGTGCTTCCCCTTCGGCTTCAGCAGTCACAAGTAGTCTGCCAGCCCTTCAGGAGAGAGACTCAGTCCCGGCTCCCCCAACTCCAAATAAAGCAGGAGCACTGGTAAGCGTAAGCCTGAGGTGACCATGTGAAGAGGTGTGAACAGTGAATCGTGTGAAGTGATTTTCAGATTGTGCTCTCGTCCGACTCCAAAGAAAGCAGGAGGTGGCTTGAGAGGCATTCATCAGGTGATGAATGCCCAGCGACCGCCTGGCAAGCGGCGGTATGATACCAAACTACAAAGGCCTTCCCTAACGGGATCGTTTCCGCCTTTCCAAACAACAATGATTTGGGATCCATCCTTCATAATGTGACTAGTACCCTCTCCTGTATTGCACGCTGTGTTGTGTGTTCTTAGAGTATATTCCACGTGCGGAAGCCTCTTCCTTAATACTTGCCCTATAAATATACAGTATATTTATAGGGCAAGTATTAAGGAAGAGGCTCCCGCGCGTGGATTCAGGCGATTAATTAACAGCTGTTGCTCTCTGGGGTGGCAATTGCCCAGTCCCCGTTCAAGGATACTGCGGGACAGCCCTAAAGCCTTCCACCAGCATTGACTGGTCTGATAATTTTCTTCCGCTATAGGCCAATCTACCTCAGTTAGCTCATTTCTAGTGCTCTATACCGCTTTAAACCTCTTTTATTACCAAGCACTACTTGAAGAATGCTTAGGATGACATAATGGGCGGACAAATCTTCACTTTTTTTCAAGGGCCCTCTGCATTTCCCAAGCAAGGTTGGGGAGAAAGAGTGCAGAGAGACAGGAGTGTTCTACAGGAGGCGGGGCGGGGGAGGAGGGGAGATAAGGATGAGAACTATATTAAAAAGAAGGAAATCGAGGGGCAACGAAGAGACAGTAACTAAAGAGAGGAGGAATATGTGGAAGAGAAATGTCATGAAGGAAAGAAAATTAAAAATGCTGAATGGAGTGAGAAAGAGAGGGGACGAGACAGGGTTACAGGAAGAATGGCGGGCAAGTATTAATAAAAATAAACACTTGTCCCAAAGGGGTTATCCGGGATATAGGCCCGGGAGAACTAAATCATGATGTACTGGTAAAATTATGAATTGTGCCCACCCCTCTTGGGGACAATTCAAACGCCTGCTTTGATGATAGCTCTGTGGACGGTGGGAGCCGTGTATCTAGACTGGGTGAATGAATGGGGTTGGGATCTGCTGCAATGCACCTAGTTCATTGTGCTCATTGCGTTGCAGCTGTGCGTGCCACTTCGAAATCCGGCGGGCCGACTCAGCCTCTCATCCTTATGCCGTAGATACATTGACCTGGGTAATCGCACTTCGAAGCCGTGAGACGATTCCATTTAGAGCTATATACAGCACACTATTGTAAAGTTGTGTAGGGACTGCTGTCCAGTGTTTTTGTGTATTTCAGGCCTTTCACTGTGGTCGGCCGGGCAACAAACACCCCTTGCCCATCAGAAGTCTGAGACCTAAATAACTAAAGGGAAAGCCATTGGGGTGAGAGTGGGATTGGTGGTGGGGAGAGGGGGCGGCTGATGCTCGCCAAACCGTCAGCATTGACCTCAAATGTCCAGCACGCCTAGGATTGGCTGGAATCTGACACCAAGGTTATTTATAGTTAGGCCTGAGGGTGCCTGCATTTGCATCCCAGCCCCTCCTGCCCCAGCCAAAGAGCAGGGTGGCCTCTAGAAAGCAGAAGTGTTTTAGTTTGGGCTATTAGGTGTGGCTTGCACCACCCGTTGGCCGAAAGTATTGCATTAGAATACTTTTAGGGAGAAATTGCATGTGAGCAGGGCCACAAGCTTGTAGGTGTTGTTTGGTTACTTGCTCACCCATAAAAAATGCTCATCTCTATGGCCATTCCCACCCAGTTCCTGCCCCTACGCACTCAAAACACCTCCTGATGGAAACTCTTTGATGTTTTATTTGTATCGCGCTCGTACACAAGTGTTTCCGAGCAGTCTTCTGAGAGTTTTTGATTTAATTGGAGATCTTAATGAGCTACTAGTGTAATAAAATGTCTTAACCATTTCTGCCTTCAGCCACTTGATTCCTAAGCACTATGCGTATCCTTCACTGAAGTCCTGTTAAAAACAAGCATTAGACTTCAGATTGATTCCTGGAAGCTCTCCCTTTTCTGCTTGCATTGGTTGTTGTTCAGGGTTATGTGGTAGAGACTGTCGGGAGGGGGAGCTGAGTAATGGTATTAGTCCTTCAATTGTCATGTTGGGCACCAGCCGCGCCACCCGGGTTGGTCTGTACTGTATCTTAAGGTCCATGCAAGGTGTCTTATGTGTTTAATGGAGTTGGCTAGACAAAAGATAAAACTGCTGGCTTTACAAATGCTTGCTTATGGTAGCATGACCCCATAGCTCTCAACCTTTCGCGGCCCCTGGTCTGGTGAAAACACCCACATTTGTATTTGACCAGTGAAAGCCTATTGATTTATATGGGTGTGTAATTGGTTTGGCAGGTGAGAGAGGATTATAATGGAGAAATTCAGACCTACAAGTCCCAGAATGCAAAGTTAAAACCAGGACTGTGGACTAACATCTCCTGGGGCATGTTGATTGTTCCATATTAACCAGTATGTGGGTTTTGGTTATGACCAGTATATGAAGGGAATGGGAGGTGGGATTGTGTAATTACTTAACTATAATTGCTCTTTTATAACGCACTTCATACCAGAAAGTGGTTTCTAGGAACGGGATCGGGATTCAAACTCGTGTTGCTCTGCGTTTTCAAGCACTGGTAGAGCACTAGTTGCAAGCACAGGTAGAGACAACCACTTTGTCTTATGCATAAGAATTTGACAGGATTTGCCATCATATGCCCAGGTACTCACACCATTACCCAGCTGTTGCCACGTCTACAAAGACCACTGTTGCTCCACGAGACTCATCCAGGACCCAGGAAGCCCATAACTGCCTCGGGGGTGCCATGTCTGCCCCATCTTCATCATCTGGTGAGGGCAGCCCCCCCACATTGGATGCAGAAGGCACCCCACTTCACAGACATCGAAGTTGGGGTCATGGTGGATCGGGTCCTGGACGCCTATGATGACCTCTAAAACCCAGGGACGCAGCTGGGCTGTGACGCAAGGCTGAGGATCTGGGATGACATCACGACTGCCATCAACGCAAAGGGGGTGGCAGTCCGTACCAGTGACCGAGTGAGGAAACATTGGGATGACCTAAAGACCTGCAGCCATATGAAGGTGTTGGCAGCCTCGCGACAGAACCCACTGTGGAGGTGCACCGTGCAGGCTGCCACTGCTTTCACCGGACACAGCTGTAGGTAATAGAGAGGATCTACCCGGAACTCCACTCCCAGTACTTGGCCTGGAAGAGAAGTCGGGATGACGCTGGTGAGTATCTGTTAGGGAGAATTCTCAAGAATGTGTTAATTTCCTTACTTTTTGAGACCCGCAGCAACTTTGCTGGATTTCTAGGATTTTAATTTTTACCTGGAAAGAGTGTGAGCCTTCTTTCCCACTCTTTCATTAATTTTGGTGTGTGTTTTACTTTTGTGTTCTTTGGATATGGAGTTTTAAAACAACTCCATAGGCATCATCGTTTTTTTGTGTGTCACACAGCACCTTCAGTGCAGTGGCACATGGTTGTCTTTCAGACTTCCCAAGGTTTAAATACCTTCTCTGGGACTGACTTCTGTCTCCCAGAGCATGTAAAGTTAAATTGACTTTACTAGTATTTTTAAATTTACAGACCCAGCACACACTATCTTCCTATAGAGTGCTGGAGGGGTTGCCTAGCATCCCGAGTCTAAACACTCATGTAACAGTCAATTGTTACCCTTTCCCTCTTGAAATGGCTGGTGGCAGTGGTTTAGAACGAACTACCATGATTTTTCCCGACCACGAACACCAGTGGCTACAAATCGGGGCAAAATAACAACAAACAGGGTATAGCTGTTGTGGATAAACAAGGGAGGGCACGGACAAGCCGTTGGTTTCCTTTGAACCGTTAATAGGATAGGGCGTGATAACACAAAAGCAACGGTTTTGTAGGAAAATGGATTTAATTCATCAGGATTACTGAAGCAAAGGACTGGGAGTACAGATCCTCAAACTCGAGTGCAAGGGGTGAAGGGAGGGTGGCAGATCCATTTTGTTGATACAAAGCTATCCAGAACTGGGGATTAGATTCTGTAGCTGTGTAGTTGTGATAAGATGGACCTGAACTAGGTCAACTGTTCGTATTCCGTTTCCTGTGTGGATATTTAATCATTCCCGTAGGTCACAGAGAGTCAAAGATACTTGGAGTTCAAAAAATGGAAATGCACAGTCTAAAAAGGCAAAGGGGCCATGGAGTGAGGGGAAGCCCTTCCAAAAATTGCACACTCTTTCCATCTGGGTGTACACAGGAATAGTTGTTGTCTCGCAATATCTTTTTCCTTTCAGTGGAGATATTTGATCTAGGTCATGAGAGCCCTCATGGCCTATGGGGTCGACCGGTTTCAATGGCACTCAAAGATTGGGCCATCTTCATCAGGACCATCATTCCATTGGGAAGTCCCAGTCCTTTGCTTCAGTAATCCTGATGAATTAAATACATTTTCCTACAAAACCGTTACAAATCGGGGCAGCCATGTTTTTCAATATGGCGCCCAAGGCCCATCTGACTCCGGTCAACTTTTTTTGCTGTTTCTCTTGGAAAGGTCCTTCTAGTGTTTAACTCTGCACGCCAAACCAGGTTTGATCCCTTTGTTCATTGGCTTTTGGTGGGCTTCAGTGCTGAAGCCCTTCTCTGGTGCCTGAGTGTCTGGGGTGGACAGGATGTGAGGGAGGTGCCTGAAACTCCCTGTGCTTAGTCTCCTAGGAGACCTGAATGCACTCTGGCATGATTGGCCGGCTGGCTGTGTGAGTGACAGCTAGGCTGGAATGACTGGGGAGAAAACTGTTTAAAAGCATGCCTCTGGGACTTGGAAAGCAGAGTCGATCACTGCAAGGAAAGAACCAAAGACGAGCTGAAGGAAGACGACTGCTGCAACTCCTAGTCCACCAGTGAAGCCCTGTAGTTCCGAATTGCCTGAAACTCCATCGACAGAGAATCCCTTCAAGGTTAACTTCTTCCCTTGCGTTTGGTGGGAACAACCAACTCACAAGTCACCTGGACACTGTCTCTATATTGGTCGAATCTACTTCAGAGTGCTGTTGAAAACTGGATAGCCAGTGAGAAGGATACCAGTTTGTGGTCTTTAAGGCACTCATATTAAACCGACATTTGTGCAAGATGCAAGCTTGTGGCCTCTTCCCTGGGCAGTGCAGGAACCTTCCGACAACCTCCTTCTTGTCCCCACGACTGAAGATTAGGAACAGCGAGATTTGCAGGAACTGCCAGGAACAACTGCCTCAGCTACAGCTCTTCTTAATTTAAAAGGTACTGTGCAAATGTGGTCAAGAACTCTTTTCGGCCGTGGTGGAAGTTTGTGAAACTTTCCCAACTTTGAAGGCTTGTCCTTCCCTAAACCGACATATAACTTTTCGTCTGACCAACTACTTCTAAAAACCGTGGCAAATACCACCGTTTACTACCAGAACTGTGCTATCCTATTCAAGACTCTGAACCATTGGCTTTGGCCCAGGCCTATTGAATTGAATTGCTGGTTGTAGTGAACTGAAACTATTTGCCCTACCTCTGAATGTATTTGTGCTTTAATTCTTCTTAACCTTGTCTTTTTACCCCTTTTTAAAGTAACTGAAGTGCCATTTTGCTCCCACTTCAGGGGAGCTGAACTTGTTCAGAAACTGATTGGTTGTGTATTGTAGTATATTAGATTGTGATATTGAGCTGCTCTTACTAGTGGAATGTTTTACAAATGATTGTGTAAATAAATGTGTATTATTGTACCAAGAAACCTTGAGTAAGTGTTTGTTTGAACCACTGTGATTGCTGTCCCTTTGTGTGTAACCTCTTGTACTGCTCACTTTATATTTGAGATATGTCTGGCTGCTCAGCCACTGCTACCACATTACTGTGTAGTAAAGGCTTGTACCAATGGTGAAATTGTACTTACACTTGTAGTCTTAATTGTGTGTAGTGTTCCCAAAGGGTACTATATGTGATTCTGGGGTATCCATGTGGGATTATGCCCTACGGCGTATTTGTGGCATGCATGTTTGCAAGTGCCACATCCTCATTGTGTCTTGTGCGTGTTGTGAGTTGCAGCTGATTGGCGTCTCATGGCAATGATCGACATTTGTTGTGTATGACATTGTATTCCAGCATTATTATGTCAACTGCTGGGTGGTGCAGCTATGGCTTGTTGTTGGTCACATGCAGGGTGTGTGTGTGGTGTAGGTGCTTGGATATGGCAGCTGTGGACTGGATGGGTTGTGGCCAAGTGCGTTACATGCATGATGTGCAAGTCTATGTGTGGTAGGACTGGCAGTGCATGCATGCAGGCACATGTGATGGATGTGACACAGGTGCACAAATGCCTGCGTGTATGCATTGTGTATGACTCAGTTCATGGATGTGACATGATGACTGACTTGCCATGTTTCTTTGTTGTATGTCAGACATCCTTTGACACCCATGACATATGCCAATGTTTTCTCTCCTATGTTTCTACAGTTGCTGCAGCTCATGGAGATGATGGAGGCTTTGTTGTGGTGCATCACGGCAAGGACAAGACCTCTAGGCATAAGCGCACTCTCTGGGCAGGCCGACTTGACTCAACCTCATCTGATGGTGAGTCAGCTGGGGGTGTGCATGGTCCATCGGGCTCCAATGCTGGGGGTACATCACAGGAGGTTGATGTGGAAGGGGACTCCTCAGTGGCTGTGGCCCAAGGTGCAGGGACGGAGGGGCCATCCAGGGAGGAAGGGTCTCTGGAGTCATCAAGGGAGATGGAGGTGGTGGTGGTGGTGGATGAGGAGGAAGATGAAGGCCAGTGCAAAGGGTTGGGTGGAGACATCCAAGAGGGGATTTTGGCTGCACCCCTGGAACAGGGACAGGAGGATGTGGAGTGCACCGTGCAGGACACTGACCAATCTCCTGTCCCTGATCCATCTGATGCAGCACAGAACAACCTTGTGGATGCCTTTGGGGCCATGATGTTCACCCCAGAGCTTTCACATGCTCTGCTGGCTGGGATTGCGAGACAGGTGGGCATGATCCGTGATGATGTGAGGGTCATTTCGTGAGGGACTCAGAGATCATCATGGATCAAAGAGCAACTCCCTGTCCCAGCTGGCACGTGCACTGCTCTCGGGTGGTCTGTGTGCACTGGTACATTCATCTGCCCACTCCTCCACTGCTACCTGTGTGCCCCAGTCGTCCTCTGGGGGGCCTTCCTTGGAGGTTCCCATCATGGCCCACTCTACTCCTGACATGCCCACTGCACCCTGTCTGGTGGTTGGAACGTCCCTGCCTGAGGTGATTGTCGAAGGGAGTACAGTGGAGGTGGTTACTGTGCCTGACCAAGTTCCTACACGGGACCGGCATCAGCGGGGCAACTGGCACAGCAAGACAGTGCTGGAACCGTACCCCCATCAACCAACATCAAGATGGCATGGTGCATGCATAGAGCATGCTGGTACAAGCAACTGCAGCATGGCAGCGGTCAGGCCCACTCTTCTCAGGACCAATTTCCATCAAGGTTGTAAGCTGCTCACAAGTCAGCAGTGACCAGGCAGGAGGAGCACCGCCACTCAAGTGACATGGGGCCTCATTACACGGATGGCGGTAAGGATTTACCGGTACCGGTAAAATACTGGTACCGGTAAATCCTTACCGCCTTACTACGAGGTCCCTTTGCGGGTTGGGGGATTTAACGCCTGCTTTTTGCAGGCGTTAAAAACCAACCCGCAAAGGGACCCAGGGAGCTAATTACAGTACCGCAATTTGCGGTACCGTAATTAGCGCCTTCCCCATTCCCATTGAGCCCTATGGGGCAAAAATGGGAATGGGGAAGGGCAATGGTGGAAGGGGGAATTACCGCCCCGCCAACCTTGGAATGGGGCGGTAATTCCCCTTTCCGCCAAGGCGGTGCCGGTATTTTACCGGCATGAACCATGGCGCTAATAGCGCCATGGTTCTCCGCCATCCGTGTAATGAGGCCCACGGTGTGTGTCCAGGTGCTGCTGGTTGCGGAGAGGGAGCGGGCTTGGGAGGCACAAGTTGCTAGGGCCAGGGCAGAGGCAGTGGAGAGGAGAGCACAGAGGCGGGTCCAGATCCTGGAAGAGGCTTGCAGGGATGCAGGGGTGACGGAGAGGATGATGAGGGACAGCCTGCAAGCCATACAGGACCAGGCAATGGACCGCCTCCAAGAGGAAGAGGAGGGAAGTGAGTCAGCTCTGGATAGCCTAGGGGACGAACAATGAGACCGCTGACTTTGTACATAGTTTTTCGGTGTGTGTATTACAGATCCCCTTTTACATGTGTGAATGTTATTTTTATTATTTTTTTATTATTTTATTTTACATATTTTCTTACACATGGACAATTTTATATTTTTACATGTTTATGATTTGACATTTCATTTGCAGTATGTATGTAGTTAATACGACTGTTAAATATAATTTCTTCTTTATCTCACACTCATTGTTTGTCAGTCATTTTAGCAGTGTGCCGGTTTGGTAGTCCATTTAGTAGACCTGATTCTGGCCATTGTTAGTCATGTGTGTGGTTCCTTACATGCATGTGTGATGTTTGGTGTTCAGTTGGGGGGGAGAGGCATACACATGTGGCTGACCGGTGGTGGTGTATGAAGTGGGAGTTTGGGTGTGCAGGGTCAAAGGGCATTTCATTTCACATGTGCAGCATCACTGTGTATTAGCCCTCACTGTGTTAGTGAGGGCCTTGGATGGCGTTACTGTGGGGTTATTGCATGTTCACAATATTGGCACATGATTTGCTTGATGCTGTGTGACACACGTGTAGTGCTTTCCCCTTCACCATCATGTGTTTGTGCAGTTCACATTACCTCTGGTGTTGGTCAACCTCTTGCACTGGCATACACTATTGGGACTTTATTCTGTTCTTGTAGGACTATTTGTCCATGGTGATTCTTCACATGACATTGTCACGTGGACAGCAGGGCCTCACTTTGACATTGACTTGTTACATGTGTATGTTGGGAGATGGTTTCAGACAGCAATTGTGTTAGAGTGGCTGCCACACTCATGTATGTGGCCCAGGTGTATGTGTTTATTTTGGTTTGCAGGATACATGTTCCAGTGTATATTCAAGGTGGTGTCACGACTTGGCAGTCAAGGTGCACGACACACCATCGATGGACTGATGATGTGTCACTATGTCAGCGTACAGAATGCAGGTGATGTTGTAACGCTCACCTGATTCCCGCAGAGGCGCCGGTCTTGACTTGGTGAATGCCGTATCTTCAAAGGTGATGTGTAACACACGGTTGGCTCTTTGGGCTGGACCTCTGTGCACTGTATGTCTGACTCGAAGAGTAAGATGTCTGCAGATAGAAAATATGGGATTAATGAACTGGGGTTATTGGGTGCCTCTCTCCTCTTCCCTTTCTCTTCTCCTGTAGAACCCCAAAGGTTAACGCCCTCACCTTAGGTAAGTGAACGCCGAGCTCTCCATCTGCCTCGGGGCAGGGTGCCGTAACCAGTTTCTTCACTGGATAAGGGTGCAGGCCTCTTGACCTCAGAGGACTGCTGTCCGTCGTTAACTGCACGAACGGTAAGTTCTGGGCACTTCAAATGTCTTAAAAGTCTTTTGTAATGATATCTCTTGTTTTGCAGGGTTCCGGCGATGGCGGATGGCGGGCTGATGAGAGTTGAGGATCGAACCCGCGTGAGGAATAGAAGCGCCTGGAAGCACGTAAGTAAGCGCTTGTAGTCTGCTTCACGATGCGCACTAACTGTCCCTTTTATCTTGCAGGTACAAGTTCGGAGCTTTAGAGAAGATGAAGGGTGCTGGAATACCCACTGGATTCGGCGTGGGAAGGAGTAATGGCACGTGAGTAATAAAGTTGCCCAATGGCTTTAAACGCACCTTCTTTTGTCTTTCAGATGCGGGATGCAGCGCCGAAGGCCTCCGGAGCGTGCGAAGAGTAGGTAAGCCTTTGTCTTTCAGATGCCGGAATGCAGCACGAGGCGTTGGTGACAGCCGATGGACCAGGTAAGAGATGCGCTGCCACTGAAGACCGTAGTGCTAACCTGTTCTTTCTTTGTCTTTACAGGTGCTGCTGAAGACTGGATTCCAGGATGGTAAGCCTTTGTTCCCTTAGGCCCAGGATCAGAAGCAGAAGACACGATGAGCGTTCTGCTGCAGAGAATGCAAAATACCGCAAAGCAAGATTCGTCCATCGGGTGTGGTTTAAATAGCCTCCTGTAGTGCTTAGGTGTCTCCTTCCACAGCCTCGCCTAGGTAAGAAAAGAGTTCCTGCTTTCCAGAAGAGTTCCAGTGTTCTGAACCTAGGGAGTGGCTCCTGCCCCACCCAACAGGAAAAGTAGTCCCAAACAGAAGAGGATCAGGGGCTCAACTGGCAGGTAAGTAAGCAGCATGGTCTGCTGCAGGTAAGTCCACCCAAGCATTATGAGCCCGGCGCTTCCAGCGCTGGGACTGGGCATCTTTATGAGCCTGGTGCCACTGGCGCCAGGACAGGGTCCAAAAGGTCCCAATTGGGACTGGCTGGCACTCGGAACCGGGGTTATGGGTCTGCTTCCAAGGGAGTCGGGCAAGTCCTGATCTTTTGGAAGCAGAGATCATGACAGCACCCCCCCTCAAGGCCCCTCCCAAACCGGGCTTCTGCGGGGGTTTGGGCTTGTTAGGAAATGTTCGATGAAATCTTTTGATTAAAGGAGGGGCGTGGACATATTCTGCAGGTTCCCAGGATCTTTCTTGGGGACCGTAGCCTTTCCAGTCAATCAGGTAAAATAGTTTAGATTTGGAGATCTTGGAATCCAGGATGCTTTTGACTTCAAACTCGAGTTCTCCATCAACTAGAATAGGTTTTGGAGATTTAGTTCTTCGGGTTTGAGGTTGCACGGGTTTTAATAGAGAGACGTGGAAGACCGGATGTATCTTCATGTGAGGGGGCAAGTCCAACTTGACCGCTACTGGATTTACTATGGTAGTGATGGAATAGGGACCAAGGTATCTTGGGTTGAATGTGCGTGGTCCTTTTAGAGGTAGATATTTGGTGGATAACCAGACTTGATCTCCTACTTGATATTGGGGGGCTTCCTTCCGATGTTGGTCTGCTCCTTTCTTGTATTGTTCTTTAGCCCTTTGAAGGTGAGAAACGGCTTCCTTAAAGGCTTGGGTGATTGTAGAATGCAGGTGGTCTACTGCTGGTGTTCCAAGATCTTGGAGTGGATCCAACTCCGAGGTTCGAGGGTGACTACCGTATAAAAGAAAAAACGGGGTCTTCCCAGTTCCCGAGTGGACAGAGTTATTGTAGGCATATTCGGCTATCCAAAGGATATCTTTCCAAGTTTTTTTCAGTTTGTTGTAGCATGCAGCGCAAATACTGTTCCAGAGTTTGATTGGTCCTCTCGGTTTGTCCGTCGGTTTGAGGGTGGTGGCTGGTCGAAAGTCTCACATCAATTTGAGCCGACCGACAGCAACTTCGCCAAAAATGAGAAATAAATTGACTACCTCGATCCGAAATGAGAACTGAAGGAAAACCGTGCAGTCGGACGATGTTTTCGAGAAATTCTCGGGCCAGAGTTGCTGCTGTTGGTAAGCCTTTGAGTGGAATGAAATGTGCCATCTTGGAGAATAGGTCCACGATTACTAGGATCGTATTGTATCCGGAGCATGGAGGTAGATCGGTGATGAAGTCCATAGAAAGCGTATGCCAAGGGCGAGGTGGGATGTCAATAGGGCGTAAGAGGCCGGCTGGTTTTTCCTTTTGACTCTTGTTTTGGGCGCATACTCCACAGGACATTATAAAGTCTCTGATATCTTTTTTCCAAGATGGCCACCAGAAGTAGCGCTTGATCTTTTCCGAGGTCTTGGTCATACTGGGATGTCCTTCCATTAAAGAATCGTGATAACAAGAGATTACCTTTTTCTGTAAATCTGTGCTGGGCAGGTATAACCGTTCTTGGAAATATAATAGGTTGTCCTTCACCGTAAAGTCCTTTCCCTGCAGATGCCAATTCTGTATGTCTGCTGGAGTTACCAGTAGCCTGGCTTTATCCTTAACTTCCTCTATGGATTGTGTGGCGATTACACCTAGAATTCTTTTTTCGGGAATGATAGGTACAGGTTTAGGATTGATCAAATGTTCTTCCACTCCCATCCGAGAAAGGGCATCAGCTTTACCGTTTTTTGTACCAGGTCGATAGGTAATTATGAAGTCAAACTCGGAAAAGAATAGTGCCCAACGGAGTTGCCTAGAGGATTGAGCTTTTGCGGTTTTCAAATATTGCAGGTTTCGGTGATCTGTAATCACAGTAACGGTGTGTCGGGCCCCCAGAAGATAATGCCGCCAAGCCTTAAAGGCGGACTTGATAGCTAGAAGTTCCTTATCAGTAATAGTGTAATTGATTTCAGGAGGCGAGAATTTGCGGGACCAAAATGCCACGGGATGCAACTGATTGGTTACTGGGTCCTTTTGTGATAGAACTGCCCCCATGGCAAGGCTCGAAGCATCAGTTTCAACGATGTAGGGGAGTTCTGGGCGAGGATGTTTTAAGATCGGTGCAGAGATAAATCTAGTCTTCAAATTCTGGAAAGCTTGTTCCGCCTCGGTAGACCATTCAAAACGTTTGTTTTTCTTTAACAAGGCGGTGATGGGCTGGACTATTCGAGAGAATTCGGGGATAAACCTGCGGTAAAAGTTAGCGAAGCCTAACATGCTTTGAACGCCTTTTACGGAGGATGGCGATGGCCATTTGAGAATTGCATCGACCTTCTTTGAATCCATACGCACTCCGCTAGGTGATAATATGAATCCCAAGAATTCAACTTCAGTCACGTTGAAAACACATTTTTCCAATTTAGCGAAAAGTTTGTGTTGACGCAATCTCTCGAGGACCATTTTCACGTGTTTCCGATGTTCAGTTTCCGATGAAGAATAAACGAGGATGTCGTCAATGTAAACAACAACACACACATCTATGAGCTCTCTGAGGACATCGTTCATAAAATATTGAAAGGCGGCCGGGGCATTGCAAAGTCCGAAGGGCATGACCTGATATTCAAATAGCCCATACTTGGTGCGGAAGGCCGTCTTCCATTCATCGCCCTCTTTTACTCGTACCAAGTGGTAGGCTCCTCTAAGATCCAGCTTTGTATATATGCATGCTTTTCTGACTTGGTCCAGGAGTTCAGGGATCAAAGGTAACGGATATCTATTCTTAACGGTGATCTGGTTCAGGGCGCGATAATCTATAAAAGTTCTAAGGTCCCCTTCTTTTTTTGGAACGAAGAACAAAGCTGAGGAAGCAGGGGACTTAGAAGGACGAATAAACCCATTCGCTAGGTATTGATCCAGGTATTGTCGGAGGTGAAGATTCTCAGGCTCGGTGAGGGCATAAATTCTACTACAAGGAGGAGTAGATCCAGGTATCAGGTCTATCTGGCAGTCATAAGACCTATGAGGAGGTAGAGCGTTAGCCTGATCCTTCCGGAAAACGTCTTGGAATTCTAGGTATTCAGGAGGTAAGTGGGGAGCCTCCGAGGAAATTGCTGCCAGTGCAACACCATGTCGAGGGTGACAAGTAGAGACACATTCTGGAAACTGAACCGTTCTTGCTCGCCAATCGATCTGAGGATTGTGCTTCTCTAACCAAGGAATTCCTAGAATAATCTGGAACTGAGGGGCCTTGATCACATCGAACACGATCTTCTCATGGTGTCCATCTTGACTTATTAGCGTCACTTCTTGGGTGGTATGCGTTACTGGTCCGGAGGCTATCTCCGTACCATCCACCGTAGTAATGACGTCCTTTACAGCCTTTGGACAAAGAGTCAGATTCATCCTCAAAACCATTTCATGATCCACATAATTGCCGATGGCACCGCTGTCGACGTAAGCTTCAATCGCATGTAATCGATCCGGATGTTCAGGGCTAATGAGGACCATAGGTATCACGAAATGCGAGGTCACGGAACTGGTTTTAACGCTCGGCAAGAGGACCTCTATTCTTGTCGGGCGAGGTCGTTTCCCTGCTCAGAGTTTGTGACCCTGGTAACTGCAGCTCCTACTGCCTTCTTGGCTGGTTTCACCAGACAGTCTCGAAGAAAGTGCCCCGAGTTTCCGCAATAGAGGCATAATTGCAGCTGTTTTCTCCTTTCCCGCTCCTTTTGTGTTAGTGGTCCTTTCAGGCCCCCTATTTGCATGGGTTCCCCGGAGTCTACTCCTTTGGTAGGAGTTGGTGGTTTGGAAAATGCTCGAGCATCAAACTTGGAACGATCGGCCTTCCTGTTCTGCAGTCTGTGGTCAATTTGAACGACTAAATCAATATAGTCCGAACAGTCTTGCGGGGGATTCACTACTTGGGCTAACACATCTTTGATCTCTCCACGTAGACCTCTATAAAACAGCATAATCTTTTTGTCCTCAGGCCATCGAGTTTCCACTATCAGTCTGTTGAAAGACGCAATACAAGCCAAAAGGTCTTGATTACCCTGTCGCAATGAAAGGAGCTCATTGTCCAAGGCCTGCCCCTGTGAATGTCTTGCAAACAGTTTTTCCATACTGAGCTGAAAAGCTTGAAAATCATGGCGAACCGGATCATCTTGATTAACTAGAGGGATCGACCAGTCTGCCGCATTGCCACTAAGGTACGAAAGCATGAAAGCTACCTTAGCTTGATCAGTTGGAAAGGCTGCTGGCCGGCATAAGAAGTGCAACCGGCACTGATTAATAAATACTGCAAACCTCTTTGGGTCACCAGAAAATCGTTCAGGCGGAGCCAGAGGTACATTCCCAGGTAGGTTGATCTGCACTGGGTTCGTAGAGGATGTTGAAGGAAGATTTGCCCCTGATGCGGGTAACGGAGTTTGTCCGGCTTGTGACTGTAGCAATTGTCTAGCGAGATTGTCTGTTCGCTCCTTGGAAATAATCAGTTCCCTTCTTAGAGCATTCGTTTTCTGACGGGCTGCATGCACTTCTGCTCTTAGTTCCCCAAGTAACTGGGCTAGCTGGTCGGTATCCGAGGTTTCCATAGCGCCTGGGTGGGAGTTTTGCAGTAGGCTTTGCGTTCTGTAACGCTCACCTAATTCCCGCAGCGGCGCCGGTCTTGACTGGGTGAATGCCGTATCTTCAAAGGTGATGTGTAACACACGGTTGGCTCTTTGGGCTGGACCTCTGTGCACTGTATGTCTGACTCAAAAAGTAAGATGTCTGCAGATAGAAAATATGGGATTAATGAACTGGGGTTATTGGGTGCCTCTCTCCTCTTCCCTTTCTCTTCTCCTGTAGAACCCCAAAGGTTAACGCCCTCACCTTAGGTAAGTGAACGCCGAGCTCTCCATCTGCCTCGGGGCAGGGTGCCGTAACCAGTTTCTTCACTGGATAAGGGTGCAGGCCTCTTGACCTCAGAGGACTGCTGTCAGTCGTTAACTGCACGAACGGTAAGTTCTGGGCACTTCAAATGTCTTAAAAGTCTTTTGTAATGATATCTCTTGTTTTGCAGGGTTCCGGCGATGGCGGATGGCGGACTGATGAGAGTTTAGGATCGAACCCGCGTGAGGAATAGAAGCGCCTGGAAGCACGTAAGTAAGCGCTTGTAGTCTGCTTCACGATGCGCACTAACTGTCCCTTTTATCTTGCAGGTACAAGTTCGGAGCTTTAGAGAAGCTGAAGGGTGCTGGAATACCCACTGGATTCGGCGTGGGAAGGAGTAATGCACGTGAGTAATAAAGTTGCCCAATGTCTTTAAACGCGCCTTCTTTTGTCTTTCAGATGCGGGATGCAGCGCCGAAGGCCTCCGGAGCGTGCGAAAAGCTGGTAAGCTTTTGTCTTTCAGATGCCGGAATGCAGTGCGAAGACCTCCGGAGCATGCGAAGAGTAGGTAAGCCTTTGTCTTTCAGATGCCGGAATGCAGCACGAGGCGTTGGTGACAGCCGATGGACCAGCTAAGAGATGCGCTGCCACTGAAGACCGTAGTGCTAACCTGTTCTTTCTTTGTCTTTACAGGTGCTGCTGAAGACTGGATTCCAGGATGGTAAGCCTTTGTTCCCTTAGGCCCAGTATCAGAAGCAGAAGACACGATGAGCGTTCTGCTGCAGAGAATGCAAAATAACGCAAAGCAAGATTCATCCATCGGGTGTGGTTTAAATAGCCTCCTGTAGTGCTTAGGTGTCTCCTTCCACAGCCTCGCCTAGGTAAGAAAAGAGTTCCTGCTTTCCAGAAGAGTTCCAGTGTTCTGAACCTAGGGAGTGGCTCCTGCCCCACCCAACAGGAAAAGTAGTCCCAAACAGAAGAGGATCAGGGGCTCAACTGGCAGGTAAGTAAGCAGCATGGTCTGCTGCAGGTAAGTCCACCCAAGCATTATGAGCCCGGCGCTTCCAGCGCTGGGACTGGGCATCTTTATGAGCCTGGTGCCACTGGTGCCAGGACAGGGTCCAAAAGGTCCCAATTGGGACTGGCTGGCACTCGGAACCGGGGTTATGGGTCTGCTTCCAAGGGAGTCGGGCAAGTCCTGATCTTTTGGAAGCAGAGATCATGACAGATGTCCTGTCTGGAGGGGGCTGCCTGCAGGGTGGTGTGATGTGTGATGGGGGTTGGGGTGGGAATGTCCCAAGTGGAGAGAGCTGCCTGCAGGGTGTGGTGATGGGTGATGAGGGCTGGGGTGTCCCATGTGGAATGGACTGCCTGCAGGGTGGCGTCATAGGTGATGGGGGCTGGGGTGGGGGTGTCCCATGTGGCGGGGGTTGCCTGCAGGGTGGGGTGATGGGTGGTGGGGGCTGGGGTGGGGGTGTCCCATGTGCAGAGGGCTGCCTGCAGGGTGGGGTGATGGGTGATGGGGGCTGGGGTGTCCCATGTGGAAGGGGGTGCCTACAGGGTGGGGTGACGGGTTATGGGGGCTTGTGTGTCCCATGTGGAAGGGGCTGCCTGCAGGGTGGTGTCACAGGTGATGGGGTTTGGGGTGGGGGTATCCCATGTGGAGAGGGCTGCCTGCAAGGTGGGGTGACGGGTGATGGGGTGTCCCATGTGGAAGGGGCTGCCTGCAGGGTGGCGTCGCAGTTGATGGGGGCTGGCATGGGGGTGTCCAATGTGGAGGGCGCTGCCTGCAGGGTAGGGTGATGAGGGCTGGGGAGGGGGTGTCCCATGTGGAGAGGACTGCCTGCAGGGTGGGGTGACGGGTGATGGGGCTGGGTTGACGGGTGATGGGGGCTGGGGTTCCCCATGTGGAGAGGGCTGCCTTCAGGGTGGCATCACAGGTGATGGGGGCTGTGGTGTCCCATGTGGGGGGGGCTGCCTGCAGGGTCGGGTGATGGGTGATGGGGGCTAGGGTGTCCCATGTGGAGGGGCTGCCTGCAGGGTGGGGTCATGGGTGATGGGGGCTTGGGTGTGCTTTGCCTGTTAGGAGGGGTCTGCTTCCCGAGGATTGCGAGGTGCAGATGCACTATTTGGCTGTGGTGCGGCCGGGGAATGTGCTGAGTTTTCACACAATTTGGCTGTGGCGCTGGTGGGGATCGCGGGGAGTTTTTGCACGATTACGCTGGGTTGCAGCCGGGGAACGTGCATAGATTTCACACAATTTGGCTGGGGTGCGGCCGGGGATCGCGTGGAGTTTTCATGCAATTACACTGGGATGCGGCTGAAGAACGCACAGAGTTTTCACTCAATTTGGCTGAAGTGCGGCCGGGGATCGCGTGGAGTTTTCACACGTTTATGCTGTCATGCGGCCGGGGAAGGTGCACAGTTTTCACTCAATTTGGCTGTGGTGTGGCCGGGGATCGTGTGGAATTTTCGCACGATTACGCTGGGGTCAGCCGGGGAACATGTAGAGTTGTCACGCAAATTTGCTGGGTTGCGGCCGGGGAATGCATAGAGTTTTTGTGCGATTTGGCTGGGGAGCGGCTGGGGATCGAGCTGGGTTTTCATGTGATTACGCTGGGGTGCAGCACAGGGATTGCGCAGGTTTTCAAGCGATTACGCTTGGGGGCAGCTGGGGATCGCGCTGGGTTTTCACGCGAGTTCGCTAGGGGGGCCGTATGCTGGCCCAGGGATGGCGCAGAGGCTTGCGCCTTGTTAGGTCTTTCACTTGCTTTTTACTGCGCGTGGGGGCATGTTGGGGGCATTACTGATGCAGCTTGCTATACCTTGAGCCATGGCTACTGATGCCTCAGGAAATCCATGATACGCACGCCTCCTTCTCAGCGAGCGGCGATTGTGCCTTATCTGCGCATGATTCTATGAATCAGGCCCTTTATCCGCAGACATCATGCGAGGCGGATGATTGGTCAAAAAGGAAATGTGAGGAGCATCAATAAAAATGTAACTAATGCCATGATGAATTCACAAACAGCACCAGTTGTCCTCGAACAGTGCAGTGAGGAAATATTTAAAAACACAACATTAGACTTGTATTACATACAAAACCACTTTGTAGAATTGAGGGGTGGTAAGGATGCAGTGTAATGTGCCTAGAAAAGGGCAATCAAAGGATGTTGTCTCTTTTCCAAACTTGCAAACATCTCAGATGTCCGGGGACATTTCTGTGCTGCTTGCTAACATGACAAATGTTGGAGGACATTCAAGCATATACTCTGCAGAGTCAGGGATAGCAACACTGTTGTCGTACTTAATTTGGGATTCACATAGGAAGGGCACTTTTTGAGTGGCTTATAACTTGGACACCATTTAACAAATCTATATCAAGCTTTTCAAAGAAAATATAGACGCAACTCATTATTGAAAGATTGGTGTTGTTTTGTCAACAGGAGGCATAGGAGTAAGGGGTCCCAACATTTTTGGAATCTGGTTTGACAAGAATCAGTACAAATGTTTGTTCACACCTACAGTCTGAACCGCTGGATTGATTTTTACCAAACTTCAGTGAGAAGCGATGTCTTGGTTTGGAAAGAATTGTTTTGCAAATTTTGTGTTAATCCGTTCCCACAGATTGTTTAAAAAAAGGCCAAAAAATAGGACAGTAAAAAGTGGGATATCTCGGTTCAGTAGGCTCTCTTCTGATCCAGAGTAGCAGCATGTATCTGTACCAATTGGGGTTCCACTCAATGTCTATGGACACTGCAGAAAAGTGCTGATTAATTAACTAGGAAATGGGAGAGAGCTATATAAATGTTTTGAAATGGACGCCATGTTGGATTTATGAGCTGTAGCTGTTGTCCCTGAACTTCCCAGTAAGAAAATATTGGCAAACCAACATTAAACGTGTGCTACATATGAAACAAGATCTGAGTAGGTGAGGGGTGTGGAGGGTGGCATGGGATATTTGTTGTATTTATGTATTTTATTTTATTTGAATTTTTGTTAAGCGCTGGCCCTCCCCAGTGTTTCTCGGAGTGCCTTACATGGTTCAGAATTGGAAGGGTGGGATTTTAAAAAAAGAAGTTACAAAATGTTTTCAGGAAAGGATAGAACAATTTGGATGGACAAGTGATAGCAGTGGAGGAGGGCAGGGTTATGTGTGGGGAACCAGGTATGTTTTGAGGCTCTTCCTGAAAGTGATGCTGGAGGATTCAGTGCGTATGTGAAGAGCTAGGGTGTTCCATGCCCTGGATACCCAGTGGGTAAATGCGTGTTTGTGTGTGCCTTTGAGTTTGCAGACTGGAATGTGAAGAAGGTGTTGACTGGCTTGTCTGGTGTTTGTGTGGTTTATGGGTTTGAGTTTGTCATGAAGGTAAGATGGAGTATTGAGATGGATGGCTTTGAATACAATGCAGAGTCATTTGAAGGCAGTTCTCTGGGGTGTGGGGAGTCAGTGCAGTTGGGCAAGACTGGGATGATATGTGAATGTTTGGGTAGGTGGCAGAAGAGTGTGGCTGCTGTATTTTGTATGGCTTGCAGTGGGGAAGAGTGTTGTTAGGGAGTCCATTAAGGAGAGAATTTCAATAGTCGAGTTTAGAAAGAACCAGTCCTTGGACTGCTTAGCAAACATCATCAGGAGCAATGGATTTGTCTGATTTTGTGTAGGAGGTGTAGTTGTAGATGGCATGTTTTGGTGACAGTGGCTATGTGGTGTGTGAAGGAAAGGTGGGGTGTGATGGTAAACCCAAAGGATGTATGAGGTGTTGTAAGGGATTTCAATCAGGCACACACCCAGGTCTCACCTAGCAATGTAGTGCGCAATGAAACCCTTATTTATTTTTGTCTATAAGTTCAATATTCTGAATGATATACTACTCATATCACACCTGTCTCAAAATACCCCCCAGTTCACACTGAACCAGGAATCAGGCTAGTTTGTAAAGGTAAATATTTATTTTATTTATTTAATATTCAAATCACACAGAAGTTTAATATCTATATATATATCTATCTATATATATATAGATAGATATATATATATAGATGGGACAGCAATCACCAAGGGGTGACAATACACTTCAGAAAATAAGCAAAGTAATTGAGTTCACTTATAATGATGAAAAACAGAAAACACAGGAAAAAGAAAAGTTTTGTTTTGTGCACATATAGCGTTTAGGTTAATATCCCCCCCTGCAAAGTACTTTAAATACAAATGAGCAATCCTACACCAATGTGAGTCACCAACAGGTATTCAGGACTGAAAGACAAGGTCTATAGGTTATAGGCAATCTTCCCTCCCCAAACAAGAGAGAAAACCGTTTTTGTAAATTGACTCTTTTAAAAATGACAGGTGAAAAGTTGCTTTGTGAAATACTGCAAAATGGTCAAAAATGCTTAAATGGAGAAAAGTTCTAAAGAAAGCAACTCTAAACAAGTCCTAACACACATGAGCTATAATGTAAACAACATTACACACTTTAGATCAAAATGGGATGGAAGAAGCACTTTGAAATGGGCAAAAGACACATGTAACTGGCTAAAATTGCAAATTCGCTGCAAACGTTTACTATGCGATATTGGAGAAAAAAGGGTCAAATACACACACTGCTCCACAATGCAATTTTAGTTGGGGGTGTAGCTAAGGAACTTAGGTATCAGTGGAAGTTGAAATTTCGTTTCTATCTTTAAAACTGAAGAAGTTATAGAGGTTTTAGCTAGAGGTGTTTTTGAAAAATAGGCGTGAAAATTAAAACAGAAATTCGATTTAAAAATGACAGATAGGTTTTCTTATACTAGATTAATGACTATGAAAAAGAAGAAACAACACATGAATCTTCACGGCTACGTGGCCAGTGCAACCATTCACGTGATGGATCCTCAATTTCTTCTGGGATTTACTTTAGTTATTTAAAATCACTAAGGAGTTATGGTTTTGTAACACAGATGAGACAAAAATCAGCACAAGAAGGAGTCTAACAATACTATGGTTCTGAATTAAAGATGGGATGGGTTGAGATAGGGATAATACAATGCAAATATATTATGGGTCACTGTTCTTCCTATTATACTTTCAGTCCTTTATAATTAAATTGGACCATCCGGTTCCGGTCATAGGGTTGGATCAGCTCAACCGGCAGCAAGGCTACTCTGGAGGGATTGGATCCACGGCGCGGTTCTGGTCAATTTTGGACTGCGCTGCAGACTGGATTTGGATGGGCCCTTCTGGTCACTGGATGCGATAGAAGCAGGATGCAAGTTTCAGCGGGCGAGCCTTAATGGAAGCAAGCCAAGCTGAATCAAAATTATTTTTTTAAGTTCTGTATGGTTGCAAGTGGGTCAAGCTAGCAAGAGTTCTGCAATGCTAAAGTCGGGATTCTGCAAGGAAATTTGGATCTTCAAAGAATTCTGTAGTCAGCTACAAGATGAAGAGTTCTGGAATAATGTGCTGCACTGAAATCTGGTTGGGTTCTGGAAGCAGTGTGGGATATGTGTAGTGAAACTCCTATATTTATACATTACAAAGTTTATAGCGTGGGCTGAACTTCAAAAACACACCCCCATGTCTGTGAGTGGCTACAGGCATGTGCTTTGTCCTGGTTGGCAGTCTGAACAGAGCTGTTATCATTATGACAGGATTTAGGAACTCCCACCTTGATTTTTATCAAAACATAACTCTTGCACACATGTGCATTTCTAACATTATGTACCCTAATAAAATTGGAGACATATATTTCATATTTGATTGTCTACATCCACATTCAATCCCCATCTTTTGGCGAGCTGTCTTGCTCATTCTACGGATTTGTTATCAATTTTCACCATAACGGTTTGGATTAATCATTTCTAATTCGATACATCTCTGGCGCTGATCAGTGGATCATGTGCATACAATTTTATGCTTGCAACTTTAATAGTTTTGCCACGTGTTTTAGTGTATCTTTGGTTCCTAATGTAGTAAGAACTCCTACCAAATCTTCAACTGTCTAGCATGAGTTCAGATTTATAAGTTTGTATTTTTCACTTGTCTACTTATTTTGGTTGCCATGTTAAATGTCATAAAGTTCTAAGGCAAAAACAAGTAATGTCCATTCAAAATCCAGTCCAGGTTTTTTTTTCTTACTTGCTTCCCAAGAGAGCAAATAGCCAGTCCTTTGAAGTTCACTGAGAAACCTCCTCCACATCCTGCCGCTCCTTTAGGAGAATGGGTGTCCAAGCCTTCCTTTGTCCTTGGGTCAGCCAGGAGACAAATGTCTGAAGCTTTCTTTGTTTTCATTATGCGGGAACCATTAAGCAGCCATTAAGCCTTCCTGTAGCAACTGAGTGTCAAGCTGAAATGTGAATCTTCCCAGGCTGGGCTGTCAGATCAGAATTAAATAGTTGATTAGCTACAGACTGGGTTCCTATACATTAAAGTCTTTTCAGTTCACATATAAAATACAAGCACAGTTTATAAGGGATTTGGACATTTTAAAAGGATTAGCCCTTCACAAACATGTTTTAAATAGGTGAATTTTGCCATTTTAATCAGGAAACAGAAACACATTTAAACTGGGGTTGACAGCTAATTTTCTGAAGCAGCTGTCAGTCAGTGAGGCCTGGATTCCACTGACTGTACTGGGGAATCCATGACTTCAGCACACTTTCCTTTCAATAATTCATTGGGGAAAATGACTGAATTTAGCGCCAAAACAGCACTTTGAAGATTGCCATTGATTAGGCAGTTGTATTGAAGGGCATTTTCGGATTTTAGCCCTTCTGTGGCCTTTTTTCATGTGACAGGTCACAGATGACCGATGACAGGTGGCAGATGACAGATGACAGGTGACAGCAGTGATTCCTGTTTTTACACCAACTTTGCCTGTGTGTGTGACAGGGTGTGCAGCTCTTTTGTGGTTTGTGAACCATGCACAGTTTTATAGATTTGGCGCACACAGGGTTATTTCCTCCATTGTTGACAGTTTTCTTTCCCCATTGACAAAGGGGTGCTGTGTGGCGCATCAGTGTGGATAAAAATATTCCACAGTGATATCACTGTGATATCACAACCGAAGCATAATAACTGATTACATCGCATTGATATCATTTTCTGATTACAGGTCAATAATAATGTCATAACTAGTCTGTCTTAAAATAATTATTTACATGCTTTTCAACATGCATTGTTGTAAACACACTAGCCAATATCCAGTGTCTAAATCAATGTATCCAGTTTTTCATATTTACACATAAATACAGACGGAAATCAATCTGATTTCTATCTGTATTTATTCATAAAAATTGGAAAAAATGGAAAAACAGGTCTTTATGTCTGGTTCTCTATGATGTCACTCATACATCGCAGGCCAATTACATTGCAGATTGGCAGCATGGAGAGTATAAAAGTTCTGTATTCCTAATGCCTTAACTGTTTGTGTGCCCCCAAGGCCACGTTTGCAGCATTGAATCCGCGTTCCCCTTCCACCCATTTCCTCTCCTTCCCCTCCCTCCTCCCACCTCCCACCTCCCAGCCCGCCATCCACCCATGATTAGTTCTCTGTTGCTCCCCTGCCTGGCCTAGTCTTCGGCATCGTGTTGGTGCACCTCTTTCACCCGGCGCTGTTCAGGTAAGCTGCTGCTCCTTTTTGAACCTCCTGGGCCGTTAATTCCTGGTGCATTAACTGTTTGTGTGCCCCCCAGGCCCTGCTTGCAACATTCAGTCCCTGTTCCCCTTCCACCCATTTCCTTCTCCTTCTCCTCCCTCCTGCCACCTCCCAGCCCGCACTCCACCCATGATTGGCTATATCTCTGTTCTTAATGTTCACTCCCAGGACAGCCCTCTGCCCGGCAGCCCCTGTAGGGAAAGGCCCCTAGGCAAAGGGCGGCTCCCACAGATGCGGCTCCTGATAGTGTCTGCAAGTGTCAGCAGGGGAAGCCAGTTGCCAGCCGTCAACCAGCAACTACTAAGTAAGGTAGGAGTGGTCCGGTTCAGGCATAGAGCCTCCACTCTTCCCTGAAAACCCAGCCACGTAGCAGCTTTGCAACCTTAGGTGTGCTCTCCCCTGCACTGTGAAAGCCTCTAAATTGCATTGTGAAACCTAGGCCTTTTTACCCACTATACAGGACTCTCAAACTTAGGTGGGTTTTCTCTGTTAGTTAAATTGCACTGTGACATGTTTAAATTGCACTGTGAATGTCTCTAAACTGTAAAAACTAGGCTTTTTTCCCACTATATAGGCCCTTCAAACTTAGGTGTGTTTTCTCTGGTAGTTAAATTGCTCTCTGAACGTTTTAAATTGCACTGTGAAAGTCTCTAAATTGCAGTGTGAAACCTAGGCCTTTTTTCCCACTATACAGGACTCTGAAAGTTAGGTGTGTTTTCTCCGGTATTGAAATTACATTTTGAATGTTCTTAAAATGTATGGTGAAAGCAGTGTCTTTCTGTGGTGTTTGCCTTCTACCAAAGCATTCATCTAGCAAATTTTTCCACCATTATCTGAGCTCCTATCGTCTTGTCCAATTTTCTATTGTCTCATCTCTCTCTGTCTCTTCTGCTTGCGCCCCTTCCTGTGTCCCTGCCTAGTGTTCTTCCCGCTACCTCCCCTCCCCTTCCTCCTCTCTCCTCTTCCTACCTATTCTATGGTGCTCTCTATTTATCCTATCTTCTCTAACTGCTTCTCTATCGACTATCCTGCTCTCCTCACTAAATCTGGTAGGAAGAAGTTTAAAAAGGACATCATGGTCTCAAACCCTGGCCTCCCTATCGCTGACACCTATACCAGTACCTCCTCCAGGCTTAACCTCACTGACATCCTTTTTGTCGATGCCTTGCCAGACCTATGGACTCTTCATATGGTGCAGGGTGGCTGAGACGAAATGGCGTGCTTCCCGCACATCCTCTGACAGACTGGCCTGCCGCCCGCTCCAAAGGCAATACAGGCTCTCTGTCCGCACCAAGAAGAGAGCTCACATCCAAGCCTGCATCTCTGCGGCATCTAACAACTCGTCCAAACTCTTTCAAATCTTGAACAAACTGGACAATCCTGCTGCAGTCTCTACCTCTCCTGTCCCCTCCCAGGCCCTATGCATAGTTCTGGCATCTCATTTCATCTCAAAAACTCAGGACATCCTGTCCTCTCTCTCTTCCTCTACTCCCTCTACCTCCTGCTCTTCCTCTGGCCTTTGTTTGACCACCTCTCCTCCCTCCTTCTCTGCCTTTCCCTTGCTCTCCCTAGACGATGTTTCCAGACAAGTCTGATCTATGAAAGTCTCATCAAAACAGGTTCACCCCTGTTCCTCCAAAACCATCAAGGACCACAATGACACCCTGGCTCCTACTCTGGCTGACTTCTGGAACCACTCCTTTGCCACAGGAGTCTCCCCCTCCCCCTGAAGCACTCCCTTGTGAACTCTCCTCTTAAGAAACCCTCTGCCGACCCATCCTGCCCAGCTAGCTATCGCCCAATATCCATCACTCCTTTCCTGGGCAAGCTCCTGGAAAAGCTGGCCATCTCACAGCTTAATATTCACACTGAATCTGTTTGTTGTGTCCATGACCATCAGTCTGGCTTCAGAGCTGCCAGAAGCACAGAAACTGCTCTCCTGAACATCCGTGAAGACCTGCTCTCCAACCTTGATTCCAACACCCCCTGTGTTCTCATATTACTTGATCTCTCTTTGGCCTTTGACACGGTCAACCATGCCATCCTGCTCAACGGTCTCCATGATAACCTGGGTATCACCAATCAGACCATGTCTTGGCTGACTTCTTTCCTCATTGATCGACCCTCACAGGTCCAACATAGGTCCTTCCTCTCCTCTATCTCTATCTCTACTGGTGGTGTTCCCCAGGGGTCTAACTTTTCTCATTGGTTGTTCAACCAATATCTGGCACTTCTTGCCCACCACATTGCCACTCTCTTCCCCAACGTTCAGTGCTATGCGTATGACACTCAGCTCATTTTCAGGCTCCTTTCTACCACCTCTTCTCCATCCCTCATTTGTGACTGTCTGTCTGCTATCCAGGAGTGGTGTGCCGCCAATGATCTCTGCCTTAATGTCAATAAGTCTGAGATTCTCCTCATCGCCACACCCGCTCCCTCCTTTCCTTTCTCTCTCTCTGGCTGGACTTTCTTGGCCCTCTTCCTTTTCCCACCTGCTGTGAGGCTGAAAACCTTGGGGTTATCTTCGACTCCACACTCTCCTTGTCTCCACACATCTCTCACATCTCTAAGAAGTCACACTACCAGCGGATCCTCTTCAGAGGTATTCTTCCTTTCCCTTCCCCACTCCCTCATGCACTTCCGAAGTTTCCCTTTTCTAGCCAGTGATTACGGTTTTACTGGGATAGGGATTTGTGACTTGTAGATGACCTGCTTGACTCTGGCTTTATCTACCATGCTCACTCTCTCCGTTCACTTTGTGATCCTCTGACATCTCTCACTCTCCTCCACCCTTTGCTAATCACCTCTATTACATTCTCTCCTTCTCCACTACTACTCCCTCCTCTACACTAGTACTACTTCCTCCACACTGCTATTCCCTCCTCCAACTCCTACCACTTAGAAAACCTCCCATAGGGCATAATGGGAATGGGGAAAGTTGGTAATTACGGTACCGCAAATTGCGGTACCATAATTATCGCCAGGGTCCCTTTGCGGGTCCCTGCAATAATGGCTGGTTCCAGTCGCCGTTATGGGAATTGGGTGCTAAGGGATTACCGGTACCAGTTACCAGTACCGGTAATCCCTTAGCGCCACGGTCGTATTGACCCCCTATCTATTCTAAACTCAATCACCATACTAGCATGCGCACTCACACTTCAGTACCACTTGCGCTTACTACCCAATAGCTCACCTTATCCACAATTCATAAACTAAGCCAGAGAAATAGGGCCATTGTACTTGATAGCTGCAATCTGCTCATTTACACTATCAGCTCATCTTCTCTCTACGTTCCCAATCATACCCTGTGTACCAACTGACCATCACAGGGAACAACACATAGTATCTACATATTCCTATAAGAACACCTCTACTATGAATCACATTTCCTTACTAAGTATGATACTGGATTTCCTGCTTAAAAATATTGAAGATTCACTACACTACACTCAGATGAAGGCCACAACTAAAATATCAATAGATATTACTCAAGGCGATTTTCAGGAAAAACAGCATAACCCCATCTCAGGTTTTCAGTCCAGCTGAGGATGACATGTTTCCAAATATAAAACAAGGTAATGATTCAATCATTCAGTGGACATGAATGAAAGTAGCAATGCACATACATAAAGAAAGTGCATGTCTTTATTGTGTGCATACAGTAGTGCATGGATGTCTGCAAATATAAAATGGAGTCACGAGGCATCTCAAAAGAAACACTTATACCAAACTATCCGCATCATCCCTCTCCTCCCCTATGTTGCTAAAAAATTTTGCAAAGTTTCCAGTATGCCATTGTTGGTGGACATAAAAATAAGCCTGTGAACACTGTAGAACAACTAACACCATTTATTTGTGCTTTACTTGCCACCCAGCAAGACAAACCAAACACATTGTAGACATAGCCTTAGATCCACTCATACCACTCCCCCTCCCCAAACTCACACTATAACATCCTACACCACCAATACAACATCATCACAAAGACACTCGACAAAATTGCAATCCCCCAAATTACAAAAACCCTACACCAACCACCACTAACCATGGTTCAACAGTTCCTTCTCTCTATCGAGCAAGAAGCCAACAGCCTAGAAAGAGTGTGGCACAAGAACTGATGCCCCTCAGCCAGGACAGCCCTCAGACACTGCAGCAAATAAAATAAAAAAACAGCCATATACAATGCTGAAACCACACATTCCATCCAAGAACTCCAATCTGCCTGCCATCTGTACCTAGAAACTATTTGGCATAGTCAAGTCCCTCTCTAAACCACCATCCAACCTTCTGCAACCCCATCCACTGCAGTACCCAACTCGCTCACAAACTACTTCAACTCCAAAATACACATAAGGACAGCCCTGGCCTCAGCTGCCCCAATCGCACCCCCACTCCCAAACATTCCAACACATGGGACACCTTCCACCACATTGACACTGACACCCTCATCATCCTCATTGCCAAAAGAAACCTGCACACTTCCTGGATGATGCATGCCCACCTCAAGCTGCATCCAATTGCCTCATTATCCTAGCTCCCCACTGGCTGAACATCATCAACTCCTGTCTCTCTCTATCTGCACCACACTCAAAAAGCGACAAATCAGACCCCTCCTCAAAAATACATCTCTTAACCCCACCCTACCTGAAAAAAACACCCAATTACTAGCCTACCATACATCACCACAATCATGGAATGCTTTGTAAGTACCCAACTGCAACAACATATCACCACAAACAACCTACTCAACCCCTTCCAATCTAGACATCGACCTGGATACAGCACTGAGACCGCTATTCTTGTGCCATAACAAAGAACATGGTATTTTTCAATGTTTTCAAAATAGAATGTGGTAGTGTTTACAGTAGAAAAACTAGCTGGTTTGCACTTTCATGTACATTTGCACTTTCTATGCATGGTTTTGCACAACATCTGATTTATGTATTAGTTTTGATTGTTTTTATGGAATGTGTTTGTCCATTGTGTATATGTTGTAGAATTTGACAGTCAAAACTAGGGGCGATTCATTGATGACATTTTAATGTTTTAATGATTTGGGAAGGAGAAAGATCCACACTTTTGACCTATATTGACTATCTAAACAATAATGAATACAATATACAATTCACAATGCAAGAAAGTTTGAAAAAAATGCAATACTTGGATCTAGAACTATACAAAAAAGAGGGGAATATACAAACTTGTCTTTACACAAAACCAACTGCTGGTAACAGTATACTACATGCCCACAGTAATCATCTGCACCATATAATTAGCAACATCCCATTTGGGGAGAACTTGAGAATGTAAAGGAATTGCACTACAGATGAAATTTATGAAAAAATGTTAAAGAAATGATGAGCAAATTCCAATTTAGCGGCTACAAATCAAAAAACTTACAGAAAGCAGTAAAAAAGCGAACAGTTTTCACAGAATTTCCTATTAACCGACAAACCTAAAACAAGCAACAAAAATACAAAAGTTAATTTTATAACAACATACAGTAGAGACGCACATTTCATCAAAGCAATTCTTAAAAAACATTGGAATATCCTTAGAGTTGATGACAATGTTACAAAGTATCTGGTGGACATCGACAATTAAGAATATAATAAGCCTGAGTTTTCTGAAACCGGAATGACGAAAGGATTTATGCAGTCTACTAAGCCTGAAAAAACCTACAGGAAAACATAAATGTGTTAAATATAAACTCTGTCCACAGATTATGAATGGCACCAAAAGTTTGACACTACCCACTGTAAAGACCAAGAATATTACTCAATTTATAAATTGTAACACCAAATACGTAATTCATGGAATAAAGTGTGTGTGACAAAGTCTATATAGGAAGTATAATCTGCGCCATAAAAATACATATATTAGAACATATGAGGGCCATCAAAAACAAAGAGCTAAGATACCCCATGGCTAAACATTTTTGTAGTTAACATTTGGAAACAGAAGTATACAGTGAACCGTTTCAGGCTCTTTAAGATGAGGTAACACTCTACAGGGTGGATTGGGATGGGGTAATTACTCAACATCAATAATTCAACTGACTCAAGAAGTTGGCAGGGTTGTTGTTGTGATTGGATCTCTACTGTCTTGTGGACAACTTTGCCGAACCCTAGTGCAAATCATTTTGATCATCATAAAATACACAACGTCTTATTGGGTCTCTAAACTATAGGGCTCTTTGGTATGTGGCCCTTTATAATTGGTTGGCACACTTGTACCCTTCTGGAATATTCCACATGTTAGAAGCATGCATGTTGGTACCCCAGGTTACAGTGGGTTGGGCTTGACCATGCCTCCCCACCCAATTAGCCCATCATGATCAAAAGTCCAGCAATATAACTATTTGGGTATGATCATTGAAGCACTGCCAACAAATCACGCAATGGAGGACGTAATACATATACAACTCCAAACACTCATATCTCAAGCTAAAGTACTTAAAGCAAAGTATGGAAAATTCACCCTGAAACACCTTCTGCAGTTCTATCAGCAGAAGGTGATTCCTACCATACTTTATGGAATTGAATCTCTATTGCCTAAAGCTTCCAAATGGTGGATCACGCTGGAGGCCCGATTCTGGACACAACTCCTGCACTTACCCAAGAGCTTTCTGCTTCCTATAATTCGACATGAGCTAGGTCTCCTCTCCTTGGAGTCGCAGATTAAATGGAAAATGTGTGCCCTGTTTAGGAAATCCGTCATGGGAATTTCCACTCCCGGCGTTCTAGGCATCATGGCACAGCATCTCTTGGTTCAGGAACATAGCTTTACTTAGTCGTTGTCTAATTTTACCCTAGATGCATTAGCAGATGCCTCATTTACCTTGGACGTACTCCTATCCAATTCACAACGTGCAAAACAAAAACTATATCAACATGACGGGATAGATAATCGCAGACAATGTCAAAAATATAAGACCTTCGATCCCCGAGTGTTTGGACACAAAGCGTTTCATGAGCCAGCTGATTACTTAATCAGATGCCCATCACCACACATTCTTCAACAGAACTTAAGGTTTCGTTAAAATCTTTGGCCACCAAAGAAATTATGTCTAGACAAAAACTGATTCCAAGAAAACTTAACTATTGCCGCTTTTGCTCAAACAAAGCAGAAAAAGAAACACTAATTTTTTATTTTTTTTACTTGAATTTTTAATTAAAAAGACATTTTTAATTTTTACAAGGGTTTTTCCCAACTTAGAGAATACCGATGCAAGAAACGAGTGCTCTGAGTCCGGATTCCTTTCCTCACAGTCTCTTTTCTTGTTTGGTTTTTAAGCGATGCAGATGCCTCCCTCTTTGTCTTTGAGGTTTAGTCTCCTGATTTCAGTGACTCTCTCGCTGAACCTAGCTGGTTTATCCATCTAAAGGCTGCTTCTATTAGTTTCACCAATGTCAAGGACCAACGTGTTGTCTCTCCTGAGATTAGCCTGTTCCACAAAACTTCTTCCTCTACTGCTGTTACCCCTTGGAGTCGAGGTTGAAGGTATGTGGCTCTGCTTTGTTTGGTCATCGGGCATTGGAGCGTCAGGTGTTTCAAGGTTTCCACTTTGTCCATGTTCTTGCATAAGCGGCAGCTGTTGTCCATTGCCGGACTGCGGATGGCTAAGATTTCGTGCGTAATTAGTAGATTAAGTCTAGCCTTCAAGATCATACATCGCATGCCTTTGTTTGGGAATTTCAGGCAGTAGTTTTGCGGTTTTTTGACTTTGTTAAATGTTGGCGGGAGGTGGGCCAGTAGTTTGTTAGTACTGGCTTTTTCAATTGTCAAAATCCAGTCCCTCCATTCCATTTTCCGTTTCACCCGGTCCGGATTGGATATCAGATTTTCTTCTGTACAGGCTATTTCTGTCAAGATGAGTTGGAGTCTTGTAGCCCACATCTTGAAAGCCTTACATGAGCCACTCTTTAGTTCTTCTGTGATAATGTTGTAAATTGGTAGGGTGTCCGACATCAAGATTTTTCTCCATAATCTCATTTTGCTTTGTTCTACCAGTGAGGCTAGCGAGACAAGGCCTGGTTCCCGCCTGATCGCGGGCATGGAAGTTGATTTCGGTAGACCCAAAACAGACTTCCAGACGTGGCCTTCCAGCTTCTGCCACACGCTTCTGGGGATGTTTAATGAAGCTTCCATGCCGTAAATGATCGATGGGACTACCTTCCCTTTATAAAAGTTGATGGCCGGTAGCACAGAGAATTTTTCAAATTTTCTGTCCACCGCTCTCATCTGTGCTGTTAACATTCTCACCTTGCTCCATAGGTGTTCTTGCATTGCTTTGTCTCTTGCTGAACCATCAATGATCACCCCCAAGTATTTAAACTCATTCACCACCTCAATTTTTGTTTTGTTCAGGTAGCATTTTGGTGGTCGCGCCAACTTTTTTGTTGATTTATTGAAAACTAGCATTTTTGTTTTTGCTATATTGATTTCCAAATGGTTTGTTTCCATATATTTTTCCAAGTTTGTTAATTTGCGCTGGAGTCCAATTTGCGTTTGGTCGATGATTATGGCGTCATCTACATAGAGTAGTCGTGATATTTGTGCTTTACCTATCCTGGGCGGGAAGGCTCTGATTTGTTCCTCCTCCGATTGATAGTCCCCCAAAAACGTGATAAACAAAGCCGGAGCTAAGGGGCAGCCTTGCTTAACGCCACGCTTCACCTGGATCTCCTTTGACAGAGCACCTTGTTTGTTCAGTTTCACCCTGATTTTCGTGTCGGCATGGAGTGCTTTGATCAGGTTCAAGATTGCCGGGGGGCAATTCCAATGATTTAACTTATCCCAGAGTTTTGCCTGATCTATTTTATCGAAGGCTTTCGACAAGTCTACAAATGTAAGATACACTTTTGGGGCGCCTTCTCTCACTTTGGTCTTTAGTAGGTTGATCAATAGGATGTTTATAGAGGTGCTCCCATTTTTCTGAAACCCTGTTTGAAAGGCATTGTTGCATCGAACAATTTTGGCCCAGGTTCTAAAGTGGTTCAATAACTGTGATGCAAAAATCTTCCCCACCATATCTAGCAAGGCTATGGGTCTATAGCTTTCTGGATTTTCTCTGCCACCTTTCTTGTAAATGGGGACGATTATAGCATTCAGCCAGGTTTCGGGGATCATGTTAGTGTTCCTACAGTGAGAGAAGATTTTGCTGATCACGCCTGCCCATGCTTTTGGTGATTTTTTCAGATCTGCGTTGGTCAATCCATCCGGTTTGTTGCCCTTTGAGGGTCCTCTCTGTTCAACCGTGAGTTATAATTTTGCTGATTGCTCTCGTATCTTTTTTTTCTCTCTTTTTTCTCTCTTTTCACCAGGGGGCCTGTTTTCGGAGGTATAGTTGCGATGGTTATACCGGTGTTCCAGGTCCTCCTGGCGGGAATATCTGTTAGGACTGAAGTGCCTTTTTTCATGCCATTCTTTACCCGGTCGGTTTGCTTTATATCGCTCTTCCGTTCTAGATATGTATCGCTGTGTTCGTTCTTCCCTGTCTTGTACTTTCCTCGTTGTATCTTCGCTGTAACTTATGGTTTTTATTTCTGTTAATGTAAAGCCACTTTTTTCCAATTCTCTCACTGCGATAGGGTTAATGTATTGAATTCCCACCGCTTTGACATGGAGGTATGCCTTTGCTGTATTCCCTCTATGGTACGGCTCCACTAGTGTGATGTCTTCCGACTTGATGCTTTTTAACGTTGTTATTTTGCTTATTATTTGAAGGCTAGTTCTCCTATTCAAGACTATGTAGTCTTTGATTGCTTTAGTTTGTTCGATTTTGAATGTGCGTTCTGCATCATCTGTTCTTACATTTTTGCTTTGCTGCCTGCTTGCGTTTTTGTCCTCTCTTCTTGGCTCTGGAGTTGCTAGCCTTCTTGTTCTGGCCCTGTCCTCTTTGCTGTCTCTTTTGCTGCAGAGTCACTTCTTGTTTTCATTTTCCTTTGCGTTTGGCTCCTGACGATCTTTCAGGCCTGGCCGTTCCTTGTTTCCGTCTGCTTCCTTTACTTCTTTTCTGCTTGCTGATTGTTCCTTGACTGAAGTTTTTATTTCTTCGTCCTTTTTAATGATAAATACCTCCTGGTCTATGTCCCCAGGGTTTTCTTCCCAATGTTGCGAGAGATTCATCTAATCTGAGTCCTCCAAAAACGCTTCCGTTGCAGTTGGGGAGCCTTGGTTGTTTCTACAGATTCCTTTTTTTGGATCGGGTTCTTTGGGTAGTCCTTCTTTGGTTTTTGCTTCGCTCCTGTGGGTGAACGAGGCGGCATGATCTTCAAGTCTTTGCCTGATGTTTTGACGACCCTTGGGTTGCTTGCGGCTAGGAGACTTGGTTCTCCCAAATTCGGTGCTGCCACGTCGGTGGTTCTTGAAGAGACCCTGTTTTCTCTTTTGCCTGTTCTTTTGACTCTTGCCAAGCGTCCAGTTCTTTCAGCCTTTCTCTGATGTCGTTTTGATTCCGTTGTGTTTGGTCTGTTACTGTTAGCCTTTTCTTCTCAGCTTGGAGCGAGTCTACTAATTTTTTAAGATCTTTTTTGAGGTCTTCTACTTTTTTCTCCCAGCATTGTTGTTGGTTGTTATTTCTCTCTTCTAGGGCGGTAATGTATCCTTCAATATAGGTCATTTTTGTTGTTAAATTAGCCAGTATTACGGTGTTATCTTGTACTCCTTCTTTTATCGCCTCATACAGTTTACAAAAAGGAGCTGGGGCGATCATCATGGCTGACATGACCGTTTCTATATCCGATTTTTTGCTAGGAAATTCTTTCAAGGTCGATGAAGATGTTTCACTGGTCCGTCTGGGTTTCGGGGATGATGTCAGTGTTGCTTGTCTGTCGGCGTTTCGGGGCCCCTGCCTCAATGCGTTCTCCCCTAGATGCTTTCCCGATTGGTCTTGGTCTGACATGTTTGCTGACGTGGATCTTCTGTTCCTGTGCCCTAGATGGGCATTTGGGTCTTGGGCCCCAGATCTGGTTGGGGTCAGAGAATCTTGATTGCTGCTGATGTGATTTTTGGTCCAGTCCAGGCAATGATCATTTATCTGTAGTGCCTTTGTGCCGTCCACCTGTGAACCTGGCGGCCTTTCTATATTTGATGACTGGTCCTGTCAGCTTCTTTCCTCGTTTTGTGGGGTCTTATTTCTCTCTCCCGACAGGTCCTTTACAATTTGTTGTGAAGCAGCTTTTACCGCATTACTCTCTTTGCATTGTTTCTCCACACGGAGTTGGTTCCCTGCCATGGCGTCTGATGTGGTGGTGTCTTTTGGTGCTTGGTTATTTTCTGTATTTATCCCTGTGCTCGGTGCGATTTGAGGTGAGCCGGGATCCTTTGTCGGTGGGATTGCAGCATGCCATCGTACTGCGTTGGTTTTGCGCAATTTGCTGACCAGCTTCCAAAATTTCTGCTTCTGACAGTTCTGTTTCTGTGTCTAATTTTCTTTTCTGATGTTTACAGAAAAAAGCTTTTAGAGTGCCCGACATCAGGGGTGTGGGAAGCCATTTCAGTTGCACCTCACTTTTTTCCGCGGTTTTTGCTGCCTGCTTACCGCCCCTTTCCCTTGATTTAATTTTTCCTTTTCTTGATTTCTTCTTTTTTGTGATTTCAGCTTTGTCGTGCCCGCTTGAGCCTTTCTTTTTGTTCTTAGTTTATCCGCATTTTTTGTTTTGGCATTAGCCAGCAGTTGTTTGTCTTCTAAGTCTGAACCCGACTCTGAATTTTTTTCTTCATCGGATTCTGTGTTAGTAGATTCGCTCTCATTTGCTTCCATATCATCATCACTTTCCTGGTTTATCGGTCTAAGAGACCCTTTGTTGTTGTATTTCATCAGGTTTTCAGGTTTTTGTCTAGGAATTCTGCTTTCCTTCTCAGTGGTTTGGTTGGGAATCTTATCTGCCAGACTGGGCTCCCTGTGTACTGTGGACGTGATGCATGTCTTCTCTCTCTCTTTTTGTTTGTTCAGGCCTGCATCTCCGGCCTGTTCCCTATTCAGAGGCCGGCCTCCGCCCCCCACGCCCTGCGGCGCCATACCTGGAGCGCCGGCTCCGGCGCTGCTCACACATGGGGCCGACTCCACCCCCTAAGGCAGCGTGTCTGCAGCCGACGGCGGCCGCGCCATTGTGCTTTCCTGGGGGGCTAGGAGGGCCGGCGTCTTGGGCGATGCGAATGCCACGGTGTCAGCGAACGCTGCAGCACCCGCGCCCTCCCCAGCGTTCGAGACCGGTGCGCCGCACCACTCAGGGCCCAGCAGGAGCCGTCCTCCGGCTGCCCCCGCTGGGGACCCGCTCGCCATGCCGGCGGTCAGTGGTGCGCCGCCCGCAGAGTCAGACGTGTCTCGCAACGGGGAGGGTGAGTGAGTAGGGGCCCGCTGCTTGCTTTGTTGATTTCTTTTCTATTTTGCGGGGCTAAGTTCCGATTTCTTTGTTGTTGTTCTTGAATTTCTTGGAAGTCGTCCTGAATTGTATCCTCATCCGCCCTTTGCTCTCCTTGGGGCGAGATCTTAGAAGCCTCCCCTGGCCTGAATGGTTGGCTGTGGGTAAAGCAGTCTTTCACGTTTCGCGACTTTGTCTTTCCGGTCGAATTTGTGTTAAAGTTTGTTATCGTGTTTTTGGTGTGTTTGGTACTTCTGAGTCGGCGAGGACTCAACTCTGCGTCCCTCTCCGCCTCTGAGTCTGTGTCCACATCTGTGGCAATGGCTATGACAGTGTCATCGGGCTGCTCTTGCTCCGCTCTTGCGTTTTTCTTCTCTGGGAGCTTTTGATGCTTTAAGGATTTCCCATTAGGCTCCATACCTCGCTAGATCCTCGCGGATCCCGCGGACTCCTGCAGACTCCAACTCTCCTCACAACTCCGCTCACCGCTTCGCTCAGGATGTGGGTTTTTAAGTCCTCCCACACTGGTAGTAGGCAGAGTAGAAAGACTGTAGAGACTCCTGCAGACTCCAACTCTCCTCACAATTCCGCTCCTAGAACATTGTATAATGTATTGCCCCATGCTGTCTAATCAAAGAAAAAATCATTTTAAATACCATCTTATAAATATATATGTCCACATGGACATAACTAACGTCTGGCAAGCTAAAATTAACAACCCCAAATTGGGTATGCGTGTAGCAATAGTACACTTCCTGGAATCAATATTTCCAAAATGTGACAGCAATACCCTTTCCTCGATCCACTGAAGATCCCAGTAGCAATTTCTCGAGTTGCATTTTCATTTCTTTTTCCTTTTATTGATTCCTTTTCTTTTTCGTTTTTCTTTTTAATGATAACACTGCATACTCTATTGGAATAATGTATGTATTTTATTTGAATAATTATATGTAATGTCAGAAATGAAATATTTTTACTCTTCTCTTCAACGATAATGATGTAATTTTAAGAGCTGCCAGTGGAACAATCTTGTCAATTTGTTGATTTGTTAATATTCGTTTATATTTGAAAGGATGATTGTATTATCCATATCAAATAAAAAAAAAAAATGTAAAAGAATTAGCCCATCATCTATCATCACTCAAGCTGTCTGCCATGAGATTAGTCTTTCTATTCGGCCTTGTAAAATAGCACTGCTCCTGGGAATAAAAGGGATTGTGGGTATGACTGTATCTATTGGTCTCGGTGTAGCCTGTCCAGGAATCTATTTTCATCTGACCATGTGAATATCAACCATGTTTGAGCTTCCGCGCCGTATTAAACTAATAGAACTTGGAACCCAATGCCCTTCCACTGCACCTTAACAGGAGCTCAGCTTCTCGCCTTCTCGTACATTGTATCATTCTATTATAATTGACTAGTTTCTTGGCTGCTTCACTCCTTGACACTTGGACAAGCAGGCCTCTTGATGCTCCTTCTATTCCCAGCTGAGTTTATCTTGCTGCGCCACACTTTTCCAGCTCTTCTATTCACAGGGTCCAGTTTGCTCAAATACGATGTAGAACTTCTAGATTCCTATGCGTATATATACCTTGGAGCATCGCCGCAATCTATTCACTACGTATAGCCAGACTTATGATTACTTTGTCTACTTGCGTTACGGCATCTGTACAATTATAAAATGATTGTCGGTTTCTTCCATGCTTTTCACACATGTGATCTTCATTTCACATGTGAACGCTTACTCGGTTCTTATTTCGTCATCAGATTCTATATGGTCTATTCATCTTTTCACTTGTCATCTCTTCTGAGGTCTGTCACTCTCTTCATGTGACGTCACCAATCCCTTCTTTCATCTGTCTTTATGTGCTCTTCAGGGATCTTTCCCAAAAGGTTGTCAGCTCTTTGTGGGTACATAAAGAAATGTCTTTACAGTGGATACTTTGCTTCAAAGGCAGCTTGTGTTATAGGCATCATTACAGGTGTCTTGCTTGTCACGATTTCCGGGTTCCCAACATTTAGGCTATTTAGGGGCGACATCCGGTAGAGGCTTTTGGCTCCTCATCTATATATGGGAGGAAAGGTCTTTAGGACTCCTCCTCCCCTTACACTTCTCACCAACGTGGGGCTTATGACTCGCCGGTAGCCATCTATGTGCCTGGGCCCGGGATGTGGGATGGCTGCAGAACGACGCATAGGACCGCACGGCTCTCCCTGTAGCATGATACAGACTCTATTTTGTGATACACCTAGACTCCATTTTGAGCACAACCATCTAGGCCTTAGTAGCACAAGCGGCCTGCAGGGCTGCAGCTCTCCCCAACCGACCGCGTACAGCGAGCAAGCACTCCCCTCACCCTCCTCTCCATGGCGGCTCAGCTGAAGGCCTGTTCTCACGGGAGACTAAGCGGGAACAAGCTACATTACAAACATTGTAACTTTCACCTTCCGCAGTACATCATTGACCTGATGATGACCGGAACAAACAGTGGGGTGTGAGAAAAATAAAGCTTCCTCTATAAAACATGTCCTGTCTCCTCGCAGACCCCTGCATCTATAATATATGTTGTGAATAACCCCCAACCCTGTTCCCCGTTTGAAGTGCAAGACATGTATGTTCAGCCCATGTACCACCCAGCTTTACCCATGCTGCTAAGCCATTTGTAAGAACGATGAAATAGCCTCAAGTCCATAAGGCTGATTGTTCATATTAAAATGGGACGACCTTTGTCCATCCCAGAACACCCACATGTAAAGTTATCAAATATATGTATATTCGAACTTGCCATTACTAATCAAGGGTTATTGTTGCTGCACAATATTTAAAAAGCAATGTGTGAGATCCCTATGTACAATATGATTTCCCATAAACACACAAGTTCACAAGTAGACAATTAAGTGTTGCAATATGTACGGGTCTTTTAAGGTAATAAGTAACGCTCTCATTAATAAAATGTTGTTTGAAGTATTTGTTTAACCTTTAACCATTTACACAAGTCTGATTATAAGTAGAATGGTGCAGACTCCTGCCTATGCTAATGTGTACGCCAACCTGGTTCTACCTCATGTTTCAAAGCTAGTTTTTTTTTATGTGTCCCACACTCAGATGTAAAACCTTAGCCCAGTGAATGATGTGATGCTAACAAAACCTTTATTGATTTTGTAAGCATGGTGCCTTTGAAATACAATACATATAGTGTTCATAAGATTGCATGATCATGTGTACAATTACGCTGGCATAAGTCCGTTTTATGTTTGCAATAATGTGCATGCAACCCTGTAATGGAGATGCACGAGAAGCCACAGGGCCATCTCTCCTTTCCCCTGCAGAGCCGCATACTCAGCCTCCACCTTCTTCCCTCCAAGGCTGGGCTAACGATTGAAGGCCCTTAGTTTATTGATGTTAGAATAACACAGATACACCTCCCCGCTTTCCTGCTGAACTCGCACTAGGTATTTACCCTAACCCATGCCCCCTGACACACGAAGCCACCATGAAACTACTGTGTACCTCCATGCTCTGGGTAAAAGTATTATGGGTAGCAAGGCCCTACGTCCCACCGCCTTTTGATGTACCAAGCTATGTGCCCCCCTGACCCAATGGTATTCTAGTTCACCCCAACCTTAACTGGCCATGGTGGCAGTTTATTCACTCTTGTACTAACAGACTATAAAGATGTCTCCTATTAAATCTAACAAAAGCAGAAGGATAAAAGTGTCCTGCCACATGCCCCCTGATAAGGCACCTGGACTCATAGAGCTGCCCCTTTAAGAATAACGTCTTTATAATGGTGAATTAAAAGCACTTAGAGTTATGTGCTATTTCTTGTGTGATGTTAGATTAACAACCCATATTTTTTTACGGGTCAGCATAAACTATAATGACTAGTGAATGGATATGTGTGGCCACAAGGGCAAATGCGAGCTTAGTCCAAGATGTATCAATTCATCATCGGCTGACCAGAGCTCCACCCTGACAAGTCAGCTGACCTGACCGCATCATCATGACCCGTCAAGGAGCCTCGCCAATCCGAATACTCTGCGCCTACACATCGATATGTGCCTGTCTTCATTGCCCAATCCCATCGATTCATGTAATCCCTAGCCCCCACGTCATAGATGATGTGGTTTTGTAACAAAATGTAGATGTTTTCTGATGTCTGGTAGAACGCTCTCGGAGTTTGCAGAGTTCTCTGCTTGCCCTGTATTGGTTTGGATAAAACTTTTTAACTTCACCTGCACTTGGTCTTGGTCTCATTCCCTGTTGGGGTGTGTCCATTATTGACTCTCATTGTGGAGTTTTAAATGCCTTTTTGGGGGACCCTCACTTTCATCTACAACAACATAGCATTTTTGGGACTAGAGAAGGTGAATATGCCACCACGAAGAGGAAATAGAGAACAACTGTTAAGACGAAGAAAGGTGAAACGGATATGTGTGATGGACACATGCCAAGCTGGTCTAAACAGTGAAAATGAGATGTCCAATTGGCTGTAAACTGATTGCAAACTGGTTCTAAAGCAAAGAAAAAATTAATCTCTGTAAAAAAATTATTTCTTAAAAATGCATTTCTATATGTTGATCTTGAGAAATGAATGCTATCCCATGAAACAGGACAGATAAGAAACTTAGATACAGGGCATACAATATATTTTCTGCAGCCCTTAAATTAAGAATCAGAAATGGAATACTAATATGCATATGTAACTGTAGATATTGGAGTCAGACTAGATGGAACATTTAGGACAAATCCCATCAAGGAAACATAGTAATTTCAAACTAAGTACTTCATGCATGATGATAAAAATGTGTGGGTAGGTACAATATCGAAAAAGGAAAGTAAGACAATATGAATCCATTATTTACATGGCGACTTAACAAAGATTGCCACCAGACGTAGTACGTGATGATGTCATCGCGCTAGAGTACGCCGTGATGTCATCACACTAAATAAACAAATGGCCACCATTTTGTCCTCCAGCATGTATCGCGCATTGGCAGCTCGTGCTGGGGGGCAAACGGATTGCCTCGGCACTTCATAATAAGGTAAGTGTGGCCGATTTATAGAATAGATAGATTTATTTTCTGCTCAGCATCCAATTTAGCCCTTAACTGGCACATTAGGTTGTGACAAATTGTTACAAACAGTTTGTTAGATGGGTAAAATTCCAAAGGTGTGAAAATTACCGATGATATTTTCAATTTTAGGTTCCTTACACCTATGACTTACCAAAAAAAAGGAGGACATTTTAAATTTGAACAATCCCAAATACTTCTTTAACTGGAAACTGAATGAAAGTTAACCAAGGTGAGTCAATGTTACTTGATATAAATGCACATGGGAAACTGGAGGAAATACCAAAAAATATGTCAGGCTCCAATTTTGATTAATATTTCATTTTTAATTTTGTGTTTTTGTTCGTTTAGAAGCTCTCCTGATGCTCCACTTAAATAATAGTGGTGAAACACGTGCAGAGTCAAAGAAAAATATTGTTGTGAATATTGTATGAATAAAACAAATGCAATGTGGAACTGGTATATTTTGAAAGTAGTGCAAAAAATAGGGTATGAACAAAGTAGAATATTATAGTAGTTAGTTGGTGCACTGAGAGAATCACTACTTTCTTCAAAATGTAGAATTTGTTTGTGTGTTTTTATACTTTAAAGAATTAATACATTATAAATATTTACATTTTTGCCCGTTCGGAACCATTGTCTTGGCCTAAACCCTAAATTGAAATATTATGCTTGCGAACACCACTTTTGCCTGAATGAACTAATTTCTTGCAACACATCAAAAGACGACTATTAGCTTTCTTCAGTTTAAATGATTGAGATTGGTTATATCCATTATGAAATGGAGCATGTTTGGAAATTGTTTATAGGTGGGATTGTGCTACTGCTTCAAGTCCTGGAAAACCTGCTTGGCCTGAGAAAAACACAGAGAAGGAGTTACTTTTAGTTTCCATGGGTAACTTATCTATGGGACATTTCGTTTTTGTGTTTTGAAAGAATAATAAGCGCACACCGAGAAGACATTTAAAGCATAATGAATTATGCATAGGCGGCTGAAAATTAAATCTTCTGTTGAAGTCAGATTCACGGTATACAATCGAAAAATGAATGTAGTTGTTGCTTTGCAGTCATCTGGATGGGCGTTGTTGGATTAGGATGTCTGCAATTATGTTGTGCATAATTTTGAAGATCAGCACAGCTAGAATGACATGAATCAAATTGAATGCATCAGTGTGACCGTGGCAAATATTTGTTTACAGATTATTTACAACTAAAATAAGGAAGGAAAGAAAAATATGGCTATAATTGGAGGAAGGTGAGTTGGAGATTTCATCAAATCATTTTAAGACTGTGTTTTAAAAAACAAATGTTGGGGTGCTTGTTTGTATGTTTGTATGTTCAAGAATATATAACTAGCACCCAAAGTCCGTACGGGAGCCAGTTAGGTTGCTCGGATTTCAGACAGAAGTTCACAGTCCAAGCCTGCATTCTGAGCAAGATGTCAGCTGTTCATACCTGCTCATACCTGCCCCACCATCTTCCCGCCTGCTGCACGCTACTCTGACTTGTGCCGAAGTCCTGCCCATGTCTTCCACCACCCACTCTCACATACATTTGTCTGCCCGCACCCTGGCTGCCCTAACTTACCTTTACTACAGCCTCCATTTCTCTGCTTATCTCTGTTTTACCTCCTGTCAGTCATGTAATCCCGCATTCGATTTTGATGACCTGCTCCACTGCGTTCTGCACGAATGCCATGGGTGGCAGTTTAAAAATCAAATCAAATCTAGTTTGAATATAGTCAAAGCCTGTAGTGGGATGGAAATTCAATCCCAGTTGTAGAAGTTGCGTTTGATCACCAGTCAATACATGTGTAGACAGATTAACTACTTGCTTGGAAGATGGGTGTATCATTTCCTGCGCTGTCCTCCAAAGCGTGTGGATCTCGCTCGAGCATTTGTTTCGCTTGACCCGTTTGCCTTGATGAGGTTTCCTCATTGGAAAAAATTTGCTCTCCTTCCTCTCCCTTTGCCGCGGGCCCTTGCCCATTTTTTGTATCTTTCCATCTTGGTAAAGGAGTCACATTTCCTCTAAAAAATTCAGTCAGAGTTGGTGGTTGCTCAGTCGCATTATTAGAAACAGCCGACTCGGATGAAGAAGAAATATCGCTAGGTAAGGCTGTGGAGGCCTTAGCAGTGCTGACTAGATTACTTAACGAGTCAAAACTTTTTGCAAATGTATAATGGGCCAGACAAGCAGGCTGGCAGAAATCCCCTTCCATCCTTTATGAAGTATGCTTCAGAAACACCTCGGGAGAATACAAAAAATCTATCCATATCGCCAAAGCCACAATATACAATAACAGAATTACTGAGGCAGCATCAAATTCCAGAGAACTGTTTGCCATCCTTTGTGAACTAGAGACTCCTATCACCCCTCCCTTGAATGTTATAAAATATACCACCAGGTGCAGCAAAGCCAAGAAGCCTTTTTTTATTTGTTTAATTTAACACTTATAAAGCGCACGCAACCCTGAGGCATCTGGGCCTTTATCAACAAAGTCACACAGGATAAAATTAAAGCCAAAGCTGCCACACTCCCGACACGACTATCTGGTCACCCCCTGACCACCTGGCCTCCCCTCACCCAAACGTTCAAGTTCAACCCCATTTCAAAATCCGACCTAGCCACCATCATCAAAGGTCTCAAGCCATCACACTGAAAAAGAGACATCTGCCCAGCGGCACTGGTAAAGGATTGCACAGACCCAATGAACCCACTCAATATGGCCATATTATGCTCATTTGAATCCTGCACCATCCCGGCCAGCCTTAAAGAGTCGGAAATCACCCCACTCCTTAAGAAACCTTTGCTAGACCCAACCATCCATACTAAATACAGACCCATCACCACTGTGCCTTTCCTTCTGAAAATCATCGACAGTGTGGTCTATATTCAAATCCAGGAAACCTACCACATCCTTAGCCCCTGCGTCTCCAGCTTCCACCCTCACCATGGGACAGAAACAGTGCTCCTGGATACAAAGAATCAGTTGGACAAAACCATTGATGCAAGAACACTATCTCTCATTCTGCTCCTGGACCTATAAGCGGCATTTGACCTAGTCAACCACCAGACCCTCTGTAACCACCTAACCAAGAATACAGACTTCTCCCATGAAGCGCCCAATTGGGTTGCCTCCTTCCTCTATAACAGACCTTCTAGAGTCTTCTTCAATGAAGCAGCAGCCAGTCTGCTCCCATATCTTGTGTAGTACCCCAAAGCTCCTGCCTCTCCCCGGCCCTATATAACATCTATACCAAGCCTCCTTTTGATCACCTTGACTTGTTAGGCATCACTTCACAAACTATGCAGATGACACCCAGATTCTCCTCTCCCTTTCAGGTTACCATGCCCAAGACTCAGTGAAAGTAAATAGGATCTATGAAATAATTCAATGTCGGATGGCCCAATATAGTCTATGGGCCTGATAACAAGTTGGGTTGTAGCTCTTTCTATTAGTTGTGCAACTTCCCCATACCTACAAGGCGCTACCACAGGCCCTGTAACATATGCAGCAAAAGTTATTAGCAATAGAATTTAAAAATGTTCATAAAGTCAGTGGATCATAGATTTGACCGTAACTCTAGTGTGGCAGGGTCATGGATATGACTCTGTCAGGGTGCGGAGAAATCAACCATTTTCTATGTGTGCATGTACCTCAGAATCGAGCCTTGACTCTTGTATATATCTCCCATGGGGCATTGTAGCAAGGAAGGCTTTTTAAAAATTCATTCAGAAATGAAAAGCGCCCATTTTTATTTTGGTGATGCAAGCCATTCTCGTTAGAATTATCATGAGAAGGAGAAACTACAATGTGCATTAGGAGGGGAAAAATGGTTCATTGACTTAAGGTGACACCACCAACTTTACCTTTTCAACTTGATAGTGCAGTGACTTGCAGAGGTAGTGCTGGCCCTTCCAGTTAACATGCAGCTCTGGATCATTTATGAACAACTTTGGAAGAGTTGTTGACCGAAAGCGACCTTACAAGGCAAAATAAAACATAGTGGATAAAAAATACTGGGCATTCGATGGCGAAATGTTCTCAGAGAAAAGACCAGGAATTGAAATATAACAAAAAACGACAGGATCCCAGTAGAGAAGGTCAGTTCGGAACAACAAAGTCACCCTGAGGTATGCTGACAGCTGGGCCCATGTCTCACGAGACCAATAGCAAAATAGAACAAAGAAGAAGAGGCAAGAGTGAAGACAAGCACAGAAGGAAAAAGGGAAGTCTTGGAGACAAACACAAGCTCTCTCAGGAACAATGTACCAGAGTGTTGAGGCGCAAATTCCTCTTCGACTGCTGGTTGAACGTTACAGTGATAGTACAGAGGTCTTCTGGAATGGGAATAAGGCATGTTTAAGGCAGTGAATCCTCCACTCTTCTGCAATCGTCATCAGTCTTGCAAGGAACAATGAAACAGCAGGACATAATAGGAGCTGAGGATGGCTGAAATCGTAGTAATTAGTCATTTTGAAGGTCTGTGGCGGGGTAGGGATACGATTTCTTTGTTTTTCTTTTTAACTATTCTTGAGAATGTTGATGTTCTCGCGAGAGTGTGTTTGAAGTGTGTCACTGAAATAAAACATTCTTTCCTGCTATTCTTAGCATTCTTAGCATTGTCACTAAAATTTGCATTATATTCTCGCGAAAAAATATCACACAAAAGACACTAAAACTCTTTTTCAAAATCTATGATTCAACATGAATTGCACACATTCCGTTTCCTCATCATAGGAAAGTGGCCTTGTCCAGTGGACCATGGTACAGTAACGGGGGAAAATACTACGGTGCATAGCTTAGAATCATGCTGATAATATTGAATATATCTGTGAGAATATGAAAAGAACAAAACATTTTGTACCGCAGGTGGTGAAATATTGTATGCAAAAACGGTGAAGTTCAGTGAAAAATCTTTAGTTAAAGCGGCAATAAGGTGATGGTTTAACACAGTTAAACCCTTGAAATGTGGCACATGTTTGTAGCCGCTCCACCTTAACTCTGATCCCCTGTATCAGAGCCAATGAGCAAACCAATGACATCACTTAATGCAATTATGACATCACCAATGATGTAATAATTGGAAACTATAGCACAAAGATGACATCACAGATGAGAGTTTATCATACATCATGGGAATCTCCCTGTCAGAGTGAAAGGTTCTCTTGGTCTTTTTCAAAACAAAGGCACACATATTTCACAGGTATAAGTGTAGTGAATGCAAAGAGAAATGTGTAACATGCTTATGGGCCCATTGTGTAGTTAACATGGCCAGGGCTAGTGAGCCACAGTCTTTTATAGTAATTGAAACAGATGGGAGAGTGGCCACGGTAATAGGTCAATACTGCTGGCCATAGCTGAAGGATTTCGCCAAAGGGCCTTGAACTGGAGCACAGAGAGTTAAGAGGACTCAACATATTGCAACAAAACCCATGAAATTCGGCAGGTGTGGAATTTGGCAACCATCTGTTGAAGTGGTAATTTTTGCAGGAAACATGGTCCCTATCACCTACGCTATTAGACGGTTTTGTCATGCACTTAAAAAAGACCAAGGCTAATAGATAGGGCAGGTACCGAAGGAAGTTTCTGTTGTTTCTTGTAGGTGATTACAACTAAGAGTAGTGAATAATCCTCTGGAGGGGCTTTTTGGTGATGAACAACATAGGGCCTGGCCCCAATATGCCTGTCCCCCATTGTGACAATGTAGTCTTTCAATTGCACCCCTTTGTATTTGAATGGGCGTTAAAATAGCTTGATGGTAGCATATCAATGGACTCACATGGAAGTATATATTCCCAAAATCTAGATTCAGTTCTACCATTGACTATTGCATTATTAAGGCAGAGGATTTGTCCCAACTACAAACTTTTGAAATTATTACACAATTAGAAAGTTATCATTACCCTCTCACTTTACTTTATTCGATACATTCTTCATCTTTCATTAATCCTATGATTTTGTGCACACCCACTGATGATGTTATGACAATAATATGCCTAACCTAAGATTAGGATGCTTAAATTAGGATATTAACTGCAACATTTCCTATAACGTGAGGACATGTACCTACATTACAATACAGACTCACAAGACATTCTTAAGTCATTCACCTTTTTAACTCCACCTAGTGGCTCAACTTTTCCGGTCCCTAAACCAAGGCGGAAAATGGCAAAATGGTAGAACAATAGCTGCAGAAAAGCAACAGAAAAACGTAAGTGACTGCTGTCAAATGTCAGCAGAATACCTCAGTGCTATAAAATCATAAAACAGCTTGGTACACATTTCAAAACATGCTGTCAAAAATGCACGGCACACACCACCCAATGTAACCACATCCCAGCTTACCCATAGCAAGTTATAACATGACAGTCACGCCCAAACTCACGGGACTTCCAAATTAACATTCTCTTGTCAAGCAGAAGTCGGCACATGAAAAGGAAATTCACTGCAACTTCCACCACTAAAGAACCTATGTTTTCTGCTCATACCAATGTAACATATACATCACACGCACACAAAGTAACACACATACACCACATATGCACACATACACTCGTACATCCAACACAGAAATCACTCAATAAATCTCACTAGTTTCTCTGTTTATTTCACAGTATGTCTGCCACATGGAGCTTACTCAACAATGTTTGAAACTTTGACAATGATGCGGATAAGTTGACACTTCTACATCACAAACAAATCAAGGGTCAGGAAAGCACTTGCAGAATTGATCACCTTCCACGTGTACAACCACAGAATTAAATAGGACTATAACTGACTTGTCAAAACACAACACGTGCACCACGTTACAAACAAACCATGTGTCACACCAGCAACAGAAATAGTAACTTAAACTCCATACAAACTTACACCTCAAACAAAACACTGACTAGCAAATATACATCACTTTTTCATGCTTCATCAAAACAAATATAAAGCATCAGAAAACTCATTACTTACTAACATGGAATACGCATATTTTGTTTTTAATAATAGGTTACACATTAACATTGCCATTCCCACCATTTGAAGACTAACTTTGTGTAGGTACAGTAGTTACCATAACTTGTTCAAAGAAGGTTTTCCCACTTAAATACATATATGGTACACTGTCACAGTGACAACCCTGCGATTGGGTTGTCATGATACTATGCATAGTGAAGTGATAAATCATGTTCCTCTATAGCATTTTCCTCTATAACAATCTATCAATAACCACAGACAACATGCAAGTATTATACGCGTACATTTGGAATACAATTGACGACAATGGGCCAAGATAACACAGACGACAAATGCGCACAGAAAAAATGCTCACACAGAAAACAATTCAGCCCAATAGCCACAAACAAAAGGCATGAGCATAATGTCAGGATCATGCGCTTAATTCTAAAATGCAATTGTCCTCAGTTGTCCACAATGGGCCAAGACAACATTGACAATAAATATGCAAAGACAACACACAGAGGCAGAATGCAAAGTAGAAAAATGTAAAGGGTGAACCCTCAAACTCCCTAATTAATACCATGAATGCATTGTGTCAGTATATATAGGAATACACTCAATCCTATCCCACACGTGGTACGAGTGGCACAGCGCTTAGCACTAGCACTGGAACACTTATTGACAGTATGAAACATTCAATTTAAGACCAAAACTCACGGATTGTTCTATAATAAAAATGTTGAATCATTGAATGTAAAAAATGTACAGTATGTTATAATGAAACTGTAACCAAACAAAAGATACCACAAGTGAATGTCACAGAAGGCAAATCCTATGATCCACCCGCCACATGATAGCAGGAGTAAACTTCAATTTGCATTGGAACCACTGTCAATAAAGCATGCAACGCACACCAAAGCAACGTCTACAGCCATGATGAACCCACAATAGTAGGAGCTATCGTGCACGGACACCGCAGGAAGATGAGGATGCCCAGGGCCCGGATCTTCCACCACACCGTTTGGGATGCCTGATGACCAGGTATATGCCAGGTACAGTCTCCCCCCATATAATCCTAGACCTCGCAAGGGAGTGGGAAGATGGCTTAGCATCACCCATCATCTGCTCCCTGGCCCTTAGCACCCTTGGAAAAGTGCTGATCGCACTCCATTTCATTGCAAGTGAGTTGGTCCTTCCAGCGAACCACTGCAATAGTAGGTGGGATATCGCAGGCCACCCAATACTGCTGTCTACACCAGGTATTGGCATGCATAACAGCAGGTGCATGTGTGCGCAGGCACATATATATGCCCCAAACAGTGGCGGAAAGGCAGACAGTGATCCAGGAATTGTATGCAGTAGCACACTTCCCCCGTGTACTAGGTGAAATTGACTGCACACATGTTGGACTACGGCCATCCCGAATGATGGAGCACTGGCACTCCATTAATGTGCAGGTAGTGTGTGATGCCAATGGAATCATCATGGAAGTGTATGTCAATTTCCCAGGCAGCATGCACGATAGCTACATCTTCTGCCAATCACCACTTCACTGGGCCCTGGCATCTGGAAAACATGGCCATGCATGGCTCATTGGTGAGTATGAACTGTCACGCACATGCATGCATGTGACACACTGTACAATAGACCCTGACAATAAATGACAATGACAACCATGTAAACATTTATAGGGGACAGTGCCTACCCGCTGTTAACATTCATGATGACAACAATCAGGAATTCCACAACACCACCTGAGGTGATATATAATACAGCACATGTAGCCACTAGGGCCATAGTTGAGTGCACATCTGCAGTGCTGAAGTGACGGTTCTACGGCCTTGACCACGCTGGTGGGGTATTGCTATATGCACCACCAGTAGTACGTAAAATCATAGTGGCTGCATGTGCACTGCACATTAACGACACACGGCGTGGTGTACCAGTGGAAATGCATGTGGGACAGCACCCACAGGCACCACCCTTGCCAATGGTTGTCCAAAGGGCATGTTGAGAGGCTGTATACACCAAGCTGGCGAAATCACACTTCACATAAAAACCAGCCCCTGTGGAGCATACACACTGAAGCTAAATCGCAGGTGCCAATCAATGATCAATTGGGGCCTATTCTCCGTGCCTACAACATGTGCCTCTGGGAGGGCAACATGCATTTATTTACTTATTTTTACATTTGTATAGCACACAAGCAGCCCTCGGGCATCGTGGTGCTGTTACTTGAGGGGAGCTTAGTTACAGCGAGGTACAGGTGGGTTATACATTTTTACATGTTTTACATTAATACATTATAGCTGAAGTTACAAGCACATTTGCAGGTTTACAGGAGATGAGGTAAGCAGTCACATAAGGGGACTGTGGTGTTGGTCAAGCGAAGAGGGTGGTTTTCATGGCTTTGCGGAAGGTCATTAGTGAGGCCTCCAAGTGAAGGGTTGATGGGAGGGCGTTCCAGTGTAGGGAGGCAAGGTAGGGGAAGCTAGCGCCTTGTGCTCTAGCTCTTTTTACCTTGGGCACAGTGAGCATGTTTGCGTAGGGTGTTCTGGTTGGCCTTGCGGATGTAGAGGGGTGGATTATTTGCGATAGGTAGGCAGGTGCAGAGAGGTGGATGCATTTATGGGTAAGAGTCAGAGCTTTGAATATAACCCTCTCCTTTATTGGAAGCCAGTGGGCTGATTTTCTGGCGGACGTTATGTGTTCTCTTTTGGAGATACCTTGGGCTGCACGCAAAGCACTGTTCTTGATTACTTGCAATGTTTCCAGATTTTTGGTGGATGTCCCTAAGAGTATGTTACAATAGTCCAACCTAGAACCGGTGATAGCTCTAGCTATGTTAGTGCAGTTCGCTTTGTAGAGAAAGGGCAAAGCCGCGTTGATGAGTTTTGCATGCTAAACTGCTGAGGAGGCGATAGCATTAACTTGTCTGGTCATGGATAGGTTGGAATCCAGATAGACTCAGAGAGTTTTCACTGTGTTAGATACTGGGATTTTGAAGGAGTCAATGGTGAAGTGGCTAAACTGAGTGTCAAGATTTTTGAGTGTGTTAGTGGATCCTATCAGCAGGAGTTCTGTCTTGTCGGAGTTGAGGCAAAGTCCGTTGACAGCCATCCATGTTTGGATAGTGTTATATATGTTGTTAAGAGTCGTGGAGTCTGTGTCATAGTTGCTTGTGAGTGTGAGGAGGATCTGGGTATCATCAGCATAGTTGGTGTAGGAGATCCCCATAGCATCAAGGATGGAGAAAAGGGGGCGTGTAAAGATGTTGTAGAGAGTGGGGAGAGGCAGGAGCCTTGAGGCACTCCACAGAGCATGATGGTGGGCGAGGCAGAGGCTAAGTCAGAACATTCTTGCGTGGTCCTACCTTGCATGAAGGAGGTGATCCAAGCAGTGGTGTCAGGGGAGAATTTGGCAGTGGAAGTAAGGTGGTGGCATATGATATTATGGTCTATGAGGTCAAATGCAGCAGAGAGGTCGAGAAGTAGGAGAAGGGCTGGTTTACCTAGGTCACTCGCAGCATCCATCTGGTTTTGAGGTCAAGTAGGGCGGTCTCTGTCCTATGCCTAGGGTGAAATCCCGATTGGCATAGCCCTAGGAGTTTGTTCTCTTCGATTAAGTGTTTCACTTGCAGGTAAGCTGCTTTGTCCAGTATCTTGAGTAAGAAAGGGACGGTGGTGATGGGTCTGTAGTTATTGGGTGAGGTGGGGTCAAGTGTGTTTTTTATTTAAGAGGGGGTGGATCCAAGCTTCCTTGAGGCAGGAGAGAACTTTCCCTGTGGCAAAGGAAGCGTTGACAAAATCTGTTAGGAATGGAGCGCGTGTGTCAGCACAATCCTTGATAATTGCAGCAGGGCTGGAGTCACCCTTGCAGTTGGATGGCTTTATAGTTTTCATGAGGTTGATCATGTCCTGCTCCTGTATGGCCTTAAATGAGAATAGGGGTGAGGTGTCAGGAGAGGAAGAGGGGCAGGGGTGGGAATGTTAGTAAGTGAGTGTTTGGCAGTTTGGATTTTGGTTTGTAGTGAATTCAGCTTGTTACTCATGCCTGTTTGGATTTTGTCACACCATGGGCCTCATTACGACCCTGGAGGTAACCATGGTGCTATTAGCTTCACCTAATTTCTTCAAAAGGGTGCCTGGTTGTACCAGTAGAAAAATAATATTTGAACGTAACGTACACTTAGGTGGCGCTATCTGGAGCCTGGATTTTAAATATTCTGGGGCTTTGCCTGAAAGTACGGTCGTATTTGCCATAAAAGATGGGTGAAGAAGCTGCATGAGGACTTAAGGTAGGATACATGGTTCTGAAATGTCAGATGGGTATCAAAGTAAACTCCAACGTCTTTACAGAATCAGATACAGGAATGTTGTTACCGCCAATTACAAAAGCTTTGTAATCTGGGTCCATGTTTTTTTGCCTAAACGGTGTACTGATGATCAGCAACTCTGTTTTTTTGCCATTTAAGGCAAGAGAGTTGAGTGCCATCCATTTTTGAATAGTATCATAAATTTCATTTATAGTAGCCAAATCTTCCTTATAGACCCCAGATAGTTTGATCACTATCTGTGTGTCATCTGCTTAATTAGCAAATTGTATGCCCATTGATTTTAACAGATCACATAGGCATTTAATGTAAATGTTAAAAAGTAGTGGGGATAGGCAGGATCCCTGAGGGACAACACATGTCTCGGGAATTTTCAAAGACTTAAAAGATCCCTTCGCTACACAGGAATTTCTGGGGCCTAGGAATGATTTAAGCCAGCGTACTGCTTCAGGAGAGCATAAGCCAGTTTTTTTGAAGTCTTTCAGCTAGTAGTTTGTGGTCGAAGTCGAACGTAGAGGAAAGATCCAGCAAAAGCAAGAGAGCAGAATTGCCTTCCTCAAGTATTTCTTTTATATTGGCCTTAAGATCTAATAGTGCTGTCTCCGTTCCATGATTGGCTCTGAAACCGGACTGTTCCCTGGCCAGAATGTTATTATTTTTGACAAATTTCTCCAGCTGTGCATAAGCTATCTTGTCCAGTATTTTAAGTATAAAGGGAACGTTTGTGATAGGACAATAATTCTCAGGTATCAGAGGATCAAGGTTATCCTTCTTAAGTAGAGGGATAATCCATGCCTCCTTTATGCTGATGGGAACAACAGCTTCCTCAAAAGAGTGGTTAACAAGTTCTGTTACTCACGGAGTAAGGGTGTTAGCGAATTCCTCAAAGAGTGTGGTAGGAAAAATATCTCCTTTGCATGATGTAGGTTTTAGGCCTTTGATAATCGCTAGGACCTCTAGCTCTGTCATGCTAGTGAAAGAAAAGGGTTTTATACTGTGATGCAATGGTTCTGGGAGAGAGGGTAGGGAAGTATCAGTTAGACTAAATTGTATCCCTAATGCGTCCTTGGTGGAGTTCAGTTTTGTCACAAAAACTATCGAGTATACTTTGACACTGTTCATTGTTTATAGTAAGCCTGTGTTCAATGTTGGGATTTTTGAGTTGATTAAGGACTGTGAAAAGTTCTTTAAATTTTATTGCAGCTTTTTCGATTCTGTCGTTAAGAGACAGTTGTTTGGCCTCCAGCACAAGACGTTTGTATTCTTTAGCTGCGACTTGATAGGTCAGTAGGGTGGAAGGAGACGGGTGATTATGCCACTGGCGTTCACATTTCCGTTTGTTTTTTCTGGCAGAGATTATATCGGGTGGGAACTGAAGTTTAAAGCCTTTCTTCTTCTTACTTTTCTCCTGTCGGAGAGGAGCAAGGATATCAAAGACTTTATTAGTGGCATTCCTAAAGGCAGTGGTAAAGTCTTCCAAGGATAGATTGCCTCCTAGAGGGGGTAACAAAGGAAGTATAGTAGATTTAAATGTATCCGCTGTGATATTTTTCACATTGCGTGATTCAGTTGTACTATTAGTTTTTATAGGGATAGGGTTACATTTTAGTGCTAGCGCAAAGTGCACCAATAAGTGGTCAGACCATGGGCATGATTACATGATTACACTAGGTGTAATATTCTTAGTAAGAATCCAGCCGAGTGTGTTTCCAACTTTGTGAGTTGGTTTATCCACTGACTGTACAAACCCGATGGAAGAGAGTGTTTGAAGAAAGGATTGGACTTCTAGGTCCTGAAGGTTGTTTGCCCATAGGTTAAAATCTCCTAGGATAGCAACAGCATTGTTAGTTTTACATATGCCTCCTATGAGAGCTAACAATTGCTCCTCAAAAAGAGGGGTTTCTCTTGGGGGTCTATACATAATTATTAAACTCAGAGAGTGGGTTGTGTCAGTATTAAGTTTAAGTTGGATTGCTTCGCATGAATCTAGTTGGGGGGAGGAGGAGATATAAAAGCCAAAAGAGGATTTAAAAATAATTGCAACCATCCCCCCCTCCGCATCCGGACTTGCGGTCAGCATGTAGGCATTTATATCCTGCTGGGGTAGCAAGAGCTATGGCATGCAAAGCTGTGTCATGGAGCCATGTCTCGGTTAGGATAAGAAGATCAAAGTTATTATCCATGATGTTATCAGCAATCTCTGTTGCGTGCAATACCATGGAGCGTGTATTTAATCAACTACAGTTATGCTGGCCCCAGTGTCTCGAATGGCAGGGGTCTCCTGAACACTGACAAGAACACTGTTTTTGTAATACTCTTTAGTATTATCTGGGATAGAGTTGTACACATCTAAATTCTGCTGTTCCCAAAGACCCAGGGACACTAGAGAGACACTGGCTGAGACTTTCATGGGTTCCTCAGCCAGTAGGTGAAAGTTTCCACTTGTCATTGGTACTTCATCCACTGGGGAGAAGGCTAAGGAGACAGTGTGGACCCCTGAAGGTTTACCCTTGTACCTGGGATCCCCTTTAATATGGTCAGTTGACCCACAAGCATAACATTTACCAAATGTTTTGATGAATGGGGGGTTGTTCTGACCTCCTTCTGGTTTGTCCCCAGAAGGTACACTAGCCTGATTCAGTTTTCCCTGTGGCTTACCCTTGTTATTTTTGGGGAACTCTTTTGGATTGGAGGTATTGGAATTCTCCTTGTTGTCCTTTTTGTGCTGCTTTCCCTCATCCTTCTTCTGAGTTGCCCCATAATCCTTGTGAGTAGCTCTGTTGGCAACCCACAAGTCAGCAGCCCTTGCTAACTTCTTTGGATCAATTTCCTTAGAGTCAGCCAAGTGCTGTCTCAGCTCATGAGAGCAGGCATCATAAATAGACTCCAACATGATCAGATTGCTCATACCTTCATAAGTGTTCACTCTGTAACCCTTAACCCAACCATCTACGTTTTTCAAACATTATGTCACCCAGGTAGCCCAAGGGGTACCATCATGCTTTTTGAGAGTTCGAAACCTCTTAAGATACTGAGAAGGGGTCTTCCCAAATCTAGCTATCAAAGCTAGCTTCACAGTTTCATACTCCTTTCTGTCTATATCCCCCAACTCCGTTACCACATCAGTTGCAACAGGGGGTAGCCTAGAAAAAAGCAAAGGAATCAACTGATTCCCTGTAATGTCTTGAATCTCACGGTTATATTCAAAAGCAGCCAACCAATCCAATATACCAAGCTTAACCCTATAATACTTACTGCATCCTTGGGCATGCAAGGCCTCTTAGCACTGGAAGATCTAAAAGACTCTGGGAGAGAACCGGTTTCAACAGACAACTTTTTCATCTCTAGTGCATGGTTCAATTCCATCCCTCTGAGTTTAAGTTCTTGATGTTTGCATTCAGTTTGAGCTTGGATTCTTTTAAACTCTAACTCAAGTCTCATTCTTTCTAAAGAGACGAATTCAGGACTTAATGTTGGGGTGGGGTCTCTGTGGTCAGAGGTTGAGGCCTATGAGCAGGTTGAGGTAAAACAGGACCTACATTTGAAGACTATTCTTCCTCCTTTAACTCATCTATAATATTTGAGTTACTCTCAGAAACATTATCATCCTCATCAACATTTTCCACATTTGCTGCGGGTGTGGGGGATTCAGACCCACTCCTCAGACTTTGGTATTCTAACAACTTTTCTATCAATTCAACCTTTTTGCCTTTTACAGTGAGATTCCTAGCTTTACACATATCTCTCAATTGATCAACAGTTAAAGTCACTAGGGTCTCCTGTCTGTAGCTTTCCATATCAGTCATGATAAAACAATTGCTTTACTAGTATTGCTTTGCCTTGGGAGGATTACTTGAACAAAAGTAAAAGTAGCACTCTAAATGTAACAAGTATACTTTATCCTCACAGCTGTACACCAGTGTTAGGCAGAATAACCTGTAGTACTCTTGGGAACACTACCAGTAATTAGGACTACAAGTGTAAGCACAATTTCACCTTTAGTACCAGCCTGTAATACACAGTAAAGTGGTAGCGATGGCTGAGCAGCCAGACTTATCTCAAGAGTTTAAGTGAGCAGTAGAACAAATTACACAAAGGACCAACAAATACAATGATTCAAGTAAACACTTACTCAAGGTTTCTCAGTAAAAGAATATACATTTATTTACTCAATCATTTATAAAACATTACAAAAGCACAAGCAGCTCAATATCACACACTATTACACCACAAAAATCCAACCAGTAAGTAACTAAACAAGTTTAGCTCAAAAATGAAGTGTGAGCAAAATGGCACTTTAGATACTTAGAAAAGGGAGGAAAACACAAGGTTATAAGAATAGACAGCGCAAATACAATCAATGGCCAGGGCAATGGATTCAAGTTAAATACAACCAGCAATTCTTTGCAATAGGCATGGGCCGATGTCAACGGTTCAGAGTCTCTTGTCTAGGATAGCACATTTCTGGTATGTAACCGTTAAGACTTTGCCAGTTTGACGCATGTTTAGGGAAGGACAAGCTTTCGTAATTGAGGAAAGTTTCACGCACTTTCTCAATGGCCGAAAAGATTTCCGGACCACGTTTGCACAGTACCTTTTAAATGAAGAAAGCTGTAGCTGAGGTAGTTGTTCCTGGCAGTTCGAGCAGATCTCGCTGTTCATGAGCTTCAGTCGTGGGGACAAGAAGGAGGACGTCGGGAGGTTCATGCACTGCCCAGGGAACAGGCCAAAAGCTGTAGCAAGACGTCGGTTTAAGGTGTGAGTGCCTTAAAGTCGCCCTGGTTGCCTTCCCTCTGGCTGTTCCCATCAAACTCAAGGGAAGAAGGGCTTCACTGTCGTCGGAGTTTCAGGCAATTCAGACCTGTAGCAGGGCTTCACCGGTCATCAGGCGTTGCAGCAGTCCTCTTCCTTCCTCTCCTCTTCGGTTCTTTTCCAACGTGTGTGGTACATGTGGAACAGTGGCAGGGCAGAGCAGGTCATGTAAGTAGAGAAGGGAGTAGATTGGGAAGTGGCACTGGTCAAAGAGTAGTGGGCACAGGGAGTGCAACTGCAGGGCCCAGTAGGATAAATGGGGCCCATTGTTACCTGCACATCCCATCCTGTCAACCCCAAGGCTACCGTGGCAGTTGACACCGCTGTGCATGGCTGCATGTCCACAACTGCATTAATCATGGCTGTGAGAGGGCAACTGCACATCTCAAGGAAAAGAAAATAGTCCACTTTGGAAAGGACAAAATAAAAACACATGCCACATCGGGCCAGGGGTATTGAAAAGCAACAAGAACATGTCCATGCCAAATCAAGGCACCAAAAAAACGAATAAATGCCACGCCGGTCATGGCCAAAAGAAAGGTAAAAAGCCCATCCTGGACTGAGGGCGAAGGGAGTCATTCATGGGATCATGGATCTCATGGCAATGGTGTTCAAGGAGGATGGTCTGTGCTGCGACAACTATCCTGCGGATGATCTGCAGGTGGTATGGTGTTGGACCCCTGCCACACAGTGCTGAGGCCTGGTCTTCACTGGCCACAGCCAACTGTGACACGTTGAATGCACCAGCACAGTTTGGACAGTGAGGTCTCCATGCATGTCCTCACGGATGGCTGCAGAGTCTGCATGCACACACCCCTGATGCTTTGAGTTGCTCGGAGAGTGTCTGCCTGAAGGCATCCATCTCCTTGTGGATCAGTGTCTTTGTAGCTGTGAGTTTATCATGGATTGCAGTCCTCATGGCCTGCATCTCAAGCCTCAGAGCCTCTTTGTGTGTCTGAGCATCAGCATGCAGGTACCCCTGCAGACACCTCAGATCAGACCGTCTGCCCTTCATGTTGCCTCCATGCGCAGTCTGTGGGAGCGGCATGAGGACAGCATGGGGGGTCATGGTCTTGGCCATCTTATCCATGCCCTCCGAAATGTTGTCCAACACATTGCCATGTTGGATGGCGGCACGCAACATCTGCTGCTCCCACTCTGTCTCCCCAGTCTGCACATGCCACAACGTGTGCACGGCCCACAGAGGACTGATGCAAGGGACCATACCCGTTGCAGCTCAGACCTGCCTGGCGAAACAGCCCCTGAATGCAGAGTTGTCACAGAATCACCAAACCATTAGAAACGGTGCCGGTGCTAACATTTTCTAGAGCCTGACTTCCTGATCCACCGGGACTTGTAATGTCCCAGTGGCACCGGGAAGTCAGATGCCAGATTTGGTGTTACAGGGATGGCGGCAACCTACCGGTAGCACCGACGGGTTATTGCCATCCTTGTAAGGAGGCCCATCAAGGTCCTGGGGGAAGGTGAGGAAAGGGAAAATACTTCTAAATAGGTTCATCTAAACGTGGTATATACACACAAAATGGAATCTAAGGGCGGTTCCATTCTGTCTTTACCTAATCTTGTGTAACAAAATATAGACAGAACTATTCAATTGTAAAGTTATTCACGTTGGTCTAAGTCCCTATAATTAATTGAGTATCCCTGTAAAAGGCTTCTTGCTGTCCCTTAGAGTGCTAGAAATATCCCTAGGGAGCGCTGTTATTACGCCTATCTAGGGTGAGGGCTGAAAGTGGGCCTTCTGGGCAAGGTCAGTGAAGAAAGAAGGAGAGAGGATTCGAAGATGACAACACGTCCACTGACCCACAAGAGGGTGAGGGGAGTGGGCCCAAGGAGTGCAGCCAGAGTGTGGGAGGGTAAGAGGGAGCAGATGTCCCAATGAGTAGGTTCTCATGTGTTACTGGCATTGAGGAATAGATTGGTAGAAGTATGACATGCCTGTATAGCAGACGGCCAGTAATGCATGAGAGAGGATGAGTGGGAGGCAGGTAGTGAGGCTTTTTTCGGAGCCTTGTGTCATCTGCATTACAGTGGCATGGCTCTGCTCTGTTGATCCTCATCCAACCATGTGGTGGGGGGACTGTCTATGTGCAAATGTGGAGGGCATAGATAATATCCTGAGACACAGTATTTGGACATGGTGAGAAATGTCTTTCAGGGTCCATGGGTGGCATGCATGTGCAACAATCAATCCCTACAGCAATGCCTCCGGTATGGGTGTTCTTGTTTGCAATGCTGTCCCAGTATATGCACATCATTCCACAAAGCTGGGTCAAAAGTTCATGGCTCGGCATGTTCAGACTGTGAACCAGCACTGCCTCAGATACCTATTACATTACAATTATTGCACCAAAGCCATCATGCCACATTTGGGTAAGCAATGTAGCTGGCATGTCTGACCTTATCAGACAGATGACATGGGTGTGGGGAAGTGTGCATGTATCCAGTTCACAGCCAGGTCAATGTCTGTGCAACTGCACAGCACAATGATGGAAGTGACAAGGCATGTTCCTGTCAAGTACCAACTACGGACCCATACAGGCATTTGATTCCAGACAGGTGCCTTAAAATTTAAGTTGCCTGACATGTTTTATCAACTACCATGCACATGCATAGAATGTAATGCAGCCAGACACACTCATTGCCATTCATGATGTACATTACCTCCCACATGCGCTGTCTACCAACATGTGATTTTCATGTTGCAATGATGCCAACCTCTGCATGACAACCCAACACAAGCAATTGTTCACCATATAGTGAATGGCATAAACCCTTACTACACTCATTTGTATAAGCAAAAATATCATGCCTATAACTCAGGGCTGTGGTCTGTGGGCACGTATGCACCTTCACTCTGGGCACACCACAAGGCGTAGTGTCAGACAGCTCAGATATGCATCATGGCAAGGCATCTCATAGAGGCAGGTGACAAATGGAACATGCAACTCAGCATGACATGATGTGGTAGTTCAACATCGATCGCATGCACCTGTCTAGCAGTGTATAGTGTCACACCACAAGAATGTAGCACATAACAGTACATGTAGGTGTCTCATGGTGCCCATGTACCAGGGGAGTACCCTGTGGGTGATGTGTACTGTCACACAGACATGTGTCACAGATGTCCGCCACATGAGTCTGTACATCAGAAAACATGCATTACCCAGGGATGTCAATCAACTAAAGTCAGATTTGCCACTACACAAATAAGGTGGGTCATGCATGACTGGCAAAACATACGATGCACAATGATAGCCATTCACCAGATGTGTCCCCATAATTCTGCAGGTCTCCCACGCCTTGGACCTGCTCAAAGAGGATGAATTGGATTGTGGTCTCGCCATGCGGTGTCAGCTGCTCCTCCTCTGGTGGCCCCCCTCCAGTTGCCAGTGCAGAGGCCAGGTTGACATTGAGCTTGTGCTGTGTGTGAAGGGTGAGATCATTCCAGAGCTTCTGAACCTGTTCAGTAGTGCGCATCTCCACCCCAAGCTGTTGATCTGGTCTGTGACATGCTGCCAATGCAGTATATATTGTGCTGGTATATGGGTGCTCCCTGCATACAGGCACATGTCACAATGGTGAACTATCTGGAGCTCATAATCAGTGAAGTTCTTCTTCCTTTGTGGGCCAGTGTCCTGTGCCGTGTCTTGGGGTTGAGCCACTTCCTGCAGAGCAGGGCATCCCTTCTTGCGCCAAGTAGCACAAGGTGTTGGTACTGCCCCTGTCTGGCTGGGACCATGTTGGCATCCAGGTGCCGGGCCACCTGTGGACTGGGGCCTGCCATGTCCTCCTGGGGCAGATATCTCCACTCCACGTCCCCGACCCCCTGGGGCTGGGGCAGATGTGTCCTCACCACATCCCCCACCCGAACCTGGCTGCTCCCTTTCTCTTTTGGGGCCCTTCCACTCATGTCACAGGTGTAACGGAACAATGGCCGGCACAACAAGTTACTGTCTTGAGCAATATGAGTAAGGGAACAGTCTATGTGGTGTGCGACATAGATGTGTGGTCAGTGAGGCTCAAAGATACACCAAAAGGGAAAAAATACAATACGCGATACGCAGAGGCACCCAGGGACTCAAATTGCATACGGGATACCCGGAAAGCTTCCTAAAAGTAAAAAAAGCAGCATGCAAAACTCAGAGGCACCCAAAAACACAAAAATGTCATACGTGGTAACCCGAAAGCCTGCGTAAAGTAAAAAAAAAATGGTACGTGATACACAGAGGCACCCAGAGATTAAAAATTGCGTACATGACACACTTTAGGCTTCAAAAAGTTCACAAAAATTGTGTGCGCATGCACAGTGACAAATTACCAGCCAAATAGAAAAAGCAGTACACAATACCCGAAGGGAAGGATTGCGTAGCACCCCAAAATACATCTGCGAATCTCGTCAGGATGTTAACCTTCTCGTGCACAACTAGTGATGTGTGTCGCACGATTTATATCATCCCGTTAGGCGCATAGGCGTGCCGGGTAGGTGCACTGCATCACTGCATGAAGCACATAACTTACGCGTTAAGGGCCTTTACTCGGCTATCGGCTGCTGTGAATGCAAGATGCACACTACTGTTCCTCCTGTGTACATACTGTTTTATTTGCCTCCTCCTGCTTTGCCTCACTCAGTCCCATTCTGTTGCTGCCGGCTCGAGAGTGAATGCCAGCCTCCAACCAGCACTGTACTGGGGTGACAGCTGTACAATTTTTCCTGGACTCCGGTGTTGGGCCTGCAAACACTTCTTCTGTACTTGCTGGGACGTCCACCTCTTCCAACACCACCAAAGGTCCACAGCACCTAACCAGCAGTCAGGAAGTCGATACCTGCATCAAGGGTGCCATGTCTGCCCCATCTACATCATCTGAGGAATGCAGTACCCCCACTTCGAGGCAGCGGGCTGCCGACTTTAACTATACTGTAGATGGCATATTGGTGTATCGGTCCTAGATGCCGATGATGCCCTCATCAACCCAGCTGGGCAACAAAGCAAGGCTGAGAATGAGACTACCTCAAGACCAGTAGCCATACCAAGGTGGTGGCAGCCCTCGACATGGAACCCAACGTGAAGGTGTACCTTGCTGGCTGCCACTGGTTAATGCAGATGGAGCTGCAGGTACCTGAGAGGTTCTAACCGGACCTCCACTCCCAGTTCTTGGCCTGGATAAATCATCTGGATGCTGCTAGTGAGTACCCATGTGGCACAATGTTCTGTGGCGTATGTTTGGCATGCATGTTTGCAGATGACACATACTGTTTGTGGCTTGTGTGAGTTGTGAGATGCAGCTGATTGTTGGCTCATGCCAATGCAAGCCACTTGTGATGTCAGACATTGTATAACGGCTTTTGCGTGAGTATTGGCAGATTGCGCATGAATGGCTTGTTGTACTTAGCCATGTGCAGTGGGTGAGTATGGAGCAAGTGATTTGTAAGGAAGACATGGTATCAACAGTAAGACAGACACAAGTGACCACAGTTCTAGGGTGTTTATTGAACTTTCACCAGGGTGAGATAAACACCTATCTAAACCTAAATCTAAAGATGGGAGCAAGCTACCACCATCAAATAATAATAATGCAGTCCTAGTGGAGTCTTGTCAAATAAGAAGGGCCCATAGTAAAAAAACATATTGCCAATCTTTACCACTAATTTACAAAATAAATAAATGTCCATGAAAAAGAAAGAAGTGTTCACAAAAGGATAAGTCAGGGTGTTTGGGCTGTTGGCCTCCCTTCCCCAAGTTTTCAGCATGGGACAAGGCTGTTCAGTCAAGCAAAGCACACACTCTGGCTTCTGCCGCATGAGAATGCAGTTCAATTTTTACAGTTCAAGACCTTCTGTGTCCAAGTCTCTTTACTTCATTTAATTCTCTTGACTCAGAGGGCCTGGAACACAAAAACAACACAAAAATGCTCTTTTCGGTTTCCAGCACTCAATTTGGTTGTTCGGCCTGGATCCCACCGGGCTCAGATCCTTTTCAATTATAAAGTTTAAATACCTTTTGGTTTCCAATTATATCTGTGTTGCTCTTTGCCAATGCCTCACACACTGTTCTCTTTGTACAATGTTGCTGAGTGCAACCTTGGTTCAAAACACAAGCTGGTTTGCTATCAGTATCTCTGACTCACTGATTGTGCTGTCTTTTTTCTGATGCTGATTTATTGTAGGAGCCAAGGACAGTACAATGGCAGCAATCACTCCTACTCGTCTTGGTTGTCGAGACGGGAGAGCCCTGAGTACATCCAACACCCTGTGCAGATTTGATTAGCCTTAGTTCTTCGGTTTCTTACTTTCCAAGGCTCACGAAAGTAACAGTCTTTTGAGGTCATCTTGGAACTGCTGTTTCGTCGTGTGGTTTGCCTCGCTCAGAGTGTGCTTTTGTGCTCCGCCTTTTATCCATGTGGGGAAGTGTGATGGAAGTCAGGTGTTTGTAATGATCAATAATTGCCTGACCTTGCCTGTCCATGGTGTTGGGATAAGTCAGGTATATGGCTCTGGTGTTAGTCCGTTGTCGCTCATGGAGAACTGTCTTTAAGAAGGTGTTTGTGTTGGAAGGGGGGGGTGAATTCCTAGGTATCCTACCAGGTACGATGGGGAAAAGGTGTTATTGAGCAGGGAATACCGCATCTCACACTCCGGTGACCCACTTCCACACCCCGAGGATCCCTCATCCAGGTTATCCTCTTGCACTGGTTCACCCCCAGGAACTGGATCCAAAAGCAATGGCCGTGTCCTGGCCACCTGGATGACAGAGCCCCAGGGACTAGCGGCTGAGACACCTTCAGGTTTCTCACAGCTTGGACATGACAGATGTGGACATGCTATGTTGTGGGCATGTGAGTGATGTGCATGACGTACAAGTTCATGTGTGGCACACCTGGCAGTGCATCAATGCAGGCACATCTGCTGATAGTGACACGTGCATTGATGCATGTGTATATGGAGTTGATGTATTGACGTCTCTGGGACTGGGATGTGACCTCTCATCCCACTGCATTTGTGACACAAGTGTATCTGTGTACATACACGATTTGTATGCTTGGCCACATGACATGTGCAATTTGTTCGCAGATATGTGTGCCAGTACATTTTGCTTGCTTACAGGTCATGTTGTTGCATGTGCACATTGATGACTGTGTTTGTGTCGGTAGGTGCCTTGGTAATGTTCCATTGCACATGACTGCGTGTCATTCTTTTGTTTTTTGTTCATTGCTATGGTTGTTCTGCCTGTTTTTGGTGATGTGTTGTTGGCCATTATAGAATGTGGTTTGTTGCCTTGTGCATGTGTCATGTCTGTGATTGGGCCGTCACACTACACTCATGCAGCCTTTGCATTACAGTTTGCATGGGCATGTACATGTGTGTGTGCATTGTGTGTTTGTCACTTCATGGTTGGTACATGCTACATGATTAGTCATATTTATTTTGTGCATGGCACACATATATTGACAGCAGTTAATGATGTCAATGCTTTTTTGTCCCGATTGTCAACAGTTGCTGCAGCTCGAGAAGAAGTTGGAGGCATTGCTGTGGAGCATAAGGGGCAGGGACAAACCCACCAGACCTAAGATAAGCACACACTACGGTCATCCCGACTTGACTCAACATCATCTGAGGGTGAGTTGGCTGGGGGAGTTCAAGGTCCATAGGGCGGAGCTGCTGGGGGTAGTCCCAGGAGGTTGTTGTGGTGGGAGACTCCTCAGTGCCTGTGGACCAGGGTACGTAAACGGAGGGGCCATACAGGGAGGAAGTCTCTCTGGAGTCATCCAGGGAGATGGCGGGGGTGGTGGAGGAGGAGGCAGGTGAAGGCCATTGCACAAGGTCGGTCTAGGGGCATCCAGGAGGTTATTCGGGGTGGACCCCTGGGCCAGCGACAGGAGGATGTGCAGTTCACCATGGAGGGAGTTGCCTAACCTCCTGTCCCTGCTCCATCTGATGCAGCAATGACCACCAATGTGGATGCCTACACCCAGACTGTGGCCCCCCTTTGGGCAACAGAGATCACCCCTTTGATGAGGCATGCCCTGCTAGCTGGGATTGCACAGTGGATGGCCTTGATTCGTGATGATGTGAGAGCTTTGTGCTCAGAGCACTCACAGGATCATAAATCGTTGGCCCTCTACCTGGGCCTTCTGGCACATGCGCTACCCTCAGATGGCCTCTGTGCACTGGCACATTTAGTTGCCCCCTCCTCCACTGCCTCCTCTGTGCCCGAGTTGGGGGGCCTTCCTTGCTTGTTCCCATCACAGCCCCCTCTACTCCAATACCACCCACACCACCCAGTCTGGTGGTCAGCACATCCCTTCCTCTGGTGGAAGTCCGGGCAAGTACAGTGGCGACTGACCAGACATCTGCACAGGAACAGGCATCAGTGGGACAGCTTGTACATCAGGACAGTGCTGGTGCTGTACCTCCCCATGGTACAACATTCAGACGGTGGGGGTACTTACGCAGTGTATGCTTGGTCAGGCTGCTGCAGTTTAGGCGTGGCCTGGGGCAATCCTTGCAGTGCCCATCAACATTGAGAAGGCAAGCACGGTCAGCAACATACAGCCAACTGGCAGGAAGAGCGCATATGCTTTCGCGAATTGGTGTGCATCCGGATGAACTTTAGGATGCAGCTGATGGCAGAGAGGCAGCGGGCAAGGATAGTGTGGATTGCAAGGGCAAGGGCAGAGGTGATGGAACGAAGGACACAGAGGCAGGTTGCCATATTGGAGGAGGCTTGCAGGGATACGGAGGAGGAGGTGTGGAGGTTGAGGGAGAGTCTGCAAGCCATCCAGGAAGGAAGATGAATGTGACTCTGCCCTGGAGGATGTCATTGGGACTATTGAGCCTGCTGCCTATATATATAGTCCATTGTGTTCTTTTTAATGTTTACTCTTGGACATTTCCCCATTCCACTTAGTTTGTTGTCAGAGTGTACATATTTCTAATGCAGTTTTCTCATTGTTCATCACACAGTTGTTGTAGTCTGTTGGTTCATGTGCTGTATTTGGTTTGGTTTCATTTCCTTATGCATTTGTTCTGTGACTGTCACAAGGGTTGGGGGCCTAACTGTAGATGTTATGATATGTTATGTTATTCATATTTATAACATGCACCACGTTCACCCATAGGCATCTTGCCGTGAGGAAATTCACAGTAGCACAACAGCACACCAAGAACCAGCAAAAGTGCAGAGTTTTAAGTAAATGGCAGTAGTGCAGATGGTTCGTAGTCTGTCTCAGAGTTAGAGGAAAACGATTCCATAGCTTCTGGCAGCCACCAAAAAGGCTTGACTGCCAGTTCTTTGGAAGCAGAATCTGGGAACCATGACCAGACTGTCGCTGCTGGACCGGAGAGGCCAGCTGGGAACAGAAGGTGTACGTTTCTCCCACAGAAAATCAGCCCCAGCCAGGGTTCCATGTCAATTCATTGCGGGATGTTTTTTCGAAGGGTTTTTTACCGCAGATTTTTTTATGAAAAAACGCATTGAATATTTTTTTTTTATCAATCCCCCATCCCCTTTCATTTTTTTATATATTCCCGAACACCCACACCCAATTTATATATTATTCTAACGCCCCCAAAAAATCTGTGAGTTTTTTTGGCTAAATACTTGCAGTAAAAGCCTCACGAAAAAACATCCTGCGATGAAAGGACGTCGTACCCCAGCCAGGTAGTATGACTGATAGCTGAGACATAGCGATTTTAAGGCTATTCTTTGTTTCACCGGCAGCCACTGCAAAGAACGCAGTACTGGGTTGATGTGAGAACTGTGAGAAACAATAAGGTGTCTCACCCGCTAGTCCTCAGGGACTTCTCATCCAGGTGTCCAGGACACGGCCATCACTTTTGGATCCAGTTCCTGTGGATGGACTAGTGTGGGAGGATCACCTGGGTGAAGGGTCTTCTGGAAGTGGGGGTGAGTCAGCTGATGGTGAGATGCGGTAGCCCCCCTTTTTTGTTCATCTACCACACCCTATTTTGTAGGATTTTCCAAAGTCTCAACTCTCCCCCTTTTTACACAAAGACTGGGCAGAGGAAGAGGGTGACTGAGAGTAACTAGACTAACTCTCTCAAATTGTACTGGACATGTCCTGTTAATCGGGTCAGGAAAAGTCAGGCACTTTTCACTAAGTGCATACACCTGATACCAGTTAGCTCTCCTCACAGAAATAAAAGGCAACACCTACTGACACACTCTGAGCAAGGCGGAAACACGAGTATGAGTACGAGTATGCTTTTTTGTCCCGATTTTCAACAGTTGCTGCAGCTCGAGAAGAAGGCGGAGGCATTGCTGTGGAGCATAAGGGGCAGGGACAACCCCACAAGACTTAAGCTAAGCACACACCCCGGTCATCCCGACTTGACTCAACATCATCTGAGGGTGAGTTGGATGGGCGATTAGAAAGCAAAAAAAGAACAAGAGTGAATTAAGCGAGAATAAAGGTGAACGTTGATGTCGAAGTGGTGCTGCAGTTGTCCATAAAGAGAGCCACGCACATTCAAAAGTCATTGACATCAGAAAGGGGCCTGAGCCCCATTGAGGGAGACCCGAAGTATGGTAAGCTTGGGGAAGGGAGCGCCCTGGCAAGTTTATGTTAAATTGTGATTAGCTTGAGGAATGGAGCCCCCAGCAAGTTTGTGTTGAACTATGATGAGAAAGCTCTGAGCCCGAAAGAGGGGGATCTTTGTGAATTTCATATTGGAATACAATTTTGTAAGTCAAGAAAGAGACTTTAACATGGAAGGCCAGGCAGTCCTCAATACATGATTTGCAACTGCTTAGAGAGTTAGAATCCGAGCCAACCTGCCTACAAAAACGGCCTTACAATGTGAGAATTAACGTGAGAAGGAGAGCTGGTACAGCTACCTTCATTCTTATAAACACTGATTTTTTCTTTGCATACATTTCTCCTTTTTACACTTTTTACAAGAGATAGGGCAGGCATTAGGTTTTTGTTAGCTTAGTCCATTTTGATTTGACGGACTTCACTACGGCCCTCATTACGACCCTGGCGGAAAGCGACTGACCGGAGCGCCACAGCGTAAATAGCGTTTCCGCCATTGCACGAAGGAGCAAAGTGCGGCCCATTCCGACCCATCGGGCACGAGCACCACGCCACGGCGGAAGTGCAAAGTCCGCGATGGCGGAAATGACCCCAAAACGGCCCACACCGCCGCCGTACGGCGCCCTAGGTGCAATACCGCCACCCCTCTCAGCGGTCAACGCAGTGTGCGCCTACCGGAAAGTACGGTGACCGGAAATATACGGAAACGGAAGTTAAAACATGGGCCCGGAACGGGAAACATCCCGGCGTACACCTATAAAAACACTAAAACCACACAACCACTAAAATTACCACCCTGAAACACACCCCAACCCGTCAACCACCCTAGCAAAACCAAGACAAATGGGAAAAGTAGCGAAGAAAGCGTGCGACCGCAAGCGGCAGGTCCACTTCTCCCGTGAGGAACTCACCGTGCTAACAGAGACCCTCCAGGAGAATGCTGCCGTCGTCTTCTCCACGCAAATGACCAGGACGGCACTTGCAAACAAGAAGGCCATATGGGCTCTGGTGGCACAGCGGGTAAGTGCGGTGGGGACCGCACCCCGCACCCCACAGCAATGCCGCAAGCGATGGGACGACCTGCGGATACGCGTCCGCAGCATACTCTCTGCCAACCGCAACATTGCCACAGCCACCGGGGGAGGTCCTGAATCACCCATCAAGTTGACCCCCTGGGAAGAAATCTGTGCCTCCACCATCGGAATGGAGAGCATAGAGGGAGTCGGAGGGATGGAGAAAGGAGTGCAGACATCCGAAGATTCAGGTAGGTGGGCCAGATAAAACAATGCGAAATCCACACAGTCCATCCATGTGAAGTACCATGCGTCCACATAGTGCAACAGAAACACATGTCCAGGAGAACGTCCACACACATCGGCCTGATAGCGCACGTTAAAACCCACAATAAATACATAAATAATTAAAAACCCCTAAAACACGCACTACACGTGCAGCAGGCACACCCTAACTGCAGGCTGCCAAACAACTGCACCCTCACTCCACACACAAATCAAAGCACCTCCAAGGCCCCGACCCAAATCACCCTCAGGTACCACCCCAAAGCATGTGATACAATGCCATTCCAATTCCCACAGACCCATCAATAACCCTCGCCCTCCTTTACTCCACCACAGGGTCCGATCCAAACGACGAGCTACAGGACACCCCTACCAGCACACCTGCAAAGAGGGCCAAGACCAACGGCCAGAGACCCTCCACCTCAGCTGCACGCATCAAGACACGGCAGCAGCACAAATCAGGTGGCAGCACAGAGGAGGGAACATCAACAGGCACCCCAGCAGCCAGCATGCCCACAACACCACCACCACAGGTCCCCCCAATGGATGCCACAGAAGGCACTGCCTCAGGTGGCAGCAGCACCATAGGCGACACCCCATTGATGGCAGCATGCTCCGACACAGAAAACGGGGATGCCGAAGTCAGATCCATCCATGACCTGTCCCAATCCCCCTGTCTGTCCCATCCCGTACAACATGAGGATACCACGCAGGGGCACCCACAAGACGACGACTGGCCATCCCCCACAAGCCCTGTGGCAAGGCAACATGAGGACAACAGCCCCTCTGCGACACCCCCGCAAATGGCCATGGCCCAGCAGAGGCAACAATCCCTCGACCAGTTGATCGAACAACAGCAGCAACTGGCCACACTCCTCAAGGACCATGCCGATGAATGTGGGGGCACTAAGGCAGACATAGAAACATCAACTGAGACACTTAGGGCAGAAATGGAGAGAGGTACAGAGACGCTAAGGGCACAAATTGAGAGAAGCACCGAGAGCCTGAGGGGGGAACTGCATGCGACGTCCAAAGACGTATGTGCCGAACTTGCCGCAGTGCGCCGTGTGCTCACTGAGCTCTCGCAAACCCTTAGGGACATGCATGGACGTGAGCAGGCAGACACATCATCCGTTGCAAGTTCCGTCCAGGGCAGCCCCCAACGTAGATCTGGAAGGAACCTGCGCTCCACAGGCAGGGGTGCCCCTGATACCCGCAGAGGGGGCTTGCAATAGCGACAGCCCACTGACAATGAGCATCTTTGGACACTGGTGTTCGGGGGGGAGGTAGGAGGGTGGAGGGGGTGTGTTGGGCTCACTTGGGTGGCGGGTCGATAGGGTGTTCAACATGACATCACATATGCCATAAAAAGTGCACGATAAACCAATGAGATGTGTGGACATTGATCTTTGTGTACTAGGCCATCATAGGCGTAGCGTCCATATTGTGCATGTCCCAGACACACGCAGTGCCACGAGTCCCGTGTCCATGTATCAGCCACCAGGCGTGAGTGCTAGAAGCATACATCAATGAGATGCTGACGAATGTCACGGGCCTCCGGTGCCTCGCAGACTCCATGAGGTGCTGCCACATCCCCACCCTCATCATGACCATCATCAGGTGCTTGCAGTTCTGCGTCAGGGGGCATGGGCACATTTCTACGTACGCACATGTTGTGGAGCATGACACATGCCATGACCATCTTTGCAACCTTCTCATGGCGGTACAGGAGTGCCCCGCCAGACCTGCTGAGGCAGCGGAAACGAGTCTTCAGTAGGCCGAATTCCTGTTCTATGACTACACGGGTACGTGAGTGGGCATGGTTGTAGTCCTCCTCATGCTGGTCCCGTGGGTTCCGGACTGGTGTGAGGAGCCATCTCTTCAGTGGATATCCAGCATCACCTGTATGTGGACGAGAAACGTATGATGTGGAATGCCATTGATACGTACGCACACCCCCCCCTTCCTGCCAGTACATTGCCAATTCACATACCCCACATCATCATGCATGTAATGAGACTCACCGAGTAGCCAGGATCTGTTCCCTGCGTGTCGCTCCATGTAGCGTGGTATTGTAGAGTTCCTCAAGACCATAGAATCATGGGTTGATCCAGGGAATCGGGCACAACAATGTGTAATGATCCTGTTGGAGTCACACACCATTTGTACATTCAGGGAATGAAATTGTTTTCGGTTGCGGTACTGGGCCTCCATGGCATGTGGGACGACCAATTCAACATGGGTGCAGTCGATGGCACCAATGCAACCCGGTATGCCGGCAAGTGCATGGAATCCCACTTTTGTGTTGGTAATTTCCTGCTCCGAGCGTGGTAGAGAGATGTAGTCGTCTGCGTGCTGCAGGAGGGCATTGAGCACTTGAAATAGTGTCCGTGAGAACAGTGGCTGAGAAATGCCATGCAACTGTCCGACTGCGTGCTGGTAGGTGCCTGTGGCCAGGAAGTGTAGTACAGACACCACCTTCAGTAGGGGTGGGATGGCGGTTGGGCTATCTATCATGCTGACAAGGTCAGCCTGTGTCATGTCCACAATGGCGGCTATGGTGTCCCGGTCCAGACGGTAGAGGGTGTGGATCTGCTCATCAGTGAGGTTGAACGGATGTGCTCGGAGGCGTGGTATTGCGGGCTGCCTGCGTGGTGGTAGTGGCTGTGCTGGTGGGCCTTGCTGGCCCTGCCTTGGCCTCCTCCTCCTCCTGCGTCTCCTCCGTGCGGCTGGTTGTAGTTGGTGTTCGTCTTCTTCTTGGAGTCGGAGCACTTGCAGTGCTATCAGGTCCCCCAGGGCCAACATCGCGAGTCCTGCCGGTAGCATTTCGGTGTGGTTGTGGGAGGAGACTGGCTGTGCAATTTATGTGTTTCCAGGCTGTATGGCCTCCACCTGTGGTGATTAATTCCACCTGTGCAAACTGCTCTCCCCTTTGGCCGAGCACGTCCCGCGCACAACGCTGCAAATCGGGGAATGGTATCTTGCTATTGCAATCATGTATTTGTACCCGATGGCCGTGTAAGATTGGTTGATATGTTCATTCTGCTGTGGTCCCATTGTTTCCCATACTATCTGTGCAGTCGCGAACAGACTTGTGAAGGGTCAGTGGAACGTAGTACTAGAGTAACGGTGGGCCCTCATGCATCACTGTACCGAGTTGCAACGACGGGCGGGGCGTCCCATTTGTGGGTGAAGGCAGTTGCCATTTTCACACACAGCCGCACTCGATGGAATAATTAGTGATTTCAAACGGCCACAGATGCCTTTTCGACGTGATGTTGCAAATGAGGAATTCGAAGGGCGGCGCTTTCGGTTTCCAGCTAGCGGCGAGGAGATGCCCACAGGTCTGACTGCAAATATAACGTTCTCTTGTTCTATGTCCTTGAGACAGGGCCCATGGCGAGGGAGCAATGATTGATATGAATAGTTTGGGATGCGCAATAGCTACGTGGGCGATGAGGCAGGCCGTTCCCAAATACATGTTACTTCACAACACTGGAATTACGGGCTGGGGCACTGTGGATTTAGCAGGCTGCATTACGCACAGACTCAATGGATGTTTCTAATGTTATGTGAGTAATTATTCATGCGTTTTGATCCCGGGATGAGGGAATGATGAATGGATGCATGGGCAGGTGATTTGATACAGAGTTTGCCATGTACAGGGCTTCTTGGGATCTATCCGCCTCCCCTACGCTATGTGATGCAGGGCTGCCATAGTGGGACCATCGTCTATCTGGCCTTGTTGAGCCCTCCCTGTCTCGACGCGCCCTCAGACACTTGTGTCCATGCACGTTAACATTCCCATCTGATGGATTCTGTTTTGACAGACGCATGCACAGGTACACTCGTTTGTGATGGTGTTTGCACCTCGATATAGATGGTCATGAGTCGCAAGTGGTTTTGGGGTGGTGATGATCCTTTTGAGTGGGCTAGCATGCATATGGCTGTGGATTTCGTGTGATCATTGAAGTGAGTTGATCGAATGTAGTTCTGATGGCCATTCTGTTCTTGTTCTTTTCTTTTGGTTGACAGGTATCTCCTCCCCTTTTGCCACTGCCATCTGTATGCCACTCCTGCAGATGGATTTTACTCCCGACACCTGCTGCTTCGTGTTAATCAGTGGAGCAGCATTACGATCTTATGGGACGATCGCCAATGGCCCACATGCCCTTACGCAGTACTGGTGGCTCGGAGCAACATTTCGGCCTTTCAGCTGGACTAGTGCCTCCCCATTGGGTCGGCCCTGCGGTTCTGTGCGCTTCCATGTTGCCTTTTCGTACGTGAATGTGGCTCTGTGTACCATGGGGGAACAGGGCGACACACAGGTAGTGGCTGGTCATTTCTTGCGGATGCAGCCCACAATGGTGATTAGTGTTTTGGAGTTCATGGCCTGATGGCTGTATGGGCTTGGTGACTTTGATGTGCATTAAATTTCTATTCTGATTTGGCCCGTGTAGCGTTTTTCTTTGCAAGTGATGTGGCATATGCCTATTTGGGGGGCGATGTATTGTGAGGAGATCTGCATTGGGTTCCTGCTTCGGGGTTTAGTTGCGTGGTACTGTGCTGGGCGCGTTTGCCTACGAAGCACAGTGAGGTCAGGGATGGGGGCTGCCAATATGACTGTTTGAATGTTGTCATGCTCAGGGGCGGGGGATTGGGTTTTGTGTAACAGATGCCGGTCAGCCAGGTGGACTGGTGGAATGATGTGATTTTCGGAATATTGCTGGTCACAGGTGCCTGTGTTTGCGTGCGTTTCTTGGTGGGGGACTGTGGTCATGTCCATTGGGATGGCTTCTGTATTCGTGCCATCTGTGCCCTGCAGCTCCCATTGGCCCCTCTTGTGTTTCTTTTGTTCGTTGCCATGCAGGGGTGACTTGTACATTTCAATGGTTGCATTGTGACTTCATTGCACCTACGGGGAGTTGTACTTTGTGGGCAGGGAGCGGTGTACAGGCACTCAGTGGGGCCGTTTACGGTTGATTCGCGATGCCGTACTTCTCGCCATGGCGGAATGGTACATTACGCCATGCCTGATGGCGTTAGGTACATGTCCGCTAGGGTCAGAATTGGCGTACCCTTGCGCCATGGTGGTGTTTGCGGTTTGGCATGGCGCGCGCGCGCGTGCTTGGTGCAGTTAGCGTTGGCGTTCACTACGGTGTCGCTAATGGCTTCGTACTTTCAGGTGACGGGTCATAGTCGCACCGAGCGCTATTCGATGGCGGAATTGCATTTCCGCCATCGTTTTCCCCTTTCCGCCAGGGTCGTAATGAGGGCCTAGGACTGTTTTGTTTATTGTTTTATGGTTGAGACTAATGCCATTTTAATTATAGGGCAAAATAGGAGTTTTCCGACCCCAACATCTTCAATTAAGGTTTCACAAATTGTATCCATTGTGTCAGTGTCATACTTGTGTTAGCATGCCTTTCTTACAGAACAATAGGGAGTGGCTGTGGCTATTTGGGCAGCCAAATAAAGGGCATTACAATAGTCCAGCCTGCTAGAAATAAGAGAAGCCACGACTGGAGCACAAAGGGGAACGGGAAGAAAAGGCAGAACCCTCCGAAGAACCCTCAGTAAAAAGTGACCGACATCACTGACCTGAGATGCCATGGATAAAGAAGCAGATACATAGACCCCAAGATTTTTCAGCACTGTCACTAGGATAGGAAACTTACCCAATGAAGATGGGCAGAAGGCCGAGAACCACAAGCAGCATTCAGAAGAGGCCACTATGTTGTCCCTAATGAGTTGAGCCAATTGGCACTCATCCAGTCTCCCACGGCCACCCCACCAGGCAGTCACAGAGGCGAGACCACACCTCCCCCCAGTCCGATCAAAATGGACAAGAATCTGAGTGTCGTCTGCATATGAGTAACACCTGAAGCTGTGAGAGTGGATGAGGTTAACCAACGGCTGCATGTAGAAGTTAAATAACATCGGGGACAAGGCAGAGCCCTGGAAGACACCACAAGAAAGAGGAAAGCAAGGAAAGAAAAGGAGGTAAAGATACTGACTGGCATCTGTTGGTCGAAAAAGAAGAAACCATGGCAGGACAGGACCCAAGATGCCGATGGAGGCCAGGCAGGATAGATGTATGGGGTGGTTAAAAGTGATGAATGCTGCTGATAAATCGAGTAAAATCAGGGCCCCCACACCACCTCTGTCAACCAGCCTGGCCATATCATCCATCACCAATACTAAGACTCTCAGTGCCTCTCCCAGGGCAAAAACTGGACTGAAAGGGGTCAACCACAGCAGAAGACTCAAGACGTTTCAAAAAGAAGGGAAGCAAAGAAATAGGATGGAAGTTAGATAGAACAAAAACATCCAATGACAGATTCTTTAAGAGAGGGACTACAATAGCCTGCTTAAGTTCTTTAGGAAACTACTCTGAACTGCAAGAGAAGTTTACAGCCCGAGCCACTAAAGGAATAATCTCAGTCAAAAGATGCTTAAGCATGAACAAGGGGATAGCATCAGACGGAGCTATAGCTGTCATACACTCATCAATTGTGGATTTGGGTGAGGTTGCCTCACAATGCATGGCCCCCCACCAACACACATCATGTACCTCATTAGGCCATGTTTGTTCTTGCAGAGGGCACCCATACCTCTTTTTCCACATGATGTACAAGCCTTTGGGTACTCTCATGTCATCCTGCACATCTACCACTGGAATGCTTCATCATCACAGGTGAATTTGTTTATATCGGGCTGTGCACATCATCCATCTGCTTGGCTCACACACTGTCAGACTTCCTTCGCATCACGCTGACACATAGCTGTTCAACTTATGTTAGTTGCAGGGCTTTGGATTGCTATTCTTGCCTACCTGAGTCCCTTCATTCATTGATTGCTGCTTGCTACTCTGCCCTCACTTTACATGTGACTTTGTCCTATAAGTGGTATCTTGGACTTGTGTCCTCCTCGGTCATTCACCTACAGCACTTTGGGCCATTGAACATAGGCACAATGATACGTCACATTGAAGTCCATGGCTTTACTGTGTCACATGTGCCTGGTGCTTTCACTGTGTCGCTGATGCTACATTATGCTGTCCTGTGGCAGTGCTACTGGTTGTGACGTACCAAGGAGTCCTGTGATGAGCTACACACATGTATTCTGCATCAGTGCTCCCAGATGTTATGTCTATGGGTGGGTATGTGACCAGTGTGGTTCGAGCTGGTAGCAGGCCAGTGGAGTTGAGGTAAGTTGTTACTCAACATTGGACTGGTAGGGGGGTTATGTGGCAGGGCCAGGCTGGGGTGTCGTCAGGGCGGAGGGGTGATGGTGGGCGGTGTTACAACCTGTGAGACACCTAGGGGTGGTGTTAGAGGTGAGGGGGGCTGGTGGGTGGTGTGAGGATTTGTGGGGCTGCCTGGGGGTGGTGTTAGAAGGGAGGGGGGCTGGTGGGTGGTGTGAGGACATTGTGGGCTGCCAGGGGGTGGTGTAGAAGGTGAGGACAGCTGGTGGGTGGTGTGAGGACCTGTGGGGCTGCCTGGGGGTGGTGTTGGAGGTGAGGGGGGCTAGTGGGGGGTTTGAGAACCTGTGGCACTGCCTGGGGTTGGTGTCAGAGGTGAGGGGGCTGGTGGGTGGTGTGAGAACCTCTGGGGCTGCCTGTGGGTAGTCGGAGGTGAGGGGGCTGGTGGGTGGTGTGAGGACCTGTGGGCCTGCCTGGTGGTGGTGTCAGAGGTGAGAGGGGCTAGTGGGGGGTTTGAGAACCTGTGGCACTGCCTGGGGTTGGTGTCAGGGGTGAGGGTCGCTGGTGGGTGGTGTCTAAGCTTCAGGGTGCTGCTGTACGATCTGAGTATTTGGCTGCTATTTTGGTGCGTAGGAAGTAGGGTGGAGGATTTACAGGATCACAGGGGTGCAGCCGTTACTTGCGTGCAGCAATGCGCAGATTGGCTGGGGTGCTATCGTTACTTACGAGGGAGCTCATGCAGGTTTGCAGGGGTGCAGCTGTTACGTGGGGCATTGCACAGATTGGCTGGGGTGCTGCTGTTACTTCCAAGAGGAGCTTGTGCAGGTTTTCAAGGGTGCAGCCATTACTTGCGTGGGTCATCATTGGGGTGCTGGATGTTGAATCAATGGTGGACGAGGAGGTTTGCGGAATTGTTGGTCTATGGCTATGTTTTTGGTTTGCGTGGGGGCGTGTCGTCGGCTTTCCTTGCGTAGCTCATTTTGATTTGTGGGTCGGGTTGAAACGAGCATTTGAATCCATGAATGCATGAAACACGCATCAGAAACATTACACGTAGGGCCAGGCACAGTCGTTCTCAGCGAGCAGGCTTTGCGGAATCAAAGCGCTCTTTTCGATGAATCAGGTCCATTATGGTGAAATAAAATCTATTACAAAAGGCAAAAACGAACTAATAAACAATATGCTCAGACATGGTGTAGTGACAGTACACATAACATGGGTCGGGAGCATAGCGTTTGTCTTGGAAGTGTTTGTATTGGAATCAATACTACGCGGAGCAATGCAGGTTCGAATCCCTGTCTTGTGCACGCATATGCAATTCGCAAGCACAGAATACAATTTAACAAAATAGCTACTGGCAGCTGCCTTTTCATTGCACTCTGCTACCAGGTAAGTCACTGTATGCTCAGTGTGCGGCAGAATAGACAAGTATGCACTGTCAATGACATCCCCATACCTACTCACAACTTGCCTACTCCAGATTCAAAAACACCTGAAATGGGCCATCTGCATCTATTATGCTTTAACTTGCTGAAAAAGGGGAACCCTACATCTCAAGAAAATGCGAGGTATGGGGTTTGTGTCCAGGTCTGCTACTGTCGACTGCTTCATCCTGTAGTAGGCTGTGCAGGGATTGCTGTAACACAGCCCATGCCTAACGGCACCAGCCGTCACATGCTCCAATTCATACCAGAAGACAATTAAGGCCCTTTTGCATGCTGCTTTGCAAAGTACTACTGAAAACCGAGACTCGTCTTTAGTGTGTTGTAGGTATCCCAATCTGCTTTGTGAAATTAATGCAACGTCATTCAGTGACGAATATTTGACTCGCAACCTACTATGATACCATAGATCCATATCACTCTCTGCTTCACTTCTTTTCTTGACAGCACAAGTATCACACATATCAAGCACTCCCTTCATATCTGCATATAATCGGTTCCAGCTTGCTGAACACCAACACCCACATCTGGCACAAAATACCCACCTACACGCAGACAATGGTGACACCTGGCCCACCACACACAACTGCTCTAGTAGAAATGCACCCTGCTCCCACTAACCCATCGATAACCACAGGTGTTTTATTGTTGCACCTAAAGTGCCAATGTGCTATAAAATTGCAAACCCTATATACCGCACGATAGCAAGAGCCAGCAATATAAAATGAATATATATATATAAACGCTGCCTTTGAGAAAATGAGTCTACTGTGAATGTGGCTGTGCTGACTCAGTGAAAATCCTCAAAATTCCGAACTTCAAACTCGGAACTACCAAAATTCAAATAAAAAAAAACGTTTTTGAACCAGCTCATCTAGCCCTTGTAAAAGCCAAACACAAGTAATAAAAAAATAAAAAAATAAAAAAATAAAAAGTAATATTTCCTATCCCCACCTTCCACTGCTATCAGCATGTTTACAATGTGAGCATCTCTTCTAAAGGTCCTGGCCTCTAAAGCAAAAACATTAAATGAGGGGTGACACCTATTTCTGGATACAAAAGTGATGGGGACATGTGTAGGGACCATACATGACTTGGTTACATGTTGGCAGGTTGCTTGCACAGCATCCCAGTTGATCAGGAATGATAAGTCACTCCTGGCAAAGTAACTTTACTATTTCGTTTAAACACTTGTGAATTGACCACTTGCTGTGGAGGACTTAGTATGCGCGTATATCTGCAGGTTAACAGGTAACATCACATTTGAAGGAAATTGTTCGAAAGGCAGGTGGTGGTGATCCCTGCACTCAGCTTGATTGGTCTTGGTGTGTGTATGGTAAAGCTGTGTGCTGGGCTTTGGTAAGGGACATGCCACATTATTCCCTGAATAAAAGATAGAAAGTGCCCTTGAGCCCTTTAGCTAGGTGCCAACCACTTGATCATTTGTGAAGAAAAGATTAAGAAGTAGGATGATAATAAAGAAGCCCATTAATAATCTAAGGGCCTGATTCATAGAACGTTTTCCTAAGGGATTTCGCCATTATAAAACACTTCCATGAATCAGGCCCAATCTGCGCTAAAGACAAGACTTTTCATAATCCATACGTTATAAGTTTCAGTGCACATGTTTACTATGCATCCCAACACGTGTTTCAATCTTCTGAGGTTAGCATGAGAGCCACAACATTACAGTAATGTACAATACAATAATGTAGTCACAATAGAGTGAATCATTATCCAATCATATAAATAGAAACATGTACCAGGTGGACAGCACATAAGAGAATATTTCTTCACTTATAGAATTGATCCCTTTAAATATTTGGTTCTGATCCTGAAGTCAATAAACAGGTGGTGGGTTCTTAGTTTTGGGCTTGTTTAAAATCAACTCCTTGATATTAATTGGACAATCAAGGTTTAGCATCCATCATCTGCATGTCTTATCTTACAGTAAGTTGCATATGCCTCAGTGGTGGGGGCATGCATTAAGCTTAACATTGATGAAGCCATCATGTATGTAAATTGTTGAGGGTGTCTCAAGAAGCAACAATATAGCAGAGAGCAGGCCAATATTGGTCAGATTGCCAATCCATTTTGGGAGATCACCTGCCGCATGTGCAGAGTGCTACAGAGCTTCATGTGCATAATGGCCCCTACCAAGACATCTGCGGAATATTTATTATGTATAGGATTGCTTGGCTGCAAAGGTTCTCATTATTCTCATTAAAGTAATGTGTTATCTTTTCTTCACAAATGATCAAGTGTGGACCGGGTAGTTAAAGGACTGAGGCCTACAGTCTCTTTTTCACTTTTGAAGGGGGAAAAGGAATATACTGGAGTGGGTGTTGATAACGTTTTCCCTTTTTGTATTGAATGCTAGGAGATCAATACGCAATTTCGCTGGTGGCAGATTTCATTCGTGACCAAGAACAGTTCTGGTTTTCTCTTTCTTGGTTGCATGGATTTGGAGAAGCAGAGAGGAGCTCTGCCCATTTGTAAGGGCCTGGCCCAATTTGATGTCTACAAGTCGAATAATGATTGACTCATTAATCAAGGCCTTAGAAGGCAAAGAGTAAGGATTGCTTGTGGCAGTTATGCTTGCTTGAGGAATTCCAGTGAATATCTGTTTTCAGCAATGATGTCCTTAAGCTAATGTTCAAACCCTGCAGCTCTGTCCTGCTCATTCTAAATGTTCAGTGCTGCATTGAGGTTTGCCAAACACTTCTTTTCCCCACAGTTTACATTTCACTGTACGTACGTATGTATATACTACTACATATACTACAACTTCATGTAACAGTGCCTCGATGCCTCTAGGCTCAAGTGCGCTATACAAATGAAAATAAATAAATATATGAATTGCTTTAAAATCCTTCAATAGTGTTCTGCTTTGTCTGGGTCCAGTTTCAAGAAGTGACTGCTCATCCCTTTATATTATTGGTCTGATTTACAAACAATGTTCAAAGGCACTTTCCCATGTAAACATTTGTGTAAATTAGGCCCTATGTAACCGTTTTAATGATGCTGGCCGCAAAAGTGGACACCCCACACCATTCAAGTCCTATTTGTGATCCAAATGTTTTATTCAAAGGGCATGTTAAAAAGGCAAGTCTTTCCAGCACAAATTATTAAATTTTCCTTCAAACGTAGGATAGTATTATTTAATAATAATTAACTCACAAGCCACTTATTTTGTGTCAACTTTTTAATTGATCTCAAATTGTTTTGCAACCATGCTACTGGAATAGACCATTGAAACAGCACACTAATTAAAATAGAGAAATAACATATGGTATTTATAAAAGGAAATTTAACATCTCAGACTTTATTGCAGGGCATTAATACGCCGAGTTTTGTCCTCGGCTCACAGTGGAAATCGATGTGTTATCTGGCAGCACATCCCGGTAAAGACCCATTTTTCCACATGTTTATCTCTTACAGTGTTTGTTTCTAATTATTGCGCAGTTGTATAACATACACCACTTATCTATCTCTATTGATGACTAATAACCTGTCTGATACCAGTTTGTTTGTGCCCCATTCATCAAAGACGCAGACATGATTGCTATAGGCTGGCTGCTTTGCGCACAGATATTATATCCGCTGTTAAGTATTTTCCATTAATGCTTGACAGTCTGTTAACCCATAATAGCAAGCTGGAGAGCATCACTGCAGAGACACAAACCAACGGGGGCGTACCTGAGGGGCTTGCTGACATTATACATATCAATGTACCCCTTTTCTGGGTAAAGATGTAATATATGTCATACACATATCTTCTACGTGTATCTAACAAATGTGCAATACACTTGGATGCACAAACCATATACATGCCATCACTCATTTAAAAGGATAAAGTCAAAGCAAGGTAACGTGGTTTTATAAAGCGCCTTCGGCCAATAATGTTGCCCTCACTGAGTATCGTTCTGCAAGAAAAAGACAGGTGGGGGTTGCTAGTGGGAAATTAACAAAACCTAAACTCAAAAACTCAAAGTAAAATTGTGAGTGCTATGATCAATAACGGGTAAACACGTGCTTGTGTATTTGCTGATTTATAAGCAAAGCCCAGGACATTAGCATGCGAGAGCTGTACAAAAATCAAAGTTAGGAATCATAAAATACAGCATTTCACACGCCTCAATAAATAACAAACAAATTAACTTGAAAGCCCTGATTGTGCAAACCTTGAGGGTTTTATGGCAAGGGGCACCCTATCTGCCCTATGGACGTTTTGTAAGAGGCATATTTTAATTGCACTTTTACATGCATAATATAGTACTACAACTTTTTTCAAGTGCCTCACACCATTATTCTATCGAAAGTGGCTGAAGATGCACTAGGTTCAGAGATGTATTGCATCAGGAGCTACACCCAATCAGAGACCAAGCATCATACACATATTGCGGGGTTAGACAATGGCAGACCATCCCTCTAAACACGTTCATGCATTTAGTAAGGATCTCACACAAAGGAATGAATTCACACTATCCCAGACGGGTATGGGCAATGCCGCAGTGCCTCACAAAGCGAGGCAGGGTAACTGCTGTTACCATCAGCAGGCCCGGAGAGGGGCAGCCCAACCTCTCCCCCTCTCTGCTCCTCTCCTCCTCCCCCAGTCGAAGAGACATGCAATCTGTTTCAGCACAATGCTGAGGAAGGGTGAGGTGTGAGCAATCACCTCACCCTTCCTTCATGCAACTAGGTGCTAAGCACCAAAGGAAACCAACAGGCAGGCAGGGACCAGGTTCAAAGACCTGCCCCCAGGGGGCCAGATAGTTGGCTATCCGGCCGGGGGCTGGAACATAACAGCCCCCCTACTATACACATCAAAGTCCCAGGGCTTCTCTGGGTCTTATAAATACAGAGCGACATGCTCTGAGAAAACACAAACAGGTTTTGGACCCTGAACGGGGACCCAAACACTCAGGAGGTGCACTGTTTACTCAGTGCCTTCCAAACCTTTGTGTCTTTTACCACAAAACCCTCCCACCCTACAAATAAGGGAGAAGAACAAAGTAAAAGAAGTACAGGGCACTGTACGGTGCCCACAACAAGTCGTGGGACATGAGAAGGCGGGCACGGACCAGAGGGGGTAACCCCAAGACCCGGTACCAAAAGGTATTGTTATTATCTTATGATATGTGATGAATGTTATTTGCATAACCATATCTGTACAATAAAACCTACGGCCTTTTATTGCCAACACTTGACAAACAATGTGTGAACCAAATTATTCTGGGTGAGGGTATGGGTTTGGCAATGTACAAATATGCATGCATATGGTTTCAGCAGTTATCTGCATTTGCTGGTCAGAACTCATTACAGGCTGTGCTGAGAACCTTTTACAGGGATTCAGGCACAGAGTGGCCAGCGATGGCCACCTCAACTCACATACATAGAAGAACAAAGGCTAGTCATGTGATACCTCAGATCATCGATGCAAACAAATGAAACCTCCATTTTGGGAAGGGAGGAGGGGTTAAAATGTACTACACTATGTGGTACCATTTTACACAAGCAGAAAAGTCACCAGCAGCCAGGCCACATGACTAACAGAGCAGGGATACCTTCTCTGTAGCACCTTAAGGGTATATCTGCCTTGCAAGCCTTAAGAGAGAACACATGAATGTCGAGCACCACACTTAGTCAGGCTTTAGATTAAGCTTGACTGGGAGAAAAAGTCCAAAAACCTAGAAAAACTAGCAAAGGTTACAGGGGGCTACGCCATGAGATTTACATGGGATTTATAACAGGTTCCCCCGGCCTCAGACTAATTCCCAAAACAGGCAGGAAGGTGAAAGGATGGCTTGTTTTTCTGTATCTCAGGCAACCTGTTCTCTGAGCCTAACATTTCACTTTCCGCCTCTCGTAACCCTCAGCACTCTCTTTATGGTAATGAATATCATCGCCAGACCGTCCCCTCTCATTTTTGCACACAGTACACAATTTACCAATTTGAGAGACTTAGAGAGCTCTTGACAGGGACAAAGTGGGAAAGAGAAATTGAAGCTGTCTGGAGGGGCATGTGCTAGGAGAGTGGTGAGGAGATCAGGCTGCTTTGCAGTGCTAGGTCTTTGTATGCTTTACTATGACTTCTACTGCTTTGTTATGATGTGTCATGCCCTGCTAGTCCACGTTATGCCTTGCTATGTGTGGCTTTATTGTTGACTTCCCTTACTAACACACTCAACATTAAACTTTCTGCTCCCAGGTGCACAACTGTGATTCTGCCTGCTGGGATTTGCACAGTGTGTCCCACAGTATTTGCTCCTGTGAGTCCCACTGCAATTATCCAAATCTGAAAATGTGCCCTCTGCTGCGCCACTGGAATTCGGCCCCACAGTTCCCAATGCAATTAGTGCTCTAACATTATTTTTGTTCGCTAATGCCCAGTGAAATTCACATGACTGGCTCCCGCAAATTGCACTTTCACGTCGCAGCATGATCAGTTGCTCATAGGAACCACACTAGGACTCTCTGCCCTTTTTGGAATTCCTACTGTGAAGTTTACTCATGGACTACACTCAGCCCATGGATACCTGGTTCCCAGTTCTGTATGATCCCTATGTATGCCACTATTTCCTATGTTCCACAACTCTTATTCAGTACCAGAGCTGCACACAGTCCATTTCAAGATCTACCAGCCAACTCAGGTGGACATTTCCTCAAAAGTACCTTACACTAAGGGCACCAGTACTGAAAATCCACCCAAAAGTCACCCTGACAGGGACATCGCCATGATCACACTAGATGGATGCTGCAAATTGCCACCTGGCCCCCAAACCTCTGTGTACTAACATTCTCAAACTTTACATGCATACACACTATACACATACCATTTTACTGCTTAACCACTCTTGCATTCTCTAAACTGGACTACTGTGGCAGCATCCTCTTTGGTCTCCCCCCCTATGCTTTCTGTCCTCGCGACAAGATCATTAACTTTGATACCAGGACTCTCCTTGAACACCTTCTTCCTTGTACTGCCAGCTGAACGAGCTGCCAGCTGAACGAGCAGGAGCTCCGACTCCATTGCTGGAGCAGTGGACGACCTCTGGATGAGCCACCCTGCACACGGTAATCCTGTTGCCGCCCCACCGCTAATTCGGATTCATTAGCAAAATGGCACACAGCGCTGCCGTCCCACGAATCCTGATGCAGCTTTTTCATCCAATTTAAATACATCTTTCCTCAGCGTGTAATCAGTCACTGAACGGGTTTATCCTGCCCGAGTGCACCCGAAAACCACAAGGGTTTCCCCCTTCCAAGATGCCCGCCCGTAATTTGGGTGCTACCCCTCCTCCATTGTAGTGAACCAACCCTGGGAACCACCTTTAGGATTGGCTGGAGCCACCCTCAAATCCACAAGGCGATTCGCCGGCAGGCAAGGAGCCGGCCCGCCTCCTAAGGCCAGGCTACAAAGGCTTCCTGTCCTAAGCCTGTCCAGAGGCTGCCAGAGCCCAGGCCCCAAAACTCTGCTTGAGTGCCTTTCCATCGCCGTAAACAGGAGCGCTGCTTGTGTTCTACAGGTACCCGTGCAAAACACGATCCCGGAAATAGGACCCCGAAATTACTCCGGAGACCCACGCCACCCGATAATGTGAACATTGCACCGTGAGTATTATGAACAATCACCTCACTCGAAAGAGAGGCAACCCCATGACCTGCCCGTCTGCCAGATCTACCGCGGACTTACAACATATACTGTACACATGTACTCTGAAATCATTGACTAACGACCACAGCATATGTACACCTATATATATCTCCTACCTTGTGCCCAGCCCTAAGCCCTCGGCAGGTAACCTATATCTCAATACTATGTTTGCCCTACTAGCTAGCATAAAAACCGGATAGTGTCTCTGCCTATTCTAGGTGCTATCACACGGCATCATAGATTCTCAGCCTAAGAGTGCCACGCTAAATCCTGATGCTGCCCTACTGTCTCTTACCTTGAAGGTGATACCTCAATTCATTGCATTTTAGTCCAGTAGTGTTGCCTCAATTCTAGATGTTGCCGCAGTGCATTGTAATGCTAAAGTGTTACCCAATTCATTGCATTTTAGTCCTGGAGTGTTGCCTCAATTCTAGATTTTGCCGCAGTGCATTGTAATGCTAAAATGTTACCCAATTAATTGCATTTTAGTCCAGGAGTGTTGCCACAATTCTAGATGTTGCCGCAGTGCATTATAATGCTAAAGTGTTACCTCAATCCTAGATGTTGCTGCAGTGCATTGTAATGCTCAAGTGTTACCCAATTCATTGTATTTTAGTCCAGGAGTGTTGCCTCAATTCTAGATGTTGCCGCAGTGCATTGTAATGCAAAAGTGTTACCCAATTCATTGCATTTTAGTCCAGGAGTGTTGCCTCAATTCTAGATGCTAACGCTCTACACTTCAGCTTAAGAGTGCCACTCTATATCCAGTTGTTGCTTTATCATATCTTAGCCTAAGAGTGCTATTTATTTATTTATTTATTTATTCGCATTTGTTAAGCGCACAGAATCAGCCCTGAGGCATCGTGGCGCTGGTTACAGAATAGCGCTGGTTACAGGGAAAGCGCGTCTTAGTTACAGCAAGGTGCTACTCACATCCCCCACTGTACTAAGAGTGCTACTGCACTGCTTCTTAGCATCTCAGCAAACTATGGTTACCTGGCTCACTCTCACCATGTTCCCCTTTTGCATCGTGCAGGACAATGTACCTTGCAGCGGCAACAGTTATGTTGCCCTCAAGAATGGCCTAGCCAAACTTGGATGTCCAAGACACTACCCCTTCCCCTGCCCAACGCCCTTCCTACCCTCCCTGACACCCTTCCCACCCAGCTACCACTCCCACCACACCACTTCCAAAGACAACGGACACCCAGCTAATTCCATCTTGCTCCCGATCACCATGGACCCAGCGATCCAGCAAAGCCAAACCACACTAAATGCAACACTAAGCTCACCACACCTAAGCCTCCTGAATTTACACACTCAGTCAATCCTAACCTTGACAACCGCAACATTTGACTAGGCGCCAGGATCCCCCTCACTACTAGCAGGATCCCTGCCAAACTAACAAGAAACCCGAGAACCCCAACAAACCCCAACCACCCCCACTAAAAGGTGCCTTACTTAATGTCAGATCCCTTGCCACCCACCCAACAGAAACCGCAGACATCATTCTCACCAATGATCTTGACTTCCTCGCCTTAACCGAAACCTGGCTACATGAAGCATCAGGACCCTACCTATCGCTAGCTATCCCTGACAACTACTCCATCCTCAGAGCTGATAGACCTAATGCTAGGGGTGGAGGCGTAGCGATCATATATAAATCATCACTAGACTGCAGATCAGTCTCCTCCTCATCACTCAAATCCTGCGATCTACTCACAGTCAAGTTACAAACCTCTCCCAAAAGCACAATCTCCTTTCACCTCATATACAGGCCCCCAGATCCCCCGGGAGCCTTCGAAGAAGACATCACCTCGCTTATTGCTGAAAAATCCAAACCTCTAGCTCAAACTATTATCCTTGGAGACCTCAACCTTGGTTACAATTACCCCAATGACGCCCCAGCCATATCACTAGCCAACACCCTAACTGAGCTCGGCTTCACTCAACTTAGTGTCTTACCCACACACCAGAAAAGCAGAACTATTGACTGGGTAGCGGTCCTCAACTGCAATACCTCTTGTAAGGCCCCCCAACCTCTCACTTGGACGGACCACTACCTCATCCCTATTGAAATTAACATCAATCTTGCAGTACCTATAAAGTGCACAATGGCACCAGCCTGCCCGACCAGAAATAAACGCAACATCACTGCTGAAGCCCTACTACCTCTGGTCCTACCTACCCTCAACACACTACCAGCTAATGCTAATTTAAACCTTCTGGTCGACACCTTCAACAAAACCATGGCCAATGCCATTGACACCATCACCCCACTGAAATTAAGCATAGGTAAACCAAGAGCTCATCTGAACTCTTGGTACACCCCTGAACTCAAACTACTCAGAAAAAAGAACTAGAACTCCTATGGAAAACAAATCCAATCGGACGAACACATCTTCACTGTATAAAAAGGAGATAATTTGCACTAAAAAGATGCCTATAGCGTCAGGATAGATCAAGCAGGCTCATGTACAAAAGAACTTTTTAAAATACTAAAAGGAACTTGAAAACCCCAATCCACCGCCAGATACCTCCACGAAAGACAAACCTTGGTGCACTAGCATCCAAAACGCCCTCAATAATAAAATGGCAGGACTTCAAACCAAAATTGAAGACAAGCACCAACAACTCTCTAGCAGCAAATCCACCAATCCAAGCATACCAACACCCATCAAGACCGATGCAGGATTCACATTTAACCATTTTAGAAGTTCAATAAATCATCACCTCCTTAAAACTGTCCAACTGCAAAGGGGACAGATGTCCCGCCCAGATCATAAAAGACACAGCCAGAGATTTATCCCCCTTCATCACCAAACTAATTAACCTATTCTTCGCCCACAACTCAGTCCTCAATAACCTTAAACAATCTTGGATTCTCCCACTCTTAAAAAAACAATCACTAGACCCAGCCATACCCACCAACTATAGGCCCATCACTACTGTCCCATTCCTGTTAAAAATCCTGGACAGAGTCGCTTGCCTCCAAATTTAAGAACACCTGGAATCCAACCAACTGCTTGGTATATGTCAATCTGGCTTTAGACCTCAACATGGAACAGAAATTGCCCTTGTTGACCTCAAAAGTAAGATTGATGAAATCAAAGACAAAGGTAATGCCGCCATCCTACTCCTCCTAGACCACTCAGCGGCATTCGATTTAGTTGATCACAAAATCCTTTGCAGCCACCTATCCACCGCAGCTCACTTCTCCCCTTCCGCCTCCACTTGGATACAATCCTTTCTGCCGAATAGAACTATGAGGGTTTTCTCCACTATAGCAGCAGCAGACCCCATCCCCATCACATGTGGAGTCCCACAAGGCTCCTGTGTCTCCCCCACGCTCTACAACATATATTTACAAAACCACTATTCGACAAATTGGACCGTCTGGGTGTCACCTATACCAACTATGCAGACGACACCCAGATACTCCTTACCATCTCAGGCAACTACCACGCGGACGTCACCCGGATTAGCAAAATCTTCTCCATCTTTCAGGCATGGATGGCTACACACAGCCTATGCCTGAACGATGAGAAGACAGAGCTTCTCCTTGTCGGCTCTCCTAGTAACTTGTCAAAACTGAGCCCCAGCTACAACAACATCATCATCGATGGCAATACTATCACCATTGTTAAAAAGCGTAAAAACCCTAGGCTTTTACCTTGATGCTAACACCAATCTCTCCAAACAAATTAATATGACCACCTCAGCCACAGCCTACACTGGCAAACTGATCAGGGCCAGCAGACCCTTCCTATCCCCCAATAGTTGCCTCACTCTTACCAGGGCCCTCATACAGTCTAAACTGGACTATTGCAACAGCCTGTACCTAGGCGCCAACCAAACTATAATCACCAAACTTCAGGTGCTCCAAAACAATGCACTACGGGCAGCACTTAACATCCATCCCCAGGCGAGAGCATATCTCCACAATCAGAAAGTCATGCAAGTGGCTTTCCATAAAACAAAAAATTGACTTGAAAACCCTCCGCCTTACGTACAAGGCTTTAAAACACCTAGCCCCACTTATCTCACCAATACATTTACCATGAAATCCGCCACTAGAACCACCAGATCCTCCAATACCTTATGCCTAACAGAGTACCTAGATTTACCTTAAGAAGAGTAGGTGGCACCAGCTTCTCAGTACTTGCCTCCCAACTCTGGAACACTTTACCACTCAACATAAAAACTATCGAGTCATTTCAGATTTTTAGAAAACATGTTATTGATTGGCTACTGACCAAAATGTAACACTTACTTCCTGCTGCTAATTATCCAAGTTTACGACCTACTGTTTAATCATGTTTGTAATTCACAAAAATTGATGTATTTGAAATTGCACATATCCCATTTGGTTGGATTATGGAAATGTATATATCCCACTTTGTAACCGTTTCCTGAAGCGCCCTTCTACCTCTGGGTCTGGAGCGCTATATAAATAAAATAAACAAACAAAAAAACTGTCATCAGGCTGGAGGGCCGACGATGCAAAACAGGGCCTTAGTTAAATGTCCTCTCCTGGTTCACAAATATATCAATGGAAAGGCATCACCGCATCTATCCTCATCTATCCAATTCTACCAGCCTTCTGTAGTCTCCTCTTTGCCCCACTTTCATGGAACTCTCTTCCCCCAGTCATCTGAGGAACAGCCCACACTGATGTGTTCAAAACCAAACTAAAAGCCTACCTCCTCGCCTCTTAATTACCCTCTTAACCTATATCTCATCGGCCTTCAGCCAAACATTTTTCCTCACCTCTACTCAGCCTCAGCCTCTCTCCCTCACTTCTAATACCTCCAGTCTAGCACTTCGTACATCATGGTCACGTCCATAACACAGCTTTCACTTAAAAATGTCAAATTTTTTCGATTTAACATGATTTGATTCCAATTGTACGCTCTTTTGTGATCAAAAGAGCAAAGTTCCTCCTGGTATGTATTTATAAACAAATACATTCATAAATAAATAAATGTAAAAAAGCTAAGCCAGTCACCGATATCAATTAAATAATATGTATTTGTTTACAGAAAATGCATAAGGCGCCTCCTGTTAATCTTGGTCTCTTTGAGGTGCTAGGCTAACCCTCCAAACAGACCTCAAACTACAGAATGCTACACATCTTAAAAAAGTGCACACATCACATTCACAGCCAATGCATTCTAGAACCACGTAAATGCAAGTCTCCCCTCATGCCTCTATGCTCTCATCACATGACATCTAGAAACAGAATGTCACGTACAACTCAGGGTACTTCTATTATGAACGTCTCAACACAACAGCAAAGTTGCCTTACATTTCCCCCCATCTTCCCACTAAACTCTAACAAACTCCCTTTTCTTTCACATCCACCACAGTTCCTGGAGACCATACAAATTGCAGCAGTGTATAGTTTATATTTTAGTGACGTAACAGACAGGTACATGATATATCCAACAGAATACCCACTTATATGCAAGCTCAGTGGTTGTAACTATCAAACTCAAAATATTTGCATGGTTTCGACTCTTGCCACATTTTACGAGATATCACATATCCAGTCATGCGAGCTCCAGACATCAGCTGCCATCCATGCCAAGGGAGACAGAATGTGAGCCATTGTTCTCTTTCATGTATTTAACATAAATCACACTAAGATCTCAGGATTTACTCAGGAGTGCCTCCCTGGAAACTCTGTTTTGTCATTGCATACGTAAGGCAAGGCAGAAGAGAAGATGCCAGTCACCCATTCACTTATATCTGTTCGCTATATAAGCAGCGGCATATTTAGGCTTTCTCCGGCCCTAGGCCCAAATAAGTGCATAACCACCCCCTCCAACTTTACTCCACCTCTGTCAGACACAGCACCTTCAACAGATTCCGCCCCTTCAACAAACTCTGTCCATGTTGTCCAAACTATGCCCCTATACCCCCATGTTGTCCCCCATTTGGGTTTGTATGTTATAAGGTTGTTTTTGCACTTGCAGGGATTAGCAATGTATTACTTCCGCTCTATTAATTAAAGCCTGTTATGTTAGTTGAAAGAGTGTTTTCAGATCTCGGCTGCCCAAGATATGGAGAACGCAGTGTGTTCTTCTTTTTAGTGAAGAAGACCCAATTGTAACGGCTAATTTTCTACTTGTGTTTATGTCTTAAAATTACCTTCTAGAGGAATTGAAAAGAACGTATGATGTCTGCCTACTGGACACAAGTGATAGAAGGTTGGAATGCAGAATTTTGGTTTCCATGCTAATATCTGTTTTCTCTCACAAATGTCCTGCTGCCAAACTATGAGAAGCACCTAGACTGGTCTGTAGTATGAATGCAAAATAACTACATTCCTACATCTGGTCTTGTCAAATGGTAAAGTTTACATATAAAATATATGCAAGTGGTACAGGCACATCTTATAAAAATGTAAACTTAAAAGGACTCAACCCCATTCTCATGGCTACAGCTCTGGTGTTAGCAGGGGCAAACTGGAAATAAGGCAAGTTACCTTCTGCAGCTGATGTACCTCCAATACCTTGGGCTAGAATGCCAGTAAATATGCCAAAATCACAAGTATAATGTGTAAACTCTGCCTGGGCATAAACACCTCAGTAAAATAAAGACAGTTGGAGAAGGTTCTTGGAATCTTTGGCTGTGCATTGTCATGGTAGAATAATGGATAAAAGTGTGTTAAAGGTGCTAATTCAGAACAAGACAGGGGGGCGCACCAACCAACTGCGAGAGTAAAGAAGGAGGATGGTGGAGGCAGCTACTTGGGAAATGACACAGGTATTTTAAGGAACAGACACCATGTACAAAGGGCTTCCCAGGGAGCGGTAGGGGGTAATGATGCATTGGGTGCATTCACAGTCCAAGATACTGTCCGGTGTCCAGTCAATTCGTCAACCTCAAATTGGTCGAATGACATTTGGTCGACGCAATTTCGTCGAAAACCATTTCGTCGAATTTTTTTTTTAAATTATATATTTTTTTTTGGGTGTTCGTTTAGGCAAAAAAAGGTTTTTTAAGGCAAAAAAGAGGGGTTGGGGGGGACCCCCCCCAAAAAAATAAATAAATAAAGGGTTAAAATAGAAAAAAAAAAATTTCGACGAAATGGTTTGCGACCAATTTGCTTCGACCATTTGTCTGGTCGACCAATTTTTTTCGACGAATTGACTGGCAACCATACTGTCCTATGCTTAGCTAAAGAAGAGCAAGGATAAATATAGCACCATCATGAACATGCAGAGTGGGAAATCCCTCAGGGTGGGCTGGACCTCGGAAACCTCGATCTGAAACGTGTGACCAGTACAACGGGGATCTGCAAAAGGGGGTGGGGCTTAAGCTAACCATTACGAGAAAAACAACATAACTAGAACAAGGTGATGTAATCACAGGGTGGTCGGCCAAACCATCTGCCCAGTTCGGGCAAAAGGGCTCTGTACCAGTGTGCCAGACACATAACCGCCAATGCTCATTAGTAGTTATTTGTGGAAGAGGAACACTGGACGGAGTGGCGTTCCTGGGAGAACAAATCAGATGGTAAGTTCTTGAGCTCTGGGAAAGTGGACAGCCTCCAAAGTATTTAGCACAGTGTCCGCAAAGGTCATCATCCAACAGTAATCATGTGAATGTTTCCTTTTCCACCAGCTTTTCCACCATCTGTATGGTGTCTTGCGTTCCATTCTCAATGGTGCTGACCAATGGCAGTGTATTAAAGTTCGGCGGTCAGCACAAATGTTACAAGTTGTTCCAGGGTGGTGTTCAATACATGTGGTACCAAAAGGCGAGACATTACAATGGGAAACTGTTAAACTGTTTGCTTCAATTAGGCTTCACTAATCAATGTAAACTGTGAGGAGGTGATGTCCACAAACCAATTATATACCTGGGAAACATAGAAAAACAGAACTCTCCAACTTGCAAGTGTTCCGATGGATTTCCAAACATTGGCTATGAAGGAGTAAAATTGAACACCAATGCTCATGATTGAGCTCCATTTAACAATTGTCAAGCACATGTCTGGGAAGTTTGAAGGAGCAAGTATCCAGACAGCTATGACCTGGGGATAGTGATGACTTACAAAATGAAAGGTGATGATGACTCAGCTGAGTATATAAAACAAGTTCAGGATTTATGGACCCAAGAGACACGAAGGTGCTGGGACAAATGCATACCATTGTTCTATCACATACTAGTAAAATGACTGCCACAGAAGTACAGGCTTCCTTGGACAAGGTAGTAGGTATAGAAGCTAAAGGCTGTCACAAAATACAAGTGACAATAGTACATTGCTGTAAGAGGAAGCAGGAAAGTAAAAGACAGACAGCCGAGAAAGCAGTGAAGGCAGAAAACAAATGAGTACAAAAGAAATTGTCAATACAAATAGAGTTGTTAGGGCTACTGGGTTCTGCCTCCTCCCCTCTAACTATTACCACATCACGAGCAGAATCTATTTTGTTAAAACAAGTTATGCCTACAGCTTAAATCCTTAACAATATTTACATGTCCCTATGGGGGAGCTATCTATCCCTCAAGATAGCTATCCTTAGTTCGGCGCTAGTATAACGCCTCCATAAGTGAAGGGAAAGGCCAAAAAACTTGCCCTATCCTGGCTCACTACTTTCCTAAGGTTCTAAAAGGTGCACACTATGTAGGAGTCAACAATCCTCTTTATTCGTGTTGCTGACACTTGGTGTGACATCATAAAAATCACAGTAATATGTGGTCCAATATTCATTGGTCTCATCATCTGCTGAGTATCATAAAAACAAGGGATGTTCTATAACCAAGCTCATATATTCATTGCTATGAGTCAGGCGGATCAGGTCATCATCCTGAGCCAATGTGCGTCAACCGGTTTCAGCAGGGAAATATAGTTTGCCACTTTCTTCAGGACTATAGATACTGCCTACTGTGGTAGATCAGCGGTTCGGTCTCTGTATTCCCTCTGTTGGGGTCTTTTAGTCTCTGTTAAAACACAAGACCTGTGGTCAGGTTTTTAGCCCCACTTCTCATAGTATTGTTCATAATATCACGGTATCACGAGAAAATGAAAAAATACAATATAGCAGAATCCACAATAACATCAGTGATTCACGATGACTAGGGGCTCCTTTAAGAGGCATGTAATAACATGCCGATCAGAAATGTGGTCAGCAGTAATAATCAAAAAAGGACTGAAAACCGGCCGTATGCAGAGACGGCAACTATATAAGACAGGTACCTCCAAGATGGCGGAGGACACCAGGTTATAGAGGAAACTGACCCGAACGGCGCATGTTGAACATCACAGGTATGACTAATGTAGTAAGCGATGGCATTGCTAAAAGCTAAATGCAGGGAGGATTGATTTGTAAGAGGAATAGATGACGAACGCTAAACCCGCATAGCCAGTTGTAGGATATAAATAACAGCGCTCATGGAACGTGTAAACAGAGCACAGTTACTGTACCACGAGAGATTAACTGAAGAGAGAATGAGAGCAGTAACAAGAACGCTGCGCATCGAATATTAGGTGCGTGTTTCAGTTGAATTTATGTGTAACACCTGATACAGTGTAAATTCGCGCTCGGTTAAACAAATAACACATGGGAGTATCCCATACGCCCTTGGCCCTAATTAAGATTAAAAAAACTGCAATTGTAACGTTTCAACAAAGTGGTTGCCACTGCCTACATACTCACCACTTACCTTTTACATGCTGTAGGCACAACAGCCCTCACGGAACAGCAACTATGGAAAAGGAAACAAGATGAAAAAAGAGGACATATGATTATCCAGCACTCCTAGAACAAAGTGAATAGAAAGGGTAAGTGCTACAACGCACTAGACATTATAAATATTATGAACAATACTATGAGAACAAGTGGGGCTAAAAACATGACCACAGGTGTTGGGTTTTAACAGAGACTAAAAGACCCCAACAGAGGAAATACAGAGACCGAACCGCTGATCTACCACAGTAGGCAATGGAATTTGGTAAGAGGAACAAAGAAAAATGTAACAAACAGATTGATAGTAGTCTGATGCTCTCTAGGTCCCTGATTTATGCATTTTCCCTTGCAGGGAGCAGATGCACCGATGAGATCAATCAAAAAGGAAGACTGTAAAGGACCGGTAGGGGGTGTCTGTACTTCTGCTCTCTATATGGTAGAAGAGAGGCACAGAAGACCCCAGCCAAGATTCTCTATTACGGTAGCAATGGACAAGCAATCAAGGCCTAGCTTCTCAGGAGGTGATGCAGGCTGGTTCTTAAGTACAGTGTAGTCCCCAAGCCCCCACAAAGGAATGTCCACACACTGTATTGGTTAGAACACAGTCTTTATATAATCAATATTCAAGGTTATGTACACTTATCATAATAACTCACTTTGTACTTAGGAAAATCAACAGTGGCAAATATATACAATTCTAAAGTGGTAGCACCCTTTGTATTAGATCTCATTAAAGTGCATCAACAATACTGTAACAATGTCACACAGATCAATAGAGTGAAACCAGCAATAGAGAGAGGAGAGAAAATAAGATGGTTGAGCAATAGGCAGAATACTGGACCCTACCACTAGACACAGTTCTCTGTGGAGATCCCCCCACCTGGGCAACCTGTAAAATAAAGATATAGCACAAGCCCAGTCCATATATTGTTCTGCAAGTCTTATTCCCTCCTATAATGTTTTTACCCCCCAATGTACCTGGTGGAGTCGAGTTCTTCGAAGATGCGTCGACAGATCCTTCTTGAGCGACCCCCTTTCAAGCGGGAGTCACGGATCGTCGAGAGGCGTCGAGAAGCGTCGAGGAACTCAGTGTTCGGCGATGGGGAATCGACGGCCCTTCTTGAATGCCTTCCCTTTCAAGCGGGAGACATGGGGCGTCGAACGTCCGTCGACAAACAGGGTAGAACGGCGTCGATGAGGCGGCAGCTTCGTCCGAGCGGTGCTCGTCGGCGTCGGAGCTTCGGCGTCCTGCAAGGCAGAGGCGTGCGGGGCACCTCGGTGACAATAGTTCTGGACCGCAAAGATTGTGGAGACGGAGGCCCAGCAAGGGTGTCGAGTCGTTCGAGTCTTTGTGGTCTTCGGGTGGCGGGAAACCCACCGGCAGGTTTCTCCTCAGCGCGTTGGTCGTTCTTGACTTTCTCCGGCAGGAAAAAAGCGGTCGACGGTGCGGACGAGAGAGTCCTTCGATTCGAATGTTCTTAGGCAAAGGAGCGGACGGCTCCGGTCGTCGGCGGCACGGCGTCAAGTGGTTCCCACGGCTGGGCAACACAACTTCGACGGGCCTCCAGCGGTTACACAAACCTGAGAACCCTGGTCGACGGCAATGGACTTCGATGGCGGCGATGTCCGGGTGCTTCACTTCGATCTCCTCGGCGGTCCCGTCTCGGGTCGGCAGCCTTTCGAGGGTCTGTCTTCCAGGGCGCTTCGGCGAAGATGGAGCGGTGCTCGATGGTCCCTCGGAGCATGGGAAGAGGGCGCCTTACCAGGTCCTCTCTCGGGTCAGTCTTCAACGATTTCGGCAGCCTTCGGATCGGTCGAAGCAAATGCAACAGCAAGTCTTCTTCTTCCAGCTGGACGTCGAGGATCAGCAGTTCCAGTTACTCTTAGAGTGAAGACTCAGCTTCTGAACGCTTCTGAACGCTTCTGAACGTTCCCTGAACCTTTCTGAACGCTTCTGAACCATTACCAGTGGTGAGAGGTCCCCAGATATACTATTCTGTCTCTCATCCACACTGCTGGCACACACTAAGCAGCCAATCATACAGAAGGGCATTCATGCAGTCAGTCAGCCAATCAGGCACACAGTGCATTCAGGCCACACTCCTCCCTTTCAGACACTCACAACAAGGAATGTGGATTGGGACAAGTACCCAGCCCTATAACACTACACACTGCATTCAGGCCAGTTTCGGGCAGGGCTGTCTCAGTCTTTGTCTCTCATGCCAGAAACCATACAACCACAACAAGGGGTGTATATTGGTCACACACTCCATTCACCCAGTTCCCACCCACAGGAGGTACCCACAACATACAGTCACTGGGAAGGCTCCAGTCAGTCTAGCTGGGCCTTCACAACAACACCATATATGGAACTTCCACCCAACAGCCAGTCAGGGGGAAGGGACAGAGTCAGGGCTTCCCAGGACTTTGGGAAACAAGGTAACAGGCAATAGAAAGCATGAGGCCACAGGGGCCATCTTGTTTCCTATCAGGAATCAACTGATCCCAATGGCAGGGCCTGGGTATCCCAAAATGGAGGACACCCAGAGCACCTGTCAAATTCAGCACGGAGCTGCCACCAGCCCATACCCTGCTCTGTGGGCCACCCACAGGTGCCCAAAAACATAAACTAGGGGCACAGGGTTGTACCCCTACCCATGGGTGCCATAAGGGTATCCCATGGGTCTGTTCACCAAACCGAAAGAGAGAGCTGCACTGCCAGGAGTCCCACATGGACTCCTGGGCAGAAAACATGACAGAACACACGATAAAAAGCAGTAAAGGACAAGGATTCAGAGGCCCTGTCCCTCTGATGCATTTCCAGCATCACAGTCGCCCCCCCCAGACTGAGGTGGATGGTGTCTAATCTCCCACGGGATAGTCACCCTCATCCAGACGGTCAACATACCTTCTGGAAAGGCCATCTGCATTATCGTGACTCTTCCCTGGTCTGTGCTCTATGGTGAAGTCTAGCCCTTGCAGGCTAATTGACCACCTGAGCAATTTCGGATTCTCACCCTTCATTTGCATAAGCCACTTCAGGGGCTTATGATCTGTTTGGACCTTGAAGGTAAACCCCGTAAGGTAGGGCCTAAAACGCCTAAGGCTCCAAACTATGCTAAAACACTCCTTTTCAACAGTAGCCCACCTAAGTTCTCTACCCTTGAGTTGTCTACTGATGAATATGATAGAATGTTCTCTCCCTTTGTCATCTAACTGGGACAAGACAGCTCCAATTCCGGTGTCGCAGGCATCCGTCTGGACGATAAAGGGTCGGCTGTAGTCAGGCGCACACAACACAGGTGCCCTACACAGACTTTCTTTCAAGCCATCAAAGGCCCTCTGACAGTCTTCGGTCCAATTAACCTTCCTAGGCTGTTTGGGTGAAGTTAGAGCTGTCAGGGGTGCAGCTATGGTTCCATAGTCTGCCATGAAATTGCGATAGTACCCAGTGAGGCCCAAAAAGGCTCTCACCTGGGTTTGAGTAGTGGGAGTCTCCCAGTTCTGTACATCCTGTACTTTACTGGAGAGAGGTTGGATTTGACCCCCACCTACCTCATGACCAAGATAGGTAACTTTCCCCTGAGCTATCTGGCACTTGGTGGCCTTGATAGTGAGGTTAGCCCTTTTCAAGGCCTGCAACACCTTATCCAGATGTGTCAAATGCTCTTCCCAGGTGGAACTGTAGACGGCAATGTCGTCTAAGTAAGCCACACAAAAGGCTTCCAGCCCACTGAGCGCATGGTTGACCAATTTCTGGAAGGTGGCAGGGGCATTCTTCAACCCAAAAGGCATGACCCTAAACTGGTAGAGTCCCTCAGGTGTTGAGAAGGCCGTCTTTTCCTTGGCATGGTCCGTCAGAGCTATTTGCCAATAGCCTGAGGTAAGGTCAAAGGTGCTCACAAATTTGGCAGCACCTATGGTGTCCACGAGCTCATCAGCCCTGGGAAATGGGTGCGTGTCAGTTTTGGTGACGGCATTGACTCCTCGGTAGTCCACACAGAACCTCCAATCCTTGGTACCCGCCTGGGAACTTGCCTTGGGGACAAGGACCACTGGACTGGACCAGGGACTGGTTGAGGGTTCAATAACACCCAGATCCAACATCTTGGCGACCTCAGCCTGGATGTGGTTCTTGACGGTATCTGACATACGGTAGCACCTGCTTTTGACAGGCACACTGTCACCAGTGTCAATTTCATGCCTACACCACGGTGTAAGGCCTGGCGTCAGTGAAAACAGAGAGGCATACTGTTGGAGTAAAGCCCTGCAGGCCCTCTGTTGCTCTGTTGTCAAATCCGGAGAGAGATGTACTCCCTCCACTGAGCCATCCTTAGGGTTGCTATGCAGCAAATCAGGAAGGGGCTCACTCTCATCCTCTTCTTGCCCTGAATCTAGCAAGAGACATGAGACTTCTGCTCGCCGGTGGAAAGGCTTGAGCCTGTTGACATGGAATATCTGAGGGGCTACCCCAGAGGCTCCCATGTCAACCAGATAATTGATTTCGCCCATCTTGGAGATGATCCTGAAGGGTCCAGTCCACTTGTCTGCCAGAGCTCTAGGCTTGGTAGGCTCCATCACAAGGATTTCCTGTCCTGGAGTCCAATCCACTTGCGAGGCTTTAAGGTCATGCCAGTACTTATTCAATTCCTGGCTGGCCTTGAGATTTGCTGTTGCCTGACCCATCATCTGTGTCATCCTCCGTCTGAGGCCTAACACATAGTCCCCCACTTGCTTGGCGGGACCTGGAGGGGTGGCTTCCAAGCCTTCTCAGATCAAGGCGAGGGGCCCCCTCACGGGATGTCCAAAGAGTAACTCAAAGGGGCTGAAACCAACACCCTCTTGAGGTACCTCTCTGTAAGCAAACAGCAGGCATGGCAGGAGGAGATCCCTTTTCCTCCTTAGGGGTTCTTCCAAAGCCCCTAGCATGCCCTTGAGAGTTTTATTAAATCTCTCAACCAGACCATTGGTCTGGGGGTGGTAAGAGGTGGAGAACTTGTAGGTTACCCCGCACTCTTTCCACATGGTTTTCATGTAACTAGACATGAAGTTGGATCCTCTGTCAGAGACAACCTCCTTGGGGAATCCAACACGGGTGAAAATGCCCAGGAGAGCCCTGGCAACCACCTTGGCAGTAACAGTCCGAAGGGGTATTGCCTCAGGGTACCTGGTGGCATGATCTACCAAGACCAGGATGAACCGATGTCCACCTGAAGTGGGAGGGTCAAGGGGACCGACGATGTCGATGCCCACCCTCTCAAATGGTGTGCCAACCACTGGCAATGGCTGCAGTGGGGCAATGACACTACCTCCAGTCTTGCCAGACAACTGACAAGTTGGGCAGGTCCTGCAGTGGGACTCCACCTCTACTCCCATCCGTGGCCAGTAGAAATGGGCAGAGAGCCTCTGCTTAGTCTTCTTGGTCCCAAGATGACCAGCCAAGGGCACCTCATGCGCCAACTGCAGTAGGAAGGGCCTGTAAACCTGGGGTACCACCAACCTCTTGAGGGCACCATGTTCAGGCTTAGTGGGCTCACTAACAAGGAGCTCACCCTCCCAATAAATCCGGAATGTCCTAGGCACTTCTCCTTGTGCCTGGGACAGGGCCTGTTTCCTCAGTCCCTCGAGAGAGTGGCACTCTCTCTGTCCCTTACAGAAGTCTGCCCGGGAGGGTCCCCCTTCAGCTAACAAGCATTGAAGGTCGGGATGATCCTCCGGGTTGAGAACCTCTCCCACAGGAGAGTCTTCTGTCTCTTCTCCCACAGGAGTTGAGTTTGGGTTTTCCACTGGACCCAGCCCATCCGGAGCATGGATCCCAATGGGTGCTGTCGGAACAGCAGGAAGAGAAGGTGTTCCCTCCACAGAGGTGGCCTTCTTGGTCTTCCTTCTTCTTGACTTCGGCCTCGCCTTTGGCTCGGGTACCTGACCCACAGCCAGACCCGGTGTCACCTGTGACCTAGTGACTGCAGCAGCAGTCATGGGAAGACCATCCGAGATCAACCCCAACTCTACTAGATCATTTCCTAACAGAATGTTAGCAGGGACATTGTCCTGAACCAGGACAGGAAGATTTGCTGTCTTGTCTCCAATCATGAGTGTGACTAAGGCTACAGGTGATAATTTGGGAGGCCCACCAGCTAACCTGGTGGTTCGCAGAGGAGCACCTACATAGTCCTCTGGCTTGAGCAGGGTCCTGTCCACCACTGTCATGCTTGCCCCAGTGTCTCTCAAACCAGTAGAAGGCTGGCCATTCAAGAGGACACTTCTCAAAAACCTACGGGTGTTCTGTGGGATAGTCGCCAGTACTTCTGCATACTGGTCCCAGGCCCCAAGGGACACTAAGGAAATCTCTACCGGAGCACCAAATGTGATCCCGGTAGAGGAGGGGAGGACAGTGGCCTCCACCTCAGACACGGGGTAAGGGTAGGTCAGGCTGACAGCCTGTACTCCAAGTGCCTTACCTTTACACTTGGAGTCACCCCTTTTGTGATCCAGAGCCCCACAGTCCCAACAAGCGCCAGGAGTGCGGGGTACGGTACTGGAACCACTGGGAGCCTGCTTTGCAGCAGGTGGACCACTACTCTTATTCCCACCCACAGATGACTTATCCCCACTAGATTTTTGGGTCTTGGGAGAGGAAGGTTTAGGTTTACCCGACTGTGACTGCTTGTGGGACTCCTCAGCTTTCTGAGCGGCCCCCTTTTCTTTGTCCTTGTCCTTCCCACTGGAGTCCTTAGGGGACACCCGGTGGGAGACTCACTTGTCAGCCAACCTAGCCAGCTTAAAGGGGTCCAAAATGTTCTGGTCAGCCACATACTGACGCAGCTCTGGTGAACAGGCTTCAGAAAAATGCTCAAAAAACAAGAGGTGGGACAATTCAACAAAAGTCTTAACCTTGTATCCATCGATCCACCCCATCATGTTCATGTGCGCAGCACTCACCCAGTCAACCCAAGACACATTCTCTCTTTTCTTAAAATCCCTGGACCTTCTAAGGTATTGGGTAGGTGTCTTGCCAAACTTGGCAATCAAAGCAGACTTCATACACTCATACTGACCCCTTTCTTCCACACTCAGCTTCAGAATACAGTCATATCCAGTTTGAGGCACTCTGCTTAACAAACACTTAGCCCAATCTCTTTTATCAACATCATGAATCGCACAAGCCATTTCAAACGCTTCAATCCATTGGAGGATATCTGAACCCTCCACAAATACACCAACCAAATCTTTCCTAAACTTGGTGGCTGGGGACCTGACACTCTCACTGGTTGTAACTGAAGTCTCCACTCTAGCTTTCTCTAGCTGGATTCTCTGACATTCAGTGTCCTGGCTCTTGAGTTCAAGGTCCTTATTTCTGAGTTCAAGATCCCTATTCTTGAGCTCCACTTGTTGAGCCAACTCCTCTTTCTTAAATTCAGCATCTATTTCCAACTTGCGGTATTCAAAGGCCAATTTCATCCTTAATAACTCAAGCTCCAAGGAATTGCTGGGGTTTGGAACAGAGGCAGCAGGAATGGCGGCATTCCCAGAAACAGACTCAGCAGAAACCCCAGGGGCAGAGTCCTCATTGGTTGCATTCCCCCCCTCATCAAGAGTTTCACCATCAGTCTGGTAGTCCACCAGGGCAGCTATCAGCTCAGCCCTAGACTTATCCACAAAGTCTAACTCCCTGGCTTCACAAGCACTCTGGAGAGCCTCCAAGCTCATCCGAGTCAATTTGCCATTTGCAATAGACTCCATTGTTTGTAATGCAGTTATCTTGTACACAACTAAACCTTAATTTAATAAAGTGCGGATATCTTTTGTAAGTGGCACGGTTATACACTGATTCTTAAAACCATAAACATCCCACCGCTGCCACCAGCTGTAAAGGACCGGTAGGGGGTGTCTGTACTCCTGCTCTCTATATGGTAGAAGAGAGGCACAGAAGACCCCAGCCAAGATTCTCTATTACGGTAGCAATGGACGAGCAATCAAGGCCTAGCTTCTCAGGAGGTGATGCAGGCTGGTTCTTAAGTACAGTGTAGTCCCCAAGCCCCCACAAAGGAATGTCCACACACTGTATTGGTTAGAACACAGTCTTTATATAATCAATATTCAAGGTTATGTACACTTATCATAATAACTCACTTTGTACTTAGGAAAATCAACAATGGCAAATATATACAATTCTAAAGTGGTAGCACCCTTTGTATTAGATCTCATTAAAGTGCATCAACAATACTGTAACAAGGCCACACAGATCAATAGAGTGAAACCAGCAATAGAGAGAGGAGAGAAAATAAGATGGTTGAGCAATAGGCAGAATACTGGCCCCTACCACTAGACACAGTTCTGTGTGGAGATCCCCCCACCTGGGCAACCTGTAAAATAAAGATATAGCACAAGCCCAGTCCATATATTGTTCTGCAAGTCTTATTCCCTCCTATAATGTTTTTACCCCCCCAATGTACCTGGTGGAGTCGAGTTCTTCGAAGATGCGTCGACAGATCCTTCTTGAGCGACCCCCTTTCAAGCGGGAGTCACGGATCGTCGAGAGGCGTCGAGAAGCGTCGAGGAACTCGGTGTTCCGCGACGGGGAATCGACGGCCCTTCTTGAATGCCTTCCCTTTCAAGCGGGAGACACGGGGCGTCGAACGTCTGTCGACAAACAGGGTAGAACGGCGTCGATGAGGCGGCAGCTTCGTCCGAGCGGTGCTCGTCGGCGTCGGAGCGTCGGCGTCCTGCAAGGCAGAGGCGTGCGGGCACCTCGGTGACAATAGTTCTGGACCGCAAAGATTGTGGAGACGGAGGCCGAGCAAGGGCGTCGAGTCGTTCGAGTCTTTGTGGTCTTCGGGTGGCGAGAAACCCACCGGCAGGTTTCTCCTCAGCGCGTTGGTCGTTCTCGACTTTCTCCAGCAGGATAAAGCGGTCGACGGTGCGGACGAGGGAGTCCTTCGATTCGAATGTTCTTAGGCAAAGGAGCGGACGGCTCCGGTCGTCGGCGGCACGGCGTCAAGTGGTTCCCACGGCTGGGCAACACAACTTCGACGGGCCTCCAGCGGTTACACAAACCTGCGAACCCTGGTCAACTGATCCCAATGGCAGGGCCTGGGTATCCCAAAATGGAGGACACCCAGAGCACCTGTCAAATTCAGCACGGAGCTGCCACCAGCCCATACCCTGCTCTGTGGGCCACCCACAGGTGCCCAAAAACATATACTAGGGGCACAGGGTTGTACCCCTACCCATGGGTGCCATAAGGGTATCCCATTGGTCTGTTCACCAAACCAAAAGAGAGAGCTGCACTGCCAGGAGTCCCACATGGACTCCTGGGCAGAAAACATGACAGAACACACGATAAAAAGCAGTAAAGGACAAGGATTCAGAGGCCCTGTCCCTCTGATGCATTTCCAGCATCACAAAGACGCCCGCTCCAGATAAAGGAAACTAAGTGACAGTGAAATGATGCAACTGTCCTTTTTATATGTATAGATAGTGCCCTAGTAGGCAGTATCTATAGTCCTGAAGAAAGCGGCAAACTATATTTCCCCTCTGAAACCGGTTGACGCGCATTGGCTCCTGGTGATGACCTGATCTGCCTGACTCATAGCAATTAATATATGAGCTTGGTTATAGAACATCCCTTGTTTTTATGATACTCAGCAGATGATGAGACCACTGAATATTGGACCACATATTGCTGTGATTTTTATGATAAATCACACCAATTGGCAGCAACACGAATAAAGAGGATTGTTGACTCCCACCTGGTGTGCACCTTTTGGAACCTTAGGAAAGTAGTGAGCCAGGATAGGGTGAGTTTTTTGGCCTTTCCCTTCACTTATACAGGTGTTATACTACCGCCGAACTAGGGATAGCTATCTTGAGGGATATATAGCTCCCCCATAGGGACATGTAAATATTGTGAAGGACTTAAGCTGTAGGCATAACTTGTTTTAACAAAATAGATTCTGCTTGTGATATGTTACAAAAGAAATTGGCCAAAAGGATCATGGAAGGAGCACTGTTAGTTCCAGTTGCCGCTGTCATGGTGCCAGCACCACAGGGAAGGTTTCCCATAGGACAAACACCACAACAAGGAGGGTACATGCAGGTACAGTATGGACCACAATGGGGAACACCACCACAGGGGAATTACATGCATGGGGAAGTGGGGGTTATCCAGGAACAGGATACAGGGTTTTTGGACCATGCTACATATGTCAGAACATGGGACAGGAACATGCTATGTTATTGTGGCTGTCTGTTTTACCACTTTCCTGCTTCCTGCGGTACTAGCGGCAGCCATTGCAAAGTGGTTGCAGATCACACATTATGAACTGATTCAACTGACAAATGCAACCAAAAAGGGACAACTCAGTGCATAAAGAGCAATGGGCGCTACGAATAATGACCTCCCAAATTTGTTTTGTTTTGGACCTTAGTACAGCTATGGAGGGAGAAGTATGTCATAAGATAGGGAGCATGTGCTGTACTGCAGACCCACTAATGATATTGCAAATGGAACAATCACAGACATACTAGAGGAAATAAGATAAATACACATAAGAGTGGCAAATAATGCCAGTCACATCACCGCCGATGCCCATCGTCAGGCGATTGTGGGAGAGGAAAACTGGACAGAGTGGCGTTCTGGGAGAACCAATCAGACAGTATGTTCTTGAGCTTTGGGGAGGCGGCCAGCCTCCAAAGTATCTACCACAGAGTACGCCAAGGTCATCATCCAACAGGTATCATGTGAATGTCCCCTTTCTCGCCAGCTGTATGGTGTCTTGTGTTCCGGTCACAATTATTCTACATCAATAACAGCAAATGCAAGCACTGAAACAAAACAGACAGTAAAAGCAAGGACATGTCAGTTCTGGGCAAATGTTTTCAAAAAGCTCTCAGTGAGAGTATTCGCCACATGCATGCTAAGGAGCAGCCTGATCTATTTTAATCTTATCACCAGAGAGCCTGATAGACATCTCTAAATGAGAGTAATATTGAACATGCATCTTTGTAAAACAAATGTATTTAAATTGAGGCCAAATGTGTACCTCACAGGATAAGTGGAAAGAGAATATGAGTAGAGATCTCACCCCCTCTGAAAAGCTGTTGAACTCCAGGACGGAAATGAAAGGGTTAATATCTGCCATGTATAGCACACTGATAAAGGCTAGGATTGGCTCCACATTACCCCTGAGGTGTAAATGGGAGAAAGACCTGGGTGAAGAGGTTGACCCAGACATGTGGGGGAGGATGTGCAAGGCCGCTCCTCAGGTTTCCATATCCAATCAATATAAACTTCATGCGATCAAATTATTACACACGTGGCAATATGAGCCCTCTAGGATGTTCCAGTCATTGAGCCCATTGTGCTGGCGTAAATGTGGTGAAGTAGCTGACTACTGGCATATGTGCTGGGGCTGCCCCCGGGTTAGAGTTTACTGGGATGAGGTCCTAGGGTGGATCAAAGATCTGGACGGAATTCAGAGGACCGCAGATCCTTTCCTTATTCTTTTTGGATTTGAACAATGTGATGAGAACTGAATAGAATCAGGGGTCTAGCGGCTCACCTTTAAATAGCAGCACCTGCCACTCTGGTAAGGAAGTGGAAATCTGATAGTACAACAAGCAACAGTGAATTGATTAATGTAGCATTAAATATATGCATCATGGAAAAGATAACCTCCACCTTACATACACAATCTGTACAATGTGACATGTTTTGGGAAGACTTTGTGCGCAAACATATGCCTGAGACTAGTCCGTAGAACACGGAAGGAGACTAGACAATTCTGCCTATCACTATTGCTGAAGGAATCACAACTGTGTCTTTTAGAAATATGCACATCAGGGATTGAGTGAGGAGCGAATGTTCCGGGGAGGGTGGAGGTGGGTGTAGAAAATTATTTTTGGGTTATTCAGTAAATGCACTGTTGGAGGAAACGCTCTGACTATTTGTGTACCACTTTGTCGGGGTATAAACACTGTTTTGTAATGCCTTTTTCCTCTGTTTTGAAACTCTTAATAAATTCAAATAAAAAAAAATAAATAAAATAAAAAAAGAGTACCTCACAGATCTCTCTCCATGTATATTGGCGCATAGGGAAGATACTATCCGCCTTCTGCTATTCTGAAAGTTGCTTGGTTGGGAACCCAAGGAAGAAGTGGTTGAGTCAAATTATTAGGGAATTGGGACAAAGAGCAAACACAACACTTACACTGTGTAGTCACTTTTCTAAGGTTAGGTTTTCACTGCAGCAAAAGCTCATATACACTTCATTCATTTTTATGAGTAGGGGGATCATATCCATTGCAGCGTACCAAGCTCAGAGGATTATATTAAATGACTACCCAAAGACGTGTGTACTCTAGTATTTTATAGTTTTGTTATTGTATTACAAATTTAGCACATATTTGTATTTTACATTATCACAGAAACTGTATACAGTGTGCAAAGGTAGAATTTTTGTGTGATATGTCAAGGGTTTGACCCTTTCAGGGTGGGACAGGGACTGCTCCCAACGTGGGGTAGGTGGCCTATAAGAGCATATACCCGATCTGATTGTACCCAGAGATGGGGTGAGGGAGCTGGGAGTGTCCAAGTCCCCGAATCCCCTCATTGTGCCAAGGCTGTTTCTTACCATTTTCCGTCGCACCTTGCCTTTCACCCTCATATCTGGACGGAATTTTATTTTTTTTCTTGCAGAACTGCTGGCTTCAGAATGCAATGCATCACCAGTGAAAACCTCCACGAGCTGAAGCACCAATGTGAAATATGAGTCTTGCTCCTCTGATCACCTCCAGATTACTGCAAAGACACTGACCTCCCAGGACAGTAGGAAGGCAACACGAGTGGCTAGCAAACGCAGGACTTGGTCGCTGCAAACCTCAATCACCTATTAGGAAAAACAGGGTAAGACTGAGAGGGCTTTTAAGTGTGGGCAAAAGCAATCCACCCTAGGGAAAAGGAAGAAAGATATTGGGCCTCATTACAATCTTGGCGTAATGGGTTAACCAGTGCCGCTAATGGATGCGGACCTGTTAAACCCATTCTGCCTGATTACGAGGACCCCTCGCGGGACCCGGTAAGGACACCTGGTAAAACCAGGCGTTGTTACCCGGTCCTGCGAGGGGACCAGGGAGCTAACAACGGGCCGGTCGTAATCGGCCCATTGTTAGCTCCCTGCACCCATTCCCATTGAGCCCTATGGAGGCTCGAATGGGAATGGGGAAGGTCGGGGCCCGGGTTCCCTGAGGGAGGAATTGCCAGGCCCTCCAAACTCGGAATGGCCCGGTAATTCCCCATTAAGGGAACCCAGACCCGGACGCGGTTTTGGAGGCAGCCATGCCGCCAATAGCGGCATGGCTACCGCCAAAGCCGTAATGAGGCCCACTGTCTTGAGAGGTCAGGAGCAGGCAGTGACCAATGGGAATGGGGAGGAAAAGGTCAATAGGGAAGGCATGCATATAAAAGTCATAGATGCCCAGGCATAGGGCATAGATTAGAGGTGTACAGGTGAGGTTAAGTGAAGAAGTTGTGGACCGATAGACCAGGTGGAGCACAGATGGTGGAGTGGAGTTCTGAGGACATGTTGGAGATTGTGGAATAGAGTGCAGGTGAGGTATTTTGTGTGAGAGAGAGTGGTATGAAGCATGATAGACTGGAGTTGCTGTTGTGAGAGTGAGTGCTGGAGCAGCTGAAAGAGTGAGTGAGGCAGGGAAGATAGGAAAGAGTGAGCGGAAAGGAGGAGTATTGCTTCAGAGAGACAGTGAGTAAAAACGAGTGACTGAGAGAGTAGAAGCAAGGGTGGAAGCGAGAGAAGACAGGTATAGAGGGGTGAAGTTGATGAATAGGGGGAGTACTAGTGGGAGAAAGGGAGCAAAGAGGAGACAAAGAAACATCAGAGGGACAGAGAGAATGGACAGAAAGGGAGTAGGGGAAGGCGAGGAAGACAGGAGTGAGGGGCAAGTGAGAGAGATGGGGAGAAAAGGAGGAAATAGGAGGAGAGAGAGAACGGTAGTAAGCTAGAGAGGGAGAAGAAAGGAGAGAATAGCAGTAGATGAGAGGCAGGAGAAGTGGAGCATTGGAGAGAATAGGCAGAAGATTAGGTGAGAGGAATAGAAACAATTTTGAAAGAAGAGAAGGAGAGAATGCAAGGGGGAGAGAGAGAAAGAAAGAAAACATCTTAACCAACATTGTCTTGGAGAACATCAGTGCAGGTTGCCATGTGTAATTGATAGATAGAGAAGTCTGCAGCCTTTAAGTGCTCACTCAAACTCCAGGCTAGAAATAGACAATAGATTTTACCTTTCACTAGTCCTGATTTATAAACATCAGAGGATTAAATAACCCTGGGCTAAGGTGGAAGTTAAGGATTAGAACAAGAACTCCCTTTAGTTTGACCCTTCTGCAATCCAGTCTTCATCAAAATGTGAAAGTTATTAAATTGACAAAACTAACTAAGTGAGTTGTGGAATTCTTGATGCTTGATCTATATTTAAAATGTAACACATTATGGATTTCATGCCCTGCCAGGAGGGCGGACATGGCCTTTAATGGTTCGCTAGCTCAAGCTAAGGCAGGCCCGAGCGAAAGCAAGGTCCTCATCTCAGACTGTGGGCTGTTAAAGGCCATGCCTGCTCTCATGGCAGGTCATGAAAGCCATTCCCACCTACGGGTTCATCCGGGGTGAAAATGGCTTTTGCAGTTTTTCATCGGGACATCCGCGCTGCTTGCGCAGCCGATCTCCCTGTTGACAAGGCTCCCTTCAGGTCCACAGGTAAGTGGAGGGTGTAAGGAGGGGAATCAGGTCATTTTGGGGGGGGGTAGGGAGATGCTCCCTGTTGACTCCCGGGATTGAAAGAAAAAAAAAAGCACCACCCGGGGAAGGGACTCGGGTAGCTGAGACAGGTGGCAGGGATTGTGTATTCTCGCCCGCTCTTCCAGCCACCTGATTGGCTATGCGCCCTTCCCCATGTGCACATTTTTGCATCTCTTCTCTGAACTGTAGCGTGATTAATTCAACAACTACCCATATATGTGTCACAAATCATTTTATTAAAGCAATATTCATTGTTTGTTTGTTTATTTGTTTATTCATTTATAACGCGTGCCAGTCCCGAGGTTATCAGGGCGCAAAAGTACAGAATATGCGAGACTTAGGTTACATAGTTACACAATATATAAGCAAGGGTATATATATACAAGGCAGTAGAGATCAAGTATGAAAAACAGGTAGATACATAAATATATACAAGCATTGTACAGCAGAAATCTTATATACAATTGTGTGGACCTAAGTGTCCATTGATTTCAGCAAATTTATATAATTGGATCTGAATTTAAGATAGGGTTGCTCTTCTCTTATAGAATGTGGCAAGGTGTTCCAGAATTGGGCTGTTTTAACTGGGAAGCTGACGCCTCCTACCTTAGGCAACTTAAATCTTGGTATGATAAGGCTATTGGTATTGCTTATTCTCGTCTGTCTGGTGGAGGTTCTTCTCTGCAATATGTTTTTGTTTTAACATTTAACGTACATCAGGTACAAACTCAGTTTTTGTATTTCTTACTTCTGCACCACTCTAAAATCACTACAAAATTAAATGCCTCCCCCTTCCTCTAGAAGGTCTAGTTGTCTCTGTAACTGGATTCACATACTAGGGGTACCCTCTAACATCGTCATTATATCACGTAAGACAGGAGGGAGATTTCAATATCCCCTTGGCACTTGTTTTCAACAAAATTTTCTGATCCCTCTATGATTCTGCCACTTGGATCTTCTCACGTGTCCCCCTGTACATTTCCACCTGTATATGCCACTATAATACAGCCCCACTGGGATCTTGCACATAGGTGTTCCATGGCAATTCTACCCCGCTATGATTTCTCACCTAGGTGTGCCACTGCCATTTTCCCTGCTCTGATTGTTCTCCATAGTTCCCCACTGAAATTCTGCTCTTTGCTGACCCTACGAGGGGTTTCCGTGGAACTATGTCATTCCACTGTAGACTTAGCAGCCACTGTTACTCATTGCCTTCCCCTACATTTCTCCAATGTGATTTGGGACCAGGAGCTGCACACTGTTTGCTGTTAAAAAGACCAGCCACTCCCAGAGTGCTTAGGTACTTCTCCTCACTATAGGCCTAATTTACAGAGTGTTTTCCAATGGGGTTTTGCATAATTAAACGCTTGTGTGAATTAGTTCCTTTACATGAGGTGTAACATTACGAGGCTGTCTGCAGGGCCGCACCAGATGCTCAAAAGGCCATTGAGGTCTCCCTGACTGCTCCCCACACTAATACACTCAAATTCAATAATACACACAGAGACGTTTTTATGGGAAGGCAAAAGGGGTGCTGCCTGATCTGAAGAAGTAAGAGTCCATTGTTCACCAGTCCTAATAGCACACATCAGGAAAAAAAATGGGTGCTGCTGAGGCTCTAAACCCATTGCCTTTCTGTTTTGGCAAGTGCATTCTGCCTTGATCAATTCATCATGTATTGCTTTCTGTGTTCACTGTGGTATACATAGTTTGTGTGTTCCTTACGGCACAACTCTGTAGCATTCTTTCCTTCCTGTGGGTATAATGTTGATCATGTACAATAGGCAACCGTGAAATGCATATTGATAAATGAGTGCCACAATGGTTCAGAAGTTAGCTCAGTGTTTGAAGCACCCATTGCAACGATATGTGTTCATATGCAAAATTAGAATACAACATTCCAGAAAGGCTTGCTGAGCCTTTCCTATGTCTGAAGTTTATAAACCTGCCTGCATGTGTACTTGGTTTTGCAGAACAACAGCTTCTATTATCAGCAATGAACCTGCACCAGATAAGGGTTGCTATAAAAACTAACATATCATCTGTATGGTGAAGGTCTAGAAATTTGTTTGTTCAGATGGGGTGTTGTAAAACCTAGGCAATCGCCTCCAACAATGGCATAAACTGTTAGTCCAAGAGGTGAATAACTATCCAAATTCAAGACTATGGAACGTAAGCGTTTGTGCTTGTATCCTGGATCTTCCAGCAGTTGATACAGTGATCCTGGTCAAATCATCTAATATATCTTACATTACTGTGCTGTCTTCTGTGAGGTTTGCCTTCTTGCATGCTGGTGGCATCATTTAGCCCATTACCTGATCTTTCTTCTTATGCAGGCCATTTGGGTGGAAGGGGTGGTAGACCGAAGAGAGCAGACCAGATGTTGCAGGCCTCAGGCAAGAATATTTTAAGGTCTGCTCATTTGACACAAAAAACGGTTTGCTTTTTGGTAAAGGTTGAAGGTTTTATGCACGTTTATAAATGAAAATGTCACAAGCCATTGTTTTGGAAATATTTAAAGCCTTCAAATACAAAAGACAAACCCAGATTACATTTGTTAACTTGCATAAATTGGTATGCTGGGACTTCTATACTTCCATTGATGATGAAGAGAATGACCCATTCCCATTTTGCATAACACCCTTCTATAATATTCTGTTTTTAAATTGTCATGTTTGGTAATGTGATTTGTGTACTTTCCAAGTCCGTTTTTAAATAATTAGATTGTTTTATCTCATGGTAAAAACTGGAAAAGAAAGTGTTCATATGCAGAAATTGCAGAGTTGGCACAAATCCCAGCAACACCCCTTAACCAATGTGTGATCCTGGACATCTCATTTAATCTTGTACTGCCTAACCCCTCACTATTGCCACTCCCTAAACCTTTCAAAATTGTCAGCCCTTCAGAGTGATTTCATGGTATGATCTTAATAAAATACTTATTCATGGTTTCACTGGCTATAGGGTTGCTTCCACTTTAATAGTGAGCATATTTATATCGCACATCACAGGCATTGTTCCTTTGATATCTAATGGCAACACTATTTGAAAACCATATCCCACTTCTAATCTCAGTCTGTATGGATAAAGACACCTTCCCGGTGGCTGATAATCTGCATGAACTATCCATGCTACGGTATGTGTAGCTTTCTTTTCCTTCCAATTGGCCTCCTGTATCCATGCATGAGCACGTTTGCATTCTGTGAGGCAGCTAATGTGAGTACTCTGTCTATTATGGGTTAAATGTACTTTTTACAAACGGTCTTGCATTAATACTACAGGCTGGATACCGTCCAGGATGCTGTTGATAAAAATTATCTTTTATGTGCTAGAACAGTAACCGCTTCGTAGACTGCTAATGTTGGTCTTAAAATGCAAATTGTTTATAATTCTGATTAGAGCAAGAATGAAAAGGGTAAGGGGACTTAAAGGGAGTAAACGTGCTTATTATGCTGCGAGACAGCATATCAACCTATAGGTGCGACGGGTGGGAAGCGGGGGGCGCAACCAGTATTCTTGATCCCTTCATTCCTTTGGTTTGGTGGAGGGGGGCCCCAAAGATGCCTTGCTCAGGGCCCCAAAAGTGCTTAAAATGGCCCTGAATACGCATGTCAACAAAGTCAACCATACATGGTAATTTGAAAACCCTACCAGCAGACATGAAACATCAGTATGCTACAGCACTCGAACCAATGTATATTCCACTGTCCCGACTAATCCCCCTTGCACTAATGCACAGCAGGCTACCCTGTAGGCTCAGATATCTAATGCTCCCTTGGACAAAACACCTATGCACAGACCCATAAACAGTACGTGGGTGCCACCAAACTGCATGCATATCTTGCGTTTTCCCTTTTTCCACACTAGCCAAACCCAGCCACACTCTCGTTTAGGTCTGCCAGAGCACCAACAGATGACGCAGATTTACACATAGCATGATATAAAACCCAACAACATAACTTGGTTTGTATTTCCCATTTTAAATGGCTCTGGTGATAGTCATATCATTTTGCCTAATGCCCCTGAGAACCCGGCTTTGTGTTATGTGGATCTAAGGTAGTTTGGTCATGTAATACGGCCACGTTTTGGTGTAAAATGATGTTGACTATAAGGTGCTGGGGGAATACTCACAGAACTACTGTAGGAGTCAGAGCATCACAGCAGTTTACATCGTACATAGGCTGATGGGGATCAGTCAATTTCCTATTTTCCGAATGCTGTGTATTTTCTTGTGTACACATTAACTGGAGCAATATATATGTCACTGAACATTAAGTGAGAGAAGGTTTAGTATTCTTTTGTACCCCATGCATTTACACTGTAGCTGTACAGTATTGACTTAAGTGAATTTCACAGCTAGTCAAAATAACCAAACTAGAGTGATAGCCACAAGCAAATCAAATATATGGGTAATTGGCACAATATAGAGGTGATTTATTGCAAGCAATGGAACCATGTCAGGCCTCCAAAACATCGTTATTTCACCAATATGATTTTTAAAACTGGCAACCTCACAACTGTAGATGAGGTGATAGAAGAAAAGGAGTGCGTTATTTGTTGCATCTGCAAATTGTGTTCTCATTTATTTGGGCTGGTGGAGTCCTAATATTAATCAATTAATATTAATTTAACATTTATATAGCGCTACAAATCCTCAGGTATGTGAGCACTGCTTATTACCCTCTGTGTGTGGTGCTCATTTATCGACCTCAGAAGGATGAAAGGGTGAGTTTGGCCCCCTACTCGCTGTGCTATGGGGCCGGCTCCTGCACTGGCTCACGTGTTTAAGGAATTATGTAGGAGTTCCTTTGTTTGTGTTCACGTGGCCAGGAAAACTTTGCCAGAAATCACAAAGACTATCTATATATTGAATAAAGTGAAGTACTATAAAAAGAAGCATGTGGAAAATATTTGTTTAGATAATACCAGGGTCGCACTCAGGCATAACATTGTCTCGGGCGCCAATGAAAAAGTGGTGAACATATGCAAATAGTACCCAAGGGAGAGTTTTTTGTTATCAAATGTGATGCAAATTGTGCAATTTAAAGAATATTTATTCAGCGACAATGGTCAAAACTACTAGCCGCATAGTAAAGTAGCGCCAAAAAAGTGTGCCATTTTGACCCAAAAAACTGGCCCACACTAGTATTTTCTGTTTTTGGTTCGGGCATTGACCTTTTGTCTATGGGGCAGTTTGAGCCTGCATAATACCGAGAAGCGTCCTGTTTTTAGGCTTAGCATTCCATAATTCTTATGAAATAACCGAAAGTAAATATTAGATATATACTTTTGGGGCTCTGTATCAGCACTGGAGAAGTAAAGCATGAAGAGCGCGCATTTTCGGATGTGTGCTTTCCAGTTGGCAGCTTTATTAAATTGTGATAATAACATGGGAACAGAGCAGTCTAAAAATATCTGAAAAACGAATGAAAGTTTGCATTCAGAGAGCACGCAGAGCTTGCTCTGACAATTCCCAGGATCTGAACAAATTAAGATGTACATCAATTTAAACTGCAAACTGTTTCTGGGAACGATTTATAGGCATCAATCACCAAAATGAAAGGAACCGTGCATTTAGAAATCCTTTCTATTTCTTTTGACAGAAACGCTCATTATTCAGTGGAGCGAGTTCACAGTTATTTTCAAGATAATTTGCTCAACTTTTCTTTTTTTAGGCTAATACGAAGGCTCCAAATCTACAAACATATGTGTTTGTGTTATTTGAATAGTGATTTAACCCTCTATTAGCTATACATTTGGCAAGCATGATGTGAACAAAATAATAATTGTATATTGTTTTTAGTTAACTGTTGAATTCCTCTAGCTCCAAAAAGTGTAATAATTAATATGTGAAGGCCTCCAACCAAGCTGAATCCATCCTTACATGCAGAAACACGTCCTAAAATGTCCCACCTATCTTTCATGCACGCAATCAGCTGTACCAGTGATGCAATAACTGATGTAATATTTGATATAATCAGTGTGATATCATCTGTGTGCTTAGGGGTCGGCGCAGCTTCAGCACCTGACGAATTTCAGGAGTTGTGTTGCGTTAAATCAGCACAGTAGGGTCAAGTCAAGGAACACATTTTCATTGAATTTCAAGGGTTTCTTTGCATCAGATTGTTTCACCTTAACATTGCCTGAAGTAAAGATTTTTCACTGAATTTCAAGGGTTTTACTATGCTATACCTCCCACCACCTGTAATTCTGTCTTTTTTTCTAATAACATACCTTATACCATATCATTTGTTATCAATATCTAATCTAGAGCTACACAATCTCGGGTTTATCAAGTATTTCTTCTTTTTTTGTGTCTTGTAGATAAGAAAGGATTAGTAATGGTGTACAGTGACGAGGAAGAGGAGGGGTCTTTGGGAGACTGTAATGAGGAAGACTAAAGTTGTGTAGTTGGTGACTGGGGCAAAACGAGTGAGGTAGGGTAGTTTGGGACTGTGTTGAGGAATAGGGTGGTGTGGCTAGTGGGCAACTGTGATAAAGACTAAGTGGGTAAACAAATAAAGCCTATACATTATAACCACATAACTCCTTTTAAGGCCTACCTATAAACATTAACCTTTTTTTTAGAAATATAATATTCAAATCGAGATCTACATCAGTACTGGGACGCGGAAGAGGGATGTGGTAATATAAGATCTAGATTCATGTACAGTATCTATTTCTTTGAGTAATTAACAGAAAAGGAAAGATGTGAAGACCATATTTGAATCGGGAAGCCATAATGCTACAAATAATTCAAATGATACTAACACAAGGAAGAGTACATTGAGCAACAACTTTTTTTTATGTGAAGGGAGAATGTGATCACTATAAAAAACATTGATAATTGCACTCTCTTTTTGAAAAGGTTCAATAAAAACGGATGAAAAAAGCACTATTGATTTTTCATTTTGATCATTTTCTGGAGCTAGCGACACAGCATCCCAAGGCACCGTCCAGCAATGAAGAGATCAACCTTGTCACAGTCCCTGAAGACCTGGAAGACACTGAGTGAGTATAGCAGCTAGCGCCACCCAAGAAGTACCATTGCAGGTGCTTCACACCTACCCCGTGCTGGTGGTACTTCAAGGTGCCTAAAGACACTCCCCGGTCAGGCATTGAGAAGGGATGTTGAGAAGGGACAGTGCACATTTTGTGGTGAGGTGCAAAGGAGAGGATTCTCCATGGTTCCTGCACAAAGCCTGGGCACCACAGTGTTTGTGAACGACCTGATATCTTACCCCTAATAGCAAGTGAATGAAGTTTTCAAGAGCAGGTTCCGGCAATAGACAATCTGCTTTGGTTGTAAAGCCCTGCAACCCACCATCAGACCTTCAACGCAACAGGAAGCAGGACCACCTTCATCAGCTGTGTCATCCTCTGCACCTCTTCCATCAACTTAATCTGGTGGCAAATATTTGGAGTTTCGCCACTGTCGCCCCAGCATTGGCCTCGTCACGCAATGCAGGTCTCCAGTAGGTGGTGTTTTCACCTTCAGGAAGTTCTATATGCCAATAGCACTGAAAGGAACAACTTATGAGGCAATTGAGGATGCCTGTGTGGATCACGGGGGAAATTGACAGTAGTTTTTCACTATATTTTTACTCCCTCTTTCAGGTTAGTTTTTACCTGACGGTTCATTATAAAAAATATATTTATATATATATCAGTGAAAAAAACTTTGTTAAAGGGATGTTATGGTTAAGTTGCGCTACTAAAAACCTATGAAATTCAGTGAAAAAACTTTGTTAAAGGGACGTTATGGTTCCAAGTAAAACCGAAAAACCCATGAAATTTGCCAGTTATGGTAAGCTAAGCAACCATAACTCGCGCCACCACCGTGCACTGCTAAGACTAACACCCAGGACATCAAAGATGACATCACAAATGTCATTGATGACATCACTGATGACATCACATGTCTGGCTCACTTTTTTTTCTTTTGCTGACATATCTAGGCCACATGGTTTTCTTCAGTAACAGTCAGAAACTAAGAATTTTATTTTATTTGTAGACATATCCTTCTAGTAGGTTCTTACAGTAATTCCCTTAGAGTACAGTCACATCATATGAAACATATACATATGGGAAAACACAAGCTTGAAAGACAGCAATCCTTTTTGTGCATAACGATAATCACTAGACTTATGAGCACTTTCTGATAGTTCTGTTGTTTTTTTTATGGCTGTACCTTCCCTGTATATGGTCATATTTGTATACATTGTACTCACACTACTTTCCTTAGGGTCCAATCACATCAAGTGATACATATACATAGGGTAAATAGCAGCTTTCAAACAGAGCAATCATTTATTTGCATGAAACTAATCAGTTAAGTTATGAATTGTTTATGCTACTACTTGTGCTTTTTTGCTAACTTCACTTTCCCTGTATATACCCATATTGGTATGTGTTCCTGTGTCTTTGTGTTTTGTCTATAGTAATGCAATTATGTAATACATGGGTTTTATTAGCTACTTATTACATATTTCACAGTACACAAAAATCTATTAAGAAAACAATTATCATTTCATTATTCAACATATTAACATTACGAATATCATACCTTCATCTTGTAAGCTGCACACAATGTTATGTTTCTGTATGAGTAGCTTAGTATACTAGATAGAACCCCATAATAGGATGCTATTTATATCAATGCATCGTTCAATGCACTTATTAGGGTATATTTCTTGCAATGATTCTTGACACTTTTTTCGCAACATAATAAGAATCCCTTCTACACATATTCCATGAGAAATACATACACATGTGATGTCATCAGTGATGTCATCAATGACATTTGTGATGTCATCTTTGATGTCCTGGGTGTTAGTCTTAGCAGTGCACGGTGGTGGCGCGAGTTATGGTTGCTTAGCTTACCATAACTGGCGAATTTCAAGGGTTTTTCGGCTTTACTTGGAACTTTAATGTCCCTTTAACAAAGTATTTTCACTGAATTTCATAGGTTTTTAGTAGCGCAACTTAACCATAACGTCCCTTTAACAACGTTTTTTTCACTGAATTTCATAGGTTTTTAGTAGCGCAACTTAACCATAACGTCCCTTTAACAAAGTTTTTTCACGGAATTTCATAGGTTTTTAGTAGCAAAACTTAACAATAATGCCTTTGATTTTATATACATGTCATATGGAACTGACTAGATCTCTTCTTATGAACTTGATGTCCGCGAACTTATTTAATGTTCGCGGACATGTTCGGAGAACAGTACCACTACCTAAAAACTGTAGGGGGGGGTTATGTTTGATTGTTATATAATAATATAAGAACATTTAACAAATTCAAAAAGCAGCACACAAACACATTATATATAGTAATACATAAGAAATGTAACCCATATATGTAACACACTAACCATTCATTTAAATACAATATGTTCTGAAATGGAATATACCACAAGAACATAAATTGGCTTCCAACATAACTACCTCACAGACACAACAGAACTGAGAACAAGACCAGACCCACTGAATACATAGGACTTATCTTACCAGAAATAGTAAGTGTACTTAATTTTACTCATATATTTATAAACTTTCTGTATTAGATTAAAAAATATATTATCTTTTCTTTTTTTTTTCTCACAGAAATGTCTAGTACTCTGGAATGGCTAGAGAACAATTTCCCACATGAATAAATGTCACAAGATAGTGAAACTAATGGTAAACACTTTATAATATAAACCATTTAAATATTATTATTTTGTATACATTTAACATATATATATTTTTTTTATACAGAGCATAACAAAATAGAAACTACCTCTGAAGAAGCTGTTATGGAAAACACGCTTGACAACATAAAAGAAAAAATTGATTTACTGTTGACCAATTCTAATAATTTGAAAACTTTTGTTGAAGATCATTTTAAAACAAAAACGTCATACCATTGCCCCACATGTACTTGTCCCTCCTCACCATATCCCAGTCAATTATCCCCAAACCCTCTCCATAATCCAAAACGTTTTGATGAGATTTCCATCCCTTCCTCACCTACTTCCAATCATGTTGAAACCCCAAATTCTCCTGTTTTTGTTTCTGTTTCTGCCTCACCTTCTCTGTCATAAATTATTAATATATGTTAAATAAAGTTTAATTTTTATATTGTATTGTGAACAGTTTCCGTTTTTTTTTTTTAAAAACAATAAAAGTGTCTGCGGACAGTGCGAGTGTTCTGAAATGTTCGTACATAAACGAAAATGGAGGTGTCCTGAAGAACACCACACCTGTTCCTACTGTTCGCTAGCAAGTTGAAACTGTTCTAAGAACACAAGTGGTGTCCTGAAATGTTCGTAAAGAGACAAAAATTAAAGTGTTCTAAAGAACACTATATCTGTCCGTAATGTTCGCTATCAACTTAAAACTGTCCTAAGAACACAATTGGTGTCCTGAAATGTTCGTAAATAAACGAAAATGATGTGTCCTGAACGACAGTACAACTGTTCGTAGTGTTCGCTACCCAATTGAAAGTGTTCTAAGAACACAATTGGTGTCCTGAAATGTTCGTACATAAACTAAATTACACGTGTCCTGAAGAACACTATATCTGTCCTTACTGTTCGCTACCAAGTTTAAACTGTTCTAAGAACACACGCGGTGTCCTGAAATATTCGTTTCATGTGTGACGCACTTTTAATTACTTCAGAACCCGAACAGTGTCCGTAGGACATCAATGCGCATGCGCTAACTAATCTCCGTGCACTTGGTGTCCTGCGGACAGGCGCTTCCTTCGCAGACTAGTTCGCAAACAGATCATATGACCGCGCCCACGCTCATCGTGTGTCCTGAAATGCGGACACTGTTCGTGTCCCCGAACAATTTAAAAGTACATTTTCAGTTAATCCATAATATTTTTCAATAAAATCTCACCATGCCACAAGTCCCACATAGCAATCTTGAGTTTCTATATACCTTTTGAAACTTTCCGATCCTTTTTTTGTGTTCGATCTGTCCGCGCACAGTGCGCATGTCCGCGGACCACGCACAAGCACCCCTATGAAAGACCACGCCCAAGAGTTTATTCCCATTGTGTTTCTGGCTATTCTTCAGAACACAGTGATTTTTGCTGCCATCTGCAGACTACACCATCATCGACATGGCATCCTTGGCTGCTGAACTGCCACTTGGTGCTGCACCTGCTTCAGCACCACCACCACCCCCTCCACCACCACCACCTCCCCAAGGGCCTGAAGAGGGGAACACGACTGAGGATGCGGAGGAGGAAGAAGAGGATGATGAGAATGAGGTAGAGGAAATCCCTACTACCCGCACTAGGCGTGAGTCTTGGGTGTGGCGGTTATTTACCATTCATGGGAATGGTCCTAAGGCTCGTGCGAACCATGTTACCTGCAATAAGTGCAAAATGATACTCAGTCACGGGAAGCACGGTAACTACAGCTTTGGGGCCACTACTATGAAGCGACACCTGAGGTCATTTCACTCTGGGCTATTCACAGGGTTGTACCTTGCGAAGAATGTAGCAGGTTGATTTCCTCTACTTCATCCTCTGTTTCTGATCCTGTCACCACAAGGACCACCTCTGTGGGACAGCGTCTTTCTCAAGCTGCCTCACAGGCCATACAGAATGCTGATGACCCTTACCTTTCCAGGGTCACAGTTGTATGTATGTACTGTGCCACAGTACTCTGCAGGGGGGAGCGACTTCGGAGTGCTTTTGAGACTATCGTCTCAGAGCACGAGAAGACCTGCTCACTACCCAAATAAAACCCACTCTACATCTTCCTCTCTCAGCTCGCCCTTTCTTATCCCTGTGGTTGGTGTCCCCCCCTTTAACCTCCTTTACCCTCCTCTCCTAGTGTGTCGTGTCTGAAAAACCAAAAAAAATACAAAATTACAAAAATCAAAAAAAAATAAGGCTCTTTTCAGAGCCGCCTTTCCCAGTTAAAAAATAGAAGTGAAAATAAATGAAGCAGGGCTCTTTGTATTTTTTAGAAGTCCGCGAACAGTTCGCGAACATTAAAAAAATTGGGTTACTACTCCATCACAAACATTGTAATTTTTTCTGGAAAGAAGTGGTGGCTCTGAAAAGAGCCTTTGGGTGGTGTTTGTAAGTCAAAAATTGTAAATGCTTAACATCTACTTCAAAATCGTTGTTGTAATTCCAAAAAGGTCACAATGCATTTTGTACATTTCTCAGAAAAATCTGATTGCCAGCATAAGTAAGATGGACTCCATCTCTGCGAAAAATGTATGTACTACAAAACATAATATTTTCATTGTGAAAAGAAGACATGCCAAAATCTCTTAGAAAGCCACAAACAGCCTTATTAACATTGCGCCTTGCTTTTTCCATTTGTGGACCAAATGAAGAAGAACAAAGCCACATTTGTCTCTGCGCAATCCGTGAAAATATCACTTGCGAATTAGGAAACATGTCCATAACCTTCCTCAGTCCTTCTTTCATAGCAAATTGCAATAAAATTCCAGTCACATGCCCTAAACTGTTCCCTCCACAATTAATTACAATTATGTCTGGATGTTGCTCTGTCTCCAAAGTAGCACAGAGAGGTAGCAAATCCAACCACTTCATTCCACATACTCCATGCCAGTGTACTTCCACATGTGGGAATCCAAGATCTACAGCTACTCCACAGCTTTCTGCATGCACCTTCAACCAATGTATCCACGAATCTCCTAAAATCCAAACAATCTGTTTTCTGAAACACACAGCCATAGCTATCTTTTGTTCTCTCAGCAAAAAGAGTATCTCAGAAAATCTCTCCTGGCACAACACACCCACCAAACTTTCCTGACCAATCCCTTTCAGTGCTTATTCTCATTTGCATGACTTCTGAACCCAAAAATCCCCGGATGTAACTCCCGATGTCCTGGAACTACCGGCATGTCCGCGGACATATCGTAACATGAACAGCCCTTCTACCATTTCCACTACACTCTCTCTGCCATTCCCTCATTGGATGTACCTCAAAAATCACATGACCATGCACCAATCACATTCAAAACCTCTACATCTAACTGCATCATCATAGATCAGCACTGCAAATGTACTCTGAATCTCTCTGAGTACAAGTGTCATATCATTGGCAAGCAGCATCTACCACAAATACTGTACAAGCCTTCAAGATTTCTACTTGCAGCTCCATGCATATCCATATGCATGAACACAAACTTCAGGTATGCATATTTTCTGTATAGTACATGACATAGCTCTCAACCATTTTTGTTTTACAGGCGGGTGAAATCACCCGATTTTGTTTTTAGCGGGTGAGACGCCCATTGCAATGAATGGGCGTGCAGGAGGCTTGTCGGGTGAGTCTGCCCTTTACAAGGCGTGTGACACCCGCCAAAAGCGTGTGAGTCGAGAGCTATGGTAGATGAACACATTCTCAAACAGACTTTTACCTTGTAAAATCTATTAAATGAATTTACTGTACTTTTTTCAATTTCCTAAAATCAACTACCACTTATACACCTTTATACTTTTTACTTTCTTTAAACACACACACTCAAATCATGTTAAACTAACATTTTTTTAATGAAATATATAGACTACATATAATATAATAATAATATACATATTCAAACAAAATTGCATGCAAACACAATCTATGTTTAAACCTTTATAAAAATACTTATACAATTTTATATTTTTTGTTTTTATTTATTTATTTACTTAATTACTTTAAATTAGACATGACATTGAGGCGCTATTACCTAGAACAGTTTACTTACAGAAATAGTGGTATTCACTAATATATTATAAATTTCACAAGACATAGTAAAGATATTTTATTTTTGCTACAGTTAGTCATTCAATACAATTTGTTCATTAAGAACATATCATATGCACTGAACTGATGCAATGTATCTTATGTAAATAAATTAGTTTAATGGTTTTACAGAAGGCACTGAGGATTTCAATTAAAAAAATCAATATCTAAATTAAAAACAGTGCTATATACAAACAAAGTTACTAATTTGAAGCTTTCACAGTTGCAGTGAAGACCAGTTTCCTGAAAAGAAGCAGCCGAATTAGAAGAAGAAAGAAAAACTAAGAAGTTACTTGTTAAGTTAAAAAAAAAAGTAAGTAAAATATCACCATATTATTTATATTATTAATCAAATATACTATAACATTAATACCAGCTATTTTGGTTTCTTAAAATAGAGATTTTGTACCATTTTGTCCAAAAATGTCCATGTCGTAAACAGCGATTTACAACCAGAATGGCCCACAAATTTCTATTTTTGGACACACAAATTAGCCAACTGAACCACTACAATTTTCATATTATAGAACAAACAACTGTTTTAATTGTATACATTACATTTACTATTTGTACTTTTCCACACCACTAGCTTACTTTTTCTTTGTCATCTGAACCCCAGTTTAGTGACACATGAATTCAAGAATACCTACCCCTACTAGTTTTAGTTCCCAATGCACAATCACACACCATTACATACATCTTTATCATCTTACTCAAACACTCATGCACACAGCACACATACATTCCAGAACACCCCAACCCATATCTTCTTTATTTTTTTCAACAGACCCTAAAGAATGCCTACCAAAAGACAACTCCGTAGAAAGCAACGCAAAATTAGAGCAAATGAAAATAAAGGTGTCCAACATAAGCATCCATCTCTAGCAGAATTTGTAAAAAAAGTTGAAACAAAACAGCTAATACAATCATTTAGTGAAACACAAGAAGTTTCAAGTACAACAACTTCGCTTCCTCTATCAAAATGTAAAACAAACCAAAAAACAATTAACAGAAAATCACCTATCAGTACAGATAAAACTACTTCTTCAAATTTTAATATAGTGCAAAGTAAGCATACCAAGAAAAGTATTTTAGCCAAAATATAAAGTCACAAAGTCCTTCAAAATCTTATAAAAACAGGAGAGAAATCAGGTTCAAAGCTTAAAACCTATTGTAGGAAATTAATCTTAGAAGCATTGATGGACAGTGCAATTCTTCTCAAAAGAAATTTATTCATTTTACTGTGAAACCACTAACAAAACTAATAACTAAATTACAAAAAAGACTTCTCAATAAGCGAAATGTCAACAGAAAGAACTTCTTAAGTATCTGCGGAGATGAATGGAATCACACTACGAGCACAGAACCATATTTTAATGAAGAAGCGTACAAACAAAAGCAAACGAATACAATTGCCATAAATAGCAGTGGTCAAGGTTATGAAAAAGTGAATAATACCATAATGGAACAAGAAGTACTCCTTACAAAAATATGCCGTGAAAACTTAGAATTACCCCTCCATTCAACTGAATCAGAACGTCTAGTGTACAAATGGCCATGCACGTCAATGTGTAACATTCCCAAACAATGTTTCAAATCTTTACACCAAATCCTCAATAAATATGTAAAAAGCAAAGACAAAATCAAAATTAAATTACTGCAAAATATAGATACCTGTCCAGTGCGCAAGTACACAGGACTACAAGGACATTCATTGGCCTGCATTACAGGACCTACTTGTAAAACCACTTTCCATGATATCAAAAGGATATCAACACATCATTCAACTATAAGAAATCTAGTCTATAAACTGTACTATGCTAAAAGTCCTGCTTTAGCACTAGCAAAGTTAAATAACATCCTTCTACATGGTACAGCAAAAGACCTACTTGAAGAAATTCACTATATCCAGAAAAAATATTTTGGAAGTGAAAGCCATTTACAGAATGAAATAGCTTTAAACCAATTGAGCAAGAATTCTACACATGGCAACCTTTTGCTAAACACATACAAAAAAGAAATACTAAAATTTAAAAGTACATCAGCTGAAGTACCAAACCATTTTTGTGTATTTTGCCGTAGAATTTTTTATAAAAGTAACACAAAAACTGTGGACCTATCATACAAAATAGAAGACAATGAAGATTCTAAATGGTTTGAATTAGCTCTCTACCTTCTAGCAGAAAACAAATATGAAATAACTGAGCCCTTAATACTTTGCAGTTATTGCACTACAAAACTTGACAACAACCAAACTCCTTCACGTTCTATCACAAATAATTTGGAATTATACCCAGTACCAAAACCTCTACAACAATTTAATTTATATGAGAGCATCATAATTCAAACAGTACACCCATTTCAAGCAATAATACGCCTTCAACCAAAAACAGCAAAATTACCTCCCTCTGAATTGGTAAAAGGCATTCGAGGAAAAGTAGTTTATTTACCATTAAATCTAAAAGAAAATGTGCATACTCTAGGAGTGCAACGTCCAATGCAGCAATCTTTAATTATATTAGTAAATGGAGTACCTACAAAAGAAAAAAAAATATGGCAACAGCTGGTAGATTTATATAAAGTTAGACAAGCCTTCCAATATCTTAAAGAGAATAATGAATATTACAAAGAAATTAATATTGAAGAAAACTTGAAAGATACAACTGAAATAATTCAAGAAACATAAGAAGCTGGTCAATTTGAGCTACTAGATCCTGCTACAATATCAAATACTTTAGACCAGTATACAATTCATCCTTTGCACTGTAATGACACCGTACAAGATGTACTGGAAACTTACCAAACGCGTCAAACTAAAGGATCGCCAATCAGTATATGGGAAAAAAGTATAGAAGCATGTGCTTTTCCTCTACTCTTTCCAACTGGCAAAGGAGGAAGGTATGATGATAGACCTATTCAAATATCAGCTTCAGAATACCGCTCGTTACGGATGTATTCTGAAGATCCCAGATTTAGACAAAATGTGGAATACATATTCCACCTACTCTTTGAAAGTGAACTAGCAACTTTATGTTACGGAGTTGCACACATATTAAAATCAGGATCACACTTTCAAAATATGACAGCTACACAATTATTAGAGAAAGTGCAACAAAAGGATGAGGTTTTACAATCAAATATTACAAATCTATTAGCAAATATGCGTGGTACTAAAGAGTACTGGTTTCGACGTCATGGAGATGTACGTTTTATGATCAGAAACCTTGGCCCACCCACTTGGTTTGTTACATTAAGTTGTGCAGAATATGCATGGGAAGATTTACATGATTTCCTACGCATATCAATTAAAAACAAAACAAACATAGATATTCTAACACCTGGAGAACTTTGTTCTTTGGATCCTGTTAATGTTTCAAGATATTTTCACCATCACTTCATTGCTGTGCTACATTTTATTTGTAATAAAACTGTTCCTCCCCTTGGAGAAGTGCAACACTTCTTTTGGAGAAAAGAATACCAAGCCAGAGGAGCACCACATATCCACATGCTTTTATGGATTAAAGATGCTCCTAAATTTGGTCAAGACAGTGATGCCACTGTTTTACAGTTTATTGAAAAATATGTCACTTGTCAAATTCCATCAGAAGCCACAAATAGTGATCTTTGTGCAGAAATTTTACAATTTCAAAGACACAAATGTGGAAAATATTGTTGTCGCAAATACAAAAACAAAGGCAAATACTACACCAAATGCCGATTTGGTTTCCCTAGACCAGTTACAAATACAGGTCAAGTAAACAACCTCATGTCTTCAGTTAGACATACTGTTAAAGGAAAGTCACCTAAAAATACATATTACATAAAAAGAAAAGAAGAAGAAAAATATATCAATGATTATAATGCAATCATTGCCCACTTATGGAATGCAAACATAGATGTGCAGTACATTGCAGACAATTCTACTGCAGTTGCACGATATGTCACAGCATACTTAACTAAAGCAGAAAAGACAGAGCTCCAAGACCTCTGGAATGACCTGTCATCAGATAAAACAGTATCTCAGAAATTATACAGCTTGGGCATAAAAATGCTCACCCATAGAGAATGTGGATCTTATGAAGCAGCTGATCGTTTAACTGGTACTTCATTGTATGGTAAATCTGAAAATATAGTATGGCTAAGTCTTGGTCCAGCTAAATCTAGAAAAAGAGTTCTAAAATCATATGAAGATATAGAAACAATAGCCAAACATGATCCCAACAGCCAAGACATTTTAAAAAACAATTTATTGGACACATACTACCCAAACAGACTTTGGAAAACATGTGTCTATACCAAATAGCCCAAAACTACACATACAAAAATAATATGAAACCCGATGAAAAAAAAGGTAAATATAGAGTGACAGACTGTGAAGGCAGCTTAATTAAACTCACTAAACCAAATTTAATTAATCATATCAAATTGTCATTGAAGACTCCTCAACATAAAGATGTATATTACATGTCCCTGCTACAACTCTTCAAACCATGGAGAAAAGAAGAACAATTACTAGATAACTATGACTCATATGAGGATGCTTTCAAAGCAAATGAAAGCACTATAACTGATGTAAACTTTACACAGTACAAAACAATGTTGCACAATGAACAGCAACATGAAGAAGAACTCCAAGCTCAACTAGATAAGGATACTCCTGACAGTAGTCAACCTTCTGTAACAGGAAACCAAGAGCCACTGGGAGAACCACTAATAACAAATGAGGCAGAATTAACTATGATAGAAGTAGAAAACACCATGCGTCAGTATGAAGATAAGGAAGACTTAAGTATACTACAATCAAAACTAAACAATGAGCAAAGTAGCATTTTTCAAGAAGTAACAAAACAAATTGCACATGGTGTAAAACATGAAAATAAAGAATGTTCCTACCATAATTATAAACCTATACTACTGTACGTCAGTGGTGAAGCTGGTTCTGGCAAAACATTCCTAATCAAAATCATTAGTAAGTTCCTTCAACAATTGACAAACAACAAACTGTCAGCTGTTGTCACTGCCCCCACAGGTTTAGCTGCCTACAACATAGGTGGTGTTACATTACACCGATTACTACTATTACCAGTAGAACACCAGAACAAATTAGACTATTACAAACTTTCTGCAGAAGCTGCAATGGAATTACACAGAGTATTGAAACAAATGAAAATGCTACTAATAGATGAAGTGAGCATGGTCTCCAACCTGATGTTAGCTTTGATTCACCTCAGATTACAAGAAGTACTCAAAACAGACTATGAAGAGCTCTTTGCAGGAAAACACATTATTGTTTTTGGAGATCTGCTTCAATTAACACCAGTAAAAGGTGAACCTATTTTTAAAACATTAGGGCACAAACTCTGCCGTAAAACTGTTGGCAGCATTGGAAATGTCAACCTTTGGCAACATTTCCAATACAGAGAATAAACAGAAAACATGCGCCAATCTGCAGATCTAACTTATGCCAACATTTTAAAAAGTTTGAGAGTTGGTATACTTTCTAAAGAAGCAGAAGCAACATTGAAAACCCGGCACATTAATGCACTTTATGGCGATAATGCATGTGCTACAGATGTTATGGAACAATTAGCCCGCAAAAATGTCAATTGTATGGCCTTAATGCCAACTCTTGCAAGCTGTTTCAAATTCAATGAAATCATGCTAAGTAAAGAAATGCAACCAATAATAGAAATTAGCGCCACAGACAAACTAGATGTACATGGTATGACACTACCCATGTGTGACCAAGCCACAACAAGACTAAATAATTTAGAAAAATCAATCTCAAACACAGCAGGCTTAGAAAAGATGTTAAAATTATCCTTAAATTGCAGAGTAATGCTTAAACGTAACCTTGACGTGGACCAAGGACTAGTTAATGGAGCACAGGGTACAGTTGTTGGCTTTCAAACATACCAACGTGACAACAAAATTCAGTTTGTCAATATACTCTTTGACAAACTTTCAGAAGTAAAACGGATAGGACGCTCAACAGCTAGATTCCTTCTCTTCAAAGATATGTATGTAGGCAGAGAACAATTTTTTCTAACTCTTGCATACGCAGTCACAATTCATAAATCACAAGGTCTTACCCTAGACAAAGCAATGATAGATATTGGTAACACAGTCTTTAAAGAAGGCATGAGCTACGTAGCACTATCACGCTTACGTACACTTGACGGTCTATTTCTAATCAACTTTGATGCAAGTAAAGTAAACGCTGATATTCCTTGCATTTTAGAATATAATAGACTTCGCTCACTATACACTCCCCATCTAAACACATATTCTGTTCCACAAAAACTAAAACGTTGTAAAAGAAAACTAAATCAAACTGAAATGCAACAGGACGTCACTGCAAATCCTCCAAAGAGAGTAAAAGAAACTAATACTTCATCAAGTACCACAAACAAAAAAGAATCAATTAGAGAAAGTAAACCAGGTACTTCTTTAAAGAAGGAAGACAAACTCCAAAAAAAGCAGTTGGTGTAATATAGTTGGTGTAAATTGCTATGCAAATGTAGCAATGAATATTCTATTTCAATTACCACCAATTGTTGACAACATTTACTCACACAGTACAGACCCATTGTGTTTGCAAATGTTAGTACTTCACAGAAATGAAGCAAACAATCCTGACAACACATATAGTGTTTTTGGAATAAGACGACAATTGGACTACTGTGCTGGAATGGTGAAATTCACTATAAACTCACAGGAAGATCCACAAGAATTTCTAATGTACTTACTACAAGTACTGGAAAACAAAAACATACCTATAAATGAAATCTTTCAGATTTCATACATGTGGGAACATACATGCACTCTCTGCAACAATGTGACACAAGAAGAAATCCCCAATGAACGCTTCATATATATATCAATACCAAATTGTGAATCTATTCCATTTTAGCAACTTGTACAAAATGCAAACCATGGTAGATTATGCTCTACCTGCAATTCAGATAATCGCTCCACGTTAGTAATATAAACACATAGTAAATACGTAATACTAATGCTTCTACGTTACAATGCAGATGGTACCAAAAACAACTGCAAGCTGACTGGATTCACACATGGTCAAATATCACTTGGTAAGAAAACCTTCACAACAATAGGTATAATCTACCACGCAGGAGCCACAACCAATTCAGGGCACTACACTGCATACATAAAAAAGAAATGTGGATGGTTTGAATGCAATGATAGTACCATTACTCTTAAGCAGAGATTACCAGCAAATCTTATAAACGCTTATTTGATGTTCTTAAAACCAAAATTTGATAAATAAGCTGTATTTAAACCTTTAAGTAAATTTGTGTTACAAAAATATAAACTGTTAGAATACTCCAAAAGCTATCTAACTGCTCAAAGATTCTACAACAACTAATCAGATAAATGAATACCACTAAATTAGACCAAAAAATACACAGTTAGAATACGCCAATTGGTATCTAACTGTTCCAAAATTATAAATGTGTGTTAAAATAATATAAACTGTTAGAATACTCCAAAAGCTATCTAACAGCTCAAAGATTCTACAACAACTAATCACATAAATGAATACCACTAAATTAGGCCAAAAAATACACAGCTAGAATACACCAATTGGTATCTAACTGTCCCAAAATTTAACAATATCCAAATAGGTAAATGAAAACCACTAAAATATATTAAAAAAATAGACAGTTAGAATACGCCAATTGGTATCTAACTGCTCCAAAATTTTATATCAAAACAAATGAAGAATCTGTTACTGTTCCAAAAAAAATACAACAAAGCAAAGTATAAAGCATTAGCCAGAAACAACAAGTGAACACTGAAAACAAACAAACAAATAAACTGTAGCATAACAGAAAAAGGGGTTTTTTAAAGCCAACATGGATTTTTTTTTCTCCCACAGACCCAATGATTTTAGCAACAAATACAGAAACTGAGCAAATTGCACAGTACTCTGATTTGTACTCTACTAAATATGAGGGTCGAAAAAAAATAAAAGTATATTGCTTATACAATGTAATAATTCATTACAAAATACTAATACTAACATGCTATTTTCTTTTATCACAGAAATGAAGAAGAAAAACATGGACTCCCATTACTAGACCAAACAGTAAGTATACACTAATAAGGACAACCATAGCAGCACATCACATCCATAGTATCTAATACCTTTGTTCCTTATACATTTGTTTTTCACCCAAAGTTATAAACAAATATGAATGTGATATGCTGCGGTGGTTGTTGCCAGGGCATAGAGTCTTGGGTGCATGGCCAAATGGCCATGCACCCAAGACTCTATGCCCTGGCAACAACCACCGCAGCATATCACATCCATAGAGTCAAACATTTCAACTATGATCTATGGGAAACTTTTAATGTCCGCGAACAATGTGAGTGTTCTTAGAACACTTTGAACTTGCCAGCGAACAATACGGACACCATTTTCAGGACACCCCCTACGAACATTTCAGAACAACACGATAGTTCTTAGAACACTTTCAACTTAACAACGAACAATACGGACAGCGTCCTAAGGACACCCCCTATGAACATTCCAGGACACCGGGAGTGTTCTCAAAAATGTCTTCAGAACACCCCCATCTTGTTTATTTGCGAACATTTCAGGACACCGCAAGTGTTCTTAGGACACATTCAACTTGACAGAGAACAATACGTATAGCGTCCTCAGGACACCCCCTATGAACATTTCAGGACACCGGGAGTGTTCTCAAAAACGTCTTCAGAACACCCCCATCTTGTTTATTTGCGAACATTTCAGGACACCGCGAGTGTTCTTAGGACACATTCAACTTGACAAAGAACAATACGGACAGCGTCCTCAGGACACCCCCTACGAACACTCCCCGGACACCGGGAGTGTTCTTAGAAGCGTCTTCAGAACACCACCATTTTGTTTATTTGCGAACATTTCAGGACACCGCGAGTGTTCTTAGGACACATTCAACTTGACAAAGAACAATACGGACAGCGTCCTCAGGACACCCCCTACGAACACTCCCCGGACACCGCGAGTGTTCTTAGAAGCGTCTTCAGAACACCCCCATTTTGTTTATTTGAGAACATTTCAGGACACCGCGCGTGTTCTTAGAACACATTCAACTTGACAGAGAACAATACGGACAGCGTCCTCAGGACACCACCTACGAACACTCCCCGGACACCGCGAGTGTTCTTAGACAGTTTTACTTTGCTTGCGAACAAAACGGACACATATTGACTCCTTAGAACACCCCCTAGTCAGTTCATTTAGAAAATTTCAGAACACCCGTGATGTCCGCAAACAAATCGAACACAAAAAGAACGTCTACCACATAAAAAAACACAACTTTCATCCTATCTCAAACACTCCCACCCTCCCCAAACACTCCTACACACCAACACACTCTACAAAATACACATTTTGAACAAAGATTCACCGTGCTGTCCGGGGACGTCCGTGAATCCAATATGGCGGGCACTACCGAAAAATCTGACGCGCTTCACGCTCCACGCCGTCCAATCAGCGAACACCTTGCATGTCCGCGAACATCACGCAAGACGATTGGCCAATCAGGACACTTTCCGCGGAGCGAACAGGGAAGTGTATCCGCAAACCGAACACAGATATCACTAATTTTTTTTTACCTACTTTTTGGTCATTTAAAAAAAAACTACTGGACGAATTTTCACCAAATTTGCAAAAGCATGCTTTCGGGACCAAACCGCTGCTCCTGGTCCAAATTTGGTGGAAATCCGTCCAGTGGTTTGGGCTGTAGACGCGAGCAAAAATTTTTTCCCATTCACTCTATGGAGAGTGAGTATAATGTATACAAATATGAGCATATAGAGGGAAGGTAGAGTAATAAAAATAAAACTATGACAAAGTGCTGATAACCATAATGATTATCTTCATGCACAGAAAGGATTGCTCTCTTTCAAGCCTGTATCTTCCGCTATGTACATGTTTCATATGATGTGACAGGACCCCAAGTCTACAAATATAGTACCTTTTCAATTATTACTTCCTGACTGTTACTGTAGAAAACTATGTGGCTTCGATATGTCAGTAAAGGATAAAAAGGGAGAGCCAGCCATGTGATGTCATCAGTTATGTCATCAATGACATTTGTGATGTCATCTTTGATGTCCTGGGTGTTAGTGTTAGCAGTGCACAGTGGTGCGAGTTATGGTTGCTTATGTTACCATAACTGACGAATTTCAAGGGTTTTTCGGTTTTACTTGGAACCATAACGTCCCTTTAACAAAGTTTTTTCACTGAATTTCATAGGTTTTTAGTAGCACAACTTAACCATAATATCCCTGACATGTAACATAGAACATACTAACCCCCTCGTAGTGATTTTCATGTCCGCAGACTACCGCCATGTCCGCGGACACATCGAAAATCTGAGCGTGGTGAATGTAAATTTAAATAGTGTGCCCCATTTCCCCTTTGAAGTTGGCTCTGAAAAGAGCCGTTTTTTTTTTTACAGATGCTTGACAGACACCTGTTATTTTATATTTTTTTTCTTGTTTTTTTTTCTTACTTTACTCCTAAAATCTTCACATAACCTTCTCCAAAGCAACCCTTACATTCCAAAATAGAAAGGCATTTCCTGTAAAAGATAAACAAATGCCATCTTCTTTAAAATTAACAGCATTACTGGCATCAATATTCTCATTGTTACAGAAGAACATACCAGCTCTAAGCATGAAGGCACACATGCCTCGGTTGATGACAACCTAGCAATGTTTTGCTGAGGACAAAAAACGGAACTATTGTCCCATATTGCCCTAGGTAGTAATCCAGAAAAAATTACTTTCGCTTTTGAAAGGATCTTCACTACGGCTTGAACCAAGCGTTCCAAATCAGCCAACAAAGTAGGGGCACTGACGTTGCCCAAATGGAAAGCACCATAGTGCGAAACTACGACATGCAGACTGTTCATCGTGGCCATATCCGCACAAACTTGTACAATTCCCTGTACATTGCAATCAGGCACAGTGCTCCACACCACCTCCACTCCTTTCACATCAAAGTTCTTTGCAACATGCCTGCATTCAGCGTACTGCTGTAAACCATGCACAAACATATCTCCGAGCACCAACACCCTGACTTTCTCCACTTCTGCCATCTTCACCACACGCAGTCTCTTTCAACACAAATCCACAACCTCGACATCTGATTGGCTGATCCGTACAGTCTTCTTTCCATGTTGGATTTCCTGGAAAAACCCGGATTTACCATGCCCTGTCCACGAACAGCCGCGGTGTCCGCGGACGGCGTCCACTTTACTCTCTGTACCATTCCCTCATTGCATACAGCTAAGCAATCACACAATACGAATAACGTCCTCAGAACACCCCCATTTTGTGAATTTTCGAACATTACAGGACAATTATCATTTCATTATTCTACATATTAACATTACAAATATTATACTTTTATCTTGTACTCTTCACACAATGCTACCTTTCTCCATTAGTAGCTCAGTATACTACATAGAATCCCATAATACAATGCTATTTATTGATATAAATGCATCGTTCAAAGCACTAATAACAAAAATGTATTGCAATATCATTGACACTTTTTTCGGAACATTATAATAAAAATCCCTAGTACACAAATTCCATGAAAAGTACATACACATGTGATGTCATCAGTGATTTCATCAATGACATTTGCGATGTCATCTTTGATGTCCTGGGTGTTAGTCTTAGCAGTGCATGGTGTTGGCGCGAGTTATTTTTCATAGCTTACCATAACTTGCTATTTTCAAGGGTCTTTCGGCTGTACTTTGAACCATAACGTCCTTTAAACAGACTAATTCCAGCCCCTGCATTGAGGGATGAAGGCCATTAACAACCCGGGTTGCCAAAGAGGTAAACCCGGGTGCTAAAATAAGAATTTGTCTTCCTATATGTATTTATTAGATGGCGCGCGGTAGCGGCTGTGTAGTTATGGTTAAGTTGCTAAATCCATAGGAAGACCTCTTTTTGGGCAGCTTATAATCCTCACCAAACTTTGCAAGGAAGGTATATGGCCCAATCCAATTGATCCTGAAAGGTTTGGTGAGGTTTCTTCAAGGAGGGGGCAAAGTTATAGGGGCAGTCCAAAAATGTGTGGTTTCTCTGAACTTTTTTGGGAAGTTTGGTGAGATTTCTTTAAGGTGGGGGCAAAGTTATAGGGGGGTCCCAAAATGTTAATTTTTTTCAATTGATTGAATGGAGAACATTTTTCTCATGGCTACAGCTCAAACCGCTGGCCGCATTTTCATCAAATGTGCGGCAGGAGCAGTGGTGTGTTCCCGAAAGCGTGCTTTTGTAAAATTGGTGAGAATCCATCCAGTACTTTTTTAAAAAACAGGCAAAATGTAGGTAAAAAAGAGATTTGTGATATCTGGGTCAACTCCGCAGACTCGCTTCCCTGTTTGCTCTGTTTGCTCTGTGGACAGTCATCTGATTGGCCAATTGAGCGCCGTGAAGTCCACAGACGTATGACATGCTCTTTGATTGGCTAGGGGGAAGTGTGAGGTGCGTCACATTTTCCGATGTGCCGGCCGTGTTGGATCCGCTGATATCCGTGGATGGCGTGGCGCCGAACAGGGCTGAAACCCAATTTTGGGGAGTGTGTAGGGGGAAAAGAGGAGCTGGAGAGGGTGGGGAGTGAAAGATGGGTTAAATGCTGTATTTGTTTAGGTGGAATAAGGCTGTGTTGTGATTGCGGCATCCACGGACACCGCAGTAGTCCACGGGCAGAAGCATCACTGAGCAGATTGTTGGGTATTTTACTATGTTATGATGAATTGCTTTTGGGTAGTTAGTATAGTATTGGAAGGAGACGGCATGCATTGAAGAGTTTGTGCATTGGCTACAAGTACTGTAATAGTATGTCAAGTGAAGTGGCTAGGGCTTGAGGTGGTTGTGTTATATTTTTGGGTTTTGGTAAGTGGGCAGCTGTTTGCTTGCATGGCTGTGTTATGCTATGGTGGTTGTGGCCAGGTCCTAGAGTCTTGGGAGCATGGCCAGAGGCTGTAGGATAAAGGCCATGCACCCAAGACTCTAGGCCCTGCCCACAACCACCACAGCATAACACAGCCATGCAAACAAACATTTTGACAGTGGCATGTGGGTTGCCTAGGGGGTATGTACTGAAGAGTTTGTCCACTGGCTGCAAGTAGTGTAATAGTATGTATAGGAAAGTGGACATGGTGTGTGGCAGTTGGTTTGTTGGACTATGTTCAGAGTGTTGGGTGTATTATATTGTATGGCTGGGTACAACTATCGTAGTATAATACAGGTATGCACTGAATGTTGTGACACCAATCATTGTATACTTACTGTTTGAGGCTGTATGCAGTTCATTGCATGTTATGGGAAAATGTATCAGAAATCTTTCATTCTATGTGATAAAATCAAAGATCACATGTTAGGGTAGGTACTTTGTAATGTATTATTGCATTTCATAGCAGACATTTGTGTACTTTGTGGACCCTCATATTTAGTACTTTACAAGTACTATGCTTCAAACCAGTGTACTGTGCAATGTGCTCAGTTCCTGTGTTTGTTTGCATAATCATTGGGTTTGTGGGAGAAAAGAAAATCCATGCAGGATTAAAACAAAACATTTCTATTTTTATTGTTGTAATATGGCACAGTCTTTTTTGGTGGTCAATTGTAGTAGGTGGAATTGAAAAGGTGTATGGTTTTTGGTTTGGAAGTGGTGGTACTATTGTTGCAGTTGGATACCAGTTGGCGTATTCTAACTGTTGATAGTTTCGAAGTTGTTGAGGGTATGTTTATATTTAATAAGTGTTGCAGGGTTTCCTCAGAAAAACGTATATTGCAGTATTATGGTTGCAGTTAGATACCAGTTGGCATAGTCTAACTGTTTACAGTTTTTCACTTCTGCAGGGTATGTTTTCAAGCATGTTTTCTTTTGTTGGTGGATGTTAATTTTTACTGTTAGTTAGTTGTTGCCTTATTCTTACTGTTTACAGTTTTTCACTTCTGCATGGTATGTTATCAAGCATGTTTTCTTTCGTTGGTGGATGTACATTTTTACTGTTAGATAGCTGTACCCTTATTCTACCAGTTTGTGGTTTTAAAGGTTATTGAGGACATTTTGTAGACGCTCATATTCAGATTAGTGAATACATTTTGGTCTGAAGAATATTAAGTAAGCGTTTGCAAGATTTGCTGGTAATCTCTGTTTCAGAATAATGGAAGAATCATTACATTCAAACCATCCACATTTTTTTAATGTATGCAGTATAGTAACCTGCATTGGTTGTGGCTCCTGCGTGGTAGATTATGCCTAATGTTGTGAAGGTTTTCTTGCCAAGTGATACTTGTCCATGTGTGACTCCAGTCTGCTTGCAGTTGTTGCATTGTAACAAAAAAGTATTACTATTACATATTTGCTATGTGACTGCATCTGTAAGGTGGAACGATTATCGGAATTGCAAGTAGTACATAATATCCCATGGTGTTCATTGTGTATGAGCTGCTGAAATGGAATGGATTCACAGTTAGGTATGGATACATACAAACAGCGCTCGTTAGGGACTTGTTCATGCATTACATGGTTGCAGAGATGCATGTATGTTTGCACATGTATGAAAAATTGAATATTTCATTTATAGGTATGATTTCCAGTGCTTGTAGTAAGTACATTATACATTCTTATGTATCCTCTTGTGTGTTTATAAAGAAACTCACCATTCCTGCACAGAAGTCCAATTCGTGCCTTATTCCAGAAACACTGTAAGTGTTGTCAGGATTGTTAGTTGCATTTCTGTGAAGGACTAACATTTGCAAAAACAATTGGTCTGTGCCGTGCTGTTTAAGTAAATGTTTTCAACAATTGGTGGCAATTGGAATAGAACATTTATTGCTACATTTGCATAGCAATTTACAACAGTTGCACTGGAAAATTTAAATGGACCATACAGTTCTGTGTCTAAGTCATTTAATGGAAATGCAAGTAGTTTCTTTGAAGAGGTAGCTGTTTTGTTTGTGCAGTTCGGTATGCATTTTCTTTTCAGTAGATCCTTCTTTGGTTGTGGTAATTGATGAAGTACCAGCTGCTTTTAATTTCTTTGGAGGTACTGTTGTCGGATCATTTATAAGTTGAGTCTGCACTAGTTTTCTCTTACAAAGTTTCCCTTTTTGAGGAACAGGGCACATTTTGAGATGGGGTGTGTCGAGTGCACGTAGTCTATTGTAATCTATAATGGAAGGAATATCAGCGTTGACTTTACTTGCATCAAAATTGACTAGAAATAGTCCTTCAAGTGTACGTAGGCGTGACAGTGCTACGTAACTCATGCCTTCTTTAAAGAGTGTGCTGCCAATATCAATCAATGCTTGATCTATGGTAAGACCTTGTGATTTATGAATAGTGACAGAGACAGAGAAAATTGTTCTCTGCATACATACATGTCTTTGAAATGAAGGATTCAGGCTGTTGAGCGTCCTATCCTTTTAACTTCTGAAAGTTTGTCAAAGTGAATATTGACAAACTGAATGTTGTTGTCATGTGGGTTTGTTTGGAAGCCAACAATTGTACCAAGTGCTCCATTAGCTAATCCTCCACATCAAGGTTGCACTTTAGCATCACTCTACAGTTTAAATGAAATGTTAATATTTTCTCTAAACCAGCTGTGTTAGAGATAGAGTTGTGTAAATTATTTTGTCTTGCTGTGGCTTGTTGAGACATGGGTATTGTCGTACCGTGCACGTCCAGTTTGTCTGTGGAGTAAATTTGCACTATTGGTTTCATTTCTTTTTTCAGCATTGTTTCATTGAATTGTGCACAGCTTGCAAGAGTTGGCATCAAGGACATACAGTTTACATTTGTGTGTGCTAATTGTTCCATGACATCCGTAGCACATGTGTTATGGCCGTAGAGGTCATGGATGCATCTGGTATTTAATATAGACTGTGCTTCTTTAGATAGTACACAAACCCGAATACTTTTCAAAATGTTGGCGTAGATGAGGTCTGCAGACTGACACATGTTTTCAGTTAGTTCTTTGTATTGTAAATGTTGCCAAAGATGTACATTTCTTTTAAAACCAATTTTATTGATTTTATTCAACTTACAACACAAACCAAACTTGAAGTACATATCATGACATTTCTATTTTGCAACTCTCAATCAGTGTCTACTGCTTCTCCCATACCCACCCTCCCACTCGAGCCTACTCTCCATCACATTAATTTTCTTCAACTTGCAGAAGGGGTTCCTCTTCCATGGTTTCTGTTGGGTCCTGGTCGCACGGTCTGTCTTATGCAGGCCCAAACAATGTGGCTATTAGATGTTTCCAGGCTATCAACGTTTCTGATTCCTCCTCCCCCCCAGAATTGCCAGCTTCCTGCCATACTGTGGTTTCAGCTTCTGCCCATTACTGAAGATCTTCCCACCACAGTTCTATTCTCGGTCTATGGCATGCCTTCCATCCCATAGTGACCCTGCGCTTTGCCAGTATATATGCCAGATCTTTGAGCTTATTTACATGCTTAAGCTTGCGTGGTCTGGGGAACCCTCCTATCAGGCATGCCCATGCTGTATCTACCATTAGCTTGATCCTCTTTTCTTCTAGCCTATGTGCATCTTCTCCCCAGAACCTCTCAATTACTGGGCATGGCCAAAACATATGCGCCATTCCGGCATTTCTTCATCACATTTGGGGCATGCTTGTCGTCCTACGTTTTTTAAATTTAGCTATCCTCTGGGGTGTCATATAGGCTTTTTGAGTTATATATAATTGTATTTGCTGTAACCTTGCATTCCTTGAAACTTTCTTATGGTACCCTTGGGCTCGCTCCCACATCCCGTCAGTCATTGGGGCTCCCACTTCTCCCTCCAAGTCCTGCCGCAGTTGTACCACTTCCTTTCCCACTTTGGACATCACCAACTCGTATATTCTAGATATTTCGTGTCCTCCTTCAGCTATGTCATATATTACATCTATTATGGCATCCGGTTGTTCCTCTATTTCTATTTCGGACCATTTTATTTTTGATTCTCCGCACCACCCGCTGGTATGTAATGTATTGTCCCATGTGCATACCTGTGTCCTCCAACAGCGTCCCAAAGTCTTGTATTCTCCCCTCCTGCCATTTATCTCACATTGTTGCTATCCCTACCGGTTCCCAGTGCTTCCTGATCATCAACATTAGTTGGCTTCCTCTTCCCGCAAGTGGCACTAATGGCACCTGCGGGGAGCATTGGGAGGGGTTCTCCATTGCCTTACAGGCCCTGCCCCATATTTCCCGTCCCAATATCATCATCCTCTGGCACTTTTTCATGTCTGATTCAGGCAGCCACATCATTTCCTTTAGGAAGAACGGGGCACATTCCAGTCTGAACAGCCTAGTCTCTGAGGTTGGTTCTTCTGATAACCATTTTGCTACATGTTGTAGTTGGCTCGCTAGGTAGTAGACTTCAAAGTTGGGCATTTTTATCCCCCCTCTATCATGTGAATTTTGTAGTTTCCAAAGGGCTATTCTTTTGCTCGACCCATACCACAGGAATTCCCTACATATACCATGTAGCCTGGCAAAGAATCGCCGTGGTATCAGGTACGATATATTACCGAAATAATGCAATAATCTAGGCAGAACAACCATTTTAACATTGCCCCTCCTCCCATCATCGCCAAGTGGATCATAACCCAGAACTTCATGCTATTTTCAATGTTCTTAATCGCTCTCTCTGTGTTGTGCTGGTGCTCTGCCTCAACCGTGTGGTAAATATCTAACCCAAGATATCGAAACGTGTTGACTTCCTATGGTACTTGCAGGTAATTGTTCTAGTGGGATCCCTTTGTATCTACCCAACGGGAATATAAATGATTTATTGGGGTTCACTGCTATGCCGGACAGCAACGCAAATTGTTCCATCACTTCCAATACATATTGGAGATTTTCTTCGGGGTAGCGGAAATACAGCAGCATATCGTCCACATACAAGGATATTAGATGCGCCTCCCCTCTTATGTTGATTCCTATAACGTCATACTGTTGCCTTAAGTATATCGTCAGGGGCTCCAGCGCTAAGATATACAACATAGGGGACCACGGGCATCCCTGTCTAGTGCTGGTTTGAAAGATCACTTTAGCAAAAATGATCATACTCTGTGCACACTTTAAGGCATGAACATGCAAAACACATTTTCTTAGTGCAATTTTTGCTTTCACATTTTATTCTTAACCATAAACAATGACCCTTGAGAGTCTAGGTAATGTGTCTATTCAGTTTTGTTAGTAATTCAAAAAATACCCATTTTAGAACAAAGTGTTACATGCAGTCTCGTGTTTAAAAATTCAATAAACCAAACAATATATCCGTGTTTTCACAGCTTTTTCAATCCGAAAATGTTTCTAATGTCTCTTTAACACTCTTTTTCTTATTGATCTTTACAGTTTAAAGTCCATAGTTCTCAAATGAAATCAAGGGGCTATTAATCAAATAGTCTCTTATCTTTCCGTTGATGCACAACGCGTTTCGGGCTCTCTCTTAGCCCTTCATCAGGTGCGGCCAAATTCTATACTTCAATCTGGTGTATCTGAAAGTTAAATATATATTTCTATTTAGACCCTCAGTTCATGTTCCATATAGCTTCACAATTTCTTTTAACTAGATTGACCAATGTACCTGTAATACTGTGGATCTCTCCCATCTGTCAGTCTCTAATACTTGTGGATTTCATTCCAGTATCGTTTATTCATCCACTCTTATGTTTGTCTTGAGTATTACGCCCAATCTGTAAAGAATGAATATGACGTGGTTTTTCTACATGAATTTTGAGTGTTTATGAGCGGGTTTGGTGCTGGGAACAGTCGCTACATCATAGAGCTGTGCCCCAGTCACCCGACCCTAATTCAGCGTTTTTCATGCTTTACTTTCATATCATGTCTCCGTTGTCTCACCTGACTGTGCGGACCGCTGTCGGCTACTTTCTTTTGGCTTGCCGTATGTGCGAGCTCGTTGTCATCAGCTCAGCACTGCTGCAAGCCGCTCGTGTTGCTGTCTCGTACCGTTCAGGATTTTAGTTTTCTCCTTCCCTTGGTCCTCACTCTTCTGTCCAATTCACAGCATGCGTATCTCCTTGCGGTAGCTCCATGGTTGCCTTGATTGTGTTTCTTTGAACTCCCTAGATGTAGTCCATTCTTGCTTTCCACCAAGCTGTCAACTAGCTAGTTTCTCGTGATTGCATGGCCACCATCTTGGAATAGTTTTCATAACTGTGGTTTAGATTCCTTTGGTGTGGTGGTTGCTTCTAGATCGTCGCTACAGAAGTCTAGGGATGTTGTTAAACTCTTGGAATAGGCAAAGAGTGGAGGTTCTGGAAAGAGTCTTTTCATCATTGGGTCTAAGGTCAAGATTGACCAATTCTTTTTGATAATTTGTTTGATTTTCGGACTCTGTTGTGAGAAAGTGACAACATGTGCCGAAAAAGCCAACAGAATCAGTAGAGAAGGAGCGTTACAACTAAAAGAAAAGGAGGAACAGGAGAAACTTGTATATGTTACCACTTTCTCACAACAGAGTCCGAAAATCAAACAAATTATCAAAAAGAATTGGTCAATATTAACCTTAGACCCAATGATGAAAAGACTCTTTCCAGAACCTCCACTCTTTGCCTATTCCAAGAGTAAATCAATGAGGGAACATCTCATAAAAGCAGATTTGTCAGCAGAAAAACGAACCCAGGAAACCTACAAAGGTACAACCCCATGTCACAATTGCAACAACTGCAATAACTTAATAACGGGCAACACCATCTCTCACCCTCATAAAGGCTATAAAATCAATTTGTATCATTCTTCGACCTCTGATTCAAAAAATGTAATCTATGGTATAAGATGTCCATGATGAATTTATTATGTAGGCATGACAATGAGGAAGGCGAAAATAAGGTGGTCCGAACACAAGTCAAACATCAGGACAGGAGCAATAAAATCACCAGTTACTCAACATTTCAAAAAAGAAAGACACAATATCTCTCAAGTAAGATTCATCATTCTGGAACAGATAAAAATATCAAGAAGGGGAGGAAATTTAAACAAAATTCTTCTGCAAAGAGAAACGTACTGGATCGACAAATTGAACTCAATGCAACCCAATGGGATGAACGCAGATTGGGATTTAAGTTGCTTTCTATAAAAGTGCATAGAAACACCAGCAGGACAGCAAGAATCTCAATAGCTCCCCGCGTATAGAGATGTATTTGTAAAAAATCGGGCTGGTACAAAGCAAGTACATATGAAATAAATAAAATAATTTTTTTTTTTGAGTGTTTTTTAATGAGCAATGTAACACTTAAAACAATAAACATCATGTTTAACAATAACGCCTCATTTAGCATCGGTAATAGACTCTCAAGGGTCATTGTTTATGGTTAAGAATAAAATGTGAAATAAAAAATTGCACTAAGAAAATGTGTTTTGCATGTTCATGCCTTAAAGTGTGCACAGAGTATGATCATTTTTGCTAAAGTGATCTTTCAAACCATTGTATATTCCGATTCTGTAGCCCAGAATCAAACTCTGTTTAGCACCTAAGTTTGTATTTAATTCTAATAAGTAAGCATTTGAATTTATATTAAGGTTCATGATATTAAGGAGTGCTCCTCTACACCCAAATTGATCCTTGTCTAGTGCCCCTACTGAGTTGCCATCTCGCCAATATTATTGCTCCCGTTTTAACCCTGGCTAACGGTGCGTTATATAACAGCTGGACCCATTTAAGATACCCCAGCCCTATCCCATAGCTGGCCAGGGCTGCAATCAACCACGGCCATTTGACTGAGTCAAAGGCCTTTATTGCGTCCAGTGTTACAATTGCCATTTCGCCCGCGTCCCAATTCGTGTGCTCGATGACTCGGTGGAGTCGTCTTAAATTGTTGGATATATTCTTATTTGGGACGTACCTGGTCTGGTCGGGGTTTATTAATTTGTTAATAACCTTCCTCATTCTTTTTGCTAGGACCGCTGTGAGCATCTTGCTATCCTGATTTAGCATTGATAGCGGTCTAAATGATCCACAATCATTGCCAGGTTTATTGGGTTTAGGGAGCGGAATTATAATAACCTCTCTTAGGGACTCTGGCAGCCTTCCCTTTTTGTACGCCTCATTTAGCATCGCCAAGAGTGGGGGAAGCACCTTGTTTCTGTACATTTTATAAAATTCACTAGGGAGTCCATCAGCCCCCGGTGAAAGATGTACATTTCCTATGCTGCCAAGGGTTTTACGGCACAGTTTGTGTCCTAAAATTTTAGAAATAGGTTCACCTTTCACTGGTGTTAATTGAATAAGATCTCCGAAAACAATAATGAGTTTTCCTCCAAAGAGTTCTTCGTAGTCGGTTTTGAGGACCTCTTGCAATCTGAGGTGAATCGAAGCCAACATTAGGTTGGATAACATGCTCACCTCATCTATTAGGAGCATTTTCATTTGTTTCAAAACTCTGCTTAGTTCCATAGCAGCTAATGCTGAAAGTTTGTAGTAGTCTAATTGGTTTTGGTGTTCTACTGAAAGGAGGAGCAATCAGTGCAATGTGACAACACCTATGTTGTAGGCAGATAAACCTGTGGGGGCAGTTACAACAGCTGATAGTTTGCTGTTTGTCAATTGCTGATAAACTTGCTGATGATTTTTATTAAGAATGTTTTGCCTGACCCAGGTTGACCACTTGCATACAGTAGTATAGGTTTGTAGTCTTGACAGGCACAAGTTTTAGTGTCGTGCTGCACATCATGTTCAATTTGTTTAGTTACTTCTAGGAAAATGCTAAGCTTGTAAGACCATATATGGAATAAAGGCACAGTAACCATATACTAATGACATGCCAGTCATGAGTTTAGTTTCCCAAACAAGTCTGGTTTATTTTCAGAGTATCTCAGTCGGCTGACCGATTCTCAGCACCTCACGACGTGTGTTCACAGACACCGTGAGATGAGAAAGAGCGAGCATCGGTAAAGCAGTAACATATGTACATAACACATCATCATTGTACAGCATTATTCAGTCCGCCCATATATATGACATACAAGCTAAGGTTCAGTAATTGACAGTTATGCATGTAACTTCATTTAGTCTAAACATTTGGTATTTCTAGCCGAGGCTGTAGAGAAAGCTTACTGTTTTGGGGAACACGGGGCACTGGCACGGGGAAGGATATCATGTTCTAGCAGGGAGACATTCCAACTAATGTTATCTATTCGCTGAACTCATTGGCTAAGGTTCAGACAGTTCTGAAGCAGAGGAAATACCATCTTTCGTGGAGGAGCACCGTTAGTCGCATATAATTCTTATTTGACTGCCTTCTACAACAGCGTTTGCAAGACAGGCTGGCACCTGGGTTGCTGATTAGTCGATGCTTAAGTACAGCTTCCAGGCTTCACAGAATAGAGGAAAACAATGTATTTCTGCAGGGTTTCATATTCCTGCCTATGTTAGCATTCAAAGTTCAAGCTGTGGCCTCGCGCTGTGTGTAGATCTGAAGCACAGAATATATTTGTAAAAAGGGTTTATAAAAGAAAATGGCAGGCAATTACAAAATGGACTCCCAATGGTCACATTCAGGTTTCATGGTTTGCAATGTTTATCACATGATGCGATATGCTTCTGGCCAATATATTATTCATACCATTAGGGCTATACGATTTCATTACAGTTTTACAAACCCTCCTTTTGGCCTCAAGCCAATAGCATTATCCAAACATTGTGTTATCATCGGACCAAGTATCACTTTCTGAACTACCTCGCTATTATAATCATTATCAGAAATATTGATTGCTCCTTGATTATTTCATTCTCATGTTTAAGACCACCATTTATCATATTGGGTTTGGGCTTCAGGATCTTTGTACTAATTATCTGTACACATTCACTTGTGATTATGGAACAAATGGCTGGCAAACATTGTATGCAACAACAGCAGAGTATGAGGATACTGAATATCATCATCAAAATTGCGACCAATTTCCATCCCCATGATCGTAACAGTTCCCAGAGCCATGTACTCAAATTTAGATTCCAGCCACCTGTGGGAACGTGAATTTCAGAATGTAAAATGTGTAATTTTTTAATTGCTTCAAATATTGTATGGGAGAAGTCGTTTACAAACACACAACACGCTGATCCAACTAATTTGCATGCACCTCCACGGTTAGCCAAAATAATGTCAAGAACCTTTCTATTTTGAAGTGCAACTAGTCTGATTGCTTTTTGTTCCAGTGTCATGTTGTATAATATGTCAGTGGTTTCATACATTTTTTCTCTAACACCCCGGACAGTCTTCTAATATTCCATGAATGTATTGCTTGTCCCCAAAAAGGTATAAAGGATTTAGCTACGTCACCAAAAATTTGCCCAGCAGCATCATCCCGCCGGGGCCGAGATCTGGACACTTTTGCTATTTCAGAGGTTATAGCGAGAAATACACCAGGTAAAAGTATCCCTAAATAACAGGTACCTTCCCAGTTTCTAAATAACCATGGATAGGCTTCAATCCCCACATACAAAATAGACAGAACCTCCTATATATAGTGGTTTCTCTTCATGCTCAAGTACAGCGGTATTCATACATCAGGTAAATGCACCCATTGGGTGAGAACCTTTTTTCCGCAAAAATCATGGAACAGAGTGTGAACTATGGTTAATAGTGTAGGAAGGAGGCATGGCATCTTTGTTGCCTACAGGAGCCATTTTAAAAGTAATCAGCGATCGGTAAGGTCCAGAGAGTTTATCAATGGGGCTGGTCAATGCAGTGTTCATTTTGCTTCTATTTGAAAACACGGAACAACCCAAGGGTGTCAATAACAATCTCTCAAATTCATTTATGTTAGTTCCATCAAAGTTTCCAGTGACACTATCATTCCATCTCCCAAAAACATAGCTCTTAGTGATGCATAACAGGCAGTACTCAGGGGTAAAGGATGTATATACCAACCCATTCCTCTTTCCCCATGTTGGGGTAAATGCGAGCACACCCAGCAATTCGATCGTTTCAAGATTGCATGTGTCATATTCATAATCATAAACAGAGTATTGTTATCGTAACCTTTTCTGTGTTTAACATCTCGTGGAGAAAGAGTGTAAGAAAGCACCTGAGCCGGGGTCATGGTAGGAGCATCGACAGTGGGTAATAGGGTATTCATTGGATGTATATCTTCTAAATACCAGGATATTGGAATTAGGGTAAATAAAATGCAGATAAGTATAATGGCCAGGAGAAGTTTAGTCTTAATAGTCCAAGTTTTTCTCGGAGTAGATTCAATGTCAATGTCTATGATTCTATCAATGTCTTCATCAGTGCAAGAGGCAACAAGAGCAAATACAGGCATGATCTATAAAGGATTATTTCAAAGGTTTCTCAATGTTCGTCATGAAAAGTCTCACACGGCGACACACGTTTAGTCAGTAGAATGTACGCAAATTCAATGCAGCCTGCTTAAGATGGCAGCAAGCCGGTGTTTGCCTCAGAGGCTCCAAAATATAGGAGCAAGTATCAACATCAGTTTTCCATAGTGTCGGTACCTTTGCCCCTGCTTGTCCACGCTAGGTTGCAAAGCCCTTCACTTTCAAAAATAGCACAAGGAAATCGCGTATCAGAGCTTTTATTCCGATACAGCTCATACGATCCCTTTCCCTAGACCTCCATTTCCAACCCCATCCGTGGGCCAAAAACAAAGGCTGTTGCAATTACTTCCGAATTTGTGGACGCAGATTGTACCTTAAAGCTCCAGGTACGGTGTGGTCGATGAACAATGCACTATTGTTGTTTGCAGCAGATGCAGAAACAATGCCAATTGGTGATGCAATTGGTGATGATGAGGCAGCAGGCAAACAAGGTTGAGGTAACACTGATGATGTTTCAGATTTTGTTGCAATCTCCCCAGGCCCCTTCTTGGGCTCTGGGAGTGGATTCAGCTGAATTTCAGCGATGTCCTTGTGATCAATTAAAGCTGGTTTACTCTGGAAATCAGAATCATCGGTCTCTTTCTCATGCGGCAAAGGTAACAGGATTCTTTTCATGTGTGTTGCATGTATCCAATGCTTCTGATTGCTTACTCGAACCGCAGTCTGCGTGGCCAGGCGTAACTGGTATGGTCCCTTCCACTGCGGTACAAGTGAAGATTTTCTCTCCAAATTCTTGATCAGGACCCAGTCCCCCGGTTGCAGATGATGGCCTGGGCCCATATATCTGACAGGAAGAGCCTCCTGGACTTGCTGATGAAGCAAATGCAAGTTTTGAGTCAACTGTTTACAGTATTCAGTAAGTAATGGATACTCTATATCTTTTAATCTTCTCGGACGTGGCACATTCCATACATTGGCTGGTCTCCCCATTATAATTTCGTAGGGGGAGAGACCAGTCTTTGATTGCACAGACGTACACATAGATAACAAGGCTAGCGCTAAAGCATTGGGCCATTTCAAATTACTTTCGAAGCATATTTTTACCAGTTTATTTTTCAGAATACCGTTTTGGCATTCCACTAAACCAGCATTCATCGGATGTCTGGCTGAATGGAATTGTTTATCAATTTGGAGGCCTGCACAGATCTGTAGTATCACTGCAGCTATAAAATGCAGGCCGTTATCTGACCATATGACACGTGGTAGCCCAAACCTCAGAAAGTATTCTTTTAACATGGATTTTGCTGTTGACATGGCTGAACAATCTTTCACAGGATAGGCCTCTACCCATTTGCTAAATGCACAGACCACTGCAAGACATACTTGAAGTTGTGGCATCTCTCCATTTCTTTAAAGTCGAAATGGATTCCATCAAAGGGCAATGAGGGAGGACCAAAACTTCCTATTGGTGTCACTGTTTCCTTTCCAATGTTGTGTTGTAAACAAGTCATGCAATTTTGAACCAACCTCTTGGCAGTTTTTGTAATATTGTCATTGGACCATACAGAATCAAGGTGCTGACAAATCTTTTTCGCACAAATATGTGTTGGACTATGGGCCATAGTAACCATTGCCATAACATACGGATTCAGCAACATCCATCTTCGGTTCTGTTTGTCTACCCAACAACCCTCGGGATCTAATTCTGCTGGACCCTCGGACCATTGTATCATTTCCTCAGGAGTTGCCTCTGCTTGTATTTCTTTTACATTCCCAATTCCATCCTCTATCATGCAGGACACCCTCTCTGTTGTTTCAACATACATTTCGGTGTGCGAATCAGTAGCAGTTTGTTTTGCGATTCTGTCTGCAAATTAGTTTCCCTTTCCTACATTACACATTACCTTTTTATGGGCGTTACATTTAATTATTGCTAATCGCTTGGGAAGCGCAAGTGCTGACAACAGTTTCACTATTAAAGTGCCATGTTGAATCTTGGTTCCATGTGACGTCAGAAAACCCCTTTCAGCCCATAATCGGTCAAAGTTGTGGACCACCCCGAAGGTGTATTGACTGCCAGTGTATATGTTCACACTAAGGTTTTCAGAAATCTCACATGCTCTGGTCAAAGCTATTATTTCCGCAGCTTGTGCTGAGTTATGTGGGATTTGTTTTCTCTGTACAATAGTTTTCAGTGTAGTAATGGCATAAGCAGCAGTTGATATGCCATTCGGTTATTTAAAACAAGACACATCACAAAACAGTTCTCCATCTGGCCCCTTCAGGGGTATATCAGTTAAATCAATTCTTCCTTTTGTCTCTTGCTCAGTTATAATTAAGCAATCATGTGATCATTTCTCCTCACTCCCTCCTTTACTTGGAGGAGGCAATAATTCGGCCGGATTCAGAGAGCAACATCTCCTAATTTGGATATGCGGTGCAAATAGGATCAGTTCATACCTTGTTAGTCGGGCGGATGTGAAATGTTGCGTCTGTGTTCTACTTAAAAGAACGTTTACTGAATGGGGTACCATCACGGTTAAAGAGTGACCTAAAACCATCCCCTCGGTTTGTTTCACTGACGCGACAGCAGCAGCGACAGCTCATAAGCAATGTGGCAAAGCACATGCAACAGGATCCAATGTGGAAGAAAAATAACTGTATGGTCTTTTTTGCCCCCGTGTTCCTGAGTCAAAACAGCCAAAGCACACCCATCGCTCTAATGCACAAACAATATAAAACAATTCCCATAATTTGGCGTGCTTAAAACCGTAGCTGAAAATAACCCAGCTCTGAGCAGGTCAAAAGCATTTTGACACTCCATGTTCCATGGCAAAGGTAAGGTAACATCCTTCCTTGTCAATGCCACTATGGGTTTTACAATCATAGAAAAGTTTGTAATTCACTGCCTACAATATGAATCCATGCCAATTAAAGCCCTGGCTTCCTTTTGCATATTTGGAATAGGCATATCAGAGATGATTTTTATGCGTTCTGGTGTCAATCTCCTTCCCTCCTTCAATAGGGGGTAGCCCAAATAGCCACCTCCTCTCGACAATACTGGAATTTCTTCAATGAAGCCTTGTGTCCGTGTGCTGCTAAATGTTTCAATAATAAGACAGTACCCTCCTTGCAAATGCCCTCTGAATCCGCTGCTATAAGCAGATCATCAATGTACTGCAATGATATACAGCCTACTGGTAACTCAAGCATATCTAGCTGTTCCTTCAATGCCCTACTGTAAATACTTGGACTTTCAGTGTAACCTTGAGGAATACATGTGAATGTGAATGAGCGTCCTCCTACTGTAAACGCAAACAGAAATCTACTGTCTGAATGAACGGGAATACTAAAAAAATGCATTCTTCAAGTCAATCACGCTAAAATGTGATGCAGAGGCTGGAATCATAGTCAAAATTATGGTGACATCGGGGACTAGCGGTAATTGCGGAGCAACAATTTTGTTCACTGCGCGTGAGTCAATCATAAAACGGTAAGGGATTTCATTACCTCCTTTCTTGTAAACTGGAAGAATTGGACTATTACATATACTTCCAGAAATGTCTTCAATTACATTCTGGATATTAAATCGGATACAATGCATTTCAGAGCTTGCTCACCTTCAGTTGAAATTTTGTATTGCGGAATGCGTGATAGTGTAATTCCTTCTTTCAAAACAATTTTTACTGGTTCCACTTTTAAAATTGCTACATCGTTATCATTTACTGCCCACATACTAGTCGGTACTTTACTTAATTCAGTCGGTAATGATAAAGACATGAATTGCGATACAGGTGTTTGTTGTGGCGAAATCGTCAAGTACACTCCTTCAGGAGAACACAAATTACGGCATTCAATTTCTTCAACAGGTTCAACCCCAACAAATTTGTGCCGCAATTTTTCATCAAAAGAAATGGACAAGATTCAGTTAATGGACCTAATGTGATTGGCACTTGCTGTGAAACTGGACTAATTACTGGTGTACCGGAGAACCCTACTGAAATATTGCTATGCCCTGACTGTGGTATATCTGGAACTCGCTGATGGTCGATCAAACATTTCTGGGCAAGATATGCTCCCTATTCCCAACCTTCATTTCTATGTAGGGACCTTTCCGATTCATGGGAAAAGGCACTGCTACGGGCTGTCCTAGGGGAACAGTACATCATCAGATGTAAAGTCTCCAGAGTAATATGCATTGGAGGGATTATCAAAAACATTTGCACCGTTCATGGTGTTCTGTTGCTGATTCTGATTAACTTGATTATCCTGAAATTGTGACTGAAACTGACCTCTGTTCTGGCCTCCTATTCCTGGACAACCTCTAAACGGTCTTTTCAAACTAGTCTCATTTAACCTCTGCAATTGCGGGCACTGTGCTCGCCAATGGCCTTCCTGTCTTCAATAGGCACGCTGAATTATACCTATCGGACCCCCATGTATGTTGGACGATAATACAAATTGGACTCTAGATGGTGCATTTCCGTCACCTCTATTACCTTTGGCTACCTGATGTAGTAACACTCTTGTTTTCAGAACGCCTTTCTTCCTTTCTACCTTATCCTTTTCTGAATTTACTCGGTTTTCATAATATTGGGCCATGTGTAATACGTCACTTTGTGATTTTGCTTGCCATGCACTTTCAAATGTCATTATCAATGTCTGAATATCTGGTAACAATCCTTGCACAAATGTGTCAACAAATAACCTCTTTCCAGGTTCTGTAATTAGATCCTGACCACTAAAATCTGCAAATACTTCTTCAAATTGGTTAAGAAATTCTGTCGCTCCTTCCAATTTACCTTGTAAACAAGCAGTCAATTTATCCCAAGCTATTCTCTTCTCAGGCACTAAAGTTTTCAATTTCTATACTATCCGTGAGGGCAAAGTAAAAGTTCCTTGCAGAGGCTTCTCTCCAGCCTTTCTCTCACTATCGACTCTAATCAAAGTTTCCCATGTATCGCCCAACATCGGCTCATCATTTATACTTCTAATTTGCTTCCATATGTCAACAGGAAGAATCACAGGGAACAGTAAATCAATGTCACTCAGTGTAAAAACAGATGAATTCAAAACGGATTCAATTTCCTAATGAAAACCAGCAGGATTTTTCCTAATACCAGGGACCAACTGTTTTATAGTGTTCACTTCTTGCCTAGAAAAGGGGACATGTACAAACTGTGCGATGTAATGAGCTTCTATCGTACGCGCTGGAGTTTGTCCTACGGCAGCAATTTCTACTTTTGGGACAAACGTGGGAGGCACGTCCCTCATGGGTAATTGCAAAGTAGGGGATTCTGAATATGAGCGTTTATTAAGCAACAAAGCCAAATCAAGGGAAAAAGCAGCAGTTCTGTTGTCAGACAAAACTGCTCTTTTATAAATTGGCATCAAATCAGCAGGACAACAAACCTTCTTCTTCATGCAGTCTTCCTGTAAATATTCACCTTTCTCTGCATTTCCGGTCTATATTGACTAAACGTATCATGCACTTCATCAGGGGAATGGCAACATCTGTAATCCACCTAAGCACATCTCACGTACAAATTCACATATCTTCACTAACAGGTTTCCATGGCGGAAGAAATCGTTTCTGGACATATGACATATGTGGTTCACGCTTACTCATTATATCTTTATGCAATCGGTCTTCTCGTATTTTCTCGTGAGTAGGAAAGGACAATCAATTCACACAACTCTTGCGGTATCACAGTATCAGTTAAGTCACTCCATACCTTAACAAGATAATCTCCCATGTATTCTAACAATACCTGTTGTTCAACAAAGCCTCTATGATCAGATATGGAACTTTGCACAGCCACTTCATTGCCATCATCAATATACGTCTCAGCCCACTGTTTCAGTTCGTCTTTCCATTCCTTACTAATCGTATTACGAGTCTGTCTAATACTTCCCCTTTCAGGCCCCACCAATGCAGAACTGCCAGCTAAAGCGTATAACTCATGCTCTGAAGGAGGTGGAGGAAATGATGTCATTGGCGCAGATGGGACGGTTACTGCAGGTGCAGATGCAAGTGTTGGAATAGCGGCAGGATGAGATACATAGGGAGGTGGTGCAACTGGGTCAGTACTTGGATGATCATTTCTTCGCTCATTCGGTATCTTATTTATCAATTCGTCTGATGTATGCAAATTTTGTGAAGGATATATTTTCTGTATGTCTAATTGGATGGCCCTATCCATGTTCCTAATGATTTCTGTCTGCTTCTGTTGATCATGCACTAATGCTTTCTCTGAATTTGCCATGAGTCTGCATGCGTGTTTTTCTCTACTTTTCAAGCGTTGATTCGCTTCCTTCCTCCAATCCATAACAGCGTCGGACGCAGCAGGCCTGGCCTTTTTCCGTAGCAGTACTGTTTCCAAATGTTCTATGCGCGCCAGCTTCACGCTCCCATTATTCAGCTACTGAAGGTCTGATACCCGTCTTGTCTGCCTATGTCAAATCACATTAAACACAATTGCCCCAATACCCTACTTAATGTACATTTCATACTCCAGAGACCCCTCGCGTGGTGCGGCCTGGCCAGTTTCCAAAGACTGTCTACCGCAGTGAAAAAATCTCACTAGGCAGGAAGACAATTTCCCAGGCATGGTTAACTCTTACCTCTTTCACCTGGGTGTTTGTACTTGCAAGTGCAACACTCAACCAGTATCAGGACGTTTAAGAATCGAGGCACGGCTCACCTGATCAATCAATTTGTCACTCAGGACGCAATTCGCCTGTATACAGGTGCAACCAAGAATCATCATGACCAACGTGTCTGGCACAATTAGCCTCGCTTCCAGTACCTTCGCCTTGATGCTGTCTGGGCGCTGCTCATCGATCAGGGACCGGCTGTGTACAGATCTGCAGAGGAGTTTCTTATCACTTCTGCAGGGGCACCCCAAACACATTCCAATCCTGGTCCGACAGCTTTGTCCTCGACTTGTACTTGCCTTCACCGTACGCGATGGAGCATCACACAGAGGGTCCCTATTGGGGCACCATTTTTAAGACCATATATGGAATAAAGGCACAATAACCATATACTAATGACACGCCAGTCATGATGTTCATTTCCCAAACAAGTCTGTTTTATTTTCAGAGTATCTCAGTCGGCCGACCAGGTCTCAACACCTCCCGACGTGTGTTCACAGACACCGTGAGAGGAGAGAGAGCGAGAATCGGTAAAGCAGTAATATATATACATACACATCATCATTGTACAGCATTATTCGGTCCGCCCATATACATGACATACAAGCTAAGGTTCAGCAATTGAAAGTTATGCACGTAACTTCATTTAGTCTAAACATTTGGTATTTCTAGCCGAGGCTGTAGAGACAGCTTACTGTTTTGGAGAACACTGGGCACTGGCACGGGGAAGAATATCATGTTCTAGCAGGGAGACATTCGACTAATGTTATCCAACTAATGTTATCTATTCACTGCACTCATGGGCTAAGGGTCAGACAGTTCTGAAGCAGAGAAAATACCATCTTTCGTGGAGGAGCACTGTTAGTCGCATGTAATTCTTATTTAACTGCCTTCTACAACAGCATTTGCAAGACAGGCTGGCACCTGGGTTGCTGATTAGTCGATGCTTATGTACAACTTCAAGGCTTCACAGAATAGAGGAAAACAATGTATTTCTGCAGGGTTTCATATTCCTGCCTACGTTAGCATTCAAAGTTCAAGCTGAGGCCTCGCACCATGTGTAGATCTGAAGCACAAAATATATTTGCAAAAAGCGTTTAGAAAAGAAAATGGCAGGCAATTACAAAATGGACTCCCAATGGTCACATTCAGGTTTCATGGTTTGCAATGTTTGTCACATGATGCGATTTGCTTCTGGCCAACATATTATTCATACCATTCGGGCTATATGATTGCATTACAGTTTTACACGCTGTTCATTGTTTAATTGTGATTTGAGTAAAGCAAAGTCTTCGGGAGATTGCTCATACTGAGACAAGGTGTTTTCTACTTCAGTCATGGCTAATTCTGTCTCATTTGCTATGAGTGGCTGTCCAAGTGGTTCTTGGCTTCCTTTTAGAGATGGTTGACTGTTGTCAGCAGTGTCTATATTTAGTTGTGCCTGGAGTTCTTCTTCTTGTTGGCGTTCATTGTCTAACATGGTTTTGTACTGCTTCCAAATTCTATCTGTTATAGTGCTTTCATTTGCATTGAATGCATCTTCATAGGAGCCATGGGTATCTAATAAATCTTCTTCTTTTCTCCATGGTTTAAAAAGTTGCAGTAGGGCCATGTAATACAGTGCTTTATCTTGAGGAGTTTTTAATGATAGTTTCATGTGATTAATGAGGCTGCGTTTGGTAAGTTTAGCCAGGCCACCCTCACAACCTTTGACTATTTTTTTTTCTCATCTGGTTTAATATTATTTTGTATGTGAAGTTTTGGGCTATGTGGTGTAGACTCCTGTTTGCCCTGTTGCTGAAACTAGTCTAGTATTTCCCTTTGTTTTTATATTTAGTGCCGACATTACTTGCCACACTGGTGTCTTTGAAATTGATAAATGTGTGCATTTAGGTCGCTATGTGTAATTTGTGAAGGGATTTCACAAATGATATATTCGTGAATGAACTGCAAAACAGAGGCATCACTATCCTGACCAAATTTAGGACCATCTTTAATCCACAAAAGCATGTAGATATGTGGTGCTCCTCTGGCTTGATATTCTCCAAATGAAGAGTTGCACTTCTCTGAGGGGAGGAACTGTTTTATTACAAATGAAGTGCAGCATGGCAATAAAGCGACGATGAAAGTACCTTGACACATTTACAGGGTCAAGGGAGCAGAGTCCTGCTGGTGCTTTTATGTCTATATTTGCTTTGTTTTCATTTGCTATGCGTAGGAAATTGTGCAAGTCTTCCCATGTGTACTATGCATAACTTAACATCACAAACCATGTGGGTTGGCCAAGGTTGCGTATCATACAGCGTACATCTGAGTGACGTTGGAAACAGTATTCTTTCGTACCATGCATGTTTGCTAAAAGATATGTAATACTTGTCTGTAAAACTTCATCTTTTTCTTCCACCTTTTGAAGTAGCTGCCTAACAGACATATTTTGAAAATTGGAACCTGTTTTTAATGTTTGTGCAACTCTGTAACAAAGAGTTGCTAGTTCACTTTCAAAGAGAAGGTGGAATATGTATTCAATGTTTTGTCTGCATCTGGGATCTTCAGAATACATTTGTAAAGAGCGGCATTCTGATGCTCTTATTTGTGTTGGTCTTTCATCGTACCTTCCACCTTTTCCAGTAGGAAAAAGTAGACGAAAGGCTTGTGCTTCTACATGTTTTTCCCATATGCTGATTGGAGATCCTTTGGCTTGCCGCATTTGGTATGTTTCCACTGCATTGTCTATGGTGGCTTTGGAGTGCAGTGGGTGAATTGTATAGTAGTCTAAAATATTGGATGCTGTAGTAGGATTCAGAAGTTGAAATTGGCCAGTTTCTGACGAGTCTTGAATTATTTTGGTGGTTTCCCTCAGGTTTCCTTCAATGTTTATTTCTTTGTAGTATTCATTTGGTTGTATACTAATTGACCTTTTCACAATTGACCTCAGGAGAATTTACCTTGGGAGAATTAACCTAATTTAGAAGGTCAATTAGGACATATATGGGGGGGAAACCCCCCGCAACCCCCCATCCAATCCAAAACCCCCTGCAACCCCCCACCCAATCCCCTTATAATATTTATAATCCAAAACCAATCCAATACATATATAAAATAACTAAAATAATATAAAAGGTCAATTGTGCAGAAGGGCAATTAGGACCACTATAATTAGGTCAATTGCGCAAAGGGTCAATTGTAAAAGGTCAATTTGGGTAATACCATTTATTATTGTCTTTTAGATATTGCAGGGCATCTCTAACTTTATGTAAGTTCACTAGTTGCTGACAAATATTATTGTCTTTTGTAGGCATGCCATTGCCTAGGATAATCAAATATTGATCTATTGGCTGTTGCACTCCCAGAGTCTCTACATTTTCTTTGAGATCTAATGGCAAGTAAACTACTTTGCCACAAATTCCTTTCAGTAATTCAGAAGGAGGCAGTTTTGCTGTTTTTGGTTGAAGGCGTATTATTGCTTGAAATGGGGGCACTGTTTGGGTTATAATGCTCTCATACAAGTTAAGTTGTTGGAATGGTTTTGGCAGTGGGAATATTTCCATGTTATTAGTTTTAGCCGTGAAGGTATTTGGCTGTTGTCAAGTTTTGCAGTGCTGTATCTGCAAAGTATTGAGGGGTTAGTAATTTCTTATTTGTTTTCTGCTTTAAGTTAGAGAGCTAATTGGAACCACTGGGATTCTTCACTGCCTTCTATTTTGGACATTATGCATACAGGTTTGGTGCTCTTTTTATAAAAAAGTTCTGCAGCAACACACACACACATGGTTTGCTACTTCAGCAGATGTGCTTTTAAACTTTAGTATTTCTTTTTTGTATGTGTATAATAGTGGGTTGACATCTGTAAGGTTGTTGTTACTCTGTTCTAAAGGTACTGGATTTTGTAAGTGGATTTCACTTCCAAAATATTTGCTTTGCATGTGCTCTATTTCTTCGAGTAGTTCTTTGGCTGTACCATGTAGAAGAATGTTATTTAAATGCTCCAATGCTAAAGCAGGACCTTTTATTTAGTACAGTCTATGAACAAGATTGTGTACAGTTGAATTGTGTGCTGCTAACATTTTGATATGGTGGAAGGTGCTTTTGCAAGTAGGTCCAGAAATGCAGGCTAATGAATGTCCTTGTAGTCCTGTGTATTTGAGCTCTGGACAGGAGTCTATAGTTTGTAATATTTTAATTTTTATTTTGTCTTTGCTTTTCACATACTGATTGAGGATGTGAAAGTTTGTTTGCACACGTTACACATTGATGTGCATGGGCATTTGTAGACTGGACGTATTGGTTCAGTGGAATGTTGAGTTGATGCTAAGTTTGCTGGAGATAGTTGTGTGAGCAGCATTTCTTGTTCCATGATGGTATTATTAACCTTTCAATACCCTCATCCACAGCTATGTATGGCAAGTGGGTTTGTTTGCTTTTGTTTGTATGCTTCTACATTGAACTATGGTTCTGTGCTGGTGGTGTGACTCCACTCACCTGCTCAGATTTTTGCAAATCTATCTTTGTCGATATTCCGTTTGTTGTGAAGTCCTTGTTATAGTTTAGTAATTCGTTTTGTTAGTGGTTTAATTCTGTTTAAAACTAAAATAAATAACTTACTTTTGAGAAGGATTGCACTGTCGATGAGAGCTTCCAGGATTAGTTGTCTGCTGTAGGTTTGAAGGGTTTAGCGTGCTCTGAAGGACTCTGTGGTGGAAACATTTTTGAAAAATCATTTTTTTGGTATACTTACTTGTGACTATGTCAAGATGTATAGGTGCAGTGTTAGGACTAGTGGTAATTGCAGTCTTCTTACTACATTTCTTTTTAGTTTTACATCTTGAAAGAGGAGTCAGAGTTTCTTTCCTGCAAGCTGCTTCAGTTTGGCTTAGTGACTGTATTCGCTGTTTTGTTTGAACTCATTTTTACAAATTCTGCTAGAGGCCTATTTTCTATGCCTTTAGTTTGATCTGCTCTATTTCTCTGTTGCATTCTACGCAGTTTCTTTTTGGTCGGCATTCTTTGGTGTCTGTTGGAGAAAAAAAGAAAGTGTGGGTTGGGAGTTGTGCAATATATATGTGTGCACTGGCATGAGTGTCTGAATATGAGAGTAGGCATACATGTAGAGGTGTGTGATTGTGGAATGGGCCTTTCCGTCAGGTTGGGAAGGCTGTACTCGTATTTGTGTGTTACTATACTGGTGTTCAGATCACAATACAAAGTGTGCACCTGCTGAGGTGCAATCAGTAATAGTGAATCAAATGATGTTGGGTTGATACAATTGTGTGTCCTACAATACAAGAACACTGCCCTGTCTGAGTAACAGGCAGAACACTACGAATGTATTGCACTTACTTTGTAGGTGTCTTCTGGGTTATGTTTTGAAATTGAGACGCCACTGGCTTTGAGGCGTGTGGTCTTCACTGCAATTGCAAAAGAAGGAAGTTAGTACATCTATGTGTCAATGGAACAGTAATTGCACTTGACGAACAGATTAGTTAAATTTATAGAAGGATTTCTTGCCAGGAAGAGGTACTGTATGTGTTAAATTGCAGAGCTCTGTATATGAATGGGGACTTTGGAGCATCAGTATAATTGCTAAGGGGGTTAGTGGAGTATTTATAAGTGTGTCCTATGAGGTGCACCTTTGCAAGTGTATGTGTTGCTGTTGCACTATTTAGTGTGGAAATAGAATAGTGGAAGTTGTGGGAGGGGGAGAAAAAGGCTTGGAAAGATGTACAGATTGCAAAGGAGAATATTTCTGTGTGTGTAATGCCATACATTTTTCTGCACATAGATGCTTGTTACATTAGTGGAGGAAACCTCTCAGTTCTTTGATTTATTTATCCACATTTCAAATGGCACTGTTCTCAATGTACACATGCATTTGTTTGATTTTGCAACAGTGGTACGTTCTGTTAATTGTACTTGCCATGGTTTGCCAACATAGATGCAGTTTCCCTTCTCTGTGTTTATTCTGTGCATTTTTTCATAGGCCTGCCACTTCAACTTGCTTTAAAAATTATTCCAATATGGTTTTCTTTTTTTTTCATGCCCAAATACATCAGAGAGTGTGGTGATGAAATGGAAATAATAAGTTTGAAAAAATAATGCAAGTGGGCATTTAAAGAAAAGTTTGTAAGCATACAGCTTTGTAAGTAAGTGCCACTTGTTGTTAGGAGATGGGACAAATGACAGTATGATTATTTAATAGATTATAGAAGGTAAGTGGCAGGCACTCGGGTCAAATGCATGCAATGTATGTACTTGCAATGCTTTGGTGAGATACAAGCTGGTTTCCTGTTCTGTGTGCATTCTAGGAATTTCATAACAGGTGTGTTAAGGGGGAAGTGGTTGTAAAAATTACAGAAGGAAAGAAGAGAATAACAGTTTGTGCATTACAGTGAGTGATATGGGTAAATGAAAACTTGGAAAGCTTTGCAAGTGACACTTGATCATAGGAGATGGGAGAAATGACAGTGTGCCTTTTTGCAGATTATGCAGGGTATGTGGCAGGTACCCTGTTCATCTACATTTATAAAATAGTTACAAATGTATTGTACACACAGTATTCATACCTGTAGTTTGTGTTGATGAATGTAGATGTGGATGAATCTGGAAGCAGAAATCTTCGAGAGTTTTACAGTAGTTTGTGCTGTAGATGCTTTGCAATCACAGGAGATTTGTACTCAGAGTGATGAACAGCACATCTAAAGTGCTGAACTGTGATGACAGAGTTAGATGTACAGTTCTTGGATGTGATTGGTGGATAGTTGTGTGACGGCTTAACAGTAGCCAATGAGGAAGTGGTGCAGAGAGTGAAGTGGAAAGGGAAGAAAGGCTGCCCCTGTGTTACGGGGTCCATGGACACTGCAGTAGTCCACGGACATGGCGTGCCACATCCGGGGCCCACATCCAGGACTACTCAGTATGCCTGGTATGGAAATGGAACTGGGAGGTTAAGGGTGTGATTCACAGGGAGAGAAGGTAATCCTTTTTTTCATTGCTGTGTGTAGTGAAGATGGCTGTGGTTGGAGAGATGGAGAGAGTGAGTGTGTGGATGGTGGGAGATTGTTTTATGAGAAATCTGCAGATGTATGCAGAGCTAGGTGGCATGTCTGGCAATCTTGGATGTGGTGTGATGTGCCAGGGAGAGATTTGCAAGTTATACTTACACTTTGTAAAAATATGGCTGTTTTCAACAGTCCAGATGTCCTGGTCATTCATTGTGGAGGAATGTCTTTGGGGTATGTAAGTGAAATAACTTTGTAAGGTGACCTGAATCAGTTCTTGAAGGCACTAATGCTCCTCTTTCCATGTGCAAAGGTCATCTTTTCCAAATACCACCTAGGGCTGCATGGATGTGTCGTAGTGTCTTTAATCCTCAACAAGACATAGGAAGGCATCTCCCTAACTAAGGGATTTCTTCTTTTATATGTGCTGTTGTAATGTCATCATTCCAAAATGAGAACCTTTTGGAGGATGGTGCAAGTTCTTTTTTTGTGATGGCATTACTTTGACGGATTGTGGTAATACAATCTTTCTTAGTAATATTCAAAATTCAATCACAAGGTTGTTGTAAGTCATGTAGATTGCAGAAATTAGATAGATATTTATTTAATATGCATATAGCCAAATTTGGCTTTACATATTCATTTTAAAATCATCATCTCATCATACATTTCAATAAACATTCTATGTAAAAATACAATATACTACATAGATTGTAAAAAGGTGTTAAAACAACTCTAAAATGTAGTTTAAAAAACATCCTGAGATGACTGTTTAGGAATTGCAAGGCAATATTCGTAAAAGTGCATCATATGGTAAATAATATTAAGATCATTTCCTGTTAAGAGTTTATCCCAGATCACATCCATATTGTTTAGATCACAACTGTTGTTGTATGCTTTGACATATCTTAGTCTTGTAAAAGATAAACTTTCACACACACAGATCAGATGGCATGCTGTCTCAATGAGATAATTCCCACATAGACAACATCTTCTTTCTTTTCTCATAATGCCAAGTCTATCCCACAACATTTCAAGGCATTCAGGCATGTTGAATTTGAAAATCGAATAACAGTGAATTGTGTTAGCATAAGGATATGCAGTTAGATAAAACAGGATACCAAGACAATTCTCTCTATACTGTAAAAACATGTCACTATAACTTTTTGTGGATAATTGCATTGTCTCTCTCTCTTGCCCAAAAGCCAATATTTCCTTTTTCAGCAACAATTTAATTTTGCTGTAGAGTATGTCAACCAACCAATAGCATTCTCTTTTGTCCATTTGTAATATGTGGATTTCCACCAATCAATTATTTGTAAAACCTTATTTGAATCTATCAGATTAAATGTCTGGATCATTTCTACCATTAGTGTTCCATCAGCTAGAGTACAAACCTTTTTATATAGCATAGCAGCCCTATATTCTACAACATCACAGATCCGCATTATATTGCACTCTAGAATAATATATTCATTGGGTAGGGCTTTCTGCATACAAAGTAAAAATATTGCCATCAAATTTGTTCAATTCCACCATTAATTTAATGCCCCAAATCTCTACTCCATACAATAAACACGATACAATGTTTGTCTCATTTAACAACAATATTGTCTTAATAGAAATCCCTGCTTGTTTCCCAATGACATGGCTCAATGCCATAGGTCTATTCGTACATCTTGCCTTTATACCTGCCCACTGTTGCTTCCAACATTACTGCTTATCCAAGATCACCCCTAGGTATCTATAGCATTCAAGAGTTTCAATTCTTTGGCCATTAATGGTCCATTTAATTTGTTTTTGTGGTGCGCAGTTCGATCTTCTGGAAAATACTACAACCTTTGTCTTAATAAGATTTATCTTGAGGTTGTTCTTCAACACAAATACTTCTAGTACTGATAATTTATATTGAAGACCTGCGGGTGTGTAGTCTAATAAGAGAGATCGACCGCATAACCAAGACAATCTATTTTCAAGGGACCAATCTTTAGATCATTTGACAATATTTAATTGAAGGCCTCTGGTAGGTCTGCAAGATATAAATTAAAAAGGATAGCAGCACGATTGCATCTCTGCTTGACACCTCTGCTTGTTGAGAATAGCTCAGAATCTTTACCTTCTACATCTAGTCTAACTTTTACAAAGGTGTTTGTGTATTTATTTATTTAATTTATTTATTTGAATTTGTAAAGCGCCCACTGCCCTTGGGCATCGTGGCGCTGTTAAGAATGCTTGCTTAGTTACATAAGTGCAGTTAGAAGGCATACATACGTAGATGATAGCTTCAGACAATTGCAGTAAGAACATAACAGTAATTACATAGATTGGTGGGCAAGTATATGGTGCCAGCCACATTTTACACGGCGTCAGCTACATAAAGTTGCAAGGTCAGCTTCAGTGGGCAAGAGCATGGTGCCAGCCACATGTTGCATGGCGACAGCTACAAACAGATGCGTGGTCAAGAATAGTATGCTTACATTAGTGCTACCTAAGGGTTGAATGGCGGCAGCATCTCATAAATGCGTAGTCATGTTCAATGGGCAAGTGCATGGTGACCGGCACAGATACATAGGAGAGAAGCTACAGATAGGTGCGTGGTTGGTTTCATACATAGAATAGCATGGGGCCAGTCCCTTATTGGACGGTGGCAAGTGCATACTATTACATACGTTTAAATCAACGGCACTAGCCTAGAGCAAATCCCATGGAATGGCGGGCAGCTACATACACTTACTGGGGTAGGAGGAGATGGGAGGAAGGAAAGACTAGGGAGTAGGTGAAGAGGGTGGGGACAACATGGGCAGGCGGGGAGTGGAGAATGGGGACATGAAGGGGGAGAGGAGGGGTGGGTGGGCGTTAAGACATGTAAAGCACCCACTGCCCTCGAGCATAGTCGCGCTGTTAGGAATGCTTGCTTACATAAGTGCAGTTAGAATTCATATAGACATACATAGATGATAGCTTAGACAATTGCAGTAAGAGCATAACAGTGATTACATAGATTGGTGGTCAAGTATATGGTGCCAGCCACATCTTATATGGCGGCAGCTACATAAAGTTGCAAGGTCAGTTTTGGTGTGCAAGAGCATGGTGCCAGCCACATGTTGCATGGCGGCAGCTACAAACAGTTGCGGGGTCGACAGCTACATAAAGTTGCAAGGTCAGTTTCGGTGGGCAAGAGCATGGTGCCAGCCACATGTTGCATGGCGGCAGCTACAAACAGTTGCGGGGTCAAGAGTAGTATTGCATACGTTAGTGCTACCTAAGGGTTGAATGGCGGCAGCATCTCATGAATGCGTGGTCATGTTAAAAAGGGCAAGATGGTGACCGGCAGAGAAACATAGGAGAGAAGCTACAGATAGGTGCGTGGTTAGTTTCATACATAGAATAGCATGGGGCCAGTCCTTTATTGGACGGTGGCAAGTGCATACTATTACCTAGGTTTAAATCAACAGAACCTAGCCTGGAGCAGGTCTCATGGAATGGTGGGCAGCTACATACACTTACTGGGGTGGGAGGAAAAGGGAGGAAGGAAAGACTAGGGGGTAGGGGAAGGGGGTGGGGATCAACATGGGCAGGCGGGGGCTGGAGAGTGGGACCTGAAGGGGGAGAGGAGGGATGGGGTGGGGGTAAGATATACAAGGGGCAGCGGGGGAGTTTGAGACATATGGGGGCATTCACTCACACTGGCGACCAGAGGGAGGGGGTGGGGGGCATTCACTCACACTGGTGACCAAGGGGAGGGGGGGTGGGGGATACACTCACACTGGCGACCAAGGGAAGGGGGTGGGGGGCATACACTCACACTGGCAACCAAGGGGAGGGGGAATGTATTTGTGCTGAGATCAGGGGGAGGCGGTGGGGGGTATTTACTCACGCTGTGACCAAGGGGAGGGGGTGGAGGGCATTCACTCACACTGGCGACCAAGGGGAGGGGGTCATTCATTTGTGCTGAGACCAGGGGGATGGGAGCATTTACTCACGCTATGATCAAGGGGAGGGGGTGGGGGGCATGCACTCACACTGGCGACCAAGGGGAGGGGGCATTCATTCGTGCTGAGACCAAGGGGATGGGGGCATTTACTCACGCTATGATCAAGGGGAGAGGGTGGGTGTATTCACTCACACTGGCGACCAAGGGGAGAGGGTGGGGGGCATGCACTCACACTGGCGACCAAGGGGAGGGGGTGGGGGGGCATTTATTTGTGCTGAGACCAGGGGGAAGGGGTGGGGGGCATGCACTCACACTGGCGACAAGTCTGATAATTGATAATAGTCTGGTCATGGGTAGTAAACCAGGGGGGATGTTCCAGCGCATCAGTTTATTCCAGAGTCTATTTCTTAGGAAAGTATCAAATGCGGCAGCAAAATCTATAAATGCTGCATATACTGGAAGCTGGCCTCTTGACCAAGTATACTCAATAGCATAAACTACAATGGAGATGTTGTGCAAGATGTTTGATTTCATTTGAAATCCTGATTGGTTAGGAGGTAACATATGACAATCATTAGTCCATTGGGTCAGCTCAATATGCAATATTTTAGCAAAGATTTTCGCTGGAATATCTAGCATTGCTAACATATGGTAATTACTTGGATCTTTGATACAGCCTATTTATGTATCGGTAATATGGTGCTTTCCTGACATGTTTTTGGCACCTTATTGTTCTTCCCATCCACCAATAAAATATATATATAGGGCAATAGCCCATTTGTCTGGTGACAGTTTCAATAGTGCATTACACGTGCAGTCAGGTACCATAGCCCTTGAAAAAGGTAATTTAGAGATTAGTTCTTTAATTTCCTCTACTGATAAACGTATAAAAGACACAATTAAGTAAGGTCATATATGAGCCCAAAAGAGAGACAACATTCAGTCCTGATAGTCAAAAACACCAATGTTGTTAAGTGACTGCTACTTGGATTCTTATTTAATACATAAGCAGCAAGTGTCATATATACATTTAAATAAACAAAGGATATTTAACAGAATACATGAGAACAAACATGGCATGATGTATAAGTAACATGACCCAAATACAGATTTTGGGTTTGGATTTTCCCTATTGAGGGCAAAAGATCAGAGTATTGGAGGTGTAATTGGGGTACAGTTTTGACAAATGTGTGAAAATGTGTACAGTGGTGAAGTATTTACAACAAAAGGAATATGGGTCAACACAACGGTTTTCGGACGTAACAGATTTTATTTTCGAATTTGCATCTTGTATATTAGTGTCTATTATTGTACTAATTGTCGGCCGCAACCATTTCTTTGCATTATGAATATCCTTGTCGTATTTAGGCATATTCCGGTGGTCCTTTTTCCACCGTTCACTAGTAGACATATATTTTAGTTTTTGTGCAAAAACACGTTTTATTGAGGCTATTACTTTTTCATATGATTCTAGCGTATTTGAGTCATTGATGTCTGTTATTGACTGGCAATAGGCAGTAAAATTAGCAAGTTCAGTTTCAACAAGCTGATTACCTTTTTTCAAATTAATGGGGTTCCAAGTTAAACGATTACCTGCATCATTCACTGTGATATTTCTGACCATATCATAGATATGCCTCTATAGTTTGCTATTCCTTAGAAGTAGATAGAGAGGAAGATGATCACTCTCTTCTCTACTGCCAATGGTCATATCACTGACAATATCTTCAGCCAACTCATGAATTACAATCTAATAAATCATAGACATGCTAAGTCTTCCTATTCTCGCAGGTTTTCTCATCAGGTCACTTGTGGTTATACCATTCATGATTTTTTACTTAGAATTTCTGATCAGCTGGTTCCAGCCTTTTGCATGTCTATTAGTGACTTCAGATTTATGTGGTCCTGATTTACAGTTTATCATATCTGCCCTAGAGGCTTCCACAAGGACAGCATTAAAGTCTCCTACCAGGATGATTAGATATTTTGAATTATGTTCTATCAGAATTTTGCGAATTGTTTGAGTATTTATCTTATTAAAGCTGCCATTTGGTGGATTACATAGGTTAATCCCAAGCAGAAATGGGTACTCATCATTTTAATTTTGTATCATCACAGCTAAAATCATGTCTGTTGACTATTTGTTATTTGTTCCTGTCCATGGATGGAATATGGATGTCAAAAGACGTCCTTTGGGGCATCCTAATGGGCCTTTTTTAGCTGAGTGTAAAACTCTGGGTTCCCAATGATGACTCTGACATCTCTTGATGTTCCAGTTGTTCCTTTAATGAGTTTCCAGTACATCTTTTATGTTTCTTATGTCAAGTTCATCAGAGCTCCAGGCAAACATGCACCGGCATCCTCCCAGTTAGGCTACATCTCACCAACTCTCTCACTCAGAACTCTCAACCATACAACAACATTCTCACCAGCAGGATTCCATGTCACTCACTCAGTATTCTCCTCATTCTGCAAAGACAACATGGAAACCTAAATCACTACATATCTCCCTTCCTTACACAACAACAACAACGCCTACCAAAACCGGTCACACTCACAACACACAGTACAAACACACACTCCAACACATGCGCATGCATCTCAACCACATGAACTATCACCATACCCGTACAACCTGAACGCGTCACCAGTTCAAATGGTACCATAAGACAATACTAACGATGCCCCTCCCCTTTTCTACACAGTAAAGGAAGGACACCTACCAATGAAAATTGTACCACTTGCAATCAATCTTCAACAGCTCAGGTATCTCTCTAACCTCTCTCCTCCTCTACCACACAAAAACTATAACCAATACTAACCTTATAGCCACACCACACACACAACTCCGAGCTGTGCACCACACACACCAAAGAACAAGGCTGGGCATTCCCAACACCCGAGTGAAACGACACAATAACACATTGCACCCTAAGGTACCTATGCCCCCACCCCCACTTCGTTGCCTGTGTCATAAAGATCCACCTAAAGACCAAACACAACTATGAGAAAGCATTGTCACACTCAACATATAAATAAATGCATCACTTTCACCAGAACAACAGTACTCTTGTTACACTCAGCCACCCATAACTTCACAGCCAAATAAATACACACCACTATGATGTGCACCTCACAAAGAACCAGGTTGGACGTTCCAAATGTCCGAATGAAACAACATCCAAGCACAAAATCACCAAAATGCCAAATCTCTAGCACACCACAAAGACTTACACATGCAGATCCCCACACTGCAACAACAAAACAGTGCTTTAAAATTAATAACATTTCTGCTAAATGTACTAAATAAACTTCTTAGTTCTCCCTAAATGGCACAAACGTCCTTTAAACAGTCCCACCTGCAAAGCAAAACATTTTGTAAGCATGTTCCATTTATCACATTTCCCGTGCCATGTACTATAGCTATATCAGTCCACTTTTCCCTTTTGCATTGAAAAGTCAATCTGCGGAAAGAACATGCGTTAAACACAACTGCTTCATAAAGCTGACATTGCTCACATCAAATATGTGTCTCTCAATAAAGGCCACGATACCACACACTCCCATTCAGTGTACATTCACCCCAAAAAATGCTCATGTTGCAATTATGGTGTCAAAATATCACAGGCCTCGCGTGACAATTAAAACCTAACATGTGAAACTAAACTCTGCTGCATATTAAGTAAAACACCACATATAATCAAAACAAAAGTGAATCCATAAACCACCAGCTTATTAACCAGCTGCTTGGCGATCTCTTAATGGGCAAAATGCCCCTAAGCTGCACTGCAATGGGCTCTAGGCCACTCCTCATCACAGCATTTGGGCTCCACGCCCCTCCAGATGCTGCAGTGGCCCCCAGGACCCTCCTCTTCAGGTCATGTGGCTGCAAACCCCTCCAGGTGCTGTAATGGCCCCCAGGAACCTCCTCCGTACAGCATATGGGCTCCAAACTCCACAAAGTCACTTATGACCCTCGTAGAAACACAGTTCTCATAGTGGGCACCTACCCCCTCTGCCAGAGAGCAGTGGTCTCCTAGTTTCTCCTAGGCGCAGCTCAGGCTCCAAGCCTCTCCCAATGCTGCTGCCCTGGGCTCCAAGACCCTCAGCTGCACAACATGACCTCCGGAATCTTCAATCCCCAGGCGCAGCTTAGGCTCCAAGCCTCTCCTATTGCTGCTGCCCTGGACTCCAAGCCCCTCAGCTGCACAACATGACCTCCGGATTCTTCAATCCCCAGGCGCCGCTTAGGCTCCAAGCCTCTCCTATTGCTGCTCTCATGGGCTCCAAGCCCCTCAGCTGTACAGCATTGCTCCCAGATTTCTAATTTCCAAGGAAAAGCTCAGGCTCCAAACCTCTCCAATTTCTGCTGCCATGGGCTTCAAGCCCCTCAGCTGCAAGGCATGTCTTACAAATATTTCCAGGCACAGCTCAGACTCCCAGCCTCTTCAAATGCTGCTGCCTTGGGCTCCAAAGCCCTCCATACCGCAGCTTTAGGTTCCCAAACCCCTTCAGACAGTCACTGGGCCCTCAGCCCTGCCAAAGTTCCTCTGCCTTTCACTGTGCTTGACCTGCCCAACTGCTGGCAGGCCAGCCGGCCCTTGGCCCAGGCGCTGCTCACTCTCTTCTGCGCCTCTGCCCTTTGCGCTGGGCCCTCCTGTGCCTACAGCATAAAGCGCTCGCCCTACCTGGGAGGGTCTTCTTCTTGGGTTGGGGGGCGGTGCATGTGCCATCCTCAGTGCTGTCCCCCCCAACACAGCCAGCATCCTCGTCGCCAATGTAAAACTCTGGGTTCCCAATGATGACTCTGACATCTCTTGATGTTCCAGTTGTTCCTTTAATGAGTTTCCAGTACATCTTTTATGTTTCTTATGTCAAGTTCATCAGAGCTCCAGGCAAACATGCACCGGCATCCTCCCAGGTAGGCTCCATCTCACCAATTCTCTCACTCAGAACTCTCAACCATACAACAACATTCTCACCAGCAAGATTCCATGTCACTCACTCAGCATTCTACTCATTCTGCAAAGACAACATGGAAACCTAAATCACTACACTGGTGGTACGACACTGGTGGTACGACCTAAATCACTACACTGGTGGATCTCACAATCCCTACACAGCCATGTCTCCTGTAGCGCCACTACTGCAAATAGGTTTATATTTGTTAGTAGTCCATCTTCAGCAATGTAATGGGAGTTCCCTCTGGTATTCCAAGATAAGAGTAGGTCAGTGTTATCGAGATTGCTTGTGGAATTGGGCTTTAAAGGTGACTGGGAGTCATTGCCAGTAGCCATCAATAATATTGGTACCAGGATCTGTTTGTTAATGTAGATTGGATTTAATAGGTGTAGCAGAAAAAATCTGAAAAGGCCAAAAGAAAAAGCCTCTTTTCAGAGCCACCACCAAAGAGGAAATGTGCTACCCTGGTTGCAATTTCTGTCCCCACCCTCATAAATTGCACGACATGTCTGCGGACACTACGGTAGTCCATGGAGGGCACGTGCCACATCTGGGGATTTTGAGGCTAGCAGGCATGGAAATGGGACTTTGGAGGCCAGGGGATTGGGCAATAAGGTTTATTGGGTGTGATGTGTAAGGAGAGACTTTGGCAGAAGGTCTGTTTGCTGAGAGGAGAGCAGATGGCTATGGCTATGTCTTTCAGGAGGCAGAGTGTCTGGATTTTGGGAGACTCATGGATACATTGGTTGGAGGTGCATGCAGAGCACTGTGGAGTGGCTGCACATCTTGGATTCCATCATGTGGATGTGCACTGGTATAGAGTGCGTGGAATCAAGTGGCTGGATTTGGTTCCTCTTTGTGCCACTCTGGTGACACTCCATCATCCAGACATTATTTTTATTATTCATTGTGGAGGGAACAGTTTAGGACATGTTACTGGAATCTCGTTGCAGTTTGCAATGAAAGAGGGAAAGTCATGGACATGTTTCCAAACTCCCGAGTAATTTTTTCTTGTATTGCACAGAGACAATTGTGGCAGCGCTCTTCTTCATTTGATATGCAAATGGAGAAAGCGAGGCGCAATGTCAACAAGGCTGTTTGCTCCTTTTTGAGAGATGTTGGCATGTCCTCTTTCCACAATGAAAATATGATGTTTTGTAGCACAAACTTTTTTTCGCAGAGATGGATTCCATTTTACTGATGCTGGCAATCAGATTTTCGACAAAATATCCAAAATGCATTGCAGCCCTTGCAGCGTATAGCAACCATTTTTCCAGTAGGTTTTGGCCGCTTGAACTTTTCCAAAAACAAACAAAAACCACTAAAAGGCTCTTTTCAGAGCCAACACTTCCTCCCGGAGAAGAGTGCAATGTTTTTCATAGCGCACCACCCACATTTTTTTTAAAGTCAGCAGACTGTTCGCAGACTTCACCTGTTGCACAGGGGCCACTTCTATTTTGAAACTGTGAAATGTGGCTCTGAAAAGAGCCATTTGTTTAGGGGGGGTTTGTTACGCTCACCTCATATCCACGGGGGCGCCGCACGATGCTGGATGGGTGGTTGTGTCCTATCCCAGACCTTCTCTGCTTCATTATGTGCCGGGCAGTGGGTAGCGTATATGACAGGAGAAAAGAGTATTTAGATTTGGGCCTGTGGTAGGTGGACTCCCACCTCCCTCTGATCCCAAATCCCCTCCCTTGGGGTTATTTCTCACCTTAGGTTTTTATGCGTAGAACTCTCCGTCGTGCTTCTCTGTGCTGGCCGCAGTCGTGGGTGCGGGCGTTCCTTCGGAACCAAGTTTCTTCACTGGTCCGTGGGCCCTTTTGTCGGGTCCAGACTGACTGTGACTCTGACTCTTCTTGCTGTCATCAGGTGAGTTATAGGGTCTTTCAGTTTCTAATCTGTCTCTTTCTCCTCCCTTCGTTTTGTCCTTCTTTTCGATGTTACCTCTTTCCACTATGCTATTCCTCTTATAATGTCTTTTTGTTTCCAGGGATGGTTGCGGTTAGAGTCTTTGACTATGCTCCGGATGAAGATGAGCTTGCAGCGCCGGACGGTAAAGACTACGGGTAAGTGTTGATGCGCGGACTGCAGCACTGTTTCTTTTGGAATTATTACAAGAGTTACTGACCTGTATTCTCTTCCTCTTTCTTCATGCAGTTTGTGGTGATGTTCCGGAGTGGTGAGCGAGCGAAGCACGGAATGGTTTCAGGATCCTCTGCTTACCCAGGTAAGTGCTGTTAATAATGTTGTCCTTGTTTCTTCACCTTTGCAGGTTGCGGTGAGATCTGGCGTGGCGAGCGAGGCAAATGAAGTGCAAGATGGATTTGTGGATCTGTTGCTTACTCAGGTAAGTGTGGTTATTGATGCTCTTGTTCTTCCAGGTGGGTGATGGAATCTGGATCGATGGCTTCAGGATCAGGCCAGAGACAAGCAGGGAAGCAAGAGCTGGACACAGTGAGCGTTACGCTGCAGGAGTGCAGAATAACGCAAAGAGTGTATTCCAGTTTTGGCGTGGCTTATATAGCCAGCCAAACCTGAAGGCCCGACCACACCCAAAACACTGGTCTGCATAGTTCAGTTCTAAGAATTGAGCTGTGTTACAGGCCTCCATGTTGTATTGAGATCCAAAACAGATACTTGCCCTATTCCTTATAATGAGCCTGGTGCCAGAGGCGCCAGGACTGACTCCACGTGTTCTGAAAATGGTATTTAAAGGCCTTTGGGGCCACTATTAAGGGCTGTAGTCCCACTGTTGCCAGGGGGCTGTAATACCTGAGGGCGTTAGGGGGATGGATCGTGACAGTTTTGTTGTTTTGTATTTTTTTTTAGTTTTCTGTACATGACACATGAGGAAAGGAAGGGGAGGGAGGCTAGGGGAGTGGCACCAACCACAGGGATAAGAAAGGGCAAGCGGAGAGAGGAAGATGTTGGATGGGCCTCACTTGAGTAGGTGGCACTCTTTCTCATGCTTCCGGACCGAAGCCTCGAAAGCACTCTGAAATTGTTCCCCACTGCAGAGTACTGCACAATACAGTGACCCGTGCAAGGTAAGGGTCTACTGCATCATGTAAGGCCTGCAAGGCTGGTTCAGGGATGTGCTGCCCCACAGGAATGTCTCTTGTGGAGGCAGAAGCAGAGCATATATGGAGGATGTTGTAGAGAAACTCAACCTACGACGACCCTTCGAACTGCCGCCTGTATGACCTCAGGTGTTGCCACATGGAACTGGTTCCGTAGCTGTACAGACCCAGTATAGACCCAGTTTGCCACTACTGAGCACCATGTCACACTCAGTTCAGCGCACCTTGTCTGCACGTGCCTTGGGTACCCTTCCAACGGTGGTAAAGAGCCTCCAGAGTCAAGACTCACATTGGCTGGCAGTAGTAAGGACTTCCACTACCTCATCCTTGTCTCCCTCTTCATCCCTGTTCCCCTCTCCAGGCCCTTGGAAAGGTGGTGGTGGTGGAGGGGGTGTGAGTGGTGCTGAGTTAAGTATCACAGCACAGCGCAGCAGGCACAGCTCAGCAGCAAATCTAATGTAGGACACCAGCAATGCTCTCTCTGGTAGCCAAAAACAGAATGAGGAGCAGCTCTAGGGTGTGGCCTTTTATAGGAGTGCTGAGGAGTGCTCTGCAGACAGCCACGCAGTCTGCGGACACTACGAACACCCTGAAGGGCTCAAAAGTTCCAAAAAGTATCCAGAACACTAGGGGCATAGTCTGGGACCTCTACAAAGGTGAAGTTTCATAGAAAAACAACATGGATTGCTAAAAAAAAGTACCTTTTTGGAGTCTGGGGGCCCGAACACGGGCCGCGGACAAGGGCCTATGCTGAGTGTGGGTGCGGCCACATGATGACGTCGCAGACATATTCACGAATGGGACGGCTGTCCGTAGGACACCGATTGCACGCAATCGGTTGTACGCATGTGCATAGGTGTTCTACGGACAGGGTGTGTGTGCCCGAACTAATTAAAAGTGTGACACACATGCAGCGGACAGTCCGAGACAGGCGCAATGTTCGTAGGACCCCGAGGGTGGAATGCGCAGGCAACTAATTAAAGGTGCATCACAACTTTGCGGACAAGCGGACAGGATCGCACACCTCCATTTTAATTGCGGAAAGGCCGGATAGGATAAGTGTCCGTAGGACACCTGTATTTTGATTAATTATGAACATTCCAGGCAGACGCCTTGTTCGTAGGACCCCGAAGTTGGAATGCGCATGCGCATAGGTGTGCGCCGGACAGGGCTAGTGTCCCCGAACTATTTAAAAGTGTGTCACAACTTTGCAGACATGCAGACAGGGTTGGTGTTTTATGGACACCTCAATTTTGACTGCGGACAGCCCGGACAGGTTAAGGGTCTGCAGGATACCCCCATTTTGATTAATTACAGACATTCTGGACAGTCGCTCTATCCACAGACTCCAAATGGGACTTTTTAAAAATAAAACACAGACACATACAGCAACAGTACACATATAACATTATTTACACACAAAAATATACACATTGCAAAAGAGGGGGAAGCAGAAATGGAGACTGTCCACGGACTCCAAATGGGACTTTTTAAAAATAAAGCTAGAAGAACAGAACCGTGTATTGCCACACGATAGCCCCATATGCACTCAATGTGGGAGAATCTCCCAGATACCACTTAAAAAGCCATCATCCCAGTAATCCCAATGGTGGGATAAACACAGGCGTATAGACTGTACCTTAGTTGTTTTTAACAGAATCAAACTAATGTACAAAACCATAACTCTCAAGACGAGAGTGAATATTTTTTCAATAATACAGAAGGAAAATTGTCACTTGGCCAGTAACTTCACTTTGTATACCTTTAAAGAGAAGCACCAATGTGTAATGAAAGTATTTTTAATACAGAAAAGTGTAACGGGGAATATAGAGAGATGAATCGGAATGACCCTTTACACTTATTACAAAACTCACGGTACACCACTTTCAAAATTTGCTTAAAGCAAGAACTCAAATTTTCAACAACAAAAAAAACCAAGCAAAATCATCACAATATTCAATGGCTAGTGTTTACAACATTCACACTAGAACATTTCTCATGGATCATCCAAGTCCATTTAAACAGTCCCAAACAGCACATTGGGTCTATTCAGTTGCCAACGCGTTTCGGATTACTATATAATCCATCTTCAGGGCTATGGTTGCTATTGGTTCCAATTCATTGGGATTCGCCGAAATTCAGGTTCCTAAGGAGTAACAGAAGATACAATCACTGGGGTTCGGGGTTTAAATACGGGTAAGTCACCTACATTTTAATAAGGCCACCAACCTTGTGGCCCATCGGCAAAAGCTTTCAAGTTGTCAGGTCAAACTCGCTGGACTGCAGTAAGTCACTGAGTCTGGGTACAGATTCAGGTCAAACGGTAGAATCCCAGGTGCCCTATAAGGAGGAAAGTTTATAAGGGGGATTGAGTTAAAGGTTTAAATTTGAAAAACAGGCCAATTGTAAATTAACATACGGCCCTTGTGGCCTGCAATTCAATCTGCTGTCCAGGTAAGCGGGACACTGTCCAACCTTCTCTGTGGTTGGAAACTTGTGGCAAGAAGCAAACTGTTCCTGTCTGTGGCTTTTGTGAAGATGCGAGTCTCCAATTTCTGTGCTTTCACATAAACCTCATAGTCTCCAATTTCTGTGCTTTCACATAAACCTCAACATCCAGAAAATGGATATTCGACCGGCTTGTTACAGTGGTGAATTGGATTCTCGGGTGCATCCGATTCATCATATTGAAGAAGTCTTGCAGTTTGTCTTCTGGTCCTCTCCAGATACCAAATATGTCATCAATATAGCGAGTATAGAGGGTCAAAGGTCTCGACCATCTTGATGAGGAGATCACATGTTCATGTTCAAGAAAATGCATGAGTTTGCGTAGCATGAGTCCATTGCTGCTCCCATGCTTGTTCCCGAAATCTGCAAAAAGAATCTTTCGCCAAACTGGAAAAAGTTGTTCATTAAGACCAACTTGAGTAGGGTCACTATGAACACACAGTCACCTTGACAGTTCTCTGATCTCAGCAGTAGCCACTCCACTGCCTCTAGTCCCGATTCATGAGCTACATTTGTATAAAGTGATGTCTCATCGATTGCGAACAATATGTCCCGTCCTTCTACAAATTGTACTTCTTGGAGTTTTTTCAAAAAGGCCATAGTGTCTCTCAGGTATGTAGACTTGTTCTGTATCAAGGGTTGAAAAATCCTATCCAAATACTGTGCCAGTGGTTCAAGAAGGCTCCCTGTTGCAGCAATTATTGAGTGTCCTGGTTTTTTTTGGAGTCTTTTTTGGATTTTTGGGAGTATATATAGAACAGGTATTATGGGATATTTGTTCTCCAGAAACCTCTGTGTTTTCTGAGAAATAACTTCCCTCCTCTCAGCTTCATCCAGCGTCTCCTCTATCAGGGTCATCACATGTGTTGTTGGATTAAACAATATTTCTTGATATGTCTCCTTATCTGACAGCTGGCGCTCTATTTCTTCCAAATAATCCTGTGTATCCATTAGGAAAGGTGTACCCCCTTGCCTGCCGGTTTGAAAATTATTGTGTTGTTATCCAACACATTTTTTAATGTTTGATGCTCTCGTACTGAGAATTTACCAAAACCCTTGCTTTTAAACTGTAGTTTTTTCAAATCTTGGAGTATTGCCTTTTCAAAAGTAGAAAGAACATGGTTCTGAAGCGGAGGGTTAAACATGCTCTTTGGGCTAATCTCTAGGAACACTGGTTGTTCCTCCCACTACTGACCCTCTTCTTCCAGGCCTGCAAAGAATAGTTTCAACTTCATTTTCCTAAGTAGTTTGAAAAAGTCAATCTTCTCCTTGAGAAGCGTACTGTTGTTCTGTGGAACAAAGGAAAGCCCTTTCCTGAGCACCTACAGCTCCAGGCAGGAAAGTCTGTAAGAGGATATGTTGACTACTAGGTCTTCTTCTGTGTCTTCTTTCTCGGTGGATTTCTTTTTTTGTTCGCGTCTGATAGGTCTTTTTCTAAAAAATGTACCTCTCCATCTGTTGTTGCAATGTCACTGGAACCTGTCGGTATGCGTGGTCTCAGGTTCTGCAACAGGGTCCAATTCCATGCTTGAGGCGTCTGAAGACGTGGTGCCAGTATGAGACTCTCCTGGCTTTGTTGCTTGGCCTTCATAGGGATTATTCTGATGGTGTCCGTAGTAATCCTGCCAGGTATAGACAATGTCTAGTTTATAATCAAGTGTGTCACGCCTACATTTCTGGATCTTCTTAGTTTGTAACTCCTGTTTGTATCTTTGTATTTGTTGATTAGTGTCATCGAGTACTTCTTGAAGTTGATCCACTGAGTAGCATTTGTTCAATGATGCCTTAAGGTTCACGATGTCCTCATCCAGAGTTTTAAAACTCTGTGCTAACTCTTCAATCGTGAGTAGTATGAGATCCAAGGAGCACTTATTAAGGATCTGACGCCATCTCTTAACGAATGTGGGTTTTTCCTGACACAATGTTGGTTCAAGGTTTACCCTTAACCCCCTTGGGATCCTCTGTGCTTTATAGTACTGTGCCAACATCGACGCATTTAGTTTAAGGTTGACCTCACGACAGATTTTCGACTCCAATTGTTTTATGAGCGCTTATGGTTTCTCTGATGTTAATAGCTCCTCCCCAGTGAACTTAATGACTGATAAAATTTGATTGGCTTCTTCTGTGTTGAAACCCAGAGTCTCAGCTCTATTATTTGTAGTCTGGTCTATGTTAGTGAAGGATATAGTGGTCCATAAACTAAATATGAATTTAATCTTCGTGTGCTCTCCCAGGTGTTTGGCCTCTAGTAAGGAAACAAAAAATGGGAGCGGGAGGCACTAACACATAGCTAATTTCCAATCGTGTGTGTATGTAAAAGTATCAAAAGTTCAATCAAATTCAGGTAAATTTCAGGTGCAAAGGGGCAAATTCCACGAGGCCACTCGGGGATGTTTAAAATCTAAAAGAACGGAACTGTGTGTTGCCACACGATAGCCCCATATGCACTCAACGTGGGAGAATCTCCCAGATACCACTTAAAAAGCCTATCATCCTGCTAATCCCAATGGTAGGATAAACACGGGAGTATAGACTGTACCTTAGTTAGTTTTAACAGAATCAGACAAATATACAAAAGAGTAACTCTCAAGACGAGAGTGAATATTTTTTCAATAATACAGAAGGAAAATTGGCACTTGGCCAGTAACTTAACTTTGTATACCTTTAAAGAGAAGTACCAATGTGTAATGAAAGTATTTTTAATACAGAAAAGTGTAACGTGGAATATAGAGTCGGAATGACCCTTTACCCTTATTACAAAAATCAGTGTACACCACTTTCAAAAGTTGCTTAAAGTAAGAATAAAAACAAGCAAAATCATCACAATATTCAATGGCTAGTGTTTACAACTTTCACATTAGAACATTTCTCATGGATCATCCAAGTCCATTTAAACAGTCCCAACCAGCACCATTGGTTCTATTCAGTTGCCAACGCGTTTCGGATTACTTCCAGCCCCAGGCATCCCCTACATGTTGAAACACATCAGGGCGCTCCTAAGGCCAGAATGCACTTAACTAGCAAATGTGTCTCTATTCAAGGAAACTCATCCGTCAAATGATGTAGCTGCATCCAGCCTATGTGGCAAGTACTATAGTCTTGCGACTATCTGTTACTATGTAAGCCATGCATCAGACACATGAAATGTCATGTACGGCATTTATCTCAAAACCGCAAAAGTACTCTCACTTTCTGCCAATCAGGTATGTATCAGGCACGAAAAGCATGACCTGTTTCAAATAACAGCGGGATTACAAAGCTACTCACACTGGAGTTCGGCTATATTCAAGGAGGTGTTTAACAGTGTATTTCAACCTCTAGCGTTATGTTACGCTTTCAATCACAAATGTTGACGAGCGCTTGAAGCAAGGGTCTCCTCACGGGGAGAGAAAGCGACAAGAGCTTACCTCGCACTGTAAAGGGAACTGCCGTCCGACGCAGAAGCGCGGTGCTGTCTTCCCCAGGTTTATGTTAGTAGCCATGGCAACTTCGCGCATGCACGTAAGTGCCGATGGCTGTCATCTTGGTGTGGGCAAAGGCTCTACTATCACAGTTCAGGGAGTATGTCCTGTTTGTGGCATCGAGATGCCAATCTATCAGAATTACGCATATGTCAAGGAGGTCCTGAGGCATATATATACCGACACAGTTAATGTCAATGTATCAGCATCACGTGCATGTAAGAAGAGAACTGAGGCACCAATTTCAATTGGGGTTTCTAGAGGTAGGGTGTTAGGGGAGGAAGGGATTGAGGTGTCATCATAACATTATTGGTGATGGGGAATTTATGGGGATGGTTGGCTGGGACAGGGAGAAGGGGCCCATGTGCCGGTGGGGCAGTGATATTTAATATTCTCTGTAATATGTCTTTGTACAAAGTCTTTCAAATCAAGAAAAGTGTTCAATAATTGATCAATTTCTTCTTCTAAGTGCACTAGATAATTTTCCACAGTGTCACTTTGTTATTCCATATGCTGTTGGAGTTCTACATGATGTACTGTTTTTGGGGCATTGCTGTTATTTTCTGTATGTACTGTTAGAGAAAATAAAATGGTATCAGATACATTTGAAATAATGTGTATTAATTGGCTTACTTTGAAACTGCAGTGTGTACCAATAGAATCACTGTCTTCACTCATTGCATCCCGGGGAAAAATGTCCTTCAAGCCACTCCAGGGTGCTAGCCATTTTTGTGTAAAAAAAGAGAAATTATTTTTGAGTGTACCATACTTTAATCACCAGGAGTTCCTTAATAATGTAGTTTACTTCCCAGATTGTTTTTCCATTTGCAGCTGTTAGTGCTTTGTAGATGTGCTGTTGACATTTGGTTTGCAGTTTCTGTATGAAGCAGCAGTGAGGTAATTCTGCTGGAGGCGTAGATTATTTTTGTTTTTGGTGTGTTCCATTATGTTGGTTATCCTATGGAATTGCACTGTTGGTTTCTTAAGTGTACAGTTTGTAGTTCTACTTTATTTTTGTTTGTAATTCATTTATGTGCTGCTCTTTGAACATGTTCAGTGTCTTTGTTGTACAACAATGTAAGATAGCCTCTGTGCTTTTGGACAGTGTGGATGTTGCCCAGGTCCGCAGACAGTTGCATAGACCGCGGACCGTGCAGCCATTAGCATGGGCCAGGGGTTCAGTATGTTGTATGGTATATCTATATAAACTAAGGGTATCCTGGTAAAAACCTATGAAATTCAGTGACAAAACATTGTTAAAGGGACGTTATGGTTAAGTTGCACTAGTAAAAACCGATCAAATTCATTCAAGGCAAGAACATTGTTAAAGGGATGTTATGGTTAATTGTTCTAACAAAAACCTATCAAATTCAGTGCAAAAAACATTTTTAAGGGACATTATAGTTATTCTGCACTAATAACAACCTATCCATGTTATGGTTACAAGTAAAGCGAAGCCCCCAGAAATTCGGCAGTTATGGTAAGCTAAGCAACTATAACTCGCGCCGTCAGGGTGCACTGCTAAGACTAACACCCATGACATCAAAGATGACATCACAAATGTAGAGTAGATTTAAATGCATTGTAGAGTTAAACTTGTTACACTGCAAGTGTGCACGTCAAAACAACACAAAAAATGTTTATTTCCTTAAGAGTCAACATGCCATCAGGCGTACTGCAATCTGCATGAAAAATGTCAAAAATAAGTCTTTCCTTTAAGACTGCTTTCACATTGTCCTCAAGAACACCTATACAAATCATATTAAGCAGTTCTGCATACTCTAAATCTCCGGATTGTCTCATATTAAGTTGCTGGAATTCAAAACAATTCATATATCCAACTAAAGAACTTACTGAATGGGCAAATGCAAGAGGGAAACCTTGTATCATCTGATGCTTCTATGCCCGGGCTAAAAGATTTAAGGTCAAAATGGTTAGGCTCATATGTTAATCAATCCTTAACTATAACAGCGAAAGACTGTTGGGCAAAGTTCATGTTTGGCAAACACATGTCTGTAACTTTGGCATTATTAGCTTTCTTGAAAGAAGTGTTTATGCTGATTGACAAGTGAGAGAAATGTAATGAGAACTTTAAAGGTGCTCAAGGGGCTTTGAAGCGTTCATTGTGTTCTTTGGTACGGGGCAACCATGACCTAAGAAAACAGGGTTTTACCCCTGGTGATACAATAAGATATATTATACATTGTCTGAACTACTGTCCACTTCATCTAGGCTCTGTTATATTATTTTCTTTTTTTATCATGATGTGCCTTAATTTGCAATTTTCAATTTCTGTGATGATTATAAAAGGGAAAATGTTTGTATTTTTAAACCAAATGCTAATAAAAAAAACAATTCCAAAGGTTAAAATGACCAATACTTCCTATACTTTTTTTAAGCATCCTTAGATTGCAGCATTCTGAAAACTGGTTGACCTTTCACTGGAGTTAATTGTTACAAATCATCAAAAACAAATACAGTTTTACCTCCAAACAAAGGGCCTCATTCATGAAACGTTTTCCTATGGGATTGCGCCATTATAAAACACATGAATCAGACCCAAAATTTTGTAGTCAGCCTTCAAAACCTCTTGCATTCGTAAGTGAATGAAAGCTAGCATCAAGTTAGATGCCATACTTACTTTAGCTACAATCAAGGTATTTAAATCAAAGGACTTTTCCTATTTTGTGTGCTGCACTTGATACAGGTTTCCAATACTCTAGCTTGTTGTCATGATCCACTGGTAACATCAACAGGCGATGTAAAGTAACACCTCCTGCATTAAATGCTGCTAAACCTATTGGAGCTGTTACAATACATGACAAAGTGTAATCTGTTACATTTTGGATCATAGCTCTTATTGCATTAATTATAAAAGATGTACCTGTTCCTACTTGTCCACTAACATACAAAAATACAGGTTTGTATTGCACACAAGAACTTGTCATGCAGTAAACCATGTAAGAACCTATCTTTAATTTTATAATAAACTTCTTTTAGCTCTATAATAAGTTTACTACAATTTCATCACAATTCACATCTGCCACTTTACTTTGTTGCATTGCAACTTCGACTTCCTCCAGAGCAAGTTCAAAAGCAGTCTGAATAATTGGCTCACCAAGAACATTTTGACTTCCTGCTGCTGAATCTTGCCTGCCCTCAGGAGTCACTTTTGCCAGTTCAGCTGCCAAAAGTTCTTGTTGACATAGTTCTTTCTCCAGTAACTCCAAATACTGCTAAAAATGTGGATATGTAATTAAGCATGATTTTTTCAAAAATGTGGATATGTAATTAAGCATGATTTTTCAAAACTTCCAAGTAAATCAAACTCTGCACACCATGGGAAGAACAACTGCAAAATACAAAATTAAATAATTCCTTTTTTTCTACAGTTTAGCAAGACAGTTTCATGTGGTGAATGAGACTTGCCTTTTCATGTCTCACTACACAACCACTAGATTCATGTACTTTAAACCATCCTCTGTCACTATTTGCATCAATATTTCGATATGAGTAGCATTGTGCCACTTCATATAAACAAAGATCCTGCAACATTTCAGATCGATTTGGATAATATCTATCAATCAAGTTGGTTTCCAAAATCTCTTTCCTTCAGGTGCTGCTTTAGCTAACTGCTCAATTTCAAAGGCTTCAGTACCCGATTTCAGGTACAAGCTGCTCCAAGACTTAACCAAACTACATTAACGCTACATCCATACAGAGGAAAACTAGTTAACCAATCTGCAGCTTCATTGCTACCACATTTTCTATGTGAAAGCATCTTCAAACCAAAGCTTACAAGTTTCCGACTGAGACTTTTATCTGATGATAAATCTGCACATACTTCAGCTGCATTGCTCTTTTCTGCTTTTGTCACATATGCTGTAACATAACAAGCAACAGCTGTTGAATCATAAACAGTAAACTGTGCATCAGTATTTGCATTCCCTAGCTTAGCAATGACAGCATTGTAATCATTAATGAATTGGCATGCCATATTACTTTTTAACCAACTGGTGTCGCAAGCCTTGGAAAGCCAAATCTGCACTGAGTGTAGCCCTTGTCTTTACTTTTGTATTTTCTTTGACAGTGTTAGGCAGAATTATGTGCAGTACCCTTAGGGAACACCACACACAAATAAGACTACAAGTGACAGTACAAATTCACCTTTGGTATAAGGCTGTACTACACAGTAAACGTGGTAGTGATGGCTGAGCAGCCAGACTTATCTCAAGAGCAAGTGAGCAGTATCAATAGTTACACAAAGGACAGCAATTACTATGATTCAAACAAACACTGACTCAAGGTTTCTGAGTAACAGAATATACATTTATTTACACATCAGTCGTATAACATTTCACTAAAGTAAAGCAGTTAAAAAATCACACTCTTAATACACCACACCACTCCCAATAGTTTCCAGACAATTTAAGCTCACAAAATGAAGTCTTTTGCTCAAGATCACACAGTTCAGGTAGTACACGGTTAAGTCTTTGCCAAGAGTTCTGGACGAAGTTGATAGGCAGAAAAGATAGTTAAAAGAGTAGAGAAGGACAAGCCCTCGGATTGGCGAAAGGTTTCACACACCTTCCCCGTGGCTGGACGACACGAACAACCGGATTTGCACAGTACCTTTAAATGGAGAAGAAGCTGTTCCTGGAAGTTCCTGCAGGCTCACGGTTCCTGAAGCGAATGTCATACTGACATGAAGTAGGAAGACTGGAGGGTTCTGCACTGCCCAGGGAAGTGTACCTGATTTCAATCCGGCACACACCCAAGTCACGCCCAGCATGTAGTGCGCAAATTAAACCCTTATTTATCTTATCTATAAGGTCAATATTCTGAACTATATACCACTCATATCACACCGTTCTCCTGAGACAGCCCCTCGGTCACACTGAACCAGGAATGAGGCTAGTTTACAAAGTTAAATATTTATTTATGTGTTTTAGAATTTAAATCACAATATATTTTAATAGGTAACCAACAATCACCAATGGGCTGACAGAACACTGAGTAATATCTTTAATACACTAGGAACCAAGTTCTGAGCACAAAAACAAATGCAGCAAAGAAAAGAATACTTTTGGTTTGGTTTGATAACGATGGCATTATGGTTAGGCGTTCCCCCTGCAAACCCCCCTCAACCCCGCAATAGGCAATTAAATATATGTGAGGAGAGAACAGGTATTCAGGAACAGCACAAATCAAATATCACTCCCACATTCCCCCTTCAAACATAAGAGAAAAACGGATTTGACTTTTCAGCTGTCAGCATGGCTTTGAAATTGTCTTGGGAATTGACTGGGCAAAAACACCAAATGTGGTCAAAAATACTTAAATAATTATAAATTCCTAAGGGAGCTGCTTTGAGCAGTTGCACGCAATCACAAACAATGATTTAGTCAAAAGTAAAACTTTGAAATCTCAAAGTCCAAGTGGGAAGCAGTTTAAAGCTAAGTCCACATGTAAAATTGTTCAGAATGTCAAATCACGGCAAACGTTTCCTTGCGCGATGTTCACTATAACGGGTAAAACGCACTGTTTTGCAATGGTTCTATGAATAGCTAAGGATGTTAGGTACAATTAGGAGTTGAAATTGCGCTTCTATCATAAAAACTGAGGGAGAGGTTTTCGTGAGAGTCGTTTTTGCAAAATAGACGCCAGAATGGAAAACAGAAATGCACCTTTGAAAATGGCAGATGGGTTGATACACTAGATTATGACTATGAAAAAGCGAATGCCACAGATAGATCCTACAGTCACGTGATCAGCGTAACCCACCTGTTGTGGATACTCTACTTCTTCCTGGAATTTACCTTTCTTAATCAAATCAATAAGAAGTTAGGGTTTAATAACACAGATGAGAAAAGAATCAGCGCAAGAATGGTTCTTACAATACTATGGTTCTGAATGAAAGATGGGATGGGTTTGAGATTGGGATCATACAATGCAGATATATTATGGGTTACTGTTCTTCCTAAATTGGACTATCAGATCTTGTCATGGATTGGAACTGTCAAGGAAGGACAGCACATCAGGCACGGGACTGGATCAGCTAGGCCGGTCCCTGGATTTGCACAGGATCTGTCCTTCTTGTTTGTGGGTATTTCAATCAGCTGGATAGCGAGTTCCTCAGGCAAGCCTTGTGGTAGCAAGCCAGAGAGTTTCAGGATACTGGTTCAAAAGGCCTTCCCACACCACAGCGCTTCACTGGGTTGTGAGAATAAGTTTGAGATTTTAGGCCTTGCTGGATGTCAATAGTTCTCTACTGCTGGCAAGAGTCTTGGCATCTGGATCTGGAAGAATGTTAAAGCTGGATGTAGAATGTTGGATCAGAGTGCTTCGCCGGAATCGGGAAGGTGAGTGAATCAGTGAGTCCCTATTTGTTGTCAGCTGTCTCTATTTATCCTTTCAAATGACATCACAAAATGGGTGTTTGGGCCAGCTTTACTAAGCTTGTCCCTGTGAGCTGGGATTGGATCAAAACCTCATCTCCGCCTTTCATCTGAGTTATTAGATCAAGGTGGATGATGTCACATTTTATGGTTTGCTATACAGTCCTTAGAAACCTCCTTTTAGACACTCGTCTGAAAATCGGATTTCGTCCTAAATACATATTTCTACATTGGTCACCTCTACACAAATCACACACAAAGATTCCATATTCTATGTAGTATCTGTTCCTTAACATCCCGCAGCTGTGGAATCTTGGTTCACCTTTCTGCAGCATTTTGTCCTTTTTGCCATGAACTCAATTTCCAAACTTTTTGCAACTTTCCACAAATGTGTGTGTTTACCATAGGGATGTGTGTGTAAAGTTTCACAATTTTAGCATTAACACCGTTCACATAAAACCACATATATTGCCATTCCTGTCTACAATATGTTACACAGTTCTACCGCCTCTTGAAACGTGCAGCCAACAATTAGATTAACAACTCTGTACTTTGGATATTTTTCACCACTTTAAATCACAGGTTATGAGTCTTTAAAAATTGTTCATTGTTCATGCTTAACAGCAAATGGTCCTGCCCCTTTGTCTCTCCCTGCAGTCCAGGAACAGCCCCCTCCCTTGGGAGTTCCTTCCAGGAGCAGTTTACGACCCCTTTCACACCTCCGTTTCCTGGGCTGAAGGGTCTTCTATTGTTCATTCTCTTTCTGTAGACAAGAGTCTGGTCTAACCCACAATTATAATCTACCAGTGAGTTTCTGTTCCGAGGATTTCCCCTCCCCTTGGAAGAAACCTGTTTTTCCACTTCCAAAGGGTTGCAGCTCAGCCAGGCTAATTTACCCTTAATTAAAAATCCAGCAAAAACCAAACTTGTGGCATCAAATCACATAAATACATTACTTTCTTAGCTTTAAATCTGTGGGATCAAAAACATAACAAAGTATTCCTTTTAGCAGCAATCCCTTTATGTTTGCTAACCCGCCAGACTTTTAGTTTAAATACTTTGAAGTTTCCTAAGGGGCTCTTTTGACAGCTGTCATTCACAGGCAGCCCAGGGCACTGCACACAGATTTTGAAAGGAGCTGTCAGACAATTAGTTTTTCTGAAGAAATGTTTTGCTCTTTACATTTAGGACTTTGTATGTTTGCAATGCTTCATAAAATTTCATGAATTTGAGTGCCAAGCAAGATTTTTAATGTTGAGAAGTGTTGTGTTATAGGCATTTTGGAGTTTTTAGCAACAAAGCAAATGTAATTTATATGCACATTTTGGCGTTTCATTTGCGAAGTGCTGCTTCTCTCTCTGCACTCTATTTGCTGGTCATGGAACACACTGGCACATCTTCTGTAGTGTGTGCTCTATCCCACCACACATGCACCATGGGTGGCCATTGTGCATCCATCTTTTTGTGTGTTTGAGAATTCGTTTTTTGTAGGTTTTTGGCGCACACAGGAGTTTTTCCGCCATTTTTGCTGTTTCTTGCACCGTACTATCAGAGTGATGCATAAGATAGCGGAGTGGGTCAATACATCCCACAGAAGAAACCAGCAGCAGAGCAAAGCAACGACTAAAAGGTACGCTCCTTAAAACCTAAGCACGGTCTGACTTTCCTGGCTATCCGGCCCACTGTAGCTCTGTACAGCAAATTAGACCAGAGGAGGGAGTCCTGGCTTGCAGTTTGGGTGAACTGGTTGGTCCGACCAGCTCAGGGGAAGAAGATTCCGGGAGGATTGTCTCTGTCATTGGAGTTTGAGGATTCAGACCTGCAGCAGGGCTTCACCGGGCAGTTCAGTCATGGTAGGGGTCCTCTTCCATCAGCTCCTCATCAGTTCTTTCGTTCCATTGGTCACTCTGCCTTTCCAGACCCAGACACCTGCTTTTTATGCAGTTTTCCCCCATTCACACAGCCTGGCTGTCAATCACACAGAAGGGTGGCTGTCCTGACCGGACAGTCACCTAGCCAATCAAATAGGAGTGTGATTTGGGTTTCCAAGGGAACCTATGGCAGGGGTCCTAAAACCCCTCCCTCACATCCTGCCTACCCAGTCTTTCAGGTGCCTAAGGAAGGCTTCTGTGTAGAAGCCTGCGAAGAGAAGGTGAACAAAGGAACCAAGCCTGGTTTGGCATGCAGAGAAAAACACGAGAAAGACATTTTCAAAAAGAAATGGTGAATAAACCCAGCCGGATCCATATAAAAACTTGATCTAGCAGGTTTAAGTTTGAGGCCACCAAGATAGCCTATAACAATGCCAAGGTTATTTAAGATACCCGCGGTAGGAAAAATAGGGTAGTTACCATTGCCACCAGCAAAGTCTTGATGAAAAGGGAGCAAATCAATGCTCCAAGAGAAACAGACAAAAGGGCAAGTATTAACCCTTTCCAGTACTCCATTTAAGATGGTTTTTACTGGGTCTGTTGATTTAAAAAAGACTAATAAAGTCAATGGCAACTTTACACGTCTGGGAGACAGTAGTCAGTCCCACAAAATGGAGTGAGCTGGGAAGTCTAAAAGACAACCCTGTATCACTGCACTGAAGGTGCTGTGTAACACACAGTAAAAAGATGATGCCTGTGGAGTAGGTGAGGCCCCACAGTCTATGAACACAAAAATGTTAAATACACACAGCAAAACACATGTAAGAGTGGGATAAAAAGGCTCATACTCTTACCAGGTGAACAAAATAAATACTAGAAATCCAGCAAAGCTGCTGAGGGACTCAGTAGGTAAGGGAAATTAGCCATTCCTGAGAATTCTCCCTAACAGACAGTACTTTCCACATGAATGCTTTTGAAACCTTTCCAGGGTGTTCCATAGCTCAGCATTCATATGCTGAGCTGGAATAGAACAAGTAACATATTTTTCAATGAACTCCATCACACAGCCATCACTTTCCTTACCAAACTGAGGAGCATCTTTAATCTACAACAGCATATGTATATGTGGAGCTCCACATGCCTGGTACTCTTTCCTGCAAATGAACTGTTCCACAGGACCTAGTTGACCATTTTCTTTATTATATATAAAGTGGAACATGGCTAATAATCTGTGATGAAAAAAATGCAATACACTTACAGGGTCCATAAAACACAATTCCCTGGTGTCATGTGTTCTAGGTTGACTTTCTCTGAATTAGTTTCCCGAATCCACACTGCAAGATCATCCCAACCATACTCAGTGCAACTTAAAAGCACAAACCAGGTTTGATTCCCAAGTTTCTGATCATGCATTTAACCTCAGTTTATATCCTATACCAATATTCTTTAGTTCCGCTCATTGTAGCAAGAAAATTCATAATTTTTCCCTCATTTTTTCCTCCACCTGTAGCAGCATCTCACATGCATACAAATTTAGAAATCTAGTTCCAGTCTGAAGTGTGTGAGCAACTGGATAACAAAATGTTGAAAATTAACTTTCATACAATAAGTGAAAAATATATTCAACATTGGTGCTGAATTGTGAATCTTCTGAATACATTAATGTACAGCGAAATTCTGAAGCAGAGATTTGCACCTTCCGATAATTCAATCTACCTCCATTACCAGTTGGAAAAAGCATAGGTAAACGAAGGGCTTCTAATGTTTTTCCCAGATACTAATTGGTGCCCCTTTTGTTGCTTTCATTGGATACAATTTGACACTGTCGCCATTGGGTTCACATGAGTGTAAAGGAGGAATAGTGTAATGTTCATACAAACTATACCCTTCTGCAACAGATATACGCTGAAACTGACCTTCACTGGTTTTGTTTGTTGACTCAACATCAAGCATAGACAAGTCTGGTACAGTCAGACTGCCTTTGTATATATCATTGTGCTCCAATAGAAACACCTATGCGTTTTTCACTTTTACAATATCGATAAGCTGTTGCCAAATGCTCTTATCTTTATTGGCTACACCATTTATTAAAACAAACAAAGAATCTGCAATATCATGCTTCACTCCTAGAGTATTGACATTTTCAGGGGTAAATACACAACTTTGCCTCTCACACCTTGCACTAATGGCTTCTTAGGCAGATTTGACACCTTTGTTTGGAATCTCACAATAAATTGGAAAGGATTAACAGTTTGCAATGCAATCACTTCAAACATGCTCAATTTTTGGAGCACAACAGGGATACCAGGCACTATCATAACTTTTTAGACACTTCTTGGTGGAATACGTGTTTGATTATAAAATCCAACACAGTGTCTATAAACATAAAGTGTCTCACTTGCATCAAATTGTTCTTCTACAAATAAATACAGACATATTTCTTTCCAAACATCTCCAACAGTGAGTTCAATTTTTGTATCAACATACACTAGTTGCATTTGAGACTTATAAGAAGTGTGTCGACAAGATAGAGAAACAATATCAGGTCTTTCAGTAGAAGACAACTCAAACATTGCAATACTTCTTTTATACTGTTGAAAAATCTGATCCTTTGAAAGCATAGAATCATCATTTCCACTTCCTGTAAGTGTTTAATCTACGTACAAATACTTTCTAAAATGCATATTTATCATATGCATTGTAGAAAATAAGCTTTCTACAGTTCCAGTCAAAAGTATTTCATTTAAAACTGCAAGATACATACTTGGTGTTTTGTACTCATACAGGTTAACTAGAAGGTATCTCATTTTAGTATTATGTGCAGCCAGCACCCGTAAATGATGAAACTGACTCTTACATCTACTTTTATCAAGACAAGCTAGAGAGTGACCCAAAACTCCTGTTTTTTCATGAACCTCACATTCATCTATTCTTTGTAGCATCTTATTCTGTCTTTGAACATTATCATTTTTGTGCAATTCTTGCAAAAATCTCTTTAAAACTTTACAAGAAAAAGTATCAATATTGAATAAAAAATTGAAAGTCCATACTTCACAATCATTCCTTTGTTTCATTTTTGACTAACCTACAGTTTCCATTTCCATATTATTACAATGTATAATTTCTTCTTTTTTAGAAATCACAGCAGTTCAGACTTTATTGCTACATCCACTCTCATAAATAGCTAGTGGAACATTCTTTCCTTGAATGTAACTCTCCTCATTGAAAAATCTTTCAGTTTGAGAAGTGTGTTTTCACTTTCCACCAAAGACATCACAAAAGTTGTCACATGTAAGCACATGAACTGTTTCTATATTTGTATACAATAGTGTAATCACTTTATGCATTTTTTTAAGTTTATTTAATATGAAAATGAACAATTTTCTTTTCATATCAAAAGCTTCCCTAATGATTACATCTGCTTGTTGCTTTTGCAAAAAACATTTTACCACATATGTAGATTTTGTTTTCACACTTAAAGATAGGTAAAAACTCGGGAGTGATACATTTTCCTATTTATATCTTTAGTCCCCTGTTTCAAATTGATAGCACATTTGCTACCTTTTTTTCTAAAAATCGTTCTTTTTTTACTAGCTAGTAACACATTTGAAACATATTTTTCTTTTTTTACTTTCAATGAAAACGTTATCGGTTGCAGCAAAACTTTGTGTTGGCATATCTCTTATTTCAACTTCAACATTTTTAAAACTATCCCCAGGACTAGAAATTGTTGCATTATCTACAGGATTTGTATCTACAGATTTAAAAACACTACTTTTTCTAAATGATACTGTTTAAGTCTACTTCCTTGCAGATGACCCTTGATTATAGCTCATTGTTGTTTTTTTCTTGATGGCATCCTACAACAAAAGCTGTATAAAAAATGTGAAATGATTACGTTCACTAATTGTGTTTCTTTATATTTTCAACCCAGGATTTGTAAGGCCAAGCAAAACAAGACACTCAAAGCTGCAAAACATAAAAGCCTGTGTCTGATCATCAGCTCAAGTGTAATAGTTATTTGCACCGTGGGATTTTCCTGGGTGCAGATAATTTTCTTTTTTTAAAATTCCTGACAAGATATAAACTGAAGTGGAGTACACCTCCCATCAGAAACAAAAATATACCACCATGATTTAAATCAAAAAGAGACTTGTTCCCTTGTAAAATGACAGCAAACATAAACAAAACTTTTCCAAATTGGCCACCAAAATGCAAAAAGCTAAATTACTACTACTACACAACAAAACATATCAGCATGTCCCTCCTCCCTCTATTACCCAGCCCCACTATCCCATTATCACTACAGTTTCGATGGCTACGTCCTGTATCAGCGCTGTATATTACCCTTCCAAACCTAATCAATAACACCGTAATCCCCATACCACTAAACACTTCTTCAATAATACCTTCAGAATACAAGTCCCAAACAAATTATAAATAGAAGAAACGTTAATTAGAAACAACATGACATTTCTTCATTCACATTCATAAAGGTGTTCCAAAAAAATATGTAACACATCTTTGCTTTCATATACTACCAACCATTAATTCATCTATGTTATGTTCTCAATTCAGAAATAACGTGATAGAACATATCACCAAGATAATGCACTACCACTTAGTTGGTACACCTGGCTCCAGTTTTCACACCTCACAAACCTCTACTTAACAGCTAAACGACAACTCCAAGCACACAGCATTATGTATATTAGTGTTCACATAACTAGGCCCCCTACCACAACCTTGCTTCTCCCAGCACCCAATTAATTACTCCCCCTTAGACATACTCAACAAAAAGTATGCACAATTAACTACCTCACCTGATTCCACCCACTTCATCCTAACAACCCAATAGCCTAATCCGCAGAGTTGCAGTTGAGTTGCCTGCAGTCTGCTCATCTGCTTGGGAAGACTGTTTTCCCTATCCTTGGCTGACCCGTGTTGTGGAGGAGGAGTTATCCACAAATACTCTGGGAGCCCACGGAGCTGCTGCAGAGTTGCGGTTGAGTTGCGTGCAAACTGTGCAGTCTGCGAAGACCAAGTAGATCAAGAGGTCTAGAAGGTAGGACGCACAGAGCTGCACTGACTTTCCATCTTTGTTGCTACTCTTGTAAACAATTGTTTGCACCAACTGCAGCTGTGCAGCAAGAGTGACTGCTAACTATTGCCTTTGAGCTCTTGTGCATAGTTTGTGGCAATCCTTGGAAGCCACAGCCCTCGAGCCAAGGGCTTTGTGACTTTTGCATCATAATTGGGTACCATGTCGGCAATAGGCCTGGGCAAACAGTCCACCTCAAATCTCGGCGCTCCGAGAAATGTGTAGGAGGACCGAAGGGAAAGTCAAGTGTTCCAAACTATGCTGAAAAAAAACCTACTACTGGTCCGGCTCAAATCACAAAATATTTTCACTCTAAAAGTGCTAAAACTACCAGAACATCAGCGGAGGTGGTAGCAGTTGAGGAGCATTTAAATATGTCTACAGGAGATATTGATAATGATTTGCTCCTAAAACTATGTTACCAACTAAGTCCGGGAAATCGCATGCTGGAAGCGGAGGCGAGTTACCTTTGAGCAATCTGAATTCTACTAGAGTCAGCCTTTTACATGGTGCAGGGCTCACTTACTGCTGTTTCCCCTACTGTTCTGTCGGCAGAGCTGGACCCTCTAGCATAGACTCGACTATCCCTACCTGTTGACCAGGAGGGTGTCTGCTACACTTAATCTGTTTTGCCAATCAAGTACTTTGGCCCCTGAATCAAGTGGGTTTAATGGTGGGATGAGACAGGCAGCTGACAGTTAGCAGCAGCCTGCAGCACTCCAGCAAGCCCACACTTCGCCACCCGACTGGGAATCAACCCATTGAGACTTCCCACAAAGGTTTAACAACTTTTGCCTTTAGACCTATATAGAATGTGGTGTACCCTTAGCTTTGTCTCTGGCTTGACACACTATTATAATGCTACAACGGCGATGTTTCTATACTTGCATTTTAGATTCTCACCCCTTGAGGTGACCCTTCATACTACACACAGGACAACTAATACCCCCCAGTAGCTGCACCCACCATTTCACAACCGGAATAATCCTGCATGTGGATGCCTGGTCTCTAGTGCAATACAGGATCCCGCCCCGCCGCAGCGAAGTCCAGCGGCTCCCACCCATAGGTTGGCCCCTTCGCAGCTCCTTTATTTTAACATATCAGATTAGGACTGTCTTTGTTGGTAATATAATATCAATATCTTTTACCCAGTTTGCATGCCAGGCAGCAATACTTTACCTTTATAGTATTTTTGCTTTTATCAGGTATTGAGGCCTTACTTAAGATCTCATTCCCCTCTTTTTCTTTTCTCTCTTCCTTTCTCCTTTCATCCTACAGAGATTTCCATACCGGAGGCCCAGACGGAGGCGTTCCATTCTCCAGCCGAAACGCCCCAAGGCCTAGCACTTCACGTGCCCCATTGACCTTTACAACTAGATAGGGGGCCCCTCCCCCTGGCGTAGACCGATGGTTCTGGTCCTCTGTTTATGCACTTCAATTGACACCCTGATTTGATTTTTCCGTCCCTCTAAGTATAGCTGGGCTACTTGTGCACCTGGCCGTACAAATCAGGTTCTCTGTTTCAATTTTTTCCCTTGTTTTCTGTGTATTATTTATAAGCATCTTTTTGGATAAACCAATTTGGTTCTGCCTTGACTGAATTCATGCTAACCCGTAAAACTTTACCTGTTGGGCATCCAACTTATAGTAGGGTTACTATTCAGCCTTTGCTACAACATGGGGAACAAACAATTGGCCAACATATTCCTTCTAATTGCGTTGTAGAAATATTGAACAACTTGTTGATACAACTGAAAAGACCTTGTTTCTTTCTTCATTTTTTTCCGTTCACTGTGCACAAATATGTTTTTTTGCACCCCTAGATGATACTATCCCACTCACTGTGTGATTATTGAACAGCAAAAGTATCCATTGTGAAATTATTTTTCCAACAATTGTATTTATGCCTTATCTTTCTGTTTAGAAAATAGCCAGCTATGGTTCATGATTTTTTGGTTAACATGAACAATCAATAAATTGAATTTGATTACAATTAAGAATGAGGGATTTGAGCCTTCTTCTGCCACATTTGATGACCTGATCATGCTTGTAAAGGATATTTGCCTTACTACTTGAAGCACTACCCTGAAGTTTTCACAATAGAATCATGCAGACACCCCGACATTAGGATAGTGTCTAGAAGTTTATCTGTGGTTGGAGCCCTTTTCGTTCTCCATTGTACTATAGCCCTTTTCCTTCCACAGTAGGGGCTATCCCTTTCGTTAAAAAGTATCAAGTTACAGTTTCACTGTAGTAGGGATCTATGACTAACTCTCTGACAATTTTGCAAAAAGTGGTCTATCGACCACGCCATTTGAGAGAATTTTAATTTGAGAGATGCTAACTCTTTGGAGCTGCTTATAGGCCACCCTGCGGGAGCCACTGGGTCCTTCACTGACGGGGACTTGATTTACCTATCTCTACCATTTGCGTTATCCTCTCGCTGCGGGGTCTTTCCCCGCCCGTCCATCTTTATCATGGACTGCACGTTGAGCTTTTCTGAGGACCAGATCAGTAACATTATACTTGGACCATCCATGTTTAATATGCAAGGAGCTAATTAACTAATTGCAACTACCTCCTCAGGGAGGAATTATTGAAACATAAGAAAAAATGCTTTCGTACTGAAGTACATGGGCATTTATTATGCGAGTACCTAAGAGCAAGTCTGGTACCTTTGGGTTTATTGGTTAGGAACGAACCAGCTTTAATTTTGGATGACCCCGAATATATGCTACATTTTAGTAAAATCTCCACAAAATGCAGCAGGGACTTGATGGCCCTTACTATTACCACTGCAAGAAGAATCCACACATAAATACAGGGGGAATTGAAAAAGGAGGAAGAGAAATTCCTGATCAACACTAGCTTGGATAATGTCAGAGAAAAACTAAAAGAGATTAACACCACTATGGAGCAGTTTATGTCTGAAACACTAGAAAAAAAGCATGAAAAATTGGCTAAGGATATAAAAAACTTTTGGAAACGGTATATCCATAAATACAAAAAAGGTAGCAGGCGCCCCTCTCTCGAAAGAACAAGGCATGATAACCTGTTCAGTGGTTATTAACCACATTGAGAGTTCGCAGCCATTGCTTTTTGCTCACTGTACCTTCACAGATGGGAAATATCCATTTGCATATCAGTCTTTGTCCCGCCCACAAGGGCAGTCCAGCACCGAAATGCTATGGCAATTCCTCTCTGAACAAGAGTACCATCAGCAACCGCATACACGTGTTTCAGCCTTGTTGGGCATCATCAGTGAGGTGAAGCTGAGCCTCTCTAAGCACAGTGAGCAGGGAGTCCACGTCTGGTTGCCCCCAGGTAACCTAGGGTGACCAACCCCAAGTTCCTTTCATAAATACAAAAAAGGTAGCAGGTGCCCCTGTCTCGAAAGAACAAGGCATGATAACCTGTTCAGTGGTTATTAACCACATTGAGAGTTTGCAGCCATTGCTTTTTGCTCACTGTACCTTCACAGATGGGAAATATCCATTTGCGTATCAGTCTTTGTCCCGCCCACAAGGGCAGTCCAGCACCGAAATGCTATGGCAATTCCTCTCTGAACAAGAGTACCATCAGCAACTGCATACACGTGTTTCAGCCTTGTTGGGCATCATCAGTGAGGTGAAGCTGAGCCTCTCTAAGCACAGTGAGAAGGGAGTCCATGTCTTCTCACTGTGCTTAGAGAGGCATCAGCTTCACCTCACTGATGATCCCCAACAAGGGTGAAACACGTGTATGGGGTTGCTGGTGGTACTCTCGTTCAGGTTGGAATTGCCATTGCATTTCGGTGCTGGACTGCCCCTGGGCAGGACAAAGACTGATATGCAAATGGATATTTCCCATCTGTGAAAGGCACAGTGAGAAAAAGCAGTGGCTGCGAACTCTCAAGTGGTTAATAACCACTGAACAGGTTATCACGCCTTGTTCTATCGAGAGAGGGGCGCCCGCTACCTTTGTAAACCAAATTTCAAGGAACCTGGGATTGGTAACCCTAGGTCTCCTGGGGGCAACCAGACGTGGTCTCCCTCTCACTGTGCTTAGAGAGGCATCAGCTTCACCACACTGATGATCCCCAACAAGGGTGAAACACGTGTATGGGGTTGCTGGTGGTACTCTCGTTCAGGTTGGAATTGCCATTGCATTTCGGTGCTGGACTGCCCCTGGGCAGGACAAAGACTGATATGCAAATGGATATTTCCCATCTGTGAAAGGCACAGTGAGAAAAAGCAGTGGCTGCGAACTCTCAAGTGGTTAATAACCACTGAACAGGTTATCACGCCTTGTTCTATCGAGAGAGGGGCGCCCGCTACCTTTGTAAACCAAATTTCAAGGAACCTGGGATTGGTAACCCTAGGTCTCCTGGGGGCAACCAGACGTGGTCTCCCTCTCACTGTGCTTAGAGAGGCATCAGCTTCACCTCACTGATGATCCCCAACAAGGGTGAAACACGTGTATGGGGTTGCTGGTGGTACTCTCGTTCAGGTTGGAATTGCCATTGCATTTCGGTGCTGGACTGCCCCTGGGCAGGACAAAGACTGATATGCAAATGGATATTTCCCATCTGTGAAAGGCACAGTGAGAAAAAGCAGTGGCTGCGAACTCTCAAGTGGTTAATAACCACTGAACAGGTTATCACGCCTTGTTCTATCGAGAGAGGGGCGCCCGCTACCTTTGTAAACCAAATTTCAAGGAACCTGGGATTGGTAACCCTAGGTTTCCTGGGGGCAACCAGACGTGGTCTCCCTCTCACTGTGCTTAGAGAGGCATCAGCTTCACCTCACTGATGATCCCCAACAAGGGTGAAACACGTGTATGGGGTTGCTGGTGGTACTCTCGTTCAGGTTGGAATTGCCATTGCATTTCGGTGCTGGACTGCCCCTGGGCAGGACAAAGACTGATATGCAAATGGATATTTCCCATCTGTGAAAGGCACAGTGAGAAAAATCAGTGGCTGGGAACTCTCAAGTGGTTAATAACCACTGAACAGGTTATCACGCCTTGTTCTATTGAGAGAGGGGCGCCCGCTACCTTTGTAAACCAAATTTCAAGGAACCTGGGATTGGTAACCCTAGGTCTCCTGGGGGCAACCAGACGTGGTCTCCCTCTCATTGTGCTTAGAGAGGCATCAGCTTCACCTCACTGATGATCCCCAACAAGGGTGAAACACGTGTATGGGGTTGCTGGTGGTACTCTCGTTCAGGTTGGAATTGCCATTGCATTTCGGTGCTGGACTGCCCCTGGGCAGGACAAAGACTGATATGCAAATGGATATTTCCCATCTGTGAAAGGCACAGTGAGAAAAAGCAGTGGCTGCGAACTCTCAAGTGGTTAATAACCACTGAACAGGTTATCACGCCTTGTTCTATCGAGAGAGAGGCGCCTGCTACCTTTGTAAACCAAACGGTATATCCATACCTGTGCCCGGAATATAAAGAAAATAAAGAGAAAGAAAGGATGCAAAATCAGACGGCAGCTTTTAAATAAAAATGAAAGTGGGTCTCCTTCACTGATACTTCTAGTTCAGGCTCAGGTTCAAGCCAGGGAGATCCTAACAACGCCTACGGCCCACAGATGCCTAATAGAAATGTGCCCTTCCCTCCATTCTTCCGACCATCACCTTTTTAAGGCCAAGGGGGGCCCCAAGGACCTTACTGGGGCCCCCAACCCATGCCCATGTTTGAATACCCACCTTGGAGACCCAACAGAGGGTGACGGCGCAACCGCCGTTAGGTTCAACTCCTACAGAGGAAATACCAGTGTTTAACCTATCAGACACAACCATTACCTAGACAGAACGTTCTGTCCTTTCTAAAGGACTATCCTATGTTCCTACTAATCCCATTGATTGGCTCGTACTGGATAAGGAACTGCAAGGTTTCTTCAGAACCACACGTCTCAAGATACTTTTTTCTGGACTCTGAGTACAACGACCAACCAGAAGATACTGGTCTGCATCCCAAATCTTCATTTACCCCGAATGACAATGACATTCCGGATCTCGGTAATCACATTTGAAAAATGCATTCCTAAGGAAGTAAGTAAACTACAGAATGATCCCAAGCCAATACGACATAATTTGTCTAATGTGGAACGCAGGACACTCAAAGACCTTGAAAACAATACTAAGATCATTATTAAGAGTGCCGATAAAGGAGGGGGAATTGTTGTCCAGAGTACCAGCCAATATAAACTTATGGTGTCAACACTGCTCAATGATGCAACCATCTACAAAAGAATCAAAAAAGATCCCACTGAGGACATCAAAAACATTATTCAAGAGACGACCAGATTCACTCTTGAACAAGGTTGGATCACGGAAAAAGAAGAAAAATATCTTAACACCTCAGAGGGCAGAATTCCAGCCTTTTACGCCCTCCCCAAAATCCACAAGAATATAACAAACCCCACAGGGAGACCCATTGTCTCCGGGTGTGGTTCCATCTTGGAGCCGATCTGCAAATTTATAGATCACTTTCTGAAACCGTTGAGCCAGACCACAAGAACATACCTCAGGGACACGATGTCCACCATCAATAAATTCGAGAACCTTCCTTTCAATAAGACCACAGATGTACTGGTTACAATGGATATTGCTGCACTCTATTCCAACATTCCACAGGAAGCAGTAATAGAATGCATTAGGGACCATCTTACCCACCACTTGACAGACAAACGGTTTCTGGTCAATTTCATTACTGAACTCCTGGAACTGGCCCTTACCAAAACCTACTTCACATTTAATGATGACTACTTCATACAGATCAACGGAACGGCCATGGGAGCTGCCTTCGCTCCAAGCCTGGCAGTCATCTTCATGGTGAGCTACGAAGAAAGATATGTGTTTGCACAACAGAACCCCTACCTGAGCCATATCTCCAATTGGTTCAGGTATATAGATGACATTATCTGTATTTGGCATGGGGCAATGACGACACTTAATGACTTTCACGGATGGCTGAACCATCAAACTATGGAAATCCAATTCACTATGAATTGTAGCCTGGAAAGCATTAACTTCCTTGAGCTCAGAATAGAAGTAAATGAAGACAGACTTTCCTGTAATTTATTCAGAAAGGAAACAGATCGCAACACCCTACTGCATTACAGTAGTAATCACCACAGCAATCTACGGAACAATTTGCCATATGGACAATTTCTAAGGGTACGACGTAATTGTACGGAAATTGGACAATTTAAAGAACATTCAGCGGAATTAGAACAAAGACTGAGGGCAAGGGGATACCCGAAGAAACCTATAAGGAATACAAACAAAAGAGCATTATACACCCCCCGTGATGCCCTCCTTACTCCCAAAAACAGGAGCATCGACAAAGACAGAATAACATGTGTTATTACCTTTGGACAGAATACCACCAAAGTCCAGCAGATTATCAAGAAATTTTGGCCACTAATACAATTGAGTCTGCCCAATGAAGCACCGCCCAGAATGGCACTCAAACGTGCCAGAAATCTAAAGGAACATTTATCCCATGCCCGCTTAAAGAAAACCACTAGGACAACACTCTGGAACCTGAGGGATCTCTCAGGCCACCACCCATGTGGCCAGTGTGTAACATGCAAATTAACCAAGAAGGTCAAAACATTTAAGATTGGAAACAAAGATTGGGTACTCAGACATTTTTCGAATTGCAAGACTAACAATGAAATCTACTTGATTGAGTGTCCCTGCGGCTTAAGGTACGTGGGACAGACCCAAAGACCAGTCAACAAAAGGATGAGCAAACACCGCTCAAGCATCCGCTGCAAAACACATAATGCCCCATTGGTCTCCCACTTTCTTGAATTCCGCCATAGCCCTGATGACTTTACTTGGTGGGTGATCGACAAGTTGGAGAGTAATACCAACATCAGAAATGCTCTCAAGCATAAGGAAGTGTGATGGATTTTTAAGCTCCAGACATTAACCCATGGCCTGAATGAGGCCAAGGTTACTTGGGAATAAAGAAGACCCTTGACTCCTTTGAGGGTATCTGCCTTACGGAGCACAATTTGCACCAGCATTGCTATACCACAGAACTGAACAGTGCATTCTTGCACCTACACCAGACCCTCCTTCACTGGCCAACTGCTCGATATCATGGTGAAGGCAGATGCCGTCCTCCGAACAACAAGCCCTACCTCTACCAACATGTGAGCCCTAGCACACCCTGGGTTCCGAATGCACATCTTTGGCACTGCACCCCCTGTGTAGTGTTGGACTAACCAATGGAGGAACTGTGCCACACATGATGAGCCGTGTCTGACTCTATATCTCTAGGTTGTGAGCGTTTGCCACACGCCTCGAGTACCCTCGCCATGACATACCAGTACCGGTCCTGCGGCTCGTTGAGACCATTGAACATCATGATACCACCAGACTGGTCGACATTTTTCCACCCACTGTTGTGGTGACATGTCCGTAGCTGCCTACGCCTACACCACATATATTCCTGGCTTGTCTTCCCAAGACACAGCCTCTAATCTACTATCATGTTTTTCCCCCTACTTACCATCTTCGGAATGTGCCAGTGAGGGACACACTAGCAGTCTCCATTTACGATTCTGCCTTGTCACGGCCCCACTCGCGACGGCCGCGATCGCAGTAGCGTTGTCATAACAACGTTGTTGCCAAACTGTGCCTTACGCATGCGCGGGACTACTTCACACTAGTCCCGAACGCATGCGCGCCATACCATTCATTACCACTCGCGGCTGCAGGAGAGCTCTGTGTACCAGTGGCAACGGAGAGCCACTGAACATTTCGTAACCACTGAGGCTCGATTCTACCACAGGTAAGTTTTCGAGCGCGCTAGAGGCTCTTACTTCAAGCCCTTCTCCAGTACGCTGGTTTCCTATTCCAATACCCCTCTTGTGCTAATCCCAGCACCTCTCTGCTTACTCCCTGCAGCTTCTCAATGTGGTGTACTAGATGGGATGACAGTTAGCACCAGCCTGCAGCACACCAGCAAGCCCACACTTCGTCAACCGACTGGGAATCAACCCATTGAGACTTCCCACAAAGGTATAACGACGTTTGCCTTTAAACCTATATAGAATGTGGTGTACCCTTAGCTTTGTCTCTGGCTTGACACACTATTAAATGCTACAACGGCGATGTTTCTATACTTGCATTTTAGATTCTCACCCGTTGAGGTGACCCTTCATACTAAAGCCGAAACGCCCCAAGGCCTAGCACTTCACGTGCCCCACTGACCTTTACAACTAGATAAGGGGCCCCTCCCCTGGCGTAGACCGATGGTTTTGGTCCTCTGTTTATGCTTGACTGCCAGTGACGTGCAAGTGTTCGTGTATGGGTCCTTTCCTCTAGTAGGAAGTCCTAGGAAGTCCTAGGAAATGTTTCTTTTTTTTCGAGCAGACAGTGAGCAGACGGCAGCGGCGGCGGCGTTTAAAGAGGAGAACGAGCTCAGACCGGACCGGCATTGAGCTTCGATATTAATGATATCGTGTATTGAGGCGTAACCGCGAGGCACAGAGGTGGGTGACCGCGGCGGCCCGAGGCAGCCTCGGCTGCTAGCCTAGCGATCCCGCGGAGGCGGAGGTGCGGTGTGACGCTTGGAGGCCCCGTATCAGTGCTGGTGGGTGCCGGTGGGTCTTCAGCCGCGTAACCGATTTGCGGCAGCCGCTTTGATCTGCTCCACAGACACCGACAGTGAGGGCTGTATTATTTGCACTATCGGTACCTTCTGCATTTTTTGTGCCATTTCATGGACTATTGAGTATGGTAACTGTCTGAGTTCGAGCCCAAGCTAGAGCCAATTTCCTCCTCCTCCTTCAGCACCTGAGCATGAGCCTGAGCTTGCCGGAGAGACAGTGATTGAACCGGGGCTCGGGCCTGTGTAAACATATTGACACCGGTATTGATAAAGGGTAGTGGGTTGAGGATTTGAAGGGTTGCAGAATAGAAATTCTTATCCTTCATGTGGTGGGCTGTTGCAATCTAGCATTAGACAGCAGTGGCCACTGGCTGTAAGCCCCTCTGTAAGCCCCCTTAAATAAGAGCCTCAGAGATTATTCTGAGACAGCCCGCAGTTCACTGACAGGAAAGGGAGCGGCTGGGGCCCTGTTTAGGCAATAAAAAGTTAAAAAGGTGGGAGACTGTGGGAGATTTTACTCCTTTGATCCCTCATTTTTCTTTTGCCTAATTCTCATAGACAACGAAGGGTTAAGAAATGGCCCGCTACAACTTAAGGAGTGGACAACAGGTTGATGATCTAAGAGCTCCAGACTGGGGTGGTTCCTACATTGAAAAGTCCCTGCATGAGGATGTGAACCGCGTAAGTTCTCAAAATCCGATTGCCTCGACAAGAAATAACAACATAATAGAGGCACAAATTCATCAAGAACTTCAAGTGGACAAATCAACGGAGGGAGAAATTTTAAGGGACTCAACAAGAAACACCCCATTTAGACAGTCGAAAGACTTTACTTTGACATCAACTAATATAAAAGAACTATTGATTATTATTTCCAGAAATCTGCACAAGAAAATTTAAATGGACCTATGCCACATTCCTTAAAACTTTTAAATCAAAATATTAACTTACAAACGGAGAACAGCGGATCTGAACTACTCATCCCAATTATGGAACTTTCAAGGACCCCAAATCATCTGTTGAGTTTGGTTCAGAATTTACAACCACATGAGGAAAGATTAAACGCAACAGCGGTATCGAGAGGGGACACGGTTGTGTCTGATGGAATTTTTTTAGATCAACCGGTGCAAATACCAAGTATGACACAGGGAAACAAGAATCATGACCCTAATGATGGTGATTCCTCTCTCTCGGCTTTAAATTTTGTTCTAAACTCCTTGGTGAAGGTTTTTGACCTCCCAAAAAGAGATGTGCAGACCCACACAGGGATTTTAATGGAAATGACAAAGGATATTGAACAACTTGAATTTTCAGTGGTAGGCCAAAATAATGTAATAAATTGTTCAGTTCTGCCCATGATGGTAAAGATGGAAGATGGCTTTACAAAGTATAGTGGAGACCTAATGGAAATTAAGCACCAAATGACTTCTCTACTGAGGGAGAATAAGGAGATCAAGGATTTGTTATTACAAATGAATGCAAGAAATGTATCGACTTCTTCATTAAACCAAGATTTAGCAATTAAAACAAAAGACTTAGTTTCTGAATCGAATACTTTTGCGGATGACACTCCCTTATCCGAATCAGTAATGGAAGAATTCTGCCGATTGGCACAGATTGCTGAGTCAATGGTGGAACAGCTGGTGGAAGACCGAGGGGAAGTTATTGAGAATCATGAAGAAGAGGCAGAAAACAGCTATATGTGGAAGAAGAGTTCGCAACAAACCTATAAGAGACGGAGAAGAGAAAGGCGGAAGAACCAAAAGCAAAACAATACAGATTCAAAATCACGAGGTCGACAAGTAAAGAAAACAAAAAATGTGAAGAATATTAGATCAAAAAAATCAAAGGTAAATAGCTTCGTCAAGGGGATTTCAGATCCTGAGAAAATCCCTGAGAATCAAAATATCTCAGACAAAGATGGTAGGAGCATGGGTAATGATTCTCCACAACAAGAAAGAATTGTTAGGGTAAATAAATCCAAAAAACAACAAAGGAAAATATTCGAGACTGATAGAATTCCCGAAGCAGAGGGAGATGTACATATGGTAAAGAAATCTATGAGTACTCAAACAGAAGGAAAAATTGCAGACTTGGACAGAAATCAACAACAACACGACTCAATTAGATCAGAGATTACAGGGAAGTTGTTAAAAATAGCTCCTATATTTCTTCAAAAACAGAAAAATGCTTTTAAAGTACCGATGCAGGCCCAGATTGGTTTAAGAATTGCTCCAATATTCAATCAAACAAAAACAAAGACTGGAGATTTGGTGGCCACCCAAAGTTCTAGGATGGGTCATGCAGAGGACACAATACGTATTCAAACATCTATATCGAATACGGATTATCAAGATAAATCCAAAGAGGTTGGAAGAGAAGAGACTATGAATGTCCTGGTGGGAAACTCATCCTCTGAAATGGCAACTGAAAGAATAACAAATCCCCAAGATGATCCGAATCCATATGCAATCCCGAGACTTTGGTTCACTAATGAGGAAAGCCGAAAGACTGGTATACCACTGAATAGAAGTTTGATTCTATCACTGGTTAAAAAACTTCCAGAACTATATTTATTCTCAACAAAAGACATTGAATATGTTCGTTTCCCTAAACCAGAGTGTATCAGCTTAGTTGAAGTAGGATTTGTTTCTAAATTGGGGGTAAAAGCTTTTCTAAACTTACAAGAAAGATTAAGGGAGCTGGGTTTGGAAGTGTATGAGCAATTGCCATCTCATGCAATAGAAACGGCCGAAACTGAGGAATACGAGTTAACTCAGGGAAATGTCTCCTCACTGCATGAGACCCATCGGGGAAAAAATGAAAATATCATCAATGAAGGGTTACAAACACCATCTTGGTCAATGTTACCAGAGATAATTATGCAAGTCTGCCAGAAGCTGGGTGTATTGCAGAGCTCTCTTTAATAGTGACAAATTGAGGATCACTAGTTGGAACTCTCGGGGATCCAGTTCATTTAAAAATAATAAAATGAGTGCGTTGTTATTTGGGGGGAACGATTTGATCCTGTTACAGGAAACATGGTTAGTAAACACCCCGGAACTCGAAGGCTTTAAACTGATAGCAAATTCAGTTAACTGTAAAGCCATGGGTAGACCGACGGGAGGTTTGCTGATCGCCTATAGAAAGATTTTATTCAAAGAAATATCAATGTTATCCTGTAAACAGGAAGGAATTCTGGTGGTGAGAGTGGTCACTCCCCTCAAAAGCCTTCCAGCTAAGGAGATAATAATTGTGAATTTGTATTGGAACCCCGTGAGGGAAAAACTCTCAGAGTTTCTACAAACAATTGCGGTAACCCTTAGTGATATTAATATAACGTACCCTGGGGAACATATATTGGTTGCAGGAGACTTAAATTCGCAATGTATCAATTCCAAATGCCATACAGGGAAAATGAAAGAAGTAACAAATAACGGGAGAAAGTGGTCGAACTTCTTTGAGGATTGGGACTTAAAATTCTTAAACGGCTCCATAGAAGGTGATGTTCCATCGGTTACAACGTGGGAGAGGGGTTCATCAGAGTCGACATTGGATTATATGCTTTTATCAACAGAGTGTTTTGATACTTGTATACATTTCTCAGTGGCAGATGGTGGAACAAGTGACCATAAGCGATTAGTTGCACATTTAAACTGGTGTAGTGAGGAAATAATAGAGATTTGGGACCAGAGAGTAGAAGTTAATGCACAGAGAAATCGGTTGGTAAAATACAAGAGGGAAGGGGAGCGGTTAAATAAAGCCCTGGATGGACTTTCCAACTGGGGAGATCAAAATATTTTGCATCAGCATTGTGACCCATCACGGTTCCATGAATTTCTGTGGTCAATTGACCCCCCGTTAAGTACCCAGAAGGGTTTTCAGCGAGTGCACAAACACTTTTTCGATGAAGCAGTTTGGGTAAAAAAACGCGAGACGCAAATATAGTTAAGACTCGCTAAGAAACGGGCTAAAAGCTCACTAGAATTAGAGATAGAATCAAAAAAAATTAAGAATGATCTGAAGAGCTGGTCTAGACAACATAGAGAAGAACTATGGCAGAAGGATGGGGAAGATATGCTGCGTGCATTACAAAATAATTCCTCGCAAAACTTCTGGTCACTAGTAAATGCTCCCCAAATACATAAAACCATTGCCCAGACGAATAATGTGTCGGAAGCAAGTTGGGTAACCTATTTCGGCGTAAAATATCAGGAACCAGTGGGAGGACAAAAATATATAGGCGACAACGGAAATTGGCAAAGAGGATATTTTGAATTTGATCATAAAATCCTCGGCGTCGAGATCTGCGGGCCCAAATGGTCTAACTTATCAAGTCCTCAAAGGAAATGGGTCATTGTGGGCTGAAATCCTATATACCTTGTACAAGAAAGTGATTGCAAATAGAATAATTCCATCTTCTTGGAAGACCGCGATTATAATCCCGATTTTCAAGAAGGGGGATCGCAAAAACCCTATTAGTTACAGGCCAATTACATTGCTTGACGTGGAGAGTAAGTTGTTTACCAGTCTGATATTAAGAGAACTCGAAATATGGGCGAAACAAAACAACATAATCCCTAAACAGCAGACCGGATTCAGAAGAGGCCATTCAACCTCTCTGAATGGTATAATATTAGCAACAAATATGAAAGATAAAAATAATAAAGGAAGACTTTATGGAGCATTTATCGATCTGTCAAGTGCTTTTGACATGGTAAATCGAGATAAACTTTGGAGCAAATTGGAAAAGAAAGGGGCACCGAAAACTCTAATTAATATACTAGTAAAACTTCACGAAGGAAATACAGCCAGGGTAAGATTAGATATGGACGGACATTTGTCAGAATATATAAGTATAGATAGGGGGGTCAGACATGGTTGTATGGTGGCTCCATTTCTCTTTAAGTTTTACCTGGGAGATTTTGGAGCCGCCCTAGAATCCTCATCATTAATAAGCCCAAAGGTGGGGTCATTGGCTGTAAGATGGCTTATGTATGCGGATGACATAGTCCTTCTTGACAGGACTCCCATCGGTCTACAAAGATTGTTGAATGCCCTCGACAAGTATATGAAATTAAACGACCTGGTGGTAAACCCTCATAAATCTAAGATTGTAGTTTTTGAGCGGAAAGGCCTCAAAGAAACAAAATATCGGTGGTCAATTGGCAGTAACCAGATACCGGTGGTAAAAGAAGTAACGTATCTGGGCATTACTGTGTATGCGACCCCTACAGTTGGGATGCAGTATGGTGAAATCCTGGCTAAAGGGACACAACTAATAGCCCAGATGAAGAAGATTGTTAGCCTTTATGGTAAATTTTCCATTATGCCTGTTATAAACTTCTATGTGGCCAAAGTAATCCCTGTACTATTGTACAGAATTGTGGGCAAACCTTTGCTGTGGTGAATAGACTGGCAAAAAATAGAAGGTTATATCTGGAAACAGGTATTAGGATTGCCTAAAGGATTACATACGATAACACTCAGATATGAGCTAGGATTAAAATCTTTAAAATACGCAGTTGATTGGAAACTTCTTTCCTTGTATAGGTCAATTATTGTGCCAATGACTAATACACTATATGGAAATCTCCTAGAAAATATGAATCTTGATTCCTCATTAACTTTGAAAGAACTCAAAAAGACGGCAGAAAACCTGCTGACTTATTGTGAATCAGATAAATTAATACTGAGCTCAAACCCGCTGAAAGTCAAGAAGTCCTTATCTCTGAAAGACTGGATCTCAACAGGGGATATGGTGAGATCATCCTCTATTCCTGAAGGGTTTTTTAAGTACGGGAAAAAACAGGGTATTGTACCAAGATACTTGATGAAGTTCCCAAACCCAAAAGGAAGACAAAACTTTATGAGGGTACGGTTAAACTTGATTAAAACCGGATCAGTACTAACCAAATGGGGAGTCACTGAAGGGGCCCGGAGTCTATGCACGGAATGCTCAGATTTAAGCAAACAAACCCTAAAGCACCTGCTAAGATTCTGTAAAGGCACTTGGGAAATTAGGGTGGAACATTTAGGGAATTCAGTTGGGTCATTGGATAGATTATTCTCCAACGCTTTCTGGGAAAGAATGATTGCGGGCCATGAAACAAAATTGACCCTAAACATTTTAAGGGTTTTGCAATTGACAGGTTTTATATCGTCAGAATACTGTTAATTGATTGTTGAAGTAAGGGGGAAAACTGTTTTATAGGAAAATTAAATATTGATGTGATGAATTCAATTTTAATATGCTAACTTTATAAGATTGAGATGAATTAGTTTTAAATGTTATCTAGATATAATTTTAAATGTGATGTTTGTATGTATATACCTTTTTTTTTAATGTGTAAAAAAAACCCAAATGTGGTTATATCACAATAAATAAAAATAAAAATAAAAATTATGCAATTTAATTGACACCCTGATTTGATTTCTCCATCCCTCTAAGTATAGCTGGGCTACTTGTGCACCTGGCCGTACTTGTGGATCAACAAATCAGGTTCTCCGTTTCAATTTTTTCCCTTGTTTTCTGTGTATTATTTATAAGCATCTTTTTGGATAAACCAATTGGGTTCTGCCTTGACTGAATTCATGCTAACCCATAAAACTTTACCTGTTGGGCTTCCAACTTATAGTAGGGTTACTATTCAGCCTTTGCTACAACATGCGGACCAAACAATTGGCCAACATATTCCTTCTAATTGTGTTGTAGAAATATTGAACAACTTGTTGATACAACTGCAAAGACCTTGTTTCTTTCTTCGTTTTTTCCGTTCACTGTGCACAAATATGCTTTTTTTGCACCCCCAGATGATACTAACCCACTCACTGTGTGATTATTGAACAGCAAGAGTATCCATTGTGAATTATTTTTCCAACAATTGTATTTATGCCTTATCTTTCTGTTTAGAAAATAGCCAGCTATGGTTCATGATTTTTTGGTTAACATGAACAATCAATAAATTGAATTTAATTACAATTAATTATGAGGGATTTGTGCGTTCTTCTGCCACATTTGATGACCTGATCATGCTTGTAAAGGATATTTGGCTTACTACTTGAAGCACTACCCTGAAGTTTTCACAATAGAATCATGCAGACACCCCGACATTAGGATAGTGTCTTGAAGTTTATCTGTGGTTGGAGCCCTTTTCGTTCTCCATCTCAGCAAGGAAAGATTAAATAACAGTAGATCAATCAGATCAACTGGAAATAAGAGCGTCATGGGACGTCCTGAATTTTGCAGTTCAAATACTCCTCAAGCTATGTGGAAGGATTCATGAAGTCGTATTGAAACAAAATGGTCATATGTCTTTGCTTTGAGATGGACTGGAATCGTGTCTAGAACTAGTCCAGGGGGGATGTCCCTGAAAATGTAGTTGTAGGAGGGTATCTGCTAAATTCAACATTATTCTTTCACAAAGTCCATCCACTAGGAATAGTGTCCTCGAACTGTCATCCCAATGACCACTGGGCACTTTGACTAGTTGGTTTCTCAAAGATGATGAAGTGGTAGAGGCTAGTGGATCTAGTTTAGATCTTAGAAAGTTTACAATAAGGAAAATTGAAAAGAAGGCCCTGTGCCCCCAACTAAACAGAAATTAACTGCTCAAATTATGAAGTAATATTCCAGCATTACGCACAACCAGTTCAGTTGATTTTGATTCATAGAACCAATGAAAGTATGTAGGGAGGGATTTCTAAAAGATTCACTCTGGTTTACCCGTCACAGCCTCTCTAATTTGAGCCCAGGCTGAGTCTTTGGAATGCCTGGTTCTATGAATAGCTAAGGATGTTAGGTACAATTAGGAGTTGAAATTTCGCTTCTATCATAAAAACTGAGGGAATTATAGAGGTTTTCGTGAGAGTCGTTTTTGCAAAATAGGCGCGAGAATGGAAAACAGAAATGCACTTTTGAAAATGGCAGATGGGTTGATACACTAGATTATGACTATGAAAAAGCGAATGCCACAGATAGATCCTACAGTCACGTGATCAGCGTAAACCACCTGTTGTGGATACTCTACTTCTTCCTGGAATTTACCTTTCTTAATCAAATCAATAAGAAGTTAGGGTTTAATAACACAGATGAGAAAAGAGTCAGCGCAAGAATGGTTCTTACAATACTATGGTTCTGAATGAAAGATGGGATGGGTTTGAGATTGGGATCATACAATGCAGATATATTATGGGTTACTGTTCTTCCTAAATTGGACCATCAGATCTTGTCATGGATTGGAACTGTCAAGGAAGGACAGCACATCAGGCACGGGACTGGATCAGCTAGGCCGGTCCCTGGATTTGCACAGGATCTGTCCTTCTTGTTTGTGGGTATTTCAATCAGCTGGATAGTGAGTTCCTCAGGCAAGCCTTGTGGTAGCAAGCCAGAGAGTTTCAGGATACTGGTTCAAAAGGCCTTCCCACACCACAGCGCTTCACTGGGTGTGAGAATAAGTTTGAGATTTTAGGCCTTGCTGGATGTCAATAGTTCTCTACTGCTGGCAAGAGTCTTGGCATCTGGATCTGGAAGAATGTTAAAGCTGGATGTAGAATGTTGGATCAGAGTGCTTCGCCGGAATCAGGAAGGTGAGTGAATCAGTGAGTCCCTATTTGTTATCAGCTGTCTCTATTTATCCTTTCAAATGACATCACAAAATGGGTGTTTGGGCCAGCTTTACTAAGCTTGTCCCTGTGAGCTGGGATTGGATCAAAACCTCATCTCCGCCTTTCATCTGAGTTATTAGATCAAGGCTGGATGATGTCACATTTTATGGTTTGCTTTACAGTCCTTAGAAACCTCCTTTTAGCCACTCGTCTGAAAATCGGATTTCGTCCTAAATACATATTTCTACATTGGTCACCTCTACACAAATCACACACAAAGATTCCATATTCTATGTAGTATCTGTTCCTCAACATCCCGCAGCTGTGGAATCTTGGTTCACCTTTCTGCAGCATTTTGTCCTTTTTGCCATGAACTCAATTTCCAAACTTTTTGCAACTTTCCACAAATGTGTGTGTTTACCATAGGGATGTGTGTGTAAAGTTTCACAATTTTAGCATTAACACTGTTCACATAAAACCACATATATTGCCATTCCTGTCTACAATATGTTACACAGTTCTACCGCCTCTTGAAACGTGCAGCCAACAATTAGATTAACAAATCTGTACTTTAGATATTTTTCACCACTTTGAATCACAGGTTATGAGTCTTTAAAAACTGTTCATTGTTCATGCTTAACAGCAAATGGTCCTGCCCCTTTGTCTCTCCCTGCAGTCCAGGAACAGCCCCCTCCCTTGGGAGTTCCTTCCAGGGGCAGTTTACGACCCCTTTCACACCTCCGTTTCCTGGGCTGAAGGGTCTTCTATTGTTCATTCTCTTTCTGTAGACAAGAGTCTGGTCTAACCCACAATTATAATCTACCAGTGAGTTTCTGTTCAGAGGATTTCCCCTCCCCTTGGAAGAAACCTGTTTTTCCACTTCCAAAGGGTTGCAGCTCAGCCAGGCTAATTTACCCTTAATTAAAAATCCAGCAAAAACCAAACTTGTTGCATCAAATCACATAAATACATTACTTTCTTAGCTTTAAATCTGTGGGATCAAAAACATAACAAAGTATTCCTTTTAGCAGCAATCCCTTTATGTTTGCTAGCCCGCCAGACTTTTAGTTTAAATACTTTGAAGTTTCCTAAGGGGCTCTTTTGACAGCTGTCATTCACAGGCAGCCCAGGGCACTGCACACAGATTTTGAAAGGAGCTGTCAGACAATTCGTTTTTCTGAAGAAATGTTTTGCTCTTTACATTTAGGACTTTGTATGTTCGCAATGCTTCATAAAATTTCATAAATTTGAGTGCCAAGCAAGATTTTTAATGTTGAGAAGTGTTGTGTTATAGGCATTTTGGAGTTTTTAGCAACAAAGCAAATGTAATTTATATGCACATTTTGGCGTTTCATTTGCAAAGTGCTGCTTCTCTCTCTGCACTCTATTTACTGGTCATGGAGCCCACTGGCACATGTTCTGTAGTGTGTGCTCTATCCCACCACACATGCACCATGGGTGGCCATTGTGCATCCATCTTTTTGTGTGTTTGAGAATTCGGTTTTTGTAGGTTTTTGGCGCACACAGGAGTTTTTCCGCCATTTTTGCTGTTTCTTGCACCGTACTATCAGAGTGATGCATAAGATAGCGGAGTGGGTCAATACATCCCACAGAAGAAACCAGCAGCAGAGCAAAGCAACGACTAAAAGGTACGCTCCTTAAAACCTAAGCACGGTCTGACTTTCCTGGTTATCCGGCCCACTGTAGCTCTGTACAGCAAATTAGACCAGAGGAGGGAGTCCTGGCTTGCAGTTTGGGTGAACTGGTTGGTCCGACCAGCTCAGGGGAAGAAGGTTCCGGGAGGATTGTCTCTGTCATTGGAGTTTGAGGATTCAGACCTGCAGCAGGGCTTCACCGGGGGTTCAGTCATGGTAGGGGTCCTCTTCCATCAGCTCCTCATCAGTTCTTTCGTTCCATTGGTCACTCTGCCTTTCCAGACCCAGACACCTGCTTTTTATGCAGTTTTCCCCCATTCACACAGCCTGGCTGTCAATCACACAGAAGGGTGGCTGTCCTGACCGGACAGTCACCTAGCCAATCAAATAGGAGTGTGATTTGGGTTTCCAAGGGAACCTATGGCAGGGGTCCTAAAACCCCTCTCTCACATCCTGCCTACCCAGTCTTTCAGGTGCCTAAGGAAGGCTTCTGTGTAGAAGCCTGCGAAGAGAAGGTGAACAAAGGAACCAAGCCTGGTTTGGCATGCAGAGAAAAACATGAGAAAGACATTTTCAAAAAGAAATGGTGAATAAACCCAGCCGGATCCATATAAAAACTTGATCTAGCAGGTTTAAGTTTGAGGCCACCAAGATAGCCTATAACAATGCCAAGGTTATTTAAGATAACCGCAGTAGGAAAAATAGGGTAGTTACCATTGCCACCAGCAAAGTCTTGATGAAAAGGGAGCAAATCAATGCTCCAAGAGAAACAGACAAAAGGGCAAGTATTAACCCTTTCCAGTACTCCATTTAAGATGGTTTTTACTGGGTCTGTGGATTTAAAAAAGACTAATAAAGTCAATGGCAACTTTACACGTCTGGGAGACAGTAGTCAGTCCCACAAAATGGAGTGAGCTGGGAAGTCTAAAAGACAACCCTGTATCACTGCACTGAAGGTGCTGTGTAACACACAGTAAAAAGATGATGCCTGTGGAGTAGGTGAGGCCCCACAGTCTATGAACACAAAAATGTTAAATACACACAGCAAAACACATGTAAGAGTGGGATAAAAAGGCTCATACTCTTACCAGGTGAACAAAATAAATACTCGAAATCCAGCAAAGCTGCTGAGGGACTCAGTAGGTAAGGGAAATTAGCCATTCCTGAGAATTCTCCCTAACATACAGTACTTTCCACATGAATGCTTTTGAAACCTTTCCAGGGTGTTCCATAGATCAGCATTCATGTGCTGAGCTGGAATAGAACAAGTAACATATTTTTCAATGAACTCCATCACACAGCCATCACTTTCCTTACCAAACTGAGGAGCATCTTTAATCTACAACAGCATATGTATATGTGGAGCTGCACATGCCTGGTACTCTTTCCTGCAAATGAACTGTTCGACAGGACCTAGTTGACCATTTTCTTTATTATATATAAAGTGTAACATGGCTAATAATCTGTGATGAAAAAAATGCAATACACTTACAGGTTCCATAAAACACAATTCCCTGGTGTCATGTGTTCTAGGTTGACTTTCTCTGAATTAGTTTCCCGAATCCACACTGCACGATCATCCCAACCATACTCAGTGCAACTTAAAAGCACAAACCAGGTCTGATTCCCAAGTTTCTGATCATGCATTTAACCTCAGTTTGTATCCTATACCAATATTCTTTAGGTCCGCTCATTGTAGCAAGAAAATTCATAATTTTTCCCTCATTTTTTACTCCACCTGTAGCAGCATCTCACATGCATACAAATTTAGAAATCTAGTTCCAGTCTGAAGTGTATGAGCAACTGGATAACAAAATGTTGAAAATTAACTTTCATACAATAAGTGAAAAATATATTCAACATTGGTGCTGAATTGTGAATCTTCTGAATACATTAATGTACAGCGAAATTTTGAAGCAGAGATTTGCACCTTCCGATAATTCAATCTACCTCCATTACCAGTTGGAAAAAGCATAGGTAAATGAAGGGCTTCTAATGTTTTTCCCAGATACTAATTGGTGCCCCTTTTGTTGCTTTCATTGGATACAATTTGACACTGTCGCCATTGAGTTCACATGAGTGTAAAGGAGGAATAGTGTAATGTTCATACAAACTATACCCTTCTGCAACAGATATACTCTGAAACTGACCTTCACTGGTTTTGTTTGTTGACTCAACATCAAGCATAGACAAGTCTGGTACAGTCAGACTGCCTTTGTATATATCATTGTGCTCCAATAGAAACACCTATGCGTTTTTCACTTTTACAATATCGATAAGCTGTTGCCAAATGCTCTTATCTTTATTGGCTACACCATTTATTAAAACAAACAAAGAATCTGCAATATCACGCTTCACTCCTAGAGTATTGACATTTTCAGGGGTAAATACACAACTTTGCCTCTCACACCTTGCACTAATGGCTTCTTAGGCAGATTTGACACCTTTGTTTGCAATCTCACAATAAATTGGAAAGGATTAACAGTTTGCAATGCAATCACTTCAAACATGCTCAATTTTTGGAGCACAACAGGGATACCAGGCACTATCATAACTTTTTAGACACTTCTTGGTAGCATACGTGTTTGATTATAAAATCCAACACAGTGTCTATAAACATAAAGTGTCTCACTTGCATCAAATTGTTCTTCTACAAATAAATACAGACATATTTCTTTCCAAACATCTCCAACAGTGAGTTTAATTTTTTTATCAACATACACTAGTTGCATTTGAGACTTATAAGAAGTGTGTCGACAAGATACAGAAACAATATCAGGTCTTTCAGTAGAAGACAACTGCAATACTTCTTTTATACTGTTGAAAAATCTGATCCTTTGAAAGCATAGACTCATCATTTCCACTTCCTGTAAGTGTTTAATCTACGTACAAATACTTTTTAAAATGCATATTTATCATATGCATTGTAGAAACTAAGCTTTCTACAGTTCCAGTCAAAAGTATTTCATTTAAAACTGCAAGATACATACTTGGTGTTTTGTACTCATACAGGTTAACTAGAAGGTATCTCATTTTAGTATTATGTGCAGCCAGCACCCGTATATGATGAAACTGACTCTTACATCTACTTTTATCAAGACAAGCTAGAGAGTGACCCAAAACTCATGTTTTTTCATGAACCTCAAATTCATCTATTCTTTGTAGCATCTTATTCTGTCTTTGAACATTATCATTTTTGTGCAATACTTGCAAAAATCTCTTTAAAACTTTACAAGAAAAAGTATCAATATTGAATAAAAAATTGCAAGTCCATACTTCACAATCATTCCTTTGTTTCATTTTTGACTAACCTACAGTTTCCATTTCCATATTATTACAATGTATAATTTCTTCTTTTTTAGAAATCACAGCAGTTCAGACTTTATTGCTACATCCACTCTCATCAATAGCAAGTGGAACATTATTTCCTTGAATGTAACTCTCCTCATTGAAAAATCTTTCAGTTTGAGAAGTGTGTTTTCACTTTCCACCAAAGACATCACAAAAGTTGTCACATGTAAGCACATGAACTGTTTCTATATTTGTATACAATAGTGTAATCACTTTATGCATTTTTTAAAGTTTATTTAATATGAAAATGAACAATTTTCTTTTCATATCAAAAGCTTCCCTAATGATTACTTCTGCTTGTTGCTTTTGCAAAAAACATTTTACCACATATGTAGATTTTGTTTTCACACTTAAAGATAGGTAAAAACTCAGGAGTGATACATTTTCCTATTTATATCTTTAGTCCCCTGTTTCAAATTGATAGCACATTTGCTACATATTTTTCTAAAAATCGTTCTTTTTTTACTAGCTAGTAACACATTTGAAACATATTTTTCTTTTTTTACTTTCAATGAAAACGTTATCGGTTGCAGCAAAACTTTGTGTTGGCATATCTCTTATTTCAACTTCAACATTTTTAAAACTATCCCCAGGACTAGAAATTGTTGCATTATCTACAGGATTTGTATCTACAGATTTAAAAACACTACTTTTTCTAAATGATACTGTTTAAGTCTACTTCCTTGCAGATGACCCTTGATTATAGCTCATTGTTGTTTTTTTCTTGATGGCATCCTACAACAAAAGCTGTATAAAAAATGTGAAATGATTACGTTCACTAATTGTGTTTCTTTATATTTTCAACCCAGGATTTGTAAGGCCAAGCAAAACAAGACACTCAAAGCTGCAAAACATAAAAGCCTGTGTCTGATCATCAGCTCAAGTGTAATAGTTATTTGCACCGTGGGATTTTCCTGGGTGCAGATAATTTTCTTTTTTTAAAATTCCTGACAAGATATAAACTGAAGTGGAGTACACCTCCCATCAGAAACAAAAATATACCACCATGATTTAAATCAAAAAGAGACTTGTTCCCTTGTAAAATGACAGCAAACATAAACAAAACTTTTCCAAATTGGCCACCAAAATGCAAAAAGCTAAATTACTACTACTACACAACAAAACATATCAGCATGTCCCTCCTCCCTCTATTACCCAGCCCCACTATCCCATTATCACTACAGTTTCGATGGCTACGTCCTGTATCAGCGCTGTATATTACCCTTCCAAACCTAATCAATAACACCGTAATCCCCATACCACTAAACACTTCTTCAATAATACCTTCAGAATACAAGTCCCAAACAAATTATAAATAGAAGAAACGTTAATTAGAAACAACATGACATTTCTTCATTCACATTCATAAAGGTGTTCCAAAAAAATATGTAACACATCTTTGCTTTCATATACTACCAACCATTAATTCATCTATGTTATGTTCTCAATTCAGAAATAACGTGATAGAACATATCACCAAGATAATGCACTACCACTTAGTTGGTACACCTGGCTCCAGTTTTCACACCTCACAAACCTCTACTTAACAGCTAAACGACAACTCCAAGCACACAGCATTATGTATATTAGTGTTCACATAACTAGGCCCCCTACCACAACCTTGCTTCTCCCAGCACCCAATTAATTACTCCCCCTTAGACATACTCAACAAAAAGTATGCACAATTAACTACCTCACCTGATTCCACCCACTTCATCCTAACAACCCAATAGCCTAATCCGCAGAGTTGCAGTTGAGTTGCCTGCAGTCTGCTCATCTGCTTGGGAAGACTGTTTTCCCTATCCTTGGCTGACCCGTGTTGTGGAGGAGGAGTTATCCACAAATACTCTGGGAGCCCGCGGAGCTGCTGCAGAGTTGCGGTTGAGTTGCGTGCAAACTGTGCAGTCTGCGAAGCCCAAGTAGATCAAGAGGTCTAGAAGGTAGGACGCACAGAGCTGCACTGACTTTCCATCTTTGTTGCTACTCTTGTAAACAATTGTGTGCACCAACTGCAGCTGTGCAGCAAGAGTGACTGCTAACTATTGCCTTTGAGCTCTTGTGCATAGTTTGTGGCAATCCTTGGAAGCCACAGCCCTCGAGCCAAGGGCATTGTGACTTTTGCATCATAATTGGGTACCATGTCGGCAATAGGCCTGGGCAAACAGTCCACCTAAAATCTCAGGCGCTCCGAGAAATGTGTAGGAGGACCGAAGGGAAAGTCAAGTGTTCCAAACTATGCTGAAAAAAAACCTACTACTGGTCCGGCTCAAATCACAAAATATTTTCACTCTAAAAGTGCTAAAACTACCAGAACATCAGCGGAGGTGGTAGCAGTTGAGGAGCATTTAAATATGTTTACAGGAGATATTGATAATGATTTGCTCCTAAAACTATGTTACCAACTAAGTCCGGGAAATCGCATGCTGGAAGCGGAGGCGAGTTACCTTTGAGCAATCTGAATTCTACTAGAGTCAGCCCCTTACATGGTGCAGGGCTCGCTTACTGCTGTTTCCCCTACTGTTCTGTCGGCAGAGCTGGACCCGCTAGCATAGACTCGACTATCCCTACCTGTTGACCTGGAGGGTGTCTGCTACACTTAATCTGTTTTGCCAATCAAGTACTTTGGCCCCTGAATCAAGTGGGTTTAATGGTGGGATGAGACAGGCAGCTGACAGTTAGCAGCAGCCTGCAGCACTCCAGCAAGCCCACACTTCGCCACCAGACTGGGAATCAACCCATTGAGACTTCCCACAAAGATATAACAACTTTTGCCTTTAGACCTATATAGAATGTGGTGTACCCTTAGCTTTGTCTCTGGCTTGACACACTATTATAATGCTACAACGGCGATGTTTCTATACTTGCATTTTAGATTCTCACCCCTTGAGGTGACCCTTCATACTACACACAGGACAACTAATACCCCCCTGTAGCTGCACCCACCATTTCACAACTGGAATAATCCTGCATGTGGATGCCTGGTCTCTAGTGCAATACAGGATCCCGCCCCGCCGCAGCGAAGTCCAGCGGCTCCCACCCATAGGTTGGCCCCTTCGCAGCTCCTTTATTTTAACATATCAGATTAGGACTGACTTTGTTGGTAATATAATATCAATATCTTTTACCCAGTTTGCATGCTAGGCAGCAATACTTTACCTTTATAGTATTTTTGCTTTTATCAGGTATTGAGGCCTTACTTAAGATCTCATTCCCCTCTTTTTCTTTTCTCTCTTCCTTTCTCCTTTCATCCTACAGAGATTTCCATACCGGAGGCCCAGACGGAGGCGTTCCATTCTCCAGCCGAAACGCCCCAAGGCCTAGCACTTCACGTGCCCCACTGACCTTTACAACTAGATAGGGGGCCCCCCCCTGGCGTAGACCGATGGTTTTGGTCCTCTGTTTATGCACTTCAATTGACACCCTGATTTGATTTTTCCGTCCCTCTAAGTATAGCTGGGCTACTTGTGCACCTGGCCGTACAAATCAGGTTCTCTGTTTCAATTTTTTCCCTTGTTTTCTGTGTATTATTTATAAGCATCTTTTTGGATAAACCAATTTGGTTCTGCCTTGACTGAATTCATGCTAACCTGTAAAACTTTACCTGTTGGGCATCCAACTTATAGTAGGGTTACTATTCAGCCTTTGCTACAACATTTGGCCAACATATTCCTTCTAATTGCGTTGTAGAAATATGGCACAACTTGTTGATACAACTGCAAAGACCTTGTTTCTTTCTTCGTTTTTTCCGTTCACTGTGCACAAATATGTTTTTTTTGCACCCCTAGATGATACTAACCCAATCACTGTGTGAATATTGAACAGCAAGAGTGTCCATTGTGAAATTATTTTTCCAACAATTGTATTTATGCCTTATCTTTCTGTTTAGAAAATAGCCAGCTATGGTTCATGATTTTTTGGTTAACATGAACAATCAATAAATTGAATTTGATTACAATTAAGAATGAGGGATTTGTGCCTTCTTCTGCCACATTTGATGACCTGATCATGCTTGTAAAGGATATTTGGCTTACTACTTGAAGCACTACCCTGAAGTTTTCACAATAGAATCATGCAGACACCGCGACATTAGGAAAGTGTCTAGAAGTTTATCTGTGGTTGGAGCCCTTTTCGTTCTCCATTGTACTATAGCCCTTTTCCTTCCACAGTAGGGACTATCCCTTTCGTTAAAAAGTATCAAGTTACAGTTTCACTGTAGTAGGGATCTATGACTAACTCTCTGACAATTTTGCAAAAAGTGGTCTATCAACCACGCCATTTGAGAGAATTTTAATTTGAGAGATTCTAACTCTTTGGAGCTGCTTATAGGCCACCCTGCGGGAGCCACTGGGTCCTTCACTGACGGGGACTTGATTTACCTATCTCTACCTCTCGCTGCGGGGTCTTTCCCCGCCCGTCCATCTTTATCATGGACTGCACGTTGAGCTTTTCTGAGGACCAGATCAGTAACATTATACTTGGACCATCCATGTTTAATATGCAAGGAGCTAATGAACTAATTGCAACTACCTCCTCAGGTGAGGAATTATTGAAACATAAGAAAAAATGCTTTCGTACTGAAGTACATGGGCATTTTTTATGCGAGTACCTAAGAGCAAGTCTGGTACCTTTGGGTTTATTGGTTAGGAACGAACCAGCTTTATTTTTGGATGACCCCGAATATATGCTACATTTTAGTAAAATCTCCACAAAATGCAGCAGGGACTTGATGGCCCTTACTATTACCACTGCAAGAAGAATCCACACATAAATACAGGGGGAATTGAAAAAAGAGAGAAATTCCTGATCAACACTAGCTTGGATAATGTCAGAGAAAAACTAAAAGAGATTAACACCACTATGGAGCAGTTTATGTCTGAAACACTGGAAAAAAAGCATAAAAAATTGGCTAAGGATATAAAAAACTTCAAGTTGGAAACGGTATATCCATACCTGTGCCCGGAATATAAAGAAAATAAAGAGAAAGAAAGGATGCAAAATCAGACGGCAGCTTTTAAACAAAAAAGAAAGTGGGTCTCCTTCAGTGATACTAGTTCAGGCTCAGGTTCAAGCCAGGGAGATCCTAACCACGCCTACGGCCCACAGATGCCTAATAGAAATGTGCCCTTCCCTCCATTCTTCCGACCATCACCTTTTTAAGGCCAAGGGGGGCCCCAAGGACCTTACTGGGGCCCCCAACCCGTGCCCATGTTTGAATACCCACCTTGGAGACCCAACAGAGGGCGACGGCGCAACCGCCGTTAGGTTCTACTCCTACAGAGGAAATACCAGTGTTTAACCTATCAGACACAACCCTTACCAAGACAGAACTTTCTGTCCCTTCTAAAGGACTATCCTATGTTCCTACTAATCCCATTGATTGGTTCGTACTGGATAAGGAACTGCAAGGTTTCTTCAGAACCACACGTCTCAAGATACTTTTTCTGGACTCTGAGTACAACGACCAACCAGAAGATTCTGGTCTGCATCCCAAATCTTCATTTACCCCGAATGACAATGACATTCCGGATCTCGGTAATCACATTTGAAAAATGCATTCGTAAGGAAGGAAGTAAACTACAGAATGATCCCAAGCCAATACGACATAATTTGTCTAATGTGGAACGCAGGGCACTCAAAGACTTTGAAAACAATACTAAGATCATTATTAAGAGTGCCGATAAAGGAGGGGGAATTGTTGTCCAGAGTACCAGCCAATATAAACTTATGGTGTCAACACTGCTCAATGATGCAACCAACTACAAAAGAATCAAAAAAGATCCCACTGAGGACATCAAAAACATCATTCAAGAGACGACCAGATTCACTCTTGAACAAGGTTGGATCACGGAAAAAGAAGAAAAATATCTTAACACCTCGGAGGGCAGAATTCCAGCCTTTTACGTCCTCCCCAAAATCCACAAGAATATAACAAACCCCACAGGGAGACCCAGTGTCTCCGGGTGTGGTTCCATCTTGGAACCGATCTGCAAATTTATAGATCACTTTCTGAAACCGTTGAGCCAGACCACAAGAACATACCTCAGGGACACGATGTCCACCATCAATAAATTCGAGAACCTTCCTTTCAATAAGACCACAGATGTACTGGTTACAATGGATATTGCTGCACTCTATTCCAACATTCCACAGGAAGCAGTAATAGAATGCTTTAGGGACCATCTTACCCACCACTTGACAGACAAACGGGTTCTGGTCAATTTCATTACTGAACTCCTGGAACTGGCCCTTACCAAAAACTACTTCACATTTAATGATGACTACTTCATACAGACCAACGGAACGGCCATGGGAGCTGCCTTCGCTCCAAGCCTGGCAGTCATCTTCATGGTGAGCTACGAAGAAAGATATGTGTTTGCACAACAAAACCCCTACCTGAGCCATATCTTCAATTGGTTCAGGTATACAGATGACATTATCTGTATTTGGCATGGGGCAATGACGACACTTAATGACTTCCACGGATGGCTGAACCATCAAACTATGGAAATCCAATTCACTATGAATTGTAGCCTTGAAAGCATTAACTTCCTTGACCTCAGAATAGAAGTAAATGAAGACAGACTTTCCTGTAATTTATTCAGAAAGGAATCAGATTGCAACACCCTACTGCATTACAGTAGTAATCACCACAGCAATCTACGGAACAATTTGCCATATGGACAATTTCTAAGGGTACGACGTAATTGTACGGAAATTGGACAATTTAAAGAACATGCAGCGGAATTAGAACAAAGACTGAGGGCAAGGGGATACCCGAAGAAACTTATAAGGAATACAAACAAAAGAGCATTATACACCCCCCGTGATGCCCTCCTTACTCCCAAAAACAGGAGCATTGACAAAGACAGAATAACATGTGTTATTACCTTTAGACAGAATACCACAAAAGTCTAGCAGATTATCAAGAAATTTTGGCCTCTAATACAATTGAGTCTGCCCAATGAAGCACCGCCCAGAATGGCACTCAAACGTGCCAGAAATCTAAAGGAACATTTAACCCATGCCTGCTTAAAGAAAACCACTAGGACAACACTGAGGGATCTCTCGGGCCACCACCCATGTGGCCAGTGTGTAACATGCAAATTAACCAAGAAGGTCAAAACATTTAAGATTGGAAACAAAGATTGGGTACTCAGAAATTTTCGAATTGCAAGACTAACAATGAAATCTACTTGATTGAGTGTCCTGCGGCTTAAGGTACGTGGGACAGACCCAAAGACCAGTCAACAAAAGGATAAGCGAACACCGCTCAAGCATGCGCTGCAAAACACATAATGCCCCATTGGTCTCCCACTTTCTTGAATTCCGCCATAGCCCTGATGACTTTACTTGGTGGGTGATCGACAAGTTGGAGAGTAATACCAACATCAGAAATGCTCTCAAGCATAAGGAAGCGTGATGGATTTTTAAGCTCCAGACATTAACCCATGGCCTGAATGAGGCCAAGGTTACTTGGGAATAAAGAAGACCCTGGACTACTTTGAGGGTATCTGCCTTACGGAGCACAATTTGCACCAGCATTGCTATACCACAGAACTGAACAGTGCATTCTTGCACCTACACCAGACCCTCCTTCACTGGCCAACTGCTCGATATCATGGTGAAGGCAGATGCCGTCCTCCGAACAACAAGCCCTACCTCTACCAACATGTGAGCCCTAGCACACCCTGGGTTCCGAATGCACATCTTTGGCACTGCACCCCCTGTGTAGTGTTGGACTAACCAATAGAGGAACTGTGCCACACATGATGAGCCATGTCTAACTCTATATCTCTAGGTTGTGAGCGTTTGCCACACGCCTCGAGTACCCTCGCCATGACATACCAGTACCGGCTCTGCGGCTCGTTGAGACCATTGAACATCATGATACCACCAGACTGGTCGACATTTTTCCACCCACTGTTGTGGTGACATGTCCATAGCTGCCTACGGCTACACCACATATATTCCTGGCTTGTCTTCCCAAGACACAGCCTCTAATCTACTATCATGTTTTTCCCCCTACTTACCATCTTCGGAATGTGCCAGTGAGGGACACACTAGCAGTCTCCATTTACGATTCTGCCTTGTCACGGCCCCACTCGCGACGGCCGCGATCGCAGTAGCGTTGTCATAACAACGTTGTTGCCATACTGTGCCTTACGCATGCGCGGGACTACTTCACACTAGTCCCGAACGCATGCGCACCATACCATTCGTTACCCCTCGCGGCTGCAGGAGAGCTCTGTGTACCAGTGGCAACGGAGAGCCACTGAACATTTCATAACCACTGAGGCTCGATTCTACCACAGGTAAGTTTTCGAGCGCGCTAGAGGCTCTTACTTCAAGCCCTCCTCCAGTACGCTGGTTTTCTATTCCAATACCCCTCTTGTGCTAATTCCGGCACCTCTCTGCTTACTCCCTGCAGCTTCTCAATGTGGTGTTCTAGATGGGATGACAGTTAGCACCAGCCTGCAGCACACCAGCAAGCCCACACTTCGTCAACCGACTGGGAATCAACCCATTGAGACTTCCCACAAAGGTATAACGACGTTTGCCTTTAAACCTATATAGAATGTGGTGTACCCTTAGCTTTGTCTCTGGCTTGACACACTATTAAATGCTACAACGGCGATGTTTCTATACTTGCATTTTAGATTCTCACCCGTTGAGGTGACCCTTCATACTAAAGCCGAAACGCCCCAAGGCCTAGCACTTCACATGCCCCACTGACCTTTACAACTAGATAAGAGGCCCCTCCCCCTGGCGTAGACCGATGGTTTTGGTCCTCTGTTTATGCTTGACTGCCGGTGACGTGCAAGTGTTCGTGTATGGGTCCTTTCCTCTAGTAGGAAGTCCCAGGAAGTCCTAGGAAATGTTTCTTTTTTGCGAGCAGACGGTGAGCAGACGGCGGCGGCGTTTAAAGAGGAGAACGAGCTCAGACCGGACCGGCATTGAGCTTCGATATCAATGATATCGTGTATCGAGGCGTACCCGCGAGGCACAGAGGTGGGTGACTGCGGCGGCCCGAGGCAGCCTCGGCTGCTAGCCTAGCGATCCCGCGGAGGCGGAGGTGCGGTGTGACGCTTGGAGGCCCCGTATCAGTGCTGGTGGGTGCCGGTGGGTCTTCAGCCGCGTAGCCGATTTGCGGCAGCCGCTTTGATCTGCTCCACAGACACCGACAGTGAGGGCTGTATTATTTGCACTATCAGTACCTTCTGCATTTTTTGTGCCATTTCATGGACTATTGAGTGTGGTAACTGTCTGAGTTTGAGCCCAAGCTAGAGCCAATTTCAACCTCCTCCTCCTTCAGCAACTGAGCATGAGCCTGAGCTTGCCGGAGAGACGGTGATTGAACCGGGGCTCGGGCCTGTGTAAACATATTGATACCGGTATTGATAAAGGGTAGTGGGTTGAGGATTTGAAGGGTTGCAGAATAGAAATTCTTATCCTGCATGTGGTGGGCTGTTGCAATCTAGCATTAGACAGCAGTGGCCACTGGCTGTAAGCCCCTCTGTAAGCCCCCTTAAACAAGAGCCTCAGAGATTATTCTGAGACAGCCCGCAGTTCACTGACAGGAATTTTGGAGTCTGGGCAATTTGGAGTGGACAGTGGAAAGGGAGCAGCTGGGGACCTGTTTAGGCAATAAAAAGTTAAAAAGGTGGGAGACTGTGGGAGATTTTACTCCTTTGATCCCTCATTTTTCTTTTGCCTAATTCTCATAGACAACAAAGGGTTAAGAAATGGCCCGCTACATCTTAAGGAGTGGACAACACGTTGATGATCTAAGAGCTCCAGAGTGGGATGGTTCCTACATTGAAAAGTCCCTGCATGAGGATGTGAACCTCGTAAGTTCTCAAACTCCGATTGCCTCGACAAGAAATAACAACATAATAGAGGCACAAATTCATCAAGAACTTCAAGTGGACAAATCAACGGAGGGTGAAATTTTAAGGGACTCAACAAGAAACACCCCATTTGGACAGTCGAAAGACTTTACTTTGACATCAACTAATATAAAAGGGACTATTGATTATTATTTCCAGAAATCTGCACAAGAAAATTTAAATGGACCTATGCCACATTCCTTAAAACTTTTAAATCAAAATATTAACTTAAAACGGAGAACAGCGGGTCTGAACTACTCATCCCAGTTATGGAACTTTCAAGGACCCCAAATCATCTGTTGAGTTTGGTTCAGAATTTACAACTACATGAGGAAAGATTAAACTCAACATCGGTATCGAGAGGGGACACGGTTGTGTCTGATGGAATTTTTTTAGACCAACCGGTGCAAATACCAAGTATGACACAGGGAAACAAGAATCATGACCCTAATGATGGTGATTCCTCTCTCTCGGCTTTAAATTTTGTTCTAAACTCCTTGGTGAAGGTTTTTGACCTTCTAAAAAGAGATGTGCAGACCCACACAGGGATTTTAATGGAAATGACAAAGGATATTGAACAACTTGAATTTTCAGTGGTAGGCCAAAATAATGTAATAAATTGTTCAGCTCTGCCCATGATGGTAAAGATGGAAGATGGCTTTACAAAGTATAGTGGAGACCTAATGGAAATTAAGCACCAAATGACTTCTCTACTGAGGGAGAATAAGGAGATCAAGGATTTGTTATTACAAATGAATGCAAGAAATGTATCGACTTCTTCATTAAACCAAGATCTAGCAATTAAAACAAAAGACTTAGTTTCTGAATCGAATACTTTTGCGGATGACACTCCCTTATCCGAATCAGTAATGGAAGAATTCTGCAGATTGGCACAGATTGCTGAGTCAATGGTGGAACAGCTGGTGGAAGACCGAGGGGAAGTTATTGAGAATCATGAAGAAGAGGCAGAAAACAGCTATATGTGGAAGAAGAGTTCGCAACAAACCTATAAGAGACGGAGAAGAGAAAGGCGGAAGAACCAAAAGCAAAACAATACAGATTCAAAATCACGAGGTCGACAAGTAAAGAAAACAATAAATGTGAAGAATATTAGATCAAAAAAATCAAAGGTAAATAGCTTCGTCAAGGGGATTTCAGATCCTGAGAAAATCCCTGAGAATCAAAATATCTCAGACAAAGATGGTAGGAGCATGGGTAATGATTCTCCACAACAAGAAAGAATTGTTAGGTTAAATAAATCCAAAAAACAACAAAGGAAAAGATTCGAGACTGATAGAATTCCCAAAGCAGAGGGAGATGTACATATGGTAAAGAAATCTATGAGTACTCAAACAGAAGGAAAAATTGCACACTTGGACAGAAATCAACAACAACACGACTCAATTAGATCAGAGATTACAGGGAAGTTGTTAAAAATAGCTCCTATATTTCTTCAAAAACAGAAAAATGCTTTTAAAGTACCGATGCAGACCCAGATTGGTTTAAGAATTGCTCCAATATTCAATCAAACAAAAACAAAGACTGGAGATTTGGTGGCCACCCAAAGTTCTAGGATGGGTCATGCAGAGGACACAATACGTATTCAAACATCTATATCGAATACGGATTATCAAGAGGTTGGAAGAGAAGAGACTATGAATGTTCTGGTGGGAAACTCATCCTCTGAAATGGCAACTGAAAGAATAACAAATCCCCAAGATGATCCGAATCCATATGCAATCCCGAGACTTTGGTTCACTAATGAGGAAAACCGAAAGACTGGTATACCACTGAATAGGAGTTCGATTCTAGCACTGTTTAAAAAACTTCCAGAACTATATTTATTCTCAACAAAATACATTGAATATGTTTGTTTCCCTAAACCAGAGTGTATCAGCTTAGTTGAAGTAGGATTTGTTTCTAAATTGGGGGTAAAAGCGTTTCTAAACTTGCAAGAAAGATTAAGGTAGCTGGGTTTGGAAGTGTATGAGCAATTGCCATCTCATGCAATAGAAACGGCCGAAACTGAGGAATACGAGTTAACTCAGGGAAATGTCTCCTCACTGCATGAGACCCATCGGGGAAAAAATGAAAATATCATCAATGAAGGGTTACAAACACCATCTTGGTCAATGTTACCAGAGATAATTATGCAAGTCTGCCAGAAGCTGGGTGTATTGCAGAGGTCTCTTTAATAGTGACAAATTGAGGATCACTAGTTGGAACTCTCGGGGATCCAGTTCATTTAAAAATAATAAAATGAGTGCGTTGTTATTTGGGGGGAACGATTTGATCCTGTTACAGGAAACATGGTTAGTAAACACCCCGAAACTCAAAGGCTTTAAACTGATAGCACAATCAGCTAACAGTAAAGCCAAGGGTAGGCCGACGGGAGGTTTGCTGATCGCCTGTAGAAAGATTTCATTCAAAGAAATATCAATGTTATCCTGTAAACAGGAAGGAATTCTGGTGGTGAGAGTGGTCACTCCCCTCAAAAGCCTTCGAGCTAAGGAGATAATAATTGTGAATTTGTATTGGAACCCCGTGAGGGAAAAACTCTCAGAGTTTCTACAAACAATTGCGGTAACCCTTAGTGATATTAATATAACGTACCCTGGGGCACATATATTGGTTGCAGGAGACTTAAATTCGTAATGTATCAATTCCAAATGCCATACAGGGAAAATGAAAGAAGTAACAAATAACGGGAGAAAGTGGTCGAATTTCTTTGAGGATTGGGACTTAAAATTCTTAAACGGCTCCATAGAAGGTGATGTTCCATCGGTTACAACGTGGGAGAGGGGTTCATCAGAGTCGACATTGGATTATATGCTTTTATCAACAGAGTGTTTTGATACTTGTATACATTTCTCAGTGGCAGATGGTGGAACAAGTGACCATAAGCGATTAGTTGCACATTTAAACTGGTGTAGTGAGGAAATAATAGAGATTTGGGACCAGAGAGTAGAAGTTAATGCACAGAGAAATCGGTTGGTAAAATACAAGAGGGAAGAGGAGCGGTTAAATAAAGCCCTGGATGGACTTTCCAACTGGGGAGATCAAAATATTTTGCATCAGCATTGTGACCAATCACGGTTCCATGAATTTCTGTGGTCAATTGACCCCCCGTTAAGTACCCAGAAGGGTTTTCAGCGAGTGCACAAACACTTTTTCAATGAAGCAGTTTGGGTAAAAAAACGCGAGACGCAAATACAGTTAAGACTCGCTAAGAAACGGGCTAAAAGCTCACTAGAATTAGAGATAGAATCAAAAAAAATTAAGAATGATCTGAAGAGCTGGTCTAGACAACATAGAGAAGAACTATGGCAGAAGGATGGGGAAGATATGCTGCGTGCATTACAAAATAATTCGTAGCGAAACTTCTGGTCACTAGTAAATGCTCCTCAAATACATCAAACCATTGCTCAGACGAATAATGTGTTGGAAGCAAGTTGGCTAACCTATTTCGGCGTAAAATATCAGGAACCAGTGGGAGGACAAAAATATATAGGCGACAACGGAAATTGGGGTTTAAACTTTGACAAAGAGGATATTTTATCCTCGGCGTCGAGATCTGCGGGCCCAAATGGTCTAACTTATCAAGTCCTCAAAGGAAATGGGACATTGTGGGCTGAAATCCTATATACCTTGTACAAGAAAGTGATTGCAAATAGAATAATTCCATCTTCTTGGAAGACCGCGATTATAATCCCGATTTTCAAGAAGGGGGATCGGAAAAACCCTATTAGTTACAGGCCAATTACATTGCTTGACGTGGAGAGTAAGTTGTTTACCAGTCTGATATTAAAAGAACTCGAAATATGGGCGAAACAAAACAACATAATCCCTAAACAGCAGACCGGATTCAGAAGAGGCCATTCAACCTCTCTGAATGGTATAATATTAGCCTCATTAACAAATCTGAAAGATAAAAATAATAAAGGAAGACTTTATGGAGCATTTATCGATCTGTCAAGTGCTTTTGACATGGTAAATCGAGATAAACTTTGGAGAAAATTGGAACAGAAAGGGGCACCGAAAACTCTAATTAATATACTAGTAAAACTTCATGAAGGAAATACAGCCAGGGTAAGATTAGATATGGACGGGCATTTGTCAGAATATATAAGTATAGATAGGGGGGTCAGACAGGGTTGTATGGTGGCTCCATTTCTCTTTAAGTTTTACCTGGGAGATTTTTGAGCCGCCCTAGAATCCTCATCATTAATAAGCCCAAAGGTGGGGTCATTGGCTGTAAGATGGCTTATGTATGCGGATGACATAGTCCTTCTTGACAGGACTCCCATCGGTCTACAAAGATTGTTGAATGCCCTCGACAAGTATATGAAATTAAACGACCTGGTGGTAAACCCTGATAAATCTAAGATTGTAATTTTTGAGCGGAAAGGCCTCAAAGAAACAAAATATTGGTGGTCAATTGGCAGTAACCAGATACCGGTGGTAAAAGAAGTAACGTATCTGGGCATTACTGTGTATGCGATCCCTACAGTTGGGATGCAGTATGGTGAAATCCTGGCTAAAGGGACACAACTAATAGCCCAGATGAAGAAGATTGTTAGCCTTTATGGTAAATTTTCCATTATGCCTGTTATAAACTTCTATGTGGCCAAAGTAATCCCTGTACTATTGTACGGAATTGAGGCCAAACCTTTGCTGTGGTCAATAGACTGGCAAAAAATAGAAGGTTATATCTGGAAACAGGTATTAGGATTGCCTAAAGGATTACATACGATAACACTCAGATATGAGCTAGGATTAAAATCTTTAAAATACGCAGTTGATTGGAAACTTCTTTCCTTGTATAGGTCAATTATTGTGTCAATGACTAATACACTATACGGAAATCTCCTAGAAAATATGAATCTTGATTCCTCATTAACTTTGAAAGAACTCAAAAAGATGGCAGAAAACCTGCTGACTTATTGTGAATCAGATAAATTAATACTGAGCTCAAACCCGCTGAAAGTCAAGAAGTCCTTATCTCTGAGAGATTGGATCTCAACAGGGGATATTGTGAGATCATCCTCTATTCCTGAAGGGTTTTTTAAGTACGGGAAAAAACAGGGTATTGTACCAAGATACTTGATGAAGTTCCCAAACCCTAAAGGAAGACAAAACATTATGAGGGTACGGTTAAACTTGATTAAATACGGATCAGTACTAACCAAATGGGGAGTCACTGAAGGGGCCCGGAGTCTATGCACGGAATGCTCAGATTTAAGCAAACAAACCCTAGAGCACCTGCTAAGATTCTGTAAAGGCACTTGGGAAATTAGGGTGGAACATTTAGGGAATTCAGTTGGGTCATTGGATAGATTATCCTCCGACGCTTTCTGGGAAAGAATGATTGCAGGCCATGAAACAAAATTGACCCTAAACATTTTAAGGGTTTTGCAATTGACAGGTTTTATATCGTCAGAATACTGTTAATTGATTGTTGAAGTAAGGGGGAAAACTGTTTTATAGGAACATTAAATATTCATGTGATGAATTCAATTTTAATATGCTAACTTTATAAGATTGAGATGAATTAGTTTTAAATGTTATCTAGATATAATTTTAAATGTGATGTTTGTATGTAAATACCTTTTTTTTTTAATGTGTAAAAAAAAACCAAATGTGGTTATATCACAATAAATAAAAAAAATTTAAAAAAAATTATGCAATTCAATTGACACCCTGATTTGATTTCTCCGTCCCTCTAAGTATAGCTGGGCTACTTGTGCACCTGGCTGTACTTGTGGATCAACAAATTAGGTTCTCCGTTTCAATTTTTTCCCTTGTTTTCTGTGTATTATTTATAAGCATATTTTTGGATAAACCAATTTGGTTCTGCCTTGACTGAATTCATGCTAACCCATAAAACTTTACCTGTTGGGCTTCCAACTTATAGTAGGGTTACTATTCAGCCTTTGCTACAACATGCGGACCAAACAATTGGCCAACATATTCCTTCTAATTGCGTTGTAGAAATATTGAACAACTTGTTGATACAACTGCAAAGACCTTGTTTCTTTCTTCGTTTTTTCCGTTCACTGTGCACAAATATGCTTTTTTTGCACCCCTAGATGATACTAACCCACTCACTGTGTGACTATTGAACAGCAAGAGTATCCATTGTGAATTATTTTTCCAACAATTGTATTTATGCCTTATCTTTCTGTTTAGAAAATAGCCAGCTATGGTTCATGATTTTTTGGTTAACATGAACAATCAATAAATTGAATTTAATTACAATTAATTATGAGGGATTTGTGCCTTCTTCTGCCACATTAGATGACCTGATCATGCTTGTAAAGGATATTTGGCTTACTACTTGAAGCACTACCCTGAAGTTTTCACAATAGAATCATGCAGACACCCCGACATTAGGATAGTGTCTTGAAGTTTATCTGTGGTTGGAGCCCTTTTCGTTCTCCATCTCAGCAAGGAAAGATTAAATAACAGTAGATCAATCAGATCAACTGGAAATAAGAGCGTTATGGGACGTCCTGAATTTTGCAGTTCAAATACTCCTCAAGCTATGTGGAAGGAATCATGAAGTCGTATTGAAACAAAATGGTCATATGTCTTTGCTTTGAGATGGACTGGAATCATGTCTAGAACTAGTCCAGGGGGGATGTCCCTGAAAATGTAGTTGAAGGAGGGTCTCTGGTAAATTCAACATTATTCTTTCACAAAGTCCATCCACTAGGAATAGTGTCCTCGAACTGTCAGCCCAATCACCACTGGGCACTTTGACTAGTTGGTTTCTCAAAGATGATGAAGTGGTAGAGGCTAGTGGATCTAGTTTAGATCTTAGAAAGTTTACAATAAGGAAAATTGAAAAGAAGGCCCTATGCCCCCAACTAAACAGAAATTAACTGCTCAAATTATGCAGTAATATTCCAGCATTACGCACAACCAGTTCAGTTGATTTTGATTCATAGAACCAATGAAAGTATGGAGGGAGGGATTTCTAAAAGATTCACTGTGGTTTACCCGTCACAGCCTCTCTAATTTTAGCCCAGGCTGAGTCTTTGGAATGCCTGGGGTATGAATTAGATAAAACTCTAAATTTGGTGGAGGTTGGTTTGTGCTGCAATTGTTGTATTAAATACCATAGCTCTGTGAGGGAGGATTTACAGCCAAAAAGTATCCCTCATCCAGCTAAAATGTACAACACTCAGTGTTGACACTGGCTGAAGAGTATGTTTGCGGTGGTAGAAGATCCTCAAAACTAGAATTTAACCCTAGCCTCTTGGCACACTAGAGGACATTCTCACTTGCTTCAAAAGGGCAAATCAGTGGAATTCCTTTAAAAAAATGTCATTTTCATGTTCCAAGAAATATGGCTAACAGAGCAGTATCTGATGGATGGCTACCAAATCCACCATGTAAAAGCAAACCAGGGCCTACTGGAGAGGTCATCTAGGGGACTGATGACTGGTGTTAGCAATGTACATGAGTCCTGTATACTGCAACCAAGTAATTTGGAGGGTAAGGTATTGGTAGTGGAGGTGATTTTGAAAGGATCTCCAGTGTTGAAACGGCTGCTAGAGATTAACATTCATGATCCCCTGGGTACCGGCCCATTGGAGGATATTTTCGCCTTCAAAGATAATATAAATATAAGTTGGGTGAAGAGTTCTAGTGAAGCCGGTATAATATTAGGTGGTGATCTAAATGTGAGATGTGGAGTTCACACAATCAAATGGAATTTTAGCAATATCACTGTAGAATTGGGATGGAAATGTCAAAGGTACTATTAAATGGAAGGACATCTGGAGACATACCGGGGAAAGCTACCTGGACGGATGGTGCCCACAAGGCTACTCTAGACTATGTATATTGCAACAGTGTTTTGGCAGGGAAAATGACATTATCTGTAGACAGCCTACCAGCAAGTGCTCATGCCGGAATGAGTGCGGAATGGACCCTGAATTCTCAGGGAATAATGTTGGGAGGGCCAACCAATTTGGAACCCTCACAAACAGGCAGTAGACTGGTTTGGTCAGAAACAAACATAGCTAGAGCATGCAAAATGGCACAACATGTAAAGCAAAAAGTGACGTTTTAACTAATGCCCGACTCTGTGAATGAAATAGAACATTGACTATCAGAGATTGCACACCGTACCGGGGTAATGAGAGGTAAGGTAAGGTAATAATAGGGATGGGCAAAGCATTTAACCATTATTATGACCCAGAAATTAAAGTAGCAACACAAGCCCTTAGACAGAAACTGCAAGCCTTATTCATACTTGATATGCCTCCCCTACTGTAAAATGTGAAATCTCTGGGTTAAAATGCCAATATAGAAATTGGCTCAGAGGAAAAAAAGGAGGGTAACATTGGAAACTGGCAGAAGTTCTTTGAGACACTACTAAACGTCAATACAAGAAGTATGTGGAGAATATTGTCCTTGGTTAGAAAACCTACTGAGTTGTTGATCCTAAATCCGATTTCAGAAGAGACATGGGTAAACTGCATAGAAAATAAAATGTATACAAAAACTGGTGACCCAGAGTAAAGCAGTCCAATTGAGCCAGGCTGGCCCATTGTTTTCAATTTTAGAAACATCTGTGAACATCTTAAGTACCTTCAAAACTCTAGGGCTATCAGCTGCTACCCTGAAGCGGGATGTCACACTATGGGCAGAGGTTGTGCACCACTTTTTGGTAAAAACCAGGACCATCCCGGATTCCTGGAAGAGATCTATTCTGGTCCCAGGCTTCAAAACTGGTGACCGATTGGCACCAGAAAATTACTGCTTATTGTCAATGCTCGACATAACCAGAAAGGTATTTGCCTTGTTTGTCCTTGAACACCTGCAGTGCTGGATAAAAACCAGAAACATCCTCCATCCTTTTCAGACAGGCTTTTGTGTTGGGTCGGGCACAGTCCATAATTTTAGAGCCCTGGACACGCTAATGTCCCAGGTGAGGTCTTCCCCCAGCTGCTTAGTATATATTACCTATGTGGACTTTACCTCTTCTTTCGACCAGGTGGATCGAAATACCTTATGGAGCAAAATAAGAGGCCGGGGATGTCAGAGTTGGCTTAGTATGGCCTTTCATGCAGACACTTCTGCAGAGATCAGACTAGGTAACAACAGCAGCTTGTCCAAGCATATGAAAATAAACATGGGGGGGCGAAACAGGGCTGTATGTTAGCCCCGCTGCTTTACAACATTTATGTGTTCGATCTGTTGGCTAGGCTCATGGGAAAGGGGGATTATGTCCCAAAGATCGGGGGTGTCTCTATAGGTGATATGGTGCATGCAGATGATTTAGCAGTATTTGACCATATGCTGACAGTCTAAACAAATTGGGTTTGTACGCAAAAGCGAATCAACTGTCATTAAACCAAAATAAAGGCAAGGTAATGTTGGTGTCGACAAAAACAATGAATAGAACTAAGCTCATGACAACAGTGGGAACAATTTAATACACTGATACCTATAAATATTTAGGGCTTGAAACGTCTGTGAGGCCAGGGTATCGTGATATTATAGAAGCAAAGCTCAGAAGGGAGAAGCAAATTACTTGCTTATCAACGAGATGTATGCTTGAACATTCTGTCTTCTCCCTAAAAAAGGAATATTGGCTCTGCATAGGAATTGTCTATGCCCGACAATCATATATGGATTGGAGGCATTAGCGATGGAAAGCCTGAAATGGTTGGACGGGGTAGAGTCGCACTTTTGGAGAAACATTCTGGGTCTCCCAAGATCTACCTCAATGGAGTATGTGCGGCTTGAATTTGGTCTTATGTCTTTGAGAGCACAATTGTTAGCATGCAGGTGTACCTTGATGTTGAAGTCAAAGTTGGCTCCGTGTTGCGCTCTCTTAGCAAGCCTCGGCTGAAGCGATGAGCTAAAATTGACTGGGAACACCAGGGGGGTCATTACGACCATGGCGTTAAGGGTTTAACTGCGCCGTAAAAGGTGTTGGCGCCGTTAAACCCTTAACGCCTGGTTACGAGGTCCCTTTGCGGGACCCAACCTTAACGGCGGGTTTTACCAGCCGTTAAAGTAGGGTCCCGCAAAGGGACCTCGGCGCTAATTACGGTACCGCAATTTACGATACCGTACTTAGCGCCTTCCCCAGTCCCATTGAGCCCTATGGGGCGAAAATGGGAATGGGGAAGGGCCAGGGTGAAATGGGGAAATACCGCCCTGCCAACCTTGGAATGGGGCGGTATTTCCCCATTCGACCATGGCGGACTCGTTACAACACCGGCACCAACCATGGTGCTAATAGCGCCATGGTTTAGCGCCGGGGTTGTAATGAGGGCCCAGGTCTCCATACGTTAAGCAGTTTGGAGAACTATGCAATAGCATCGGCTGGTCGCCTGATTTAGGACAATGCTCTGTCTTTGAAACATTAAAGTGAGTGTTTGTTAGGTGGTTGACAAAATGGGACAGGCAATGCAATTATGACCATCGGTCCTTGCTAAAGGGCTATGAAAGTGTGGTTCAGGTGGTTCATCGCCATATGAAGCCCAAGAGGTATCTATTACTTTGTCCCGACCCAGATGTTTGAGATTTCTGCATGAAGTTACATACAAATCAGCTACCAGTGCTGGGTGTGTGTGGTGACAAAATTAATTCTACCAAGGGAAAATAGATTCTGCAGAATTTGTAAGGTGACCACAAACCACGAGTCAGCTAAACGCCTATTCACGCAGTGCCCCAATCTATGGCCTTTTGTATATGATTACAACTCTATAAAATCCAGTGAATATTGGGTTTTCTGTTTAAATATGGAACATGTGATGGTTATATTAGCACTATATTAGCACTATATAGAATCTGGAGAAGGGTCTATGCTTTCCTTGATATAGAAACTTGGGTGTTAGCAAATCCGCCTGGTAAATTCCTTTAGCAAAAGGACAAATTCCTTCTACTACCTCCACATAATAAAAGGTACTAAAAAAATTGGAGCATAAAAAAGCAAATGTGTACATTTTATATCTTCCAAATTCGGCAATCTTACAATCTGAAATGTAGCTTGTATTGTAGTTTGTATTGTATTTGAACATGTGTTATATTGAAGCATTTTCGACTAAGAAGTGTACTACCCTGGATGTGTTATAGGAGGGAAAACTCTATTAATTCATCAAACATACCAGTCCTAGAATCAGGTATGGGCAATAGGATAATCATGTCAATGCTATGACAATACAGGACTGTGGCATGATCTTGCTTAGGAATTTGGTAGATAGGGTAAGGTCTCAAAAACTGGCATTGACTTGAGGGGGGATCTAGTCGGACTAGTCAGCCAGAAAATGTTGAATAAACACAACCTTTTGTCCCCCAACAGAAAATGTGCTTTCCATTCCTGCTAGAGCTGGGTCTCTAGCCACTAGATCTCACAATAGTCCAGGTGAGTGGAGTCTGGTTTTGTGATGAACACACCCTAAATACTCTTTGGGTAAACTATCTGGTGCATTGAGGACTTCAAATAGTATTATGTTTCCATTATCAAGAATACAAACTAAAGGAAATGTCCATTTATTCCATTGAATGAGGGCTTCTCCCAACAAAATCATTCATTGTCCACAATGTAGTTGGAGATTACTTCTTTTTTTCTTCCAAACGCAATGTCTACATCTAATAACAGGCATTTGTTTTTATTCAGCTGAATTAAATCAACTTTTCAAAATGTATACATAAAAAGAACATATTAAAAATGTATTACAAATATAAAATTATATGGCTCAACAACAGTAAGGAAAATAGAAAAAAGAAAAATTCCATACTACATTCATTTACATTTAAGATACAATGCATTTACAGTTCATATATTTCCAAGTAGTGAGGCTTCAGTTGTCCACCAACGTGTCCAGATTCAAATTTAACAGAAAGTTAATTGTTTCAATTTGTATCAGCATATATGTGGAACTCAAAATACCGACCAGCATTGGTCGACCACCAATTGATCGAGTAATTTACAATGTCTTGAAAAATGAATCACTCTGAGATCTCTCAATGCACCACACTCTGTAGTCAAATGGAATAAGGTTTCATGTGTATCATGGTTTGAACAAAAACAACAAGTGTTAAGTTGCGATGAAAGCTGTTTTCATTTTGCCTGTAAATCTTTGGTGATCCATAGATTAAATCGTAGCTGTAATATGCCTGCGCTATATTTCGGTGCTGGTGCTCTCACCAAATATGGAGGCAGAGTGCAAACTTTTCTTGGGGGAAACCTGCATGAGTCACCATCTATGTACTGGAGACACAGTTCTCTTGTCCTAATCCAGTCTGTCTCATATATCTTGGCTTTGAAATGATCAGGGTTGGTAAGCAACAATTCAATGGAGACATGCGCATTAGCCAATACTTGATAAACTTTCCCTGTCCAAGCAGTCACAAAACTATATTTTACAGAGAGGATGTATTGAGTTTGAATTTTTAAGGTGACCAATTACTCTGTGGACAATAAGCGTTTCCTAAACAGCGCTGTGATACACCAATGATAAAGCGCCTGGAGAGAAACCAACCCCAACTCAAATCTCATCCAGGCAGCCGGCATGCATTGTGGTAGGTGTAAAATCTGTCTCCAGAATTTAGCCTCCCATTTATCAAACTGAAAAGGCAAGTTGACTGGTAAGGTTTCAATACCATATAGTAGACATGGAACTACCTTCATGTTACAGAAATGCCATGCCGGTTTAATAGAAAATTTACCAGATTTATGCATGATCATTTTTGCCTGTGAAATTGCGTTGGCTAATTTGGATTCTACTCGCTCGGCCTAGACTTTGGTGTATATGCTTCCTTCAAAGGTGGTGCCTAGGTATGTGTATTGAGAAACCACTAACAATGGAGTATGATTAATAGACCAGACAAATATTTTGTTCCCAATTCTTTTCGGCGAGTACATTACTAGCTGGGTTTTGATAGTATTGACTTTAAGTTCATTTTGTTTTTTATAGGTTTCAAAGGCTGAAAGTAAGTTCTGCAGGCCCATCTGGGGCTTTGAAATCAGGACAAGGATGTCTGCATACATTAATGTTCTTATCTGGCAATGATTGAACTTAGGTGAGTCTGAAATTACATTGTAAAAAATAGTCCTAGCATCATGGATGAAATAGTTAAATATTGCGGATGCTAATAAGCATCCTTGCTTGAGTCCTCTGTCAGTGTGGATGGCTTCTGACAAAAGACCCTCAAGCGTCAATCTAATTCTGACAGAAGTACCAGAATGCAGAGCGTAAATAATATCATATAATGTCGAAGGACATTGATCTTGGGTTAGTTTCGCCATCAAGATGACACAGGAGATTGAGTCGAACGCTGGGTGAAGGTCTACAAATGCAAAAAAAGACTGGCTGTTTTGTTGACTGGCATTGTGCTTTGATGGCATTCAAGAAAAGCAGATTGATATTGGTGCCCATACCAACGACAAAACCTGTCTGTTGAGGATCACGCATCTGATGTTTCAGTGTCCAGGCATTAAAGTCTCTTAGGATCAGTTTCGTAAAACTTTTTCCAGGAGCATCTGATAATGCTATCGGGCGGTAATTTTGGGGAAGTCAACGATCGTCCTTTTTAAAGATTGGAATTATGATTGACATCATCCATGATAATGGAACCATACATGTTGTTAATACTTGGCGATATATCATATCCAGGATCAGTGCCCATTCGTGTGAATTTGCTTTGAGCATCGCATTATTAAGGCCATCTGGACCTGCTGTTCTCGAAGAACTGGCTTTCTTTATTAAATCCCGAAGGATTGCAGTTGAAAAATTAACATTCCATGGACCTACTGACTTTTGTACATAATTTAAATTAGCAAACCGATCATCAGCATATAATTCAGAAAGTGCTTGACCCATTGATGTTCCTGGATGCCATTAATCTGGGTGTCTACTTGTGTATTGCAGGAATGATTGGTTAGCATTTGCCACATTTAAGCCAAATTGTTATTTATCATGGCATGTTCCATGATTTCACTGTCTTGTTGGAACATTAAAGATGTTCTACTTCGCAGCCAGTTCTTGTATCAGCATTTGGCAGTTTTAAGGTCTTGCCAACAAGTTTGCAAGTTCGTGTTTCTGATTACCCTTTTTTATGCGTCTGTATTAAGGACGTTTGAGTTTGATTTCTAGGTCAAACGAATGCTTATGTCTAATGTTATTTTTAGATGGAATGAGGATTGTGCTGACAAAAGGGCGTAGCAAATCAGTGTATTGCACTGGTCGAGTAGCCGAGTTGTGACGCTCCAAGCAACAGTGATAGGCAGCCAGTGTCGATGCATTCCATCCACCGTAACCTAGTCCTAGAAGCGTTGATGACCAGCTCCTGAGGGATCACAGGCCTCTCTATCTGGATGATATGCCAAGCAATTGTCAAAGATAGTAGCCTGTGATCACTCTGATCATGGTCACTGATGACCATTTTTACAGTGTGTTGAAACAGACGTGCATCGACATGGATATAATCGATTATGCTGGCAGAAATGCCCCTTTGCCAGGTATGCTGGGCTGGAATGTCCCCTATCACAGACCCATTCATCATGTAGAAGTTACAAGCATTCATAAATGAGATCCACTTAGACACTTCTTTAGTGGCTCGCTTGGTGTTCCAACAGCCTAGATTTATGTTGCCCATTATGATGGTGTTAGTGATCTGATCATTCATGCGTATTAAATCAAGAATTCTGGCTAAACCAGAGTAAAAAGCTACATAAAACATGCCTGCTATATTCCTATATAGGTTTACTAAGGCTAGTGTATGATCTTTAGTGGATATATTTACTAGCTGAATGTAGGCACTTTCAGAGGACCATGGGGAGATGGTTGAGCCCATTTTCGTGTTGACACCAACTAAAAGGCCTGAGGACGCTCGACCCCTGCTTGGTACTGCAGGAAGCAGGATAAAGTCATAGCTATCCCAAACAGGGGGGGGGGTGATCAACCAAGTTTCCTGCAATGCTATAATATGATGGATGCTAGGCAACTGTTTGATAGTGGATTGCAAATGAGGGTGCCCTAGAGTGTTCCAACTCACAATTTTCAGGGGCAGATTTTCCTGCTGAGTTGATGGTTATTTGAAGAAGGAGACAGGAGCCATTGTACCTCTGTCGCCTGTTTCCTGTGAACCCAAATAAATGTTAGGCTTTTATTTGCTTGGAATACCTGGTGGGATTCTAAACGTCTAGAAACTGAGCTTGCAAGAGTATCTGCAGGTCTACTTGGTGCAGGAATGCTGTGTTCCGCAATGAGTTGTTGACGAGCTAGGTTATCTCATGGAAGGTGCATGGTTTATCTAGAGTATCTGCAGGTCTACTTGGTGCAGGAATGCTGTGTTCCGCAATGAGTTGTTGATGAGCTAGGTTATCTCATGGAAGGTGCAGGGTTTATGCCCCTTTTTTGGAATGAAACTTGGGTGATATATTTTTAAATCTAACACTTGCAAACTATTGTGAGACATACTGGCTTTTAATGTCAGAGAAATTGTGGGGTGTCTCTATCTGTTTGTAAAAGGTTGTGGGGAATGAAATAGTCAACATGCTTAAGGGATAGACGTTTGGAATGTCATGTTCTACCCCACCAGATTTATTATAGGGGAGACCGAGTTGATAGATTTGTTGACCATATATAAGACTTTAGGAATATTGTCTCTTCCGTATTATTTTACAAATCAAACACGTAGGAATAGAATGTTGGGCACCATTGTAAACCTGATGCTTGTATCAAATCTTGCATGAATGTCGGCTGGGGGGACATTCTGTTGTACCTGTGTTAATAGCTCCAGACCCCCTACAATAAAGTCCTATCATGTTTAGACTTTGGGGTACTGATTTTTTATAGTCTGTCCCATACAGGAGCCATAACACTAACCTTTCACTACTATTTCAGTTACTGTGATTTCCTGCATCTATTCATATTCATCATAAAATGGGTTCTAATGAAAAAAACAGCCAAAGCAGAGGCAGGGGACATTTTGGCATTCATGTGGGTGTTAATGGATTGAAGTTTGATGCATAGTCATTTAGAAAAATATCCACTCCATAGTATTATAATAAGTCAAGCTTAACATTTGGCAGAATTTGAGTCTGTAATTGAAGGCTTCAGTGGAATAGAACAAGATACAAGATTCAAGGCATTCACTGAATCGATAGTCATCAGGCCTAGAGGGTATATGGCTTAATATCATTGACAAGTACAGGAAGGAGCAGTCTTGCGTTGTCTACTGAGATATGACCATTCAGGAAACCAGATTAGTCTGCGTGTAGAAGTGCTTGGAAAAGTATAGAGAGGAAATACACACTAATTGTGGTGTAAAAAGTACAGTCCTGATAAATTAATGTTCCAAAACAAGTTTGGGAGCCCCTCTACTGAAATTGAAAATATAACATGTTCTGTGGGAAGGTGCCCACTTGGGAAGGTGTAGCTCACTACACTTTTCCTTCATGCCTTCAAAGAGGAGAGGGTCTTGTGGCTCTGCTTGAGGTTATATCAAGTTCTCACAGGAATCCACTGGTACCCAAAACCCAGACTTGATCTCTCTAACTGCCTGAGTTAGAATATTTATCCATAAACACTCTCTCACTCATCCAACAACATTTTCACAGCATTCTCTGTTACATCATACACCACGCTTTATACAACAGACACCGAAGTGGTGCATGTAGCATTTTGCAGAAGTAGTATTGGACACCTAGCTGGTGTACGGTGCATTATGCACGATAGGTGTTGGACACCTAGCATCAATTGCAGAAGCAGTGTTGGTCAACTAAGTGGTGCTGGGAGCATTTGGCAGAAGTGGTGTGGGACACTTTGGAACAGTGTAGGAGAAGTGTAGTAAATCAAAGTTATTTTGTCAAGGGTGCTGGACACCTATATACTGCTTATTGGGGTGGGGACACTGTGTTAGCTGAGTGGTTCGAATGCCAATGAGTGTTCCGCAAAGGAGTTGGACACCTTATTATGGTTTTTATGATTATTATGGTATCGGGTGTGGATCTAGCTTCGAGAAACTAAGGAGCATTTACAGAGGTATACACCTGAGTGTGTTTAAGGTGTATGACTCCACTTGAGAGTCGTTAAGTCGTCTCTTTTCATTGTTTTGTTCCGCTGTCAAGTGATGTTGTGTGTATGGCATGTGAGGGTGGTGTTGGAGGTTGGACTTGTGGTGGATTGATACTCATGGCAATATGGTAGAATAGGGATGGAAGTTGATATGGTGGAATTGGAATGGAAGCGGTGAGGGACGTACATCTGTGCATGGTGCTATATTTGATTCTATGTCTCCTCTGCTGTGTTAATTTCCTATTGCACATAAGGAGGAAGATGTGTTGTATCGTACCGTATTCCTATGTACTCTTCTCAGTATGGATGTGATGTCATGAGTGCCTGGCTGTAGAATGTCGTGTGAGTGTTCTCGGATGAATGTGATCTGGATGACAGTTGGTGCAGGGCTGGCTTAGAGAGAATGTGGCTGGTGGATGTGACCTTATGTACCTGAGTCCTGTAACCTGATCCTACTAAAGCTGTAGCCAAGTAAAGAAGATTCCTTTCGTACCTGAGGCTCCTTGTGATCCGATCTATGCCGAAGACCACCATTTAACAAGCTCCTCTACCGAGAATGAACACAGCCAAATAACCTGCTCTATGGGAAGGTTCGTACTTGGGAACATCTACAACTACGTTTTAACTCACTGTACTTTTTACAGAAGAGAAATACTCATTTGCATATCAGTCTGGTCTCACCCACTTAGGCAGTCCCGCACCGAAACACTAGGCAATTCTTCTCTGAACAAGTGTACCAACAGCTATCCCAGACATGTGTGTCAACCTTGTCAGGGCCCAGTTGGGGCTCATCAGAGAGGTGAAGCCGTGCCTCTCAAGGCACATTGAGCAAGGAGACTATGTCTGGATTACCCAGGGCAACCTATGGTGAAACCCCAGCTTCTAAACATTCAAAAAAAGGTCCAGGAACCCCTCTACTGAGAACAAACACAGCCAAATAACATGTACTATGGCGAGGTGCACACTCAGGAAGGTCTACAAACATGTGTTAGCTCACTGTACTTTTCACAGAGGAGAAATAATCATTTGCATATCTGTCTCCCATAGTTGGGCATCATCAGTGAAGTGAAGCTGTGTCTCTTTAACCACTGTGAGCAAAGGGTCCACGTCTGATTACCCTCAGTAACTTAGGTTGAAACCCCAAGTTCCTTCACATTAAAAAAAGATCTGGGGCACCTCTACCGATAACAAACATGACCAAATAACCTATTCTAAGAGTAGGTGCCCACCCAGGAAGTATTACAAACATGTTTTAGCTGACTGTACTTTTCACAGAGGAGAAATAGCCATTTGCATATCAGTCTGGTCCCACCCACTTAGGCAGTACAGCACCAAAACACTAGTCAATTCTCCTCTGAACAAGAGTACCAACAGCAACCCAAGATACATTTCTGGGCCTAGTCAGGCCTCACCAGTGATTTGAAGCTGTGACTTTCAAAGCAGATAGTAAGAGGTCCACCACTGTATTACCCTGGGTAACCTATGGTGAACCCCCAACTTCCTAAATTCTTTTTTTAAAAAGGTCTCGGAGCCCCGATACTGAGAACAAACATGGCCAAATTACCTGTGCTATCGGAAGGCCCCTCTCTGTAAGGTATACAACCATGTTTTAACTCACCATATTTTTCACAGAGGAGAAAGCCCATTTGCATATCAGTTTGACCCACCCACGTAGACAGTCCAGTACCGAAATGCTAGGCAATTCTGATATTTCTCCTCTGTGAAGGGTGCTGTGAGCTAAAACGTGGTCGTAGACCCTCCCGGGTGGAAAAGATTCCATAGAACTGGGTATTTGACACATGCTCATTCTCAGAATAGGGCCTCCTATACTCCTCTATGATTAATAAGAGTATGGGTGCATAATTACCCACAAGGGAAGGCTGTTTCCCCTTTCTTTGTGATAACTATAATGAGGGCATCTCTTTGAGAACCAAAGACTTTGATTATGTGAAAGTCTGGAGAAGGTTCAATTGGAGCAGAGTCAGAAATGTGAAAAATGTTGTGTTACAGTGTGCTGGGATGCCATTGGGCCAGTCCCAGATTTCATTGTATGTGTGGACGATAATATTTCCCCTGAGTGCATTGCTTATTCCAGATACTTTTTCGAGTCTTGTGATAACTGAGGATGGTTGCATTGCTCACGGAAATTCAAGGAAATTATCAATTTGGCTAAAGCGGGATTAGAATTCTCTGTGTACACATCTTTATGAAGTGCTTACATACAGTTGAGATGGACTTTCAGTATCCTTTCTTATTTTATAGATGAAAACTATTTGAGTTCTGCTGACTTAATCTCAAAATAGCCAGAGTCACATTGCCTTTAGTTTTTTTTGCAGATCAAATCAACAGTTATTTTAATTACAATGGATTTATACTGAAACCTCAGCTTCTGGAGTGATCGTTTGATGCTGCTTGGCTGTCGAAATGATGAGGCCCTTTTACTCTGGAAATATCTGCTGTTTAATAGTTTATTGTACTGCTTAATAATCCAAATGTAACTCACTTATGCTTTAAATGCATCTCAGTTTTTATTAATACTTGCATTGACCAGATCATTGAGATTAAAGAAATTGGTAATGTCTTTCAACCATTCGCCACAATATCTGGATGCCATGCAAGATGATTGTGCAACTGAACTTTATAGATTAACCCTAATAGTAAAGAGTTCCCTGATTTCTCAAATATACCTTTCCAGTTCAATTTTGTACAAGTTTTCTCTAGACAACACATGTTTCTATCTTGTAGGCAAGCACTCACAGACAGTCCTTGAACACTCTGACGAAATCCAAAGTTAGAATGTATTTTAATTTCTGCAAAGCCGCAGTATTTAATCAATTTGTTTTCTTGTGAAATTAATAGCCTTACAATTTCCAATCCTAGCACAGCACACAATAATAAATTCAACCTACAGAGAACAGTGGTCACCTCCACTATTGTACTGTGGAACTGCTAATGAAGCTGACAAACTGTGTTCCCAAACCCATTTCCGTATGTCATGCAACTAGCCACAAATTTTTCCACTCATAAAGCTGCTCTTTAACTCTTAGACATTCCTTATTTGATATAGAGTAGTCTACTAAGCTAGTTGTTTTTCCTTTGGTAAAAATACACTGGCTTGACTGGGTTTTAAGAGAAATATTTCATGATACCAGGTCCCCGTGAATCAGTTTTAACCACGGTTCAAGGACAGTAAAGTTTCATAAGGATGGTGTAAAATTAGGGCAAACGTTTTTAAAATAAATAACGTATCACTGTTAAATGTGATCTTTTTCTTTAGCAATTACGTTATGGGTGTAAACTGATATATTGCCAAAGTGGTCCAGAAGGATTTTAAAATGCTGTTTACTAGGCTAGTTGTTTCCTCTTTGGGAAAAATATGATGGATTGACTACTTTGTAAGTGGAGTGCTGTGATAGTGAGCCACCAAAACTCACTTTGAATCCTCTGCTCTAATAGGGAACAGTCATTCAACAGGATGGTGTCAAATTGGGGCAGTAGTAAAACAAGTGTTTCTATTAACATATACCTATTAAAGGGGATCTTCCTCTTTAATGCATCCTCCTCTGTTTCTCTCTGTCCACCGGTTGAAGCCGACCCCAGCACTGCCACCCACCTTCTCAGTCGTCCAGCCCATGAAGCTTGTTTCAGTGGAGGCATTAGACACAACTTTCTCTCCTCCACCTAAGCCTGCAGCTGACTCACACTCTGGCACAGCTCTCTCCAACCTGCATCTCTCTATCTATAAAACCCTTGATGTCATTTCCCCTGTCATTAGGATCTGTTTCAAGCCCACATCCAAGTGCAACTCTTGGTATGACTGCGACCTTGCCACCCTTAAATGCAAGGGTAAATGCAAGGGTAGTGTGGCTGAGTGGAAGTAGAGGGCATCAGGCCCATCCGCTGACAAACTGCCCTGCTGCCTGCTCCAGAGGCAGTACAAACTTGTGTCCTGTCCAAGAAGAGAGCTTACATCCAAGTCTGCGTCTCTGCGGTCTGTAACAACACGGCCGAATGCTTCAAAATCTGCAAGGAACTGGCAACCCGGCTGCAGTCTAAAACATCTCCGGGTCCCTCCAAGGCCCTTTGCATGGCACTAGCTTCTCACTTCACCACTACATCTCAGGACATCCTGTCCCCTCTCTCCTCTTACTTTCCCTCTACCTCTCAATGCCCCTCTCCGGCTGTCTCTCCTACTCCTTTCTCCTCTTTCCTCGTGTTCTCTCCTGACAAAGTTTATAGACAAGTCTGATTTATGAAAGTCTTGTCCAAGCAGGTGCTCCCCTGCTCCTCCAGTACCATCAAGGAACACATCGACACCCTCCCTCAAGTCTTGCCCGATTTCTGCAATAACTCTTTTGCCACTGGAACTTTCCCCTCCCCTAAACACTCCCTTGTGCACCCATCCTTCAGGATCCCTCTGCCGATCATTCCTCTCCAGCAAACTGTTGCCTGATCTCTATGGCGCCTTTCCTGGGCAAACTCCTGGAAAAGCAGGTCATCTCACAGCTTACTCTCTATACTGAATCTGTTGGCTGTCTCCAAGACCATCAGTCTGGCTTTAGAGCAGCCAGAAGCAAGTAAACTGCTATCCTGAACACCCGTGAAGACTTTCTCTCTAATCTCGACTCTAGCCTTCCTTTTGTCCTCATCCTCCTTGATCTATCATCTACTTTCAACACAGCCAACCACGCCATCCTGATCAATAGTCTCTGTGACAACCTAGGCTTCATGGGTCAGGCCCTAGCCTGGTTGACCTCCTTCTTCTCCAATTGACCCTCCGAGGTCCAAGTGGGGTCCTTTCTCTCCACCACCTTTCTCTCAACGTGCGGTGTTCCCCAGGGTTCTAACCTCTCACCCTGGCTCTCCAACCTTTACATGGCACCACTGGCCCACCTTATCTCTACCTTCCCATCTAACTTTCAGAGTTATGTGGATGACACTGAGCTCTCCTTCTGGATCCCCTCAGCTTCCTCTCCTCTTTCGCTCATCCCTGACTGTATATCCACGATTCAGGAATGTTGTGCCTCCAACGATCTGTGTCTTAATGCCAGTAAGACTGAGATCCTTCTCATTGGGACCCCTGCTCCCGCTTTCCCTCTTTCCCTCTGGCCGCCCTTCTTGGGCCCTCCACCTGCAACTTCCTGCGAGGCAAAAAACCTTGGGGTCATCTTTGACTCCACCCTCTCCTTCTCGCCACACATCACGGAAATCGCTAAGAAGTCCCATTACCAGCTGCACCTCGTCAGAGGTATTCTTCCTTTTCTCACTTTCCCCCAAAATCTCACTGTCTCAAGAGCCCTGGTTCTCTCTAGGCTGCACTACTGCAAGAGCTTCTTTCTAAATCTGCCTGTCTCTACACTTTGCCCTTTGAAACTAATCCAGAACAGGGCTGCTAGACTTGTCCTTGGCCTCAAGCCCAGGGATGGTATCACTCCAGCCTTGACATCTCTCCACTGGATCCTGGTGGCTGCAAGGATCAAGTTCAAGATCCTCTGCATTGTCCATAAGGCTTTCTGGGGCCAGGGACCACACTGCATCCATCTCTCTCTTCCTGAGCATTTAGTTTCTCAAGTCCTCCGCTCATCCACCTCTAACTCGCTGAGGGTCAGACACTTCTCCAGGCAGAGAGTGGGAGTAGATTTCTGTCCTCGGCTGGTGCTTCCCTCTGGAACAGCCTCCCTGCCTCTCTCAAACTTGAGCAGGACAACCTAAGTTTCTGGAAGCAACTCAAGACCTTAATTTTCACTTATGCTTTCTCTCTCTCTCTATCTCTCTATCTCTCTCTCTCTCTCTCTCTCTCTCTCTCTCTCTCCCCTGCTGATGTACCTGCGGATGTACTTGTCTGCTGTACAAACTGGTTACCGGGCCACCCTCTGAACCTTAATGGGCACCAGACTCCTTCACGACCAGTAGCCCCCCTGCACTGCCTCCAGGCCTCCCACACACTTTGGACTGTATCTGCAACATTAAAGTTCCCTGCGTGCTTGCACTTACTTGAGCCGGACACCTCGGCAGCACTTACTTGAACTTGCCTATTGCACTCTCCCCCACCACCACCCCTGCCATTCTCCTCTCCCTTCCCCTTGCACTTGCATGATCTGAATGACACAAGGTGTAGTAAGACTGTGTCCTCCCTTTGTCTCCCCTTCCTTGTCTTGTCACGCCTTGAAACACTTGTGTACAGGCGCTTTATAAATGACTTATCATATCATATCAATAACGGGAGAAAACTGATACGAATACGAATTTTAAAACCCAATATTTCCAAATACTACCTGTTTAACCACTATGCATAATTCCAACACTGCATAAGGAAAACAGTGGATTCTGATTTTAACTGCTGTGTTCCACATGAGAAACAATTATGCAGAAAAGTTTGAATAATGCATGCAGTAATTGCTACATGATTCAGAGCTCTAATAATACCAAAATACCACTACAACACCTCTGCATGTAAAAGCTCAGCATCCGTTTTTAGGGCAGGTCAAATCAATATATCCAGAGGGCCATACAAGCGAAGAGAGCATTACACTGGCTACCCATCCCCAGGGTCAGACCATCCACATGGGCACTAATAGACATCCATATAATCATGTTGTATCCCTTGGTCAGGTACAGAATCTTTCATGTACTAAAACTCTTAGAGGAGAACTTACAAAGTCAAATAAACATATGCACAGAGATAGCCCTCCACCGAAAACCTACATCGCTGTGAAATGGGCTCATTCCAGCAAATTGCCTTTTAGCATGGCATGTGGCAGCCCACATTTTCTCATGTAATTACCCAGTTATTACGTGCACTCCTGCAACTCAGATCACACCACACTACCTACCACAAGATTGCCACATCTGCATTAAAAAATTGGTTCTATAAAATTGACCAATATCTTAACATCGCAGGTGCCTTGGCGTGCACTAATGTCCAATTGATCCGACCCCATGCGAGAAAACAGAAATCTCAAGAAACAACAACCTTCAATATCCAGATGACCTGCAATGCTGACTTCACACCCACTGCTGGGTCTGGTTTCACAAATGATAGCAATACACTTCACAATAGCACACTGTCATCCTACATGACCACCCACAGGGAACAAAGGAAGGGGTTTTAGGTAAGCAACAAACACACCCATGGAAGTTCAAGGGATGAAGGGGCGTTTTCCAGAAGGAAATCTCACAGTGTGGGGTGTTTTTTCCAAATGGAAATTTGGGAAATATGGGATAGTTTCTACGGTGGAACATCTGGGGACATGGAGGGGGTTGTGCAGAGGGAAATCATAGTTCACCTTGCTCCCTTCCAATCTCTCATAGCCTTGAAATTCACTCTACCAATTACTGATGTATGAAACCACTGGCATTAAGGCTTAGTTTTATCTCAACAGTGCAGAATATGCCCTCTTGCCTTAGCTCCTGACACCATACCACACGCCTCAGAGGCCTGATATAGAGGGTCTACAACAAAGCCCATACCAAAACAGAAAACGATACACCATAGAAAAGGACCTATGGGCTTCTGGAGGTCAGGACTCTAGACCAAAGTGCCCAAAAACGAATGTATGCACCAGAAAAGGTTGGGTACATTGTAATAGGATGCTGCATGTTGCACACTATATGCATCAGGTGTCATGTGTTCAGCCTAAACACGAGGCCATTCCTCAAGACAAGGAAGGGGATAAAAGTGCACATACTCGCCATCAGCAATGGGATGAGTGTGAGAGGCAAATCTCCAGGCAGCAGTAGGTGGACAGCGATTTCTGACAACTAATAAGAATATCATATTAGTGGTGTTATCAGGGAAACCACTGGTCATCTCGGTATTGATTGTGTGTTGTTCTCTCTGGGTCAGGTCCACCTGCTCCCTTGTATTGGATTGTGACAATGGCACATGCATGCTGGCTGAGGCCATTAAAATGTTAGGAGAACTGGTAATTTCACTGAGGCACCTTTTGGTTTCCTTGTGGTATCTTTGGGCAAAGGGGGCGCTCAGTTGTCAGAGGCATGTTGATATAGGGCATGATATGCCTGGGCAAGCACATGTGATAATGTGTCTACGACATGCAAAAGAACATGTGTGAGGAATTGCCATCTAGCAAGGGTGTAGGATCCCTATTTTTATCCTTTAAGATCAAATGATGCAGGTAATTCCATCTCTGAAAGGCAAATCTGCTAATCAGATTCCCTTTTCATAAACTCCATGCCAAGAGCAAACTGCTTATTTGTGCTCTGCTGCATCAGTGTTCTGATTCACAGCACCTGCACCTGCTCTACCAGTGGCACAGAGCGGTTCAGAGGTCACAGGTGCCCTCTTGACAGCTGCATTGGCATCCAAGTATCTGTGGTGCAGGGGCTGCATTTAAAACATGCACCCCTGTCCCAGCCCCCCACCCCCCAACTCTGAAGATCCTGTCCTGGTAACGCGCTAAGCAGTAAAAATAAGCCACACCTGAGTTATGGTATGTGGCCAGCATCTCTCAGAGTTATCCCAGCCACATTCAATTGATATTGCACATGTTTTAGCCCTGTGGGTCCTGTTCAGCTGTGGAAGGGTTATGTGAATTCCACCCATATAAGGCCCCGCCCTGCCCACTGGCAGGACTGTAGCCTTGGGGGTTGCTTCTCTTTGTTCCTTGGTAAGGGCAGTTAAGACCATTCCACAGGACCAGCCACTCCATGGGAATCTTGCCTGGGAACAGAAACCAAGGGGCATGCCCATTCACACAAAGCCAGGCCTCACACCAGAGTTATACATTTATAACAGGCCTTTGTTCTTAGAGAGAGGGGAAGGGGGCAGGGTTAGGGTTAGAGTAATCACAGGAACTCTGTTCAAGAGAAGGTGTTCTCTCTGCCTCTCTTTCTCTTTCATGTCCCCTCTGTTTCCTCTGGAGCTAAGCACTTTGGGAGTAATATCAGAGTGAGGACGAGTGAGCTGTGGTCTGCTGTGGTCCGCTGTGACTATGAAGTTGTGAGGATTGAGGTACTTTTGGGAACGGGTTCTTTTTAAGTGCACTTAGCTGCATTTCTGTGTGTATTATTGTCTCTTATTCTGTACAGAACAATTAACTGTTTGCAGAATTTGAAGCCATCTTTTCTTCATGTTCACAATGTGTCTGGATTTGGACTATGAATGCGTGCAGGACTCTGGTACCCCGGTCCCTACCATGGCATCTATTACTCGCTGCAGCCTGTCCTTGACCCTGTTTTTAAACTGTCAATTCTGAATCATTAACAATTTGCCTCAGACAGTACCTGCAGCATTTGCTTACAGCCGCATCTTCAACGTAGATTACTTGAAGTACTCTCCGTTTCTCCTATTCCGTTCGTTGTCTCAAATAAGTGCTGCTAATTTTGTTGAAGCTCTGCTGTGAACCATATCTGTGGCTGGACAAGGAGTGTTATCGGGATTGTGGTGCTCCAGTCTCTACCAGGGTTTCCATAGCCCGCTGCAGCCTGCCAACAACTTTTTCAACCCATTTTTAACTTAAGGCCTTGCACTACTAACATCTTACAATCGACTGCATACGCTGCCTCGCGCCGAAGGTTCCTGACCGGGCGGAGAGTGAGTGTAGGAGAAAGTTGCCTATGCCTTTATTAACCCACTGTGGAACTTTCTAAGTTTGATTCTTATTTGCCTTTGTAGTGTGAAATCTAAGGATATTTCTGGCATTTGCATTTGTACCTTCATTTGTTAACTACTATTGTACCCCTCGCTGAGAGCCTGTGCATACTATTTCCTCCATCACGTAAAGCCCATGAGGGATTTGAGAATTTATTAACAATACTTGAGGGAATTACCTATTATGAATTCATGTTTAGGAAGTGATATTTACTGATGATTTTGCCCAAGGCTTGGATTTTGGGGGTGCTGTTTTCTTTATTGTGAGTGTAACATTGCTGAACATCTGCATAGTGGCATTGCTAGTTTTAGTTTCATCCTTCATTAACAGCATCAACAGACTGAGGCCTCATTGTCTATCATCACTGTGCTAATAAAAGCAGCCTTCAACAGAAATTGTAATGCATGGGAGACCGTGTTTGAGGTCTAACAAACAGAAAATAAGCAAAAAAGCACCTGCTACAAAAATATTGACTGCCAATAGAGAATGGGCAAAGCGTAACTGAGGTAACCCCTCGAGATCACGTGTTACAAGCTCACCCAGTAGATCTTGCACTAAGGGGTTTGGAACGGGGACCATTGATGCATACTTTATCACTGAAACCACACCTCGCCTGGCCCTTTCAACTGTTCAGGTTGCAAATAGTATAGCAGGTGACAAAGTATCCAGTGAACCTGGCAACAATACGGTGCACTCTAACCTTTCCTTTTCCGCAATGGACAACAACCACTCCCATATGGATGTCTGCTATTCACTGAGAGACTAATTGCTACCTGAGTCCATAGCACAAGAAAAGGGAGGGACACAGGAAGGCGTTATTGACATGTCATCTGGCAGATTTAAAAATGTGGATGGAGGAAGACCCTCTCGGGCTACTTTTGATTCTAATGTTATGTTAATGTTAAAGGATATTTGTACCACGCACTATCACCACCTGGCGGATCTAAAACAAAAAGGGGGTAGATTTGGTTAGGCGTGTTAGTAGGACAAAGTTCGGAGAAGAGCAAGGGAGCTGTGAAGTACTGTTGGCAGCTTCAGTTCGGTTAACACCGTTCGCCGAGCATATTGGTGTAGTATTCGGTGCTGAGTCTGTCATGTGCTGTTTTGTGGGGGTCTGTGTGGTGTGTTTGTTGTTGCAGTGTGGTGAAGTGTGCGCAGGTTGCTGCGGTTTTATGAGGTGTGGTTGTGTTTGGTTAGATTGTTAGAGGTGTGTGAGGAGTGGTGACGTTTTTAGTCTTTTTTTTTGGGGTTGGTTAGTAGCCTTGTTGTTATGAGAAATGCACACTCCTATTGTGTTTCCTTTGTGATTTAGAGAAGGTTGTTTCCTTTCGGTGATTAAGTTCAGCATGATAATGCTGTCTCATCTCTCTGTCATTATGCTAAATCAGCTACTCTTTGTGTATCCATCTTTGTATTGGCCAGCCCTTTTATTCCAGTTTGTCTTTTCTGCAACCTAGTCATTTCGGATTGATTTATTTGCGAACTACACCTGTGCGCGAATAAAGAAAATGAACTAGGCCCCATGCTTTCTGCATCCCCCAATATGAATCCCTTGGAGAAGATAACTATTCCCGATAAGCATAATATCGACGACCCCACCCAGCCTAGCGACTATCAAACACAACTGTTAGTCCTCCAGTTTGAAAAATGTGAGACAAAATCCCGGAGGAGGTTTTCACTCTTTCTGGCAACATCGTCACTAAATCCAACAACGATGAAGAGCTTGACAAGCTCATTAGGGCAGCTGTCCTGTTCTCTTCTGACTATCTATACCAGCACAATGATAAAGCTGCCTTTGAGGAGAATAAGATGCTGAACTGGTGGTGAACAATACAACTGAATCGATTAGTGACACCTCCACAATTTTTCTTACTTAGAAACAGCACAGATGGAAAAAGAGAATGAATAGACACACTGCCCATAAAAATGGAGGAGCTAAGGGTGCCAAATGCCAAGAAGAGATCAATATATCACAAGATGAGTCCTGTGGCAATAATAATAAAAAATCATCCGGGAAAAGAAAAAGGCTAAAGGTACCCTTACTAGCTGGGCTGTAAACGATAGACACCAGCCCCCCCAACCCATTCTCGCTGAGGGTATCAATGCAACACCACTTGCAATATCCAACACCATTGACAATATTAGCGAGCCATAATGAGAAATAAGGGGCCCCTTGGTAGTTATTAAGGAGCCCTCTGATAGAGCACCTGATCATAATATTGTCTCGGATGATACACTAGAGCTTGTGTCTCTCCGTCACCTTCTTCCGTTTCCTCCTCTAATGGTTACTATCAAAAATAAAAACCAGGGAAAATCCAAGGCCAATCCCCATATTAACCAATCTAATTTCTTATCCCTGATTCGGAAAATCCTTCCTTTAAGGATCTTAGACTCTCGAGATTTTGATTTCATAGAACCTATCAGGGATTCAAAATCTCAGTTCAGTAGAATCTGTTGCAGCACAAGTGATACTGCACAGTTGATTAGGGTTCATCAAAGCCATTATGCCAACCTTGGTTTCGAGCGGGAGGCTGCTGAGGAGAACAGTTTTGCCCTTGCACCACAAAATCAGGACTTTAACCTCCTAAAGGATAAAATCAAATCTTTAGGAAAAAAAGACATGGGCGTAATTTCCTGCAATGCCCTACAAACTAATATCCTGGGTATTATGAGCTGGTTGGTATCAAACAACGATACCAAACGGCAACGCAGAAATTGAGATCTAGCCATTTCTGCTTGGTATACACGTAGCTCATACAAGTGGGACAGGCTACGTGTATACCAAGCAGAAATGGCTAGATCTCAAAGACTGCACCTCACATTTGGTGGTCAAAAAAGGACACCAAAAGGTATTAAATCAAACCATCCAAAAATACTGATATGATAAATCCATCCGCAAAGCTAAGAAGTTACTTAGAAGGGAGTTTTGCACAATTGGTAAGACATATAATACCATAGAGGAGATGATAGGCGCTAAGCAATCAGCTAAAAATCAATATCGCAGGTGGGTGAGCAATCGGGTCACTTCAGGCAACACTGCGCAATGACAATACATGGTAACCATATCTAAGACCAAAGCTACCAGAAAATTGTGGAAATTGTTGAGTTGTTTCAACACGCACTCTAATACCTGTGAGATCTGCGCCATGAGTTAAACATGTGTCTGAGGTTTAATATGACCCATCCCCCTATGTGGGAGAATCACCCTGGCCCGGGGAGAACTTTGCCCTAAATTCTACACATGTCGAGATCATGTTAAAAATATCTGGTTTGAAAGACTCCAGATCACCTGGCCCAAATGGACTCCCCAATGCAATTATAAAAGAGAACAAGACATATTGGGGAGACCTCACATACCTTCATTTTCAAGAGGGGGGCTGAGGAGGGTTTGATCCCTGACGCCGATCTATATCGTTCCCCATAAATATGAAAGGGCCTAGAACATGTCCCAAAAATGTCTGACTCTTGGCAATGTTGAATTCAACAGGGAAAATATTTGCATCATTACTACTCGACAAATTATCCCACTGGGTCCAAGAGACAGGCCTTCTGAGTGACTTCCAAATGGGATTCAGAGCAGGCTCGGGGAACATCCCACTGCCTATGGTTACTTGCTCATCTGATTAGAAGGGCAAACACTTAGGAGCAGCCCGGACTGTATTTTGCTATGATAGACTTCCAGGCAGCCTTTGATACTGTTAACAGAAGAAACTTGTGGAATAAAATGAACCATCTAGGCTGTCCGTGGGATCTACTGCTGGCAACTACAGGCCTACATGAAAACACAATGGTCCAGGCGAGGCTTGACAGTAAGTGAATGGTATCAGCATTAAAAAAATGAATTTTGGTGTAAAACAGGGATGGTCGCTGGCTCCCCTTGTTTTTAAAATATATTTAGCTGAACTACCACACACGCTTGAGAAGGTGCATAATTGTCTGCCATCGATATTGGGGAGAAAGGTTAACTGCCTCTCATATGCAGACAATCTTATTTTGTTCAACCATACTTTGGCTGGCCTCAAAAGATCCATGGAGGCATTGTTGAGATTTGCTAATGACCATAACCTAAAATTGGACTACGAGAAAACTAAAATAATGTACTTTTCTCAAAATCAGGCCAAGGCACCCACTTTAGTCATCAACAGGAATATAATAGAGCAGGTTGATAGCTATACATATTTGGGTGTAGAATTTACCACTAAGTTTGACTATGCCAGGTTTGTGGACGCCAGGAAAAGGAAGGCCATGCCAAAGCTTAGCATGTTATTTAGATGTTTGATGGCGTCATCGGGTTTTAGCTGTCATCGGATATTAACCCTATATAAACAATGCTTAAGCACATCCTTATTGTAGGGGTTGGATGCTATAAGCATGAGTAATTTTTCCTGGCTCAGTGTTCTAGAAGGTAAATTCTGGAGGAAAATGCTTGGACTTGGTCATGGAGTACCAGTTGAAATCGTCCGCCTAGAACTGGGCCTTATGTCCTTGGCATCAATGGTACGTAGGAGAAGAAATGTCCTAATTCTGAAGGCTCGTAAATTACCAATTTGCCCCCTCCTCACTTTGTTTGGGCAACTACCAGTTGGCAAGACCATTGACTCACTGACTGCTTTGAGCCTAGCAAGTTTTGATGCCATGAGATGGAGACCACACTGGGCAGACAATCTGCAGGCTCTGACCAGGAAATCAAGTGTTAAATTTGCCTGATGGGATTGGTGTACCAACTACACTCATCTTTCTTCACTCAGGAGCTACCAACCGGTGATAAATCTGCTTTCCCATACCTTTATGGCCCCTCAAGTTTATATAAAGCTGTCTCTCTCTCCTGAACATCCGTGAAGACCTGCTCTCCAACCTTGACTCCAACACCCCCTGTGTCCTCATCTTACTTGAGCTCTCGGTCAACCATGCCATCCTGCTCAACTGTCTCCGTGATAACCTGGGTATCACCCATCAGGCCCTGGCTGGGTTGACTTCTTTCCTGTCCGCTCGACCCTTCCAGGTCCAACTTGGGTCCTTCCTCTCCTCTATCTCTATATCTACCTGTGGTGTTCCCCAGGGGTCTAACCTCTCTTCCTGGTTGTTCACCCAATACCTGTCACTTCTGGCCCACCGCATTGCCGCTCTCTTCCCTAACTTTCAGTGCTATGCGGATGACACTAAACTCATTTTCAGGCTCCCTTCCACCACCTCCTCTCCTTCTCTCATGTCTGACTGTCTGTCTGCTATCCAGGAGTGGTGTGCTGCCAATGATCTCTTTCTTAATGCCAGTAAGACCGAGATCCTCCTCCTTGGGACACCTGCTCCCTCATTTCCTGTCACTATCTGGCCAGCCTCTCTTGGCCCTCTCCCTGCTACCACCGGTGAGGCTAAAAACCTCAGGGTCATCTTTGACTCCACTTGTCCAACTTGTCTTTGGCCTCAATCCCAGAGATTGGATCTCGCCAGGACTGAAATCTCTACACTGGCTCCCAGTGGTGGCGAGGATTAAGTTCAAAACCCTCTGGATTGTCCACAAGGCCTTCTGGGGTCTGGGGCCTCAATACCTTCAACTCTCTCTTCCTAAATATCTTCCTTCTCGAACTCTTCGCTCATCTGCCTCCAACTCCCTCAGGGTCAGTCACTTCTCCAAGCAATGAGCTGGTGGTAGATCTCTTTCTTCTGCTGGGGCCTCCCTGCCTCTCTGAAACTTGTGGAGAACCATGGCTACAGAAGCACCTCAAGACCTACCTCTTTGCTTCTGCTTTCTCTCCTCCTCTCCCCTGCTGTTCTCCTGGCTGATCCTGAAACTGCACTGGTTACCTGGCTACCGTCTGATCTCGGGCCCAGGTCCCCTCCCCACTAGTTGCATACCCGCACTGCCCCTCTGGCAACCCTACCACTCGGGTACTGTTTCTGTACCCCTAGAGCCCCCTACCAGCACTTGTCGCCTGATATCTACACTTCCCTTGCACTTGCCACCTTCTGGCCTCACTTTTTATTTATTTAGTGTCTTATTTATTTTACTGTTTATCCTATGCACTGCACTGCCCACTCCCTCTTTCCCCCACACGTTTCCCCTTCCCCTGCACTTGCACGATCTTAATGTCACCTGGCCTAGTAAGATCGTTGTCTCTGTCTTCCCTCTGTTCCCCCTCCCTCATCGCCTCATCACGCCTGGAAACGCTTGTGTAGGTGATTTATGAATGCCATATCATATCATATCATATCTCGTTGACACAAAGACCCCAAGGCAGATAGAAGCACAGGGTCTTTCATGTCAACTGGATCAAGCCTCACTACAGCCGGGATGACTTGGTGATGGTTTTTATGATGGAAAATGAGACTGAGAGTTTAGGTACCAAGACATGTATGTCTTACTTCCAGTGTCCTGTTTGAACGACAGGTATATGTCGGTGTCAGACCAAAGGGATTTTACACCCACAGGTGCAGGTGATGAGCTGTGGTTGGAGGCCCTCGAGGTTTATAGCAGAGAGACAGTTCTGCATGTCAGGGTTTTCGGTGCTGTTGGTCAGCAGTAGGAAATCTTGCACAGCACAGGCCATTGAAATTGCACATCATTAACCAGGACATTGGCATTGACACACAATATCAGGCCATCTTCAAGACTCCAGTGAATGGATTTACACCAGGATTGTCAGCAACTACATGCAGCATGAAAAGTAAAGGTCAACACATCGAAGCCAACAACCTCCTTTAGTTCTACCAATCTGGCTTCAGACCCAGATTCAGCACAGAAACAGCTACCATCAGAGTAATCAACGTTGCCCTTAAAGTCCTCAATGATGGCCATTCTTGCCTCCTGGTTCTCTTTAAACTCTCAGCAGTAGACCACCAGAAATTCACCAAAAATCTACATTGCAGCATGGAGATAAGCAAGATCAAGCTCAGCTGGTTCAAATTCTACCTTGCTAATCAGCACCAATGTGTACAAATGCATTTCTCCAGATCACCAGCTCTAGCCATCACCTGTGGAGTTTCACAAGGGCCCATGCACTCCACAACAATCTTCAATCTTTACATGGAAATGCTCTGAACTCTCCTCTGTCCACACAACATCCACATACACCAATAGACAGATGATATGCAGCTTTGCCTCAAGATATTCTCTATCGAAGACATTAACAGGTTCAAGGCCTGCCTGACATTGCTCCAGTCGTGGATGTTCAGTGCTTACCTCAAGGTCAGTTTCCAGGGTCGAGGTGGATCTAGATCAGAGGTCCGAGGATGGTGACCATACAAAGTAGCCAGGTAACCAGTGCAGTTTCAGGATCAGCCAGGAGATCAGCAGGGGAGAGGAGGAGAGAAAGCAGAAGCAAAGAGGTAGGTCTTGAGGTGCTTCTGTAGCCATGGTTCTCCACCTCCCCACCTCCACCTCCCCATTCCTGGTGAGCATTCTCATGATAGCAGTCCTTTTTTGTGGGCTTGCTCAGAAATAGGCCATACATGAGGTGCATAGATGGGAAGAATGTCATAAATGCAGTGGCTCATTTATTCAATATGATTTTTTTTTTTATAACGTGCCTAACACCACACCTGAGTTCAGTTTCTTAGCGCAGATCCAGGATTCAAACCTCTGTTGATCTGTGTGGTCTTGCTTCCAAGACCAGCATCTTTCCCCTGTGCTAACCTCCATCCATAGATGTGTTGCATGAATAATGCATGTGGACTGCTTGAAGTTGCTAGGTGGGGATTTTATGATGGATCCTTTGGCTGTACCTCAATGGATACTAAAACCTAAAAGAGCAGGAAAACTCTAGCCTCTGGGCCAGAGTATTATAATAGCATCAAAAAACAGAAAGAAATTGTCCAGAGAAAGCATATATTTATAATGATGTATCAAAATGTATTTAAAGTGGTACAAAAATGTGAAAGCTGGTGAACAAATCACAATTTATTAAACACTAATCACTTAAACATAGCAAAAACAGCAGCAACAATATGCCTAAAATCGGCTAAAACATCGTCACACATACTTGCCATTCATGGTGCAACATTCAAACACAACTCATCATACCGTGACATACATCCAAAATGCTAAAAGACAAGGAAACCATACTAAAAACATATGGGGAAAAGGAATTCATAGCTGTTCCCCACAAAGAAAAACATTATTATTGTGTTCACAAACAATAGAATCAATTGTCAAACAATCTATTGTCTGGGTGGATCAGAAGAAAAAGAAATGCAGAGATCGCATCCCTGTAAAGTTTATCTCGACCGGTTTCGACGTGTAGTGTTGTTTAACACAACGTCTTCCTCAGGGGGTAGATGTTACCATTCTGTAAAAAACACACAAGAACATGGCTGTAAACTAATACATGGAAGGCTTAAGTTTATGCCCACTGTCTGCCAAGTAAAATTAAAAAAGCTGCTGAAAGCGGCCTAAATTGTTTAAAACACAACAGTTGGGCACCACATATACCATAATGAAAATAAGCATACAGGACGCCCGATCTGACAGCTGTGTAACCCAGAGCCAACGAGTGAGTGACTCCCAAAAGAGAACCGTGCACAGTGGCTGAGAACCTTCAGAACCATATTGAATCTGCAACAGACACATACATATTAAAAATATATATATATGTAAACATATTTGCAACTATAAGCCAGGCCAATGACAACAACTGTATCTCAAACCAATTTTTCACTGACCTGGTAAATACCAAGCTGCTGTAAATACCAATGCGGAGTAGTGAAGCCATCCTCTCTGGAGACTTCAAGACTGATTCCTGACACAAAACAAGACCAGAATGCGCTAAGTGAAATGACACAAAGCCTGGACACTGAAAAAAAAATGCCTGTAACAGTGGGAGGCAAGAAAGAAAGCTCACCTGAAGGGAAATCCAGAGCTGCGTATGATGGAAATGAAAAAAGCGCAAAACTTTGCCGGAAAACTCAAGGCCGTCTTGCTTTAACTGAAACAAATAGAACGGCAAAAGAAGCCCATTAGGGTACTATGACCAAATAACAAGAAGTGTGACTTCTTGTTATTTGGTCATAGTGTGACTTCTTGTTATTTGGTCATGGTGTGATTTCTTGTTATTTGGTCATAGTGTGACTTCTTGTTATTGGGTAATAGGACTGAAGTGTTTAGTGAGTTCTTGATTTGTGTGATGCATGTTGTCTGTACTTAATGAGGCCGGTGGATGGTACTAATGTAGATATTGGTCGATGTTAATTATGGCGGCAGTTTAGAGTTACCTGTTAGAGAATAGAATTGCTCATCGTAGATAGTAGATTAAATGGTGTGGACACTGCATCAATTGCCAGTTGTATGCCTGTGCTTGTGCCCATACTGTACCTCAGTTTATGGAAGCCACTGTGCAGCGTGAGACAGGCTTTGAAAAATGCAATGTATATTAATCTATATTTTTTTATTCAAGCTGACCCCTATTATACATGAAGCTAATAATGTGAAATGTCACATGATTGTAATAATATGACTTCTCCGCCATTTGTGACCTTGAACTACATGGGATTTTAGAAAAGGGGACAACATTTATAGAAAGCATAATCTAAGCAATAAGTCAAAATACATACCTGGTGAGGAAGCTCTAATCATGTATAATGATCAATAATAATATCTGAATGGATCAAGAAAGCGGCATTAAAAAATCATCTATTGTTATTCAGTTGCTTGTGTCATTCAACATAGCCTGTGTCAGACAACACTGCCGGATCTCCTCATGTTCCTCAAGCATCTCAAGACTTTCCTTTTCTCCTCCTTCCCTCTTTCCCTCCTGTGCTAAACCTGTCAGTCCCTGAGATTGGCGGTCTGGGCTTTTAAGAGTCCTACTGGGTCCTGGCCTTCATTCCAATCACATATAGCATCCACCCTCCCCCTGCACTTGCCTGTGGGCCCAAACTGGCCTGTGGTGTTTCTCTGGTCTGCATTTTTAGTATTGCCGGGGGACCCCACTCTTACCAGGTGGTCACTGCCTCGCACTTACCCATTGGCACTTCCCCCTCTGGCACTTCCCCCCGTGGGACCCGCTCGCACTTACCCCTGTCCCCTCTATCTCTCTGCACTCGCACATTCCGAATGTCATGCGGCCTAGTAGGACAGCTGTTGTCATTTGCTTTTCATTATCATGTTATTCCATTGTCTTGTATTGTTCCCTTGTTCTGTTCCCTTTTGCCTTGTGGGCACTTTGAACACAATTCTTGCTGTATAAGCACCTTACATAAGCCCAATAAAGAAAATAAATAAAGACACTAGAAACAATTAGTACCCGGCGAGAGAAAATCAGAATACAACAAGCATTCTGATTGGCTCTCGCCGGGTCATTACCCGGCCGAGAATCCTTCGATTCTCGGCCGGGATTCCAGATGCCTTGTCCTCGGCAGGGGCGTGGCAGCCCCTCAGCCAATGAGGAGGCTCGAAGCGGGGCCATTCCCGCTCTGAGCCTCCCCACGACTGAGAAGCTGCCTTTGCCCCCCGCCGGGCACTCGGGTAGGCTTTTTCTTTTTCCTTCCCTCCCTCCCTCCTCCCTACCCCACGTACCTTTTTGCTCCTGCGTCCCCGCTGGGCAACGATAGCAGGCACAGCAGTGTGGAGACTCGGAGCGGGCCATCCCCGCTCTGCGCCTCCACACGGCTGGAGGCTTCCATCGTCCCCCAGCGGGGACGCAGGTACGTTTTTTTTTTTTCTTACCCTCCCAACCCCACTTACCTTCTGCTTCTTTTTTTTCTTATTTTTTCGGGAGCGGACGTGCTGGGAACACCTCTGTTCCCAGCGTGTCCGCTCCCGATGGCCGCCATGGAAAGGGAAAATGGACTCGTTTTCCCTTTCCCGGCGGCCATTTTATTCTTTTTTTTTTTTCTGTTTCAAAATGCGCCGAAACAGAAAAAAAATGCCATTAGCACCCCGATCCAACGGGCCGGGGTGCTAATGGCAATAAGACCCTCGGCAGCGGGCCAATACCGCTGCAGGTAATGCCCGGGGGCTTCGTTAAGGCCCTCGATATGCTCGGCCTATAACTACGGCCCAGGGCATTACCTGGGGTGGTATTGGCCCGCCGTCTCGGGTCTTATTTCCACATTATTTGCAAGAGATGGGCTATTATGTTGGGCATGCAAGTTCAACAGTGTTTATGGAGGCTCACTGCTCACTTATTTGTCTGCTTTTCTAATATGTTCACAGTCTTGCCCCTCCCTATCTTTCTTCTCTAATTTCCCTTTCATATTCCATCACGTTCACTTGGTTCTCAGGACTATTTTCTTCTTACTGTTCCTCGTCCTCCTTGTGGAAATTCCTGCTTCTACTCTTTTTCCCTCTTGACTCAGAAACACTGGAATGTGCTTCCCCTTTCTCTTTAATCTTTGTCTTCTGTCCTGCCTTTGGGTCACAGCTAAGACCCACCTGTTTACTTCTTAACCTGTGCTTTTCAATTTGTTTTTCATTATTTGTACCATTTATACCTCTATCCAGAGCTTTGGTGTATAGCGCTTTATAGCTAAAAATCAAATACAATCCAATCAAACACATCCTGTTAATTTTACAGGGCGCTTATACTTGGGGGACTCGTAGTCACTGAAACCGAGTTTGAATCCCCAAATTTCTATCTTCTGATGAATCAGATGTTTGCTTTTAAAAAGACAATATTTGATGCACCAGAAAAAAAGACAGGCTGGCATTCAGACTCGTGTCTAGTGGCTGAAGGGGCGAAAGCTTCAGCACTGGACCACACACATCCTTTTGAAAGAGGGATTCGTGTTATCTACTTCTATAGCTGTGAAAGCTTTTCACAGCACTGTGAATGCTGTTTCATAGCTAATGAACTACACCACACAAGTCCAAAGGGACGTGTGTGGTGTAGTTCCTTTCACAGGGCTGTTGCCATCCATATTATACAGCAATACAGCAAACAGACCTGTGCTTGCCACAGATTTGTGTGGTCCAGTGGTGAAGGTTTAACCCCTTCATTCAGTAGACCCGCGTTTGAGTGCTAGCTTGTCGTTTTTTCTAGTGCATTAAATATTGTTTTATTTTTTAATTAATAATGGCACTAGGATATGGAAGTCCAATTCTACCACAATTTGGCAGAAACAAATACTGATTATATCATTCATCCCTTTTATCTCGTCACTGAAAAAGAGGCAAACAAAACTCAGAGGAGTGCGTATAGAGACCACACATGATAACAAGGAGGTCCACAAAGCCCAAGGGGAGTACAAAAATAAGCAATGCAGGACCACAAATTAAGTCCAGAGAGGGGGATGGGAGTGTAAAATGTGACTATGAGCGACATAAAGCAGGTTACGAAGGGGACTTGGGAAGTGCAAAATGAGATGGCCATAGCTGTCAAACTTGCAAACGTTGTTAAGTGGGGCCTCCTATGTGGAAATGTTGGTCCAAAGTGAAATTTGAGCGCACTGTAAGAATATCTTAGACAGTCATAAAAGAAAAAAATGTATTGTTTGCATTAAAGGCAAATAACTGTTACATGATGTTCTTATATGTCAATTGATGGTCACTAGAGTGTTCTCAAAGTCATCAATGATGCCCAGACAGAAAGAAGCAAGTACAAGCAGAGGACACACAAGAACACTTGACTACCACAAATTAGTTTCTTAAGCTTGATGGGAGTGCAAAACACAAAGTGCAAATGAGATTCAGCAAGGTAAAGAGCGAGGTCACGCAAGAGGTCAAATGAGACAGACAGAGAACGGTATCCACAATTAAGGCTATCCCTATCCCTATTCCTATCCCTATCCCTATCTCTTTCTTTGGTTTGCTTTGATGAACTAACAATGATCTGTAGTTCATCATCAGTTCATTTTTTTGTGCACAGCTTGCTTTATGCCAGGAGAGGCAACTCGTCACGTTATATCTCAAAATAGTTGGGTTTGCGCTATTTTACATATAAAGGAATAGGAGATTAGGGGCAGAATCAAGTAACTTTTGTCAGTGCTGGCTCAGTTGTGCACACACTTTTAGTGGTTCAGTTCTTTTCTGGACAATTGTTGGCAGTTGGTCATGGCTCCAGTATTGCCATCTTTGGGTGGCTTTTGGGGTGCCTAAGGGATTGAGCTTGTAGCCCAAGCTGTTCAGTCTGTACATGAAACCGCTGGGGGATTTGATTGCAGGCCGAAGATGTTCTTTTGTTTTCATATTCTAGTCTACGTGCTTCTATCATACCTTCAATTCTGGATGTTTCAGTTCCAGTTACTCACCAGGCCTTTGTATCCTCTGCCAAATGTTTAGAATTCATTTTGGATATTTATCTTTCTTTAAATCCTCATGCAAATTCTTTGGTGATTGCTGCACACTTTCCATTGCTTTCTTTTAAAATTATTTAACCATTTATCTCTGTGACTAACTTTCCTCTTTTAGTTCAGGTTTTAGTTTTGCTGATTGATTTTCAGAACATCTGATGCCCCGAAAACAGTCACACATGAAGCTGTCAGTTTAGTTCACAGTGGAAGTTGTAGTATTCAAATCAAAAATATGTAACCACAATGCACCACAAACAAATAACAGAATTGCTAATATAAATACTTCCACTATATTAAATAAACCCATTCTGAATATAAAATATGGACATAGTTATAGTACAAATAAACGAACATTGATCCAAAAATATACAAGAACAGACATTATTCAAAAAAGTTAAAAGTTGTTAGGAAAACACAATTTTAAAATCACAAGGTGTGATTTTAAATATAACTTCTGGGCTGCCACTTAAATGCCAACATGGTGCCAACACCAGGCAGAAGGGTGGCGCAAGACCAGGAACAGGATATGGCATGCCATTATTGAGAGTACGTAAGTGGGACAGGGTTAAGGTATTGACACTCATGGCGTGTGGGTGAACCCCACAAATAAACGGACTCAGCAGAAGAGTGTCACCAGCTTTGAGGAAGCTGTGGAAGGCCATGTCAACCTTAGGTGAGCAGTGTAGAGTGGAGGGCGCCTTCAGCAGGTGGTCCTCACACCTACATCCGACACCTTAAGCTATATCCCACTTCCTTGCAGTATGCTAAAACATTTTCTGCACTTTCTAATTTTGAATGTCTGATTCTCCATGTGATTGCAGGTATGAAGTAATGCCCATAAATGTTCTAGTATCCTGTTTTGGAAGTACAAAATAGAGAACCGCCTTGCATTTCATGATCCCATTTATGTGAAGAAGAAGCAAGATGTGCTTGGTTCTTGAACTCCCACACCATTTCCACAACAGGAAGTGCTGCACTCTCTCTTTTGGGCACTCATTAGATATCTATAACTATACTAACAAAGGAGACCTTTGAGCAACCAGTGTAGTTTTCCAAAATGGAACTTTGGGGCCGATTCATGGAAAAGTGAGCATTGATCACGCAAAGTCCCCCTGCGGAAAATGACTTTGCGTGTGCCTGCACGCAAAAGATTCTGTGCACGCTCTGTGTATTCATGGATTTTTGAATGCAGAGGAACCCTGTGCGCAAGTATCGGCAGTAACGCCCACGGCACTGCCCCATGCAAAGCAAATCCAACCACGTATACCAACCGTTGCGCTCTTCTCGTCCGTGAAGTAATGCACCCCAGAAATACTGCGTGGAAACCCCCCCAGCCAATCCAACACCCAAGCGACATTTGTGGGGTTCCCCCATAATTAAAGCACCCCGTCAATATGCATTCCATTTTACGTAACTGTAGTCAGCACCCGGTAAATCTGTTTGTGAACCCCCTGTAAAGCACAGCTGCACCCTGCTAGTCTGCATATGAACACCCCTAACAGGGATCAGCACCCCAACTGTGTGCACACACCCATAATTACTGGATTGGACCTTACCTTTGCGCAGTGATTCCTATACAGTTTTACTTAACTTTACTTTATTAAACTTATAATGCATAGCAATGGACCTGGAGGCATGATGGCATGGACAACACATAAAACAGATACAAGAAAACATCTGCGCAGGTCAGTCAGGGGAGGAAGAAGGAAGAGAAAGGCAAAATTAGTCCAACAACCACGTTTTTAACTTTTTCTTAAAAGGCTCCAGTTTGGATTCCAGTCTTAGATCCAGCGGCAGGCCATTCCAAGCCGCCAGTGCCACTGTTGCAAAAGCTCCCTTTGCCGCCCTTTTGGATTTGCTTCTAGGAATCACTAGGATTTTGGATTAATTAGATCTGACTGATAGAGAGGTGGTCTTGATCACAATAAGATCATTCAAGTAGCAGGGCATAATACCCAGTAGACTCTTAAAGGTGATCAAAAGAAGGCGATAACGAATTCTCGACTCCACATGTAGCCAGTGCAGAGTTCTTCTGGCTGGCGTGACATGGTCAAGTCTTGCTAGGCCCATAACAACCGTCACTGCCCCATTTTGAATCACCTGGAGCCGATTTATTTCAGTTTTGCTAATGCCTGTCAAAAGGCTACAGCAAGAATCAATTTTTGCACCTACAATGGCTCGTGCTAGCCTTTCCTTATTACTCTGAGAAATCAGGGTTCACATGTGTGCAAAGAGTTTTAGGTAGTATGCGGCTCCAGAGACCGCACTCCCCACGTGGGCCTTCATGGAGTGATGCTGGTCTAGGCTAGCCCTTATTGACTTTATTTTCTTGAGATTATTGATCTTGACGTCACCAAGTTGGGAATTTCTATACAGAGAGTCCATTTTAGAAATCATAATGGGTGACCCCACAATCATGAGTTCGGTCTTGGACCTGTTCAAGGCCAATCCATTAATAACCATCCAATTTTCAATACATGTGTATGCTTTGTTAATTCGAGACTCATCTTGTACATGGTCACCGGTCAAGGGGATGATACACTGGTTATCATCTGCAAAGTTGGTAAACCATATGCCTTCTTGCTCAGGCATGGCAAAAAAATTGAGCTGTGTATATGTTGTAAAAACACGAAGACAGGCTTGCTCCTTCCAGAATTTAATCGGTACAGTGGTTGCTTCAGCCCTTCCCAGGCAGCACAGTTTTCCCTGTTCTGGAGAAAGGAGGCTACACAGCGGGAAGCCTTGAAAGAGAATGCTGCCACTTTTTAAGCCCGGTGATCAACAACTGTTGGTCAACCAGGTCGAAAGCAGTGGAGAGGTCCAACAGCATAAGCATGGAGGCCTCTCCCTTATCAATATTGGCCAGGAGCCTGGACTTAAGTTTCAGGAGAGCAGTTTTGGTACTGTGCCAAGCCCTGAAGCCCGATTGTCGGCAATTAAGTATGGGGAAGCTTCGATTATGGCATGGGAAGCCTCGGTCCAATTGCCTAATCTAAAAGACATTCACTCGGTTGAATCTAAATTCACCTCCCCTATTAGAATTAAGCACTATGACAAGGCTTCATCTCCTTTTAATGCTAGTCAACACCGAGAGGGGACCTTCTCTAATTTGGAAGTTTATGATGTTTCTTTTGCAGTGCCCTTTTTCCAAAAAATTATTTTTGACCCAATGGCTTCTGTGAATGGAGAATTGAACCCTCCGCCATCTTGTGCAGAGCCAAGCAGTAAGCCAATCTATACAATTTTTGCTAAACCCGCCAAGAGCGGAACGCCCGCTTCAAAACCTATAAATCAAGATCTAGGTAAGCCAAATCAAAAAATAATAGTAGCTCCGGAAAAAAAGAAATCTAAAAACATAAAGACTAGAAAAGGGGATGTTTCAAATTCTGCAAAACAGTTTATTAATGCACTTACCACCCCAAGTCAAAAAAACAACAAGACGTCTGTTTCCATTACAAAAAAATATGCACTCTTGAACCAAAAGCGGAGAGCGAGAGGAGGAAATGTAAAATTGCTGTCTAACCCTTTACCTCATTCGCCTTTAGATGGCCTAGAGGAAGCCATTGAAAGTCATCACCCTTCGATATCTACTGGACCGGTGATCTCCCCTACGACCGCTATTGTCTCTTCTAGTGAGTCAACCAATTTAATTGACCCTAATGAGCAAGCCTCTAGACAAGCAGAAATCAAAAGGGCGGTTGAAGCCTACATGGTTAATTTTGTGCAAGTTCCCATATTGGGAGCTAAGCAAATAGTCTCCGTACCACATGTGAGCTCTGAAACTAACCCTAAGGATCACAATCTACCATCATTGAATGATTGTTATAAGGTTGGTGCCAATGTCTTTAAAGCAAATCACTCTGGTGAGGAAGTTAGAAGAGGTAGTAACCCAATCCCGAAAAACAGAATTGAGAATGATACATTGGAGGGTCAAGGGCTAGAAATAGCCGAAATGGTGCGAGCACTATTACCAAAAACTCAACCGAAGAGTATAGCGCAACATATAGCCGAACCCCAGCAAGTACATGCCCTTGAGAAAAAGCAACCTAAACCTTTGGCAAGGGATCATAACTTGAATTCACTAATTATTGGATGTCGTCCAGCTCCTCACCCACAATTCCTCTTAAACAGGAAAAGTATTCTTGAGATTTTTTCTGATATAAATGAGCTAGAGGATGTGAGTTCAGCTGATATTGAACAAGTAGAATTCATTGATAAGAAAATTTTAACAATCAGTTCCCTGAAGCTGCGATCTCGTTTAGTTCGCAATATTATATGGTCTGCCAAAAACCAACTTTTTGACATGGGCTTTTTGATTATCCCCGGCTCGTCATTGACTAATGAACCACCTAGGGACCTCTCACAGGAGTTTGTTGCAGTAGTTAACTCAGGAAATGGAGAGTGTGCATCTCAATGTAATTGCAAATGCAACTGTGTACCAAATAGTTAACTAGGCCAACAATCACCAACTAAGTCAATACTATTTGCCTCATGGAACTCTTGTGGTCACTCTCATTTGTTTAACAACTACAGTAGAGAACTAAACCAGTTTGACATAATCATGTTGCAGGAAACCATGCTTACCAACTCCCCCATTTGGCAAGGACATACTATACATTTTACTCCTGCAGTACGGGGCGAAAAAGGTCGCCCGATGTCTGGTCTTCTAACTGCCATCAAAATTAGTTCTACCATCAAACTTATGTCAACCTATTCTCCAAATGCATTTATACAACTAACCATAATTTCTGTTTGCTCAATATCGTATGCTTTAATTAATATTTATTGGAACCATCACAGCATTACTGATGAACTTTTTTTTTAAGGAGATGATTTGTATGTTGGACTTTATTGTGATGTCTCCAGAAATTTCACATACTATAATTGCTGGTGACCTCAATGTGCATCTTCTCTCTGTAAGAGCTCCATCGGAAAATTTTAGACTAATTCAATGGGAAGACTTGATGTTTTCACGGGGTTTGTGTATGCTAAATGGAGCTTGCGAAGGAGATGTTCCACCAAGTCACACTTGGCAAAGTGGTGTGCGAAGAGCAACTATTGACTACATATATGTCGACTCAAATTTGTTTATGAGTGGGGTAACTTTTAAGGTCTTACCTCGAAGTGACAGTGATCACCTGCTTTTAACTAGTCACTGGAAAACTTCTTTGGCAACACCATTAAAGCATGTAGCAACTTATTCTGAAGTGCTCAGTGCAAATTCTCAGCTAAATCGAATTAAGTGGTATGAAGCAACAATACAGCGCTACACCAGCTCACTAGTGGCAGCATTCACCCACTCGTGACTAAGCAGCTCTCATCCAAGCGTTTGTTATTATGACCTCATGCAGGACTTTGTCCCAAGGGGTCAAAATTCCAAACGACAAACAACTTTGAGAAATCACGTATTTGATATATTGGTAAAAAAGAAAAAAACTGAGTATCGTGCACAAAAGCGAAAAGCTAATCTTCTCTCTCTCAAATATAGAACTACAGTTTTGACTCGTATTAAAACAAAATATCGAAACTGGATGCGCTCCTACCGAGCAACCCTCTATCAAAAGGATGGAGAGAACATGTTATCTATGACTCGCAATCAAAATACAGCTCAGATGTGGACCACACTAAATTTAGTTTCATCCATCCCTCAAGCTCTGATACAGTCGCATAATGTATCTGAAAAAAGTTGGATTGAACATTTCACCAGAATCTATGCGAGACCTACAGCAGCCCTTGTGGGGTCACACTTTGGTGAAATTATGCCATTCCACCTTAATTTCACTAAAGGTGACATACTGCACATTATCTCAACACTGAGTGAATCTAAGGCCCCAGGGCTGGATGGGCTTTCGAATAAAACATTCAAGCGTAATCCGAATCTATGGGCAGAGGTCTTATTTCAGATCTTTCAAAATATTATTGTTACTCAAACTATTCCTGCTACTTGGAGACATTCTATAATTGTACCATTGTTTAAGAAAGGTGATTGTCAGCGGCCTCAAAGTTACCATCCGATTGCTATACTAGATGCTCCAGGCAAATTGTTTTGTCGGATCATTTTGCGAGAGTTCAACGAATGGACGCAGCGTGAACTCAAAATAGACCCATTTCAGTCTGGTTTTATTAAAGGAATTGGCACTGCTCCAAACATGCTCGCACTTAATCTGATCAAACAAAAATATGTTAATGAAAACCGCAATCTCTATGTTGCTTTTGTTGACTTTAGTATTGCATTCGACTCAATTGATCGGCAACTACTATTCCAAAAACTTCATCAGCATGGGTGTCCCTCTTCAATTCTCCCACTAATAAAATGTTTGCATTCCCACACCTCTTTGCAGGTGAGATTATCTTTAGAAGGGCTCCTTACAGCTATTATTCCAACTGAGCGAGGCCTAAAGCAAGGGTGTATCCTTGCGTCTACACTATTCAATTTCTTTCTGTTAGACATTGGTATGAAATTTGAGAATGCAATCTCCGACTCACCCAAGCTAGGTAATCAGAAATTTACATGGCTGCTATACGCCAATGATTTGCTATTATTGTCATGTACACCTTATGGCCTTCAAAATCTCTTAAACAAATTGCAGGAGTATGTTATTGAGAACAATTTAATTATTAACCTCGAAAAAACTCAAGTTGTAGTGTGTCACAAAACAGCAATCAAAAAAACCTGTAGATTTACCTGGTCTTTGCATAATGAAGAGCTACTCGTAGTACAACAATACAAGTATCTGGGTCTCCCATTTTCAGAAGTATTGAATGATGATATATATCGTGTAACACTTGATGCAAAAAATCGCTCGTTAACATCGCAAGCCAAAATCTTACTGTTTAAATATGGCAAGTTCATACTAACTCATGTAATTGCCTTTTTCCAGCAAAAAGTAACACCTATTCTAATCTATGGGGCAGAAACTGTAGCACCAAAGCCATGAACCTTTTGGGATCGTCTTGAATCCCAATTTTGGAAGGGTGTTTTGAGATTGCCGCAGTCGACCCCAATCCCAATGATTCGTTATGAACTAGGACTAATTTCCGTATATTGTCAAGTATTATGGAAATTTTGCTCATTTTATCGGAAATGCTTAATTGGTGCGCCTTCTCACAATATTTTGGGTGTGTTGGCTAATCATTTGATAACCTCCAATTTGAAACTTCCGGGGAAATGGTCTGAGTGTGTACTAGACATACTAGTTAAGGCTGACATTTCAATAGAATTATTGTTGATGAATCCAACTAAGGCAAAATTAAAATTGCATCATTATGACTGGATAAACACGCGCCAACAATGCCTAGAATATGTGGATTGCGACTTGCAGAAATGTGGCGGACCTGTACGGAGTCCCCGCAATGTCCAGAAAAGTACTGCAAAGTCGATTCCATGAATGGACGAAGGGGGTTTTGCATGCCGAATGGCCCACAAAATCCATTGTCCATACAAAGAAATCCATTAGTTATGCCCTTAGTGTATACTTTCTTGACCCTCAAATCAACATCGGTAACGAAATTGTTCTCAAACCCATTGCAAACTTTTGCTTCAAAATAGGTCCTAAAATAACTTTTGCTCACTTCTTGTTTTTTTGTATTGTTTATTTATATAGCGCTTATACACAGGAAAGTGTTTCAAAGCGCTCAAGGAGGGTTGGAACAAGGGGAAAAACAACAGTCGCTCAGAGCCCTTGAAATTCTGAGATGTTAATAATCTGCTCAGGCAGAATAAGTGCATAGAATACATTTAACAGTTGATTCACAGCAAATAGTCCTGACGGCGATTCTGCAGTTTCACCAGTGGAATTAAGGGGAGAAGACAGGAGAGAACAGACGGACGATCTTCAACCATGTTGCGTTTGGATCGTGCAAGTGCATAGACGGTAAAGGGGGGGTCCGAAGTGCACCCAGTCGGTGGAGACTGGGTTAAGTGCAGAGAGAGCCAATCTCTTGGGTTATTTCCAGGTGCCGTGATCGTGGGTCGGTGTAGGGCCCTGATGCAAGTGAGAGAGAGGGCTGGCGTGGATGCCCAGGACCTGTGAGACTCTGAGGTACACCAGGCGGCCAGTTAGCAAGCTGTAAAGAAGAAGAGGGAGAGAACAAAGAGCTTGGCTAGCAGGGTAGAGGGAGAGCATAGGGAGAGGAGAAGAGAAAGGTCTTGAGGAGTTTCCAGAACCTAAGAAGGTCAGGCTCAAGACGGAGGGAGGCAGGGAGGTTATTCCAGTGGGAGGTGCCTACTGAAGATAAGGATCTTCCTCCAAATCTCTGCTTGGAGAATTGGCTCACTCGCAGAAGGTTGGATGTAGATGAGTGGAAGGCTTGTGAGGGACAGTATTTACGTAGGTAGTGTTGTAGGTAAGTAGGTCCAGGCCCCAGAAAGCCTTGTGGACAATGCAGAGGGTCTTGAACTTGATCCATGCAGCCGTGGGAAGCCATTGAAGGGATTTCAGCACCGGAGAGATGCAGTCTCTAGGATTGAGTGCAAGGATAAGTCTTGTGGTTCTATTTTGGATGAGTTGTAGAGGGTGCAGTGCTGAAGAAGGGAGGTTGAGGAAGAGACTGTTGCAATAGTCCAGCCTAGAGAGAATTAAGGCTTTAGAGACAGTGAGCCACTGGCGGAAAGTGAGAAAAGGTACACTACCTGTGAGGAGGTGTAGCTGATAGTTAAACATTTTAGAGGTGTCAAAGATGTGAGAGGAGAAATAGAGAGTGCTGTCGAAGATGACCCCAATGTTTTTTGCTTGGCAGGTGGGTGTAGGCGCAGGGCCACAGGAGGCCGGCGAGAGTGAAAGTGGGAAAGCAGGAGCAGGGGTCCCAATGCAAACAATCTCAGTCTTACTTGCATTGAGACCGAGGTTGTTTGCAGCACACCATGAATGAATAGCGGACAGTCAGATGTGAGCGAGGAGGAGGAGGCAGCTGAGGGAATCCTGAAACATAGTTTTGTGTCATCCACATAAAACTGGAAGTTAGAGCTGAAAGTGGCAATCACACGTGCCAAGGCAGCCATATAGACATTGAGGAACCAGGGGGAGAGGTTAGATCCCTGGGGAATGGCACAGGTTGAGAGAGCAGTAGTCTAAAGAAAGGCTCCGAGTTCCACCTGGGATGGGCGGTCGGAGAAAAAATGAGATTAACCATGCCACAGCATGACCTGTGATGCCCAGGTTGTCATGGAGACGTGCGATCAGGATGATGTGGTTAACTGTGTCAAAGGCGGAGGTGAGATCAAGGTGAATGAGGACAGAGGGAGTGTTAGTATCAAGATTTGAGAGCAGGTCTTCACGAGTGTTCAGAAGAGCAGTTTCGGTGCCTCTGGAGGCTCTAAAGGCAGACTGATGGTGATGGAAGCAGCCAATAGATTCAGTGTGGAGAGTCAGCTGAGGAATAGCCAACTTCTCCAGGAGTATGCCCAAGAAAGGAGTGATGGAGATAGGACGGTAGTTTTCTGGAATGAAGGGGTCGGCAGAGGGTTTCTTGAGCAGAGGGTGCACAAGCGAGTTAGAGGTGTTAACACCTAGAGGTTAACACCTAGAGTTGTTAACACTATCTAGGCCCAATCCCGGGCCTAGATAGTGTTAACACCTCTAACCTGTGTTAGTCTAGTGTTAACCGGGATTCCTCCTAGATCCCATATAGCCTACAAAGGCACCACCCTGTCTTTACTCCTAACCATGTGATGCGCACCTGGTCATCAACATGAACTGAGCATATAACTTCGAGGTCAGCCTGGTCATTTGCAAACAAGCAACTCTTTTCTCATCCCAGACATGCAGGCACCCCAATCTTGCCTCCCCACTGTGTATTGGCATTGATCTTTGCTCTCCCTGGTACAAATCACAGACCATTTTGTTCTCAGCTCCACCCTATACCAGCTACTTCTCCCAGGAGGGGAGTCTAGCCACTAGTGGGGGTCCTAATGGACAACAATCTTACTTTAGAACCACAAGTAAATGATGTACTCAAGAAATGCTTCTTTCTACTGCAAGCAGCAAGAAGGATCCTACCATTCCTATCATTTGCCAACAAATCAACCATCATCATTGCTCTAGTAGACTACGCCAATAGCCTATACTTGGGTATGCCTGAACGACTTCTGAAAAAACTACAACGCATACAAAATGCGGCAGCCAGACTGCTTCTCAAATTATCCCGACGAGAACACTTCACACCCGCGCTAAAATCATTACATTGGCTGCCAATAAAAAAAGAACTAAAATTCAAAACAATGTGCATCACGCACAGAGCAATACGCAAGCAAGGAGCTGAGTTTCTGAGGGACAAATTACGTCTACATCAACCAACAAGAACGCTCAGATCAATCAACAACATCCTCCTGGAACCGAAATCCTACAATGAAAGAAAACTCAGAGGATCTTTTTTCTCTCACCAGGCGTCAAAAACCTGGAACGACCTACCTAGGAACATACGCAACACATGAAACCACCTACTATTCAGGAAACTGCTCAAATCCTGGCTCTTCACTTCATAACTAGAAGACCGTCCTCAGGGGCACACACACAACTAAAACAGCGATGAATGAAGACACAGATCCCGATTCCCTCTAATCAATTGACTGAAAAGAAACTAAGGAAGACACTCCATGACATACCGAATGGCTGACCGAGAGATAGCCATGATAGGACACTGAAGACTGAACACATAACCAGGCCAAGACGGAAGTACTGGGATGACTCATCAATAGAACCCTGGCCCTAAACCGCTCCCTAGCTCCAACAGACCCATGCCACGATAGATAGCAAGAGAATAGGGAACTCCCTATCCTCTGCTTTGACACCAGAAGGGGAGAAAGATACATACCTAATCACACTAGACAAAGCCCATTAGGATACAGCTAGGAGCGCAAAATGCCATCACACACTGGCAACCAACTAAACAAATGAATTTAAGGGAGACGCTGCACGACATAACGAACGACTAACTGAAAGAGATCTCCATGATAGGAGGACACTTAAGATGGCATATAGAGGCAGACCAAGTCGCAAGTACTAGGAAGATTCATCAATAGCACCCTGTCTCTCAACCACACCCAATCTCCAGCAGACCCATGTCACGAGAGATAGCAGGATAAAAGAGAGTACTTAACTTCAGCTCCTACACCAGAGGGAGAGAAATAGAGATACCCAATCACATTATATAATGTTCATTATGATACAACTGAGAGTGCGCCGTCCCATCACACACCATAGTCAGACGGCCTTAAAGGAAATCAGCAACAACCCCACCCACAGGAATACAACGCAAATGGAAGAAGATGTATTTGTACCATGATACAGACGCCACTAACCCAACTTTCAAATCTCTGCATACCCAACCCACCCAAAACCTCACACAACCATCTTTCACCCAGCAAACCGCACACACTTTACCACACTCCATCAACAACAAACAAACAACACATAAACAGCACCTACAGCACACGAGGTCTCGTCTGGTCTGATACAGAAATGAAGCTGCCAACAGCAGACCACTTCTCCTACTCTCCTACTCCCCCTCCACCCGACTAAACGTACCCGCCCTCCCTCTTGATTACAGATCCGCCAGAACGCATGGGGACCACATCTGTTGGTGTCAGTGCAATATATAAATACCTTTAACATTAACATGAACTATTCCATCCAGTTCTTGAACTATTTAAGAGTGTTATTCTTATGCATGTGGCAGTTCAAATGAATTAACCATCATTCTGGGGGTCCTAAATGTACTAAATCTTGGTTCATGTTTTCGCAACTCAAAACCTCTGCCTCGGCTCCCATGAGTGTGCCTTTCAACTGCTCACATTCCTACCTAATTGTTCAAGGTTCTGACTCAATAAATGTATGTGTTATATGTGGGTGTACGTACATGTTCCTTGCCGTGCCTGGGAATTGGAATGTGATAATCAAGCAAGAGTTGAGGCCTTGTTCTGTGTCCCCGGCAGGGCCTGCAAGGATTCAGGCCTACTCTTACATGCAACACTAGCTCATGTTATAACTACTACATGCATACAATGTATTCTATGTGACACTATCACAGAGCAAATGGTTAGTTTTTCCCCTATATAACCCCCCGAACTACGTGTCTCTCATAAGTTACTTCCACCCATAGGGTTACCCCACCTCCTTCACTGACATTCATGCATTTTCCATGTTTTAATATAGTTTCTGCAATCTGAATCGTTTGGGAGAGACAGTGATCTGAACATGCATCCCAACATTCCCCCCTTTAGTAAATCCTCCATTAACTAACATCTCCCTTTCTCTCTGTCCACTTCATCCTTAGGGACCCATGCCCTACATTCATGATGCAAACTGCCCCCATCCCATGCATATTTCTCTGGGGTGCACGTGAGATATATCCAATCCCCATCACGTACTATATTCATCCAGTGCTTAGTGTAGTTTTCTGGATGTGGTGGGGGGTGTTAATGTCCCTGCGGTGTATATAGCCCTTTCAATAATAATCATGCATGGCTCATTTAGTTCTTCTGTTTGAGCCTGCCCATCCTTTCTTCCTGCTCTAATAGTAACCATAATCATTGCGCTGTTCGGGAATATCTTGGCACAACTTTGGAGCATCTTTTGACACGTGCAGAACAAGAACAACAGGAGCACGATTATCAGAATCAGTATCTTCACCAGTGCCCCAAGCCAGAATGGTGCCCATGAAAATAATGTATCGAACCAATCTTCGGCCTGCACACCTGCTTCATTTTCCATGGCAGTCTTTAGCTTGTGCAGGGCCTCTATGATATTCCTCAGGGACACATTATCTGTGTCATTTGGGGGTGTGTACGCGCAGCCAACTAACCCTATCTTCTTGGACACACCCATTCCATCACCGTCAGGAGATCCAGGACAGACCAGTTTTGAAGCGTCATCAAGGGGATCTCCCTTAGATCGCTCTTGATGGCATTTAGCTCTTGTTCAGTGTCATTCACCAGCTGGATCACTTCCCACCGAATAATCTGCAACCACTTTGCATTTTCTGCAGTCTGGATCCCTGGTGTTAGGAGGGAGGTGAAGAATACCTCCATCTTGGTGTACAGCCAATAGTTATCTAGAATCGCTTTAGCAGCTTGGATAAATCTTCAAAAAGAAAGCTTGATCTACTCTTTCTCAACCACACCAATGGCTTCTCCTTCCTCATCTCAGGGGTTGGATAGAGGCTGGAATAGATAGCTACATCCCATGGTTGGATGCAACTGTCAGGTGAGCTTCAGGCACCACTTGGATAGCAGAGTGCAGTTAGCGAGCACATACTTCACCAGTAAGTAGGAAGATGCAGATATGCTTGTTGACCGCATACCCAGTACACGTCCATCAGTGCCGATGTTCTTTTTGCAAGATCTGGAATTAACATTGTCTTATTGCACTTTTAGTGTTAGTTCCTACAGGAACAGTCTCTTGCCCTTCTAACACAAAACTGATATTTGTCTGCTTGCTGAACTTAACTAGAGTTTCCTGTGCTTCAATCCATGTTATTTTAGGTGTATATGCAGTCCATATAGTGAAACAATTCGTGTTGACATTCCATATAACTTCTTCTCCAAACCCGGCTAACCCCGCTGCTGCACAACTCACCACTGCCTTTCCCCATCCATTTGATACAAACAACACTCCATCTAGCTTTAACAAGGACTGTGGCTTACATTGGGGGGCACTTTCGTCTTTGGCACACTGCTCTCCATCTTTGTCCATCAATACAACTTGTGCCCCTGGAACAGACTGCAAACCCTACACAGCGATAAATACACCAAACACTGGGCCTACAAAGGCATTATCTCCTGGGGTACTAACATTTTGGGTGCCCCAGAAGCATGGGGATTAGAGAGCAGACATAACAACTGCCGTAACACCTCTGTTTCCCTACCAAATTCATATGACTTTACCACATGTTACTGAATTCTGGGTTATGCACATCAGACATTGAATCAAACACTACACCTTTATACACATTGCATTCATTTTCTTCATGTAAATCCCTTCTAACTCTTAACTTTAAATTTCACATTATTGTATCCTGTATTCTCATCCGTTTAAAATTCACAACAGTGGTCATGTAAACTTGGTGTAGTAGCATAAACAAATGTATTGTTTTTATCATATACCTCTATATTACAAACCCACACCCCTTTTTTATGACCTAACCATATAACTATGCTAGACTAGTATAAAAATAAGCCAAGAAAAAGCCCACATAAAAAGAGAAAAAAATACTCTTTTACGTTTGTTTCATCCAAAAGCACTTTTCAACCCCTTAATATTAATAAAACATTAAAAATATCAAGTACTGTTTTTCCCTAAAGAAAAAAATCACCTAATTAAAAGCACTCTGATAAAATATTTGTGGTTGGTGTTAATGTTTCGCAGTACCTTATCATCAGACAAATGCACCCAGTACTGCAAATCCTTCACTTTTCCCACAAGTGGAGAAGCATACACCACAGAGTAAAGTCTGTTGTATCGGGGCTCACTCCACCTGCAGACAATGGTCCTCATTAGGACCCTGGCGCTCCCGTAATGAACGGTGCCGGTACGGGACCTTCACTGTTAATTACGGGATGCCCTATTACAAGGCCTGCTAGAGGGTCCCTCTTTTCACGTCTGGTCTGACCCGCTAGCAGACCAGGATGCTTACAATGGGCCAGTCATTAACAGGCCCGTTGTTAGCATCCTCCCCATTCCCATTGAGCCCTATGGGGCTCAATGGGAATGGGGATGGATTTTAACCGGGTCCAAGAAAAGGGCAATTACCGGGTCCGCTAAGGTCGGCATAACCCGGTTATTGCCCTTTTCCTGGACCCGGTAAAAAATCATTACCGGTGGCAGGGTCGTAATGAGGCCCAATGTTTTTAATATATACTTTATCTCCAGGAAACAGTAGTAATGGTGGCGAGCTGGCAGATTCTGGTGCAGCACTGTTTTCACGTTCATCCGTCCGGCGTAGAGCACTCGGTTGAGAAAGGTATTTAATGCACTTTGTTAGCTGAGTCAGATACGAATTAAACTCATCCGCCAAAATTGATGCAGTCCTGTGAGCACCAGAAGCACTACACACAGGAGATAATGGCATGTGCATATGCCTTCCTCTTTCTATTTCATGCCGGGAGAGGTGTCAGGGCTGCGTCCTCAAACTGAACAGGGCCAGAGGGAGAGAATGCCCCCAATTTCTTTTTAATGTAGCACAGAGTGTGGCATGGGGTGATAAATGGAACACATCTTGTGTTTGATACCCAAAAGAGCTGCAATTTCCTTAAACAGCTCATTAAAGAAGTGGGTGCCATTGTCGCTTGTAAGCGTGTTGCACACCTCCTATTGGGTGAACACTTCTCTTACCAGAAACTTGGCAGATGATTTGGCATCAAAATGCGCACATGGACCATCCTCAATCCAACGCGATAAAGGACATACTACAACTATGAGGCACCTGAATGTATTACTTCTCTGACCCATATCCGTGATGTCTATGTGAAGATCTCACAAAGGGCCAATTAGGCATGGTAGTGTTCCTCTCAAAGTTTTTAATGGCTGCCTGATGCTGTACCTCTGGCAAACTACACAATTGGACGTTGTGAGAAACTCATGGTGACAACAAGTAAGACAGACACAAGTGATCACAATTCAAGGGTGTTTATTGAACAATGAATGCCGTATGCAGGTTGGGAAAACGCATTTTCTAAACCTAAATCTATGAAGGGAGCAAGCGTCGACCATGAAATAAATGAAAAATGAGGCAGTCCTAGTGGTGTCTTGTCAAATAAAAGGGCCTATGCAAGAAACCCATTGCCAAATCTCACAACTAATACAAAAAATGCAGGGATAGTTTTCAGGAAAAGGAAAAAGTGTTTGTAAATAATATGTCAGGATGCGCTAGCCTGGGACTCCCTTCCCTACGTTTTCTGCACAAGGCAAGATGAGAGCCTGGAGCACAGCACAGATTTGAGTTTTTCCAGCATGAGTTAACAGTTCCAATGGCAGCAATCAGGACCGTCGATGGCCAAGTGTCGTTCCTCTTAAAAGTCTCTTGCCTTTGAGGGACTGATGTAGTCACTAACAAAACAAACACAAAGCTCTATTTCACAGTTCACGTTGGGTGACGACTTCACCCCTGGGTCCCCCTCTTCTGGACGCTGACCCTTTAAACAATTCCTATCAATATCCAGGTCTTTGGGCTGCGGGTTCCTGATCCTGATGGCCTGATAGGTTTAACAACAAACAAACATAAAAGTTCTGCTTCATGTATTCTCTGGGTATTAGCTTTCCACCCCTGGATCTCCCTCTGCTGGGCTCGGACCCTCAATGAGGAGAGGGACATTGTACTTCTTCTGTCTTGTGGTGTCTCTAGGCTTCTCTCTCGGTCGGGCCCAGATTACAAACCACCAGCGTAACAGTGTACTTCTCCTGTCTCCTCCTTAACGGGATACACTCCCCTTGCCTTCTCAATGTCCTTCAACTAGTTTGCTGCAAACCTCTCTTTCTCAGGTTCACTTGATCAGAGTGATAATGGATCACCCATGGGTCCCCCTCCTCTGGGTGCAGATCCCTCTCAATTTCCAATGTCATTTTAAACAGTTCTGGTGGACATCCCTTGGCCACATTGCCCTTGTCAACACCTTGTTTCTCTGGACTTTTAGACTTTTCCCCTTTCACGTTAGCAAACCTCTTCTGGGTTTACTCTTGCAGGTTTCACAGTCACATTTACTCTCAACATGCAGGATTCACTTCCCTTACTTTCTTGTGTATATAGATCAAAGCCTTTCAATTGTATGAGGATTTTACTAGACCTCCAGAATGACCACTTATAGCCTTCTGGTTTCTGTAGTTTTACTGAAATGGGGATCGACCAGAGTCTCTCGAGGTAGCACCCATGGGTTGCCGGTTTCCCCTTGTAGCTGGCCTCCCCTTCAATGCTTGTTACAGTTCTTTTTACAGTTCGTTAACCTTGTTCAAATTTGTCGCTTTGCGCTTCTCATTCAACACAGCCTGGTTCTTATTGATTCTCACCTCGACTCACCGTCTGTGATGAACCGCTTGGCTTTTCTGGATTCAAAGCCTGTACCAGAGAAACAGGGGCTTCTCTCAGTCCTGCTTATTGAAAGAAGCTTGCCCTGTGTACCATTGACATCTGCTGGAAGACACTCGCACTATTGTTCATGGCCTTAGGCTCTCTTCCACGAATGTTCAGCGGGCCTGGGATGAGCAAGGTCACCTCACTCCTTGCCACCTCCTCGATTCCTGCCACCTTTCTCCTTCGTGTGAACTGCCACGCCTGCTTTGCCATCTCATCCTGCTGTTTGTCGTGCTCTCCTTGCTCGTACTGTGCTCTCTTAATCCACCTTTTACCCTGTGGGGAAAGGAAAGGCCCGTTAGGTTTGTGTGGTTCAGGTTAATTGCCTGACTTTTCCTGACCCTTGTATTGGGACATGTCAGGTAAACAGCTTTGGTTTTAGTCCATTGTTCTTTGTGTTGTGTGAAAGTGTTCAGGGTGTAAAAGGTTGGTGGCAGATTTCCTGAGTGTCCTACGGGGTAGGATGGAGAAAAGGTTTTGTTGGGGACGAGACAGGGAAGGTTTGTAAAATGGACGCAAATGGCTTATATGGAGAACAGAATATAGGGGATTGTGAGAATTGTAATATTCTATCTGAGCAGGTTGGGAGTGCAGAAGATAGCAGTCAGAGGGACGGGAAGAAGAATGACTGGGAGTATTTGAATAGGGAACAAGAAAGCAAGAATTCTGAGAGAGGAGGTTCATGCTCCTAGGGTATTTATCAGATGTGAATGGGTTATTGGTTGTACTTTTGGGTAAGAGAGATTCAATAGGCGTAAGAGATGATTAGTGTGCCTAGCTTATAAAAGATTCAAGGAGTTTGTTCCACTCACTATCCTCTCTGTGATAGTACTACATCTCACCTGGGGTATTCCCCAACACATAACCCCGGGTTGCCCTACCTAGGTGATCCTCCCCCATTGGTCCACTGGATCCAACAGCGATGGGCGTGTCCTGGCAATTTGAATAAGGGATTCTCTGGGTCTTACTGGGAGAACAACCTCAGGTTTCTCACAACGTACACATAGTTAGCAATTCCTGAATATTGGGCACATACCAATCTTCTTGTATATCTGCAGCAATACACTGTTTCGATGGGATAATGAAGTTGCGCAAGCACCGCTAAGGCAAATCCCGGGACATTACCACCTTTCGGTACTGGTCTGTCTCCACAATAAGGTAGTCTGGGACTGATCACACCCCCTTCTTTGCCACAACTTCTCACTCTGCTGCTCCTGAGCTTTTATCTCAATTATTTCAGTGACAGGAAGTGCAGTATATGGAACCTGCAGCTGCATTTTTGCAAATGCTGAATGCTTAGGGATGTCTGGTACTGGCAAATACGTAGCCTGTTTTGCCACTGTGTCTTCAGCTTTGTTCATGAGGGAGACGAAGTCTGTGCCACTTTTGTGGGAGGCACACTTGATGAGTGAGGCAAGCGTGGGCTGTGAACGGGCATGAATCAACCAGTCCAACAGCGCCACATGCTGTACTGGGGACCCATCTTGCCTGCAAAATCCTCTTCTCATCGATCTCGATAACCCTGAATGAACAGTTGTTGTGACATAGGCTGAGTCTGAATAAATTGTAATGCGGCACCCTTGTGCTTCCTCAAGTGCTTCAATGAGAGCAATTAATTCTGCTACTGAATAATGACCTGATAACCTCTGCTGCACAAAAACCTTATACTCCCTGTCAACTAGTCGTACCACTCCTGCCCAGTAGGTCGCTGGCCTGTCTCCTGGTCAAGAGTAGAGGACCCATCAACAAAGTATACCTCTCCATCATCTAAGGTACCATCATGTGCTTTGGGCATCCCTTACTCAGGACCCTTGCATGTAACACAGTCATGCACCTTGCCATCATCAGTAATGGGCTCAAACAATAAAGTAGCTGGATTCACTGTTTTACAATGAACATTGTGAATAGATGGGCAGACATAAAACGTCAATGAACGCCCTGTGACAATAGTAGCAGACTTCTCAATGGCAGAAGCAGCAGCAACCATCGCTTGTTTGCACAGAAACTGTCCTTGCATGACAGAGTCCAGCATGCCACTGTAATATGCTAGGGGTCTGTGACCCATAGTGCTGTATTGCCTCAATACTGCAGTCACAAGCTGCTAATTAGAACGTGAAAAAAGATATAACTCCTTACTATAATCAGGAGTTGCCAGTACAGGAGCAGTGGAAATAAAGGTTTTCAGTTCCTGAAAACTAGTAACCATTTAATCAGTCCAAATAATAGTATTTGTTGTCAGTTGTGCTTCGTTGAGGGTCTGGAGCAATGGTCTGGTATATGACGTGTAGTGAAAAATCCATTCTCAATTACAAATCTTAGCATGTCCTTAACTGTCACTGTCTGGGGAGTAGCGTGCACCACTACTGCACATTCTGCAGTCACTCTTTTACCATTCACTAAATCAAGTGACCTAAATACAACACTTATTGCTGACAGTACTGCAACTTTGCTCTGTCCCCCTTATATCCCTTGTCAGCCAACAGTTGTAACAAAACAACACAATACTCTCTGCATTGGTGTTCAGTAGTACTGCACACCAATAAATCATCCACATATTGGGTAATGTTACTGGGGACATCAATGTTTCCTAAATCCTCATGTAACACTCTTCTAAAGATACTCAGGGACTCACAATACCCTCCAGGGAGCCTAATATATTGGAAGTAGCTCCCAGCAAACGTAAACGTTGTGAGGTATTTTAAATATAGATGCACAGGTACTGAGAAAAATGAATTCTTCAGATCCACCACAGTAAAATGAGTTGCATCAACAGGTATATTATATAGTATAGTAGCGGGGTTCGGAACCACTGGGAACTTTGCCAGTACTACATCATTAAGGGGGCACAAATCCTGAATCGTCCTCCGGCTAGCCCCCTTTGATTTTTTTAACTGGGTCGATGACTGTGTTACACAGTGAATTGGTTGGCACTATAATACCCTGAATCAGAAGGGTCATGATGGTGTCATAAATCCTTCCCTCCGCTGCCTTTGATAGGGGGATACTGTTTAAATCTAGGCAGCACCGTGGCAGATTTCAATGTGATACGCATGATGTAGGGCTTATGCAGAGTGCATTACTCTGCATAAGCCCTACATCATGTGGATAACTCATCCACAACTTGTCAGGTACCTGAAACAAATCTCATGCAGCAAAGGAGGGAGCACTACCTACCAGTAGCATGGGACAAACTACGTGTCTGCAGTATATCATGATTTTGCAAGGGATACACACTTCCAGTATTAAATCCACCTCACCTTCTTTATCATCAAAAAGGTCCTCATATGGTAGGATCAATGCACAGATCTGTGCGCCATTCCCCATTTTCAGAATCAACTGCTATCAGCACAATCCTGCCCTCTGACCCTAGAACTCCTTCTATGTCAAGCATGATGATTGTTCCTGCAACTACTTCTTGGGGTTGGGCAGGCCTAAACAAAAACTCAGAAGGTATTCGCCAGCATTGGTTAGCCACCTGTGGCACGGCACTGAGCAGTATTGTGATGCCATATACGAACAAATCAGAGGCCACGGGTATTCCTCTTGCCACAGATGCCAATGCCAAATGTGTGTAAAGTCAACATTACCCTCACGGCACACATTCCGGGCAAAGAACACACAAAGCCCCATTCAGTGAATTAGATGGTCATGTTGAGCTTACTCTCTCTCCAACAAATTAATCAGAGTCAGAGTGGAGTAATTACCTTAATTGGTAATTTCTTTGTGAAAGGAACTTATTGAATTGCCCCGGACAAGCCCTGCATATCCATGACTTTGCCTGACTAATGCATAATTTAGTCACACCTGTATCCCCATGAAACAAATGGTGTTTATTTACAAAGGCTTCCTCTTCTGGTTCAACAGTGACCGAAAGGACTGGGCATGCTAAGTCTCTCTGTGGGCTGTCCTAATTTGGATATGTATTAGTTCCTGTGAAAACTAATGGATTCCCTATGACCACTGTGCCCCCCTGATAGTGTGTCACAGTGCATTTGGACAGAATTACTGTTCGGTATCTGAGGACCCTGCTGCTGCCCTTGGTGCACTGCATACAGTGGCATGTTACTAGTGCCCAGAGCTGACAGCTGCGGAAATGATGGTGGAGGTGGAGGCAGGACAATGGGCACTGGCACACCATATGAAACTGATGGGGATATCAGTCCATACGACAGGGGGTACGCAAATGATTGTCTACTTCCACACTCTCTTGAAAAATGACCAATTCACTGCATGTCCAACACTGACCTGTTCCTCCTCCCCACCACCCTATTACTCCTAAAACCCCTCATCCTTCCCCAGTCCCTGAGAACCCCCCTCAACCTTGCTGAAACCCCCCTGGAAACACTCCTTGATACTGAGGTTGGTACCCACCTGCCCAATCGGTTTCACCTCCCCACACAGGTGCCGCTCGCACGTAAGCCTGCACCACCCTGAACTCTGCCAATCCTTCTGTCTCCACTGCCGCTACAGCCCCCTCCAATACAACCTTGGCTAATTTTTCCTGAACCAGTTTCACTTCCTCCACTTATGCTCACTGCGCTGCTTCCTTCTGTTTTTCTTTTGACCGTTTACAGTGGTGTATAATAATAAACTGGATTTCCAACGAATCCTTTGCCCAAACCCCCACTATCTTGTTGACAGATTTTACACTTCCTCCGAAAGCCCCCTTTTCATGACACAGCCTGCAAGTATTCAGACCTACTCTTACATGAAACACTAGCTCATGTTATAACTACTACACGCATACAATGTATCCTACATGGCACTACCGTTTTTTGACAATATAACTTCCCATGACAAATGTGTCTCTCATCAGTTACTTCCTCCTCCCCCTGCATCACACTTTACACATTCTCCATGTTTTAATATATGTTCAGCAATGATATGATGATATGAGGTTATTTATAACGCGCTTAATACCCGCGGACCCGGGGTCCGTTTCATCTTGTTTCCAGGGCAAGCATGTTGCCCCTGAGCTATCCTCCCAAGACAATCTGAACCGTTTGGGAGTGGCGGTGATCTGAATGTGCATCCCAACACACAACTGACAATACTAATGAAAAACCTGCATCACTCGATGAAAATAACCAGGCAGCAACATTCAAATCAGCGTAATAATGCTGGCATGTGGTGCAGCCTGCGTTGTTATGCTGTCGAATTCACCTAATCCTCCTCTATTGGCATTCTCTATTGTATGCCACTGATTCTATGATTGTGCGTAATCTACAAATTCTATAATTAGCGTTGTGGACCTGGTTGGCCTCTAGTTACACGTTTTCCATGTAAATATTAGAATTGGGACTCGATCTTCCTTTTCCAACTTTTCGTAATGTTTTACAAGTTCTTCGTGAAGTGATGAAAAAATGTGCGTTGGATTGAGATGCACATTATAAAGAAAACCAGTCTTGCAATCACTGCATTACTTCTGCATGTCGAATTAAGAAATGCAAATGAATATCCCTTTAACCGTAAGCCCTTTGTGAGGTCATTGCTTTACTCTGTCAGTGAATGAAAGCCAAATCTACCATGACCTTTTCTTAATTACAAAACAAGGCGCTACAGGCGAAGCTGCCATTTCTCCAAGGTTTACAAAGATCATAGCATTATTAGTATGGGATTTAACAACAAGCCAAACTCATATAATGGTGCTGGAACTTCTTTGCACATGCTTCCTCATTGTTATTGATTATTTATTTCAATGAGACAACTGTTCTAGGGCAGTGCATCTCAATGAATAATCAGACTTCTAGAATATGTTCCGATTGCAGTAACGCTATGGGGAGAGCCAGTCCCAAGACACATTACAGCGATATACATAGTGTCTGCAATATATCGAAATAAGGCAGATACAAGCATTAATTAGCAGTGATGAGTACAGAAAATATACAAGAAACATAACCGCATCTACAGAGCACGTTAGGAGTTGTGGTGTAGTCACATCCAATAAGCATTAAGATTTCAGGAATGTATGCCGCACACATACTCTATATTTAATGGTACATAGTTCTGATAGGTGCACTCAACTGTGTGTGTGTTTATGCGTGTATGTGTGTGTGTGTGTGTTTATGTGTGTTTTTGACACTTCTACATGTGAATCGGTAAATGCTAAATAAATGGGTTGTGTCACTCCGCCAATCTTTTTGTTCATGTTAGTAATGTTTTTCTTCCAAAAACTAGGCACTGTCAGCATCAGGTGGGAGGAAGACCGCAACACCTGCCGGTCTGAAAATGTGTACAAGAAAGGAAATGGTGACATCTCACACTTGTGCTCTCAATGCCTGTGATCAGTCATTCAAAACATGATTTTGCTACTTGTTAGATGTACTAGAAATGTGTATTTAATCAAGTAACTTGCTATGAGAATGTTGCATCATAATTATCAGATGTATACTTGTGCAATCATAGTCAGCCATTGCATACAATGCAGTATGAAACAGCCAACAATAACCTCTCAGTGCATGTGACTCTTGTTTCGCCATACAATGGCTTCCTCTAGGCTAGTTACACAATATCTGGCTCTTGCCAGGTTAATTCTTGACATTCAGTTGTGGTATCTTTTGTTTGCTACAGTTTCATTATAACATATAGTTAAAGTAAATCATTCAATGATTAGAAATTTAGATTATAAAACAATCTGTGAGTTTCTGGTCTTATTATGGATGTTTCATCCTGTCAATAAGCATTCCAGTGCTAGAGCTAAGCGCAGTGCCACTCATACCCCACATGGGATAAGATTGAATGTAATCATATGTACACTACAACAAATCATTCATGGTATCTCTTAGGGAGTTTTCTGGGTACCTAGAACCTTGTTTGCAGAGAAGCTGAGAAGTAATTTGATCTCTGCTGTTTCAGAGTGCTTTCAGCTTTAAGAAAAAGTATTTCTGTCGCAAGTAGGCACGGAGCACCTGCGCAGAGTCCTGCGATGAGTCCAGTCACTCTTGGTAAGGACTCTAAGGAGAGCGGATGCAGTATAACTTTGCAGAGAAGTTGAGAAGCAGTTTGATCCCTGGCATTTCAGCATGCTGGCATCTTTAAGAAAATGTACATCTGTCTACATAGTGCTACCTCCCCAGTGAAGCTCCATTCCCCGTTATTGGAACCAGGCATAGCCAGAGAGCGAGGCCCAATCAACAAGGAAGCGGATAAGACTTTTATAACCTTACTGACACATTTCATGCTAGTGCCACTTTCCTAAAACCATTTGCCTTCTTTGATGGGAAGTGGGGAAGTTGGGGAAGTGCTGGCGACAGCCGTATTGGAAATACTGGAGAGTGCCCGTTTGGTAGAAAAACAGAGGGTGGGTGAGGCACGCACTCTGGTTCCCAGTGTTAGAATCCTGCTGCTTTTCAAGTTGCTGTTCTCCTCCAAGCGCTTTCATGTCTCTAACAATAATCAGGGAGGCTGTCCTTTCAGGTGTTTCAAATTTGTCTCAATAGGTCTCATGGAATTGTGGTAGCTGTAGTATGTTTAAGGTAACTAGGAACCAACTCCCCTCCAAAACCACAATTTTTTCCTGGTGTGGGTAGGGGGAAAAGCAATGATGTGGCTCTCCTAGGTAGGGCATGGTGCCACTGCTTCTAACCGCTGCCTGTAAAGCCCAGGACTTCTGAACCAATTTTGTAGAAAAACAGAGGGTGGGTGAGGCGCGCACTCTGGTTCCCAGTGTTTGGATACACTTTTGAACTTGCAAGAAACATGTGAGCTTGATCCCCAGCTAAGTCTTCTGACGACAGCTGATAGCGTGGACTGTTTGGAAATGGAGGAAACAGGAAATTCATAAATTGACTTAATGCCAACCATTGCTGCGCCTAGACCTACTCTTTTAATCGAGGAACAAAGTGATGCATTGGCATTTGATCCCTCAGAATCCCTGCTTGAAGTTATCTGGGCAAACGTCCCTCTCGTGCTGTCTCCCAAACAACTTCAACTCCATCCACAGCACCTCCTAACTGAGTTTGTAATTGCCCTTCTGCCAGTGAATAAGGAGGAATGGAAAGAGACAGTGGAGGAGATCGACAATCACATTCTCATAGTTTTTAAGGACAAAAACACTGCACACTTACTCTGAACTCTGCTCATCAACAACATCAGCACATATGATTCAGGGGGCGGGTGGAGGGCCTTGCCTCCCGATGGAGACAGCACCATTCTCTGTTATTCAAAAACTAAAGGACCCCTACGTTCTACCGCTTACTGAAAATATGATGAAGAAATCATCTGATAATTCATTAGAGCATCTCCATGTTAAATGGAAGTGGAACAGTGGCTCGTTGAAAAGAACTGGTTCAGGGTCTTTGGTGGGAGCTAAAAAGTATAATGAGAAAGAACTGACTTGACTGACAAGGTGCTCCTTGAGGGCTTTGTGAATTTTGATGCCAGGGTTCTGTGCTCAGGTCCTGAGGTATTAACCCGCTTAATGATGAGAGATCAAACTCCAGCTCAGAAAAGACCCCGCCTAAATTAACCTTTTACAGGACAGGTAACAGAGCCCCGGAAGTACTACTTCAATAATTCCAGGACACCTAGTCTCTTTCATGGGCCCAAGCTCCTACCCTGAAGTGCCAAACTCCTCTGCAACTGACCTCACTTTACTACATGACTTAGTACTTTTAAGCAAAGAATCAACTCACTGAACTCCAGCACCGAACTAGGAAAAACACCTAAAATGGGTAATAAGGTGAATACACTGCTGGGGACCGGCAATGTTGATTTGCACAGAGAGTAGGTATTTCAGGGGTAGACAAACCTGAAGAAGCAAAGTCCCACAGGAAAAGTAATGTGCATATGGAAGAAATTTTGACTAGTAAGACCTTGCATTCTTTGGAAACTAAAATGAGTACCTCTAACTCAGAACATAGAACTTCAAGTGGCCAAATTAAGGAAAAGAAGTATTCTAGCCAATCGGCTCACAACTCATTCAGCCAGATGTCAGTTGTCACAATTGCAATGGCACCTTTCATGAAACTATATGAAGTCTGGGGACCTCTCCACCAATCTTCTAACTGTCACTTCTGAAGAACAAAGTCCTCAAATCAAATTTGAAATTCTATCTTGCTTGTGGTGTTCTAACTAAAGCTTTTGACAATATTAACAGACAGTGCTTGTGGAACAAACTGTCCCGGTGGAAATGCCTGGCTGATTTAGTCGCTCAATTAAAGGCTCTGTATACAGAAACCTTTTTCAGAATTTGGCTTATAGGGGAAGTTTGCTCAAAAACGTTATTGTCCCGATTGTTCATGCATGTATTTTTAAGCATACTGTAATCAATCGTAAAAAAAATCCTATGCATCTTCCCTTAGTTTGCCTCACTGTTACAAATGCAAAAGCAACGGGTTGGGTGCAGCCATCTTTTGCTAATCTTATCAGTTGATGCATGGCCCTAAATACAAGTGCCCTCACAGCAAGAATACAGATCGCCCGCCCCTCAAACTGCTCCCAATGAGATGGAGGACCAGGTGCACCTGCTTCACCTAGCAGGCCGTTCCAGAAAATAAGGACAGAGATAGTAGCGTTTTATGTTGAACCAAAGACAGATGGATATGGAAGTGGTAAGATTAGTATTCGAAAAGAGAACCAAGTGCCAACGCAAAATGTTCATCCCCTGCCCCTCCTCCCATCCCCCACTTTATTGTGCACAAGGATGCAACGGTGACAGCACATTAGGATATCCCATGTGACAAAACGTTGTAGATATCAATAGCCTGCATACAGGATGTGGTTGCAGGTCTTTGAGCAATAATCAATCACAATATGGTCCATCTAACAACCCATAACTTTTCACAGAATATATTGGTGTGCAAGGCCAGTAAGCAATACGTCCCAAAAAAAATACCTCTATTCCTTCTTATTTAAACTATACACAAATAACAATCATAACTAGACAGATAAGCAAACCGTGAGTTATGCACTCTCTTTTTTATAGTGCGTGGTATAAATATCATTCAACATAACATAAGGTACTGTGTCAAGTCTTTTGGTCACAACGCACATTCGCACGTCGCTGAATTAGTATTATGTATACAGCACACATGCTGTTTTTAATCGCACAAATATTATGGATAGTTGAGCTTACATAATTTCAGTTCTATTCTCTCATAGGACACTGCAAAGCCGCTCCGAACAAAGATAGCAGAAATAGAAACAACATTTTTTTATGTCCACTTTCAATATGGTAAATGTTATCATTTTTTGTGGGTATTCTACACATTGTGTCCTTCATAGGATTCTTTTTTCAGTGATTGAAGCCAGAAAACGGTAGGGTTACATTTTGTGAAAGAATGCCAGAAAAAAGAAAAACTGGGCTGCTTCGGGCAAGTGGTTCAGAAAACCAAGGACAGAGACAAACAGCCATGTAAAATATGTTTTGCGACAGGAAAGGAAGAACAATCCAGAAGATTATGTGTTGCAGTTACCTCCGGGGATATATTGGGCCTCATTATGAGTTTGGCGTTACTGGTGAAACTGGCAGGCTGCCGCCAAACCTCCAAAAATGTCTGGTGCCCGCGAATATGCAATTACAGGGTGTTCCGGCCCCGCCGGACCTGGTATTTGCCCATTCGCGGGTACCGTAAAAATGATGCTCCCCATTCCCATTCAGCCCCGTAGGGCTGTGCATCGGTTGCCCAAACCATGAACATGTGCTATGGGGCAGGACACAGCTGACCTGGATTTTCAGGTTGGTGTCTTGTAAAACATGAGAGAAATTCACCAATGGCACCCCGCATATGCTCCATCCCTCTTAAATTATGATCAAATTTAATCATTTGTGCAATCCTGGCCAGCCAGCAGTCGAATGCAATGTATTTTTGCTCCTTCAACAGCCAATCGTCCTGCAGTACTGTGTTTTGCGACTCAACGGTGGTGGACAATTCCCCCAAACTAGGCATACTGAAATCGAGAACTTCAGCACATTTGTCAGTCAATTGCGTTGAAGCTTCAGCTTCTGTTAGTTAGGGCTGTGATATTTCCGCATGAATTGGAGAAACAGTTAACAATGAATGTTTAGTGGGTGGAACATTTTTAGAGGGTGTTGATTGTGTCAAAGGGTCTGCGAGCAATTGCAATGCCTCTTCATTGTCTTCAGTTTCATCTGGGTGATTTCCCACAAAGTAGCAATGGTCCATGGTAACTTTGTATGTTTTGCAGCTGAGTTTCCATTCATTTTCCTGCCACTAGACATATGCATCATGAGTCTGGATATTGACTGCACCACGCTGTGCCTCAAATGTTGCTCCATTGTAAAATTCGTTTGGCAAGTGACATTGTTGGCTTCAGTTGTTGCCAGTGTCTTAATACTCCTCTTCCTTCTGGACCGCTAACAGATTTATAGAAAAAAATGCTCAATGTCTAGCACACATACAGAATATACGACTGTCCAACCTAAAACAGAATATGACTAAAACATCTGCTTAAAAACTTCTCGAAAACAAACTGGCTTGTTCTTTACCATTGTTTTCTTAATTTATTTCAAAACTGTGGCCTTCACTTGGCCGACGGCAACATCAACCTGAAAAAAGAGCATTTTTATATGGTTTACATCAAGCAAATTTTTTATCGACTCAAACAAACATGTCATATCTACAAACAGAAGCAACTTGATGGACCTCAAAACATTACAACATTATAAAAAAGCATTCCCAATCCAATGTAATGCACAATTGTATTTCATATTAGGTTATGTATACCTTTGCTCCATGTGCCTCTTCTAATTCGACATCTTGAGTACATTACTTGGAGAGAAGAATCATTAAAAAAAGTTAAATGTCAATCGAACTGCAATGTAAAATCTTTCATCGCACCAAGCCCTTCCTCACAAAGTAGTTAAAATGATTGCGAACAGTATACTATAAGGTTTATTGCTGCAACACAAATAGAACATTTGTATGAATATGAACATACCCTCGAAAACTGTGAATGTGATTTGGACATGATATACATTTCCGATTTCACCTGACAACCTGCAGAGAAGACACATGGACTTGATCTGAGATCACCCTGTAAAACATAGTGATTATAATGTTACCTTCAAAAATAGTTTGCTTCGTAAGGTTTCCTTTCAAATCTAATCTGCATTAGGGAGGAAGTGTAATGTTAGAACGGAAATCAGAAATGTTTGAAACAGTGCAAGTTTACATGCATTTCAGTGTCATTGTAATTGTAATTGGTTATTTATAACATGCATAATACACAGAGGTTTCTAAACACAGACCCGGGGATCAAACCTGTGTTGCTCCACGCCATCTTGCTTCCAAGGTGAGCGTGCTGCCCCTGAGCTTTCCTCCTGAAACAGTAAAACCTTTGGAAGATTTGCTTTCATTTTAGCAAAGAAACTGTAAGTGTGAATTCGTCAAACTATTAACCTGTTGAAAAGGAGGAAATGATTGTAGTTGACAGGGGGATACTGGAGGGGGGATGGATGGGGACTAGTTGAGAGCAAAAGGGAACCAACCCTTCTTTCATGACCCTCATAGATGATTGGGAGTGTAATTCACTCACTGAAAAATAAAAACAAAAATGGTGTATGCTCATTTGTATTTTATTTAGTTTGGTGATGTTGATGGCACAAACACACTACAAATGGTATACTTGTGGTTGCAGCACAGTGTGTGAAAATCCACTATACTGTCCTCTATCACTAGGGAATTTGGTGCGAATGGCTCGAACGACACAGGCGGGTATTAATCTTTGAACAAGTAGTCCAAGCCTCCCATGAAACTACCATGTAAACTAGCAGTAGGCCACCAGCCTGTGCCACCTGTGAAAGAGAAACATAAATATTTTAAGTGAATGAATCAGATAAGTGTGACACCTAACTTGAAAATGCATCCTAAATTCAATGGCATAGTTGCCTTTAGAAAAGTAACTTTCTGGAAAAATGTACTTGGGCTTTGAAGGATTGGCACATTACAAAAGTGAACACCCATTCAAGCCAGAATGGTTTGGGCCATAGAGAAATATTATTTTTAGTCAAAAATGAAAGACACATAATCGATGAACACTCTTATTTGCAATAAGTGCAAGAAATGTATTCAATTTACAGAATGATATAATTTGTCAGTTATTGATCAAAGTTACAACAATGTAGGAGAACAACATGAAATGTTAGTCATCTCAGTGGTCAAAATTACATCACATCTAGAGTATACTCACTCGTTACTAGGATTGCGAGGGCGAATGTTTGCACAAAGTCGGTGCATAAGCACCATCATATTCCTCAAACGGACCTCGGAAAGCAGGCTGCCCTGAAGTCATGCATCCTGGTAATGCATGGAGGTGGTATGCTTCTTCAGCTATGTAGGCCAAGCATCTGGAGTTTTCTTGGCAGCAGCAGTTCTCCACCTCAGTTGGCATGACCTTGCAATGATTTCATGTACACCAGGTGGAAACGTCTTCCATGTGACTTGGCTAAGGCTCAAGCTCCGGTGATTCATCTTCCCAACTATCGTCCGATTCCCCATCATTTCTGCTTTTTTTTCTTTCTCTTTCAATTAGTTCCTCTTCAGAATATTCAGGCTCGTACTGGTAGGACTGTATTGTTGTCAGAGTTCCTGAAAATGGAATAAGTACAAAATTGACAGTCAGAAAATAAAAATGTTTTTGTTTGTATGTAGGAACTGCTGGTAAAGATGGGGAAGAAAATACATTTCAAATACCCATAGAGCAAATAAATGCACAATCGGCACAAACTATGACATTTTGAAATTATCTAAGGTTTGGTGAAGACATTCATACATTACATGACAAATATTTAAATAAAACGCAAGTACTGAGTTCAATCAGGTCTGCTAGTGTAAGTACATGTTCGCAGGGCGTCATACTAGGAAGACTGCAGAAACAATTCATGGGCGATCAGAACTAAATACAGTGAGATGATTGAAAAAGCAACTGCTATGTTGTCTGCTCAGAAAGGGTCTGGTTATACTTGTCTAGGAAAGAGGCGTCGTGGCATTTCCATGGAGACAGGTCAATAGCTTGCGCACAGAGAACCTTGCCATGAGACGTGCATTGGCATTGCGAAAAGGGGCATAAGCATCTAGTGATGTCAGTTTGAGGGGCGGTGATCTGTATTCTTGCTGTGAGGGCACTTGAACTTAGGGTGATGCATCAACTGATAAGATCAGCACAAGATGTCTGCCCAACCCATTGTTTTCGCATGTGTAAAAGTGAGGAAAACTAAAGTAAGATGCATAGGAAAAAATGTTTATGATCGATTACAATATGCTTAAAAATACATGCCCGAACCATCTGAACAATAACATTTTTGAGCAAACTTCCCTTTCAATTCATCTGGATTATTGAGTGAGAAAATCCTGATAAGCCGGGGAGTGAAGCAAGGATGCCTGCTTGCCCAAGCCCTCTTCAATCTTTATATATCAGACTTGGCAGACTTCATGGAGGACTGTAGGTGTTTTCTGACAAAAATTGGGAAGGCAAAAGTGAGCCGCCTTCTTAATGCTGACGATTTAGTCATATTGGATAGCCTGCAGAGGCAATTGACTCTATTGGCAGAATACACAGCTGAAAATGACTTATTGATCAATGTGGAAAAGTCAAAGATTTTTATACTGCAAACAAATCTGTGAAAGCGGAACAAGTTTGCATGGCATTTGGGTTCTAAACAAATTGTATTTTTTGATTCCTTTAAATACTCAGGAGTGCAAATCTCTAAAAACCGGGCAGAATCTAAAAATGTACAAGTGTTGAAAAAGAAAATGACTGCCTTGGCTAATCAAGCTTTAATTGTGAAGCATAGATGCTGTAGTTTTTCCCTAAAAGCATAATGGACTTTTATAGATCCAAAGTAGTACCGATGATGTCCTATGGCGCCTATGCTTTGATAGCTATTCCAAAAAATGTTCTGACCACTGTTAGAAGGACAATTTTGGAAACGAGTCCAGGAGCTGCCGAAAAGAATACTGATTCAGATCATCAGAAGAGAGCTGTGCTTGACCTCTTTGGAAGCTGCAGTTGAATGGAACACTTTGTCCTTCCTTGGAAAATGCTCAAAAGCTTCTCCGATTTTTGAGATTAGAAATGCAGAGACTGACAGTAGATCCAACCAAACTGGGATGCAATAGGAGCATGAATGCAGAACCATATTGGAAGATGTTGGTATATCTTTTGAAGAACTGTCCCTAATCCAAGGTAAGATGAAAAAGAAATTGTGGGGAAAATATTTGATCCAGACTTGCGATGAGGCTGACAAATTCAAGCTGTTTCGGCAACTAGCAATGAAAATAAGAACATTTGCTCACACCCCACTCTAAATAAAGACATTTTCTGACCTTGCCTATAGACACCAGGTCATGAGAAACAGATTCAATCTCTGGCCTGCAAAGGAAATAATTTCGGCAAGAAAGGAAAAAAGCTGCCATGAACGATCGGGACAATAACATTTTTGAGCAAACTGTCACGACCCTCACCCCGAAGCCCCCCTGGCCTACCCATGGGCCAGGGGGAGCCTTGACCCCAGTACCCACTAAATCCCAACCTAGGCCTTCTTGGGGCCAGTCCTGGCGCCTTTGGACCAGGCTCATACTTAATAATGAGTTTGTGCTTGGGAACTACTTTTTGTTACTGTCATTCAATGTGGAAGCATCCACAGAATCAGGCTTCTTGGAACCTGGCTTGCAGAAGGATGGTTTGGGTGTGGCACCATGAACTCTTTTACCTGGACTTCTTTCTTGAAACTATTTAAACCACGCCCGACTGGACTGACATGCTTTGCGTTAGTTTGCAATTCTGCAACGTGACGCTCAACGCGTTCAGCTTCAGCCACGAACCTCGAATGAACCGCATATGCAGAAAAAGAAAGAAGACATTGTTAGAAAAGGTTGCAGCTTACCTGAATTCCATCATTAGCGGTCCTCAGCTCTTCCGACCGGCATCCTGGAACCAGCGCTCCTTCGGATCAACGGACCTGCAGAAAGGGAAAGACAAGGCATTAGACATTTTACATAATTAACGAACTCCGCCAAAAGGCTTACCTTGCCACTCGCACTTCATTCAGCAACATCTCTGGAATTCTATACTCCGGCGGAGCACCGCGACCTGTGCAGACAAAAGATAACAGGTTAGCAAAGGCAAGGCACCTTAGTGCTGCGTTAAGCGCCTACTAGGCTCTCCAAAAACACTAATACTTACCAGCGAACCCCGAATCCAATCTTCGCCACGAATTGGACTTCCACGTACCTAAGGAAGAGAAAAAAGACATTGTTAATTCCAGAAAGGCATGCTAGGACAGCAAAATACCTGAAAGACTGACGTCGGGCCTGCATCAGTGAAGTAACTCGACCGCCATAGCCCGCAAAGCACCACGCGCCCCTGCCGAGACAGCAGGACGGAGAACCCGCCAACATCAAGAACAAGGTGAGAGGAAGCCCAGAGGGACCGCAGACATACCGGGTGGTGGGAGGCTGTTAATCCCAGTTACCCGGTCCTAAACATTGTTTACCTGTATTTCTGGCAGGATTCTTCCGCTGGTCACTACTGGACATCGCCGGGAGGGATACCTGGACACTGATTGCTGGGTGGCGCCCCCGTGAAACCAGGTGAGCGTAACAGAACGCAAAGACTCCAAACTAAAATCCACCTGGGCGCCATAGAAACTTCAGAACTAGACCAATTGGCCCAACTGAGAATTACTCGCCGAGGTTAATTCTGCCTGTCAGGAGACTAATGCTATCCAAAGAGATTTAATTGTGACTAAGGAGCGCACAGAAGACCTTAGAAGACAATACTTGCAATCACAGGCAGGCCAGACACCTCTGCCGGGAGGCAATCCAACGATGCTGAACCCTACACTGCCTTCCACTTCTTAAACTCCGGTGCAACTTAGTCTACCAAGAGCAGTTCCTTTAGCCCCACCGGAGCGATTTACAGGCGATCCACGGAAATCTGCCTCTTTCATGACTCAATGCCGCTTTCACTTTCTTTGCAGGCAAGGAGCATTTCCAAATGACCAAGCTCGGGTGGCCTTTGTTCTATCGTATTTGAGCGGTAGCGCATCAGATTGGTCAGTACCATTAGTGACCCATGATGATCCTATATTACATGACTTTGGGGGATTTCAGAGGGAGATGGAGAAACTGTTTGCCCGTCACACTCGAGAACAAGCAGTGGACAATGAACTCCTTTCCCTCTGACATGGAAATCAAAATTTGGTAACGTACATCGCAACTTTCAACAGACTGGTCGCTGAAGCTAGGTGGCCTGAAAACAAGAGAACCACGTTGTTTCATCGGGGCTTAAGGGGAGAGTTAAAAGACGTTCTACCTCAAGTAGTGGACCCCCCTCGAGACTGTTCGGAGTTCATAAACTTAGTCGTGCAATTAGATCACCAGCTGCAAGACCAAAAAGCAGATCGCTCCAAAATGGATCCACAGGCAGTGTATGTTCGGTCAAGAGACAATGTAACTCGTGCACAAGAAAACCCTGTGGAGCCCATGCAACTTGGGGGAGTGCGACCCCCGTTAACCAAACAAGAGCGAGACAAAAGAAGGCAGCAACAACTATGTCTCTACTGTGGAAAATCAGGACACTTTCTGAAGGACTGCCCAGTAAAACCCCCTAGGAAGGTCGTCGGGGCCACTGAGAAAGATCAGGCAAAAGAACCTAAGTCGGAAAACTACCCAGCTCGACAAACGTAGAGATCAGTTTGTCGAGTGAGAGAAAGGAGCCACCGACCTCACACTTTGCAATACCAGTGATCCTAATCAACAACCAACGGTCCTCAAGAATGCATGCCATTGAGGCTTACATGGACAGTGGGGCAGTCAGAAATTATATTGATCAGGATCTGGTTGCAGAGACGGGACTCCTCTTATGTTCCAAGCCAACTACTGATAAAGTGACTACAGTTGATGGAACTGAAATTGCTTCCGGACCCGTTACCCAATGCACAGCTGAAATAACATTGCTGTGTCAGGATGGGCATAGAGAACTCATTTAGTTTGACATATTCAAAGCGCCTCAATTTCGGCTTCTACTAGGGATGCCATGGTTAGTCGCTCATAATCCTTTGATTAACTGGCGAGACAGGAAATTAACCTTCCCCAGTGACTGTTCTCTAACCTGTTATTACCAAGAACAGAAGGCAGCTTGCAGTAGTTCAACAACTCCCCGAACAACGACATCTGTCTTGGGTGCAATCAGTAATCTGCCTGAGGAATACCGCGATTTCCAGGATGTATTCCAGAAGGACCAGGCAAATACCCTGCCACCCCACAGGCCCTATGACTTTCAAATCGACCTTGTCCAAGGTGCCGAAGTCCCCTGTGGGAGAATCTATGCTCTAACTGAACCTGAAAACCTTCACCTAAAGTCCTATTTAGACCAATACCTAGCAAACGGATTCATCTGTCCGTCGAAGTCCCCTGCAGCCAGTCCTTTGTTCTTCGTACCGAAAAAAGAAGGGGATTTAAGGACCTGTATTGACTACTGCGCATTGAACCAGATCACTATAAAGAACCGTTACCCTTTGCCACTCTTTCCGGAAATGCTGGACCAGGTCAAAGATGCTCAAATTTACACCAATTTGGACCTTCGGGGAGCATATCACCTGGTTCGGATCAGAAGCGGTGACGAATGGAAAACTGCTTTCCGCACTAAATATAGTTTGTTCGAATATCAAGTTATGCCCTTTGGGTTATGCAACGCGCTGGCAGCATTCCAATACTTCATGAATGACGTCCTGAGAGAGCTAATTGATGTCTGCACCTTAGTGTACATAGATGACATCCTGGTGTACTCAACTTCCAAATGTCAAACATGTCCGTTCAGTCCTCGCCAAACTCTGTGAACATTGTTTATTTGCCAAGATGGAAAAGTGCCATTTTCACGTAACCGAAGTAGAGTTTTTAGGCTTCATTCTTACTCCTGGAGGCATCAGGATGGACCTGCACAAAGTCGACGTCGTTCTGAAATGGCCATCACCAACGTCTGTAAAAGGAGTACAAAGCATGTTAGGCTTTGCGAACTTTTATCGCCGGTTTATACCAAACTTCTCCCAAATCGTACACCCAATCACTGCATTACTGCGAAAAAATAACAAAAAATGTGCCTGGACTGAAGTCGCAGAAAAGGCTTTTCAGGAACTAAAAAAAAGATTCACCTCAGCACCAATCCTGCGACATCCACGTCCAGACCTCCCGTACATCGTGGAAACGGACACTTCCAGTATAGCAATGGGAGCTGTCCTCTCTCAAAAGGATCCTGAAACTGGCCAGCTACATCCCGTGGCCTTCTGGTCAAAGAAGTTCTCACCCCCAGAAATAAATTCTGCAATAACAGACAAAGAACTCTTGGCAATCAAGTCCGCCTTTAAAGCCTGGCGACACTACCTTCTGGGAGCTAGACACACCATTACAGTAATCACTGACCATCAAAACCTGCAATATCTTAAGACAGCTAAAGCCCAATCTTCACGCCAGCTGCAATGGGCTCTCTTCTTCGCCGAATATGATTTTGTCATAACGTGTCGACCCGGCGTCAAGAATGGAAAGGCTGGCACACTTTCTCGTACTGACACTAATGACTTGGTTTATACGGCTCCAGATCCAGTCCCCATCATACCAGTAGACAAGCTCTTAGGCATTACTACTGCCTTAACCCACACGGAACTGAAAAAAGAAATTCAACAGAGCATGAATCCGGATGCCTACCTTGCATGGCAAGCGCAAGGACAACAGTAGTCCGTCCAAGACCAATTACCATTCTTCAAGGATTGCTTATACATACCCACCAAGAACTTACAACAACAGGTTATTTCATGTTACCATGACTCCCTAATCGAGGGACACCCCGGAATTACCAAAACCTTAGCCAAGGTTAAACAGAACTTCTGGTGGCCTACCTGGCGAAGAGATATCATCCAATACATTCAGTCTTGTGGAGTCTGCGCACAAAATAAATCGCAAAAGCACAAACAATCTGGCCTTCTGAAACCTTTGGACATTCATCCAGCGCCATGACACACTCTTTCCCTCGATTTCGTCACTGAGCTACCTACCAGTCAAGGGTTTAACACCATTCTTGTAGTTGTCGACCTATTCTCAAAAATGGCCCACTTTATTCCACTCAAGGGTCTTCCAGATGCAAGGTATTTCTGGACAATATTGTTAAATTACATGGCTTTCCGTCAGTCCTGATTTCCAATCGAGGTAGTCAGTTCGTTTCTAACTTTTGGAGGAAGTGCTGTGCTATGGCACAAATTGACGTTCGGCTATCCACTAGCCATCACCCTCAAACAGACGGCCAGACCGAAAGGACCAAGCAGACCCTAGAGCAGTACCTGCGGTGTATATTACATCACAAGCTAAGAGACTGGAAAGACTTGCTATGGATAGCCGAGTACGCTCATAACAACTCCTTACATTCCAGCACGGGCCAAACGCCCTTTTATACTCTTTATGGCAGACACCCGCGTACCTCGGAATTGGACCACCCAACCAGATTAGAAATGCCTGTGGTAGTAACCCTTCACACCAACATCACTCAAGCTTTTAAAAAGGCCAAAGAACATCTAACGCACCCCAAAGACAAACCAAAACAATTCGCCAACCAACACAGGACTACGGCCCCCACTTATCAAGTAGGAGACAAGGTCTGGTCAGCCACCAGATGTATGCCCATCAAAGGACCCCAGACCTTTCAACCCAAGTATGTGGGTCCCTATACTATCAAGGCAATTATCAATCCAGCGGCCGTCAAATTAGATTTGCCATCCAATCTACGTATACACCCAGTATTCCATGTGTCCCTGGTAAAACCGATGCAACCAGGCACACGTATTGGAACGGCACCTACACCCATTCTCGTCGATGGGGAACCAGAATTTGAAATTAAAGGTATACTTGATTCTAAGTACTCTAGGGGCAAGCTATACTATCTAATAGATTGGAAGGGTTTTGGACACCAAGATATATCCTGGGAACCCAGCGAAAATGTTCACGCACCACGTCTAATCAAAAGGTACCATCGAAACTTCCCGACTAAACCTGGACCGGACAGAAGGAACACCTTGAGAGGGGCCTTGGGGCGGAGTGCTGTCACAACCCTCACCACAAAGCCCCCCTGGCCTACCCATGGGCCTAGGGGGAACCTTGACTCCAGTCCCCACTAAATCCCAACCTAGGCCTTCTTGGGGCCAGTCCTGGTGCCTTTGGCGCCAGACTCATATTTAATAATGAGTTTGTGCTTGGGAACTACTTTTTGTTACTGTCATTCAATGTGGAAGCATCCACAGAATCAGGCTTCTTGGAACCTGGCTTGCAGAAGGATGGTTTGGGTGTGGCATCATGAACTCTTTTACCTGGACTTCTTTCTTGAAGCTATTTAAACCACGCCCGACTGGACTGACACGCTTTGCGTTAGTTTGCAATTCTGCAACGTGACGCTCACCGCGTTCAGCTTCAGCCACGAACCTCGGATGAACAGCATCTGCAGAAAAAGAAAGAAGACATCGTTAGAAAAGGTTGCAGCTTATCTGAATTCCATCATTAGCGGTCCTGAGCTCTTCCGACCGGCATCCTGGTACCAGCGCTTCTTCGGATCGATGGACCTGCAGAAAGGGAAAGACAAGGCATTAGACATTTTGCACAATTAACGAACTCCGCCAAAAGGCTTATCTTGCCACTCGCACTTCATTCAGCAACATCTCTGGAATTATACAGTCTGGCGGAGCACCGCGACCTGTAAAGACAAAAGATAACAGGTTAGCAAAGGCAAGGCACCTTAGCGCTGGGTTAAGCGCCTATTCGCCGCATCTAGGCGCTCCAAAAACGCTAATACTTACCAGCGAACCCCGAATCCAATCTTCGCCACAAATTGGACTTTCACGTACCTAAGGAAGAGAAAAAAGACATTGTTAATTCCAGAAAGGCATGCCAGGACAGCAAAACACCATAGCAATAAGACCTACCTGAAAGACTCACATCGGACCGGCATCAGTGAAGTAACTCGACCGCCATAGCCCGCAAAGCACCACGCGCCCCTGCCGAGACAGCAGGACAGAGAACCCGCCAACATCAAGAACAAGGTGAAAGGAAGCCCAGAGGGACTGCAGACATACCGGGTGGTGGGAGGCTGTTAATCCCAGTTACCCGGTCCTAAACATTGTTTACCTGTATTTCTGGCAGGATTCTTCCGCTGGTCACTACTGGGCATTGCAGGGAGGGATACCTGGACACCGATTGCTGGGTGGCGCCCACGTGGAACCAGGTGAGCGTAACACAAACTTCCCTTTCAATTCATCTGGGTTATTGAGTGAGAAAATCCTGATAAGCCGGGGAGTGAAGCAAGGATGCCTATTTACCCCAGCCCTCTTCAATCTTTATATATCAGACTTGGCAGACTTCATGGAGGACTGTAGGTGTTTTCTGACAAAATTTGGGAATGCAAAATTGAGCCGCCTTTTTTATGTTGACGATTTAGTCATATCGGATGAAACATCTATCGTCCTGCAGAGGCAATTGACTCGATTGGCAGAATACACAGCTCAAAATTACTTATTGATCAACGTGGACAAGTCAAAGATTGTTATACTGCAAAAAAATCTGTGAATGCGGAACAACAAGTTTGCCTGGCGTTTGGGGTCTAATCGAATTGTATTTGTTGATTCCTTTAAATACTCAGGAGTATAAATCTCTAAAAACCGGGAATAATCTAAAAACGTACAAGTGCTGAAAAAGAAAATGACTGCCTTGTCTAATCAAGCTTTAATTGTGAAGCATAGATGCGGTAGTTTTTCCCTAAAACCATTAACTGACTTTTATAGAGCCAAAGTAGTACCGACGATGTCCTATGGTGCCTATGCTTTGATAGCTATTCCAAAAAAGTTCTGACCACTGTGAGAAGGACAATTTTGGAACCGAGTCCAGGAGCTACCTAAAATAATACTGATTCACATCGTCGGAAGAGAGGTGTGCCTGACCTCCTTGGAAGCTGCAGTTGAATGGAAAACGTTGTCCTTCCTTGGTAAATGCTCAAAAGCTTCTCCGATTTTTGAGATTATAAAAGCAGAGATTGACAGTGGATCCAACCAAACTGGGATGCTATGGGAGCATGAATGCAGAACCATATTGGAAGATGTTGGTATATCTTGTGAAGAACTGTCCCTAATCCAAGGTAAGATGAAAAAGAAATTGTGGGGAAAGACTTGATACAGACTTGCGATGAGGCTGACAAATGCAAGCTGTTTCGGCAACTAGCAATGAAAATAAGAACATTTAGTCACACCCCACTCTAAATAAAGACACTTTCTGACCCCCTACTATAGACACCAGTTTATGAGAATCAGATTCAATCTCTGACCTACAAAGGAAATAATTTCGGCATGAAAGGATAAAAGCTCCTGTGATTCGTTGTGTATATTCTGCAAAGGGATCAGAGTCATAGAAAACCTTTGACACCCATTCACTCACTGCCTGACACTATCTGAAAAAAAGAACATATTATCTTCCAAAATGTGTAGAGTGTGGCCGTTCTTTGTCAGCTGAGGAGTGGTAGTCTATATTATTGAGAGGAGATAAAATAGCTCTGATTATTGCAGCAGTTAAATTAATAAAAGACTCTCTGAGTCCTGTCGAGCTCCGATACAAGGTTCCTCGAAAAGTAAAAATAAAAAGCACCTCTAAAGCGGGAGTACCGATATCACAGAGGATGATGGTATAATGTTATATTGTTCTTTTTTGTTAAAGGTTTTTGTATTAAACTATATATGCAAATACATTTTTTTTAAATGCTGCACCAAGCATTCCTAAGCGTTTAACTCAGTATAGTCAGCTTCAAATAGAGCTCCAAATACTATTTGTCTTCTATTTTTCACATTGTTCTATTGCATTTGTTGCGCGGTGCAAAAAAAAACCAAATACGTTTTAAAAAAGTCCAATTCCAAAGACTGATAGAGGTTAAACCCAGGTAGGCTGACTTCTTCCCACTGGAGGTAAATGCTCTCACTGCTTCATCACCCAACATCATGGAGATGAAGCCTGGATAGCACAGATGAGATTTAGCACATGCCCAAACATTACAGTGCATTCAGCTACGAAAAGTGGCAATCATATTGCACAGTAACATACTACTGAACAATCAATGACACTCGAGCTTCACTATTCTTGTTTCTATTTCCATTTACTCTGTTACAAAATCAATACAAAACAGCATACAGGACTCGTGTTTGCCTTTTGTATGTGGGTTTGCAACCTACAATTCTCCTGATGTTTTTAAATACAACACCCATGATTCCTAGGATTACCAAATACCACCTCTGTCCCCTCCATTCAAAGAGGCACTTTAAGAGCTGTGCCACGGCTAGGGTAATATTGTTTTCATGCTGTGACAGCGAAAGTACAACTCTTTCATGTTTTTCATATCCCCATTTCAATTTTTAATTTGGGCTGCTCTGGGGTGAGTGCAGTCATCTGATATTGAGATGTTAACATAACATAAAACAATGAACTCAGAATGTACCATGAACAAATATTTAAAAGGCTTGGTTTCCTGTACATGAATTCCCTCAAATGTTGTATTGATCTGTTCCTAAAACCTGTGCATTTCTTTGATGAATGTTTCTTATTTTCAAACTGTTCTTTATATTTCGTAAAAACCTCAAAACATGTTTCCCTGTTTCAACACATCTTCTTCTTGAGGATTTCAAGGAACCAGAGGGCAGTTTCAAACATTGTGCATGTGTTCTTTCTGTCCAAATCATTAAGTTGTATTTTAAAGTTGAATATAGATGTTGCAGCTGTTGCAGCAGAGTTCCCTGGATAGTGTCCTGTGCAGGGCCTCCAAGCTGAAGGATGCTGATGATTACCTTCTTTCTGTAAGCACATCAACAGGTGGAGGCTGGGAGGGGGCTTCTACTGGGAAAACCTATTATTTAAGATTGTTGTATCATTTTACCGTGTTGTATCCCTGTAGTAAAGAGCATTGGAGAAGAAATACACAGAGAGAGAGAGAGAGAGAGAGAGAGAGAGAGAGAGAGAGAGAGAGAGAGAATGAGAAAGATAGCTATGGAGAAAGTAATAGAGGGAGAGAGAGAGAAAGAGAAAAAGGTACAAGGAGAGAGAGTTAGAGCAAGAGAGCGAAAGAAAGATAGATGAAATAATATAGCATAACAATTGCAGGGAGAGAGAGGTAGAAGGACAGCAACAAACCATAGGCAAGAGACCAGGCAAGAGAGAGATGTGAATGGTATAAATCACACTAATATAACATAATAAACACATAACACATCATGTGCACTGCCTCTGAGTGACTGATGCTGCCAATGTCCTGCTTTTGCACGTGGATAGCATAGTGGGGCTTATATTATTTTTGCACTTCAACTCAAGGTAAACATTTTGCTGTAGGTTGCAGAAGAAAGTGGGAGTGAGAGATACAGAGCGAGAGAGATTCCAGTAACAGAACATAACTTTACAAATGGGACAGTACAATACGTTAATTACTCAGTTGACTCCTGAGCACTCTGTCCTTACACAAATGTGCAAACTTTGTGGGAAGCTTTTCAAGATGTGTTGGCGTCATGGTCCGTTTACGCTTCAGGGCTTTCAGTGGGCTTCTCTGGGAGATGAAAACAGAGCCCCTGTGGGAAGGTGCTGGTATTGTAGAAGTTCTATCCTTCCATGGTGAGCGGGTAGGCCAATCCTGAGAACAATGGTGGGAAAGAAGAATAGAAGAATACTTATTTATACATTTTTGTATAGAGCCCTTCACCCTTTGGTGCCTAGGCTCTGGTTGCAGCTTAGTATGTTAAAGACAGTTACACAATGTTACAGACAGTTAGCAGGGGCAATGCAGTTGATGGAATAGGTAGGTTTTCAGTCTTTTACAAAATACTGTGTGGGAGGGTGTCATGTTGATGTTTCCAGGACAACGGGGGTGGGATAAGGAAAAGAGAAGTGACGTGGGAGGGGGCGGGGGAGAGGGGGAAAGTTCCAGTTCGTGTTGAAGTGTGCAATAAAGAAGACGTTTGAAAGTACCGCTCTGTGTCGGTCTGGTCCTTGCTGCGACATCCCGCGCACTGCACACCCCACACCATAACAGAGGGCTCTGATCTCAAGGTCAGGGGAAGGGCGTTCCACAGCGTGGCCACGGAGATGGGGAAGCTGGCGCCTCCGACTTTGGCACGCTTGAATCTGGGAGTACAAAGGCGTTTCGCGTAGGCAGTCTGTGTGGGCCTGGCCATGGCTGTTTTGGACATTCTCTCGGACAAGTAGCCTCGGGCAGTGTTTTCAAGGCAGTGCTGAGTGATGGTGAGGATCTTAAATGTGATCTGTTTTCGGACTGGAAGCCAGTGCGCTGCTCTCCTGACTGCGTTGATGTGGTCGTGTTTGTTTAGCCCCAGTGTGGCTCTCAGGGCGATATTTTGGATTGTTTATAGCTTGTTCAGGTTTCACTCTGAGGTGCCTCGCAAGAGGGTTTTGAAATAGTCAGGTTTTGTGCCAATCTTGGCCCTAGCAATGTTCAGCCAATTGTCAGATGATAGAAAGGGACAGCTCACATTGATGAGTTTGGTCACAAATGCGGCAGAGGAGGCAGTGGCATTGACGTGCTGGGATAGTGAGAGCGTTGCATATTGCCAGGGATTTTAAAGGCCATGGTCCATTTTCCAGTAACAAAAGAAGTGATACTCTGGGTGAAATATTCATAGTTTTAAATTATAACAACACGGTCCAGAGTATAAATAGCTCAGGTACTGGGCTGAATGAATCAGCATATATATTGCACTATGCCACTGTGGGACACAGACTATAGGACGCTAATACCATTTAGAGTAGCTGTCAAATTTTAATACAACACATAAATGATAATCATCACATAAAATCCATGTCACCAATAAGGGCAACATATCAAAGGAAACGCACCACCGGGTACAGAAATGCTTAAGGAAATATACGTTTGGTATTTAAAAGAACCAAAGCAGCAGTCCAAAGAAAATCTATACATATAGTTCCTAACAATAGGGCCTATACATATTCAGGCCTCTAGGTATTCAAACTTTGGTGCTTGGCTGAAGTAAAGCAGCGTAGAAAACCAACTAGTTTCGGCTGTGACCACTGTGTAAGGCTGCCTTCGTCAATGTCATTTGAAAGATGATACATGTGTGGGATAACATATACTAGCAACAAATATTGTATACAGAACATATTTAAATACAATCAGCGACTCAACACAGAAAATTCATCTTAAATCAACATATTTTCAATGGTCGATAACACACATAGACCCTGACTCAGAATCTGGTATTATATGCACGTAAGCGATTGGAATAAAATGTCAAAAATAAAATAAAAAATTAAAATTACATATAGAAAACAGAAGCTAAAAATTGAAAATTAAGAAGAGGGAAGCATTTTTAGTACAAAACTGCATATACACTCTTCTAAGAATGTTAGTGTGTTATATTAACCAGGCTAGATACTTTTCCTTTTCTTTTTTCTTTCTATCCCCACACCAATAGGACATACTGCACCTCATGCATGTAGTATAGACAATATGCACAGTACTCACGTATATAAAGCACACTGCAATAGTACATCATGCATAGATCACAGAGCTCTGCCAGCCTCACAACATAATGGCTCCACCCTTTGAAAGAAACTAATATTGAAAGCGCCAATGCTTAACAGGCATTCAAAGGTGTGAACAATTAACAAAATGAAAAAGTAAACAAATGAAAAAATGAAAAACGCCCACCAGGCTCACTTACTTATGTTATGGGCTTGAATGGAGAGGCTCCGTCTTCGGATGACGGCCGGGGGGCTCACCAAATAATCTGAGAGCAGGCATATTAGACTAGAATAGAACAGAACACAATATATAGTAGCGTAGGCACTGGTTTGCCCAAATCTCGCTCATACTGGAGCCCACAGATCATTCATATCCAAAGCAATGTTTAATGGCACCGCCTGAGTGACACCTATTATGTATAGGTACTTACAGTTTATGGCAAATCGCATAAACGGAAGCAGCTGATGTTTCAGTGTGTTTTAGATCCAAGCTCTGTGGTAGCTCTGTGTAGTAATCCATAAAAACAACCAGATGCATGGCATACTGGGATACAAAATGAATCAGACCTTAACTGGGCACCATCTTTAAGTAGCAACAGAAAGATGTTAACATCTAAAATCAACCCAAGAATGGACCGGGAACAATGCAGACCAGTTTAAACACAGTAAAAGACAGCTTGTCAGTTCTAAGTAGATTTCTAAAAGCTTTTAAACGTTCTAAGTTTCAAAAGAAAAGCGCTTTGGTGTGCATTAATATCTAGAGATATGCACAGGAATGTGCAAGATGTGAAATGTGTAAGTGGAACAAACTCTCTCACAACGCAATACAGGTATTTCAGGCAGAAGATTTCAATTGGTGCAAGCAAAGATTACATGTTTGCACAGATATTACATGGCCTGCGGTAGCGGCCTTGTAGTTATGGTTAAAATGTTCAACCCATAGGAAAGAGAACTTTTGGGTGGATTATAACTTAGCCCCCACTCGACCAATCCTCACAAAATTTTGCCAAAGAAAATTATATGGCCGATCAAATTGATCCTACCAAAGTTTGGTGAGGTTTCGTCAAGTGGAGCAAAGTTATGGGGGGGTTTTGCCATAGATGCAATGGGAAACCGAACTTGCTCATTTCTACAGCCCAAACCGATTGACGGATTTTCACCAAATTTGCGGCAGCAGCAGCGACGTATTCCAATTGTGATATCTGGGTTTGGTCCGCAAACTGACTTTCCACTTCGGTCTGTGGACAGGCGCCCGATTGGCCGAGGGATAACCGTGATATCCACGTACACAAGACGCAGTCGTTGATTGGATGGTGAAGAGTGTGAGGCACATCAGATTTTTGGAGACGCCCGCCATGTTGGATCTGCGGACTATCACCAGTGTCTGGGGACATCGCGGTACAAACATATTAAGAAACACAACATTGCATCTTTCAAACCAATGAAAAGTATATGGGGAGGTCACGGGTGATAAGGATGGGATGGGTATGGTCTTAAAATGCCCAAAAACGGGCGTGTTTCTTCTCCGATGTCTGCAAACATTTCACGGATATCATTTTGATTGCAGAAGGTGGGGGTGAGTTTCATTAGTTTTCCATGGGGGCCATCTTCTCAGGCCATGCCCCCTAGAATATGTGCACTGGGCACAATGACTACAGTAGTAATATGTGTATTGTAATGGAAGGTAATGTAGTAGGAGTAAGGCTAGAATGATACTTTCAGCAATATGCATAAAGTAATTGTTACTAATGCAGTGGGACTGAAACATGTTTGTAATAGGAAGTATTTTGAAATTGAGACATGGGAAAAAAGGTACTGGATTAAAATAAATTAAATAAATACAAATATTATAAATAGTTGCAGGTAAACAGTTGTGAGACACTTTTATAAGTGCACTACACGTTCAACCATAGAAGCGTATTGTTACATAGTGGTGTGCAATAACACATGCACTATGGCAGTCACCTTACTCTTACATACCCCCAGTTATTATAAACAACAGTTGGCAGCTGTGATGGTGTGCTTGAAAGGGGGCAGGGTGGATAGAGACGCCGAAGGTGTGGTACTCCGTGTGCACCAGAAAGGTTTCTTATGCATTGTGACTGTTGTAGAAATAGACACTGCAGTGCTGGTGTGTGCAGACTCTCCTTTGAAGACCTGGTTCCTGCAATGAACATATGTATTGTAAGAAATGTTGTCTTTGGAGCTATTACCCGATTTAGCAGTATTTTGGTATTGTGGTATTTTGGTGGTAAATTGGCATTACCTCATTTTGGGTGGTAGTTTAGTGTTACCCTTTTCTGGTAATAGTTTAATATTATCCTATTTGGAGATAATTTAGTGTTAGCTTACTTTGGCAGTAATTTTAGTGGTATCTTATTTTTGTGGACATTTTAGCAGTGAGCATACCTTCAATAATCTAGCCCTATAATAAGACAAACCTTCTCTCTTTATAAATATAATAGACCTTGGGCTGACTGTAACCCCTCTCCCAGACCTAGCGCATGTTTAGGGAACCCAGTAAAATCATGAATAATATCACTTGTCAAATGTAGATTGTGTCAGTGGTTTATTTACACCAAAGACCTACGCCTTGGGAAGGCTTTGCTCCCCTTTAGCATGCAGAGTGGAGCACATCCATATCCCCACACAAAAATTCTATCTTGCCTATATATCTGCATTTCCCTGATTTTACCTCCACGGTATCTTTACCACTGTGGTGTGAACACCGGAATCCCCTAGATATCTTTCCCCACTGAAACATGAAACTTTGGAGACATAAAAGAAAAAGCCTTACACCAAACCTATCCAAAATGTGTATGATTCTGTTAAGTACCATGTGATTTACAATAACAATGTAATCCAATCAAAATAATACATTCCCGACAATCTTACCCACATTAGTTCTGCTGAAGCTCCTAAGAGAAAAGACAAAACAGGCATTGCAAAGCATTGATATCATTTGTTAACCTGTCATTTTACACTGTCATCATTTAGGACATGTGAAATGAAAACACCAAGTTCTGTTTTAAAAATAAATCTCTGTACTGACTGAAACAAAATGCACTCAGCCCATGTTCTCCTCAATTAAAAACCTCACTTAAAATTATTGATGAAGTTTCCGCGTTTCACCTGGGTAATCTCTTTCTGTTGTGGCTTATCTGCGCAAACACCCCGCACTGCCCACGGCTCAGCCTTGGAATACAAGCCACTTCAATGCCAGTGCTTCATCTCCCTCTGCACTGTCTTTCGACAGCAGCCCAGGAACCCAGCACACAGCAATGTCGCAGGTGGGAACAGAACTGACCACGTTTCTCAGCTCAACTCCCTATATTCAAGAATAACCCTGCCTTTCTCCTGACGTGCTTGACACCACCTACGGTTCTGCCAATCACATTGCAAGAGCCTTCATGTTACTACTTCTTCCTGTGCGAACAATGAAGGCTTCAAAATGCATAGGAAACAGCTATTCATCATTTACTGTGGTTTTTTTTAACACATTCCTCCTTCATGAAGAAATATTAAGCAGAGTCTATACGAGTCTGCTGAAATTGCATTGCCATGTTAATCAGGAAATCTAATTAGTCGGGATTGTGTTAATGGGAAGTAAGTTGTATTATATATATTATTTCCCAATGCAATTTACACAGATTGAAATCCTTATAATGTGTATGTGTAATACACATTGAACCCATTGTCTTTTCTGCAAATCACTCTGCTTTGTCACTGTAGGCCTAATGTGGCCTTTCACCTGCTTCATATAATCTCATCTCTTCTCTACCTTCAAGCTCATCCCATTAACCTGCTGATCGGTATCCCTAATTAGCCCCCACTTGCATCCATTTGCATTTTAAAATGACTGCATATTCTGTTGGGTGTTACTGAAAACATTTTACTGAACATTTTACGGAGTGCTTTTAAAATGAGCACCCAGTTTACTGGCTGCTATTGAAACCCTGTCATCTGCATACACGTTGTAATAGCTACTTTTAAAAATACTGCCATATATCCCTAAAGTATGAGTCCATTGAATGTTGTCCCAGGCCCATTGCGCTTACCCTATAAGCTGAGGAGCAGTGATGGCCCCCTGGGCCTCTTGTGTTATTACCCTCTACTCCCAAGCTTGTTGGGTTGTTTGTCCAACAACTACTGACACATTGTAGGTAGTGTTGGCAATAAAAGGCTGCAGATTTTACTGCACAATTACATATATCTTAATAAAATGTAATTCATAGCATTTTGCATTAAAAACATGAAAAAGTCCTTTTGGGCATGAGGGCAGTGGGTTTAACCCTTGGCCCGTGCCAATGTCTTTCCCGTACTGTGTGACAACATTCATTGTACTATCATTTATTTTTGTGCCATTTTTCTTTTTTTATCTTATTTTTCTGGATGGGTGGGTTGGGTGAAAAAGTAGAAGTGTTCTTAACTTGCAGAATAGCTCCTTTGCACTCCGCTTGGAGTGATGTGCAAATTGGAGACCGTTTGTGGCAGGGCACCTTTATTCACTTTTTGTGGCCTTGGGCCATATTTTTGGCTGTGGCGTTGCTGCCCTTGCCATTTGGCTGGTGCTGAAAAAATTGCATATGCGTCTGTTACCCCCGTCCTCCTATGCCGCACTTGCGTCCTTTCCTTTCTTGTTCTGCATAGTGACCTTTTGGCACCATGGTGTGAGATCGTAACTTGCCTTTTGGTTCCCCCAGTGGTCCCCTTTTTGTATTGTGGCTGAAGGAAAGGGGAGGGGAAGAGAAGAAAACTGGATTTTAGGTTGGAAAAGGGGAGATAACAAACACTGTCTGTGTTGTGTACGTATTGTGTTATTGTGCCGTACTAATATTGTACAGCTTCAGCACTGCTTTACTCGCCCTGTGGGTCCCCAGAGCCCCTGCTTATGTTCCTGCGTCTTCTAGCTACATATGGTTACCTTATTTCGTGTGCTGGTCCTTGTTATAGTCCTCCTCTAACTTTTATCTAGAAGGTGAATGTGTGCAGAGCAATGATAATGTGGAGGCAGGATGAAAGTGAAGAGCATTGCATCATTGACAAGGCTGTGTGGCATGTGTTTCCAGAAACAAAACTAACTCGGGCACGCTGTGAACAGTACACGAAGGATGGCATTGTTGTGTGACCTTCAAAACAGTGGGCTTAGAATTTGTGGGAGTAAATGTGTCGAAAATCTGCAAAGAAATGATAAGATTCACTTTATAAAAAGCAGACATTGGAACGTAAAGTTTGTATTTTAGACAACTGTGTTGTGAAGTGGTTCCCAGTGTACACATTGTAAAAATGGATTCGTAAAATGCAATGTAAGCAACATTATACATGAAAGCTATTGAAGTGTAGATAGTGAACTGTCTGCCATATGACCAACGCTGTGATGCATGAATGTTCAATTTCCCGCGAAGAGCAGATGTAGTACATGTTACAAGAAACTATAATTTATAGCCATAATATTAATATATTTGTACATTGAATTGTAACGTCTTTAGTGAAATATGTTTTTTGTCTTCTATTTCACATAGACTCCGACTGTGTGCGTGTCATGGGTTCATTCTACCGGCCAACGTTTTTTTCAAACAGTGTTTGGATATAAATTATCAACAACAAATGTGTCGTAAACATTCCGTGGGATGATTGCCAGACAAAAATGTGTCATTTTGCCGTTTCAGTAACAAGAAGCAACATGGTTGCATATAGATTCTAGAAAAGTGCAGATGTGAAAGTATTGCATTTATTTCCATTGGAAAGCAGTAATTTGTCCTGCGTAATGGAGCGGCATGTGCACAGATTATTCGTCACTTATGGAATTGTTGGCGAATGAAATGACTTGCATTGATGGATCGATGATTGGATTTGGCAGTAGAAGATTACAGTTGTGAGTTTTAGGGAAAATGTAAATGCTGCAACGTTTGGTAACTATGAACTTAGTTTGAAAATGTTAACACACGTTTCGTGGACTTAAGTGAATGTTTTCATTGTTGTGTCAAGATTTAAAGTATTTTATATGGTCCCACTACTGCTGTTTTAATCAAAATAAAATGTGTCTAGCATTTCTGTAAAAAAAGACCAAGGTTTTGCGTTTGTTGTGGATGTTTGTGTTTAACGTCCTTGTATGGCATAACTTAACTTTTGGACGTAGGTGATGACGGTGTACGTTTGGCTAAGCTGCCCACTAATGTCATTGAAGTAGGTGGAGCTCATTTTGAGCGTACAGTGATGTTAGCAATAGGGCGGGCAAATTAGTCAGTGCTGCATGTCTCTTTGAAGTTCGGCCGATAGAATCTTATTGAGTTTACATACTTTATTGAACAAGCAAAGTAGATGAATTCTATAAGATGACTATGTTAGTTTTATTCTTAACTGTGAGAGGTGGTTCCTACCGGAACATTTTCTTTTTCTTTTGTTTCATTTTCCATGAAAGGTCACAATGTAACATGGGGCGGGAAATGAGGGAATAGGTGCCAAGCACTAATATGGAGGGCAGGTGGACAGGGTAAGAAGTAGCACTTGCATCACATCTAAGGTTGGGGGCAGTGTTTTTCATGCTCTTTGATTACAGCTTCAAAAGCACTTGAAAATTGCTCCCCCCTACAGAGTGGTGTGTGGCAGTATATACAGTGGACTGTTGTTTTCGAAAGATATTTATCAACAGTGGGTTTTATTGATTGCAAGGTAGCTGGTGGAATTTTGTGTCCCACTGAACTAGGCTGTGTGTTTATAGTACTGGTTGACGAGGATGAGGTGCAGGAAAAAAAGGTTACTACTTACTAAGAAAGGAACAGCCTTTCTGAGAGCATTGGAGTGGTTGGATTGGGTGTGGAGTGCATTGATGTGGTCCCGTAGGAGTATTGTCCAGGTAGACCGTGACTGAGAACAATGTTACACTCAGTGAATTTCACTTTGGTACATTATCAACAGTGGTAAAGAACTGCCACACCCATGATTGTCTCTTGGTGGTAGAGGTAGGTGCTTCCTCTGCCTCATTTTCTTGGTCCTCTTCTTTATCTTTAGTAGTGCAGTGTTTCTTTTGTTTTGCTAGTCCTGCAGCTGGTAGTGGTGATGGTGGTTCTTGGGGAGGAGGGATGGCAGTAGATTATGCCATTTTTAAGATAAATAGCAGTTTTGCTAATATATTTCCAAGTATGTGCTGTGTGGTAGATTGTAAGTGGATACTGAGTAAGAAAAGTTGTAGTAGCTGTGCAGGGGTACATTTTGAGGTTCAAAGTCTCCAGATCAGTATAAAGTGCAGTCCCTAACTGTCCGCAAAGCACAGACCCGATCGCGAAGTGTGGACGTGTTTTCAAACACGTCATCATGATGCACGCATGTGTGCAGTTTACGTGACACTGTCTGGAAAGTCTGTGATGACGTCAGACATTTGCAGACGTCGACAAACTCAAAAACAGTGGAAAAAGTTGCAAAAAGTGTATAGAAGTGTTAAAAATTATGCTAGAAGGTGGGACATGGCAGAGTTTTAAGGTGAAACTTGCTAAACTGGAAAGAAATGTTGCTATAATGGGCTAAGTATGATATTAGTAAGTTGTAGGAAATTAGCATGCACTGGTAAAAACCCATTAAATTCACTGAAAAGACTTTATTAAAGGGACGTTATTGTTAAGTTGCACTAATAAAAACCTATTAAATCACCCCTAGCATCTTGTTTCCAACATTATAAACTCAACCCCCTTGTAGGGATTGTTTATTAAAATGTATTTAATATGTGATGTCATCCACAATGTCATCAATGACATTTTTTATGTCATCTTTCATCTCCTGGGTGTTAGTCTTAGCAGTGCATGGTGATGGTGCGAGTTATGGTTGCTTAGCTTACCATAACTGGGGTTTTTAAGTTTTACTTGTAACCATAACATCCCTTTGACAAAGTGTTTTCAATGAATTTCTGAGGTTTTTATTAGTGCGACTTAACCATAACATACATTTGACAAAGATTTTTCTGTGAATATATATATATAGATATATATATATATACACATATAATATTGGTGCAAACTACACAAGCACACTTATACAAGGATAAATAAGTTGTTAACAGGCCATGCTAAACTGTGCTGGATGTACCTCAAATAACATGCTAGCCTATATGCCCTCTTGAAGGAGTGCCCAATTGATGTTTCTCATAATTGAGTCCAATAATATTACTCTGGGTCTTCACAATCCAATGTTGTTCCAATCTGCTGTGTTGGTGCTGTGTCGACCAACAGCGTTCATTATTGTCTATTTTCTGTAAATCCACCCATGTAATATCCAGGATTGTATGGCCCAGCTCCAGGTAATGTGCAACCAGAGGGGCATATGGGGTGCCGGAGTGAATCCTTGAGCGATGCTCTCCAATTTGTGTCGATTCTGGTTATCCCAATGTATTTCTTATCACAAGGCCATGTAATCATGTAAATGCCATTTTTTGTCTTACAATTGCTGACATTTTCAATTTTTCATGTAAAGTGTTTCAATAATACCCCAATTTGTTTCTTGGTAAATGTGCATGATACACATTAACAGCATGGGAAGTGACCCATCACTGGATTCTTACCCCTATGCCACAGTTAGACTTATAGAGGTTGTAGGTCCCTTCCTTAGTGCATGTAACAAATTATCCTTGAGATTCATGCCAAGTTTAAATGCAAAAAGTGTTTTTTTTGCAATTCAGGGACTCTCACTTGGACTAGTTCCCATGTTTTATTGATTACATCTGATACTTTGTTACTGAAATGGTTAAATGTGGATACACAAACAATTTGTTCCTCACATTGAGTATTTCTCTGTGTCGGTGATAGCAAGACCTCACGGTCATTGTAATGAACTCGCTTTTTAGATCGTTTGACCAGTTTGTGTGGGTATTCCTGGCATTTTAGACGTTGGACTAAATCTGAAGCCGCCTCCTCATAGTCTGAGTCTTGGTTCCAATTTCTATGAATTCAAAGGGCAGGTTATTGTCATGGCCACAGGCCCCAGAAGACAAAACCCACACAATCTAGTGACGGGGGCAATGGGTCACTTGACTCACTTATGTCCCCTTGGGACCCGTAAACACAGGGGCCCTGGATGAACTCAGACCTGCGCCTTTGGTGCCAGGCTCATATAGAGATGTGAGCAGGAACACTTTATTTCAGTGCCGGAGTGCTTTTACTTTATTTCAGTGCAGGAGTGCTTTTATTTTACAAGAACTTTCCAGGAGCTGAAAACCTTTATTTCAGAGAAAATCCTCATGTGCTGACTCATTGGGTGTGGTTCCCTAGGCCTGGTCTTCATGTGCTGACTCATCAGGTGTAGCAGGGTGTGGCAGTTAGGCTGAACCTGGCGGGCGTGGCTTCAGAAGCTCAGCTATATAAGCTGCTCCATCCTTAAGGCCGGTGCATCGCGTTACTGTGCACTCACGTGCAACGTGACGCTCACTGCTGCTTGGAATAGTTTATTTACCTTTGAAACCAGGCGTTCTCCTGCATGCTCACCTCCAGGAAACCGGTGCTTCATCACTTCATCTGCAGATTCATCTCCTGACATCCAGTGATCTTGATCCCGACGCCGCAGCACCTCACTCCGCATCCACGAACTCGGACCCTGTGAAGAAGAAGAAAGACAAGGTTAGAATACTCGTCCTAGGGCTGCGCCACATTTGAACCCCACGTGCCCCCTAGTTAACAATTTACCAGCTACTGTACCTCTTCAGCTTTGTTCCTCACTTCCTGCAGCTGCCACCTTGTGCTCCGCAGCTTCTGCCGGGTCGGCAAGATTACCTGCAAGGGAAGAAAGCAAAAGAGCAAACATCAAAACGAACTTTACAATACAACTAAAACAGACAAGGAAAGACAAAGGCAAACAGGAACACCTACCTGAAGTATAGTGGCTTAGTCGAAACAGGACTGGACTACCACGTGCAAGGGACCAGTGAAGGAACTCGCTCCAGATCATACAAGCGCCACTGCCAGAAGCAGCAGGACAAGTGCTTACCAAAACTAATCAACAGGTGAGCTTTCCAGGGACACTGCATCCCACGGGTACCACGGGTACCACGGTTTGGGAGAAGGGGTCTAGAAGGGGATCAGGTGCACAAGCTGGCATACTCATGCCCCCTATTCTCCACGCAGGAGCAGTTCCGAGCAGCATCACCTATTACCACCAGTAACCACATAAGCGCAGAGGGCGAAGTTGGACCAAAGCGACCTCATCCCTGGGAGGGCTGCAACCGTGCCCCAACGCCTCTGGGGAGAGTGCCCCACTAAAGTTATGGCTATCAACCCATTCAAATAATAAGGCAGTTCTAACTAATAACTTACTTGACCATATTACTGCTAGATTAGGTAGTAATAAGATACCCTGGTGTAAGTACTCCAAATCCTAACTGATTTGAACTTGCACAACCTGTGGGCCTCTAGCTTCAACATGACAAAACCACAAATAAAACAAAAATAATGATGACCTTTTGTTCAACTGGAAGAAGCAACTCTGCGGATAGAGCACTAAGGGAGGTCAAGTTATTGGGACACCAAACTGTGTCTATGATGGGGTGCAGCCATACTTACAAACATCTTTGCATTTGCACAATCGCTGGGCTGTTACCAGATTTGTAATGTTTGGCTTTTGGAAGACTAATGCAAAATTACGTAATGCTTTTTGTCCCTTTTATCCTGATGAGCATCCACTTTGTAGTGTTGTACACAAAATATGCAATACTTCATTTCGGTTTTTAGAGTTATTAATGTAAGACAGTTTGCTCTGGCTTTTAACTATCTGATTTTATGTAAAAAGAAATATGGATCTCTACAACGTTAAATAATTTTAATAGAAAAGTGATTCGACTATGTCTATTGATGCCCTGATTTAGATGTAGATGTCATGTATTACCTGATTCTCTTTTATGTCTTTTTTATCTAGTTGTTAAGATATAAAATGTACCTTTATGAATTACATTGAACTATATGACTAAAGATTTTCTTAATGCACCTTTTATACAGATTGGTAGATACTTGCACTGATATTCACTTCCTAACCTGCCTCAGAGATGATAGCACATGTGGGTTACAGCACTTGTCAGTTGGACACATTGAAAATAATGCAGAAAAATAATTAGAGGAAACGTTGGCCAGTAGACCCATATTTATTGTAGTTACGCTATTTACAGCATTATTTTTATTCCTGTTCAGATTTTGGCCTTTGCCTAATGAGGTAATATAAATGTTACATTTCTGAAAAGAAGGAGACTGACACAATTGAGTCTGATCTCAAGGTCATTGTCAATTTAATTGCTTTGCCCCATGGAGTGAAACCTAAAGCATATGGTGAGGAGGGAATGGGAACATACAAATAGGATGAAACTTTAAAGCTACAACTTTATTGCATTAGTTTGATGCCATAGACGGTCAGAGATGAGTAGCCTAATACAGTACCATGTATAATGACAGCAAATGATACACTCTATGACGCTCCAAAATGTCCATATGAAAACATTCTATTTCTGGGTATCCCCAAAACCGAACTATGTATAGGAGTGTCAAAAGAAGATATTTGAAGGCTACAATTAAACTTTTAATTATGAATGTTGGGCGATCAGCTTTTCACTTTATTTTGCAAATTTTGGAATCTACATTTCACTCCATCCCCTAATACCTTGTTACAAGAGGATAGCAAAATCCATAGTGTTTACACCATTGTTTAGGAAGCGCTGCCCCATGGACAGGATTTTGATTCTCTTCCGGGCCAGCTCATCCCTCCAACAGGAAATGTGTCCCACAATGTGGGTAATAATAATTGGCATTTATATCTGCTGTTGCCAATTGCTTGGACATGGGTTCCCTTCTGTGTCAGCGCTATGTTAAACACCAAGTATTATTATTAGTAGTAGCAGTAGTAGTATTATCTAATCTGTTCCACATCATTCTATTTTCTATGGGTATGCACTCAGTCGCCTACAGAGTTCTGAGGTCTAACGTTGAACTAGCAAGCCCCTTGTTATTAGAAATACTGATGTTCTCCAAGGGTTTCTAATCTAATATTCAGTCTCATGTAAATCTCGGCTCAAATCATAGCCTCAGTGATGTAACACCCAGCTGCCCCTGGGCATTCTGGTCTCTTCCTGTATCTGAGGTATAGATCTCATCAATCTCCATATTCTCTCTCTCACAACTTGGTTTTGTTTCCCCAGTGTCTGAGTTATAGCTCTGAGCAAGAGCTGCATTCTCTCTCTCAATGTGTTCTCTACAATGCTCTGGTCCCCCCTCGATGTCTCAAGTGAAGCTCTGAGCAAGTTTTGAATTCTTCTCCTCAACTTGGTCTGGTCTTTCGGCTTGTCCAAAATATTGCCCTCCGCTAGCTCTGCATTCTGTCTCTCACCTGATCTCGTCTCTGGTCTCCAGTGAAGTCTCTCCTAGTGTCTGAGATACAGCTGTCATCAAGGTTGGCATTCACCAAGTAGGTTCTGGTATCTGGTCTGGTCTTCCCCAGTGTCCAAAATAGAGTGTTGGCTTCACTCTCCTACCAGGGAGAATTTATTTCCCACCGATTGGGGTTATTTGCTGGCCTATGTAGAACCACCCTACAACTTCTGGACCAACCTCTATGCTTCTCAAGACCAGATATTCTTACCCTCTGGAAATATCACCCTTGTGGGCTAGTTGTAATTGTTCTTGGTAAGGTGCTTCAAGTATTCTTGAAACTTCCCTGTAACTATAGACATGAGTGGTGAAAGATCTTAGTCTGGACATCAATCCTAGCCAATATTATGCGCTCCGGTCCCACTCATGATATGTCTGACCCCAGAATCAAGCCAAGTCAGATTTAGTCCCAGCAGAACCGTAGGCTGGGCTCTAATATAGTGTCTCTGATTGCATGGAGTGTTCATTAATAACCCTGATTGGTTTGTCCCTGGGCCTTTGTTCTCCCTTAGAGGGATTAGTTATTCTCATTTGTCCTTTGTTCCCTAGCAGGTGTTTTTTTTTCTCGCTTTGCCTAAACATTTAAAGTTGTAGTTGCTCACGCTCTCCCTGTTGGTAATTGTTACTAATTAAACAGTGCATTTTTCCAGCTAACGGCTTGAATGCCCAGCGAGTCATTCTGTCTATAGCCACAACAGGGGTCGAAAATGAGATTTGAGGAACAAGAGCTAAAGGCAGCTCCTGGATATTGGGCATCACCCGGTAGGCAGGAGATACCTCAGTAAAACCAGCGTGCAGCAAATCTAACTTGTGCATGAGATGTAAACACCAATTTTCTGGCCATGATGTATGTTCCAGTTTGCTTTAAATATCCCTTAGATGAGCCCTTTGTTCTTCTTCATTCATATTACAAACATAGAGAGCTAATATCAGTTGGCCTGGGAGTCAAAATGAGCTCTTGGTAACTGATGGTTTCAAGCTAACCAGGCTCTCCTAAGCTAGAAGCAAGAGCTAAATAGCTCCCAGAGATTTTGAACCCTGCACAAGCACAAAAGTGCTGCACATTCTTGCATCCTTACAAAATGGCAGCTATGAAAGAGCTGAGTATGGATATTCATCTGTAAATTGTGAGTTGGCCATGCCACAGGCCTAGCCATTACCACAACAACACTTATTGAATCCTAACTAAGCTCTCCTATTTAGCCCTATTGTACTCTCCCCCTTCAGCTGCTAACAAGACCAACATGATGTAGTATATAAGATCTTGGGCTCTTCCCTATGGATAACATACTCGCTAGTGTCTCTGCCAAGCCCATAGAAAGCAGATTGATACACAGGAACTGGGTAATTCTGACCTGCAACCATCAACAGCAGTACTTTCACTTCTGCCTCCCCTTTATGCCACTAATTACCCCACCAACCTTTTCTTTCAGATCTTTGGCGGAATATCTATTCATCGTACCTCTTGCAGAAGATAAAGAATTTGACAAATGTGCTTCTCAAATTCAGACCCGGATAATGTGTAACATCAAATGCACAACTAAATCACTGTGTACTCTTTCTGGTTTCAAATGTTCATAAACATTATTTTCATTATTCAACTGGCATAAGTATCCTAGTTCTTGCTACTTGCGGTGAGAGCCTCTACCACATTGAAGGGTTTTATATAGACCCCAAAGAAAAGGGAAAACCCTCAACTTGCTTCTGACCACTAAAAATGCCCTTATCAATTGCTCAAAATTTATAACAATACCTTACCAGTATCACTCTGGTATCCATTTCTCTAAGAACTCTCCTCCACCAACGGCTACTCCTGTAGATGCCTCCCCAAAACTGAATTATAATAACACTAATAATAATAATCAGGGTTTCAATAATATTTCATGCTAGTTACTCCTATTTCTAAAAGTTTAAATAACAGCTGGTATTATTTCTTTTTTAGTAATACTCAATTTATCAAACCCATAAGAATGAAAGACTGAGATGGCACGACCAGGAATCTAGCCGTACATCTCTTGCAACACTGACATATTGCTGAGATATTTTCTCAACTTAAACCCTGCAAAATGATCTACCCTGTGCTCTTTACTTGAAGTTGACATGGCCCGACATAATCAGGCTTCTGATGCCTGTGCATCTCTCCTCTGCTCCCCTTCACCTCTCCTCGGCTGGCCTCCCCACCCAAATTGTCTTGAAGCATTAGTGTGATGCCATGGGAAGTTTACAAGAACAACACAAAATCAACCAAAACTGGCAAGAAAATCACACATTCCTTTGCACCTCTAATATCAGACTTTGCCCCCTATGCCAAACTAATCCTGACCCAACCCCCAATTGTGGACACATTAACAATCGCCTTAGACCAGCACTGGACGGCATATACTTTGCAATAAATTGCAATTCAATCAAACTTCAGAGATTAATAACACACACTTCAACTGCCCTGCCTTGAGTTAAACTGGCATCATTGGCATCATTCCAACTACCCCTCTTCTAAGGTTGAGTACATCTGCACCTAATAGCATTTCTACCCGAACCAACGCCAGGAAAACATTTCAAATTCTTTTGGTGTTTAAGCCCATTCATGGTATAGCCCTTCTGGCTGAATCTATAATTTCCCTGTTTCTAAATCCTGCATACTCTATGCTCTAAAAGCACACCTCTACCCAACAGCCCCCGAACCACCCTATGTTTGTGTTTTCTCCTGCTTCTGAACCTTGCTCCACTATATAAGAGCACTTGCTCAAGTTTGCAAAATCTTGGAATAATCTGGTACTGAGACATAATCCTTAGATCGTAAATCACCTCTGTAATTGACAGATTATTTTAAAAAATGTGTCAACTTAATTAAAGCATCTCATTAACACCTAGTATCTCCATCAAGTGGTTGTGTGGTCATAAATCAATTATACATTCGATTATGTAAATTCCATCTATATCTGGATCTTGACCTTTGTATGCGGCACAGTTTCAAACAGAGAAAACACATTAGATCACATCAAATCACACATTCTCTCATGGAATGTAACAAGAGTTGCAATATTTTCCTTGATCCCTACCAAGTATGTTTGCTGCTTCCATCCATGTCCATCTCAGCATTCCCTGGGTTAGCTGTTTTGGTCTTTATGGTGGTGGTGATGGAGTTGTGAAGTATGCTTTTCCAAAATGCAGTGGGCTGGGCATGCTAGAAATGCGATTGGAGTCTTTTTTATTAAACGTATTTTGTTGAAATAAGACAGCAACTTGCATAGTGATCATGCTCAGGGAATTATGTGATATAGTGCAAAGTGTTTAGTGTAAAAATGATATAAAGGCAAAAAAGGAAATGCGCTAGAAAAACTGATTAATAACACTTTGTGTTAATATCAGAAAAAGCATTTCATTCACAGCCTCTCTAACAATAGTAATAATTGTGTGCAGTCTAGTCTATTGTGTGCCTCTATCATGGGATAATCTGATCACTTGGTTACAGCTACAAGTCAAAATTAGATCTATTTCATGTGCTTAAAACTTGCCAACTGTGCATACTTATTCAGGGCTTGCATAGTTCCATAAACATAACAAATAATGAGACAACAAATAAAAAAGAACAATCAGTAAAAATAAAGTGTGCCTCCTACTTCACTTATTTATGCAAAGTCATACCTCAATCTCTAGGACTAGTACTATATTGGTTTTCCATTTTTTATTTGTTTTATGAATTGGTTCCAATAAGTTTCTGTTATCTTAAACCCTGTGATTCAGTGATCATCCACAATGAAAGAACCCACTGAGATTTGCTAGTCAAATAAGACTGATTAGACTGTGTGACAAAGTCAAATTTCCAACATTGCAACCAGTCCCCCTTGGGCCTGAGAATAGGACTGACAGAACCAACCCTGAATTATTCCCAACACCTGAGAGAGCATTTAGTTAAAAGTTGCCAGGTCCCAAAGAAATAGGCTATTCAGGATAGCATCACCCATGATGCATCAGGTTTAGCAATCCAAAACACAAAGCAGACTCGGGAGTGTTTTTCTAGTATTCATGGAAAGATATGCACTGGGGAAACACTAGCACATCCAGAGAAGCCCCTAAGTCAACAAATTGCGCCAAGCGTTTTAAAGTCTTCCCCCAGACTTGGAATAGGAAGCAAATTAACCAAACAATTCAAATGTTTGCCTTGGCCAATGGGAAGATGGTGAGTGTTTTAATACTGAGGCTAAGAAACAAAGACAGTGTCATTTGGGTTGGAAGCTGAGGAGAGGAGTTTGCTAATGAAACAGGACAGCAGCAGCAAAGGATAGCCCCTTGTGCCCCAGTGGGGTAAAGAAGAGCCCCCTGAGCTCTAGAAGAGGGGTGTGCCCCAGTGAGAAAGAGAGGAGCCCCCTGAGCTCCAGAAGAGGGCTGTGTCCCAGTGAGGAAGAGAAGAGCCCCCTGAGCTCCTGAAGAGCGGTGTGCCCCAGTAAGGAAGAGAAGAGCCCCATGAGCTCCAGAAGAGGGATGTGCCCAAGTGAGGAAGAGAAGAGCCCCCTGAGCTCTAGAAGAGGGGAATGCCCTCGTGAGGAAGAGAAGTGGCCCCTGAACTCCAAAAGAGGGGTGTGCACCAGTGAGAGGGAGAAGAGCACACCTGAATTCCAATATAGGGGTCTTCTCCAATTAGTTTGGAGGAGCCCCCTAAACTAGCAAGCCCTAGTCAAGGAGAGAGGGTGCTTTTTGGATACTTGGAAAAGGGAGGAAGCCTTAAATCCAGAGAGAGGCATGGAAGCCTTGTGGTCCCCAGAGTAAGTGATGAAGACTGAATGCTAGATAGAGGGACCTAAACAGGAGACCTTTCTGTCTGGAACTTTTTGAAGGTCTTTTGTGTGCTGTCTCGCAAGAAACGTTATGCTACAGCCATCCTGGACCAATTTTGGTGCAATAGCCTTATGTTTTTATTTTTTTTTTGATAAAACCCTAAAGATCGTCTTTCTTCTCCAATGACATTGTTAGCATAACACTTCCCAAAGCCCACGGCCAAAGCAATTGGGCAATAGTAACATTTATATTTCTCGTGGTGGTGGACTCCATTATCTCAGCGGCGGAACCTGTCAGGAATTTAGGCTACGAACTTCAAACAATGCAGCCTCAGGCAAGACAAATGTATTAATTCATTCGGATATACACAATGGAAGGAAAAAAACCATGGTTCGATTTATGGAGAAACTCGATGTACAGAAAACCAATTTCAATCATGATTCTGCTATCCAGCTGAAAGAAATGAAGGCCATTGGTGTGGTTGGTGCACGGTCACAGAAGAACATGAGAATTGACATTGTAGAACTTCGCCTGTGTTGACTTTACTCTCGGGGAACACCCAATGGTACAGGGTGTTGTTAATACAACCAATAGGGCTAAAGGCCATTAGCTCCACTGACTTCTTCATTTTACAAGAGACCTGATTGACTTCTTTCATTCTTGATGGCTACCAGATATTTACACAAGGTGCTTGTGAATCAAGCACAGGACGGCCAAAGGGAGGTTTGTGTGTCAATCTAAAGTTTTGCTTTGAAGCTCACTATTACGACATAGGAACTGCAACTACAAACTGCATGGGCCTTGTTGTCAAATATGTTCCACTGCTGGTACAACAACCCTTTACTGTACCTATATAACCCCCCTGATTGTGCCCATACTGCAGCAGTGTTATCTCAGATCACAGATGTTTTGCAAAGCTGGGAGTCATTCATTCCAGAGGGCAATATTATATTGGCGGGAGACCTTAATTCCCATTGCATGTGTATTGAAGATGAATTTAGGCTGGAATTGGGAGAGGTGGTAGAGAGTAAATATAGTTTGGGGCTATTAAATAAAGGATTAAAGTGAGCAGAATTGTTGCTGGATTTTGGACTCCAACCTCTCCTGCCTTCTGATTGTGATTCTCTTTTGCAAGTAACGGCACAGAGGGATGGGACTACTGCCACATGTCTTGATAGCATGTTTGTCACTAGGAGCGTACATCGAACAGTAGCCAGGTATCAGATTAAGCGCACGATGTTGAGCGACCATGCAATTTTGCACGTCACTTTAGACGTTGAGTATTGTGCAAATGAATTGGCAAATGTCACATGTAATACCCAGGGAAATCGTATAGTGTGGACTGAAGTCAATATTGACACAATGAACACACTAACATTGACTAGCCCTTACAGGCCGGCTGAATTACTACAGACTGCAGATTGGGCTATGTCAGCTTTATTAGCTATTTGTGGTCACAGGCTAGCCGGAAAAAAGTGATGCTAACGCAACACAAGGATCCACTGCCTATTTTTGACATGGCTATACATACACGCAAGACAACTTTGTGCTACGATATAGCAAATATCAAAAGAGATGCAACTATTTCTTTGGCTGCCTCGAAAGCCAAAATAGCCAAACTCCAGACCATAAAAACTGGTTGAGGCTACACAAGGTAAGCATACACAACACCAAATGGAAGATAGCATATGCTTTAATAAAGACACACGATACCAGGAAGTTCTAGAATCTATATCGCTCCCATCTTTCAGCACAAACGCCTCAAGAATTATGTAGCATCTCAGAACAGGCCTGGACAACTCACATCAAATATGTATATCATGATCCAGCCAGCTCTTGTGAGGAGGTTACGTTGCCAAAACTGGTTCATAGCCTGGGCTGAGTCCGGTTCGACGTATCAGGCATCTTGAGTATTATAGCTAAAATAAAAGCTTCAAGAGCCCTTGGCCCTGATGGGTTAGCAAATGCAGTCATACAGCGTATCCCTTCTTTTTGGGTCAACGTACTGCTGGTCATGTTTAATGGTTTCACTAGAACTGGTATTATAAGAAGGAGTTGGAGGTGGTCTATTTTTATTCCATTTCATAAGAAGGGAAATTAAGCTGTGCCCACAAATTATCGACTGATAGCTATGTTAGATAAAATGTGCTACCATTCTCCTGAGACTGCTTACTAAATGGGTAGGCACAACCAAATTGTTCAAATCCAAACAAATATGCTTCAGAAAGGGAGGAAGCACTACCCACGCCATGTGGGCTCTACAGCTTTTGTCAGCAGATGTGCTGAACAGAACTGATAGTGCATTGTATTTATGTTTTGTGCACTATTCCGCAGCGTTCGACAGTGCATCACGCCCCCGGTTGTGGGCCAAACTCAAGCGCTGGTGTATAGATCCCATTTTGGTGTATTACATAAAGGTGTTATATACCGAAACAAAGGTAACAGTTAGGCTTACCCAGGATGGAATAATTTCAGCCCCGGTCCCCACAAATAGAGGACTCAAGCAGGGGTGTGTTTTACCACCCCTCTTGTCTAACCTCTACGTGGCTGACATGGATGAATCTTTGATGAGAGGTAAACATGTTCCCCCTAACATAGGTGGAGAATCCCTACCCTGGATCACCTTCACATATGATACTGTATAGCTAGATAGGACACTACCTGGGCCTACAGCGATCGATTGACATGCTCTACCTTTACGCTCTACAAAAACATCTCAAAATCAATAACAGCAAATCCAAGGGTTTGCAGATCAAGGCGAAAAAGAAGCGTATGGAAAATATCTTTGGCACATCGGTGGTGAAAAACTGCAAACTGTTGACCAATATTTGTACTTATGCTTGCCGGCTTTTAGTACACCTTAAGACCATCAATATAAGTACCACATTGTGCTTAAAGCAATGCGCACATGGCAAGAAATTAAAACCTTTATTGCAAATGTTGGTGGGGAGTCCAGTGTAGGCTACCTCGAGGTCTACAAGAAGGCAGTAGTTCCTACCATATTATATGCCATGGAAACCTTGATAAGTACCCTGGATAGATGGTTGAAAACCATTGAGGACAAGCTGTTGAGGTCTCTGGTGGGTCTTCCTGCAACAGTGCCTGTGGAAACCATTGCTCTTTGCTCATTGTATGGAAATTAGTCCCTTTAAGATGCTGAGAAATATAGTATTGGCACAAGAAGGGGAAGGTACAAGGTTCACCTTTTTTGCAGCACACATTGGACGTAGACCAGACACCTCTGCTCACAGGGATTTGGTCCATACAGTATCTAAACATCTTGAAGCTATTGGTTTGTAACCTAGCAACTAACATGAATTTCCATCTCAAAATTAAAAATGTAATACAGTGAATAGGCTTGAAATTGTTGGTCAGTGGTCCAAAATCCCCAAGGGGGATGGATGCTGTAGGCTTTATGGTAATGATGAGGTGGAGGCAGTACAACATCTTCGGTCAAATTGCGATGCACTTTATTGAACTACACAGAAAGGCCCCTAGGTCACCAGGGTAGGAACATTTCCTTCCCTCAGCTGTTCTATGGGGCCTATTTATGAGTGGCACCCATGAGGGACTCATTGTTTTTCTCACCAAATTATGGAGAGAGGTACATGGCATAATTCAAATGCCGGAAGATTAATTGTACTAATATTTTTTCTTCAACAGGCATTCTGTGTTTTATTATCTGATTATGATGTAATGTGTCAAATGTCATTAATTTAACTGTACGATACAATAATAATAAAAAGAAATCAATTGCTTGGGAGCGAGCGTCCTTAATTGATTATCTTGCCATCAAAAAACGATATGCCCTATATGCTATAGAGGGATTTCTTGGTATAGAACTTCGTAGCTATCTCACAAGAATTTGTAGAAAAAAACTTAAATGAGTCATCTTATGTTTGTGCTTGAACTTACTCCCACTACTCGAAGTTACGGGAACTTGGACCAAAATACCCCGAGAGCAGAGATTGTGCCGATTTGGTTGCAGCACCATTGTTAGGGAGAATTCTCCAAAATGGCTAATTTCCCTTACCTACTGAGTCCCTCAGCAGCTTTGCTGGATTTTTAGGATTTATTTTTTTCACCTGGTAAGAGTGTGAGCCTTTTTTCCCACTCTTACATGTGTTTTGCTGTGTGTGTTTAACATTTTCTTATGTTCAGAGACTGTGGAGCCTCACTTACTCCACAGGCATCAGCTTTTTACTGTGTGTTACACAGCACCTTCAGTGCAGTGATACAGAGTTGTCTTTTAGACTTCCCAACTCAGACTCCATTTACTGGGACTGACTACTCTCTCCCAGAACATGTAAAGTTACCATTAACTGTAATAGTCTCTTTATAAACCACAGACGCAGTACACGCTATCTTACATAGAGTACTGGAAAGGGTTAATACTTATCCCTTTTTGTCTGTTTCTGTTGGAGCATTGTTTCGCTCCCTTTTCATCAAGACTTGGCTGGTGGCAGTGGTAACTACCCTATTTTTCCTACCGCGGTTATCTTAAATAACCTTGGTATTGTTCTAGGCTATCTAGGTAGCCTTGAACTTAAATCCGCTGGACCATATTGGTTTTAATTTGGTTCTGGCTGGGTTTATTCGCAATTTCTTGTTGAAAATGTCTTTCTCGTGTTTTTCTCTTTGCGCCAAACCAGGTTTGGTTCCTTTGTTCACCATCCTTTCTGCACAGAAGCCCTCCTTAGGCGCCTGAAAGTCTGGGTAGGCAGGATGTGAGGGAGCCCTGCCATGGATTCCCTTGGTAACCCAAGTCGCACTCCTGTTTGATTGGCTAGGTGACTGTCCTGGCAGGACAGCCACCCTGCTGTGTGATTGACAGCCAGGCTGTGTGAATGGGGGAAAACTGCATAAAAAGCAGGTCTCTGGGGCTGGAAAGGCAGATTTGCCACTGGAACGAGAGAACCGAAGAGGAGCTGACAGAAGAGGACCCCTACCCCGACTGAACCGCCCGGTGAAGCCCTGTTGCAGGTCTCAATCTTCGGACTCCAACGACAGAGAAGATCTTCCAAGAATCTTCTTCCCTTGAGCCGGTGAGACCAACCAGTTCGCCCAAACTGCAAGCCAGGTCTCCCTCCTCTGGTTGAATTTGCTGCACAGAGCTAAAGTGAACTGGATAGCCAGGAAGGTCGGACCCTGCTTGGGATTTAAGGAGTGCACCTTTTATTTGCCGTTTTGCTCTGCTGCTGGTTTCTTCCCTGGGCAGTGCAGGACCCTCCAGTCTTCCTACTTCCAGTCTTCCTACTTCATGTCAGTCCCACAGTCAGTTCAGGAACCATGAGCCTGCAGGACATGCCAGGAATGTCTGCCGCAGCTACAGCTTCTTCTCCATTTAAAGGCACTGTGCCAATCCGGTTCATTGCGGTGAGTGTTTGGAAATTATTAAAGGTGAAAGAATAAAGATAATCAAATCTTGAGTTTGTTAATGCTGATATGTTATTTTCTATTAACAATTCCACATGTTCCCATCACATAAATGATTCCATTATCCAAGCATTTATTTAATATTCGGTACTTGACAATTCAAAGAGCAAGTATGCATATCCCAATCTCTCTCAACACGTGTTTCCCCATTGCTGGTTACAATGGTTCTTCAGGAGAGCAAACTTTGGTCTGTTGATAGTTTTGTAGAAAAAAGAAAAGAACCCAATTATTTCCTCCATAGACACTTTTGCAAAGTGAAAGCCTCAAGCAGCACTCTGCTAGACTCCAGGACCAAATAAAACGTTTCTTAAGAAGAAAAACAACAGGAAAAACAGAATTCACAAAACATTATTAGCAGAGAGTTGGAAAACAAAATATCAGTTTCTAAAAATACAATTGATGGATAAAAAATGATAGAAAATCCAAAGAAACATGGTTAAAGTGAATGCACTACCAAAAGTGTCTATGGAGGAACTAATTGGGTTCTTTTCTTTTTTCTAAAAAACTATCAACAGACCAAATCTTTCTAGATTGCCCTGCTTACTTGTTGGTGTTACTCAATTTCTGCCTAACGTTGTCTTTCCCTCCCTTTTAAATTGCTGTAGTGCCATTTTGCTCACACTTCATGTTGAGCCTAACTTGTCCAGAATCTATTGGGTGTGGTGTAATGTATTAAGAGTGTGATTTTTCAACTGATTTACTTTGGTGAAATGTTTTACAACTGATGTGTAAATAAATGTATATTCTTTTACTCAGAAACCTTGAGTCAGTGTGTGTTTGAATCATAGTATTGCTGTCCTTTGTGTAAATATTTGATACTGCTCACTTACTCTTGAGATAAGTCTGGCTGCTCAGCCATCGCTACCACTTTACTGTGTAGTGCAGGCTTGTACCAAAGGTGAATTTGTACTGTCACTTGTAGTCTTAATTGTGTGTGGTGTTCCCAAATGGTACTGCATATAATTCTGCCTAACAACCATCAAAACCTGTCCACATATATTGACTAGCTGTACTCATTTCAATGATCTCTACACCAAAGGATGTACTCATTTCTGCACGATTGATAGAATCGGCACAGATCAATTTTGGTCTACTGTATATTCTGCTGACTCCTTGGTGATTGTTGCTGCAGCCTTTCATGTTTGGGAGAGGGGCTTACTTAAAGTTGTTATTTTATAGGAATGCATTTCTTGTAATGTGCTGTCCTTATTCTAAGTATGTGTATTTTACACATATTCTTAATATTGGAAATGTGGTATATATTGTGATATGTTATTGTTTTATAAAAGTTGATTTTAATTGTGTAATATGTATGCAAAAGGCTGGCTTGTTAGTTAGATGCATTAAACAAAATTACAAAATAAACCCCTTTAAAATTATTCTGGTGGCATATGTTCTGTCTTCCCTCTGCCTTTTAAAACTGGTTGTGTTTTTAGTAAATAATAATTGACCTTCTGTATGGATTAGTTAATAGGGTATACCTTTCAATTCTGCATGACAAATAAAAAGAACCTAGGCAGTCTGTTCAATTAAACTTCATATGGGTTTACTGTGTAAAATGTTCATTTTGTCTCCTTTATCAAGCTTACTTATAAAAAGAACATGTTCTTGTTTAACTGTAAGGTGCCAATATTTTAGATGATTTAGATTTGAAAACCTTCCATCCGTGCAACCTCTTTCTTCAGGTGCTCAGCCTATTTGAACTCACCTGCATAATGTATTATCTATTTATAAAAAATAGTTAATGTATCAAATGATTGTATTACACTAACCATATTTCTTCATATATAGACACCTATAAATATGCATTTGTTAACCATTTTAACCAATAAACAAAAAGGCCTGTAGTCTTGTTCAAACATCTTTTTATTGCAAAAGTAATTGATGTACCGGGGGAATCAAATGCCCTCTGGAAATATGCCATGATAGTACTGTAGTGGATGTGCATTAAAAAAAAATAATAATAATTTGAGATGAACGAAACCTTGAGTTTTGCAGTGCTTTTGTCAAATTGGTATTGATCGTTGAGCTCCTCGCGAGAATGCAGACACTATATAAATGAGCTTTTGTGTAATATTGACAAAGTAATGATGGATGTACTGCAGTATTATCACTGCTGCACCATTTACAAAGTACACTTGGTTGACTATACTGCTGTCAGGCATGTTAATCAATACAGAAGTAGTGGGACAGTTTCAAAGCAGCAACTCTGCTTTTCTATATAACCCCCAGCCAGGCGCGGAATGCAGTGAGTGGAGCGGAGCAGAAGCAGCAAGCGTGTTTTTTTTCACCTTTCTCTTGTGACTAGTGTTTCTATTAAGCCCCCAACCAGGGGCAGAGCGCCGTAAGCGGAGTGCAGGGAGAAGAGTGTTCTGTGCAGTTTGGGCGTGTTTGGGCTCGGCTACTCTCTCTTCCTGCAATCAATTTGGGAAAGTGAATGTATAATTTATGCAAATGGCCTAATCCTCATCTATAAAATGACAAAAAGGCACTGATGGAGCTGGCGATGTCACTTACCTCTTCCCGCGTCTCCAGTTGAGGGCGGAGTTACCAAATCCCCCAATTCAGCTACAAAGCGCAAACTGCATGACCAAGGTACAATCGAGTCAAAAATAACAAACCTTTTCCCACCAGCAGGGGGCATGGTTGGTGCGCTGTCTGCTGGAAAAGGGAGTACTGATATGGTCCCTGATGTTCAGGACACTCATCTGGCAATGGAAACCGTTAATCACACTGTTCAGGTACATAACATTCAAGGGTGCCTCTCTGAGTCTTTTCCCTGTTAAGGCTGCCCCCAGAGGACGGAGCAAATAATAGTGTCTTGTTTGCCTTCAATTGTGCCCTATCTGCATTTGTCAATTTACATAATGATATAAAACTTTAGATGACTGAACACACAACCTTGTTGGTAATGATTAAGGTAAATATGGACTATCTTCTCAAAAACTTGGTCAAAAACATTAGAGTTAAAAGGTAGATCTAATAGATGTGATAATCCTTGATACTCAATCGGCAGATAATAGACCTGTTGCAGATCCTTCCAGTGATATGCGGGATAAAGAGGTAGATGAGGTTCCTCTGTGTATGACAGATGAGCAATTGTTGTGGGTGGCAGAGTCTCTAGAGCTCCCGGCATATCAAAAGCCTGAGCATCCTCCCGTCGTTGCATAGTACATGGAAAAGACTTGAATAGAGCAATGGGGTAGGTGCAATCTAAGAAATAAAAAAAGAGCAAGAAAAAGCAGGCAAAACCCTCTCAGAAATGTCTTAGATGCTTGAAAGCAGTTGAGGATGTCTTGGTGGAAAGACTGCTCCTATCTTCAAAAATAAGAAAAGGTTTGGTGGGTGACATTTTATCTAATACGATGACTCAGGGGCCAAGTATCATCAGTAATGCACAGGTTGAGGAGCACGGGTCATGCCTATCGGCAAATACAAGGCATTTCTGACCCACGTGTAAGAGGATGTTTAGCACTGTGGAGATAGAGTAGCTGTCCTCTGGGGGTGGGGGACCTTAGCTGGTTGCAAATCATATGGATACGAAGAGAGTTTGTTCCAAGAATGGGTTTGTAGCCCCCCCAAAAAACACCATTACGAGGAACAGCGACTGCCACTGAGAAGGATCAGCATTTGGAACAGGGGTGCGTGTCTCTTGCTAGAGAACAACATCTACAAGAAATCTTGCAAAAGACTCAGACTGGAATGTCTACTTCGTGACAAGGACAACGTATTATTAAATAGATCCAATGTTCTGTCATTATTTTCTGAGGGGCCTAATTTACGTTCTATCATGAGAGAGGACATTGAATTGGTGGACTTCTGTGATGACCACCGAACGGACATTGTTTCATTAATCATACCCTTCAGATTGGTACATGAGGCAGTGTTTAAATGCTTCTGCTCCCTTAAGGCTTTCAGGTTATGACATCATTCCAGATTATTTTACAGATACTTAATAGTAACTCAAATTCAAGCGGCCTTTTGATAGACATGTGTATTCGGGTTGTAGGTCCAAGAGGGCTTTGTGTCAGGTACAGTTTACAAATAGTAGTAAGCTACCAAATATTGCTGACTGGTCATAGGTCACCAGTTTTTGAATGGACCATACCAAAAAGTGCATGGGGCTGGCATCCCTAAATAGGATACACATGTCTTGAAATGTGTCTCATGGAACTTCTCCCAACTCTGTTGTAATATGGCAATTGGTAGTCAGTTGAGACAACACAACACTACATTAAAACAGGAGACCTGGTTAACAAAACTTCCTATTACGGATAGTTACGTTATTTTCAACCAACTTGCAAAAGGGATATCTGGCCCGTCCCTTTCGGGGATATTAATGGCTGTTAAATCTACTATTGGTTTGAGGGCTGAAAGGGTGTCATCAATGACATTTGTAATGTCATATTTGATGTCCTAGGTGTTAGGCTTAGCAGTGCACGGTGGTGGCGCGAGTTATGGTTGCTTAGCTTACCATAACTGGTGAATTTCAAGGGTTTTTCGGTTTTACTTGTAACCATAACGTCCCTTTAACAAAGTATTTTCACTGAATTTCATAGGATTTTAGTAGTGCAACTGAACCATAACGTCCTTACAAAGTATTTTCACGGAATTTCAAAGGATTTTAGTAGCGCAACTTAACCATAACGTCCCATTAACAAAGTTTTTTTACTGAATTTCATAGGTTTTTAGTAGCGCAACTTAACTTAACAATAATAACTTTGACTTTATGTACATGTAATATGGAACATACTGAACCCCTTCTACTGAACCTGATGTCTGCAAACTCTTTTAATGTCCGCGGACATGTTCGCGGACATGTTCGGAGAACAGTACCACTACCTAAAAACTCTGTGGGGGTATGTTTAATTGTTATATCATAACATAGGAACATTTAACAAATTCAAAAAGCAGCACACATACACATTATATGTAGTAATACATAAGAAATGTAACCCATTTATGTAACACACTAACCATTAATTTAAATATGTTCTAAAATGGAATATACCAAAAGAAGAAAAATTGGCTTCCAACATAATTACCTCACAGACACTACAGAACTAAAAGCAAGACCAGACATACAGAGTACTTAGAAGATATCTTACCTGAAATAGTAAGTGTACTTCATTTTACTCATATATTTATAAACTTTCTGTATTAGATAAAAAAAATATATAATCTTTTTTTTTCTCACAGAAATGTCTAGTACTCGGGAATGGCTAGATGAGCATTTCCCACATGAGGAAATGTCAGAAGATAGTGAAACTAATGGTAAACTCTTTACAATATAAACCATTTAATTATTATTATTTTATATACATTTAACATATATATATTTGTTTGTACAGAGGATACCAAAATAGAAAATATCTCTGAAGAAACTGTTATGGATAACACTCTTGACAGCATAAAAGAAAAAATTGATTTATTGTTGATCAATTTTAATAATTTGAAAACTTTTGTTGAAGAACATTTTAAAACAAAAACCTCATACCATTGTCCCACATGTACTTGTCAACCCTCACCATATCCCAGTCAATTATCCCCAAACCTTCTCCATAACCCAAAACGTTTTGATGAGACTTCCATCCCTTCTTCACCTGATACCAATCATGTTGAAACCCCTAATTTTCCTGTTTTTGTTTCCGTTTCTGCCTCACCTTCTCTAGCATAAATTATTAATATATGTTAAATAAAGTTACATTTTTATATTGTGTTGTAATTAGTTTCCGTTTAAAAAAAAAAAACAATGTAGGTGTCCGCAGACAGCACGGGTGTTCTGAAATGTTCGTAAATAAACGAAAATGGAGGTGTCCTGAAGAACACTATACCTGTCCGTACTGTTCGCTAGCAAGTTGAAACTGTTCTAAGAACACACGTGTTGTCCTGAAATGTTCGTAAAGAAACAAAAATTAAAGTGTCCTGAAGAACACTATACCTGTCCGTGGTGTTTGCTAGCAAGTTGAAACTGTTCTAAGAACACAATTGGTGTCCTGAAATGTTCATAAATAAACAAACATGGAGGTGTCCTGAAGAACACTCTACCTGTCCATACTGTTCGCTACCAACTTCAAACTGTTCTAGAACACATGCAGTGTCCAGAAATGTTCGTTTGACGTGTGACACACTTTTAATTCCTTCAGGACCCCAACAGTGTCTGAAGAACATCAACGCGCATGCGCAAACCAATGTCCATGCATTTGGTGTCCTGCGGACAGCTGCTTCCTTTGCGAACATGTTCGCTAAGCGATCATGTGACCGCGCCCATGCATATCGCGTGTTCTGAATGCGGACACTGTTCGTGTCCCCGAACAATTTAAAAGTACATTTTCAAGTAATCCACAATATTTCTCAATAAAAACTCACCATAGCACAAGTCCCACATACTAATCCTGAGTTTCTACATACTTTTTGAAAGTTGTTGAACCTTTTTTTTGTGTTCAATCTGTCCGCGGACGGCGCGCGTGTCCGCGAACCGCGTACAAGCACCCCTATAAAAGACCACACCCTAGAGCTTATTCTCATTGTGTTTCTGGCTATTCTTCAGAGCACAGCTATTTTTCCTGCAACTTGCAGATTACACCATCATCGAGATGGCATCCACTGCTGCACTACTGCAACCTGGTGCTGCACCTGCTTCAGCACCACCCACACCCCCTCCACCACCACCACCTTTCCAAGGGCCTGAAGAGGGGAACAGGAGTGAGGATGCAGAGGAGGAAGAAGAGGATGATGAGAATGAGGTAGAGGAAATCCCTACTACCCTCACTAGGTGTGAGTCTTGGGTGTGGCGGTTGTTTACCATTCATGGGAATGGTCCTAAGGCTTGTGCAAACCCTGTCACCTGCAATGAGTGCAAAATGGTACTCAGTCCCAGGAGGCATGGTTCGTACAGCTTTGGGACCACTACCATGAAGCGACACCTAAGGTCATTTCACGCTGGGGCCATTCGCAAGGTTGTACCTTGCGAGGATCATAGTAGGTTGATTTCCTCTACTTCATCCTCCGTTTCTGATCCTGTCACCACAAGGACCACCTCTGTGGGACAGCGTCTTCCTCAAGCTGCCTCACAGGCCATACAGAATTCTGATGATCCTTACCTTTCGAGGGTTCACAGTTGTATGTATGTACTGCGACACAGTACTCTGCTGGGGGTAGCGACTTCGCAGTGCTTTTAAGACTATCGTCTCAGAGCATGAGAAGACCTACTCACTACCCAAATAAAACCCACTCTACCATCTTCCTCTGTCAGCTCACCCTTTCTTATCCCTGTGGTTGGTGTCCCCCCCTTTACCCTCCTTTCCCCTCCTCTCCTATTGTGTCGTGTATAAAAAAAAACAAAAAATACAAAATAACAAAAATCAAAAAGAAATAAGGCTCTTTTCAGAGCCGCCTTTCACAGTTAAAAAATTGAAGTGAAAATAAATGAAGCAGGGCCCTTTGTATTTTTTAGAAGTCCGCAGACAGTCCGCGGACATCTAAAAATTTGGGGTGCTACCCTATCATAACCATTGCAATTTTCTCTGGGAGGAAGTGGTGGCTCTGAAAAGAGCCTTTGGGAGGTGTTTGTATGTCAAAAATTATAAATACTGAACACCTACTTCAAAATGGATGCTGTCATTCTAAAAAAGGTTGCAATGCATTTTGTACATTTCTCAGAAAAAACTAATTGCCAGCATAAGTAAGATGGACTCCATCTCTGCGAAAAATGTATGTACTATGAAACATAATATTTTCATTGTGAAAAGAGGACATGCCAAATCTCTAAGAAAGACACAAACAGCCTTATTAACATTGCGCCTTGCTTTTTCCATTTGTGGACCAAATGAAGAAGAACGAAGCCACATTTGTCTCTGCACAATACGTGAAAATATTACTTGAGAATTTGTAAACATGTCAATGACCTTCCCAAGTCCTTCTTTCATAGCAAATTGCAAAGAAATTCCAGACACATGTCCTAAACTGTTCCCTCCACAATGAATTACAATTATGTCTGGATGTTGCTCTGTCTCCAAAGTAGCACAGAGAGGTAGCAAGTCCAACCACTTCATTCCACGTACTCCATGCCAGTGTACTTCCACATGTGGAAATCCAAGATCTACAGCTACTCCACAGCTTTCTGCATGCACCTTCAACCAATGTATCCACGAATCTCCCAAAATCCAAACAATCTGTTTTCTGAAACACACAGCCATAGCTATCTGTTGTTCTCTGAGCAAAAAGAGTATCTGAGAAACTCTCTCCTGGCACAACACACCCACTAAACTTTCCTGACCAATCCCTTTCAGTGCTCATTCTCATTTGCATGTCCACGCGATGTCCGCGGACATATCGTAACATGAACAGCCCTTCTACCATTTCCACTTCACTCTCTGTGCCATTCCCTCATTGGATGTAGCTAAGAAGTCACATGACCATCCACCAATCACATTCAAGACTTCTACATCTAACTGCATCATCATAGATTAGCACTGCAAATGTACTGTGAATCTCTCTGAGTACAAGTGTCATATCATTGGCAAGCACCATCTACAAGAAATACTGTACAAGTCTCCAAGATTTCTACTTGCAGCTCCATGCATATCCATATGCATGAACACAAACTACAGGCATGCGTATTTTCTGTACAATACATGAACACATTTTCAACCTTACTTTTAGCTTGTGTAATCTGTAAAATGAATGTGCTGTCTTTTTTTCAATCTCCTAAAATCAACTGTCACTTATAAACCTTTATACTATTTACTGTCTTTATACACACACACTAAAATCATGTTAAACTAACATTTTTTGAATTAAATATATAGACTACATATATTCAAACAAAATTGCATGCATGCACACTCTATGTTCAAATCTCAAAAAAAGAATACTTATACAATTACATATTTTTTTATTTATTTATTTATTTATTTAATTACTTTAATTTAAGCATGACATTGAGGCACTATTACCTGGAAGAGCTTAGTTACATAAATAGTAGTATTCAGTGGTACATTATGAATTTCACAAGCCATAGTAAAGATATTTTGCTTGCTACAGTTAGTCATTGCAATACAATTTGTTCATTAAGAAAATATCATATGTATTGAACTGGTGCAACATATCTTATGTAAATAAGATAGTTTTAATGGTTTTGAGGAAGGTGCTGAGGATTTCAATTAAATAAATCAATGTCTAAATTAAAAACAGTGCTATATACAAACAAAATTACTAATTTGTTTCTTTTACAATTGCAGTGAAGACCAGTCTCCTGAAAAGAAGCAGCCGAATTTGAAGAACAAAGAAGAACTAAGAAGTTACCTGTTCATTTTAGAAAAAAAGTAAGTAGAATATCACCATAATATTTGTATTATTACTCAAACAAACTGTAAAGTTAATTCAAGCTATTTCTGTGCCTAAAAGTAGAGATTGTGCACCATCTGTCCAAAAATCACCATGTCTTAAACAGCGATTTACAGCCTGAATGGCCCACAAATTTCTATTTGGACACACAAATTACCCAACTCAACCGCTAGAATTTTGATATTATAGAACAAACAACTGTTTTAATTGTATACATTAGATTTACTATTTGTACTTCTCCACACCACTAGCTTACATTTTTCTTTCATCTGAACCCCAGTTTAGTAGCACATAAATTCAAGAATACCCATCCCTACTAGTTGTAGTTCCGAATGCACAATCACAGACCATTACATACATCTTTATCATCTTACTCAAAAACGTATGCACACAGCACACATACATTGCAGAACACCCCAAACCATACCTTCTTTAGTTTTTTCAACAGACCCTAAAGAATACCTACCAAATGTCAAATCCATAGAAAGCAACGCAGAAGTAGAGCAAATGAAAATAAAAGTGCCACTGTTTTATAGTTTATTGAAAAATATGTCACTTGTGAAATTCCAATGGAAGCAACAAATAGTGATCTTCATGCACAAATTTTACAATTTCAAAGACACAAATGTGGAAAATATTGTCGTCGCAAATCCAAAAACAAAGGGATATACTACACCAAATGCCGATTTGGTTTCCCTAGACCAGTTACAAATACAGGTCAAGTGAACAACCTCATGTCTTCAGTTAGACGTAGTGTTAAATGTAAGTCACCTAAAAATACATATTACATAAAAAGAAAAGAAGAAGAAAAATATATCAATGATTATAATGCAATCATTGCCCACTTATGGAATGCAAACATAGATGTGCAGTACATTGAAGAAAATTCTACTGCAGTTGCACGATATGTCACAGCATACTTAACCAGAGCAGAAAAGACAAAGCTCCAAGACCTATGGAATGACCTGTCATCAGATAAAACAGTGTCTCAGAAATTATACAGCTTGGGCATAAAAATGCTCTCCCATAGAGAATGTTGATCATATGACGCAGCTGATCGTTTAACTGGTACTGCATTGTATGGTAAATCTGAAAATATAGTATGGGTAAGTCTTGGTCCAGCCAAATCTAGAAAAAAGAGTTCTAAAATCATACGAAGATATAGAAACAATAGCCAAACGTGATCCCAACAGCCAAGACATTTTAAAAAACAATTTATTGGACACATACTACCCAAACAGAAGTAATACTTTGGAAACCATGTGTCTATACCACATAGCCCAAAACTACACATACAAAAATAATATAAAACCTGATGATAAAAAAGGTAAATACAGAGTGACAAACTGTGAAGGCAGATTAGTTAAACTCACCAAACCAAGTTTAATTAATCATATCAAATTGTCATTAAAGACTCCTCGACATAAAGAAGTATATTAAATGTCCCTGCTACAACTCTTTAAACCATGGCGAAAAGAAGAAGAAATACTAGATAAATATGACTCATATGAAGATGCTTTCAAAGCAAATGAAAGTACTATAACTGATGTAAACTTTACACAGTACAAAACAATGTTGCACAATGAACAGAAACACGAAGAAGAACTCCAGGCCCAACTAGATAAAAAAACTCCTGAGAGTAGTCAACCTTCTGTAACAGGAAGCCAAGAACCACTGGGAGAACCACTAATAATAAATGAGGCAGAATTAGCTATGATAGAAGTAGAAAACACCATGTGTCAGTATGAAGATAAAGAAGACTTAACTATACTACAATCAAAACTAAACAATGAGCAACGTAGCATTTTTCAAGAAGTAACAAAACAAATTGCACATGGCGTACACATGAAAATAAAGAATGTTCCTGCCATAATTATAAACCCATACTACTGTACGTCAGTGGTGAAGCTGGTTCTGGCAAAACATTCCTAATCAAAATCATCAGTAAGTTCCTTCAACAATTGACAAACAACAAACTGTCAGCTGTTGTCACTGCCCCCACTGGTTTAGCTGCCTACAACACAGGTGGTGTCACGTTACACTGATTACTACTATTGCCAGTAGAACACCAAAACAAATTAGACTATTACAACAATGGAACTATGCAGAGTATTGAAACAAATGAAAATGCTACTAATAGATGAAGTGAGCATGGTCTCCAACCTAATTTTGGCTTTGATTCACCTCAGATTACAAGAAGTACTCAAAACAAACTATGAAGAGCTCTTTGCAGGAAAACACATTATTGTTTTCGGAGATCTTCTTCAATTGACACCTGTAAAAGGTGAGCCTATTTTTAAAACATTAGGACACAAACTCTGCCGTAAAACTGGCAACATTTCCAATACAGAGAATTAACAGAAAACATGTGGCAATCTGCAGATCTCACTTATGCCAACATCTTAAAAAGTATCAAAGTTGGTATACTTTCTAAAGAAGCAGAAGCAATATTGAAAACCCGGCACATTCATGCATTATATGGCGATAATGCATGTGCTACAGATGTTATGGAACAACACGGCAGCATATCACACCAATAGAGTCAAATATATCAACTATGGCCTATGGAAACTTTTAATGTCCGCGGACATTATGAGTGTTCTTAGAACACTTTCAACTTGCTAGCAAACAATACAGACAGCATCTTCAGGACACCCCCTACGAACATTTCAGGACAACGCGAGAGCTCTAAGAACACTTTCAACTTGACAACGAACAATACGGACAGCGTCCTCAGAACACCGCCATTTTGTTTATTTGCGAACATTTCAGGACACCGCGAGTGTTCTTAGAACACTTTCAACTTGACAACGAACAATACGGATAGCGTCCTCAGAAGACGCCCGTTTTCTATATTTATGAAGATTTCAGGACACCGCAAGAGTTCTTAGAACACTTTCAACTTGACAACGAACAATACGGACAGCGTCCTCAGAACACCCCCATTTTGTTTATTTACTAACATTTCCGGACACCGCGAGTGTTCTTAGAACACATTCAACTTGACAACGAACAATACGGACAGCGTCCTCAGAACACCCCCATTTTGTTTATTTACGAACATTTCAGGACACCACGAGTGTTCTTAGAACACAGAACACCCCCATTTTCTTTATTTACGAACATTTCAGGACACTGCAAGTGTTCTTAGAACACATTCAACTTGCCAGAGAACAATACGGACAACGTCTTCAGGACACCCCCTATGAACATTTCAGGACAACGCGAGAGTTCTTAGAACACTTTCAACTTGTCAACGAACAAAACGGACAGCGTCCTCAGGACACCCCCATTTTGTTTATTTGCGAATTTGTCAAGACACCGCAAGTGTTCTTAGAACACATTCAAATTGCCAGAGAACAATACGGACAATGTCTTCAGTACACCCCCTACGAACATTTCAGGACAACGCGAGAGTTCTTAGAACACTTTCATCTTGACAATGAACAATACGGACAGCGTCCTCAGGACACCCCCTGCGAACATTTCAGGACAACGCGAGAGTTCTTAGAACACTTTCAACTTGACAACAAACAATACGGACAGCGTCCTCAGAACACCCCCATTTTGTTTATTTATGAACATTTCAGGACACCGCGAGAGTTCTTAGAACACTTTCATCTTGACAATGAACAATACGGACAGCGTCCTCAGGACACCCCCTACGAACATTTCAGGACAACGCGAGAGTTCTTAGAACACAGAACACCCCCATTTTCTTTATTTACGAACATTTCAGGACACTGCAAGTGTTCTTAGAACACATTCAACTTGCCAGAGAACAATACGGACAACGTCTTCAGGACACCCCCTATGAACATTTCAGGACAACGCGAGAGTTCTTAGAACACTTTCAACTTGTCAACGAACAATACGGACAGCGTCCTCAGGACACCCCCATTTTGTTTATTTGCGAATTTTTCAAGACACGGCAAGTGTTCTTAGAACACATTCAAATTGCCAGAGAACAATACGGACAATGTCTTCAGGACACCCCCTACGAACATTTCAGGACAACGCGAGAGTTCTTAGAACACTTTCATCTTGACAATGAACAATACGGACAGCGTCCTCAGGACACCCCCTGCGAACATTTCAGGACAACGCGAGAGTTCTTAGAACACTTTCAACTTGACAACGAACAATACGGACAGCGTCCTCAGAACACCCCCATTTTGTTTATTTACGAACATTTCAGGACACCGCGAGAGTTCTTAGAACACTTTCATCTTGACAATGAACAATACGGACAGCGTCCTCAGGACACCCCCTACGAACATTTCAGGACAACGCAAGAGTTCTTAGAACACTTTCAACTTGACAACGAACAATACGGACAGCGTCCTCAGGACACCCCCATTTTGTTTATTTGCGAACATTTCAGGACACCGCGAGTGTTCTTAGAACACATTCAACTTGCCAGAGAACAATACGGACAATGTCTTCAGGACACCCCCTACGAACATTTCAGGACAACACGAGAGTTCTTAGAACACTTTCAACTTGCCATCGAACAATACGGACAGCGTCCTCAGAACACCCCATTTTGTTTATTTACGAACATTTCAGGATACCGCGAGAGTTCTTAGAACACTTTCAACTTGATAATGAACAATACGGACAGCGTCCTCAGGACACCCCCATTTTGTTATTTACGAACATAATATGGACAGCGTCCTCAGAACACCCCCATTTTGTTTATTTACGAGCATTTCAGGACACCGTGAGAGTTCTTAGAACACTTTCAACTTACCAGAGAACAATACGGATAGCGTCCTCAGGACACCCCTATTTTGTTTATTTACGAACATTTAAGGACACCGCGAGTGTTCTTAGAACAGTTTCAGCTTGCTTGCGAACAAAATGGACACATATTGAGTCCTAAGAACACCCCCCATTCAGTTTATTTAGAACATTTCAGAACACCTGTGTTGTCCGCAGACAAATCGAACACAACAAGAACGTCTACCACATAAAAAAACACAACTTTCAACCTATCTCATACTCTGCCACCCTCCCCAAACACTCCTACACACCAACACACTCTACTAAAAACAAATTTTGAACCAAGTTTCACTGCGCTGTCCGCGGACGTCACGAATCCAAGATGGCGGGCGCTACCGAAAATCTGACGCGCTTCGCGCTCCACACTGTCCAATCAGCGAACACGTCGCCTGTCCGCGGACACCACGCAAATTGATTGGCCAATCAGGACATGTCCGCGGAGCGAACAGGGAAGTGTGTCCGCGGACCGAACACAGATATTACAAATTTTTTATGACCTAATTTTTTGGTCATTTTAAAAAAAACTACTGGACAGATTTTCACCAAATCTGCAAAAGCACACTTTCGGGACCAAGCCACTACTCCTGGTCCAAATTTGGTGAAAATCCATCCAGCGGTTTGGGCTGTATGGGAAAAATGGTCTATGGGGAAAAAAAACGTTTTGGGACCCCCCTATAACTTTGCCCCCCCTGGACGAATCCTCACCAAACTTTGCAAATAAATTCAGAGTGGGCCATATACTTTTTTTTTTTGCAAATCTTGCTGAGGATTCGTCCAGGGGGAGCGAAGTTATAAGCTGCCCAAAAAGTGCTCTTCCTATGGAAACACCAACTTATCCATAATATATATATATTAGCTACAAGTCTATTTAGGATATGATAACTATTGTTCGCCCTGAGGAGGACCCTTATGGGTCGAAACACATGTAGGCTGATGTGTGACACCACATGGTGCATCTTCAATTTATACCAATAATTGCAACATTGTGTCTATATTTTTGTGGTGGTGCAGGCCAGGAATGACTAACTTCCTCTATGCCCTCCAGGGTACTACTTGGGGAGTAAGGCATTTGACATGTTAGGTCATAACCTGCTTTGGGTGAAAATGTCCCCTTGGGGAATACTGGTGGGCCTATTGAATGGCATCATAGCCTACATCATCAGTCTAATATCCATATCCAAATTGGACTGGTTAGCAGTGATCCATGCGAAACGTATCTCCCATTTGAAAAATGTTGATAATGTCTCAAACCAAATCGGTCTTAATTATCTCAGATCTAAATGTCTTAAGAACTCATAATCGGATTCAACAAACATAGCCTCTACATATTCTGAAGATTTCATTTCTGATCAACGCACATAGCTGACACGTGTTGCGAACTCTAAAAGGTGGTCTTTATCAGGGCTGTTACCATATTATATCATGATTTTGTTTGTAGCACACCATTATTTTTACAGCATTTGTAACGTTTAACTTCAGATGAGGATTTACAGGAATGTATTCAGGAGGGTACCCAGTTTGTGTATGCAAGAGCCCCAACCGTGAAAATAGCATTGATTCCATCCTATTTGAAGCCAGCAAATGCACAGAGGATTTGGTTGAAGAAAGATCTCAAGGGATTTTTTAAATGTGGCACGTGTAGCATGTGCAAATTTGCAAAAAAGACCAAAATTATCAACATTAATGTTGATAAACCATGCACTATCAGATAATTCATTAACTGTAAATGCAGATCCATTGTTTGTAGACTCATTTGTATATGTGGGTGCACATACATCGGAAGCAAAACCCAGGAACTCCAGGTGAGAATCAGAGAACACCTGAGCAATTTGGGATATGACGATGTGAGATTTCTGTTCTCTGTACATTGGCTGAGATAGGAAACAAGGATGATATACGTTTTGTAGGATTAAAGCATGTACACTGTGGAGTCAGAAGGGGCGACAGAAAAGACCCTCAGGCAAGCTGAGTCTAGAATGATTTGCCAATGTTGCACTATTCAGTTGGGTCCCCAAACGTTTTATTTAGCAGTATCTACCAATCACTAAAACTAAGCACTACATTATGTTTCTCAGCTAATGGCTTTTAATAAACAAGGAATCTCTGGTTCCAGCATTTATGGTCTGATTTCCACAGTCCCTTCATACTGTTTCTGTTGTTAATGCATTTTCCAACACTAACGCTTATTTGTAAAATGTACATAATTTGCAAAAGTAATGGAACATGTGTCGCATAGGTGCTGATTTAGGAGGAACTATAGCACTCTAAGTAATTGAGCGCTGAGTGTTCCCAGTGCTGAATCCAGCTATCCAGTTACCGATGCAGTATATTTATAACTGAATGTTACAGGAACAGTTGCCACAAGGACTCAAAAGGGACTAACTGCAGTAATTGCCATGTGTTTTTAATCTGTGAATAAATTCGCATAATTATGGCAAAATTGCCAAGAGAGCATAAAGAATTTGTAAACAGGCTTATTCGTATCCAACGCACGTTGGTATGTAGAGAAGAGGTCTTGCACAGACAGGTGTAAAATCACTGGAGAATAACAAATATATCAAGTGTTTTTCCATTTTCTTGTAGATAATGTATGGCTGTAAGGCGAAGATAATGGTCAATGAACTAGAAGTTCAAGTGGAAGAGGTCAAAGCTCATGAAACACATTTGTGTGGTGTACACACATACAACACTTCTGTCACTGAAAAACAAAGTATGTGAGTATTGTTCCAAAGAACAAACACAACCCAGGAAACGATATGCAATAATTATATAATTGATATAGTTACAGTATATGAATTGGTTGAGCAGTTAACATGAGCCAACAGTTAGTAACATCGTTTTACTAAACATTAGCATAGTCACATGTCACAGGAGTCAAATCTGTTACCTATTAAGAGAAATAGTTACATTATTTCTAACTGTATTTTGAGAATTGTAGGTATTTATAAAGATATTTTCGATATATGGTGTATATATACACAGGTATAATATATACATATGTTTTTTTTCGGATATTACACAGTAGAAGACAGGGTCCCTGCACTCCTGATTTAGTTTGATGCTTTATAGAAAGAACAGATTCTGAGTGGTTTATAACTTTGGCACCATCCAATTACCCACACAAAAATGTCACAAAAATATAGATTCTTATGCCAATGTATTTGTAATGTTTTGTGTACATTTGTCAAGGGAGGGCCAGGTTACAGAGTGGGTCCACAACTGTACACTTTCCCACTCATCTGGAGATAAAAACATTCTGTCACACAGTTCATGGACTGTGGCAAACATTTTTTTGAAGGGAGTGTCAATTGTAGCCCACTGACATTTCGCGTTCTGGATTGGACCCTGCACTGGAAAAAAGGCTGTGTTACTCATCTCTGGGGGTGCCTCCCTACCTTGCAAAGGGCGGTGGGTCCAGAGACAAGTAGATTATGTCCTCAAAAAGTGCAAAAGAAGGTGTTGGATCAATTTTTTAGAAAAATGGCTTTTGGTGCCAAAGGTCTGCATCTAGGATTGGGTATGTAAGTTGAAATGGACCTGCTAGACAAAATGCCTTTCGGCCAGACCCAGTTAAGACACCTTTTCGAGACCTCATGTTACCAGACATAGGGCCTCATTACACGGATGGCGGTAGGGATTTACCGGTACCGGTAAAATACCGGTACCGGTAAATCCCTACCGCCTTACTACGAGGTCCCTTAGCGGGTTGGAGTTTTAACGCCTGCTTTTTGCAGGCGTTAAATACCAACCCGCTAAGGGACCTCGGAGCTAATTACGGCACCGCAAAATTGCGGTGCCGTAATTAGCGCCTTCCCCATTCCCATAGAGCCCTATGGGGCAGAAATGGGGAAGGGCAATGGCGGAGGGGGGATTTACCGCCCCTCCAACCTTGGAATGGGGCGGTAAATCCCCTTTCCGCCAAGGCGGTGCCGGTATTTTACCGGCATGAGCCATGGCGCTAATAGCGCCATGGCTCACCGCCTACCGTGTAATGAGGCCCATAGTCACAAGCCAATGAATCATAAGTGGAAACTCTGGGGGTCAAATGTGTCCATGAATTGGATTCACAGTTACTTATAGAATGCAATAGGGCAGTGGGCAAACTGTGTACTTACAGCCCCACTGCTGGTCCGCAGGCATGGGTGAAGATTTTCGGTGGGGCACATTGTGATTACTGTGATCTGGTCCTTTAGTTGCTCATTTTGGTTTTCGACCAATTTCATAAATGGAGCCATGGTAAGGGTGAAGGCCGTTATCATCCCTGCATCGATTGTCAATTTTTTTTCTCTTTGTTCTTCTATCTGAGTGGCAGCCACGTCCATAAACAAATCCTCATCCGTTGGCAAATGGTACGTCAAACTCGAGGCTTCCTCCGGCCCTGAAGAGTGCTTATTGGAACGCTGTTGCTGGAATAATATGGAATCTGAATTTGTTTTTATTTTGCTATGTGTACATCGTGGTTCCTGCAAACAAGTTGTCATTTCCTGGGCGCGTATCTCCTCTGCCCACGACTGTAAATCAATATACCTTTTCGTTTGTGGTTGCCACGGGGGTTTTGTATCCTCCATTTGAACCACAGTTTCATTCCAGCCATAAGCCACCGACGACTGGGTAGTTTACTGCTGTACATTATTCATCGTAGGCCTATCTCGATTTACACAGCTGTCCCCTTCAGTAATACCCAAAGTGGAGCTCTGGGCCGCTTTCATAGGGACCTTTCGATGTTTTGCTGATTGTGGTCGCACTTCCCCATTTATTTTCTGGGTTGTATTAGTTCCCATTGCACACACGGAACTATCCTTCTTCCAAGTATTAAAAAAAACGCTGCGTTCGTTGTAATGTAATGGGGGTAATTCATCGCGATTTCCATAGAGCTGCAGCTTTATTTTGGAGAAGAGTGTTTGTAGAGAGTTGAGTGGACATTGACCCAAAATTATATATAGGGTGGGCTTCCACGTTAATTCCTTTAGATCCAGTTGAAGTTGATAGATCCACGTTTCCCTGAATATGCTTGTGATTGCTTGCATCTTGAATAGCCATAGGGGATAGCTCGAAAGGTGATTCCCCATGTCTAACTAACATAATCCCCCCCTCTGAGTCCGGAACTGTTTCCATTTCCTTGTTCACAATGTTTAAATCAGAGATATTTGGGGCTAATACGTTCATCCTCTGGTCTTCAACTAGAGACAAAACTTGCATAGTATTATGATATGAAGTAGTTTCAGTGCCAATCTCTACATGCGGCAGCAAAGGGCAACCACTGCTATATAGCAACAAAGTTACGTTTGTACTCGTGTACGTATGATATGATATGATAGGTTATTTATAACGCGCTGAATACCCAGAAGTTTCTAAGTGCGGACCCGGGGATCGAACCTGTGGTGCTCTGTGTTGTCTTGCTTCCAATTACAGGGTTTAGCAATAGTCTTTGGCTGTGAGAACATTTTACAAGCCGGCGTGGTCAGGGCCGGTGCTATCACTAGGCAAGGTTAGGCATTTGCCTATATTAGCAAATGTTAGAGCGGCAACACGCTAACACTGCCTGTCATAGCACCGGCCCTGCCCGCATGCTCATTCAGTGCTCAGAGCATGCATCACACTTGTCTTTTGCAGCCTGCAGGCTGGCTGAGGCAGCTAGGCTGTAATAGCACATTAACATTGCCACTGGAGCGGCCGAGACACCAGGCCCCGTGGAAATGACAAGGGTCGGCAAAGGGTCATGAGCGCTCAGCGTGGGCATGGGGCGTGGCAGCACTCACTCCAGCTCAAGCACTGCTGGACTGGCACATGCGCATAATCATCAGAGATTAGAATCAGACATCATCCAAGATACACGAACTGAGCCCCGGCGCCCCGCACGTGCCACTGCCCCCTGTCCTGAATCAAAGTGAGCAGTCTGCTCTTATCTTATTTTGAAATTTCCCCCAGCCCAGCCAGGTCCGATCGTCCATCCGTGCGATGGGCCGGGCGGCCTGCTTCTCAGCTGCTGTCTGCTGACCTGACGTGACCCACCTGCACCTGTGACCTGTCCTGGGCTGGCCCTGCACTAGCTGCAGCCTGCAAGCCCCCAGCAGCCTTCTGCTGTGCGTGTGCTAACAGGCCAGCCCAGCAGGCCTGAGGCCAGTCACCTGGCGGCAGTACGGACGGTACCAAGTCAACAGTCATCAAGGTAAATTTCTTTGCTGTTTTTAAATTGTTGTTATCCACGAAATTGTGTTTAGAACAAGGAAGGACATTTTCCCAGAGAATGAGAGTGACCAGTATTACAGTTAGACCGAAAATCGCTGATTTGCTAATTGCTATAGTATTTCCCTTCCCTAAACCTTTTTTATTTCGAGTTTTCAAAGAGAGAAGTAGCCCGTGGGAGCTAGAGAGAAATATTCTATCACCCATTGCGACAAGATACTACGTGACGTGTGTTCTGTTGGTCTATGGCAAAACTTAACCCGCACGCAAATTACTGATTTTTATTTTAATGTTCTGCAGACCAAATTGCATGATTAATTTGTAATCACATTGAAGGAGCTTCTCTATGTTCCCCCACAGCAGATGTTTAGTTGCAATCCAAGCAGAGGGACGGATTCGTGGTAGCCTTATGCCAGGTTAATTGTTTCATGCTGCCCCGGCACTGCTGTGCCTGGTTCATGGTCACATTCATACCAGAAGGCATAGCTCTCAACTCACCCGCTTTTGGCGGGTGTCACCCGCCTTCAAAGCAGACGAATCACCCGCCAAGTCCCTCATACGCCCATTCACTTCAATGGGCCTCTCACCCGCCAAAAAGAAAATCGGGTGTTTTCACCCGCCTAGGTGACAAAAAAGGTTGGGAGCTATGCCAGAAGGGCTTGCTTACGGTGCGAAGGTTTGTTTATGATCATTGTGGCCCATTAAAGGCATGGTCTAGTAAAAATGTTTATGTCCCAACGGGTCGGCCATGTTTTTTTAAGCCTAAGTGGCTCGATTTTAGAAAACTTTCCTATGGACCTTACCCGAGTTTTCGTCCATTAAACGCACGTGAAAACAAGCACCAGGGAGCCGCCATTTTCTGATAATCCTATCTTTTCCCCGATCGCCCTGGCGGACCTGCTTTTGCGGCATTAAATCAATTCCCCCGCCCCTGAGCCTGTCATCAGCAGACTCGTACCGCCCATTTCCCAACGCCATAGCACGTCTCGTGTCAACATTCGCTGCGCTTCAGCTAATGACGTGTCGCCATGGAAATGGCAGGACGCCTTTCTCCTCAATAAGTATAAACAGACCGTTTCACAACACACAGCAGCCAATTTTCGATTCCATTCCTCTCTCTGTGTTACTTTGAGTATTCTGTGACTCGTTTCAGTGCTCTGGTCAGCTACCTTCGCCGCTTGTAGCCAGTGTGAACAGATATCAGTACCACCGCTATAAATTATTTTAGTTTGTTTAACACACAATGGCTACAATAATGCCCTACATGTACGAGCCCGAGTATACTGAGGAGGAACTACTGGAAAGGGAAGCACGCGAAAACGATGGGGATTCGGACGGCAGTTGGCAGGACGAATCAACAGATGAAGAGCCTGGGCCTAGTCGAATGGACGGCGTCTCCACTTGGTGCACATGCAATCGGTGCGAGCTAATGCCAACTGAGGACGAGAACTGCTGCTGCCGAGAAAACTCGGGATGCCTGGCCTACATTTCGGAAGGCAGCCACGACCGCAATGCATCACCGAGCTGCCAGACTTCAGGGCAGCCTGCCTCACACGGGCCGTGTTGAGACTATTGATGGTGCTTAATCACGAACTTCGAGCAACTGTTCGTCCTCGTAATCCGAGTAACGAGTAAGTATACTCTGCTTGTCATGCCACTCCTATTTCATGTTCTTCTACTATATCCAAAATTACATCTACATATCATTGTAATGCATGGAAGTCATTCAATAGTGTGCATTGTCTAGATAGCATTTGTCCGTGTAAAATGCCATTAGTTACAAGAATTGTCATTGACAACAAACGTTTATTAAACTTATCTGGGTCATTTAAAAACAGTTTGTTTAATTCCTTTTCACAGGTGGTACAGGCTGGTGGCCTATTGTTCCTTTACATGGTGGCTTCACCGCGTTCGAAGAGTGATACCCGCCTGTGCCGTTCGTGCCATTAGAGAAACGTTCCCGAGTGACAGCGGTCAGTACAGGGGATTTTCTCTCGCTGTGCTGCAACCTGACCTGTATAATCTTTAAAGTCTTCTATTTTTGTGTCATGAAAATAAGATACAAAATAAAACACCACATATATTTTAACAACGTTTGTCTCGATTTTTTAAATGAATCAAGTGTATCTCCATTCAAGGATGGACGTCAGACACCTGTGCAGGGTGGTCACTATCTATCTAAGCTAACATAACATATTCTCGATAATGCATGCACTAAATAACACTTGTTCATAGTCTTTCAGTAGGTTATGTCTCTATAAAAGTCACACATATATCTATACTAACAATTACCATTGGATTATACAGGCCTTAGGATCTTGGCCACTATAATACACCGGTTGAAGTGTGAGTCTGTGCTCACAAGAATCTCCAGTATGTGGCAGTTGTTATTGATAAGCAACGATATACTATCATTGATATAAAGGTGATATACTGTATATTGATATAAAGGCGGTTCGCGCCGGTGGATGCGCGCTGGCATGGGGGGGCTGTCCGGGGCGCGAAAGGCCAAGGTGTCAAACTGCATGTACACTTCAAAAGGTGTCCCACGCCAAGGGGCCATCGGTCACATGGCCTCCTCAGACCCCTTGTCTCCAGGCAGGCCTCCCCTGAGGCAGGCCGCCCCCCTGCAATCCACATAAGTGTGTCTCCATTCAGCAGTCTTCCTGTGCCTTATCTGCACGCCCCAGGGCCATCCATCCCACCCCCCTCTATCAAAGGCGGTTCACAGGGGCTGTCCGGGGCGCAAAAGGCCAAGGTGCCAAACTGCATGTACACTTCAAAAGGTGTCCCACGCCAAGGGGCCATCGGTCATATGGCCTCCTCAGACCCTGTGTCTCCAGGAAGGCCTCCCCTGAGGCAGGCCGCCCCCCCTGCAATCCACATAAGTGTGTCTCCATTCAGCAGTCTTCCTGTGCCTTATCTGCACGCCCCAGGGCCATCCATCCCACCCCCCTCTATCAAAGGCGGTTCACACCCGGGGATGAGCGCTGGCATGGGGGGCTGTCCGGGGCGCGAAAGGCCAAGGTGCAAACTGCATGTACACTTCAAAAGGTGTCCCACGCCAAGGGGCCATCGGTCACATGGCCTCCTCAGACCCCGTGTCTCCAGGCAGGCCTCCCCTGAGGCAGGCCGCCCCACTAATACCACGACATACATACGTCATTCATTCACAAACACACCCCAGTTTCTAATACTTTAAAAACCACTCGATATGTCTCATGAGAACATCTTTGTGCTTTGCAAGTCAACTCTTGAACGTGCTACCTGGGAACCACTGAGATCTATGCTAATCTGCTTGTCGTCGTGCTATCCGTGAACTCTGTGACCGACCGCTTCGAGCATACCCATCAGTGCTCTACCTGTGGCCATCCACCTATTCTCCCGCAACATACTGCTCTGCTTGCTGAACCCAACTGTTTGTTGGTCAAGGTAAGGCCATGTATCCTGGTTATATTTCGCAGATTTTTAAATTTCTATCTGTTTTCCAGTAGAGTACAAAATAGTGCTATCTTCATTGGTCTCATTGGTATTGACTTCAGTTTCCATTGCTATGCTATCAATAGATCTATTTATTTTCATCTGTGACTATTGTGATTGAATTGCATCCTTCGGGGGTCCAGTCAATAATGTTAGCATGTTTCCTTCTCGTGCAAGACAGAACATCCAAGGGACGAGTCACATGTTCAGATTTCAGTCACATCAATTATACATTTCTGCAACTTATGCAAATACTAAGCAGCACATAATGAACTGGTATAGTTCCTGCAACCAAAACAAACCTTACATTGATCATTGTATGATTCATTTACTTTTGTATCAAATCTTTACTCTTGAAGATTGTATAACAATGTTGATATTTACTTTTCAGATTCATCAACAATGCCTGCCTGTTCGATTAGCGGTTGCCCTTCGAAGACCCATGCGAAATCTGAAGGAACTACAATGCATGTATTCCCGAAAACTGTTGATCGAATAAGAGAATGGGTCAGACATTGCGGATATCCACTGGATGAGCTGGAAAGTAGAGTCCAACAAGTCTTAGAGGACAAGAGGGGTGACCGATACCGCATCTGCAGCCGGCACTTTTCCTTGGACATGTACACAACTTCTTGGGTAACAAAGAAGAATAAACGGCGAACAACACGGAAATTGCGCGAAAACGCTATTCCCACTCTATTGGTCCACATTCCGCCACCGGTGAGTCAAGTGTCCGGATTTAGCTTTAGGCCTTGCGATAGTGTGTAGCCGAATGGATTAATAGATATTGTAGGTGTTCTATCCCTTGTAATAATTTCGATATTGATATGAGTGTATACTTTTTTGAATAATGACATTTATCAATATATTCTTTTTCGATTTCATAACCCACAAATGCAATGTTTATATATATGGGGAGAGGGAACTGTGCTGTATTGAGCATTTTTCAAGTATTCTGTCGGCTTACATGGCTATTTTTAATATTGGCATTTCATTATCAATCATTAATTGACCTTTACAACTTCTTGACTATCCCTTGAATCTGAAGCAGGAACATTCTACATCCTTGACGTGGTCGCAGTTATCAACCACTTCTAACGCGTATCAGGTAATCTTAATAGGCTAATCCGCTATAGACTTGTTTTATGCATGTCAAGTAATAGTTTTATTCTATCGTGTAATTATTTTACCGAATGTTTGGTTACTGCTTTCCAATTGATATACACCTTAGTTATCGTCCACTGGTGTTTTTTTTTCAGTTATAATTAGTGTTATCCATACTAATGCAAGTACTGTCTTTCAGGGAGATGCTGAAGCGTCCGCCACATCTACAACATTTCTAGATGTTTTTCAACATCAGGAGGTATGGATACTGACAGCTCCATCGAGCGTCATCATCAGAGCTGGAATTCTTGTTGTTTGATTGTTCTACACAATGTTTCATTCGTGATTAGCCGTTGATATGTACCTGTGCTGTCGACCCCAGGTGTGTATTATGTTTTCACAATTGTAATCCTCACTAATGCAAGTACTATGTTTCAGGCAGTTGATGGAGCGTCAACCCCTGTACTTGATGCAGAGCCTGACATTCAAGTATACGAATCGGCGCAACAGCTTTCGGAAGTGCGCACTACATTTGCAACATCCATAGATATTCTTCAGCAGCACGAGGTATGGATAATGACAGCTCCATCATGCGTGATCGTATAATGTGATTCCATTTGCTATACTTTGTTCCCTATTAACGCAAGTGCTGTGTTTCAGGGAGACGACGGAGCTTCCACAACAATCAAAACATCTCATTTAGATGATGCAGATGTAAAGGAATCGTTGAAATAAGTCGATGAAATGTGATCATATTTGGATTTTCCTTGATTCTCTTGGACAATGCATCTTTCGCGGTTATCTCCTTATATGTACCTGTGCGTTCTACCACAAGTGTGTGTTATGTTTCCAATATTGAAAACCATACTAATCCAAGTGCTGTGTTTCAGGGAGACGACGGAGCTACCACCACAATCACAACATCTCATTTAGATGATGCAGATGTAAAGGAATCGTTGAAATAAGTCGATGAAATGTGATCATATTTGGATTTTCCTTCATTCTTTTGGACAATGCATCATTTGCGGTTATCTCTTTATATGTACCTGTGCCGTCGACCCCAAGTGTGTGTTGTGTTTCCAATATTGAAAAGCATACTAATGCAAGTACTGTGTTTCAGGGAGATGTGGATGCCTCCTCTCCAATACAACCATTCATGGCAGTCCATGCAGAGCCAGAGGTATGGATACTGACAGTTCCATCGAAATAGATCATCACTGGTCGAATACTTGTCCTTTGATTGTTGCACACAATGTTTAAATCGTATTTGGCTATTAAGATGTACCTGTGTGTTCGTCCTCACGTGTGTTTTATGCTAACAATGTTTTGATACATAGTAATGAAAGTACTATGTTTCAGGGAGACGATGGAGCCTCATTCCGTGCTGTCTATGCGGATACAGAAAATATAGTCCTTGCAGCGCAAGAGGAAGGGAGGACATACGGAAACGAATCAGAGCTACAGCGTGCAGATGTTGAAGGTCGAGTCAAAAAAGTTGCAAAGAAAAAAAAACAAAAAAAGGTTAGTTACAAACAGTTAATAACTTAAAACATTTTTTTGTGGTGGGGACTATTTTATGTTTTTTTCCAATCAATTCTACTACACTCCATCTTGTGTTTAAACTGAACATCCCTTTTCCAATCTCTCCTCCAGTTACCCGTGGGCGTCAGAACTATACACACACAGACAGTGAAGCGAATGAGAGATGTGGCTTGCCAGACCATGTACACTATGGAGGAACTATTAATTGAGGCGAGGCGTGTTCAGGCTCGAGATGTTCATGTCCAATGGCCAGAACATGAATTAACTGTGTTTGGAGACTACAGCAAAGTTGCATTGGACCATAGCTACAGTGCGACCGGACCACCAGAAGAAGATGTTATTGAATGTATTGAAGATAGCTCTGAAGTAGTTGCAGATCAATTTACACAATCTACACCCGCCAAAAATTTGCCACCAAAAAACATGTCGACATTGTTGTGTTCTCCCATCAATGTTGAAGTAGCAGATGTTGAAATGAGAGAGATTGAACCAGCCGCAGCATCCATAGACGCATCAGAACTTGATAGCAGCGATATTACTTTCCAGTGTGTTGAAATCTCCACAACGTCACAGGCCGAAACAACGTTGACGCAGGATGACAGTCTAATGAAAGAGAGCAAATACATTGTATTCGACAGTTGTTTGATGGAAATTATAAGTATGCTGAAATGTGTGCGTTCCATAAGAGGGAATGTATGTGGGAAGCCATTGATTAATGTGACTCGTCAAATAAAAGGCAGTAACATCAAAATAAATGCCGCCTGTAGATTAAATCATAGGTTCTCATGGTCTGCACAACCAATGCTGGGGAAAATGCCAGCAGGCAATCTATTGTGTGCAGCTGCATCACTTTTTAGTGGCTCCAGTTTTAGAAAGTTAGAGGCTTTCTTTCAGTATGTGGGACTCCATTTCATTTCTAAAGCGCTGTACTACACATACCAACGTGATTATCTGTTTCCGGCCATTAGTGATGCTTGGAAAATTGAACAATTGTCTCTAGCAAGTACATTCGAAGGCAAACGATTCAGGCTAGCCGGCGTTGGACAGTGCGATAGCCCTGGATTTTCTGCCAAGTACTGCACCTACCACTTTCAGGACATGGATAGTAAGAAAATTGTGAGTTTGGAGGTCGTGCAGGTAACACAATGTACATCCTTAGTGGCCATGGAGAAACTAGGATTTATAAAATCAGTGGAACATCTACAATCGAGGGGGATGCACATCGACCTCATAGCCACGGATAGACACATTTCAATTGCCAAGACAATGAGAGAGCAGTTCCCACATATTAAACATCAATTTGACATATGGCATTTTGCTAAATCTATCAATAAGAAAATCTCAGCTGCAGGAAAAAAAAAAGGTTTTGAAAGTATTTTGCAGTGGTCACATTCTATCACCAACCATCTTTGGTGGAGCTCAAAAACTTGTGAGGGGTCAGTGGAAATACTACTTGAAAAATGGCGGTCACTGATGCACCACTGTACCAACGTTCACCGCTGAACAGCAAATGAACATTTCCACCAATGTGAACATGGCCCTTTGTCCCCAGAGGAGGCACGGAAGAAGAAGTGGTTGATTCCATCTTCACCGACACACAAAGCCATTGAGAAGATTGTTTTTGACAAAACTCTATCAAGAGATTTGAGAGGACTGACAGAATTCTGTCACACAGGAGATTTGGAGGTGTTCCACAATATGTGCCTAAAGTACAGGCCAAAGCGCTTGCATTTTAGCTTTCGGGGCATGAAACATTGCACTCTACTAGCGGTCTTGGCCCATAACAGCAATGTCGGACGTGAACAATCTAGGACTAGGGGTAAAGTAAGGATGCCTCACTACACTAAGGTGTTTTCAAAACGAAGTAAGCAATGGGTGATCAAACCAGTCTATGATGAAATGCAGTTCGACTTTGTGAAAGGCCTTATTGTTGCTGTGTTAAAGAAGCACAGATATGGAATTTGGACGTTTCTGTACAGAGCAGTGATCCATTGCCACCAAACATTGCGACTGTGCCATGCCCACCCGATGCACAGCTGATTGCGAAGTACAAATCCCGGTTTAAATAATTGCAATACGATTGTCTTTTTGTAAATAAATGTTATTGTACAGTGTACCTGTAAACCTAACCCCTACCTTCACCATCATGGGTGGCTTTGAATTCTCTCTATTCACCTCACATATGTGCATGTATATATTTTTCTCATGTCTTATCTCATGTAAATGTAAATGCTGCGCACTGTTAACGGAGGGGAGGCTTGCGTATTGCAAATAATAAAACAAACAATATATCTCACTTTTAACTCAACTCCTGTGGTACTTTATACTTTCCCTGACCTTCCGCCAATAATTAAATGTCTCAATTTGGGCTGCAAAGCTCGCAGACAACGGCGACAAAATTGGGGCACTTAGAACGCGCCATCCAAGCGGGCCATGGCATTTGGGAGAGAAGCCAGTTCCCATTTGCACATTGAGGCGCACTACATAGACGGATTCTAAACTTCAAGTTCTCATAGATGCCTATACTACGTGATGTTGCAAATAAAGAATGCGAAGGACAGCGCCCAGATGAGGCCCACAAGTCGCACTGGAAGTATAAGGGTCTATTGTTTTTTGATCTTGAGACAGGGACCATGCCGAAAGAACTACATTTGAAGGGAGTGCGCAATAACGTAAGAGACGATAAGGCAGAAAATTCAGAAACTAGAGTTTCAGTTTAGTTCAGTATACGAAAAATCGTTGTCAAGAGCATGGTCCGTTTTACAGACTGCATTACGAAGAGACACAATGGAAATTTCAAATATAATGTAAGTAAATCTTTACACGCTTTTATACTGGAATGAAGATTTAATGAATGGATGCATGAATAAATGAATGAATGAAGAGCTAGGAAAAGCAAGTAAAACGTGTTCGTAGTGGGCACATGGGCATGCAGGTCCACTGGTCTCACCGATCTCGGTCCTTGGCCCAGCCACTTTTTCCTGCACTGCCTACCTGCACTACGGGACTCTCTCTGTATCCTTCAGCCCCTTCTCCCGGCATTTACCTTGCACTTGCCACCAGCTGGCCCTATTATTTAATTTGTATTCAACTAACCATGTACAGCCCTTCTCCATGTGCGATCAGAAAGACACCTGACCTAGTAGGAACGTTGTCTGTCTGCCCTTGTTCCCCACCTGCCTCGTCACGCCTAGAAACACGCGTATAGGCGCGTTACAAATGCCATATCATATATCATATCATTCCTCACGCATATAGACTAACTGTCGTTTATCATTGTGTGTTTGCCTCGATTTATCTCGTTACTTTTCGCATTGAATTTATAGACAAACATACTCCATTGAACTATCCTTGCAAGCAAATAGTTTCTGATCGGCCGTAATAAATAAAATGAGTAATATTAATGAAGTTCGGCTAGCGAGACTAATTATTATTTTTTTGTTTTCATAACAGGTATTTGATCCCTTTCTGCCACTGCCATCTGTTTGAGACACCGGCGGATGGATTCTTCAGCAGACACCTGCAGCTTTGTGTCAACAACTGGAGCATGATCACCATATTATGGGACGATCGCCAATGGCCCACATGCCCTTACGCTGTACTAGTGGCTAGAAGCAACATAACAACCTTTAGGCTGGACTAGTGCCTATTTGATGGAACAGCCTTGCGGTTCATCGCGCTTCCAAAGTGATTCTTTTTACGAAAATGAACACCCTGTGTACCATAAAGGAACACCGCGTGACTCAAGATGGAACGGGACAGTTATTTATTGCGGATACAGATAAAAGAAAATAAATGGCTTCCGGAGTTCATATGGCAATTGCTAAATATCCTCTAAACATTTAATGTCAAATAAATGTACTTTACCAAATGTACCGTGTTGCTGTTTCATTGTAAAGTACAGTTTCATATTCCGAATTGTGGCGCGCTGTGTTGTGAATTGATCTGTGTTGGTTTCCGGGTTCTGTGTGGAGTCGCGTAGAAGACGACTTGGCGCGTTTGCCTACGCAGCACAGTAACGTCACGGGGAGAGGCGGGGAATATGTATGTTTTGATAATGTCAGGCTCAGGGGCGGGGGAATTGCTTTAGTGCCGCAAAAGCAGGTCTGCCAGGGCGATCGCGGAAAAGATAGGATTATCAGAAAATGGCGGCTCCCTGGTGCTTGTTTTCGCGTGCGTTTAATGGACGAAAACTCGGGTAAGGTCCATAGGAAAGTTTTCTAAAATCGAGCCACTTAGGATTAAAAAAACATGGCCGACCCGTTGGGACAATAAAAACTTTTACTAGACCATGCCTTTAAGAGTGATTTGATGCAACCACATGAGTGGTGCACATTCAAGGTGATGCTTGCACTAAGGGGCAAGTTTACGCTGCTGCCACAGCAGCGGTGCTTGTTGGGGATTATGTTTATACTAGGGAAGCTTGTCAAAAAAATATGCTGGGACTGGCCTGAGCAGGGATAATTTAGCGAGCCTATGAGGTCCCGGTCCCCTTGCTGCTGGGGGAGGCCTCGAGACTTCCCTATTCTGGCCCGAGCTCAGACTGCAGGGCTTCAGGCTGTTGCAGGGGAGGAACCGTTCCCTCACACTCCACACCTGACATCAGCCGCCGGACCGAATCTACTTCTCTTCGTGGAGGGTGTTGTGTGGTCTCCCCCACCAGCGGGGTGAGGTGGACAGTGGGTGTTCACACGTTGGGAGCATTACACGAGTGCCACGGCATAAACTCTGATGAAGGCTGGGCATGCTCCATGAGCGTAACAGTATAATCTCTACTAAGAGAGGAGCATGTTTCACTAGTGTCACAGCATAACCTCTGCTGAGGGCTGTGCATGTAACACTAGTGTCATAGCATAGCCTCTAATGAGGCCTGGGAGCATTACATGAGTGCAACAGCATAAACTCTAATGAGGACTGTGCATGTTTCACAAGTGTCACAGCATAACCTGTACTAAGGGTGTGTGTTTTACACAAGTGTCACAGCATAGCCTACAATGAGGGCTAGGAGCTTTTCACGAGTGCCATAGCATAAACTCTAATGAGGGCTGTGTGTGTTACATGAGCGTAACACCATGACCTCTACTGAGAGATATGCACGTTTCACAAGTATCACAGCATAACCTCTAATGAGACTTGTGCGTGTTTCCTGGATGTCACAGGATAACCTCTGAAGAGGTCTGTACGTGTTTCATTAGTGACACAGCATAAGCTCTAATGACTGCTGTGCGCATTACACAAGTGTCACAGCATAACCTCTACGGAGGGTTGCAAATGTTACAGGAGTGGCACAGCATAACCTCTAATGACTGCTGTGCATGTTACACGAGTGGCACAGCATAACCTCTAATGACTGCTGTGCGTGTTACATGAGTGGCACAGCATAACCTCTACTGAGGGCCGTGTGTGTTACACGAGTGTCAAAGCATAACCTCTACTGAGGGCTGTATGTGTCACGCATAACCTCTATTAAGGGCTGTGCATGTTACACGATTGTCACAGCATAACCTTTACTGCGGGCTACGCGTGTGACACGAGTGTCACAGCATAACCTCTACTGAGGGTGTTGTGTGTCACGCATAACCTCTACTGAGGGCTGTGCGTGTGATACGAGTGTCACAGCATAACCATTACTGCGGGCTGCGCGTGTGACACGAGTGTCACAGCATAACCTCTATTGAGGGCTGTGCCTGTGACACAAGTGTCACAGCATGCCACAGTAAAAGAGACATGCCCATTTTCTTTTTCCACTTGTAGCCAGCGGGCTTTTGGGTTTAATGTCCAATCATAAACTTTTTTAATTATACCCGGTATTTGTAATTGTTCCCAGTATCGTGGTTAGGACATAATATTTTCATCATTTATAACAATTAATTTAATAAAAGATAATTGGGAATGTAATCCTCTTGTCCTCTGTGCCAGCTGCAGGCATGTTCCCAAGGCGCACACCAGGGCACCTTGGTGAACCGTGCTTTGCCATTTGAATGAAGATTAAGCAGTGTTGGGCCTGAGGTAAAAATGCAGTAGGAATCACCCTTGGCTCTTGCCACGCCCCCTGGCTAATACCTACCAAATCACTTCCGAAGAATTATATGATCCAAGATGGCGACTGCGCCACTCTTCCCAGGTGCCACCTAGGCCTATTTAGAAGGTGGGGGCAGAAGACAGAAAACAGAAGGGCACAAGGAATCACAGAAAGGGAACATGTACCGGTACCTTTAAATATACATGTTTAATTTATGTTATGCTATGTCATGCTGTCCTATGTTGGTTGCATCCATAGTTGTGACAGGATCAGGGAGCCTGGGGCAAGTGACGCACCAGGGTGCAGCCCAGAGCCAGTCCTACCCCAGAGTTGGGTTGAGGAAGTTGGGAGGGCCACTAGCCCCTAATCCCCCTGAACGTGCCTTGAGTGTGAAGACCGGTACCACTTTCAATCACCCAATGGCATACACCCTCCCTTCTGGGCTGGAGTTCTCTTCATCTTGTCTTCACGTTGTTTGAGAACTTCAAAGCACCACCATGCAGAGTGAAGGCAGTGGACTGCGGGAGAGAGTCAGCACCTCCCGTACTGACTCCGGAGGAAGCATCACTCACCTTAGCGGTTGCCTGCCTCCTGACCTCAGCTGAACACACCTCACTCTCGAGGGTTCCCACAGGTCTTTTATCCCTGTGACTTCCTGAATTTAACTTGGCCTCCTCCCCCTATTGGGTCCCGTTCCACCTGACTCTGGGGCCCAATATAATGCTGTATTCCGCTCTCTACCCTCCCACCCCCGCGGTCGGGCCATTGTAATGAAAGACCACAGAAGCCCCTCTTACTCCCAACCCCTTTTGGCATGCAGCAATTGGTGTGCTTTTCTTCTCTGTGTGCCTGGTCAGCACCCTGCTTAATCTACGCAAAAGTAAAGTCTTTTGAGTTATCTCAGGGTGCTGATTGACCAAAATGGAGGTTTGTTTTTGTGTTGCCACGACATTGGTGGCTGTTTTAATTTGTTAATTCTCATTTGACATTAAATAATGAATCAATACATCTATTATTGATACATACCGGCCTGGTTCCTAGTCCATTGTGACAAGGGGTCTTGGTGGAGGATGGGTGCGAGATGGGTTGGAGGTCTTCTCAAGTAGAATCCGAAATTGTAAAAAACCAAAGAGTTTTTATTTTGCACCATACTCATGGTAGGGGAATGAGATCCCTGGCTTGCTGTGGTAGAAAGGTTACAGTAATTGGGTAGAGGGTACCGATCACTAGTATTCAGGATGGATTTGGTTAATAGGGACCCCTGAGTTGTGGTGAGGGTTCCCATGGGAGATAGAGGGACCAGAGAGTACAACTCTTTACATGAAAAAATCCAATAAATGAAAGTCACCAACAGTGCACAGGAGTATTCCAAATGCATTTTCATGATGCCTTCGCCAAGAGCATATGTCAGTATATAAAATATGTTCACGCTGACTGTGCCCATACATTTCCATGCTGGCAGCACCAATATATGCCAGTATTCTCACATAAGAACATACATTAATGTTTGCTTTCTGCATAATGTCTGTAATTATACTATAAGACATGTTCCAGCTGACTCTGCCAATATATATATCATACGCCCACATAAGAACATACTCCAGTTTGCTGTGCCATTAAAAATGCCATGCCACAATAAGAAAATATGTCCAAGGTGGCTGCACCAATGTAGCCCAATGTAGACACGTAATTACACCTTTCCTTGCTTTTTCATAGATGCCAGTTACAAAATACCATTCCACAGTAAGTTATTATAGCTAGACTGGCTGAACCAAAATGTCAGGCTAGCCACATAACAGCACTCATTATGCTTGCTTGATCATAGATGTCCAATAAAAAAGTCATGCCACAGTAAGAAATGTCTGGGCTGGCTGCACCAAAATGCCAGTCTACCCAGGTAATAACCCTTATCATGCTTGCTTTATCATAGATGCCCAATAAAATATATTATGCCACAATAATAAATGCCTATAATGGCTGCACCAAAATGCAGTCTAGCCATGCAGTAAAACTTTACATCCTTGATTTAGCATAGATGAACAGCACAAATGTCATGATGCACTAAAAGATGGCTAGGCTGGCTGCACCAAAATGTCAGTCTTGTCACGTGACAACACTTATTATGCTTGCTTTATCAAAGATGTCCAGTCAAAAATGTCATGCCACAGTAACGAATGCCTTGAGTATCTTCACCAACATGCCAGTATAACCATGTAATAACACTTATCATGCTTGCTTTATCATAGTTGTCTGCATGTGAGGGGGCAAGGCACAGCATGACATTTTTTACTGGGCATTTATATGCCCAGTAAATGAGTCATGCTTGCCCTCTGCACCACCCAGCACGTGACACACACACATAACCACATTCATACACAGTAATTCATCAGTCCCTCACCCTTATCCCCTTTCTTGCAATAACACTGCACACTCAGACTCCATTCTCCACACTCACATGCACAACATTCACACACACTGCATTCTCATTCACACGACACACACACTCTCACACCCATACATGCATTCACATGCATGCACATATACACACATACATACATTGTGATTCTCTCCCAACCACCCTTGTGCTTCTCCCATACCACCTACCCGCTCACACTGCAGAGAGATGTTTTTAAATGTCCTTATGGACTGAATGCGGATATTGGGAATTTATCTTAAAAGGTGAAGCTTCCCTTCATATAATCATTAGCATAATGAGTTTATAACATCACTACATGAATGGAAGTAATGGTGTTTCTGCAGGAGGTGGGGTATGGTGCTAAATTTGGGCGGTATAGGAAAGGTTGCTTTATAGCAATGCTAATGAGTGCAGATATGAGAAGATATGGCTCTCTGTGGTGTATACATTTTATAAATGTCATGCCACAGTAAGCAATGGCTATGTGTTTATGTTCTCTTAGAAACCTGGGCAGAACACTGGATTGTTATCTTTTATTTAATGGAAGCTTGAGTTATCCATTGGGTTTATCTTTTTTCAGCTTGTGTGCATCATGGGAAATAGAAGGAAATTGTCTGGGTCACATTATAGTAAACTCAGAAGAAAAAGGGAAAAAGAAAAAGCAAAACAGGAGGAGTCTTTTCTTAAGTATTTTCGAGGCGATCCACTGCTAGATCGAGATGAAGATCGGTCAAAGGATCCTCCTGAAACTGAAGTTGAGATGGCAGATATAGCTACTGCCGCACAAGTGGAAGCAGAATTGGAAGTGCAAACTCTCAATGTAGAAAATGAACCGAATGAAGAATTGCAGGTTCAAGATTTGAAAAGATGTGAAAGTGCTGATGCCTCCATCAGCGTGAGCTATAATGATCCTGCTACCTGGGACACATTTCTTTCCAAAAGCAGTGATAATGTCCGACAAATCCTGGTAGAACATGGGCCAGAACATGTTATGCAGTTTATTTTCCCTAAAGGTAGAAACAAAAGAAAGTTTTCCTCAAACTTTTACAAACGGAGGCTTCCCAACGGAAATGCTGTGCACCGTCATTGGCTTCAGTATTCCATATCAAAGGACGCTGTTTTTGTTTCTGTTGAAAGCTAGTTAGCAGTAATCCAGCCAATGCCTCATCTCTTGCTAATAAAGGGTCAAGGGACTGGAAAAATATGTCTGCAATTCTAGCAGCGCATGAAGAAGGTAAGGAGCATTTAGAAAATATTCAAAAGTGGTAGGAACTGTCACTGCGAATGAAAAAGAAGAAAACAATTGATGACGAAAATGTGCGTCTCATTAAGCAAGAAGAGAAGTATTGGCAGCAAATCTTAGAACAACTGATTGCTTTAGTAAGAGTTCTCGGTATGCAAAATCTGGCCTTTTGTGGAACACTTGAAAAACTGCATACATTTGGTAATGGAAATTTCTGAAATTTGTTGAATATCTAGCTTTGTTTGACCCACTGATGAATGAGCATCTTCGTAAAATAACAGATCGAAAAAACACACATTCACTACCTGGGGAAAGATATACAAAATGAACTGATTCAGCTCTTATCCACAACTATTAAAGAGGAAATCCTAGCCTCAGTCCAGGCTGGCAAGTACTTTTCAATCATTCTAGATTGCACACCAGATGTCAGTCATGTTGAACAAATGACAATGATAGTTCGCTACATGACCACCATGTCAGTGTTGGATTCTGATCATTGTGATGCTGTGTGCATAAAAGAACATTTCTTGGGATTTGTACCACTAAAAGAGACAACTGGAGCTAGTATGACAGACACTATTCTCCGCCAGTTACAAGAAATGTCTTTGCCCACTGAAAACTTGCGTGGCCAAAGCTATGATAATGGAAGTAATATGAAGGGGAAAGAAAATGGTGTACAACGTAGAATTTTGGATGTACATCCCCGTGCTTTCTATGTTCCTTGCAGTGCACATTCTTTAAATTTGGTTGTTAATGATGCATCTAAGTGTTGCTTGGAGGCAACTGCTTTCTTTGACATGGTACAACATACTTATGTGTATTTCTCTGGTTCAACACGCCACTGGGAAGTTCTAAAGCGCCATGTTAAAAATCTTACATTGAAACCACTGAGTGACACAAGATGGGAAAGTCGAATTCATGCCTTGAATCCGCTCCGATATCAGCTGGGTGATGTATATGATGCACTAGTTGAGATATCAAATGACACTACGCAAACATGATCATCTGGTAATATCTCTCGCATAGATGCCCAAGGTCTTGCAAAGGGTATTTCTAGTTTCAGGTTTGTAGTCTCCCTTGTTGTGTGGCATAGCATTCTCTTTGAGATAAATGTGACAAGCAAACAACTTCAGACAAAAACACTTGATGGTCGTGATGCTATAAAACAACTGGAAGAAACCAAGAGTTTTCTTAGTGGGTGCAGGAGTGATGAAGGGTCTGATAAAGTACTTGTTCATGCACGTAAACTTGCAGAGGAGTTGGAAATTCCTGCGTGCTTTGAACCTGATAATTCTGTACGTGTTCAAAGAAAGAAGAAGTTGTTCACATATGAAGCAGATGATGAGCCTATTGAAAACCCCAAGGAAAATTTCAAAGTTAACTTCTTTTTTGCAATCATTGACACAGCCCTTCAATCTGTAGAAGAGATATTTACTCAAATGCATCAGATTAGTTCTGTGTTTGGCTTCCTTTATAACATACACAGTTTGAATACTGAGGCAGCACATCAAATCTTTGACCACTGCTTGAAGCTAGAGAAAGCTTTACAACATGGGGATTCGAAGCACATTGATGCGTCAGATTTGTGCAACGAATTGCAAGTAATAGCAAGAAGAGTTCCAAATAGGTCATCCCCACAAGATGTACTGACATTTGTATACAACAATAATCTAGCAAAGAGTATGCCCAACACATGTATCTCTCTCCAGATTCTCTTAACCCTGCCTGTTTCAGTGGCAAGTGGCGAAAGAAGCTTTTCAAAGATAAAGCTGATCAAAAGTTATATTCTATCTTCTATGATACAAAAAAGACTTGTTGGCCTTGCAACCTTGTTTGCATGACATTGGTCAACACATTGATATCAAGTAAAAAATTAATGAAAATACAGGACTCTGCGCCATCAAATAAAGGTTTTTTTATGTCATTGTTGCTTTATTGTTCATCAAAAACGTTGAGCCCATAAATGATAACATGTTTCGGCTCTGCTGAGCCTTTTTCAAATCCGGGCTACCCAAAATTATATAAAACATACAATACATCATAATCAAAAAGCAATTCGTATAAATGACGTTGTCAAGTAAGACATAATTCCAGCATTCAAATATCATACCCAAGGAATATACATAATAGCATAAGCAAAATTAGACAGAGATACAAAGATGGGCAAAAAGGAAGGATTCATGGGTGTACCAAAAAACAAACATATCATGATATATTATTGTGTATGAAAGTACATAAAAGACAAAACAAAGAAAGAAAGAAAAACCAATTATTAATCTTTGTTCTTCAATTCATTGAATAAATTAACCAAATTCTTCAATAATCCCTTGAAACAATCTGATACTTGATGGATGTGCTTACCCGAAATTGGATGTAACCAGTTCATAAGACTGATGTCCATGTAGTATTAACGGGGTAAAATCCCCAGCAACAATCTAAAGAAAAAATGGAGGTAGGACAAATAAAGTATAATATTTCTACACTGCAAGTTGCATTACTGAAATGTTGGTCATTCTCGACCTTCTTGTTTCTTGTTGTTGCCATCCAAAGTGGCTAAATTATACATAAATTGTGTGTTTATAATTTGCCCATAGCAACTGCGTATTTTCACTCGTGCAAGTAAATCGAGCCCATTACCAATCGGGCAAACACAACTCTACTTAAGGGTCACAAACCATTACTATATAACAATGTATTAAATGCCATGCGTATTGTGACAATAATACTTTTCCCCAAACAATAAAGTATTTTTTGAACTATTGTAACTACCGTAGTGAGTGCAATTGTAGTTAACCATCACTAACCATCACTATGTATCCGTATAAGTAATCCACTACGTGCCATGACAAAATGTTTCGATACGGAAAACACAACATTTAACTAATTGATAATTGATATCAAGAACCTAGTTTCCACATTTGCGAAAATGAAAGCTCGGAAAGTTAATTTCTAATGTGCATTTTCACTTGTTTTAACACACATCTGCTACAACGTCACATGCATTCCTACACACATGTATGTTTTGTATGTCTTGGTCACCAAAGCCATTATGTATCATACATGATGGCTTTGATGACCCAGAAAAATGTTTCATGGTTTGTCAACAGATGGCACACTACTTCTGCTGTTCTGTTTCTTGGGTTTTTGGATGGTTCTGGAGAGTCACTCACTGTTTTTCACTTTTTAGGTGTTTTAAAAATAAGAAACATATTGCAAAGTATTGTTGCATTTATAAATTTCAGACTAAGTAGTAAGTATTGGGACATGTTTAGTATTTTGTACCAGGTAGTGCTGCTAATCTGCTTACAGGTGTCTCCTATGTATTACCAAAATCATTTTCCTACTGTTTGTATTGTATACATATATTTACAGAAAGGATTAGATCCACATGCCTCAGTATTACATTTGTTGTTGCTATAATATCATTGACTTGTTTAATAAACCTGTATTTATGAGACGCAGAGGTTTTAATTTGACTTCTGAAACCTAACACTGCGAGTGGACGTGAGGATGAGGAAAGTGCAATGGTATCCATCCACAGCAGAAGACGTTAGGAATGTGTTAAGTGGAGGTAATGGGTTTGCGGCAATCGGTAACAAAATGAGGACAGTTGGTTGAGATCGGTAAGGATCTTGAGTGGGGGGGCGCCAATCTGACAGTTTGCCTAGTGTTGAAAAATTCCTTGCACCGGCCCTGGCCGTGGTAGGTGATGGAAGAGCCAGGAGGCCATCAGGAGGATGAGATTCACAGACTATGATAACTGAGTCATGCAACAGAGGCAAGGAAGTATCAGGGGCTCCTTCTACTTGAGACTCTCCCTCTGTGACTATTCTGGTTGGTTCATTAGTATTAAGCGGCCCCTTCTCATATGCACCTGGGAAGGTTGGGTCTGTGAGCCACTTAAGCAGTGATCAAGCAGTTTCGTCAACATAGAGGTTTGTTTATCAACCTTCGTTTCTAGGTTCTCAAACAATTTGGTCAAGGGCAAAAGTGCTGTGTTCATGGCGCTGAGTGTTATTTCAACAAGGGGCATTGATGACGCTTGAGAAAGTGGTGCTCTGCGCGTATGAGTGAGCAAAAGAAATGGACAGGGCAGAGGAGCTACAGCGGGAGTTGGCAAACATTATTGGAGATTGAGATAGATAGATCAGGCGACGACGGGGCATTTGAACAGGTGAAAGCTGGCAGGCCATTGGCCCAATTGCTAAATCAGGTGTATGACTGTTCATAAAGCTTGATTTAGTAGCAACTGTGCATATAACAGAGACAGAGTTAGAGTCATCGCCAGAGAGGACCCGTCTCACAATAAGCTGGGATAGGCAAGGGTGTAGGGTTATTATGGACTTGGGCTGATGTCACAGTGTCAGACTGCAGAGACCCGCTCAAATGACTCTTAAGAGCTAAGGGCGGAATCTCCATTGGTTGATTAGCACACAAAACAGGATCAAGATTTAAGCATGCAGCAGTTGAAGTAAAGCCTGCAGCCAGAAGTGAATCTGGAAGAGTTGACTGCAATTGGTGACTTTATGACTCCAGAGTCTGATTGAGTGTTATGTATTGTCAGGGAGGAAGGGAGACTCCCCACCGTGGCTTCGACTGGAGCCTTCAAGGAGCGCTCTGCACTGTAAATGACTCTAACAACAGCTGTAAGAGACTGCAAGTGAAACAGCGAGGAAGCAGCATTTTGGCGTGACGAGCTCGCAGGGTTAGCCTCCCTTATCTGTGTGCGTTTCTCTTGATTTAGCAGCTTTTTAATTTCATTAGGAGGGAGCATGGCCGATTTTAGGGAATAAATAGCATGCATGGAGAGGAGCTACAATTGGTGTTCTCTGGACAAGAACGGGTTATATGACTACTAGATGAATGCTGTTTGAGGGAGAAAGGAGTGCAAATGAATGTGAAGCACTCACCAGTTATCAGTCACCAGCCCAACTGCCTAACTGCACTCTTGAAAGCACTCTGCAATGAATATGTTCAAGTTCACCTGAACATTTGTTAAAGTTAGCACTAAAAGATCTGAGGCCAACTGGCTGCTGAATCAACCTTACAGATTTTGAATAGATAAATCACAACAGCAGTTTATAAAAATGTTATCAATATAATACACAGAGCTCAACTTAACAACTTTGCAGGTTTAGATTTGCCACATCAAGTAAAAGTTTGTCAGCAGTTCAACTTTATAGAAGATCAACAGCTTATTTGCCTGCAGTCTCTTCCTTAATATGTTATTGCACACAGAATGCTTAACCCGGTAACAGTCGGCGTAATGAAAGATTCAATGGGGCTGGATAACCTGTTTTCCGGACTTACACTCCCAGAGTCCTTCAATAGAGAGATGAACCAAACATTATGCCCAAACCATTTGTGGAAATACAGGTTTTACACCACCAAGTTGGAGCTTTGGAGGGCAATTGAGGTAGAACAAAGACCACAGTCTTTATAGCTCTGCAGAGTTAATATTCATTGATCGTTCGAGGAGTTGGCACAAATCAACTTCCTGGGAGATCAAAGGCTTATTAGCCCGCTGTCTCTCCCGTAATGTAGCATCACACAGAAGGCATAGAAAACGGTTTTGGTCAGCAAGAAAACACTTGTAAGGACAATGGGCCTCATTACACGGTAGGCGGTAAACCATGGCGCTATTAGCGCCATGGTTCATGCCAGTAATTTACCGGTACCGCCTTGGAGGAAAGGGGAATTACCGCCCTATTCCAAGGTTGGAAAGGCGGTAATTCCTCCTTCCTCCATTGCCCTTCCCCATTCCCATTTTTGCCCCATAGGGCATAATGGGAATGGGGAAGGCGCTAATTACGGTACCGCAAATTGCGGTACCGTAATTAGCACCCCGGTCCCTTTGCGGGTTCGTTTTTTAAACGCCTGCTAAAAGCAGGCGTTAATGTACTAACCCGCAAAGGGACCTCGTAGTAAGGCGGTAAGGGTTTACCGGTACCAGTAAAATACCGGTACCGGTAAACCCTTACCGCCTACCGTGTAATGAGGCCCTATGTGTCCAAGACACACACTCCCATATCTCTCAAAATACAATTATAATGGGCACTATACTGTGGCAAGATTTTCATGTGAATCAGTCCAATGTTCAGCCGCAGCTTTGGCCGGCCAGGCCCCCAAACTACGCTCAGGTGCAAAGGAGAGCCTTAGATAATGTGAGGCGTAACACAAACACAGAGCTGGCATCTGGCATGGGGTGTGGGGGTTGAGGAAAAGTTCCTGCGTGCTGTGTGCAGGTCCTTCACAGCGAACTCTGGACACAGGTTCTCCAGTCCAAAACCACCCTATCACTGCCAAAACACTTCTGCCACACTTCGCATATGCTTTGCTATGACGGGACCAGTTGTAGTGTTGAGCTGCAGAAAATTAAAGGGACAGTATCCTTTTAACGCTCCACGTAGAAATCACCACGTATCCTCCTCCAACACTGCCTAAACCCTTCTGCCACACTTTGCATATGCTTCACTATAACAAGAACAGCTGCAGTATTGAGCTGCAGAATTGTAAAGGAACAGTACCCTTTTACTGCTCCACGTGTCAAACAGCCAGCGTCCTCCTCCAAAACTGTCAAAAAACCTCTGCCACACTTCGCATAAGGTTCGCATATGCTTCACTATGACAAGGACAGTTGTAGTGTTGCGGTGCCGAAATTTAAAGGAACAGTATCATTTTACCGCTCCACGTGGAAATGAGCCAGCATCCTCCTCCAACACTCCAACACTGTCAAAACACTTTCACCACACTTTGCAAACTTGGCATTTTTAAAAAATCTATTCCTCTTGTATTTTATTACAGACCAGCTCTGTCTATCTGAATATTTAGTTGGACAGTGAATTTTAATTCAAATTGTTTTATTTTGTTTTATTATTGCATTTTATGAAGGATATGAGGCTGGTTTTTTATGATCTTAGCAACATATTGTTATAGTTAAATATGTTAAACTTGCCAAGTAGTATCAGTGTAAAATAGTGATAAATGTAATAATGGTAAAAAGAAAAGCCAATAAAAACGTATCTGCGATTAGTCAACGAAAAGCCCAAGAACATTCAGGGCTCAAAAAAGTCTGGGCAACAACAGTCTCTGGATATATATTTGAATGAAATGGCAGGGGGGATTGAAGAGCATATTTTTAGAAAGGGCTATACTGGCGGCAACAAATGATTGCCTATTAGAGTGCCGAATTAGTCAGCTCTCTTGTGGGACACTCTTTTTCTGATTTCAAATTGTTTTTGAACTCAGAGTTGCCCATTTTGTCTGCAAAGGCCACCCCATTTCCCACACTTGAACCCATGACTCTACATAGTAAGGAGTTTCCCCAGAGAGGGGTGGAGTCTATTCAGGCCTCACCAAGTGTTTTGGATAATGGGTGTGCCCTCTATTCATCCTTGGTCAGCGAAACATCTTTGGACACTGAGATCAAATTAGTGGAAGAGCTCCTGGATAAGAAGTTGGGCCTAGTAATGGACATATTACTTTAACTTAAACAATTGCTCATGGGATCCGTGACAATTATAGATGGCTCTATCAGGTATGTTAAGAAAGGGCTATCCGATATTGTGACCAATGGCCTGTTAGGGGTACCGGTGGTTCCAAGTCCTGTTCCTTACAACCAGATTAATGACCCCTTTAAACTCCCCTGCTGCCCTACCACTGCTCCAGTTACAGCCCATGTCACTCCCTCCCTCCAATCTGGTATGTCTGCTACCAGCTTGATTGATGGAGGAATAGGGGAAAGCTGAAAGGGCTGAAAATGTATGAAGGGAGTCATAAAGAGACACTGGACTTGTCTCCATCTGCAGCTCCATTGGTGGGAGTCATAGTTGGTATCCCTTTTCTCCCTAGCGGTCATATAGTGACAACCAATACACTAATGAGCAAGAAGATTCATTGAGTTAATGTTAACCTGCAGGGTCCTAAAATCAACCAACGTTCCTTGTTGATGGCTCAGAGACTGGGTTGGGTGGGTTTCTCACCCAAAAGTACTGAAAGGGGATTGTGTGATATTGACAGTGGCTAAACCCTCAACTTGGAACTATCTGTTGAACTCTTATCTTTCCAGGAGGCTTAAACACGTCATCCAGTTGGGCTCTAGTTGTTTGGTCCCATTAGCCTTCTTCTATCAACCAAACCTAATTTCTCAGGGCCATTTCAGGCTGGATACCGCACAAGCTCCTTGCATTTTAAATAATAGGGTGAATGGTTGTGATCAAAAGAGTGGGTTCTGTATAGTGGCCAACCAGGTGGATATTTATACAGAGCCTGAAAGGGTGAGTCTAAGATCTTATGGTCACGTTATGAATTGAAGACGACAGACAGTGACATCTCAGGTCTCCCCAATACCCAAAGGCTGAGAAGTGCTTCTGTTGTCCAATCATTTTGAGGTTTTGTTTTGTATAGAAGGAATTGATTGACTGTTTCCAGAGATTCCTGTGTACCTAGCACTGGGTGTAATGCAGGTTAATGCTGAAAGATGGATAAAGTGAATATGCCCATTGGTTATTCTTCATTTCTTTCGTGGAATACAGCAGGAGCTAACAGGAAACTCCTAGATATAACTATTCTAGCTTTATTGAAGCAGTTTGATATCATCTTACTACAGGAAACTTTGGCAATGGAAGACCTCTATTTGGATGGTTATTTGTCATTCACACTTCCGTCCACAAAGAATGAGAGAGGACGTGCTTTTGGCGGCATGGCTATGATGATGAAGGTCTTATTAGCCTGTACGAGTAAGAATCTGGCTCTGAATTTTTCCTTTCTTCAACATGTTGCTCTCTCTTTCCATTCTGGACCATCCTTGTCTCTGGTGAATTTCTATAATAGTCCCCATATGGACATATGGAGCAGAAAACATCATGAGTCTTGCCTGCGAAACCTGGTTTATATTAGAGGCCCTTTTTTGATGGTAACTATTGCATCTACTGCCTAGCCTTCAGATAGCGCTGATAAGATCGAGCTGGCACTCCAATCACCTGTTTCGAAAATGTGTTTTGATGAGGTATCTTTGCCTATGAAGATACTGAATCAGAGAGAGCCAAATAAGCGCAAAGGGATTTTGGAAAGTTGGAATCTAAAGTGTGTATGTAACCTGGTTGAAAAGATTGGTAATCTCGGTCAATATATTGAAAACTAATCCTGGAGGGGTAAAGAAGAGATTACTACTTCAGGATTGGATTGAAATTCAGGAAATAAGAGTGAGATACAACATAGCATTAGACCAGCCCCATGAAAGCTGCTCTATTAACCAACTTCCATTATATCTGAGAAAATGTCCATGCCCTCAGTTAAGGGATTCATTTATGAAACCTCACATGAACAGCTTGCCCTCTAGAGAAGTTCTGGCTTTAAGACGACAAATCAGTAAATCAGAGGCATATTGTAGATTCTGTGAGAATGAGGCAACTATAGAGTCATCTATTCCGCTACTTGAATGCCCTTCATTAGATGCTTTTAGAAGTGAGTATATGGGAGGCAACATCCATGCTCTACCATCTTTAACATTGCGAGAATCGTGGAACATGTTTTTGGTAGGCGAGCAGTGTTCACTGATTTTTGCAGTTATGACATTTTTGAGAGATATTTTAAAAATAAATTGATTTCTGCTAGGAAATGGGGAGTTTTTTCTTTGATTGGTATTTCATTTTAGATATGTTGAGGGAAGATGTGGTAAATATAATGAAACTGGGTGTTTTCTTTTTTCTTTTTTATAGATCTTTGTTGTTTGACTTTGTTTTAATGGTATGTGTTTGGAAACATGTATGAATTGTACATTTATGAAAGGTTTATAATAAACTATGTCATAATAAATAAAAACAAATAGTCCCCATAACTCCAAGCCAAACAAACTCTCTGCTTTTAAAGTATATATATAGGAGAAGGTGATCCCCAGGTTACATACCAATACTATATTTTTTTTTATTTTTTTATTGTGCACATGTTCAATCTTTGAACTTTTACACATTAACAAAATCAAGTACATACAAATCTACTTTAGTGCTAAAAATCAATAAACAAACATTAATCATACTGTGTATAAACATTGCATTCAATAATTTAAATTGATTGAACAAACATTTTTGTTAAAAAGAAGGAAGTTAAAACATTTAAAAATAAACAATTTCATTTTTTACATGTAAGCCCCAATTCTTCTAACATTCTGATAACTTCTTCTGTCAGAAAAACCTCATTTCCAGAGCACAGTCTGTCCCAGACTTCCTGGGCACAACCTGCATTAGATTACATGTAAAACCTGCCCAGAGATCGCGTTCTGAGGTCTCTTACGGCAGTATATTCTACCAATAAGTGGTGGAAGTTTTCAACAAAGCTTGGGTCTCCATAGAGTAGAGGAGCAGTTACATGCCTCTGCAAGAAATCCCGCCGCCTACATCCTATATGTTGAAAGCCTGAGATTGTGCCATGCTTAACACCACCAGTTGTGACCATACCAATATCTTATTATCCGGATCCAACAATGCAATTAGGGCGATAATTCATCAGGTTGGATCAATCCCCTTTTTTGTGAATAGGAATTACTATGGATTCTCTTCATAATTTTGGAATTTGGCATTTGAGTAGGCTATACCTAAACAAAAAGTCCAATAAGCCAACCCACAACCTAGTGTTGGACAAACTGTTTGGAACACATGCTGATGGCAAGGATGCTTCTGAGAATATCCTTTCAATATCCTCCTGATCAAAGTCCAGGATGCACTGCTCTGGCCTGGTTTCAACTTGTGTGGTTGATTCATCACCATCCATTTTCATGAATTTTGGCCCAATGCTGCTTCTGTTACACCACTAGATTGATATACACATTGCGGGTGTTGCATGTCATTGGGACTTGCATCTTTCCTAATTAATACTCTTAACATTTCCTCTCAATTTTTTGTTGCAATTAGATATCTGTGGCCCCTAACCCAGTGTTTGTATATCCGCTGCAGGTCTTTACTCCTCTTTATGTACTTTTCAGGTCCATCACAATTTAATGTTAGTTGTCTCAGTTGATAGTTTAACTTTTTTTCCTCAACCAAAATTCTTTATCAAATTGATGTTTGTACCACTTTATGGGAATTGTTACTTTTTGTGGTATTTCCTTTTGCAGGAGGAATTCATTGAAGCCTTCCACCACGCACAGTGAACACAAAGTGTCCCCTCCTCTAGGCTCATAAATTGCTTGAGTTTCTGGTTCAATGAAGTGCCTTCGGTATTCTGTACCCTGCCGGGTTTAGCACCACATTTGTGAGTTGTTGGGACAGGTGGTATCCCACTCTTGTATCAAAAGTAGTGATTAATATATTGTGGTCACTCAATTTCATATGTTTAACCACAAAATGATTACATAGGGCCATCAATGGTCTCGATAGGATTACATAATTGATCATAGAACGGGAGCTCCCTCGTTTCCAAGTGCTAGACAGATTATCCAATTTCTTCTAGTTGACTCCATCTCTGCAGAGACTCATTGTTAGCCAAGTTTCCTGGAATAAGATGCCGTCAAAGACATCGAAAATATGATTAATATTGTCATGCTTCAGAAAGCTATTGTACCCTTGCGTGTTTTAGTCTAAATAACGTAATTGTTCCTCTGTCAGAGCTCCTGTGTTGCACAAAACCCCCTCGATCAGCCCAGGATATTCAAAGAGTTGAATTTGTGAAATCACATTATTCGTGGGACCAGCTCTCACAACCTCAACTTCCCTTTCTAAGATATTTCTCTTGGTGGCCATATGAGTCCCTCGACTGCTGGACTTCTTGCACAGCAGAGTTTTAGCCTCCTGCTGTTCATAGTACACCACACACCCAAATTTCATAATTGTATCTTTTTCATTTGATCTCCAGCACACTTCGGCTAAGTCACATCATTCTTCGAAGGGGAAACTCACATAGACTATATCAGGATGTATGTGATTTCTTCAAAAATATTTTACCTAATGTAGATGTCACCAGATCCATTTCACTGAAAAACAAAATTAACTTTTTACTTTTTCTTCTTTCTTTTTTTTATAATTAAGGGGAGACCCGCCGCACACCACCCCAGTCCTCCCTACCCTGGCTTATACCCTTACCCCACACCCCACCTATTATGCATTATACATATACCACTTTAAGCACCATATTCGGTGAAATCTCATTAGGTAAAATGGTTTATAGTGAAATCTACAGTAATGCTAAATCAAGTGATGATATTTTTACCAAACTACTTACTTAATAATAACCATAATATATTTGATCTATTAAGCACATCTAGGGCATATTTGAAATTATAGCACATGTGGTTCATTAGTTATTTCTCTTCCACTCAAAGCATTGCTTCCCACATCCCCTGAAGGCCTTTGGTCCCCCACTAGTTTCTGCTTCTGATTAGACACAGTTTTGTCCTGAGTTAATGCCCTAGATGGGCCAAAAAGAGCAATTAATCGGGTGTGTGGACCTTCTATGTTCTCTTGGGCTTTTATTTAATTTCTCTCTTCCACCATCTGTACACACAGTAGCTTCTCCTTGACCTGAGACTCAATAGGCAATCAGAAGCCCCCATGGCTCCTGCACCAGAATTTTCTGTTTCCGGTATTATCGGTCAATTGCACTGTATGCTGGCTTGTGAGAGAGAGAATATTGATGCCCATCTCTCCTTTGCCAACGTTAGGGTTGATTTCTCCTTTTCCTGCTCACCCACAGGTTGTAGGGTGGTTTTACCAGTCATTCATGTGTCCACTGATGACTTTATGAGAACATTGTCAACCAGTAGTCTCTGATCTTTATTTGACCTCAGTTGGTCATTTGAGTGTTGAATGCTGGATGGATGGCCATTATTGGCAATCATATCCCTACTTGACTCCAGGTTCTTTGGTTGCTCTGTCATCTGGTCCACCATTAAGATGATGTCAGATGTTCCATCCAGATCAGTATTTGAAGAAGAGTCCTCCACAACCTCAAGGGATCCAGAAGAAACCCTTGGGGGAGTGGAGTCAACGTATGGCTTGCTTTGTGTTGATTTACATTTCATTGCAGAAGACTTCAATGGAGAGTTTCTCCCCTGTCCAGTCTTCCCAGGATCCTTCCTGCGGGCTGAGGCCGCTTTGTCTTCAGACTGCATGACCAGGTCTCAGATATTTCTTTGAAACTTTTCTCAATTGATTCCTTCGACCCATGCTTGATTTTTTGCATGCCTTCCATTGCATCGTTGGAGGCGTTGGTGGGTTCACTTTAGTTCGCTGTTCTTTAGTTTGGCTTGCTCCTGAACTAATATCATCCATTCTCACCAATTTCTTGCTTGTGGCCTTAGATGTTTTTTTAGGTTTGAAAATTCTGGGGCTCAAGATGTCCAGTTTTACATTCAACTCTGAGAGTATTAATGTATGGGCTCGCACTTTGTCCCTAATGTTATCATATAGGTTGACCTGTGCACTCAGAATAGAATTTAGTGCTGAGATTGATGGGGATGATAGTTTAATACAGTCTTCTGCTTCTCTGAATGTGTGCTGTAATACATTGGCTCTTCTGTTTTCTGGATCTTGGGCAAAGTTCCTAAGAGATAACAACTCTACCAACTCAGATGGTGAGCCATTCATGATGTTGTGTTCCGGGGAAATACACCCAAAACACCTCTGGTCTTTCTCTGGAAGTGATCCTTGTTCTGTAATTATGACAGGAGTCTGCTTGCTCAATCTTGACTCTGCCTCCATTTCACATCTCACAACAGCTGCTCCTTTCAAAAAGCTGACATTGCTCATGTTTTCTGGATGCATACATGGGGGTGGTTGTGAATTGGATTTCCTCGCAAGTGTGCTTGCACCTATTGGGGGATGCACAATCTTGATCTTTTGTGCGGTCACAGGGGTTACTGCCTCTGTTATTGCCTCTGTTGTTTGGTATTGATGTTCTTGCCCGTGTAATGACAAATTGTTTCACAAATTGTTATTTGGTGGTTTAGACGCATTTTGTTTTGACTTTGCGATTCCTAGCCCTGAACATACTGTATTGAGGAGTTTGTCCTCGAGTTGTGCATGAATGTGTATTCATGGTGAGTCGCCCACTTGATCCGCCAATATTAGATCTTTTTGCATTGTTACATTTGCTGCCTTCTGTGAAAGTGTTTCATTGCTTGCTTTAGGTCTTTATTATCAGTTTACCCAGCAATGAGGCAGTGAGTGTGCAAAGTTTTTTTCTACTTTGGGCTGGTGGCAACTTGTTATCTCCGATGGTCTTAGAAGTTGAGTCTTAAAGATTCCTTAGTAAGGAACATTTTGCTTTACTAAACAGTTCTTTAAATCAGAATTTGTGACACCTGGAATCTCAAAGACAAAACTGCCTGCAGTCACTCCCCAGCACCCTAACGAATATGGGGTGTTATACACCACTGTCCTAAAATTCCACCAGCAGTCACTCGGGTCGAAGATTCTTACAGTCAACAGGTGGTGGCTGACTTGGTGTAAAAACCTTCGCCAGCAATCTGTTCCTCACCTTCTCACACCCGCCGAACACCAAACACTCTGCACGCTCCGCTACGCCTCCACTTCACCAGAGCTGCAAGTAATAGAAATTTAGATATGGCTCTCATCTGGGAAAATAGTAACGCTGTGTTCTGGTCGCTCCGGTCGCTCCAAACACTCTTCACACTATTTTGTTGGTAGGGTGTGATTTCAATCTAAAAATAGGGGCTCAACTGGTAAAAGACCTCCATGACACAAGTGCAATGTACTCTCAGAGCCCCACAGCGACCAATTTTTCATTTGCTTAACATTTCTCTGGCAGTGTGATCTGACTCTTGCTACTCACTATGAACATACTGAAGTTGCTTCGACTATCCCACATTAAAAATACAGGGTTAAATGGGAGAAAATTGACCCTGATATTTTTATCAAAACCTGGGTCCTTCTTGCTCTGTGTCGATGATGACAGTATTAAAGGAATGCCCTACCCCTTCTGAGAGAGTTGCATCTTATGAGTGTGATGTCAAACACCTTCAAGAGGGAACATACTGATATGGGGAAGACATACGAATGCTGGTTAAATTAATGCTAAGGGTGCATTTGTTACGAAAGATTTCATATTATGTGTAATTGTCCCTCCAGTTGAACACCCCCAAACTTTTTGCTGCTATTTAGACACCATAGACTGACTTTGCCAGAGAGGCACAGCCTTTAGCTGCACTTCTATGGGCTTTCGCTCACTTTATATGGGGAAACTGACATTCCCTTATGACAGTCAGTACTGGGAGACTTTGTTTCCCTTAGTCCTTTTCCAATGTTGCAACTTTTGTGCAACATGTACCAAGTACACAATGTACCTTACAGTACAGTGTACTTTGGTCTCATAGTCTATTACAATGACCCTAGATACTCTCATAGGACTTTTTTGGAGATGTGCAGATGTGTCATGGACAGGGCTGGTGGCAGCTTATCTTTTCATGTAATTGTAACCCTTTCCTGCTATGTTAATCGCCTTAACCTTGTTTGGCACGAATAGGTGGCCTGGCTCCACAATGGCCGTACCATGAGGTTCTTTGTCCTGTCCTTTGGCCATCTTGCGCCTTTGCCTTCCCCAGGTCGAGCCATACCGGGTAAGTCCTTATTTGGACATGCAGTTTCCTGCGAAACTACAAGCTTTTGTGGGCTATTGCATGCCTTGTGTGTGTGCCTCCAGGATGTGGACTGGGGTGTCTGTCCCCAATACACATCCTGGGTGCCAGAGAGTCTGGAGTGCCATGAATGACTGGGAACGCTGTGGTCTGTGATTGGTCCACGTATGGGGTGTGTGTTTGTGAGCAGATTTCCCATTGGGTCCTCTTCGTTTTGGCACGAAGGGAACTTTGGATAAGAGGAGGCCAAAAACACCCATACCATGTCGATCTCTGGTGTTCACACTGAACGAAGGATAAGATCCAAGTATCCTGAAACTAAAAAGCTGAGTCGAGGAACCACTGGTGAACCGCTGGAAGGTTTGGCACCCTGAGCCTGCTGTCGTCCCGTGGGAACCCTCTGCATCTAATCGTCCTAGAGGGTCTGTGAAGATGCTTTGAGCCATTAGAATAGTGGGACCAACTATTCTCGGCACTTTCAACAAACCCTGCAAGTAAGCCTTCTCGGAAGCTTTCCTGGGCCAACCACTGGGAGGACCAGTTTACACAGGACCTTTTCTCTGTGTCCGCCGTCGTTTCGAGGAGGCCCTCGAAACTTGGTATACTGCTAGCCCTGTATCTGCGGCACGGTCACACCGAATTTCGTACACTTGGAATTCCCAGGTCTGAAGTGAGACGAGTGCACCTGTACCAGAGCTCACGAGGTTACCATGTTGCCGTGCCGTGGCAACGACCTTTGCAGGTGCACTGCATTTGTGACCCTCTTGCCAATGAAGCCTGCTGCAGTGAAACTGGGTCGATTCATCCACCTGGACCGGAGAAATTGTCACTGTCCCGTTAGGGAATCCTCACTGTATCTTCGGAACTGCAAGCCGCAGAGCCGTCATATTGCCGCAGTAGAACCCGCAACCGAAGAGGACTCGACTGGCGAAGTTTGGTCCAGAGTGCGCCTGGGGCCGGTGAGTAACCCAAACCTTAACCGGTGGCACCTAGCACCTCCATCCATTATTACGCACGAGTGGCCCCTGGGGGTCCCTCTCCTTTGAACTGCTAGTGCAAACTAGCAACTCCTTCCCGCTCTCTGGAACTGCCTCTGCCTTCAAGTGGAGGTCCTCCCTGAATAGTGCGAACTTATCCTTCCTCACCTCATCCACCTTCCCGAGCTGCTAGAGACCCCTGAAGAGACCCTGTTTTGCCCATTGGACCAACCGAGTGTGCCTGCACTACATGTACTATTGAGCATAAGGCTCCTCTCTTCTTAGGGCTTGGACTGCCTCTTAGTTAAGTCTGTTGTCAATGTCGAAGGGGCCCAAAGACTATCTGCACTGCGTGTTTTCTCCCCATCTAGGTTGTGGACATATTTCGTGCAGTTAACCCTTTGGACCCTAATGGTCTTGTATATATCTTGTATTGATTGTGTTTTGTTGGTTTACTTAGTATTGCTGTGATTCTTTTTCTATGGTCTGAGTTACAAAGGCCTTGTAATAAATGTGTTTATATTTTTGATATAACACCTGTCTGGGAGTAATTTATAAGTGTCCTTGCTCTGTGTGCTCATTGAGGTCTTTCAGTCATCCTCACCCCTCCTGAGATTTAGGGGGTCATTACGAGTTTGGAGGCAGCCATGGCGCTATTTGCGCCATGGCTGCCTCCAAACTCGTGTCTTGGTCCGGGTTCTCTGAATGGGGACTTACCGGGTCATTCCTACCTTGGAGGACCCGGTAAGTCCCCATTCAGAAAACCACTACCCAGTCCCATTTGAGCCCCCATAGGGCTCAATGGGAATGGAGAGGGAGCGAATAACGGGCCCATACATTACGGGCCCGTTATTAGCTCCCTGTTCCCTTAGCGGCTCCCGCTAAGGATGGCTGGTTTTACCAGCCGGCCTTAGTGGGACCTAGGAATGCAGCGCTAAGGGGTTAATGGCACCAGCATCCTTACCGGTGACGTTAACCCCTTACTGCCAGGGTCGTAATGACCTCCTTAGTCTTGACCGCCTGCCATAGGTACCTTGATTGGTCTGGCTTGTCCAGAGGTTACCCTGTTCCAGGAAACTAGGGTGGCCTTCTGAACATCTGCCCACCAGGTCAGAGTTCAGAAATCCGTCTTAAAAGCAGTTATAAGGGCTTGAGCAGAGTATTGAGCACAGGAAGAAGGTTTTCGATGAAGTGGCCTAGGACTAGTTGTTGTGGGCTGTTGAGGTGAATGGCACTAAGATGTTTTGGGGATATTGTAGCACTGGGCCTGAAATATAAGATCATGACAAAAGGAACTGAGTGCCATGTTCTGGCTACCACGTAGGTAGAACATTTTCTTTCTTGTATTATGTTTCCTCAGAGGAAATCTTGTCTTGGGTACTCCCTTTTAATTTTCATTGAAGGAGGTCCTGACAGCTGTCCATAATCAATGTCAAAACAGTACCCCTGACCCTGATACTATCCCTGCAGACTTTTTTCAACCCTGCAAAGAGTTCTGGGCACTTCTGTTCACCTAGAGTTTTAATGCAATTTTGACGACTTGGAATGTCCCCATCCTGGAAACTGGCTATTGCTTCTCCCATTAAAAAAAAAGAGTAACTAGGCCTCTCCAACAGCGAATCAACAATATCTCTACTAGATACGCCTTTTAAGATTTTTGGGGGGGATCTGCTAGGTACGGCCCCCTGTTCTGTTTATGTTGGATAGCAACAGACTTCATGCTGCTAATCTTGCAATTGGTGCAGACTATCTGACGGTGGGTAATGGGCTTCACCTGCATTAGCTTATGCCGATGAAACAGTTTTGATAGCCCGCACCCTGAATGCACTTCAGAGGTTGATTTTAGAGTACACTGCATTTATGAACTGTCTTGACCTAAAGATCAACACGGCCAAATCTGCAGTCATGCCATGTGGCCCAGGGAGGAAGTTCGTAAGGATGTGTAACGCTCACCTGGTATCCACGGGGGCGCCACCCAGTCTGAACTGTTTCACCCTTGGACCTCTTCTTTTGGACCCTCGTGTGGGTGAAGACCAGGTCTGAAACACAGTAGTTAGATTTTAGCTTGGTATTCTCCTCTGACCCGGGGCCCACCTTCCATATGGACCCAAGGACCCCCTGGCGCACTTCTCACCTTGCTTCTTGATAAGGTGCGCTCTCCGTCCTCCCACTCGGTGCAGGGGTGCGTTCGGGTTGGGTTTGTCGCTGCCTAGTTACTTCACTGGAGCGAGTCTACAGAGTCCAGACCTGCTGGGACTCCATTCTTCAGGTAAGTCTGTCTTGATGGTGTGTTCTTTTAACTCTTTCCTTTGTTTATAGGTATGGATGCTGTCCTTGTGATGTCTTACAGTTTGTGCACGAGCGGAGCGGGGCGCTATATGCTTTTCTTGTGCTAACCTGTTTATATTGTCTTTCTTGCAGGCTGCGGTGCTGATCCAGAATACGCGTGCCGAGAAGATGGAGAGCGGTGAGTAGTGGTGAGCGAACCGCTTACTGGCACTCTGAGTTGGAACCAGCCCTTCCGTTCTTCTGCAGGCGCTGGAGGCTGTTCTATGCAGGTAAGCGAGTGCTTATTGAATGTGAAGAATAAACGCTTACTAATTTTGTTTTCTCTGTTTTCTTTTCCCAGGTAGCGGTTTTCTTGATGGAGCGAGATCCGCCGAGATGTTGACTGCTCGGGATCCTGGAGCGGAGTTCGAGAGCTGATTCCAGAAGGTAAGCGAAAACTAATGGTGTCTTATCTTTGTTTATTGCATGAGATCAGGTCCGGTGTGCGGATGAAGATTCCAGCTGACCGCGGTGAACATCACGCTGCAGCAAGCAGAGCAATGCAAATCGTTTTCTGCAATCCGGGCGTGGCTTATATAGCCTGCAGGTATCCCAGGTGTCCCTGGGCCTGCCACACACACAATGCTAGATCGAATGACTCAGCTATGGAACTGAGCCATGTGGGAGCATCCATGTTGTTGAAAAAATGCCCTTATGGGCCCAGATTATTGGCTTTTCACATGAGCCTGGCACCAAAGGCGCCAGGACTGACTCCAAGTGAGTCTGGGGGCAAATGCCAAGGCCCTTGAGGCCCTGATGGAGGTACTGGGTGCAGCCCACATGGTCTGACACCCCAGTCCAAGGGCAGGAGTCATGACAGATGCACCCAATGTTGAATAATAGTACGGTAATTCCTAGGGCAAACAAATTTGATTACCTGGGCATTCTGTTCTCTCGTTTGGTTACAGGTAATGCCCATATGAGCAAGACCCATATTGGCCAATCACTGGTAGCTGTGTCTCGTTTCAGGGCCGTGTGCACTGGTCAACCTTTGCCCATGATACTGAAAGAATAAAAGCCCCAAACCAAGTCCGCCAACAATTATGGTGTGTTCTTGTGGGGAATTGAAGGGGTTAACGTTATTCAAACCACAGAGAATGCATTTCTTAGAGAGCTGTGGGGATTGCCTAGTTCACCCCGTACTTATTCGTACTTACTCGATACATGCAGAACTAGGTCTGGGGTTTCTGGATGATGACTGGCTCTTTGCCCCTGTTTTTCTTTTACTTCTCTTTACTGGTCTAATCCAAGGGCGGCCCTGACACAGCATATTCCTAGGGCCATTATTGGGGCTGAAGGCTGAAACAGGATTCCTTGGCTTAGGTACAATGTCCCCACACTTTTTCCACCTAATATTCTGTTGTGTCGAACATTCTTCTCGTCTAAAAAAGTTCTTTATAAATGAAGTTAAGGAAAAGCATTGCTTTCTCCGCTAAAAGAAGCTGGCCATGAGTTTGGGGATACTATTCAATTGGTTCCTATCAACACGATTGTTGGGCATTTACCAGGGTGTGCTTCAATCTGCTGCTGTTGAATGAAGTCACTGCAAACTGGAGGAGTTACACAGCCCTCTTTGTGATTATCATTTAGAGGATATTTTCCATTTTGTAATGTTCTGTCCTTTTAACTCGCTCATTAAGCAAAGTACAATATTGCCATTCCTACGACAAATGAACGTTGTGCAATGCCGGCCAGCCTTAATTGTTCTTCTGAAGGCAGACACTCCCTACATGCCTTGGTCATTCCTCCCTTTTTTAAGGGTAGCTTGGAATGTAAGGAAATGTTGTACAGCTCTTATATTCAGAACCTAAAACGGCAAAGTCTCTGTGGGCTGGCTTTTTCTATTTTGGGTAAAGATGCTTTGTCAGTGTCTATGAACGGACACGCAGTTGTTTTGAATGATCTCTATTTAAGGACTTTACATTTTGTATATAAACGTAGGAACCACCGTCTTTGTATTGACGATTAAGGGCCTGGTTTACAGAAATGTTTCAATGGGACTTTCCGTGTTAAAACATTTTAGTAAATAAGGCCCTAATTACTGTTTGCACATTTTGCACATATTGTTGCACATCCTGTGATGAAATGTTCTTTTGTATCTATGTCCTTGTGTTTTATCTTATATCTTTTATTTGTATCCTTTTTAAATGTAATGTTTTAATTAATTCTTTGTAATTGTTGTTGACATTTATGTCGAAATAAAATTAAAAAAAATGAAAAGTAACAAGATTTAACCAACATAGGAATTTTTATCCTGGAAAGCAAACGAAGAATCAAAAATGATACCACAATAACGGGCCTGATTTCAAAAAGTGCACTGAAATGGTGAAAAAGGTATAAATGTGTGAAATAATTTTTGGGGAATCAAAACAAACAAAGCGAGTAGACATCCAAGACTTTTAGCAGATAGGCAGACAAACACAATTGATTAATAGAATTGGTAAAAGAAGGAAATGGTACAAGGAAAAGAGCATCATTAGCGTAGAGATGAACTTCAAACCCATAACCAATATATTAATGAAGCTAAAGAAGATGTATAGAGTGCAAAAAGAAGTGGGCCGAGAAATGAGCCCCGGGGAATACCATAAGGGGATGGAGAAGAACAAGAAGAAGAACCTTTCAAAGAAACAGTCAAAGAACGATTTGAAAGGTTAGAGTTGTACCAGCTAAGAACAGAACCAGAAAGGCCCAAATAAAAAGTGTACACATCAAAGCGGGGTGGTTGGTTGTGTTGAAAGTTGCACTTATATCTAATAGAATCAAATTAGAGCACAGCTTGAGATGTCGAGCATGAAGAATGAAATTAAAAATAGATAAGAGCAGTTTTGGTAAAAAAAAAAAAAAAAAAAGCATGCCATCCAGATTGTTGAGAAGGAAGAAGGTTGTGAGTATTAAGACACCAAGAAAGTTGAGAGTGGACAAGCCTCTCTAGGGGTTTAGACAGGCAGGGAAGAAGAAAGACAGGATGAAAATGTGCAGTGTAAGCAGGTTCTAGAGTAGGTTTCTTGAGCAAAGCAATGGTGGTGACAACTTTCAACACAGAAGGAAAGATCCAAGTTGAATGCGGAAGATTGACGAGTAGTTAAAACAGGCGCTAATGAAGGGGAAAATAGATTTAACCAAAGAGGCGGGTAATAGATCAGAAAGAGCAGCAGGGGGATGCATGCGAGAGATGAAGAAGATGACCTCGCCTGCAGAAATTACAGCAAAGCAAGAAAAAGAAGCACAAATAATTGGGGAAGCAACAGTCGGGCAGTGCAGGCCTACATGATCCGAGGGAAGATTGTTGCTCAAGGAAAGTGGAAAAGTCTCGATCCTTGACAAAAAGAATTCTGCTAAAATATGTTTGCCTTATATGTTTGTGAAATGCTTCTGCACGCAAAGTAGACTGGACATATTTCACTATTTCATCATCATTTGCTGTCCATCAGTGTCTACTTCATGGTTCATGACTTTGCTCATCATACCCTCTACAACTTTAGTCTATCTCACTTGAAGTATATGCAAATGATTTATGATAGAAATATGAATTTTAAAATCTATACATCAATTCTTTCCCTTAACTTGAACCAGCTTTAAACAGTCCTTCTTCCTTAGATCTCTGACAATATGTACTGTAAGGATTGAAACAAATTCCTAAACTGCACAAACTTACAGGAGATCAAGAAAGGTTAAACAGTAGATTTGATATTGTCTGTTGGCTTCTTAGCTGTGGATGTTTCAGGTGTCAGTCTTCTTGTAGCACTGTTTCTGTTAAGATGTCATGTCACAATTACCTACCTCCTCTTGAACGTCGAGTTTAATCATTTTTCCCAAGTTACACTTTACCAGATTTGACATTGTAGATCTTTCCATACTGTGCCCATCTGTCTTTTCTCTAAGTATCTCAGCTGCAGCCTTTTCACGGCTTCCCTTCGCACTTATTCAAGTTAATGTGGTAAAAGTAGGTTTAATTGCCCAATCTGAACGCTAATAAAAAAAGAACAAACTTGGTCTATGTTTTTCTGTAACTTTAAACCACACCATTGCTTTTTTACATATTCACAAATGTGGACAACATGTTTCTGAACAATGTATATATAGTTTCTGTATCCCAATGACAAAGTTAAGAAAAGCTCTTCCTAAATATATAGAAATGAGAGGAAGCAAGCAATCAAACATGGTTATATCTCAAAAGCTATGAAGTCACAGGTTTTCTAAACTAATGAACGCAATCAAGTGATATTTAATCCAGTCTCTCTAATCATTTCTATTCTGTATCTTGAGCAGGTGACTCTTCCTCCCTCACCGTCTTAAAAATGGTGTAACACAGGGCTGAGTTTTTTGCCCCCTTCTATTCTACTGCCATACTATTATTCTCTCATCTATCATCTCTCCCTGTGGCTTGATTTGTCACTTCTATGCAGGTGACTCCCACATTTTATTTTATTTTCTTCCTTTTCTGATTATCATCATGACCCATTTTCTGACCATCTATCTACCATAAAGGACTGAATGATCTCCCACACATTATATCTGAATGCATCTAAAGTAGCTATTCTTCTCTTCTCTGCCTCTTCTCCCAGTAATGATCCTCCACCTCAACATATCTCGTTTCCTCTTCATTTTCTCGGAGCTCTTATACCTGCCATCTAGTCCCCATCTTTGATTCTTCTCTGTCCTGTAATGCTCACATATCTTTTCGTGTCCACATCTGTTGATTACTATGCTACAATATTTGAGAAATCTATTATTGTCTTACTTTAAGGGTCGCTAAGACCCTTATTCTGACTTCTGCCTTAAATATTCTCTTGCTTTGATTACTGCTCCATAATCTTGCTCTATCTCCCTTCTAGTGCGTTATTGCTGTACAATGAATTTGTCCATCTATTTTTCCATTTCCACTGTGCTCTCACATCCTTAATTCCTTTGCTACTCTTCACTGGCTTTCCTTTACTGTTCAAGCTCAATGTGTTGATGCCCTCCCTCCTCTCAGCTATCCTCTGTTGTCACTCTTTATTCTCTTCTTTTCATGATCTGCAAACTGATCCTCAACCCCCCACACTGCCCCATTAGGTTCCTGCTCCTGATCGTTGCTAGCGTGCCTACAATATACGCTTATCCCCCACTCTTGCTTCCTCTTCTTAAACAATATCCCACATTCATTCTCTTCCCCATAGGCTCAATTTTAGGTTATACTACCTAATTAGGTTGTACCCATTTGTTTTGTAACTACCTGTACAGTCCCATATTGAAAGCATTCTATGGCTTACACTAAATTCCATCTAACAAAATGTGCTGCCTCCATTAATGCTGGCAGCAAAGGACTCTGAAGAGCTGCAATTTGTCTTGAGTGATCAAAAATGCCCTAAATAGTTGACATTTCTCAATCTCTTTCAATCTTCATTCTCTGGATGGATCTGGCTGATGCAACATAATGGACCTCTGCTTGGGAATCAGTGAATTGTGAATTTGTGTAAGCCCTCTCTGGAACTACTTCAACAACATGTGTTATTGCTTCAGACCAAATATCACTGTTAGGAAAAACACACTAATAACTGACGTCCAAACGAGGTCTTCACAACAGTAGCACATTCTTTATATATATAATAGGAATGTCTCTTAAAATTACAGATATAACTCAATTGTGCACTGCTCTATAAGCTTAGGACTAATACTGCAAAGGAATTCTGACAAACAAAATGTACATTATTACTATTTCAATCTACAAGTAAAGTCTTTTTTAAAAAATCTTTTATCTACTACAAGGTCATTAGACGGGAGCCTTAAAAAACGTATATCTTCTTTGAAATCCAAGGCTCCCCAGAGAAGTCACATCAAGAAAACATGAAATACTAGCTCTGACAGACCATGCCAGGGAGAAAACTGCATTTTCAACCCCAGGAGGACTCTACCAGTTTAGGGTTATGCCTTTTGGATTAAAGAATGCACCTTCTACATTCCAGTGGATGGCGAATCATGTTTTGAATGGGATGGAGGACTTCTGCATGGCATACTTGGATGAAATTGCAGTGTTCAGCCCTACTTGGAAAGAACATGTTGACCACCTAGGATATGTATTGCGCTCTCTTGATCAGGCCCATTTGGCATAAAGGCAAGTAAATGTCAATTTGGTCAGAGTAACGTGGTCTACCTTGGACATGAGGTAGGAGGAGATGAAATAAGGCCATTGGCTAGCAAAGTACAGGCTGTACAAGACTGGGGCACCCCTACTACTCAAACCCAAGTGAGAGCCTTTCTAGGTCTCACAGGTTAATTTAGTAACTTCATTGAGAACTATGGGTCCATAGCTTCTCCCTTGAATGTGATCTCCTCACGCAAATTCCCCAAAAAGGTCCGGTGGAATGAGGAGTGCACTAAGGCATTTGAAGGAATTAAGCAAGCCCTTTGTCAATCTCCAGTCATAAGAGGTCCTGACTACAGCCAATCATTTTTTGTACAGACAGATGCTTCCAATACAGGTATAGGTGCAGTTCTGAGTCAGCTGTATGAGAAAGGCAGGGAACACCCAATCTGCATCATCAGTAGAAAACTGAAAGAACCTGAAACAAGGCGGGCAACCATAGAAAGTGAATGTTTTGCCATTGTGTGGTCTTTGAAGAAGTTTAGACCATACTTGTATGGATCTACATTTTTGATTCAAACAGACCACCAATCCTTGAGATGGTTAATGCAGATGAACAGGGAGAATCCTAAATAGTTAAGATGGTCATTCAGCCTACCCTACAGGGACCTGATTTTACCATTGAACACAGGTCAGGGTGTAATCACCAAAATGCTGATGATCTCTCCAGAAAGTATGAACAACTGGAGTAAGGAGATTCATCTAGGGGTGGATTAAATCCTCCTGTCCCTTAGTCTGGGGGGACGAGTGTTAGGGAGAATTCTCAAAAATGTGCTAATTCTCTCCATCTTAGAGACCCCCAGCAACTTTGCTGGATTTTGAGGACTTGATTTTTTTAACCTGGAGAGAGTGTGACCCTTTTTCCCACTCTCTAGTGTATTTTAATGTGAATTTTACCTCTGTGTTTCTTTTGGTTATGGAGTCTGACAAACTCCATAGGCATCATCTTTTACATTGTGTCACACAGCACCTTCAGTGCAGTGGCACAGGGAAGTCTTTCAGATTTCCCAAGTTTTAAACACCTTCTCTGGGATAAAAGAGTGTTTCCCAGAGCAGTAAAGTGAAATTGACTTTACTTACCATTGTAACTTTCTAGACCCAGCACACACTATCTAACATTAGAGTGCTGAAGGGGTTACTTAGTATCCCCTGTGTCTAGATGCTCATGTAACATTTTTTTGTTACCCTTTCCTCACAGAATGGCTGGTGGCAGTGGTTTCCTTTAAACTACCATGGTTTGCATGTACTGCAGGGTGCGTTTGCGGCTCCGGTAAAGCAACCGCATGAGCCATCTTTTTCAAAATGGCACAGAGCCATCTTTGACAAAATGGTCCTTGGTCTTCTTTTTTCGCCATGTATTTGTGGCAAGGTCCTTCTACAGATTTTCTCTGCGTGTTAAACCAGGTTTGGTCTCTTTGTTCATTTCGCCTTTGGCAGGATTCAGGAGTGAAGCCTGCCTCTGGCTCCAGAGTGTCTGGGGTGGGCAGGCTGTAAGGGAGGTGCCTGAAACTCCATGTGCTTAGTCTCCTAGGAGACTCAAATGCACTCTGTGGTGATTGGCTGGCTGACTGTCCGGCAAGGACAGCCACCCTGCTGGGTGAGTGACAGCTAGGCTGGAATGAATGGGAGAGAACTAAATAAAAGGTGAGTCTTTTGGCTTGGAAGGCAGAGTCGACCACTGGACGAAGGATGCCTGCTGCAACTCCTGGACCGTTAGTTTGTCCGGTGAAGCCCTGCTGCAGTGCTGAATGCCAAGTTTGCATCAACAAAGAAGCCCCTGCATGGACGACTTCTACCTTTTAGTTGGTGGGACCAATCAGCTCCAAATTAAGCCACCTGGACATTCATTTCGGAGCTGGTTAAATTTCCACAGAGTTGCTGCTGGAAACCGTATAGCCAGGGAGAGGAACACCAGATTGTGTGTGTTTAAGCTGGCCTAAAGCTTTTGGAAGATCCTCTGAACTCCCAGGAAGCAGGACTGACCAAGCCTGAGTCCCCTCAGCAGAGTGTGGGACCCCAGAAGCAAGGACAGTCCATACTGACAGCCAGGAATCACGTTGTTGCTGTTTGCGGTAGACGCAAGGAGCTGAAACGCGTAACAGCCACCGCAAGTGAAGTTTGCCGATTGCGTGTCTTGACAGTCCCAGTACATTGCAGGAGTTCCCCGACGTCCTCCGTCTTGTCCCTACGACTGAGGCCCAGGAACAATGAGATCTGCAGAGCTGCACAGGAACAGAAGTCATCAGCTGCATCTTTTCTTCTTTACTAATTGTTACTGTAAAACAAGTCTAAGAGAACTTACCTCTTACTGTCGAAGTGCTTGTTACTTCCAAAACTCACATGTCTAATCAGCTTGTGGCCCTACATTTGATTCTTCTTTTCATCAAAGACTCCTAAGAACTTGTGCAAAGACTTTTCTATTTACTTACCAGAAGTGCTTCATCCTATCCAAGACTTTTGCCCATTGACTTTGGCAGTCTATTATATTGTATGACTCTTCTAAGAGTCTCTTGTTGTTCTAATATCCTTTGCCTTTTACCAACTTTTAAGAGTATTCTGAATGCCAACAGTAAGATATTAATGTCCCCAACCCCCTTGTTATTGAAGTCACCTGTGGGTGTAGGTTGTGTGTGTGGGCCATCCCAAAAGGGTCTTTAATGATTCAGAAACTCAGAGGGTACAGTATTGAAGTGTATTTGTGTGTTACTGTTACATTGCTCCCTTCTGAAGAAGGCTTTATAACTGACTGATAAATACATTAATTGTTTAGGCAGGAAACCTTGAGTGTAAGAGTTTATTTGAATACCTGTAATTATGAATCTTTGTGTAACTCCACTACATCTCACATTTCCCCTCTTGAGATAAGCCTGGCTGCTCAACACGCTACCAAAATTGTTTAGTACAAGCTTATACCAAAGGTTGGGTTCCCTATACCTGTAGTCATAGTTGTTTGTAGTGTTCCGAGGGGGTACTCCATACAAACTTTGCCTAACACTTTAGAATTGGAATCCATATGAAACTGCATATAAACCGTAACATGCTTTACAAACATGGACATATAACAGACAAACAGCATGATGCCATAGGAAACGTCACACACAATTTTGCCAATCTGTAATTGCATTCAGTAGTACAGTTCACTGCAGGTACATACACACCCACCCTCAAGTAAGGCATTTTCGTGGCGCACTCATAACTTGGGGTATTTCAGTAAGGCTGTCTCTGAATCGTCTAAATCACATGCACACCTCTCCAAATTCCCCACTTGCACCCCCCCCCCCGAAGATTCAAGATAGTAGTTGCAGTGTTGTTGCCCGCAGAAATATGAAGACTGATTGGTTGCAAGCAGGGGTGGTGCCCAGGCACTGAGTTAATTTTTCATTATGTGGGACACGTGTGTTCCCTGTATGTAGAAGAGTGCCCGTGTAGATAGATATCAAGAGAGATGCAGGTTCACTCCTGGTTTCCATGTGCAGAGGGTTTGAAGGAAGTGGTTGTGTGTGAGGTTAGGTATTACATCATTTCTAAGCACCAGAGAGCATATCTAGCCCTTCAGTCAGAGCGCTAAATAAAACCTCACCTTCCTCTGTTCATGGCCTACCACAATGTATAATTACTGTACACCGTCATCATTGCCTGTAATGCACCTTCCCAAAGAGCAACATGGCCCCAGCTTTCATAGCAGTGCTGAGATCATTACAATTCTTCACATGCATTTACTCAGTTATATAAAAATGCGTACCTGTCAGAGGAGATAATTCATGTTGCAAAGGCTCAGAGGCTGTCACGTGTTGGAATGAAGAGCTCAGATGATTCCCACACAGATGCCAAGATTGTTACCTCTTCTGCTGAATGCCTGTGGGGATGGGCACAGCGATGCATAACCTTTCACTGCTAGACATCTCTTTGCAGGCAAGGCAATATGAAGCAGAACAGCAACGCTTTTACAAAAATGATAGCACACAGCGTCTACAAATTGGATAATGCACCAAAGAGTCAGAAACATCCTCAACATCTGAACAGTCTGTGATAAACAGCAGAACAGCATTGTATGCATAGGCGCAGACGTGTTCTGGATTTAAATGCAATTATGAATAAAATCCACTCTCTGGGTCTTCGAAGCATGCCTTCTTTCTTACAATTTTCAATGGCAATAGCAAGAATCTCATTATTAATACACTCAATGGTTCGCCTTCACCTGACATGTGAATGTCATGTCGAGCACAGTGATACTTTGCAAATGTGTCTATACACTAATATAACCATACAGGATTCACGTTTTGATTTTACCTCAACCATTATGGTACAGTTACTTAATGGCGGGCTTGTAACTTGCTAATCAGTGTAATGCAAACAATTCCGAATGATGGGTCTAACCTGGGCAGTGCCCCCTGTGTTCTAGGTGTGAATGAGGTAACATAAAATACTTGTCAGCAACCATTCTACACTTGACGTTGGTGACATTGAGACCTAAGTCATACATCTAGTTGTGCTAAAGCCTAAAATTAACAAAGGTTCAGATGATGTGCTGTTGTTTTCATTTACCACACATTTAAGTGTGGATGGCTGTCTACTGCTCTTTAAAAAAGTGTTTCCAAAGTTCGATTACGTGGCTTGAAGGGGGCCACTTGGTTGGAGCTCCTATTCCTTCTCAGGCAGCTTTCAGTAAGGTTGGAGAACATTTCTGGTGAGAGGCTTGAGGTGTTTAGGGAAGGGTTAGTAAACTGGAGTTGAAACAGTGTAGTTGTAGGGAGAAGGCTAGGGAGAGGGAGTTAGTGACTGGGACCCAGCCAGAGAGTGATATTCAGGGATTGTTTTGCTTGGGCAGTTCTGTGTGATATATTCAGTGGTTTGGAGGGGGCAAACAACACAAGTGCCACCAGCAGAGATTATGGGAGGATGCTGCCAAGAACCAGACAGTGTCTGTCTCTTGATGTGATTGGATGAGACAAGTGCCATAGCGTGATAGCTCAGAGTTGGCTGACAGGGATTGGAGAAACCCTCAGGTCTTCTAGTGTGAGAGGATTGCTGCAGTGATGTTTCTGGATGGGAGCAGTCGAAATATAGGGTAATACGTGACACACCCTATTCACGGTTCATCTCTTAAAGTGAGCGGACAAGACTCATGCCATTGGGTGATTCCTAGGGCAAATAGCAGGACCAGCCTGGAATCCCTGAAGGCAGCCTTTGGGGTAGGCAGCTTACCCGAATTGCCTGGGGAAGCAGCAAAGATTTGGGGAGGCAGATGACACACAGATCAGTATCAATCTCCTGAAATTTGATATATGATATGTGCCATCAGTCGGCACCTGGGAGGAGTAGCTTTTGGGAAATGCATGCTCCCTTGATTTTGCTGGTAGGGAGCAGCAGATATTTGCTGAGGTGGATGACACTGCAGTCAGTGTCTATCTCTAGATGTGAGCGGATGAGAAAGATGTTATCAGGTGACACCTGGGAGGGGGAGCAGAAGGAGCTGAGAAACCACAAGGGGGAGCCATGCATTTTGGCCTTTACTGGTAGAGCAGCAGGGATATGGGGAGGCAGGTGACACACATTTGGACCAATTTGGAACAACACATCAGCATCCAAACAAGCCAGAGGCAGGGTGTGACTCTCTGCTTGTGGTTGTCTAACTCCCGAAGCAGCAATTCATGTGTGTACTGGGAATGTCAGATTTGGATGTGGCAATTGAAAGTATCATTGAAACTCATGTTCCAAACCCTCCACCGAATCACTCTGGGGCATATGCCACAGTACATGAAAATGAACAAGTATTGTATCATGACAATGAACATCTACTGAGACAGACAGAAGAAGGTACACTTTTAGTGCAATCCACTATCTCAGGGCAGAAAGTCGATGTTTGCCTTTCTTATCTCCTGAAGTTCAGAAAAGAAAAACACACAAAGGAGATTGAAACCCCAAGGTCTATATCTCCTCTTCCCCAGCTACTGGTCAGACAGTATTGCTGATGATGAGATGAATGATGATCATTACAAAGATTATACTCCATCAAGGTCCAGAGGGGAACCAGCATTGTTGTTGGAAATCAGTAACACTGTGGAGAAAGATAAGAATGACATAACTGATGTACAGGCTGTAGTATTAATAGGTACTTGACCCCATCTGTACAGAGTATCTTTGTGAAACAGCATTCCAATCAGAGATCAGAAAGCATAATTCCATGGCATCCAAAACTCCACCTTCTAGCACTATCACACCAACATGGGCCCCGCCTGTCTGTTAGTAGACTAAGAAAGTCAGAGGTGTAGCAGTACATCACAGAGAATAAGCAGCAACCAAACCTGGCTGATTGCACACTATACTAGAAAATGATGTGTCTACGATGTGAGTTACAACCTGCTGTAAGGAGCCAGGAGTAAGACTCGGACAGAAGGGTATTTTGGTAGTTGGCAAATACTTGTATTAAAGTAAAAAGAGGGTTTGAGAAAATCCTATTTTCCCCGCACTCTTCGAGGGGTTTCACTGGCTCAACGAAACTAAAGGATGTCTGTGTCAGAATTCCAAAGTAGAGTTCTCCGTTCTGTGTCCAAATTCTAACCTGACCCGTACACACTTAACTCAAGATAAAGTAAAAAGGGAAATCATCTTTCAGCTGGTCAACTGCACCTCTTTTCCAGAGTTCCAACATAAAGTTTCAAAAGGTGCACAGAGAATTGAACAGCCAACCTTTCACAAGTCTCCGGAGGTGATTCCCTTCCCCTGAGTTTCTCAGGCTCTTTACAGTTCACACTTTCAAAGGGTATGGTTATTCCCTTGATCTCTTTCTCACTTTCACCATTCATTCCAGCATTGGGTCCTCGACCCGCACCCACTTGCTTCATTCAACAATTGACTTGGCGTCTCAGCTTCCCTGCTCGAGTTCACCCAGTTCATGTAATTTTCCTTCAGTGGTATATTCAACAAGTGCCTTGGGGTCCCAGATATCCTGCTCGGGTTCACCCAGTTCATGCAATTTGCCTTCAAAGGTGTTCAATGTACACCACAAAGCGCCCCAGCATCCCAACTCCCCTTTCTGGGCTCATCGGTTTCTCCTGACTACATGGCATTCTCTGCCATCTGCAATTGTACAGCGGCTCGCTTCCTCCTCTTGCAGATGTTTTGTCGGCTCTCCAGAACCCGCAATGTCTTGATCTTTGTTCCACAGATCCCTCTGCTCTTGGCCTCTACGCGGTGAACCTTTGGCTTCCATACCTCTCATGATGGCACCTCCAGAAGCTTCCTCCCTCCCCTCTGCAACTTGCTTCTTCTCGCTTTCCCAACCCGCATCGGGAGTAGTGCTTCTCCATGTTTCTCACTTGATGTTTTTAAACATCCTGGCACCTATCTGATCCTTCCAATAACTAGAGCACTTCTCTGGCTTACTGGCATCAGCGCTCTGCATTTCTCTGGTGCTCTTCTTCGTCTCCATCATTCTACTACAAGGATATGAAAGAGCCTTGTCAGTCTGGACTGGATGTTCTGGTTTTATATTACAGATTGACAGAGTTGCGAACCGAGGTGTGGCTTGATGCATTCCTGCATCTTGAGACGTACTTTCCTCTCCAATTCCTTCCGTTCGGCACAGCGAGTTCAGTGGCGTCCTGCTCATCCCCGAGTTCTCAGAAGTGAGATCGCAAAGCAAGACGAAACATTCCCAGGTGCCAGACTGGTGCCGGAGCTAAGAGGGCCCAAGCTAAGAACTGGTGGTGGCTTTCTTTATCTTGCACCCCTGGGGCTCCCCTACCAACAGCTGTGGATTCCGCTGTAGTGCCAGCTGGAAGGATTTAGCCGGGAGGGTGAGAGTTGTAGAAGGCAGAGACTCAGTGCTACGGAGTGAGGCATTAGCTACATAACATCAGTTACAGCGCAGAGCGCGTGTGGAGAAGTGGGCAAAAAAGTGGTCTCTTGTGGTCCGTCGCGGGTCGGAGTGTGTCAGGACACAGCTCGCCAGCTTGAAGCCAGACCAACCAACATCACTGTCTCACACAGCAGCAGTAGTAGCAGTGCCATCTCAAACCCGACCGTCTGCAGTACTCACACGACATGGTGGAGAGACTCCCAAGGACTATCATGAGCAGCGCTATCCAGGAAGAAGACGAGGGACGGCGCCTACGAAGCTCTCGCTTGAGGGTCGAGGGAGAGAAACTGCACGGGCACCTGCCACTCGAAATTGGGGTTGGATCCCCCATTAATAACCATTATTCACTTCACAACTCTAATCTTAAAAGTCGGACAAACCTAAAGCAGGTGTCACAGTGAACAGCAGACTTAGCCGTAACGAAAGGCTCCGTTACCGCAACTAATGTTAAAACATGCAAGCAGACTGTACCTGTGGGTCCAGAGGAGCTGGAGGTTGAGGAGCGGGAGGTGCGACCTCCATTCGTCCCCTGGACGCAACCGACCGACCCGCTAAACCACAACCCTGTGCTGGTCCCACCAGTGTCCTCTGGAGAGGGGCGGGACAGGAGGGCGCAGCTGGGCACAAAGTGGGGAGCAGACAGGAGATGATAGACTTGCCCGCGATGAGCAAGGAGGCTGCGCAGGACGAGCTGTCAGCCATCCCGCGGTCTCCGGGTGGGGCACCGGCTGAACAGAACGGGGACTTGAGACCCAGACGAGAGCGTGTGCCGGAATCTGATGGCCACGTGACGCCCGGCTGCTCGACGAGGCAGGCAGGAGGTGGGCCAAGTCAGGTTGATGGACAAGCAGCCTGCTCATTAATAGTTGCCCAGATACATGCAGGCTCTGATAGCCTGCACCAGCAAGGTGCAATACCATCAATCATTTGTCAGTCAGAAGAAGCAAGTCCATCTACAGCAATTATAACTGGCCTTCCATTGGCACTAAACCCGAAAAAGTGGTACAGGCAAAACAGTGAAAAGACAGCACAAAATTAAAAAAAAAAAAAAAAAAGAAAGATAATGCCCATAAAACAACACTTGCCTGGAAAAACAAACGAGGACAAAGTAACAGCCTGAGACCTTTGGACTCTAACAATCCAGCAACCATGTGCATTCTCACTGACTTCTTCAAGGCACAAATGTCCTCAAAGAACAAGGACTTCAGAGAACTCTCCGACGCCGAAATTCTGGCTGCTGTAAAAGAAAATTATCCTAGCGCCAAACTAAGAAGGCTCGATGCGGAATCAGACAAAAGTCAAGCAACAGCAGAAACTGAAAATACAAAGCCAATAGGTCAGCAAGAGTGAAGTGAGGCGCCCCTTAACATACAATCACAAGAACATTCATCAGTCCCCATGGGATTACAGCCCACCAATCTGGAGGACCACACACAAGACACCTTACAGATGACAACAAGCCACGTGAAGGAGGCTACCATCAATGACGATGCGAAAAGAAGGCAAAACAGTACACCAGCCAAAATCAAGGAGCATACTGCAAGGCCGGTTTCAAAGCAAGCTGAAGCATCAGAGAAACAGCTCTCGCCACTTGCATTTGAGCTCCCATGTTGACCAGGCAGTGATGTGCGCTCTCTACTGGAAGTTGTGTGAAGGGGCACATCACCAGAAAGGACACAGCTGTGACATGAAGCCCTTTCTGCAAGACCACTAAACCCTGAGGTGGGGAGCCATGCCAAATCACAGGACCAGAGGCAGAAACAGTCACCAATATGACAACTCAGAACGTTCACTTTGCCAGCAATCAGAATCCAACACCGAGAAAAAGAGACAGCGGCCATTTTAAAACACAACGGAAAAGAGATACCATTCAGAACATATCAACAGGCCCGAGACCACTTGTAAAAAAATGTATATGTTAAGTATCATGTCCACGTTTACAATCGCCCTTGCATCATTTTGTAAGCTATATGAGTCAATGAATGACACAGTGAAGGACCAGCTTACTATCCAAGCCATGATTCTTTCCAAAGTGACATACTTAGAGGGCTATATCTCTGCAAGGGAAGAAAGTGCAAGCCAGGCGAGTACCACAGATCAATTTGCGAACCAATTAATGGCAAAAATCACACAGAGTCCATCAAGTCTCAAGACGCATTTTACAAATCTGTGAACACGTCCCTTGTCTTGAAAGACACAAGTTCGTAAATGATAGCTGCAATAGATCTAACAAAAGACATCAACACGAAGTTTGAAAAAGGACAGAAGTGCCCAAACAGCTGTAGCCAAAGTAAGAAAAAAGCTGACACAGAGTCTGTCCAAAAAACTCGACGGTATTTGTGGTACTTGACAGCGTAACATCAAGTCTGCCAAAAACAACGGCGGAAATCGAACTAGCATACTCAATATTCGTAGAAGTAAAGCCAAGGGCGGTCGTGACGTTTGAAAACACTGCTTCAATGTTAGACGAGGAGATTGCTCGATCAACAAATAATGTAACCATCCTAGGACATCAACAGCAATAGCATCAAAAACATCTGGCTCAACACACAAGGTATTTAAAACGGCCCCTGAGAGTATGTACCAAGAAACGGGGCATCAGATACAGACAGGATGCGAAACTCCCCAAAGTCAGCAGAAGACTTCCTCAAGAGTGACTTGCAGATGAACACAATTGTCTACTCTGATGATGCAACAACAGCATCACACACGTCATCACTTACTAAATCTATAGACATTGTTGAGAATCAAGAATTGGACATTCAAGACTCTGGAGACCTAAAAGAACAAGCACCACTCGACAAACACTGCGTCTCAAAGATCATCAGGAGACTGATGAAAGCGAGTTCGAAACTTTGGAGGAGAGATGCAAACGATTAACTCAAACATCAAAACGGAAGCGGAAAAAGAAGGATCAAGATGTAACGGAAACTCCAAAGCAAGATAAATACACAAAGAAGCAAAAGATTAATGAAGCGAGAAAACACTCAATAAACAAAAGTGAGGCAGATGACCAGAGTCAACAACAGTGCTTAATACTAGGACACTCTCTGCAAGAGGAAAGGCCAAAAGTAGCCTCAAAAGTCCATCACAGATCAAGAACAGAGATCTACAACCACAAAAGTGAAAAAAGACAGGAACCAAGATGAACGTTCCAAATGAGCAGAGATCAAGTAATAAGACGGAACTCATACTGAATAGAAGATCAGTGATGGCGATTCTACACCAAATTTCGAAATTGCGGACAATGAAATCAGAGGATTTGATTACCGTCGAACCGTGGCACGATCGGCATAGAGCAAAAAACACGGCAACATTGGATCATCTACAGAATACGAACTGCTCTGCAAGAATACAACAGAAATCTGTCTGGGCTTCAACCTGTTTGAAATTACGCAAAAAGATGACAAAAAGGACATGGCAACAAAAAGCAGACAAAAGGTTGATAACTTCAAATGCAACAAACAAGTTAATGACAAAGCAAAAAGTGAGAGGTTTCTTTCAACAACAACATATGAACCAGTCCCCAAAAAATACAACATCACTAACGAAGTTAAGTCCAAAATGTCGAATGTAGGAAAAGTCACAAAACAGGCAACTTGAGTGGACGCAAAGATGTTCACGAATGAAAAATTGGGAAGTGAACGAGTGCACAGAGTGCATAGCCCCAGAAGAACAAACATCAGGGCCTGCGCAACGACAAGAATAATTACTCAAGTAGTACAGAGTAATCAACATCATTCAGTATCGAAACACAAACCTGTCAATAAACAGGGCATCTGGGCATGGCTTCCTAAAGCGCTAACCATGCACTTGCAAAAGTAGCAACCAGCGAACAAAGATCATAGGCAGTCTCCAACCTTTTAAGAAGAAGCGTCACCACGAAAAGTGAAATTGTGCTGTTGGAATACTCGAGGGCACATTCAATTAACTGTGCCGGGAGGGCTAAACATGGGACCATACGATATCATATGTCTCCAAGAGATGTGGCTACTGCAACCACCGACCTTAGAAGGATATCAAATTGCCACGGCTCCAGCACCAAAAGGTAATCTTGGCCGACCTTCATCAGGCCTCTTAATTGCGTGTCGTAACGGCTGTGGGCTGTCAATAGGAAGAACACTGATTGCAAATCTGTCGATATTGGCAGTGACTGCCACATGGGATCAAAAAAACACTGAAGGTGACGCAACTAACACAGTAATTATTGTTAGCACATATTGGAACCCAGCTGCTATTAAAACGGAAAAATTAATCTCGCTATGCAAGCAGGTGATCGATAAGTCCATGGCAACGCTAATGGTGTCCTTTCTACTTATTTGCAGGGATTTCAACGCAGTATGCCATTCAGACAAAGGATACTAAGTAAAAATCAAGAAATCTCCAGCAGAACAGCGCGGGAAAGCCTGGCTTGACCTATCCCAGTCACGTGATCTTCACAATTTAGATGATGTCTTCTTGCAATCCAACAGACAACCAACATGGGAACGTGTTGACCTAGCTGCCACAATCGACTACATCTTCATCTCCAAGCCACTGCTGACATTAATTACCTCTTTTGAAGTGTGGAGAACAATTGCAAGTGACCACAATTTACTGGAAACATGCTGGCAAATTCCTGGCATGCGAAACAACACGATGAGGACACAAGTCGAGCCCAATACGCAAGGATCACAAATCAAATTGAGCGCAAAGGCAATACAAGCGCTGACGGCAAAATACAAGCTGAATGGGAAGCAGGAGGCAGAGAATTCAGTCGACTATGAACCTTTTCTATTGGCACACAAACATCAGTTGCCAAGACAGATGTGTCCACGCATCCAAAATATCATGTCTACAACAAAGAGCTTGCAGACAAGAGACGAGAATTTAGAAGAGACTTGAGGATGGCAAAAAATAACAACGACAAACACATGCACAAAAATTCAAGAAATTGTATGAGCGTATAAGGCTTGGGTGAGATTTCACAGATATAAACTGTCCCAGCAGGATGCGGAGGACTTTAGCTAAAACATTAAGCATGCATTATACAAGAGACTTTTGGACCCTGTTGCGAACCATTGACGTGCCCCAGGAAAACGCAATGCCCAATAACATCGGACAACAGACTTGGGAAACACACTTTGGCGCAGTATTTAAAACCGTCAGGCCCAAATGGAGAGATGACGTACAACACAACAACACAGAATGGATCAACCTCGAAAACAGCAAAGACATCAAGGAAATAATTAAAAAGCTCAAAAATTCGAGGGCCCCAGGACCCAATGGCATTACCAACTTTGAGCTCAAAGCACTTCCTGAAAATGGACTGCCCTGTTAAGTTTAATCTTCTGACGTTGCGCTGAAACAAGGTTATTGCCGCCATCATGGACCACTGCAATCGTAATTCCGATATATAAAAAAATGACCCCCAGGACTTTCGACCCATAGCCCTTCTTGACACCATGGGAAAAGTGTTTGGGTCTTTACTGTTAAAAAAATGTCAAACTTGGCCCGCCTCTGCACACTGCAATGACCATCTGCAAGCTGGATTTAAAAAAAATGCAGGGACTGCAGGCAACAATCGCCTGCTCAGCATTTTGAACAGTATGGCCCTACAACATGGCTATCACCT